>NW_027210611.1:5762500-7177500 GCF_029030835.1 Brachyistius frenatus
AATTCACCAAGCAAAAATGCCAAACACGAAGCGATCCCCGATTTTACAATAAGATTCGCTGCTTTTCTCTCCCGCTTTCGTTTTCAGCGCTCTAAATGATGCCGTACTGGCCATTTTCCGCTTGTTCTGCCATCACGAGCCCTAATATTTAACTGGAAAAAAAAAAAAAAAAAAAAAAAAAAAAAGCTAATAATGAAAATAATCGTCAGCTGCGGCTCTGCTTGTTTTCCCTTACCTGAAAGACATTGCTCTTGTGTCCGCTGTCAAACTCCAGCTCGGCACGGCGGACGGCCCAGTCCCAGATGACCACTCGCAGGTCGTCGCTGCCCGACGCCAGGCGTGTACCGGAAGGGTTGAAGTGCAACGTGTTGACGCAGCCCGTGTGCCTCTCCAAGCGGCCCTGGAGCTCCAGCCTCTGCACGAGGCCCCGGGCTCCGCACACGCGCCTCACAAACTGGTGCGAGTCCCTGCCGATCTCCCGGGAGCGCAGCGAGGTGACCGCCCGCCACACGGGGCCACGCATGTCGCAGAGCTCGGCTCCCAGCCACGCCTCCATAGCCTCTTCATCATCTTTCTGCTCCTCTTCCTCTTCGTCGTTGTCGTCGTCGTCGTCGTCGTCCGAGCTGGGGGAGTTGTTGATGTCGTCGCCAGGCACGAGCCTCTTTCGAGCCGCCCTCCTCCCGGCATCCCTCTCTTTGGCCCTCTCTCGTCTCCCGCCCTCACTCTCCCTTTCGCCGTCCTCGGTCAGGGAGTAGCGGCCGCTGCCGTCCATGCTGTCCGTGTCTTCGTCCTCCTCTCCCTCTCTGTTCGCCCCGGTCTCTCCTGCCACGTCGGGCGTAGGTTTGTCTCCAGATGCCTCCGCTGTTTCTTTGGGAGCTACAGAAATAGGGAAGGCCGGGAAAAGGTCGAGGGAACACTCTCTCATTTGGGAGATTCGACAAAAGGTGCACAACTGCCGCACAAAATCTATAGTAAGCTTTCGTTGAAATAAAAAAATTTAAAAAAAATTAGAAAAATCGCCATCAGACTTAAATATAATAAACATACAAATAAATCAGTGTTAAGTCATATTAGGCTGCAACTAATATTTTATTATTCAAAAAGCAAACTCAAAACGACCTCACGGGTCTCGTTTGGAATCATCTAAATATGGTTAAAAACTAAACTTGTTGAAGACTGGGTGAGTTATGTGCCAATAGAGATTTCAAAAATGTGTTAAAAAAAAAAAAAAATAGAAAAATGATATAGACGCAAATGAGTTCGGCCGACTGCAGTGGAATCAGCTTAATCCAACAACCTCCCCCCCCCTCGGTGCAAACACTGCCCATATGGTCGTGCTCTTGCCTCCATACTGCAATAAATCAGCCAGCTGTGGCTCGGACAGAAAAGCTGGTTGCCCACTAATGGTATGGTTGGCGCTTCATCCCCAGTCCCCGGGGAAGTGTCCTTCGGCAAGACAATAACTGGCAGGCTCGCGTTGTTGCACGGGAAACGTTGCAAAGCACTTTGTAGGCCACGAAGGTAAAAAAATTTTTAAAAAAAGGGTGCTAAGGAAAGTGCACACCAGTCACCATAAATTGAGAACATCTCAGGTGTGAGTACTTTAGCCTGTACAATATTGGGAGAAACGACTTCGTGCAGTCTTAGAAATGCCAACTCAAAAAAACGATTACGAAGAAAGATTCACATCTCAATAACCGTAGCAAAACATGCGAGAAATGATCCAAAAATATATATATATGGAACACGCACTGTGATTCTCTATAACAATAAAGACAAATGACAACAAAGCCTTCGATTAACTGCTTCAAGCGATTTCTACCACACCAAGATGCTGTTGGCAACATCAGCTTTCTGGGCAGCTGCTTTAAAAAAAAAAAAAAAAAAAAAAAAAAACCTCCAAGAGTAGAGTTACCATCTCGTGCTTGAGCCTCTTTGCTTCCGGAGGCATCTCCCTCCTCGTGTTGATCTTCTCCGGGCTCCTTCTCCTCGGAGCCACCTGGTGAAAAGCAAAACATGTTCCCGTGATGAACTCTCACCTCGCACTCTTTTAAATGGTCAGTATAAACAGTCGGCTCGTTGCCTCCCCCCCCCCCTCCCCTCCTCGGTTTTGATCCGGTACCGTTCAGCGCAGTGGATCTGTCACCAGCCTCAGCCATTCCGTCTCCCTTTGTCCCGCGTCGACCCGAGGGGTAGAAACCTTTTGAGTGTCACACACACACACACACACACACAAAAAACAAGAGCACATGCAAGTTGGGTTATTCGCCACAATGTCACGTGTTCGGAAGAAGACCAGACCAGCTTGTGTGCGTTTTATAAGCGAGGCGCCACAGCTTGAAAGGCTCGCGGACTGTTTGGACCGACTGCGCGCTGTGTGCCCTGGTGGGGGGTGGCGGGGGTGGAGGTTTGGGAAGGGGGGGGGGGAGGGTGGGTGCACAAGTTACCCGTTAGCCTGGTAGCTCCATAAACTAACAGCCAGGCTAATTCTACCAGCCTTTCCGGTACAGACTAGTCGCTGCAACCCCCTCCCCCCCTCCCCTCCTCCCCCCAACGACGTAAACAAACCCCACGATTGCTCGCTTGGCTTGACTCGCAGGCCTGACCGATGCCATCATATATATATATATATATATATATTGTTGTTGTTGTTGTTTTGTGATGCTTTAGTGGTGCATCGTCCCCTTGCAAAAACTGCGACTGCCCCGACAGTTATTACCGTGAGCTGACCTAGCTACCTAGCGTGTGTGCGGGGGGGGGGGGGGGGGGAAGGAGGAGGAGGGGGGGTTGGTCGGTTGAACACATACCGAAACTAAAAAAAAAAAAACCCACACAGCTGGGCCAGCTGGTGCAGAAGCAACCGACCGGCTTTCGGGGTTTGTCACAAAATGCGAACCGGGCGGATAAAGCGTCGCCTTTCCGCTCGCTAACGCTAAACGTTACCTCTTCTTGTCTTCTCTCGTGTCTCTCGTGTCTCTGTCTCCCCCCCCCCCCCGAAGGCCCGACGACGAGGCGTACTTCTCAGTTCAGTCCTAATCTTTTACCGCACAATTTATTTTCTCCGCCGCTCTACTCAGCAACTCGGCCAAGTGCCTCGACGAGGAAATCTCTGACGTAAAACAAACGACATCTGGGGATTGCGTACATAAAGCTTTTTTTTTTTTCTTCTTCTTCTTCTTCTTCTTCTTCTTCTTTTTTTTTCTTCTTCTTCTTCTAAAAAAAAAAAAATCGGACTATGATACGAAGCTAGCCGCGTTCACGCAAGGTTGATAGCTCTGTTTATGTTTTCCTCCTTCTGCTTCTTCTTCGTTGCTTTTTTTTTTTTTTTTTGGGTTTAGGAGGTGGGAGCGGGGGCAGGTTGTGATATCAACCTTTATGTGCATACCGCCACCTACCGTTTGTAAAACAGATAACATAATAAACAAATGATCCTGTGTTTATTAGATTATCCATTTCCCCTTTTTTTTGTGTTCCTTAAATCTCATGTCTATTTGTTCCTTTCGCTTCCAAATTGTAGCCTGTAGAGCCTATCAAATATATATATATTAATATATAAATATATATAAGAATATACCATTTCCTCTTTGTATTTGATACATTAGCCTACAATAAATACACAGTGGTGGAAAAAAAAAAGTATTCAGATTCTTGACTGAAGTATAGATTCCAATACAGCAATGTGAGAATACTCAACATCAAGTAAAAGTCCTGCATAAAAAATAAATAAATAAATAAATAAGTGAATGTAAAAACGTTTCAGCGGAAAAATTAGAGGCTATTTAAAGTATCAAAGTAAAAGCACAGCTTTAGTCTCTGACTGACCTCATCCCACTTTTTATGCCAAAGTTACAATGTTTGTTTTTTTTGTTGTTTTTTTTTTTGCACTACCTGCCATCATCTCAGTTGTACAAACCAACAGTTTAGCGGTAAGTGAACTGGAAATTATGGGATGAATACTCCTGTTCCTACATGATTATTTTGAGATTTTGAGACTCAGTAATTATAAAAGATAGTTGGCTCAGTATCCTCAATCGGATTTATTTTCTTCAATTTTGACCTTTACTCAGGAGGGGTTTTTAAAAAATTTTTTTTTTACCTTTTTTATCACTAATGTCCAATTAATATCAGCAGATCCTAAATGGCTTTGTACAATGTATTCTTGTGTTTTATTTGGGCTGTTTTCCTCCAATTATTTTCAGGTAAATTATCAGAGACTAGAAAGTCTGAATCTTTTTGTATTGAAGTAGTCAAGAAAGCAAGTTTCCCTGCTTAACTCTTATACAAGCTGAAGTTCATGAGCCTGATATAATGTCAAAGGAAACATCTGGCTCCCCCTCTGAGGTTGAAACTTGATGGGATCCCTTCACTTCCTTCCTGTGTTTATGTCACAGGTTTAATGACAGTGATCCACAGTGATCCAATGATTCGTTTAGTTATACTTGTTGAAACAAAGATCACAGCTCCCCACCACAAAGACCCAAGATTACAGTCCCCTGCTTATAATCCACATGGAATTTCAGTTTTGAATGAGAAACAGTGAGGGAAACTTCTCCCTGTAGTTTCTCAGAGAATAAATAGGGACAAACTGGACAAGTTGGGTGTGAATGATAAAACATGTTATTTGATTAATCTGCCATGTGATTGAGAACATTGCCAACAAGATTAATATTTAATCACTTAAGTAATCTATCAAGCAAAATTGTCAGATTTGCTCGTTGTAGCTCCTTCATCGTGACATTTGGATTGTTTTTATGTTATTATATATTTAATCAGCTCTCATTTGGTTTTGGACTGTTGGTCAGATACTACAAGTAATATATGAAGATGAAATCTGGATTCAGCAAAAATGTGTTGGGCAGGTTCTTTATTAGTTATAGTTTATAGATTAAATAATCAGTCAAAATTAAGTGAATTATTTGGCAATGTAAATAATCATTTGTTGCAGTCCCACAGTTAAAAAGAAACTGACAACCAGTTAATATGAAATGATCATTTTACTTGCTGGCAACAGCTGGTACGGTCTGGTTTTTAAAAATATGTAAAAACTAAATGTTAACTTGCATGTGCTTTCACACCCTCCGACCTAACCAGAGTAGCTGTATTCAACACCTGATATGCCAATTTAAATCACAAAAATTGGCCAAAGACAGGAAATGGTAAAATGTTTTGATAAAAAAAAAAAAAAAAAAAATGTTTTTATGAGAGTAACGAGGACCGCTGTGGAAATGTCACAGAAGAAGGAAGGGGAAGTTCGCGTAGATAGAGGGGGTTTCACAACGGCCACCCCCATCTGTGCAGCTCTCATAAACTGCAGCGGCTCTGTGTGCCCTCCAGAGGCGATGCTGGAGTTTGGAGAGACGAGCTGACGGCCCAGAGCGCAGCGTCAACCATGCGGAGCTGCACAGACTTGAAATAAGGACATACGTTTTTTTTAATTTTTTTTTTTTTTTTAAGTCTCACCTGCTGTTCTCTCTGCTCTCCGCCAACATGGAGTACTGGAGGCAGTGTGCGGTGTGGCTGATCAGCTGCAACGTGCTGCCGGCGAACCACCGGGTGACAGCGGACACGGCGCAGGTGTTCGACCTGGCGCAGACCTTGCGGGACGGGGTGCTGCTGTGCCAGCTGGTCAACAACCTGAGACCTGACACCATCAACCTGAAGGAGATCAATCTCAGGCCACAAATGTCACAGGTAAGCTGACGATTCCTGCTCTGCTGTCAAAGCAACTTGTTGTTACGTGTGAAGAGGAAAATAGAATCAAAATGACTTTGTTCACATTTAAGAGTAGGCTGTTGGCTGTAGTGTTAAATGTTAACAACAGGCCAAGCCAGTTTGTCAGTTTAAATTTACTCAGGTGATATAGAGTCAGAGCTGTTCTGCTAGTGGACAACCTAATTAAAAATGCATGACTTGTATCCACAGGTTGGCAGCTGCTTTTCAATAAATGACTGTAGAAGATAAAAACACAGCAGATCTACATCATGATCTCTAAACAGCCACAAAAGTTGAAGGCAAATTAGCACATTATACAGTTATTTTGTTTTGTTTGGTCACTCTGCCTGTAAGGAACTATGATTATGGTGCAGAAGCCTGTTTCCAGTGTTCTTAAATGTTGCATACAAACTTATGTTAGTTCATTTTAACCTTTAGGTTTTCCATGATTTCAAAACAGATTCATATATTATAAGAATTTGCAGCTTAAAGCAAGCTGTTGACCATTTTCGATCTGTTCGATATTAAAGCCCTGACTTTGAACACAGAGCCATCCTCTCTGTTGAGTCACTAAACATTAAAGCCACTGAGTGACCCCTGACCTCTTGGATATTTCTTCTGAGTTTGATAATTAGTCCAAATTGGATTGTTGTGTCTTCATTTTTGAATTCTTATCTCCATCTCAGCAGCCGGAGGCTTTACCTTCAGTAAGAGAGTTTTAAATGTGTGAAGAAATGATCCAGGACTTGACCTCTCTTTACCCACATTAATGCTTCTCGCTGCCACTGGAGAGGCCTGATAAAATCCTGCCTTTGATCCACCCATTAGTTAGGAAACTCTTACAATTTGTGCCCCAGCTGGTGGTTTACGAGAGATATAATACGAGTAGTTAGCCATCACAGGAGGCTGTGTGATTTCTACACTCTTTAAAACTGCACAGTTTTATTCAAGACATGTATTTTCTAGTACAAAACGCCATCTTGACCAGGATTTTCTTGAAGAAGAGATCGAAGATATTTCATTTAAAATCTCATCGGTTAATTTAGGGTTAAATCAAAACATTATAACTTAATGTTATGAAAATGATCTTTCTTGATAATTACAGAGACAGATGTAAATATCAGGATACCAAAATGGCTGTAAAAGAAATGTTGTGATTACCAAAATATTGACCAATATGTTTCTTGTAACATATGAAAGCAAGATTTCCTGTGCAGCAGTGTACTAACATTACGAGTGACTAGATCTATTTGCACATTCTAAACAGTTTGACAATCAATCAGGGTCAAAGGACCTAATAATAATAAAAAAAATACACAACAGAAGTCAGCCTAATAATATTTTCCTAAACTTTACATGTTGGAAGATGATAAACATTTATTTACAGACTGAAATTATATTTTGCCACAGATTCCTTCAAAAATCATTTAATCAAAAATGTTTTCCAATTTTACAGTCCACGACCTACCACATGTACTGGAGACGTCTCATCAAAATGACTTATTTTGCTTTAAAATCTTTACTTCAGTAATAAATAAAATCCAGTTTTATAGTATTAGACGGAGCCCTGTCTTATACACTGCAGTGTTCTGTATGCGCTCTGTCAGTGCACATCCACTTGTCTTTTATGTTCTTGAGAGACGGTGAAAGCAAACCTGGGGCATAACGGGCCGAACAATGGCTAGTCGTAGCCTGCAGCTGTAGGCCATCCGAGTACGGTCGAGAAAAGGCATGTATGTCAGCGGTCCCCACATTTTAGATGGCACTTTCATTGTGGCCCCGCTGACCCTCGATCTTAGAAATGGAAACAATGGCATGAGGGTAATGTGCTGGAGGACAAGAGTGCAGTGTGCCGTGATGAAAATGCACCCAAAATTGCTATTTGTAATCGTATTGTATGTTATGCAAAACGGCAGGATAGATAATACAATGTATGATAATGAACAAATATGCACTGAATATCTTTTCTTACATTTTCTTAAGTTTTAATAGGGAAATAAGGGATTGATTTAGAAGGAAGATTTCTCAAGATATTACAGATATATTCTCCTAAGTGTTGATATATGTGATAATCAATAATGTCAAATGTTAGTTCCAAAAACTAAAAGCATCTAAAGGAAGTACAATAACAAAGTCACAGGAAAACGAACACAGCTCTATGAAGCTGCACCTTAATCCATCAATTATTACATTAAAGAAACGCCAGAATTTTAACAGTCTGTTTTTTTCACTCGTGAAGCCAAAGATGCTGTTTTGTTTTTTTCTCCTCACAATTTGGATGTGAACCAGAGACTGTACTCGGGAGCTGTGACTAAGACTGGTGGCGGTGCAAAGCCATCATGCTCATGCACTTCCTCTACAGACGAACGGGGCCCCAGGGGGCGGTGGAGTGATTACAGGCGTCTCCATGATGAGCTGATGTGAAAAAAAAAAAAAAAAAAAAAAAAGCTTATCTGTTCTCGAGAATCTGTTTTTTCCTGCAAATAACCACATGTGCCGTTTCGAGTTCAGTTATTGCTTAATAATGTGCTTGAAACGTTTAATTATATTGGAAAGTTTATTTACTATATGAATACTTCACAGGATATTTTTAATACAGTGCTACGAGAAGTGGCTCTTTAGCAGAAGAGGCAGAAGCTCAACTCAGACCTTGAACCTAAACCATAACCATAAACTGTTGGACTGCATACATAGATCCTCATAGGAAGTGACACCAACAGAGAACAATCGGTAGTTCCATTTCACAGTTCAATTTTCAATTTTCACTTTCTGTTTGCAGAGTTTGTGGTTCACGTTCACTTTTATATAAAGCGGCTTCATAGTCTTTGTGAAGTTTATGTAGGCTAAAATATAATTCAGATGTTTGTTCTTCCAGATGACAGAAAATATGTTTTCCACGTCACCTTGGAATCTATCCATAAAGATAGTTTTGTTGTTGTTTGTTTGGTTTTTGAGATGATTTGACTGTTACATTAGAATGTGTTTATTCACGCCGCTCACAGCACAAAAAACTATATTTAAAATGGTCAACATTCAGCATCTCTTTCCGAAAACAATGTCACTGTTATTCTGGATAATCCAAGCTGTCAACAGTTCAGAGGTCCATCGCGACTATAAAAATGTGTAGTTTTTAAAAACTAAATCCATCTGCATGCCTAAACACCACCTCTTTTGTAATGTAATTTCCAGGACAGTTCAATTATTATTCTATTGTCCCTAACGTGGGTATAGAAAAGACATTCAAAACTGACGCGTGTCAATTTTTGCTCTTTGCAGTTCCTGTGCTTGAAAAACATTCGGACATTCCTGACTTCCTGCTGCGATGTGTTCGGGATGAAGAAAAGTGACTTATTTGAAGCCTTCGATCTCTTTGATGTTCGAGACTTCGGAAAGGTAACACCTGCGTCTGTCATCAGGATTTTCTGCCACTGCACCATGAAAACAGTCCTGTGATTTCCTGTACGATGATATTCTCCAGTTAAATTTTGTGCGTTTATTTTGGTTCTCTTTTCTTCTCTGAGCTGCCTCCTTTAGTTTCAGTGAGTTATAAAAGTCTGAAAGCACTTTTACAAGCTGTTTTACAAGGAAATCAGTTTGAGGGAGCACTTCTCAATATTACTGTTGAGTGATGAAGACGTTGGTGTTGGTTGTCTCTCTAATCAGTAGTGCGTTTTACAGTTTTCTCCATTGTTCAGATGTTAGATAGTAAGAAGCAGTCGGTCAGAATTTGTGCTTCAGTTTGTGTCATCGCAACTCCTCATACGTCATGTATTTAAAACATGACAATAACAAAAATGATTCACAGTTTTTTGGGGAAAAAGCTGAAGCGTATTGAACATAAGACTCTCAAGCTAAATTTTGATGTGCCCAGCGTTGTAAGGTTTTTGCGGTTTGCACTATTTGTGTGATATCTTAGTGTGCAAAGTAAAGAGAAGTGTGTGAAGAAAATCAGAAATCACTCACTGAGTTGTGGTCACTGCTTCACTGCATTTACAAGCGTAGACCAAATTTATGTGACCAGTTCTCCAAATCACAAACAGTCTATAAATCCAGTCACGCATTAAGATTTCTATGATGCAGACCTTTGTGATATAGAGCCAGTCATTCAGTATTTGTCCACTCAGTGCCTTGTCTTTCGTTTTCATGGTCACCTCTGAAGGGCTCGGCTGATGACTCTTTATTGCTGCATTATTGTGGATGCTGGTTTCAGTGTGTGTAAACAGCGTTATCAGGTCAGTGGGTTTGTAGTGCATCCTGCCGTAGCTACTCTGCAGACTGTCGCACGCCGCACAGGAGCCTGATTTAACTCCGCCAGAGAAAGCTCGCTCACTGAGCAGCCTTATTCCCACAATTCCTTGGTTTAGTGCATTTGGTGCATAACTTTGCCTAGGAGCTTTATGACCTGTCTCAGCGTTTAGAGGCTTCTACGGGGAAATGCATGATTATTTGTTACTTAAGCATATGTTTGTTGGAGTGCAGGCATTCATCTGTGCTGTATTTATTTGATTTGAAACGCATTACATTTGAAATACAGTACATCAAATTAATTTGGGGGTTTATAAATAATTTAGACAGTATGTTACGAATTTAAAAATGTCAGGTAAAGTTTGTGTGTGTGTGTGTGTGTGTGTGTGTGTGTGTGTGTGTGTGTGTGTGTGTGTGTGTGTGTGTGTGTGTGTGTGTGTGTGTGTGTGTGTGTGTGAGACAGAACATCTTAATGAAAAAATGATATACAGGCACTGCACAGAGAAAATTAATGGATTTCAAAAGTCTTTCATTTAAGCAAATTATGCAAGATTACACTGTTAAATTTACTTCCCTGTGGAGAATAGAGAGGGGTCATAAGTGCTTCAGAGCTATGAGTGAGTGCATATTGAGCTTTGCATGCAGTCACACACACACACACACACACACACACACACACACACACACACACACACACACACACACACACACACACACACACACACACACACACACACACACACACACACACACACACACACACACACTCTCTCTCTCTTTTCTTTCAGTTCAGTGTTGCGTTCTAAAGAAGCTTCCAGTTAATCTGGCTGTTGATAATCCCACAGGGGAGGTGCTGCCTGCAAATATGAACAGTACATATAAGCCAGGCTGCGTAATCTCGCTCATGTTCAAGGGTTGTCCATCAAACAAACAAGCTTCCAGGAGGAGGAAGATTGCACTGCATCGTTACTTTTTTCCTCCATTACAAAAAGCGATTGGGTTGGATCGGCTCCAAGTAGGGCTGTACAGCTGAACAAGAAATCTCTTCCTTATTTTCCAGAAACATCCAAAAGAGAACATCTCAAATCTCAGCCAGTCTAATCCACTCCGACTTGAATTGTGCCAACTCTGCCCGTAGACTGAGCATTAGTCCATTCAATATCTAACGAGAGCTCTCTAACCTACATTCCTCCTCTGAGTTACTACAGCTGCACCGCGGGCAGCCAAACTGAGTGCGTGCAGCAGCCTGGAGGCCAGACAAATGAAAGGAAGCGGCAACATAAATATCAGCCTCTTGAAAAACAAAATGTTTGCTTATCCAACTCAGGTGAACATAGAAGGATATTTATGCAGGGGGAATGTGTAGTTTTTTCGACTTAGTTTGACATTTTGGGAAATAAGCTGTTACAACCTCAATTTAACACGAGGAGGAACATAAGTCAGTCCAAATCTTTTTCAACAAAGGGAACCTAAAGTGCTAAGAAAATGCTGCTAAAACACATTAAAATTAACAATGACAAAAGAAAGGAGTGAGTTTAACAGCAAAACAGAAACTAAAAAAGTGTAAAAATGGAAGCTAATATGTGTCAGGGTCTCCAAGGCCAAAATAATAAACAAAAAAGCCAAACTCATTCTAACCAGAAAATTAAAAAAAAGCTCTGCAGCCCTACAGCAGCCAATTGGCAAGGAGCAGGTTCCGGAGGTTGATATAAACTAACGATCAGACGAGGTTTAGGGGCGAGCTCACCTGCCACAATGGAAAACAGGCAGCAAGAAGGTTAGTGGATATTACATAAGCGCATTCTTGCCGGAAGTTAGGTGAGAATATCATACCACACGTCTGGACAGTAAATTTGATTGTAGTCTGTTAGTTTAGCGTCACATAAAGACTAGAAAGAGGAAGTAGCTCGTCCGGCTCTGTCCAGACTCAACAAAATTAGTCCACTAGTTCTGCTGTCCTGGAGTGGTGACATCATCATCAGAGCCTTGTCAGACATCTTGAGGGCAATTTATTTTGTTCTAGGGACCTGAAAATCAATGTTTGTGAGAATCATATGCTGTAAAACTGAAGGTTATTTTTTAGATGGCTAAGTGTGTGTGTGTTTTGAATGAGCAGAGTGACAGACATGAACACTTGATTTATTCCATAGTGTTACAACAACACTTACAACTTTGTTTTCTAGAGTGCTCTGGGAATTTAAGATACACTTTGTAAATAGGCCACACTAACTTCAGCTACTGTATGCTTGTGGTTTTGCTTCTCAAGTCACATGGTAAATTTCATCTGCCAAGTCAGGTGTGAGAACAAGTTGTTTTGAAGACAACCTCGAAGGATTTAACACTTTAGTACTCTAGATAAATACATGTTTGATTATTTACTTTGTAGGTAGGTATATACTTTATTAATCCCCGAGGGGAATTTTTTTTAATTTTGTGTATTCATATGGGTTCTTCCTTCATTAAGAAGTGATATTCAACTTTTTTGTTATTCTGTGTTAGCTGTGTTAGAGCTGACGTGCACAACACCACATTGCAAACAAGTAAAATAATCTCTCTTAAATTTTTTTTTGTTGTTGTTGCTTTGTTTCAGAAAATAACATTTCCACTGCTGTTAATAACTTGTGATGATGTTGAGGCCTTTTGCAATTTTAAAGGTGGTCTCTCGCTTGTTTTTTTTTTTTTTAGAAATAAGACTCTTTCAAGTCACAAGCACACTTGGTTTCAGCCAAAGCCACAGCACTCATTCACACAGGAAGAGGAGAGAAAGACTGCATGACAGCCCGTTGTATCTAACCCCATCGACTATTCCTTTCAAACCTGCCTGCAAATCCAAATTCTGCGAACAGAACAGTACTTTGAAGTGTTGTTAGGAGAAAATTCTTCGTACCAACCAGATAAATTATGAAGTAAAAAAAAAAAGAACTAATTTGGGTGTTTATATGTTTTCTTTTCACTATTTATCTCACAGTATCGACTGACTCCACTTTGTGAATTATATGACCTAACAGTGGCCACTACATGTTCAAGACAGTAACGATCTTGTATCTGAGTGTATAAAATTGATGTTCAGTGTTCATGGATTTCTGCAGGCCAAGATAAAGGAACACTAATGACTATCATAACATAGTTTTCATTTGCCATAATTTAAATCTGCTCTGCTCCCCATTAACTTGCGTGGTCGACTTCAGGCACATGCACAACTAATATAGATTACATTACATTTCATTTAGCTGACGCTTTTATCCAAAGCGACTTACAATAAGTGCATTTCAACCATGAGGGTACATGACCCAGAACAACAGGAATCAAGAAAATACAATTTCTTCAAGAAAGCCACGACAAAGTGCTGTCAGGAAGTGCTATTTTAAGCACTACTAAAGTTCTACTATTCAAGGTAAAGTCGGAAGAGGTGTGTTTTTAGTTTGCGGCGGAAGATGTACAGAGTTTCCGTTGTCCTGATGTCGGTGGGGAGCTCATTCCACCATTTAGGAGCCGGGACAGCAAACAGCCGTGATTTTGTAGTGTTTAGCTCACAGTGAGGGAGCAACAAGCCGATTGGTAGAAGCAGAGCGGGCTGGGATGTGTGGTTGGACCATGTCCTGGATGTAGACTGGACCCGATCTGTTCGCAGCACGGTACGCAAGTACCAATGTTTTGAAACGGATGCGGGCGGCTACTGGTAACCAGTGAAGGGAGCGGAGGAGCGGAGTAGTGTGAGGGAATTTCGGGAGGTTAAAAACCAGTCGAGCTGCTGTATTCTGGATGAGCTGCAGAGGTCGGATGGCACTAACAGGTAGACCTGCCAGGAGGGAGTTACAGTAGTCTAGACGTGAGATGACCAGAGCCTGGACCAGAACCTGGACCAGAGCCTGGATCAGAGCCTGGATCAGAACCTGGACCAGAGCCTGGACCAGAACCTGGGCCAGAGCCTGGACCAGAGCCTAGACCAGAGCCTGGACCAGAGCCTGGACCAGAACCTGGACCAGAACCTGCGCCGCCTTCTGAGTGAGAAGAGGACGTATTCTCCTGATGTTGTGCAGCATGCATCTACAGGAACGTGTTGTTGCAGTGATGTTGGCAGTAAGGGAGAGTTGACTGTCGAGTGTCACGCCGAGGTTCCTAGCAGTCAGGGTCGGGGATAACACAGAGTTGTCCAAGGTAGTAGTCAGTTCGAGGGTGGGAGAGTCTTTCCCTGGAAGGAAGAGCAGTTCAGTCTTGTCGAGGTTGATTTTCAGGTGGTGTGCGGACATCCACTGAGAGATGTCAGTCAGGCAGGCAGAGATTCGTGCTGCTACCTGTGTTTCAGATCGGGGAAAAGAGAGGATTAGTTGGGTGTCATCAGCATAGCTGTGGTAGGAAAAGCCATGCGAGTGAATGACAGAGCCGAGAGAGTTGGTGTACAGAGAGAAGAGGAGGGGACCCAGGACGGAGTCTTGAGGGACACCAGTAGTGAGAGGACAAGGTTCAGACACAGATCCTCTCCAAGTTACCCGGTAAGTGCGGTCGTTGAGGTAGGATGAGAACAGGGAGAGGGCAGAGCCTGAGACACCGAGGTCCTGAAGGGAGGAAATAAGGACATTACTACACTACATACAGCATGATGTATTGTATAACAAAATTACTAATACAGAGTGAACTGTGGTAAAAGAAAGAATAAGACATTGTGATAAGATGATGCAATTTAACAACTGAATGTTAAAGTCATAAAGAAAGTGATTTTAAAGATGCTCAGTAAAGTTTAATGTGTTGTTCCGCTGCTTTGTAACCTGTGCTGCTACCGTGACAAGTAAATGTTACTTGGTATTTGACTTTTTGGTAAAGGGAGCTCTTGTTACTACCACAACTGCTACTTTACATATTATGATTGTTTTTTTTATAAATGATTTTGGACATTGTATGCCTTTTAAAGATGGTAATAGTAGAGAGATGTCAGGAAATGTGGGAAATAGTTGGACAAAAGAGGTCCAGGTGAATGCAAACACTGTTGTTCATGGTTGTGATTCGACTTTTCTTTTTCGTAGCAAAAGTGTTGCTACCTGCTGAAACACTGGTGATGAGTTGTTGTCTGTTGGTAAGATATTGTGCAAGTTTTTGCTGTTACTAGTTGAAGCTGGTTTGCTGTGTTGTGTTAAGATTGTACTTGTTGCTAAATATGGTTTTCAAATTTTCTGTGGTGATTGCAGTGTTTCGAGTGCATTTACATTTACAAGTTATTTTTTTGTGCTTTGGTCTGTGGTCACATCATGGGATGGATTTTCGGGATGAGACGGATTTGCATGTTTACAGCTTGCAAATAAAATCACTGTGCATTCAAAATATATCACTACATCCATTAAATCTGAGTTTAAGCAGATTGAACCATGGACTTCGACCGATATTGTTAGGCGCTCTGGTATTATTGTTATTAAGCAGCAAATCACATATTAGAGCTTTAAATCTGAGTTTCCCACTATAATTAAGGTTTGAATGGTGACATGAATATTTACAACTCAGAAACTGATAATTACAATAATTATAATATGACTTAGAGTGTGTGTGTGTGTGTGTGTGAGAGAAAGGCCTAGGTTTATGTAATATTGTTTGTCCTCTCTCTGACCCATTCAAAAACATGATTTCACACACCTTTGTTTCACCAGGTTATGGACACTCTATCCAAGCTCTCTTCCACAGCATTCGCTCACCAAGGAGGATTCAAGTAAGTCACCTAATTTTAAAGAAAAGTTATCGCCTGTACAAAGTGTGTACCCGCACCTCCCTTTCGCTTCCACTTTAGTCCCTCTTCCCACTCCTCCTCCCCTTACCGACACTGCAGCCACAATTACAGCCACATTTCACTCACTAATTTACATTTTTACCAAATGTTCTATATACTTTATTACCAGGAATGAGAAACAACTGTTTCCCCCCCCTCTAAATGCAGAGTTTCTGTTTATTTGAGTATTAATAACTGTAACAAAATGGTAATTATTAGAGTAACAAAAACAACAATATCTATTTGGATATGACAAGATATATTATTTTATTTAATATATGATATGACCCACTGATGGACAGAAAAGTAATAAAATATGAATATTGTTAATCAGACTGATTTATTTTTTTTCACAGATCTCTCATGCATGTTGAAAACCACTAATAGATATATATTAATCCAGATTAATTATTCATTTTCATCCTTTTCTTGTACACCAAAGTATATTGGACTGTTCTGGATATCGGAGCACATTTTGACATATCAAAAGTTTCCTGCCCAAAGTCATTCAGCAGTGGTTGCTTCACTGCAATTTTTCTGTTAAACACTGAACCTCACGCTGCTTTGCTGTCACTTCCAGGCCATTTCCAACCGAGGAGAGCCTGAAAGACGAGGACATTTACAACAATCTGGAAGACTTGATTGAGTATGTATGAGGCTCCTCTCTCTGCGGGCCCATTACTGCTGTTGATAGAACTGTGGCAGTAGCTGAACCCGCTCTGCTCATCATCCATGCTCTCCAGGGGTCTGGACACCCACATGTTTTGGTAAAAGGCTTGGCTCCGTTTCTCTGCTACTGTCAGAGGAAACGAATGAGTAATTCTGCATGTTTTTGCTGAGTGCCTGCATACCGCCCACATCAAGGTTCTGGATGAGTGATCTTGACAGTTTGATTGATAGGTCGACAGAAGACAATAAGAGTTATTCAAAAAAAAAAAGTAGAACGGATACAATATTTATGTTTTCATGCCACATCTGAGTTTTAGATCATGATTTCATTGAATTGTGTGCCATGCCTTCTGGAGGTATTTCACTCTTTAAGACATACATGCATTGATCAGTAATTAAAGAATGAGTTAATAGAAATGTAGTCTTGATTTTTCATGTTGTACATCACTCGTGTTTTTTTTTATAATGGATTTAAAACAATTTGTAGGCTGTCTGTGAAGATTCTTGCTCCTTCAGGTTATATTTAATCTAAGTCTTATCCAACAGTAACTGGACTGACCTCTCATCCAAAAGACTTCTTTGGCTCAGTTCTCATACCTTCGAATGGGAGGTGAAAAGTCTTCAAGCAAGTCTAGTAGCCTTCTGGATGACAATGAATTCATAGGCTGATTTCAAATGGACTATATAAAATGTTTTTTTGCAATTTGTTTATATCTGTGTGTATTTCATACTACTACAAGTTGCATCTGATACAAAGAAAACTGCATCTATGGCAGCGGTGTGAATCTAAACTGATATTGTCATTTATATTTACCAAAACTTTTTTGCCAAAGAAAGAGGAAACATCTGTCTGATAACTAGCTCCTGTTTGTGTGTGATAGTGAGAATGCTCCTGAGGATGAGGATGAATTGTATGCAGCCGTCTATGGGGTGGAAGAAGACTACGCCGGTGGGGAGATCTACGAAGACCTCATGAGGACTGAGAAGCATCCGCCACTGGTACCAGGATGAGTCAGCCACTTTCACTCACGCACGCGCACCACGCACCACGCACCACGCACACAACTGAATTGGTGTACCACAGCGGTCTGTATTGGAGCCATTTTTCCGGTTGTTTAAAGTTTGTCCTTTGCTCTTACTTCTTAAATGTGTGCTGATGATGTATTTGTGCGTGTTCTTTGGATTCTATCGGCCTGCCCAGCGACTTCAGATGAAACGAGTCACAGGCGATATCTGTCGCTTTTATATAGTGATGGAGTTCATCTGCATTCTGAATAGATGCTGTTCATTTCTTTTAGCAGGTAGTTATTGACTGGGCAACATGTATGAAAGACCAAATCACTGAGAAGTCTAAACCATCGGCGTTATGACTAATTACCCAACATCAACTCAGATAATTATTGTGTGATTTGAAATACTTAATCAATGTGCCCAGCTTAAGTTACATTAATATACTTTAAAAATCAAAGGGAGAGTCCTTCATGTTCTTACTTTTTAATTTAAATATCTTTGTTAGTGTTGTTTTAACCTGAGTTCTCACTGTCAATCTATTCATCAACCTCGTGCTGCAGCTTATAGTTGTGTGAAACATGCAGGAGGAATTCTTCAGTAGCTCATAAATTGTTGGAGTAAATATTCTGAACACATTATTGTCTGCAGATAAAATAGATAAGACTTTATTAATCCTGCGGTGGGATATTCAGCACACAGCAGTTTAAGGATACAGGTAGAAGAGACAAGTACAACAAATTTAAATACACATACAATAAAAAATTGAATAGAATACATTTTGTTTTAGAAAAAAAAAAGGAAGCAAAAACCACACAAAATTGTATTTTCCTTCATCAGATGTTAATATTCAAAGAACATGTTCTAAGGTGCGTGTCTTTCTAGAAGCAGGCGGAGGTGGATGTCCGGAGCTTCTGCCTTACAGAGATCAAACAGACTGAGGAGAAATACACAGAGACCCTGGAGTCCATTGAGAAGGTGCTGAATCTCTTTTACTAGAGTCTTTTGCACTGAGATCACATGTTGTTCATGACAAATGATGGGATATCGTCAGATACACATTAACACTTCATCTGTATCGGCAGTAGGTGATCCGTTGCTATCATTTAAAAACATGTTACAGCACGGCACTTGGCACGCTGAGCACAACATTGGTGTATTATAGGGGGATTTGAGGGAAATTCCAAGTTATCAATTCTCTAATCTTCCTTGCTATCAACTCGTTATCAGACATCTAATGTGACGTCTGAACGGTTTCAATATGAGTGCCATTGGTTATTAAAAAGGACCTCTCATTGTTTCCAGCTGAACAATAATTAAGTAATTAAAAAAGAAAAATCTAAAAGGACCTGAAAAGTTTCATTTAGGTTTTCAATTGTTTCTTTCTCCAGTATTTCCTGCATCCACTGAAGAAATTCTTCTCCGCAACTGAAATTGACAAAGTTTTTGTCAACATTCCTGTAAGTCCCACCAGTTTCCCTTCTCGCCACCTCACATGAAAATAACATCCTCCTGTTCTGATGGCTGATGGCTTCCTTCTCTGACGCAGGACCTGGTTAAAGTTCACAAGAGCCTGATGGTTGACGTTCAGGACTCCATCCTCAACGAAAATGCCTTAAATCTCTACCAGATCTTCATCAGCTACAAAGAGAGGTATCAGAGGGGTGATTGACACATTGCAAGCAAAGTTTTGGTGCTGTTTTATTGAATTTTAACTTTCTATTGTGTGGATCTTTACTGTTTATAGTAACAAAATCGTGTACCACCATTAGTTTGCCACCATCAGCTCTGTCAGTGTCTGACCCTCTACACACACTGTGAATAACCCGTCGTCATGGTCCAACTTCCTCTCTTAGACTGCTCATTTATGGAATATACTGCAGTCAGGTGGAGATCGCCATCGCCGTATTAGACCTCATCTGCAAAGAGAAAGAGGATGTTCGTCTGAAGCTTGAGGTGAGAAGTCAGAAAAAGACCAAAGCCCCCCATATATAGACAAAGTTTTCCAGTGACCCCTAGTGTATACTTTGTGCACTAGATGTATGTCAGGATGTCTTGAATTGAGTTATGTATTTCCTTGTGTTCAGCTTTAACAAAAATGACAGTAAACAAGAATAAATGAATTAAAATAGTTGCTTTTATGTGATAAACTTTACATAAAGTAAGGAAAAATAAAAGTAAATGTCGGTTAAATTATGTAGGTTAAAAAGGTATATTTATATACTTTTTTATAAGCTTTGAGCTCCATGGTTGATCTTTAAAACTGTTTAGGGCACACTTGGTTTCACAATTTTACAACTCTGACAAACAATGATAATCTGATTTATGACAAAGTTGAGCCCTAAAACAGTCAAAAACAAATGTGTATAAGCTATGGAAAACACAAAACTGAGCAGTGTCAAAGGAAATGTCACCTAATAAGTGTAACGATGCACTGTATCTGATGCTGTTCTAAATACGTCTATTGTACTTTTGCTCCAGGAGTGCTCCAAAAGGGCCAACAACGGGAAGTTTACACTGAGGGACCTGCTGGTTGTCCCGATGCAGAGAGTCCTGAAGTATCATCTCCTTCTGCAGGTAGAGAGGTTTAACTCTCTGATTTAAAGCAGGAGAGTTAAACTACAACTCATAGGAAACTGAGATGCTTTTTCAGTTTAATGAGTCGTCAGCATTATCATTGAAATCACCTGACTCTCTTGACTCTGATTTAGATGTATTATGTGGATTTACTATCTCTCAGTACTTGTTTTCAGTAATACACCTTTATTTTGTACTATATCTGCATTTACAGTAAGCAGCTGCGCTGGGTCATAGAGGTTTATGTGTAGAGCTGCAAAGATTAGTCGATGAATCTATCATCAGAGAAATAATTTTGAATTTTCAGTTATTTTCTAAGCAAAAATGGCAAGAAAAACATCCCAAAAACCCACTAGTTTTAGCCTCAAATGTGATTTATTTTGTTACTCCTCTATGATGATAAATTCAAAGTTTTTGAACTGACAGTTGGAAAAAAAAAGACATCTGAAGTCATCATTGTGGACTCTGGGAAACTGGGAAGGCATTTCTGACTATTTGCTGATAATCTAATGATGAAAAGATTAAGTTAAAGATTAAGAAAATAATTGTTTGTTGCAGCTCTGCTTCTGTTTTCACCTGTACAGTAGGAAGGAAGGAATATTCATAATATACAGATGTTAAATGTACCCATCTCTATAACTATCATTATTATTATTTTATTTTGTTTTAATTAAGTGCAGATTTTAATCACTTTGGACTGAAACTGAGAAATTTCAGCAACTTTATTTCACCCTTTTCTTTCGGTTTAAAAATCACCACTTGAGGGCGACATCCTCCAGATATTTGCTTAATCTCGTCCTCCCTTCACAGTTTCCCAGTAAATCCAGACTGTAAAAAACACTGCCGACACGTTTGACAGGTCATTTAGGTTTTTTGATATCTGACATCCAGAAATACAGTGAATAGTCGCTTTTTATTTCAAAACATTTCCAGAATTTCCCTAAATAAGGATTTTTAAGTGAAAGATCACTGAATATTTGTCACTTGGTTAGAAAGGATGCCATTTAAAATCATCCTCTGATTTTAAACTGGAGATTGGAGTTCGTAAATTTAGACATGCATCTGACTGCAGATCAGTTCTGTGTAAACTGATCACTCACACTGACTTCCTGTAGAAACCAGACATGCAGCCTTTTTAAAAAATCCCGCTAATTTCATCGCCCATTGATGAACTGTCTGACACCGTCTCCCCTGGTTAGTATGAATCAGAGGTCAGACTATAGCTGGCAGTGCAGATGGGGGCCGCGCCTAGAGAGCTGTTGAAGATTGTTGTTGAGGGTAAAGGCCTTCATGGTAAATGGCGTTGATCGCTGGAGTTCTCAACTTCCCCCCCGGGGAGAAACTGTGTGCCCAAGGCCAAAAGGAAAGAAAGGGAAGTGGGGCGGCTGAAATGAAGTGATAGAGGAATACGGCTCCGTGGGGAAGGAGCATTATAGCCTCCATGACACAGACACTTCGAAGGGTAGTTAATCTCTTTATTTTATAATGTTATTAGAGAGGTAATCACACCGTAAGTGATTCCACCCTCCTTTAGTATTAAACACAAATAGTATACATATTGCTATGATTATGATTACATCTTGATGGTGTCATTTTTGTACTATACATACACAGCAAATAAAGTATTGGCAGAATGTGTTATTAACAAGCAGCATCTGTCAGCCAGAACAAAAGATGAAGCACAGCAATCGGAAATTTAAGTTTTACGTTACAATATGTAATGATATTTGCTGTGGAAACATTTCAGTGTGGACTAGTATGAGGTCATTTGTTTCATGTCTTCTTTATTGTTTAAAAACTAGAGTTTTGATGGTAATTCAATTAAAGTCTTCCATAGGAGATTCTGGGCCGGTTTCATCCAGAGATCGTTTCCTCTGTGCAGTTTGCATTACCGTCAATAAACTTCCATGTGTTGATTAAAGTTGTAGACGTGCATGTGGGTGTTGGCAAGACGGTGTGAACAGAATATTATTTCTGTCTCTATAATGATATTTGCAGTATTTGTAGAATCTCACCTGTACAGCTTTTTAATTTTTTTTTTATTCATACATGTTTTGTTGATTGGGCTGGATTCCTAGTTATTTAGGTATTTGGTTTATTAAATATGAATGCTTGTATTATTAACTGGAACACAAGCCTCGCCTTAAACTTTTTCTGCCCTCAAATGGAATAAAAATGACATTGTCGTACTTAGTGGTAGAAGAAGTATTCAGATCTTTTACTGGAGTAGATGTTGCAATATTACAAGTCAGAGTATGGCATCAAAGACATTACTCAAGTATAAGTATGCAATGCATTTTAGGTATTCATAATGTAGAAAATGAACTTCATTAATTGTTCCAAAATTGTATTTAAGTTAAAGCACTTTGTTAAAGTCCATCACTGCTCGTTGCTATGTAGCTTCATTATATTGTGTATAGGTCTGCAACTAAAGATTATTTTCTCAATCAATTCATCTGTTGATTTGTTTTTGAAAATAGTCAGTGATTAGGTTTCTGTTGATGGACTAATCTATTCATTGACTAATCATTGCAGCTCTAATTGTACATGAAACAAATAAGAAGAGAAAATGATTTCTTTTTGTATCTGTTCATTTAGCTGTATTTTCAGTGTATTATAATATAATTTGTACGGTATTATCTGAAGCTATTCCTTTTACTGCTCACATCAGCGGAAACTAAAAGAAAATCTAAAGGGCTTTTGTCCG
Source organism: Brachyistius frenatus (assembly GCF_029030835.1). Lineage (NCBI taxonomy): Eukaryota > Metazoa > Chordata > Actinopteri > Embiotocidae > Brachyistius > Brachyistius frenatus. Next base: position 5,785,171 of record NW_027210611.1, read on the forward strand.
AAAAGGACAGAAGCTGCCTTTTCAGACTAATTTGATCAAATCAATAATCCAACCATTGATCCTCCATGTGCAGTTGTATCGATTTGTGTTAGAGGATGTGGTCTGCCATTTATTTTGTGTCCTTCTCCAACAGGAGCTGGTCAAACACACTCACGATGCTGCTGACAAGAGCAACTTGAAGATCGCTCTCGATGCCATGAAAGTAAGTGCAGTGCTTTACGGTAAATGGTGTGTAAATCATTGTGATTTTAGATTGTTTCCAAAAGCAGTCTGATTTAGCAGATAATTTGAAATGGTCTCTGCCACTCAACCGTGGCGTTTTTATTTGATGAAAAGAAAAAAACATACAAAGTCATATATCATTCATGCTTCAAATGAAGGTGAATTGATAAAGCTTTGCATTTAACACTACGTTAGTTAAAGCTGAGTGCCCTCCTCACTAACCCTGAAGGTATCCTGAGCAGCTAGCCTGAGCACCTCGCATCCAAAAGGCAGGAAGTACATCATTTAAGACAACTCGAAGGCTTGATTTATACTTTAGGATTTCAGTTTGTTTATTAATATCTATGTGCCGATAATGCGGCGCTCACAAAAAAAAGCACAAAAAACAGCATAAATGCACACGTATAAAATGAAAGGAATAGTGTGGGGGTATATGTAACATTGTGGGGCTCATTTGTTTTGAAGACAACAGAAAATATATACCACTCATAATTGTTTGTTAAAAATGAAACAATATTGCGCCATAAATTAGCATAGCTTTAGCATAATGAGGGGGAAACGGCTTTCTCAGTTATGTCCAAAGGTAAGAAAATCTTTATTACATCTCGATTTAACTGGTACTAAGACTGAATTTTATGGAGATATGATGTGCTCGATTATCCTGCATAAAACCAACTAGACTTCTAGTCATATTTACACTACAATAGAAATCCTCTCATCCTAAACCTCATCATGAGACCAAATACGCGTTTTGAAAAGGCGTGTTTTCCAAAACGTACAAACTATTCCTTTAAATGTACACTACTAAATATCATCCTTACAGACTGATTTTTTATTTATTTGTTTGACATATTTCACTTCCTTTAAACCAAACTAACCCAACACAAATATGTGTGTTTGTGTGTCTGTGTGGGTTCGTGTTGCCCAGGACCTGGCTCAGTACGTCAACGAGGTGAAGAGAGATAATGAGACTCTGAGGGAGATTGACCAGTACCAGAGGTCCATCGAAAACCTGGTAAACCAAAAACTTTTTCCTACAACTACCAGCTGCTGTTAGTGTGCACTTTGTGAAAGTGCAAAACATCAGGAAGACGTGTTGTTTCCTTTTCGCTGATGGTAAGCTTTTGCAGGTACTGTATTTTCATTTGGTAAAATCTGAGGAAATCAGACAGAAACAGAGGAAACAACTCAAACACCTACATGAACTCACAAGACACCAATATACTGCATACTTGTAATACAGGTATAAGTAAACATACTTCTCTCATTTTTTTTTTAAACTAATCAGTGATAGAGTTACTCTTATTATAACTTAATTGTTTCAGTCCTTTTTCTTTTTTTTTTTTAAACAAAAGTGCTAAATGTGAAGAATTGTTACTTATCTTAGTCATAATTGATGAAAAACTGTTGTCCTTTAGGTTTTAGACTTTCGGTTTGACAAAACACATTCAACTGGGATTATTAATACATTATTCTGGGACATTTTATCTTTTTAAATCAATAATTTAGAAAATAATCAGCAAATATTTCGATAATGAAAATGAAAATGACTAGTAAAACCAGTTAAAAATGTTGTTTACAGTAGCTGCAAGTCATTATTGGCTTTTATTAAGATATGAATACAATAATAACATAAAATAGGTTGATATTTATATCTGTATAGTACACAGAACACTACAAGAATGTTACATGTAATTTATAAGGCAGGAGATGTCATCACAAGTGTGCAAACAAGATGAGGTAAAGTGGTCAAGGAAAAAAAACAACATCTGAATGAAAGACCACGAGAGCTTCTCAGACTAGAAACACCTTTTTCTTGATTGAACACGATTGGTGACTTAAATGAATGTCATTGGTGATTACAGGAGTCAACTGACATCAGCTGACAATGTTTTACTGGCAGTTTGGAGGTGAGACCGAACCAGGAATATTTTCTGATGGGTCAGTCGGCGGAACTGCCGGTTTTTGGTTTGGGTTACATTTCAGGAGGCTGAAAGATCTCCAAAGAGACTATAGCCAGCATTCCCAAAAGTGCAGTGACAAATGCACCACAGCTTTCCAGACGCTAGTCCCAGAAATTATTGATAAATAAAACATCTTCTTTTATCTTAATCTTCTTTTCAACTATTTAAATGGGAGGAGTTTTGATAGATCTCAGTTCTCCATGAAAAGGTTGACATGATCAGATATGACAACAATTTTCAAGGCTTGAGACGGATGAGACATTGACATTGTAAAAGAAGTTTGCTTTAAAAAAAAAAAAACATCCTGAGTGTTCCTCATATTTTACTTGCAGAATCAGCAACTTAACACCTACGGTCGGCCAAAAGGAGACGGAGAGGTGCGCATGGTCTCCAGCATTGACAAGCGGAAACAAGACAGGTTGTACTACTTCAGTTTCATTGTCCTAAAGAGAAATTAGGATTGTCAGAATTAGTGGTGGCCAATAAATATCATGATATTTCAGTGTATTTCCACAATAACTATTCTCTTGACAATGTGACAAAATACTAAAAAAAACATTTTCTTATTAATATCAATAACATACATTTATAACAAAGTGTTATGATACATATCATATTGCCAGATTTCTTTCCAATACACACCGCTAACCATTGTGCTGTGTAACAGTATTCCATTATCACAATATGAATTTTGTTTGATCATATTAAGAATTATATTGAAATTATTCTGAACAATACAATACTCTACTCACAATAAATTTACAGTAGTGTAATAATAAAGTAATATAACACTCTGTCTTCTCATTTCACAGACACATCTTTTTATTTGATGTGGCTGTCATTGTTTGCAAGAGACGAGGAGACAACTATGAGATGAAAGACATACTTGACCTCAACTTCTTCAAGATCACCAACAACCCCATGTCTGACAGAGAGGGTAAAAAGGTCAGTCAGTTGAGAAAACACAATATACTATATTAGTATTTGGTCACTTTGTTTTCTTGCATTGCAAAGTTGATTTGTATTTACCTCCGATTTTGAGGAGGGTCTCTTAATGCATACTGTACATATATACCGGTACACGTTTTCATGTGTTTGGCTGTGATTTTATTGCTAATATAAATACCAAATACTCTTTTCTCATAATCTCTCAGTGGATTTTTCTCCTTCTTAAGGAAACCCCTGATATAAAAACCTGTATGTAGACATTTTGTGACCCCGTACGGTTTCCACAGTATTGCTGTCTTTCGCCTGATAGGAACGTATTGTTGTGGAGAGGACTTGTTGATGTATGCTCGCAGATGGCGTCTTCTCACTCTAGTGCTGATTGCTAATGTGAAACTGACAGCTTGCCAGAATTAGATGGTTCTGTGTTTTACTTTTTTTTTAACTTTTTTTTTTTTTTATCAAAGGGATTATTGTCCTCATTTGTGCACTCATGATATGAGTGCGTGTGTTTGTGTGGGATATGTGCATGACAGTAATTGGTATTTAACATGTATGGTCATTGTCTCAATGTGCTTTGTGGGATTATGCCTGCGTTTGTGTGTTTGTTGTGAATGGATTGTGTTGAGCAAATAATGAGTCAGACAGTATAATTTTACTAAACATGCTCGGAAATGTCTTTATCTTTTTTATTTTTTAGCCGTCTTCCTACATAATGCTCACTCAGTCATACATAACCTTTATTTAAAGATGCACATAAGAACACACAATAATTCATTTGTAGTAAGGCTTTTACACAGGCAGACAAATAGTCACAGACATAGAGATACAGTGTACCTACACCCACAAACACACACCGCAGACGGAGATGCTAATATCAGGTGATGAATGTGTGCAGTCCTCCAAGGCTACTTAAAGCTATATATCATTTCCTGCTAAATGAAACTTCAGAGTTTGAGCATGGTGCCGCTGAGCACCCACACAGCCATCAATGATTTAACACTCAGCGGAGCTCTAAAACACTCAGGACTCTGCAGGGCTGGCCAATCACTGACAGGTAAACCCCACCACTTTCCCCGTTATTAGATATGGCACAACAAGCCGGAGCAGTTTAGAGTGGCAAAAAGCAGAGAGCTTTGGGAATTGATTGAAAAATGACCCTTAATGTACCCATGGGCAAGGCATTTAACCTGAAAGTGCTGCGGGGGAGCTATTTGGAGGCCAGCGATTGAAAACCATTTTCTGAATAGCTGCTAACCTGTATGTGGTGCTGAAGAGAGAACTTTCTAGCAATAGTCATATTTTTATCCTGAATTTTTCAATAATAGATTTAACTCCTATAAGACATGGTCAAGATCTTTGGCAGGTTTTTGGCTTAAACGTAATGTTCCTAAATTTAGGACTTTCTAAAGCTGTCTGGTTTTTCTGCGGCAGATTAGCAGACTCTGATTCAGTGTTGTCACTGCTTAAGGTCTTCAGTCCTCTTTGTGCAGAACTTTGGTTAAACTCCCATAGCTGCTGCTGCTCTCTGTGACGCTGACAAAAATCCAGCAGCCAACACTGTTTGGTTGGTCTGTGAGGCTGGTGGCACCAAGTTTGGCCCCAGGGTACATGGACTAAAACCAGTGAGGATTGATGACAGTATTACATGCACAGCTGTAAGTCAGGAGAGGGCTGTCTGATGCATCCTTTTTGTCCTGTCATTGTTAAACCTGAAAACAGAGGGTGATAGGAATGGTTGCAGCTTCATGGTTGGCTTAATATTATGTGTATTTATACCAGAATTAAACCAGAATCAAACTTTTACAAGTAACTTTTTTTCAATCTTTTCAAAAGAAATTTCAATCAGACTAGCAACAATTAGGGCAGAATGGGGGGGGGGGGGGTTAGAGGAGATAAAAAGAATGAGGGAATTTGATTGTCTTTGTATTTAGCTATGTTTCCTTTCTATTGGATAAATGCAGTAGAGACAGACAGGAAATGATTGAAATGAAAGATTGCAGGAGAATGACGTGGAAAGGGTCCAGTGCGAGTTGAACTAGTGATGCGTTCTAATTACTCTGCAATTAGGTGGACCGAAACACGAGGGAATTTAAAATTGAAAGGAAATAAATAAAACAACGTTCACCATTCTTGCAGGTTGGCCAATGTGTGTTAAAGTAATGAGGCAATAATTTGACATTTTGGGAAATCGGCTCATTCCTTTTCTTAGATGAAGGATTGATTGCATTCGTGTGTGTATAGTATATATGAAGCGATGCAGCTGGTTGGCTAAACACACTGTGGAGAGACAGCCAGACTGGCTTTGTCTTAAAGTAACAAAACCTCCCTAGCGGCAACTTTTAAAGATAATTAACACATTTTATACTTATTTAATCTGAGTCAACGAACAGAGTGTTTATGTAGAGATCAGGTGACTGTCTCCTGGCTGTAGCTTCATATTAAGAAATGTAAGAGTGGTTACGATTTTCTCACCAAGAAAGTGAATAAACATGCCATCCCAAACTATTCATTTAATATTATGTGTCATGGGAACAGAGTAATATTCTCCATCTGACAAATTACCTTTCTGGTTTCCATATTTTGACTGAAATAACATAAACTGCAATATCAGCCTTTCAGGGTATTTACATTTACTCGTAAAACCACAGCATCTTGGGTGTCATTTATTTTCTCTCCAGTTACTTCTGTATTTTCTTTTTATATATATATATATACATATATAAATGGTTGTTTTAACAGTAACACCACAAGGCATTTCAAACTGTACATCTATTCATGTAACTCCCAATGACATCATCACACACTGCATGTTTATACTCTTTAATCTACAAATACACGACAGAAACCTGAACTGTTACTCGAGATTTATGACACAAATGAGAAGAAAAACATGCATTCGTTTAAACTCGGCTTACACTCCCTGTGAGGCAACATTTACACAAACTGAAACGTCTGGGAGATAATTATTACAGTGTAAATGTATCCATGCTCGTCTCTCCACACATAAATATGTAAATGTTCATGCACATGCATCAGAAAAAGATAAACCTGGAGTTTGATTATAGTTTTCTTCCCCAACTCCACAGTGGTGCTACGGGTTCTACGTGACACACCAGCAGGGCCACACGGGCTTTGAACTCTTCTTCAAGACCAGAGAGCTGAAGAAGAAGTGGCTGGATCAGTTCGAAATGGCCATGTAAGTACAAGGAGGCACAAAACGCCAGTCGTGACAGTGTGCGAGCCGTGCGGGAGACCGGCGATCACACTGCGCGCTTGTGTGTGTGGTGTTTATTTTCTCTTTGTTTGCATGCGTGTTATTCCAAGGCCGAGAGAGGTGTTGACTCTTTCATGTGCACTGTTTGATCAGGTCTTAGCTGTAATCAAGCACACACCGCTGACAAAAGTACGATAACACACACGCGCACAAACTGTTCCAAAGAGCTGCAAACATACAAAAAAGTCACTCTCGCCTCGATGGTTCTTCAAATCAACGCTTTATTGAGATATGTCTTTTGTATTATTTTGTAACTGTGGGAGGTTTTTGCAAGCAGATATCCTGTCTGCATCCTTTTATGTTGATTCGGGAGACTACTGTGTTGTTTTGACATTACAATGCGATTGACTGAAGAAATGCTTTTGTGTTTGAGGTACGTTTGTATGGAAACAATGTCCCTGATATGCGTTCTGACTATCTGCTGTGGCCTTGCTGAATACATTTTCTCTTCTGAATTGTTAATAATATTTTTACTGTAACAACAACAACAACAGCAACAACAACAACAAAGAGCGTGGGGCGGTTGCATTAAACAATGTGTGATTTTAGTGCTTCTCTTTCTCTAACATGGACTGAATGTTGAGGTACAGTAGTAACATACGAGTTTCTCACCTGCGCAAAGCTTAATGTGCACTTTCCCAAATTAAAAAAATAACAATAATCACTGTCATCCCATGCTTGAAACCGCTCTGCCACACATAGAGTTTGTCTGAAAACAGCTACGTGTGCATTGGTTAATGACACCAGAAGGAGCCAATTGCTGAAAGTGAAAATTGTACCTACCAAAGAGGATGTGCGCTCCTGATGAAAGACTCACTTATGGGAGCACTCAGTTTAAGTGGCTTCCGGAGAATGTTAAATACAAAAAAAAAGAAGAAGAAGTTTTTGTGTCAGTCGTGTTTGTTCACGTTCCAGGAAGTCTGCCTATTTCTGCCATGCATGTTTCCCTCTCTCATGTTCCAACATCATGCAGATCAAAAAAGGATTTGTCTGGGCTGATTCCAGTCTTCCTCATCTACTCGTACACATGCACTGGGGGTAGAATTGCTTTTTATTTCAGTCATTTGAAGGAATAAACAGCATATTATTTTTGCAATAACAAAGGCCTTCACTCCTTCATTGAGCTGATAAAAGAAATTATGAAAATTGATTTGTATTTTCAGTCAATTGAAAGAAAATTGTTCCCACTACTGAGACACTCAAATTCAGTCATCCCGTTTTTAGCCGTGCCAGCAGCCCGACTCCAGGAATGACAATTATTGATTGATCAGCCCACAACTTTTCTCCAAATATCTAACTATTGGACAGACAGATTACCACAAAATTTGGTTCAGACATTTGTGGTTCCTGTAGGATGAACCATACAGGCTTTGGTGATCCCCTGACTTCTTTTTTTGTTGTTGTTGCACCATGACGTGCTTTTAGGTGAAGATTCAACCAACAATTATTGGTTAGCTCAATTTCAGACTGAGTTTTATTTGCCATTAAATTATGAAGACGCGTTCATGTTTCCTTAGATTGTCTATACTTTGGTGATCCCCTGACTTTTTTTTTTTAAATATATATTTTCACCGTGAGGCCAAGCTATCTTTGCGCACTAAAGTGTAATACCACTCCCATCGGCCTCTGCTGTACTTTGTATTTAGCGCTAAAACATTTAGCAAATGTCAGAACACCAACATGTTAAACCAAGATGGTGGCCATGATACCCGCTAAACGTGCAGCACGGGAGCCTTGTGATTCTGCGCATATCAGCGTGCTGTTGTTAGCATTTAGCCCAAAGCACTGCTGAGCCTAAATACAGCCCTGCAGAGCTGCTGGCTGGTCTTAGCCTTGTTTTCATGTGACTCCTTCTTCCTGTCTTAGATCAAATATTCGACCAGAGAAGGCCAACCACAACTCCCACCAGTTCAAGATGCACACGTTTGAGAGGATCACTTCCTGTAGCTTCTGTCACCTCTTGCTCAGGTAAGATTCGGGCATCATGATAAAGTCCTAGGAGAGTAAAAAAAAAAAAAAAGTTATGTTTAGGACTCTGTAACTGAGTCTGTAACTGCACACATTGTTGGTATGAAAAACCATCATGTGTTATTGCACTGATAGTTTTCTTAGAAAAATACACTTTTAATTGTCCTTTTATATTGAAGGCATGAAAGAACACAATGACATTGTATTATAGTTTTCAGTCACATTTCCTCATTTTCTTTTTATTTAGCTCTTAATCTTATTGAAAATAGCTAACTGGTTACTAAGTGAAATACTATATATTATACTATAATATAAAACATATCTAAGTGTTGAGCCATTTTATGGTTTTTGAAAGCTGAAGGACATTTCCTGGTAATTTGTCTTATCTTGAGAGTGTGACAGGAGACAGAACATTCCAAATGTCAAGGTATTTCTCTTAAGGACGTCGTTGTACATGGAATATATATCCTGTGTTTTACTGTCTCCAGGGGCATCTTTAACCAGGGTTATCTCTGTCTGAAATGTGGCCTGGGGGCTCATAAGGAGTGTCTGGGTCGACTGGGAGTCTGTGGCAGGACAGGTGAGACCTCTCAAACCAGCTGTTTCACAAAAATCCTCAAATGTTTTTGGTGACCTTTCCTTCGGTCTGAATTTCACTTATACACACAAAATATCAAAATCTAAAAGGCAGATTTCCATGAAATTTACTGAGCACATTCATGCCCCTTAGAGGAGGACCTCTTTACATTTTGGTCACTCTGTGAGCTTCCCTCTAGTGCCACACACTTGTGTCAGATAGACAACCTTACACCAGCTGGTATTCTATGAAATTTGTTGTAAATACATGTGATCCTCAAATTAATATCCGTAGATGTTGTCACCCTTTGACTGCCCCATATGTTGCCACCCTCATGTTGAAATTTACTTTATTTCCCCCTGAAAAATAATCACAATTCAGTGTTGGAAAACTGGTATTATACGTGATATGTTTAGACTTTGTACATTTTGAATAGGCAAGCTGTTATATACATATGTAGTAGTTGTTGAATCGTACTCCAGCCTTTAGTCTTTAGCTCCTCTCCGGTGCTGTAGTTCAGGTACACTACTGTCTCCTAAATGCACAGACTCAAGCTTTTGACAAACCCTCCTAGCAGAAGTGCCTTGGTCTTTATGCATTCAGAGGCGTGATGAGGGCCAGCAGAGGTTGACAGTTGAGGTTGTATGTCAGGAAGCCACCACACACTCTCATATTGTATTCTCCTCACTGTCTCACTGTATCTGTTTCTCACCTGACTGCAGATCCTGTCAAGCCGAGGCCCAAGGTAAGACCCGGACCGTTTCTCTTCTCTGACTTAGACACCTAAGATAACATAATTAGTGAGGCATAACATAGCAGATGTACTTCCATACATGTGCAAACGGGGCACACATGCACTCCACCTATGGACAAGGGCATTAACAGATACTGTATTGGTATTTAAATGACTTGGTCATGGAGATGCTGGTATTGTTTTGTTTTTACAAATGTCATTGCATTTTAAACTTTCCTTTGAATGATATTCTCATCATAGAAACACTGGACTCTTGTGGAACATTTAAACTTCAGCTATCAGTGTGTGTAACCTGGAGTGTACCAGGGATAAACAGTTTTTTAATTATAATTTATTACTGAATTTATGAATAAAAGAAATCTTGATGTGATTAATTCAATTTGAGTAATATACACTACACAATATATAATGAAAGAAAATACAGTGGCGCAATGGTTAGCACTGTCGCCTCACAGTAAGAGGGTTCTGGGTCCGAATTCTGGTCTGGAGCCTTTCTGTGTGGAGTTTGCATGTTCTCCCTGTACCTGGGTGGGTTCTCTCCGGGACACTCCGGCTTCCTCCCAGCGTCCAAAAGACATGTGTGTCAGGTTAATTCTGCAAAAATTGCCCTTAGGTGTGAATGGTATTTGTTGTGATACACTGGCAATCTGTCCAAGGCCTTTGCCCAAAGTGAGCTGGGATAGGCTCCACCCCCCCCCCCCCCCCCCGTCCCGCACACACACACACCCATTACCCTGTTAAGGATACACTGGTCTAGATGATGGATGGATGGAACACTCAATAATTGAATCTGAAAACTGATTTTCAAAAGGCTTTTTAAATTGAACTTTTTCATAATGTGCCTTTTGAGCATGCCTATTGTAGTCTCTCTCAATTAATTTGTCCCCCGCTGCAACATTAAGAGTAATTTTTGTAATTGCTTTAATTTGAAGATGGCTCTCCTGATTCAAAGACTCGTACTGAATGTTCCGCCTACAAATTCAATAAAGTCCAAGCCGGAGAAGCAGCAGGAGCTCCTGTTTGGCCAGGCTCCTGTCAACACGTAACAGCTGCCCAATCATAGCTCCCGGTGTTTCTCTGTGGTTTTGGCTTTATCCAAAATTTTGGTGGCACGCTCCTTATGAGTCACAAGTTGAAGCAGAACTAGAATTAAACACAATCAGAGTCCATAATTAATTCTGCGATACACTCCAGGCTTCCTATCTGCAATCCGTTTATGCAGGAAAATCAAATGGACTTTTAAATTCTCTACTCTGAATGACCAAAACAATTCCCAGACATTTGTGTCTTTGCAATCTGTGACTCTACAACACGATTTAAACGCACGGTTGTTGTAGTCAGGAGAAGAATACAAGGATCCAGTATTTACGTTTATCATGTATTCATTCGTTTGACTCTTTTCCCCAAAAAATGTAAAAGCTCTTCCTCACATCTGGCACAAAATAGCAGCACGTGTCTTTGCTAATTTCTGACCTGATGCAGTTCACATTTTCCCATTCAGCACCCTCACTTTTTAAGTCACTTGTGCCCATTTGAGCATCTTAAAATAAGGTGTGGTCAGGCACAATGTTGGTGATTACATAACTGTCCAACAAAAACCTGGTCTGAATTCAATGGGAGGTGACACTCATTTGTGTTACACCCAAAATACACCTATGATTAATTAGCAGACCAAGTAAAACCCCTTTGAACCATGCACCTTACTTTGCACTCAAATTATTCGCTGTTCAGCCAGATCAAGTTGATTTGGACATGCTTTAAAAGCACTTGGCTCATGTGCTTTTGGCTGTGTGCTAAGATCATTAAAATATAGCCCACAGTGTTCAAAAACAAAACTTTTAAGTTTTACTCTTGATTTCTGAAAAATTATTGTATTAAGAGTATGATTCATTCTTCAGGTCAGCCCAAAGCTGCACCGGTAGTACCAACCTCAACCTCCATATTTATCCAACTATTCCTTTCTTCCTTCCCTTTTTCCTCTCTGGCTTCTTACTTTCTCTCTCCATTCACAGGACAACACAACACCACCAGACCCAGGTCAGTATGTCTTGTCCCCTTTTGTAAACCTGCTAAGGGCTTTACATGGTACCTCTTAAGCTTCTTTCATCTTGGTTCTGTAGCAAAACAGAAACATAGACAGGATGAAAAGGAGATGGTTGGTTAGAGGCCAGACTTGGATGAGATGGATGGTGGTTTAAAGCTAACCCTCAGATGTTCGCATACTTTTTGATCACATATTACTCAACTTTTTTTCGGTCTTTTTTTTCGCCACAAAAAACCCCGGCAAGACATGCATCTCTCCTGCTGACACACAGGGTTCAAAGGAGGAAATGAACCGCAACACTTTATTCTTGACAAACATATTTGAGTAAGAATAACCAATGAATAATAGGATGCAGAAGGAATACTTAACCAGAGCACAAAGAAAAAAAGCTCCTTTTCTCGCCGCATGCTGTGATGCCTAAACCCTAGACAGCATTGAGATGAATCGGAGTGCGTGGAATCATTATAAGAACCGTGGCAGGAGGAATACTGGCAGAAAAGCACTTCCAGCAGTCTATATGCCTCGGCCCCAACTGCTGAGCTGTGCCTTTGTGATAAATCAATTTCCATAAGGGGCTTTACGAGAAAGACAGCCGTGCTTATTGTTCTTATTAAAAACATGAATATGAGATATTCCATTCATCTGGGGTCACAGTCAGCTAATAGTTTCCTTGGGCTGGTTTGCAGGGGAGCCGTGGCTGGAGGGGAGATGTGTCTGAGGGGAGCTAGATGTGCGAGTTGGGCGAGAGTAAGTGGCTGTGTCTTTTAAGTTGGCAGGGGTGTTTCGTCTTAGCCTTAGCCGCATGCTCGTGGCTGTATTTGTCTGGCATGCTGCGGAAAGATTGGTGCTGTGCCGTTCAGGAATCAAAGAGATGAATTTCCGGAGATGGTAAATGGCTGCTTTTTTAGAATAGTGCCATTTTAGTTTGTGTAGACCTCAATCAAAAGGACTGTCAGCAAGTCCAAGTTTGTGTTAGAGATCAAATGTGCTGAAACCTTCAGGATAATAAGGCTCTCTGCTTTGTGCATGAGTAGTGTGAAAAATAGAAATAATGACTGAATGGCTGGCTCATTTGAGTCACCAAAAGGCATATTTCCTCTTACATCTGCTGCTATCTGGCCGAGGTGTTTTTTTTTTTCTGCACAGGTTTTGCGATAGTAGCATCTGAGATGTTGACAGTCAGAACAATACAAAGTAGGTGTGCTGGAGAATTTTGTTTGTGGTGCTCAGTTACAGTCATAAATAACATTTGAAGATGCCATACCCAAAGAATTGTAGGGAAAAAGTAACTAAAACTTTACTATCAGGGTTTGGAGGTTTGGCAAATAGAACAAGAAGATGGGGAGTGTTTGGGCCAGACACACAATGTGGTGTAAGACTTCTTAACCAAGACAGATAAAAACCAAACTAAACTAACACACAAAGAAACTGGAAAGCACGGCCTCCAGGCCTCCATGCTCAAATGAAAGAAAAGCACATATGAAAGCAAATCGTCATATCAGAGAGAGCTCCATCTCCCCAAAAAAACCTCCTTTAGTCTTTAACTAGCTACACCTGAAGCTCATTAGCACTTGCTGCACTTTGCACTACTGCGCCTTTAAAATGTGTTTTGCTTTATTTTATATTTTAACTGTATTCTTATTTTATCAACGTGTTGTCTTGTGTCTCATTGTGTGTTTTCTTATGCATTTATTTCTTTTTCAGATTTTTAAATGACATTTGAACATCTTTTTATGTTCCTTTATATCTGCCTGAATGTGAAACACTGCATGGGGTTTTCTAGCTGTAAAGCACTTTCAGCTGCATTTCTTGTATGAAAGGTGCTAGAGGGGGGGGTGTAACATGCTCTCAGCAGTGAAGAACTAAATTTAAACAGCAACTTAACGACAGCCAAACATCCTGTTTTTGCTGTCCTTCAGTGGTTTAACCTCTCACCTTGCAGCAGTGATGTAACAGTGTACTCCAGGGTGTGTCCGTACACAGTGTGACATTACTGTTTCCAGCTCCAACATTCATTTATTCACCAGCAATGAAACGCATGTCCAACTATTCAAGCAGACTAAAAAGACTTTGTCATAGTGTCCATGTCATATTTCACCCTGTGATTTAATGAAAAGTAAAAAAAAAAAAAAATCCCCCTTGGGGATTAGTAAAGTAACTATCTATCTATCTATCTATCTATCTATCTATCTATCTATCTATCTATCTATCTATCTATCTATCTATCTATCTATCTATCTATCTATCTATCTATCTATCTATCTATCTATCTATCTATCTATCTATCTATCTATCTATCTATCTATCTATCTATCTATCTATCTATCTATCTATCTATCTATCTATCTATCCATCCATCCATCCATCCATCCATCCATCCATCCATCCATCCATCCATCCATCCATCCATCCATCCATCCATCCATCCATCCATCCATCCATCCATCCATCCATCCATCCATCCATCCATCCATCCATCTCTACAACTTTAGAAAAGTACTCAAAATATTGAGCTTTTTTCCTTTTAGTCATAGTCCGATTGTACAGTAGTCTGTGATTCACCTTTACCTTATTTTCTTCATTATTTATACATCTTATCAGTAGTGTTCTCCTGTAATAACTGTCTCAGTCATGAATAGTTGCACTATATTTCTCCCAGAAGTGATGATCAGGCTACACGAGGCATAAATGTTTCTTTTTTTGAAATGAATACAATTTTTTAGTATAAATGTGTTCGTGTTCCCGGTCTCCCAGGTTTACCCCGGATGATTGTGATCAGAGACTACAGTGGCATCCCCTGTCCCCAGTGCGGGCCTCCGCTAAGCATTCATGCGGGGGATATCATTGAACTGATGTTTGCCGACCTGCACAGCTCCTGGTGGCAGGTGCGTGTCACTCGGCTCATCCTCGTTTTACCTCTGACTCTATGAAAAAATAACATGTTACGGCTCACTGGGTTGGTGCGGCGCACGCGATATCCCTTCAGTGTTATGGGTTTGAATTTGTTGCAGCGTTATACCTCACATCTATAATCCTGGCTGTCCCACGATGTGGAAAAAAAGCTTTCAAAAAGTATTAATGTGGTGACGTCAACAATTTATCAACCTTTGACCAGCATTTCTTATAAATCTCCTAATGTATTATGGTTGTTTTATCACATACTGTGTCCTGTCAGGTGAGCCACAAATATGACAGCGCGATGAGGTCAGCAACAATAAGAAATATCAGTCGAAGCTCTGTATGAACTCCACTGGACCCCTATTACATTACAGATGGGGTATCTGTCTGTTCTTTCACTCTTTAGATTGAATCAGAGGCTACATCGCATGATCTAACCAATTAGCGGCTTCAGTTGATTAATTGAGTGCCACAGTGGAACAATAAAACAGCAGACGCTTCGGCCTCTGGAGGCTGTTTTAATGGTGGTGCACAACCTCGTGTGCTGGCACATTTAGCAAGCATCTCACGAGGTCAGACAGCGGTTGAGCGTGTTTGACCTTATCTATTTTTGAAAGGATGGCGATTTATCTGGGGTCTTCCGGCAGCCTCCCTCGCTGTTTCTCACTCTGCTTTACGGCGGCATTAAAGCCTCATCCTCCTTCTGGTACTGCTCCAGTTGGACTGCAGTCTTTGCCAGCGGCACGGCTGGAAGTAGGCAGCAAGCCCGATTTCCTGTGCTCCATGTTTCTCTCTGTTGTGACATAGCACAAGGTGGAGGGTGAGGACATGAATGCCAGGAGACTTCTTGTAATCTGGTAGAACCGCAACCAGAATGTCATGCCACAGACCTGATGGCACTGCATTGTTTGCTACCATGGCAACCATGCATGCTGCAAAGGGATAATCAAAGGGATTATGTGATAACACTCAGTGTTCCTGTCCTACGCGTAATGATACAGTTTATTTTATAACCATTTTGTGACACTGCAGAGCAGTGTTTCGATGCACAAATTCCCATATTGTTTATATTATATGTTCTAACAATGCACATACTGTATGACAATGTGTATGCGCTCATGGGTTGACAAAATGCAGGTTTCTGAAGTGACTTATGAAAGCAGAGAGCAGTAGCTGCAGAAGCAGCAAAGCTGAGAAAATAATAATAATAACAGCATATTGAATCTAAAACATAAGAAAAAAAAAAACGAACAAAAATACCAACAATAATTTAGACAAACTTAAATACGTTTGTTTTAAAATGTAGCTTAAAGCACACCACATCACACACAGTAAACTCCGCTGGAGTCAAAAGCTAAGATGGCAGTGAAGCTAGATATTTTTTCGCAGGGCAAGTTAAGCTGTTCTATTTCTCTTATTACTTTACGTGGAATAACAAACTCACTACTAAGAAGTTGGTTCATCTATTGTAATATTTAACATAATAACAGCCCGTTATTGCAATGGAAAAGAAAGTTAACTTTTAGTTTTAGCAGCCAGCTAATTTAGCTACCTCTAGCAGATGGCAGTGCAGTCACATCGCAGGCGCAGAGCTATTCGACAAGTGTTAATGAAAATGTAACACCTGTACATTTACTGGAAGACACTCATTTATTTAAAGAACACCGTATCAATCACCATCCAAGCATTGTTCACATAGCCTCAAAATGTTCATGTTTATTCATGGCTTGGAGTTTGTTACTTCTTACAGTAGAGCAACAATTCTGCAGAAGGTCGGTGATGCCTATCAACATCTGGCAGCAGTAATGAACTGTAAAATGTAGAATTCTATTGTTAAAGAAAAAGACTCCAATGTGACATAAACAAAGTTTCAAAGCATGCGGTAAAAGGTTTGGTTTTCAACAAATTTGTTATCGTGGGTCTTGCGGTTGCACACAATGTGTTTTTGGTGAGAAACACTGAATCTTAAGAAAACCGTGTTTGTTTACAATGAAAACACCACAGGGTACCTTTAATCTTCAGCGTCCCCAGTGGCGCCAGAGGATGGAATTACAGAACACTGAGAATTCATATCCCCTGTTACCCAGAAGGCAATTATCCCCCATCCCACTGGCAGAACAATACAATCAATCACTGTAATTTCATTTGATCCTTTGGCTGCTGCCTGTTTATGCCGACAGAGTAATAAGTTTAATCTTTATCATACGCTTATCAAAGGCATAACAAATAGAGAAGGGCTCTCAAAAAAACCTTTGATGAAATGTTATTACACAGAATGAATCATAGAGATGGGTAAAGATTCGCTTTCCAATCTAGTTACTGCCAGGGCTTGCATGGTCCCAAAAAGCATTTCATACTCTAATAAAGAGGAGTGAGGAGGAAAGCATAAACAGAGAGCTGAATGAAGAGCTCCACATGCCCTCACCACTCCTTGTCTTCTCAGATTGACTCGATGGACTCTGAATTGACCTCGAAACTCATTATCTTGAGCTTAATGCTGATACATATGCGTATTACTGTCTACAAGATAATATACATGATAGAGAATTAAGTCTATGAAATAAACTAAGCTATGTAGGGGCAAATCTTGATAAAAATTATGTAATTTATTTTAAATATGTTTATTTAGCCGGAGGAAGAAAAAAAAGTATCTATTATTTGTTTGTTAAAGGAATTAGTGATTCTCATATTAAGCCTGTGGTTGCTTCAGGCGGGCTAGCTAAAATGTAATTGTTTGTCTTTAGTGCAAACCAGGGAGCTCATGCTGTTTGGATATTCAAAGACCAGAATAAGATCCATTATTTAGTGTTAAACGAGGTTCTTGTTTTGATGCAGTACAAATCTAACTGCCGGCAGAGTTTGAACCATAATTAACTTGGGCTAGAAATTAGATGCACTGCTTGTTGTGTGCTAATTGCTGAGGATTTATTGAAGCGAGTGTGGGAGGGGAAGAGAAAAAGGAAGAGAAGGAGAGAGAGAGAGAGAGAGAGAGAGAGAGAGAGAGAGAGAGAGAGAGAAGTGCAGTTGCTCCCAGACAAATATAATGCGATTAACAAGCGGTTGCCATTGCAGGGCAAAATCCTGGCGACAAGCAAGATTGGCTTCTTTCCAAGTGATGCTGTGAGGCCTTGCCCGTGTGTAAGTGTGCATATTTTTCGTGATCAATAAGACAAATTTAGTGTGATTACAATGCTTTCAGTGGATAATGGCTACTATTGATGTCTTGGCAAAGGAATGTAGTGCTTTCAATTGCTCTTTTTTCACTGTAGAAGACAGATTTTAGTCATTAGATGTGGCTTGAATATCACATTACCACTAATAACCTCCACCCTCTGTATCGACGATATTAAAAACACAAAATAACCCAAATTTTTTTCCATGCCAGCTTCCAAAACCTGTCGATTACTCCGCACACCTCTGGTAAGTGGTGAAAACAAACGACTGGAGATTGCTAACAATAACCACCAGTCATCCTTTCTCCATGTTATTGATTGTATTGACCGTTCTCATCCTCATGTTCAGAATGATTGATCGCAGTGTAAGTGTAGTAGTTGTTCATGGATGGTTCAGGTTTGCAGGGCCTATGGAGCGATACCAGGCCGAGGTGGAGCTCCTGGACCGAGGAAACGGCACCTATCTGGTTCGACACAGGAGTAAAGAGTACAATGAATATGCCATCAGTATAAAGTAAGTGACAATGACGGCTCAGCTTGTCATTTATTTCCAAACCATGTCTCTTACTATTTTCACTCCCAACCATTTACCAAAAGAATAGTGGAATAAACAAGACCCACGCAGGCAGCAGAAGTCTTGTGGGCAAAAAAAAAACAAAAAAACACCTTCTTGTGCGAGGCGAAAGACGAGTGTGGAGAATAATTCAAGCAAACAAAATGCCCACATGCAAATAACAGCTCAGTGCAATAATGGTTTCTGAGAACAAACAGCTCATCAATTGTTGAAGTGGATGGCCTGCAGCAGGAGATCGTGCTGTGCTGCACTCATGTCAATGAAGAACAAGAAGTTATAGGAGCTATATAAAAAAACAAACAGACCGTAACCGAAGGATGAAAAAAGTCGGCCTGGTCTGATGAGTCACAGCTGATACTGATATGCACATGGTAAGGGAGAGAATGTAGTTTAAAGGATTGATTCACAAAAACGTGATTTACAAAAACAAACAAACAAAAATGAAATTCTCTTTTTTTTTTCTAGTTTCTAAAAAAAATGACATTCTGGTGGGCAGAAAACATGTAATTATTAGTTCTGCTGACTCCTTGAAAATCTTATCAAAGAAAATGTCCACTATTTCAGAACACAAACTTCCTACAAATTCAAAATTAGATCCCTCACACAAGAACAACAACAAAGAACAGCCTTTATACCTCATCTACAAACATGAAGTCATAATATTGGGTTTATTAAACAGTGTTGTCGCTTTAGTTGGAATCCAGTGAGCAATAGTTGGACAGAGTCGGGCTACTTTTTCAGTACTCTGAGCATCAAACATTAAATACAGGTAGAACAGATAAATATGCCTTAAACTGGGCAAAGAAAACCAAAACTGTTTGTCTAAATCAGGTGAAGGTGACCTCATCTGCCCTTTGTAAAAAGTATGCTGGTTGGTTCAGTCCACACATCTCAGCTGAATGTAGCATGAGAATGGGTTGGAATTGAAAGGCCTATTTTACCATCTATAGTTTGTGCCTCAGACATATGTTCAAGGAGTGCTGGATAGCTTTGCATCGTACCATTTGATGCTCTTTGGTTATCAGTTTTAGAGATGTATTTCAAAAGAAGACTAGCAACGCACTTGAATTGTAGATAAAACATGCATCTGCTGAAGCCCAGAGAAATGACGGCTTTATCTGCAAGTTGAGAGCCTCCGTATCCTTCTTTTCAAACACAACCCTGTCCATTTAACTAGTGAATATGTCTTACGCCACATCAAAGCTCGTTCACTCTTTAAAAAAAATAAAAAAATAAAAAAATGAAAAGGGCTATTGAGTCCTACTGACCTGCCATGACAGAGCCGAGAGATTATAACGATTGAGGTTGCACTCTGAAATGGTGTTTGGATGTTAAGACGCTTTAGCCAGTGACACACCATTCCAGCCTATTTGGTTTTGGTGTACTCATACCGTTCCCCATTCAAAGCTTTGATGTACAGGGCCAGTTTCTCAACACTCCAATCCTAATTGCCTGTCTCAGTGCTTAAGATCATTATCAGGATGGCCGTTTGAGATAATGGAGGTTTATACGGAGAGCTCCTACTAATCAACTAGAACTGTCTAATGCCAAACACAACAAGTGGCCATATTGTGTGTGTGTGTGTGTGTGTGTGTGTGTGTGTGTGTGTGTGTGTGTGTGTGTGTGTGTGTGTGTGTGTGTGTGTGTGTGTGTGTGTGTGTGTGTGTGTGTGTGTGTGTGTGTGTGTGTGTTGAATGATGTTTGTGTGTGTGTATGCGTGGCCATGGGAACCTAATAGAAGAAAGACTCTGAGCTTTATCCAAACAGGGCTCATCTGCCTCCATGTGTTAGGCACCTTATAACTCAGCACTCATTAATAATGTATTGCTAACTATATATTCATAATGTATCAGTGAATTTGCAACATGACTATGTGCTACTCATGCGTTATACACTGCACTGGGAGACTACAGCACATCCTCCACACACACACACACACACACACACACACACACACACACACACACACACACACACACACACACACACACACACACACACACACACACACACACACACACACACACACACACACACACACACACACACGCGCCTACATAATGCATGCACTGAACAGTGTGTATGTTTTTTTTCAAGAATAGTCCCCATTACTTTTCACAGTACTTAGCCTGAGCTAAGATTCTCACATGACAGATGATTATTTGATCAATAACGTGACCCCAAGCACTGTACGATATGATCCACAGTTAGTTTTGGTGCTTTCTTCTACTTTTGGTTCTGTGAACACACTAAAACATTTGAATTAGATTAAAAATAAAATACAGAAACGGTAAGCAATAAGTATGTAAAACATATTCCAACTAAAAAACACGAGTTTCCCATGTTTACCACATGTTGCAGCACATGATAACATACATGGTAATCTACATGGGCTTCACACATGGAACTATTCCCAAACCACATTTATCTCGTGCCAAATTTTCTGTGATCACATGTGAAACATCTATTTTGCCCATGTGAAATTCACGTTTTTTTGGGGGGTTGGGAGGAGAGACCGCACTTATTAATGAAGTGTTTGTGTGTGTTGAAAGCTTGATTAATATAGACACACGCGCTCATAACTAGTAATTAGAAACCAGTGTGGAGCACAACGTCTGAACAAAAAACCATAGCTATCATCCAGCCTCGAGCCCGGTTATGATGGTGTTGTGTCAGCTATTACATGTAATGATTGATATTAAAAAGAGTCAGATTTAATTCTAACATCATTTTGAATACACAGTGTTTTGACACTTAAAATGAGACAAAATTCTGTTTTATCAGAATTGTCAGTGTACATAATATGTCTACTTAATTTTTGAGTGTGATGATGTGAGAGTGATGGACACTGCCCCGCACCACCCACATTTTGATGTGACAGCAGGAAAGCCACATTAATTGATAATAATATAAGCCTGTGCTCCATTTAGCTGCTGGCACGGTGTATGCCAGTGTGCTTCCAAGGTCTACGGATTGTTAACGCTAGTCCAAATGTCTGCTGTGAAGAAGACCTATTGTTCATTGTGGTGACAACTCCAGAGACTTCAGAAAACAGAAAAAGAAATGAATTCAATGTTGAAAAACATTTTGTTTCCTTTATTAAATTGAGCTGACAGAAGTGTCCCTCATCCCACATCTATAATGTTGTCTAACTATGACAACAATTTTTAAAACAATGACGTAAATGAGTGGATTTTGCCACATGAAAAATTCGCTGTATTTACAGAGTTTACATTGGTACAAACAGATCTAATATCTTTGATGAACAGTCACAAGGAAACACTTATTTTGTATTGCTCGTGCTCATAAACAGGGTGAAGATGGGGATGCCTATGGTGCTTTTTATTATTAACCATAATAAGTGAATTGAATCTGATTTCCACAGCAGGGAAAACCCAAAGTTGCTCTTGTCACCCAAAATTGCTGGGCTCAGCATGGCAACCGCCTGTCTGATCAGACGGACCTTCGTGATGCTTCACCGTAGAGACTTAATTGATGTGAGAGCATGTATAGTTGATTAGCAGGCCCATGTCTTATTCATCCTCCACAGGTTCAACGATAAAATCAAGCACATTAAGATTCTGACCAAGGACGGAGGCTTTTACATCGCTGAGACTCGCGTGTTCAAGACTGTGCTGGTAAAGACTTTAACTTTGGATGGATTTTTCTGCCTCACAAGCTGCTGTAGCTTTAATGAGTATAATCGTTTTGACATTGCGCTGCTTTTTCAGCACTCTC
Organism: Brachyistius frenatus; assembly: GCF_029030835.1. Lineage (NCBI taxonomy): Eukaryota > Metazoa > Chordata > Actinopteri > Embiotocidae > Brachyistius > Brachyistius frenatus. The sequence continues at coordinate 5,807,305 of NW_027210611.1, forward strand.
TTGAGATATATTCCAATTTCCTACACATAAACCTGTTACTCTCGTTTTTTACAATGATTAAAAATGCCTAACAGCGGTTTATTTTGACATTTTTGCACAAGTTGTAAGCAGCTGCCTTTGGTTTTGTATAGCATCAGCTAATATTACTTGAAATGGGCAGAAACATATATTTTTCCTCGTTTTCCTGCTTATTAACACTTCTTGTGTTGTTCTTCCTAGCTAATTTTCCCATATGTCTTTGGACTCATCTCTATACATTTGTACACCATCTAGATTCACCAATGTTAAGGGTATGTTTTGTCTTCTCGCCCTTGTTTTACACAGGGCTTGGTGGAGTACTACAAGCAGTACTCTCTGAAGGAAGGTTTCAGCAGTCTTGACACCACTCTGCAGGTCCCCTATAAGGAACTGTCCAATGGTAACATGCCCAGGGCCATTAAGGTTGGCAGTGGTGAGTCTGCTTCACAAACATCCAGGTTCCCTCCCTGACACAATCTGTCTGACAGGTGGAAATGCTACGAGTTCAGATTGGATCTCGATCCGGTTATAGTTAAAAGTCATTCTGAGCATTTGTTTTGACCTGTGTGGAGGAGCAGAGATTTGGGCTTTTGCTACAACAGACCAGGTCAGGCAAAGTAACACGAGTTCCCTGGGGAACTTAGAGCAGCTTGACAGGAATAGTCAGTGGTCTGTATTTCCCATGTCATCACAGAGAAACGACAAAACAAACTGGAGCCAAAACCAGTTTGCTGGGATCAATATCTCAAATACTGTCCAGGACTTTTTTTTTTTGTATTACGGTGTATTATGAGCCCTCACTTTGAAAAACTGTCGCAGCTACATTACAAACTCATGTTGACAGAGCATTTGCTTGGTTATTTGACACGAGTTAAAACTGGGTCTCTACCTAAGGCAGTCATATCTTAGACGTGGGAGACATGCTAGAAATATTTAGCACAACATAATGAGCTTAGATGATTCCCCACGGAAAAGCAGAAGGTGGAAGACAGCAGCCTTTTTCCTTCAGTGTTTTTGTTTTTGGTGTGTCCTTTTGTCATTTAAGTCGGTTAAACATTCACATCATGATGACATGTGACCTCGAGCTGGTTCGGACTGTGTGTGGATATGAAACGTTTGCTATTGTTTTCACTTACTAGCAAGTACAGCAGCAGTTTAGTAAAACTTAAAAAAAACTTTAAAAAAAAAAGTGATATATTGTGCCAGTTCATGAGATAATTTTTTGCTAAATGTGCACTTAAATGGACATTCTACAAAAACGACTTAACTGCACAGCACTGAACCTTTGTGGTTATTTTATGTCATCTGATGGAAGTAAGGTGTATAAATCTGCAAACCTTATTCATCTGATTAAAGCAAACATTAGATGTTATTTTGAAATTCAGTTAGACTCACATGTCAGAATCTACCACAGGGTCAGAATGACACATTGACATTGTGCTGTTGAAGTACCACCGGTATGAAGCAGCATCTTTGAACTCTACCTGATGGCATTGACAGGCATAAATAAATGCATTGTCGGGCTTAAGTTCAACAAGTCCAGTCACTGCGTCATTACTGACCCTTAGAGACGGAGGCAGATGTTCATTCAAGCGTGTGAGAAAGAAAAGGGCAAAGGGGTCTTGAGAAAGGAGGAGATTAGAGGAAGTTGGGAATGAAGAGTGTGAGAGGGAAAAATGTGGATGACATTAAATGGAAAGATCGGGGAGGGAAGCAGACGGAAAATGTGGGAAGCAGGAGGGGGAGGCGAGGCGGGAAGATGGTACCTTGTATTAACAGGTAATGTGCATCTGGATATGTTACGTGGGAAATTATAATATTCGCTGTAATATTAGAAAGTGTTGTTGTTACCTTGATTTTATCCTCATTGTGTCTGGATGTCATGATAGAAATAAGGCCAAAATCTGAGATGCAATACAAATACAAGAGCCGAAGACAAAAGAGAGAATAAGAAAGACAGTAAGAGAAATATAAAAGGAGCCTCTGCAGCGCACCGGGCTCGGCAGAGAGGTCCCAGTTAGGGCCCGGTGCCCCAGGCAAGCACCAGGAGCCCTGCTACTCCAAACGTCACACTCCGCACTCTGCTCAGTTCCGAGATGGCTTCACAATTTTCCTGACAGGACATGACATTTCACTTGGGCTGACTGCGGAAAAAGAACATGTGACAGCCGCCTGCTGACACACACCTGGGGGATACCCTGTGTCCAACCGAGGGACCGCGAGTGTTTCCACAAAACTGGGGGAAAAAGTTTGCAAATATGATCTGATCTAAAAGAGCAGGAAGCAGCTGGAGGTAAACTGTCTTAACTTAAAGAGAGGTGTACTTGTAAACAGCCGCAGCCGCTGCAGCAGCAGCAGCAGCAGCAGCAGCAGCCGAGGCAAGCAGCCGAAGCAAGCAGCCGAATGCTGGAACAAAGTTAAAGTTAGCCCTTTGTGTCTGTTCGGATGTAAAATTCTGCTACATCCTTGTCCCTTTGGCAGCGTCGGTCTCCCAGCGCATCAGGCTTCAAAGCAGCTCTGCAAGAGGTGTGTTTGTGCATCGCTGCCATTCACAGCGCTGCCTTCTCTGAGAAAGCCTTGACAGACCTGCTGTTGCCTCAGTGCATTCTGGGATAGATTATTATTGCCTTAAGTCGTCCACCCCCATACACAGACTTAGTGTGGGCACCGCGTCCTCTGTCTGGTTAACAGCCTCTGTGGAAAGACAGATGTCATGCCAAAGCAACAACAAAAAAGGTTTTGAATCTCCAAACAGACACCTCATTGCAAAGAAAATACAGTGCAAGGCTGAGCAAACAATCACAAGGTGCGCAACTACTGAAAAGCCATCAAAACTCTGGAGTAATTTGCTTGAAAAAACCCCAGCAAACTTCTTTTTTTTTTTTTTTATGAAGTGACTGAGTGCTTTTCAGCGTGTATGTGTGTAAATGCTAGAGCTGGGAAATAATGCGCAATGCAATGATCCTTCATTGTCTGTCAGGATAATCATTTTGTCATCAAGTATTGATGTCGTTGGGATGCGCAGTTCTGTTATCTTATCAACATTATTATTATTATATTATTATTATTATTATTCTTATAAGTGGGATCTCTATAAATCTCTTCAAATGGGATCTGAAGAATTGTTTTTTTTAATTGAAAACATTCTCGGATACTCGGCTTGATCCTATTAAACTACACTCACATAGATAGTACGGTCAGAGTAGTAGAAACTCCTGTCAGTATGCACGCGTGTACATCTGTCCTGCAGGTGTGTGTATAGCTGTTTAAGTGTTCTGACACTTGACACACATTGGCCTCTACCTGTAGGGGAGAGGAAGAAGGTATGGGAGCATGTTGTTGTTATTGACACGAGGTGTTTTCTCAGCGTGAGGGTCTGCTGGCTCAGATGGGATTTCATATGGGAGCAGAAGTCGTGGGCTCCTCGGTGTGGGATCCCAGACGTTTCCTTGTCAGGGCACCGTGCTGTTCTCATACGTATATGCTTACCCACATGCTGCTGCTTTGGCTCACCTGGTCTGAGGCTGACGAGGTTGTTATGGCTGATTGTTTTGCAATATGACCCAGGGAAAACTGTAGAAGCCAACAAAAAGTATACGGACATCTTAACTTTACACTTATTTGTGATGACTAAATATCTTATTCTGAAACTGAGGGCATTAATATATACATATACAACAACTTGCTCCATCTCTATGCTTAAACAAGCTTTAGTTATGGAGTATTCGACCCAGTGGTTGTGTGCATATCATCCTCCTCCTTCCACTTTTTTCATTTTTTGTTTTCTGGAAACTCTTGATGAGATCCTTCGACGTCAAAAAGCCATTTCTATCATGATGCGCTAGTGTACCAAAGCAAACTGAATAATGATTCATTTAAAATAAAGACACCTTACGCTTGTGAGCATTGTTAACTCACCCAAGTAATTAGTGGTCAAGGATTTTCCCTTTAGTTTAGGCCAGATTCTCGAGGGAATCGGAGAAACAGCGATTAAGAATAAAGCTGTTCTTAGTGGGACTATAGACCACTCTAGCCACACTGTAGTGCCACCTGTCTTATTCTGTAATGTTGGAAGTTCACAACTGCCTAAAATATCGATGCAGGGTGTAGTAATGCGATCCAGCTGACACAAAGCTGCTTAGCTCAAAGCATGAAGAAAATAAGAGCTCACAAGTACACAAAAATAACACCAGTACAGACTTTCAGTCTTCCATGTCTGCCAGTAAGTTATTAGCTACTAAATGAGCCGGCCTCTGTGTGTAAAAACGTGTGCAGGCGAAGTGACAATTTGTCTGACGGTTTCACTGTTTTGCCCTCTCTCCCTCCGCTCTCCCACCTGTATTTGCTTTTTGCTTGTTCTTTGACTTTGACAACTTTTCCTCTTTCTCTCTCCTTTACCCTCTCACACGCTCTTTCTGTCAAACTTGTATTTACTTTGCTTGTGTTCTGTCTTTGCTCCCACTACGGCCTGAACCTCCCATCACTCGCTTCGTTTCTCTGTAGTTCCTCCTGGCGGCTGCGGCTTTGTTCCTCCCTCCTCCTCGCCTTTCTGGTCAGGTACAGGTACAGCTTTTCTCTACTCTCTTTGTCTTCCCCTCACTTTATGCCCACGTTTTCAGGGTTCCAAAGAGGAAACTGTCTTTTTTCCCCCCTCCCTTGTCTCTGTTAAGTAATGTAGTCTAATGATACCGCTTTTATGTTATAATACAGAAACTGCGTGAGTTGCCATGTGAGAAAAAAGCATTCACACCAGCCTCCTGTAATTTAAAAATCTGAAAAAGTTATGAATTTCTGCCAGCTATGTTATCTCCCATTTGGTTAGATAACTGTGGAAATAACAAACCAGTAGCAGAGAGCTGCAAAGCAACAATTGCTGGCATTTACATTTGACTAAATCCATCACCAACACTATTAATTCAGATAATTACAAAGGGGGCATCCACTTTTGTTTGTATGGTTTCACTTAATGAACTGTGACAAATATATTGCACAATACAAAAACATTCTATTAATGCTCAGTGTCCATTACAATTTGTGACTGTTCGGCCAGCAATGGGTGGTTTAACACGTGAGTATAAGAGGTTTTTCCTATTTTTCATTCTGCTGGCATTGCGTGAAAGCAAGATAATATGCTATCTCGATTACTTCATTCATGTCTGTCTCAGTGCACTTTTGTGCATGCTGCATATATACATGCGTGTACATGTGGACCTGCACATCTCTCTTGGTATGGTGTGCCTCAGTGTGCATGAGAGAGTAGATGTATTCCTTTCATCCGGCGTTTCTTCACAGTTGCGTTGTCCGTATTTTCACAGATAAGGTAAACAAACTTTGCACACCTGCGTTCTCGTGTGATACCAGGCCTGACTTGCATGTGTAGGCCTAACCTTGTATAGCCTGATAAGTAAGGATGCTTTGAGTGACCTGTGTTCAACATTAACTTTTAATAAGATCAACACATGACCACGATAACCCATGACCTCCCATCTTGACTGGGCTCTCGGATATATTCCTCTTCCCTCAGCAGTCCATCTGATTTATTCTCTCATTTCTGTCTCTGTGGTTTTGCTGTTTTATACTTATAGTCACTTTACTGTGGTTTATGCCTGTGGCAAATGTATTTGGGTCCATTGTAAACCGTCCAGAAACAACAAAAACTCAGAAATATAATAATACTACACCCTTGTATAGTAAAGTTAGTTTAGTTGAGTTTAAGTCGCCCCAATCGTCTTTGTTTATTAGTATTTATTTCTTAAGACATGAAACCATGAAAGTATGTCTCAACCTTGGAAACAACAATGCATCTGTACACCACCTTTTATATTGGATTCAGATTAAATGGTTGTATTGTGATATTTCGTGCTGGACCAGTACTGGCAAAAATACCATAGTACCTCAGAGCAGTACTTCAAGGCCATTTGTTGCCCAAGAATTGTTCTGAATACTTTACTGCATCATTCCAAATCTATGAAAGAATATTTGTGAGATTTTGTAAATGGCTCCAAATAATAAGACCAAATCTTTCTGTCTGTCTCAGTCTTTTCTCCGAGGGTGGTGGGTATCGCAGTGGCACGTTACAACTTCTGTTCCAGAGACACGCGGGAGCTGTCCCTGCTGCAGGGAGACATTATCAAGATCTACACCAAGATGTCCAATGGGTGGTGGAAGGGAGAGATCGATGGCAGGGTAGGTCTTTGAAGAATTCCCATGCTGCTCTTTGCAATGGACTTTTTTTTTTTTTTTTTTTTTTAATTTTTAGTTGTTTATAAGAACTAACAACTAATTAATATTGCACTAATATTTTTAGGGTTCAAAATAATTAAGGGTTGATAATTTACTGCCTTGTTGGTACAGATGTAAAATTATTGTTGAACATAATAGGGAGTGTTTGGTGGAGGGAAGCTGGTGAGTCATCTTTACACCTCCAAGGAATGGGCTGGGATCTCTGGTTTTTACACCAGGTTTTTTTTTATAAAAGTCGTCCTCTCCATCCTCAATGTAAATGTCTGGTTGCAGGCATGTTCCTGCCTCAACTAGACCATGTTCATACCATTTACAGATTTCGTTTGTCCCTCTACTTTGACCTTACTTGACCCACTTTTATCATTCTTGCTTTGAGGTACATTTCAAACTTAGGCTGCAGGATTCATCCATGCACATCGTACTTTGCTCAGATGGTCTGCAGTTGCTATGTGAAGGCTGCATCACTGGTATGGCAAATTACCCATGTATATATTTCTAAATTTAAATATGTAGAAATTACCTCGGCTAGGCTTAAAGGTACCACCTGTTCAGACTGAAACTGGAAAAAGGAGTCTATTTTATCGGAATACTCTCGATATTCAAATGGTCTCACTCATTTCTCCAACCAGTTTTTAACAGCATTTGGTATTTATTAGTACAAAATGTTTTTGCTCCAACGTATAATTAATTTTGTCACACATTTTCGGTGTACATTAAATCTCCTCTGATATGCACAGACATAAGTTAAATCTCTGCACCACCAGTAATGTCTTGTTTTGTATTTTATTGTATGTATGTAACTGACGTGCACTTGACGAGTAACATTGCTGTCTTCTTTGCACAGTGCACCAATGACAATTATATATTTATCTTGACTGTTTTTTTTTTTTACCTGGTTAACTAAAAGTTAAATAAAATAAAGGTAAAACAGTGTGGGATCTCTTTGTTCACTATATGCCACCTTGGGGAAGCCCCTAACTACTGTTTGAAAGTAGCAAGTAAAATGGGTGTAATGGGTGTCAAGTGCAGCAGTGCAAGGATAAGTTAGCTTTGAAAATCAGGAAAAAGAGGAAAGAGGTATTGTACATCGTATACATATACATTGTGTGTACACAGCATGTCTGATATTGGTGTGTCTCAGAGCTGCTACCTACTAATACTCTGTTTTGCTGCTTTTCAGGCGGGCTGGTTTCCCTCTACCTACGTTGACGAGGAGGACTGACTTTGCTTGCTGAATAATGTCTATTCAGCGTATATTTAAAGGCGACCACCTCCAGTGAGTGCCATGCTGCTCTGCCATTCTCTGGGCTTTTATCAAAGAGATCTGACTGAGGGCACAGAGGCTCGGAAATAGGAGGAGGCAGCGGTGCCCTCAAAAAGCATCTCCTGCCCTCTGACAGACTCTCACACACAGATGTCAAATCACAGATTCCAGGAGTGTCACGCCATATCTTGCCTCTCTGCGGCCCCGTCTGCCCCCGCGGCCCACTGGGAAGTACACGTGCTTTCCCAGATAACCCTTCCCCCTCTCTTCCCACTCACCTTCTCTTATTATTGATGACTCCATTGGCTTGCGTGAGACTTGCCTTCAATGTCATCATGTTTTGATACCAGGAAGGCTCAGTCACCCAACTGGAACACAGATCCTGCTGACAGTGCGGCACACAGGTACGCCACCACATTGAAATGCAGGTGCTGAGGTGCTTTGACTGTAACTGAAACACTACAGCACCTCTTGGCTGTTCAGACATTTCCTTCATTTTATTTTCAGACATATAAAATTTCTGATGTTTGCTGAAACTTGATTTGACGCAAAAAAAAAATGTTTTCAGTATCAGGAAGTGAAGTGTCATTTGCACACGTGTATGCAGTCTATCTGAAAGTTGGACTTCTGGGCCGGGAAGTAGTTCCTTAAAGTTGTGGAATGAATACACGAGATAAGTTGTAGTCGTGGAAGGAGTTGTAATCCACAACTGATAAAACTTGTGTGTCCAAACTTTGATTCCTGCTGTTTTATCATTTCATTGAAACCATTGTTTATTTGAATAATCATCTCAACTTGAAGTATGGCCTTCATCAATCAAACCAAGAAATTTGGTTCACCTGGTGAAGCAGTAGTTTGACATTTTAGTAAGTACACTTTTTGCTCACTTGCCAAAGTTAAGGAAGGTTGACACCACTCTGATATCGTCGTGCGTTCAGGCAGCTGGGAATTGGTCAATTTCCCGTTTGAGAAAGTCCCTCTTTCTTTCTTGAGAGCTTTCACAAACAGGCAACATGGCAACCCCCAGAAAATGTGCTAAATTTTCTACCGTCAGAATACAGAAAAGTGACCGACAACCTCGTCATCATCCATATAAACCAACACAGGGATGAAATGAGCTCAAGAGGTCAATATTTTTTACACTATATTTCTACACATTTTGATGTACTGCCATTTAGCTCGGTCAATTTCTTCCTTTCACCACAAGCACTGCCGTGTCAAGTGAAGCCAATCCTACTTGTAGGAACTTTTCCACTTCCCAGTTACTCATGAACGCACCATCAGTCAGGAGCTCAGTAGCTTAGCTTAGCATAACGACTGGAAGCAGGGGGAACAGCTGCAGTTGTGTCGCTCTGCTCAAACAATCACCTTTAAGCAACTTGAAAGCCCACAAATTAACAAGTTATAATTTAATTGTTTAACTTGTACAAAAGCTGAAGTGTAAAAGAAAGAATTTGTACTTTTACAGGGGTTCTGAACTATTTTATGCAACTAGTGACTTCTTGGAGTCTGCTGGTTCATCTTCAATCTCATAGCAATGACAAAAAATGGTGAACTTTAGAGGGGCTGGAAGGTGTTTCTTTCTTATACCTTAACAGAAAGTGGGGCCAGTACAACTCCTTGTTTTCTGTCTTTACGCTAAGCTAAGCTAACCATTTCCTGGCTGTAGCTTCATATTTAGTGGGAAGACATGAGTGATATCAACCTCATCTAACTCTCACCAAGAAAGCAAATAAACTAATCTCCTGCCACAAAAAAAAAAAAAAAAAAAAACCTATTCATTTAAACCACAACCATCCACAGTTATAGCTGGCCTAACAAGACTTAAATTAATATCAAAAGGAGGAGCTCAGGATCGCTTTTTGATCATGTTTCGCGAAGCTCCTGTTTAACAGCAGTAGAGAAAATATAATGCCTGATTCTCATGTTTGCTTTTAGACATGTGGAGTCATCAAAGAGACAATATATGCACAAAAGGAATTACAAAGCCAAATACATTTTGAAAGTGCATGTGTGATTTGGATTGTGTAATCGGAGGTATAGGTCTGCATTTCGCTGTAAGCCCCTTGATCTTTTGATCATTCATTGTGGAAACGAGAGAGCGCTTTTACATTTCACAGATTTTGTGTTTACCTCAACTCTTTTTGGTTTCAGAATGAATGATTCAAGGGTGATGTAACAGCTGTTCACTGTAAAGCAAGGTAGCACAAGGGCGTTAAGTGATGCTGTTTTCCTTCAAACGTTAACACCCCGCTAACCATGTGTGTGACATCAATATTTAATAAAAGCGTACTCTTTGAATTGTACTTTTGAAATTTGATAGGCTTTCCCCCTCCCCCCCCCTCTTCAGACAAATGTTACATTGCAGGAACAAAGACTTTTGCTGTTGCATCACAAATCACAGCCGTGTCTGAGACAGTGGTGGAGGTGCAGCGGAGAACTGGCAGTGCTCAAATAATGGCTAAACAAACAGAACAGAAAAGACAAGACAACTGAAAGCAGTTTTGGTGCGAGAACCTGCGAGCACTGCCAAGCCTTTGTTTTCATTCTAAATTCGCCTTCCTAAAATAGGAAACAATGTTGGCCCCCTTTCCGAAAATTAGCACTGTACAAGCTGTGATTTGAAACAAGATATAAATTCCTCTCTCCCAACCTATTTGGGACCCACGCACAAATTTATGAGGACGCCAAATTCTATCTGTATTTTTCAGGAGACCGTGACACTACTGCATGTAAGCACTGTTTGAAAATCAGCTCAGCTCATTCTTTGATTCAAACCGCGATATTAGATATAACAGTGTCAGATATGTTATGTCTTGTTTGATTCAGATGACGGCGGAGCTAGCTTTGTACCGGGATATTCAATTTTCTTCACTGGACAATCTATATCAGGCCATTGGTGGTGCCGTTAAAACTCAAGACGTCTGAACGTATGGAGGTTTAATTAATACCCACTAACAAGCCAATGCATTTGTTTGGTTAGAAAAATGGTCTGTCCATAAAAGTGGACGTAGCTTTCATGTATGAAAAATGAGGCCAATGCTCAAGTGCCATAAAGTGCAATACCACCAAGGGCCAATAGGTGTTTGCTCCGAAAACGCTCTGCCTCTACCGACTCCCATTCAACTTCTATAATTAAATACAAAGTCCTTAAAAGTTCTTATGGTGTCATTCACTAAAGTCACTCCTTCTTATTAGTGTTCTGGTGGTCCATCGAAAAATATTCCCATCGTTAATCAGAAAATAGGCCTTAAAAAGCTGCGTTTTTGGGGGCGTGTCTATTTGATTGACATGCCTGTGGTGCACTATCGGTGGGCGGGACTTATTGTCGTCCAAATGGAGCTATCTACTGTAATAATATCATTGTGTTCTTCAAACCAATGTACAAGACAAGATGTGTGTCTGTGATCTCTGAAGGAGACATTACAGCAAACACGCTTAGCTGCTGTGTACACGCTATACTCCAAACTTCTGTGTCATGTCAGTAAGTGATTGTTACAACTTGATGTAAATTGCTGTTGAAGAGAATTTTTTTTTTGACAGTAACAACATAAGGTCTCCATAGATGCAAATCTGTAATCCAAATTTGTTTCTAGATTATATCTTTTGAGCAAACAGATTAAAAAAAATAATGCTCCAGTTGCGATGAAGATGAATTGTATGCAGCAAGTTACTATTCTTAGGTCCCTGTTTATACCGTTTTTTTATGCATATTTTCATGCAGTAATCTGTTGCTCAGAGCCTCTTCATTACAGTGTTTCTCACTCTAGGTGCTTTTTCTCCTATTTTACACACTCAGTTTATTACCGTATTATCATATTCCGCTGAAATTCACTGCCAAATGTAAGAATGCATCTATACACTGGAGCCTCACAGTGTCACTACTCTTGTAATGTAAACACTCCCTCAGGCTTACTTTTCCCTCACTGCTAGGCAGCCTCTCTAATGACCAAACTCAGCAGAGGGAGGGCTCGGCTGCGCTAACAGGAACCCTCCCGTCACAAAGAGACAGAAAGAATGGCTCCCCTGATTCTCTTCCTCTCCTTAATCTGCCTGTTCTTGCTTTAGCCAAAGAGATGAAAGGCGGCGACAGAGGAGTTGGGCAGCAGCCAGAAACGGAGAGAAATAGGTGTACATGGTCAATGGGGTAGATAAACCACAGGTTGGATGACGATGGTGTGCGTGTGTGCGTGTGTGTGTGTGTGTGTGTGTGTGTGTGTGTGTGTGTGTGTGTGTGTGTGTGTGTGTGTGTGTGTGTGTGTGTGTGTGTGTGTGTGAGGCGGGCGGGGGGTGGTGCATATGAGGAAGAGACAAAAGGCAGACAGACAGGGAGGAGGCGGCCCTGCATCATCTTCATCTGTCTGAATGATCTTCTTAACCCCAGTCTTTGCCAGTCAGCCCCTCCGGATCTCTATATGGGGGTTAAACAGGGATTTAGTAAAAGCTGAAGCTGCCCTCAAATGCGGTGAGCTCTCAGTTCTTCTCGAAAGGGCTCGACTCTCTGGAAGACTTTATCTGTAAGATTTATATTCAACTGCTGACTTGTGACCATCTAAAATCATATAAGTACAGATACGGAGTTTTTCTGTATACAGGGAAGGTACATAAAAAAAACGCTTTGCAAGACAAAAGAGCATATAAAATCTGCAGAGGTAATATATGATGGTTACAATCATGATTTCACTTAAGTGAGGGTGACTCCACCAAACAACCAATACTTGAAAAACCAATTAATTCAAATCTGAAGATCATCTGTGATTCCTCTCACCTCGCGTCTCCTCATTAGTGCTGTCAGGGATTTGTATGCTCATTTAAAAAGGTGAGAGTGGCTTCATACTGAAAAACAAGCATTGATTGTTCAAACAGCTTGAAAGGACCCATGTTTATGTCTACCCTCTCCTGAAAAATCACAATAAATTGATTGAACAGGATAAGTTCAAATACATTCGCAAAAGCGGTGCAATTTTGTTGTAAGGAGAATTATTCATTTTTACTATGGAAATCTTAACTATAACTTAACCACGACCACAGTCTTTACCTAACCAATCACGGTGATTTTCAATAGTTTGAAATATAAAACATAAGTTTCAAAGTTTCAAAGTTTTGATTACAATCCATTAAGATGATTGGGCTCATAGATGTGTGAGAGAGAACATCCCGAGGTGTCTAAATGCTGACTGCTCGAGTAAAGCCAGATGGAAGATGTAACCTTTCTTGTGAGTCACTTGGAACTGTCTGAAAATCATGTTGTGGATGAGGAAAGTGGTATCAATGCTGGATCTAAAAGAGAGTTTGAGAGGATTACACAGATGAGAAGGATGATTGGCTGGATATAAAGATGCAAAAACTTCTTAGAGAAGAGCTCTGTCATTATTGAACAGCCAACCCTTTTTCACGGCAAAATGTTTAATACACGTGGCTGTCCATAACATAACAGCCGACTGTGTCAGTATCACGTTTTACCTCATTTGGGGGGGTGAGGGGGGTGTGTACCACGTGGTTAGGCATCCCAGAGAGGCCGAGTCTCTTAGCAGTGGAGGTGGGGAGAGGTTCACCACTTTGTGAAAGACTGTGTGGACAAATAGTGCAACAATTTAAGATTAATGTTCCTCAAATTGCAAAGAATTTGGGAATTTCATAATCTGCTGTACTTAATATCATAAAAACATTCAGAGAATCTCTGTCAAAATCTCTGTATACAATGAACAAGGCCAAAAACTATTTTGGATGGCTGTGATCTTCGGGCCTTCTTCATTAAAAACAGAAAAAAAAAATGTGTTGTGGAAATCACTGAATGGGCTCAGAAACTTCCGAAAACCAATTTAATAGACAATTTCTTTACAGAAATCTGTCACTTTCTCATGGACTCGAACCCTGGTGTCCTATATATATATAGTACATATGTACAGTACTGTCCTATACGTATCTCCCTACTTGGATTTGAGCACTTTTGTACTTTGTCAGATGACCTCTGTCACATGACATCCTTGTTCAAACCCTGGTCATATGTGTGTGTACTTTTCACACTCAGGCAAAACATGACGATTTTGCCAACTTAAGTTCTGGTGCACTGACAGGGGTATTACATGCTTTGGTGTGATACTGGGAATAGCAAATTGAAAATCTTTAAGCAAGAAGAAATAGTTGAAATTCACCCAACAGAACAATACAACATACAAGAAACATTTTGAATTATTAACCACTTGCTCAAACCTTGTAAGGTGTTTAAATGTAACCAAATCTTGTCAATATAGGTGGTATATTACAAAAAGAGTTGAGTTTGGAGTAGCCATATGGATCACAATGACCTGCTTTTTTTTTTTTTTTTTTTTTTTTTTTAAGTAAATGGTCACAAATTACTGGTTGATACATGGGATTGAGTTTATGCAGAAAAACAATTGAAGAGGATAAGGTAAAAAAAAAAAAAAACACAACCACCCTCCTCGCCTGGATGGTGTTGCTAAATCTCCATGAGGACTCTATCAGCGCTACCCAGCAATTAAGATCTCACAGATCAAAGCAGTCTAAATGAGCTAATCCTCAGAGAACCGCTGCTCTCTCCGCCTCTGTCTATCTCTCTCTTTCCCGCTCTGTCTCTCACTCACCCTAGTTACTTCCTCTTGACTCACAGCTCCATGTGCTGACTGCTGCTTTGATGCTTGACAGCAGTGGGTCTTCTTAATGTAAAATGGTGAATAAATGTGCATTAATGGGTAACACTTTCATATCCTGAATGCCAATTTGCACCGGCTGGGGTGCGTGTTTTCAAAAGGTCTTAATACATAATTGGTGATCACGAATCTGTAGCCACTTTATCTGATGCCCACATGCGGTGCGGCTGAGTGCAAGAAGCCCCGACACAAACTTATGAAGACCGCGGAGAGGCATTGGATACAACGTTTGATAACAAGCAATATTAATATGTCCAGGCCCGCATTAAAAGTTATGGTGCAACAAGCCCCTTCTGAGTGCGTGGCGCTGGCGCGAAAGCGAGTGACAGCTCAGGGGTCAATAGTTGTTCAAAGGAGCGTGACGCTTCTAGCTGCTTAGCGGGTCGGTCATTATCATAGAAAAAGCAGAGCATCTGCCTGCGACTCCCGGGGACAGGTTTAACGAGGTGGTGCTGCTTGTCATGGGGGCCGCTTTGGCAGGGCCTGTCTGTCTCTCACCCCTCCCGCTCCATCGCTCTCTTTCTCCCTACATCTCCTTCTTTTTCTCCAATCCCTTCCTTCCAGGTCTGCCAGACAGGGGTGTTCATGTTTACAGCTGCCTCTTTCCATCAGGGAACCATTGTTTCATGGTAGCCTTTTGTGACAAAGGCTTCTGTTTTCCCTCCTTTCTCTCCCCCCCCCACTGTAACATGATTTCCTTTGTTTCTTTTTGGGCCCCTTGTCTTCCTCTACACCGTCTCTCCTCTAGTCCCTATCAGTCCATCTCTCCGACTATAGGTCTGTGTCTGTTTCTTCTCTAACTGTTTCTTTGTACCAGTTATTTGTTTTGGGATTTTCCGGCCACCATCTGTGTCTTTCTTTTCTCCAATACATGAGATAACTAGTTCTTTTGAACTAGTGCCACGGGTCAATGCTGCTGTGTAGCAAATATAAAAACGAAAAGATTTTGTTCGAATAACACACTTGTAAAAAAAAATTAAAAAAAATAAAATGATGTCAGAAGTTTACTAAAACATGCAGATTGGCAGCAATTCCAATTACGATTTAAAATTGTACACAGTTAAAATTGTTGAAAACTACAGCGTGGGACTTTTGTCGTCCCCTTCTGCCAGTAAGAGTAAATACAAATCAGCCCAGTGAGGGAATGTCTCACCAGACACCAGATGTAAAAACCCTGTATACTGTGAAATACAGAGCGATTTAGCTGGCAGTGAAAGGTTTAATCAGCATTCTGTGATCTCATTTAGCATAATGTAACAGATGTTCATTGATATGTAAAGGTCCTGCACTTCACAGAAGCAACAACATACATACAACATGAACTAAAGGTTTAACTGCCCAAATTACAAAAAAAAGAAGAAAGTAAAACAACAAAAGCATATTAAATATGTTCTGCTACACAAACAGAGGTATCAAGCCCAACAGAGAGTTGTGGTTTAACTTGCCAAAGGTGCTGAGATTCCTGCTGCCCTCTTATATAAACAGATGACTAGTTTTTACTAAAGAAATAGTCCCTTTGAAAACTTTTGACATTGAAGTTTCATTTCATCCAGATGAAAGGTCATTGTTGCTGGTAAGAGAGTTTCCTTTTGAACTCTTTATAGTGTAAAAGGCCAATACACACCAGTGTCATGTGTTGCACATCGAAACCCCTGCACCTATTGTTATCTGCACATGTAAGCCTGCCCACTTACGGCATCCCAGCAAGGAATGCGATGTCAGCATACATCGTCCTGTATCCGAGCTTTGATGCGTCTAAACAATTGAGAAAAGCAGCAGTTGTATCACATTTCCTCCTCCGATCAGCACTCGGTTGCAATCAAATTTCTTCTGTTTGTATGACACGTTCGCTCTGTGTTACAGGTGTCAAATGTTATGAGGTAGAAATCTCTTGGAGCTCATAAAGGACAAATCAAACCAGAACTTTCTTCATATTTACATATCACTGGATGAGTGAGAAAATGTTTGATGGTAAAATCCCACTGGAGTCAATTGCTGCACCTGATGCCAAATGTAATTCATCATTGACACTGCCATTTGCAAAAGGTGCATGCTATCTGCAGCCATACTTGCAGTTTAACAACCTCTGTATTCATTTGATCAATGCAGCAACAGCTCAGTTTAACCTTCATAGTCTGAATCTGCAATGCACTTTCGAACAGGTGGTATCTTTGACACATTCTCCAGGTATGTTATTTTTCTTTTACCAGTCAGAGGTGATGAAACCCAGGAGCCAACACAAACAAATGTCATCCCTCCCAGCACGTGAAAAATATGAGGATAAACCGTTTTCTTCCCAGCTCTGTGAACTCTGCAACAGACTGTGAATGGTATCTTTTATTTATGGTCAGTGTCGGTGTGATACATAAATAATTTCTTCAACAGGGTGTCGGGGGCTCGCGGTGCCAATCCCTGCCGGGGCTGATTTGCAATTTAGGTGTGGCATTGAAGGCCAGAAGGGCTGGATGTGGCATTGAAAAGAAAAAAAAAAAAAAAATAGGCAAGAGCTGTGATCATGTGTGACACTGAATAGGATTACCATCTGTTGCCAAAGAGTTGATTGCCGCCATGAATTGTATGGAAATGAGGGGACGTGGGATCGGTTTGTAGTTGTGACGGACGAGCAACATTTTTTTTCAAAGCTTTCTCTGCTTTTCAAATAGATATTTTTAATTCTATTTTTACACCCCCAAAATTGTAGAGTAGATTATCCGAAGCCTACGTCAATTAATCAAGTCAAAGTTTTTAGTAGAATTTAAAATAGGTAATTGAAATCGTCTTCGCATCTTTAATTGGGCTAATGGATGGGAGGAGAGTCGAAACGCTGCTTCCTCCTCAGTCACTTGCAGGAACAGAGTAGTAGGGAGAGAAAGGTATTTCAATTATGTTCCAGCAGAGGCAGCTTAACTTCCTCTTTGTTCTGTCTATTAATTCTAGTGTGCTCTGGTTCTGTGTCCAAGGCGGCGTGCCACCCACCAGCTGTCCTTGCAGTGTCAGGGATGTGAATAGGAGTTTGATAAAGCCACATATGGCATGCTGCTCCGACCTCTCCATAAGTGCCATTGCAAATGTGTTGTCACATAAAAGGAGTTGATACAGTTTATGCAGCTGGAACTGAAAAATTGATTAGGAAGGAGAGGGTGGAAAGTCCTATAGATGCTGGTGAGTCAGTGTGCCTGGCTACGTATACAGCTGCACACATGCACGAGACCCATTTTTGCACGTGTGCTTCGGGATGTTGCATACAATGTTCAGCCTCTTTTTACTGGCCCAAAGATTATGCATTTAACAAAAGGTAAATCATGACACTCAATTTTTGCACCAAAAGCAGCATTGTTGCCATTATATCTTGAATTAATTCGATTTTTTTATTTGAAAATACCCTGCATAGGACATGCACTTTTATGATATTTAAAAGGTGGATACAGTACATTATAAGAGTGAGGGAATTTCTCCCTGTGGAGCTTATTGGCAATTCTGTATGTTTTTTAATGTACGCCTGCTGTATCTCATAAGGGAAGAAATCAGAGCTGATTTGCTCATATGCAGGTAATTCAGTGTAATTCACTGTAACACGCTGTCAAATCAGCACTTATGAGGATCATTTCAACAGAATAGCAGTGATCAGTGGATTCACTCACAGGGACCAGGACCACAGCTTTTCCAGCAGTGTGTAACAGAGCTGAGGAGATTAAATTGAAGCTATTAAAGTTAATGTGTTGTGTTGCTCCGTCCACTTTTATTTAACTCTCCACTGTTGGAGAAGCTGCGGTAAAAAAAAAAAAGGATTGATTTGGCAGGTATAAGATGGGAGTTACTCATAGTCTCATATTTTAACAACTAAATTAACAAGCTAACTAATATCACCTGACATTCAATACAAGTTCAATTCAATCCAACATCTCAAAATCTATTCAGAAGAACTGTCATTTCCCAGCTCTCTTTGATATGTACTTCACAATAAATCGTCATCATTTTGTACACGCAAACATTTTGCAGGACAAACGTTTTCTTCAAATGGTGTCTAGCATTTGCAAAGAAACTTTCTGAACAAATTGATCAACAAATACATGAGTAGAATGACTGTAATTACCTGGCAGCAGGTAGCTTTCACTCTGAAGGGTGCTGCGGCTCAGAGAAAGAGCAGGTCTTTATAGAAACTGCAGCGCTCCATATGGAGCCAGCATATAGAATCATCTCTTTTGTTACAGTGACAATTGAACCAGCAGCTGAAGCTCGCTGAGTGACAGGATCAAGGACAGTTTCTTGTTGCAAACACAGAGATAGAGCTTCGGGAAATATTTAGATCTGCAACCTCTAACTCAGATTTACATCTGTAAATGTACATAAACATCTCTGAAATGTATGATTTAAATACAGTTTGTACTATCTTCTTAATCTTTGATTGAAAATAGCAAGTGGAAGAAACATAAACCAGGATTTGTGTCCCCATTTGTTTAGCTTTACTACAATTAATATTAAAATATTTGGGTAAAAAAAAGTAAAGTTGATGATTCTGCATTGTAACACTCATTATATATGCAGTGTGTTAGTACTATTTATAATGTTAATTGGCTGAAAAGTTCAGCTTTCTGTCTCTGAACAGCACCAATTTGTGTTTTGAGTTCTACTGCTGAGCATTTCACAGGTGCTAAAGATGGATACTGGTTCGCTTAATAAGCTGAGTGCTCCAGTCATGTTGCTGAGCCTCCTCTTTCCTTGACACTGAATACCCCTTGTCTTATGTTATGTAACTTTCTGTTGGTGCCACCAGTGCTGACAGCGGCAGAACACAAGGACTGCTCGTGTCTAAAAATGTCCTCCCAATACCCCCTCCTGGGTCTCAGATGTGAAAGAAGGAAGGACAAGACGTTGCTGTGACACGGAACAGTGGGGAACATAACTAGCGAGCAAAATCCTCAGGTCTTTCCTTTATGCTCTGAATTCTGACCTGGGAAAAAAAACAAAAAACAACCTCATGCTGCACTCACAAAATCACACCGCAAAATGTTCCACTGCTGCCTCTCATATAGGTTTAAAATATCAATATTCTTCATGCCAGTATTAAAAGCATTTTAAATATGTTAAATAAATATGAGCATGTAGTTGCCCATTATTTCCTTCACCTAAACCAAGAGTCAGAAAAGAGAACATTTTATTAAATATTTGAATTACTACTCCGACAGTAAGCAGGCCATGTGGAAGAATTATGGCACTCATTTTCCCTGGAATGTCAATGTTGCACCTGCTCTCGAGGCAAAGCAACGGCCTCCATTCAGGTGTTCATCAACCTTTTGGGCCATAATCTGCATTTAAATGCAAGAGACTTGGATTTAACCTTAAAACTTTTTGGTGGTAATAGCTAAATCCAGCCCAAAGCCAGCCGCAAGGGTCATAAAACACCACCTTTATTGCACTAACATGTCATAAAGGTAATTGTCTTTCACACACACACACACACACACACACACACACACACACACACACACACACACACACACACACACACACACACACACACACACACACACACACACACACACACACACACACACACACACACACACACACACACACACACAAAGCACACAATGGATCTTGAACACTGCTCTAAAACTTCTTTTCCTCCAGCTGTCACCACAAATGGTCTCAAGTGTGCCACTTCACATTTGCAGAGCCGGTTCAGAGAGAGGAACCTTGAAGAAAACTATTAAATCACACAAAGTGATACAAGGGTGTACAGAAAGGATGTTTTTAGCTGCTGTATTTAGGGTAAGAGCATATAGTCGTTTGCCAGTTTTAGTCTCATGAGTAAGCTTGAAAGAGTAATTGACCCTTTGCTTCTCTAATTTCCCCTTGGTATTAATAAAGTGCTATCTTATCTTAAAGCCGAGGTATGCAGTTTTGTGGAAAAGAAAAAAAAAACAAAAAAACTTCCAGAATTTGAAAATACAGCCCTCTTCCTGACGTTTTCTATCCTGCCTTCTCTTTCCTAAGCCTCACCCACCACACCAGCATGAGCATATGCACGCGCTTCTTACAACACAATGATTGCCTGCCCGCCGGGTGAGCAGCTGCGACTTACAGCTGTGCACCACAGACTTCCCGTAGTGGAGGATGAGGCTGCTGGGGACCAATAGCTGCCTTTTTTGGGGGTCAAAAACAACCCCCCTCCTCCTTAGTCTGGCAGTGGACTAGACTGAACAACTCTTATGTCCCCCACCACCTCCACATAAACGATGCACTCTTGGTGGTCTGTTTGGAGGGCTGACAGACTCGACGTTGAGGTGCAGGTGGATGCCGGTGCAGCGACAACCCATCCCGGCATGCTACTCGGAGCCTTTACCTCCATGCTGTGCGGTGACTTTGTGTGCAGCTTTATATGACAATTGGGGGCAGATTCACCACCGGATATATTCATTATTTTTGAATGAATATCCTTGATTTTCTATAATGGCTGAGACTAAAGCAGGTGTCATTTCTAGCCAATAGTAATAACAGCTGTTGCAAACACATCGGACGAGCTGTAGCAAGCTGATTGTTAAAATGTTGTCTTTCTGTTTTATGCTGGCCCGTTATAAAAAGAGGACCTTGTAAAAAATGCCTTCGATATGAAGTTGATGGATACACGTTGTGCTAAAAACATGATGCTAAAAGCGTCATATTCCAGCAGTGAGTTAGTCCGACATGCAAGAAAGTCCAGCCGAACCCTGTTTAGCCGCCGAGCGTAGGCTCCGTGTTTACATACTTTGACAAGCAAGACAGAAGGTAGACATTTTATTGTTTGTATTTCCATCAGTATGCTTCACTTTAACATTAAAACAGAAAAAAAAAACAAAAAAACTTTTTTTTTGAGTGAATCCCGTGTTGTTGAATCAGGTGCTCGTTTGGATAGCCTCTTGGCGGTAGTTGGTGTAGTGTGGACCAACACAGAGCTGCTAGTTTGACTCCAACCTCTGACCGCATCCGCTGGTGTCCACAAAAGAGGAAAAAGGATGTGCTACTCTGAGCGGAGATATTATTTTTTGAATCATTTTGAATTTTTGAATCCCACGAAGTATGAAATGCTCCTTGGCTTTGAAAGTAGCGCACTTTTTTTGATGGTGAACCAATTAGCTTAACATTTGCAGTTTAAGTGAATAAACCCATTGAAGTATATTTGGTTGTTGAAAGGTTGTATAAAAGACCCCATCGTCCTCCAAACTCTCCGTTATCCCTCTTAATGCAGCCCGTTGCACACTGACACTGATTTCTTTTCTAAATGAACTTAACTGACCGTCAGATTTATGCTGACCATGAACTTCTGTTTTTGTCTTCTAAAAATGTCTTATTTTCATCCGTCCCCTTTCTAGTGATTTTACACAGAAGATGAGACCATTTCAAATATTTAATTTCCAAAAGTTGCTTCTCCGTCAAAAAAAAAAAAAAAAGACCTTCACTACTCTTTTCTTGGACAGTGTCATTTAATGAGAGGCACTTACATAAGACTCGAGCACAATTAGGTGTTTCATGACAACCCTGGGACTAAAATTAATCTCTCAAAACGAAATTGGTCTCAGGACTCAATATGTCACCCACTGGGACGCGACATTTCTATTCATTGACCCTCCGTGAATTAAAGCTCATTTCCTGAAAGTGTAGCTTTGCGGAGGCTCCCGCTGCAGGGATGCAGGCTTTCAACCGTACCAGCTCAGAAAACCTTCCCCTCTTCCCATTTGATTCAAGGATTAGATCTGATTACAGATTTGAGCTGGACTACCTCTGCGACAGCCGTGCAATCTCCTTTTCTCTGAGTCTTCTTGTTAAATTTACATAAAGTTGATGGGATTTTTGGATCAAGATTCCCCTCATTCTCCCGTCTTTCACGAGCACGAGGATGTGTTACAGCACAGTTAAAAAGAAAAACAACTGCAGTCATACAACCGGGAAGTTATTTGTTGATTGATATATTATCATCAACAACCGCTGCTTCAGTGAAATGGTCAATGATTGGCATTGTTAGCTTTTCAAAATCCTTTAAAATGACATTCAGCTATTGTCATTGGCTTGTACCTATCTACAAACAATACACTGGTTCACTCAACACATCTTGTCTCAAATGTCATGTTAATACTGAATAAAAATTACTACTGTTCAACAACAAGACGAAGACATGTTTTTTCTTTTTCGCTTTGGTGGAAGTGTATTGTGTAAGTGTGTATGTAAACATAGTTTTGACAGCAGCTCTCAAATGAAGAGAACCATGTGCCACACAAGCAAAGAAATAATACAACCGAACTCCTTACGCACCCAGAGTCCACATCTACTGAAGGACAGGTCGGCAGCGATAGAAAACAAGTAATACATAGTTTTGTTTTACGTAGTCATGAAAATATCTGTTTTTATACAAAATTAAATACAGTTACAGTATGTTACAACTTTTTTTTTTTTTTTTCTTGCCCATACAGGTGAGCTCAAGCATGACTACAAAGCCTCTGGAGAAAGAAAAAGTACTAGATTTCGGTACTCGTAAGGGGGCTTATACATGTGCAGCATTTGGCAAAAACAACAGACACCCTTCAGCAAAGTAAAAATCACCAGGGTCACCAAAAAGCACAGGAGGGAGTACGTGAGGTAAAAAGGGACGAGTGACGGAGAGGAGAGAGAAGAATGTCACAAGTAAGGAAGGAGGCAGTGAGGCAAGATGTTTTTAAGATGTCCCCGTCCACACTATTATTTTTTTTAATCACTTCAGATGATACTTGGAAAGATCATGTGTCTAGTTTTGTACAGGTTGCGCTCAGAATGTGGGTAGCTCTAATCTGAGTGGAGTCTCCAGTCTGCCTTTTATTAGGGGTATGACGTAATCACGAAGCACGGGCTCCGACTGTTTCCTCTGTGAAGTTATAAGACAGCAGTGACTTCACCACATCTCTCATAAATCCTTCTATCATTCAGTATAACACAACGAGTGCACCACCTGTTGCACGAGTAACACCGTGACCCACCACTGTGGCCACGGATATACAAAAGAGTCGCTTATATTGTACGCCGAGCACATTGTCCACACATTCTTTATTCTTCATGTCCTTAAGTTTGAGAGTTCGGTCTCAGCATTTTTGTGGTCTCAGGGTTTTGGTTGAGGATTTTGGTTCAGGTCTCTCAGCAAAGGGAAACAATCAATAGCGGGAGCACTGCAAGGGTAAGAGCGAGCCCGCGAGCCGCGGGGGCATGATGGAGCGAGGCCCGTCCAGACAATTGGTCATCACACTCCCCGGGACCCTGGCAGCGAGCTCTCTCGCACAGGACGCCCGTGAAGCCGGGGGAGCAGTGGCACCGCTGATGGTGGTGGCACGTGCCGCCGTTCTGACAGCGCAGCATCGCGTTGTCACACACCCGAGCTGAGGAGACGAAAGCAGAAAGGGCAGAGGGGGGTTGAGGAGAGGGGGAGGGCGGGGGAGGGGAAGGGGGGGTCGAGACAGGAAGGCGTGATTAATAGATCACTCAATGATAGGTCGGCACAGAACATCAACAGGCAGGTTCACAGGGCACAAGCTGCCTCTTCCTGTCCTGTCTGCATCGCTCTGTGTCCTTAGAGCACAGCTGACACGTTAGAGAGGGCGAAGCCAAGGACTTCAGAAAGTGTGCAAAAAGGAAGAGCAGACAGCAGGGCACATATTAAATGAACAGTGGAGCACAGCCAGCCGCCTGTGAAGACACTAATACTGAATGACTGTTTATGACAAAAGAACACGGACATTTTATGGATATTTTTAGGCGCACCAAAGGGACTTTGTGGGGAAAATAATCCTGGCAAAACAAAAGAGCAAACAAACCATGGCACTGATGAGGTGAAATTAATGATTAGCGAATCAAAGGTTTGTTGCCACAGTATTGTGAAGCAGCTCCCTGTGTGATGAGAACAGGAGAACAGAGTGAAGAAATGGGATGGATACCTGGCTCCGTCACACCGCCACAACCTTTGATATGCAAATAAGCATTTCCAAGGAATTCACCAATTGCTGTTATTTTCTTCTCTGCGGTTAACCTTACAAACAATACAACACTGCTGTTAGAAAAAAAAGAAGAAAAAAAAAAAAAAGTAATTTCCATGACTGCATTGTTTTAGTGGCCATCAAACATTCCTTCCTTTTTTGAGTAAGATTACGACTACATACGCAGATATTCACGTTTCCAGACAAAAACTCACGACTCAATTATCCCAGGAAGCTTCACTGCTGGCAGAGGTGAAATCCTGGAAGAGGTAATATTTGCCAAGAGATTTCAATGTAATTGGATCTCTCTTCCCGCATAAATAGTAATCACATTTTGGGGTTTTCAGTAATGTGGCTCATGCATCAGAATAAACTCAACAAATAATCATTGCTCATGCCAAAACTGATTAAGAAGGCGTTGGTATTGCATTTAACTTCACGATATTCCCACCCACTTCACAGACACCTCTGCCATTATGTGCTTTAAAATGGAAATTCCACTTGTGGACGCAGGGTTTTATTCTCAGCATGGGATTGTTCAGCAACTTTTTAATGAAGTGCTGTAAATTATGTGCTTTCTTTGTCTACTTTCGGTAATCCTGAGAGATTTGCTGTGATACCCTTGGTGTGTTCAACTATTTTTTTTATATGTATATAGAAATTTCAACAATGATAGCATCATACGAGCAAATACAGCAGCTATTCCAGTCAGTCAAACTCCTTACTTAAAATACAGGTGGTCTTTTAGCTGTGTTGCATGATATATTTCTGCCGGCATGTGGAAATAGTGAATCCGTAGCAAAAACTGTTCAAAATCAGAGACTGACATCAAACCCGGACATTTACCACTCATGGTTCAGATAGATACAAAAAAAAAAAAATTCTGCAACATAAATTCTGAGTCATTACCAGAAATATATAATGATCCTCATAATTAGATAAAAAACAAAACAAAAAAATACAGCCAGATATGCAAATAATGAAGAAGCTGTTAATTAATTTTCATCTTTCTTTAAAAAGACCAAATCAATACTGAACAAAACAAAGAATTATGGTGCCGACAGAAGATGTATTGATATTGAGAATTTTGGACATTTTTGTAATGAGTGGGGCTTTGAAAGAGGCTAGATTAGTATATTATTATTATTATTAGGTGTATTAAGCATCAGACTTTAAAATTCTCTTATTCCCCTTGAAAAAAGCCATGACCAGGATGTACCTGCCCATTATCGTCGCTGATTTATGCAGGATTTTACAAGAAGGCATAATTAGCAACTACTGAAATTAATATATACCTCATATAAAAATCACCGGGGAAAGACACAGAGGTTTGTCAGTCTCTGAACACTCTGCCCCCCCACAGAGGACGGTCTCACTCCTCAGAGGACCGTCTCACTCCGCAAACCGAGCTCCACTGGATGTTCTCCAATTGGTGATGACATTTTTCAAAGAGAACTGATTGGTCAGTAGTCGGTAATTTCGTATGTTTTAATCTGATATCTCCAACATAACCTGCTCCGAACCAGGTAAAATTTGCAGCATAAATTACCATGGTGATCTAGCTATATTAAAAGAGAGCCACCTTCGTGACACTGACAACCCTGGCTTTAGTCTCAACAAACCTCTCTAAGCCACTAATCTCGCTTCGTAGGACACCCCTCTGGTCTAGAAGTATCTGTACTTTAATTTTGCATGCATGAAAATGGACTCCTGAATTATGGAGAGATGCTGCCCTATCCTCAGTGGGTTCAAACATTAATGGCCTTCTGGTGACGCCCGAATCAGCGATGTCTAATCACGTTTTGGTTTTTTTACATTTTAATTTTTCCAGCTAATGAAAACACCTGCTCTGTTTGTTTTGGAAAAGACTTCCATGGGATCAGCTGAGTCTCAAATTGTCAAGTCTAAACATTAACACTGTAGCCTGTGGCCGAAGGATAATCTGTGTCCTCCAGCAGGCCCTCAGGACCATTGTCTTTCTAAAAGCATCTGTAGCCCAATTAGTTTGCTTATGCAGAGGCTTAAGCCTGCGGTGCCTTTGTGGAGCCACATGGTGGGCTATCTGAACAAAATGCAGTGGAAAATAAATCAATTATTTTGTATCACTTAGACACTGGGTATGTGTGAAATAATAAGAGGTCTGTCAGTTGACATGTTGGGTTATCATCTATTATAAATTAAATGAAAATGCCACTTTCTGAATCTGTGTCCTGACGTCACTTCATAAAACAGTTCATATTTGTTCTTCCCCACGAGTACTTTGCTTTGCATTCTTGTGTATGATTCTTCTTTCTTTCTTTCTTTTTTTTGGCACTTTGCGTCCCCATTTGTTTGTTTTCAATAATGACGTCTTTTTTTTTTTTGTCATTTAAACATTCCACCCAGTGTGTCATACATTGATGTCCTTCTAGTTAAACTGTGACACTTCAAACTGGCTATCCACTAGTGTCCGACTGTGAGTATATACACAAGACAAAAAAAGAATTGAAGGGCACAATAAAGGCAAAGAAAAGAAAAAGAAAAGTCAAAGTAAAGTAAAAACAAAAGAACAGAAAACTGAGGTCAGGATATTGTGCTGTCTTTTGAACTTTATACTGTATGGTGGGCAACACAGTGATTTTCTACATGCTGAGTAATTATCAATATAAGACATTTAAACCAATTTTTTAAAATTTAATTTCAATCTAGATTATTATCCTGTATTAAAAAGATAAAAGTGTGCACGACAAGGTGTAAAATCCAACCACAGTGAGGAAGCAGAGCCTAGAGATGTCTGGCCATAGTGACATGTTGTGCGCTGAAACTCAAAGCTGTAAAGAACAGAATCGCTCCTCTAATGTGAACAGAGCGCAACGCCATGCCAGTAATGACCACTGCAGACAATTAAAAACAAGATTTCAGGCATTGTATTTGCTCCGACTTCAATTTTTTTTTTATTTTCTCGCATTGCCATAACTGTTCGTATCGCTTCATCTGGCTCCGCCATCGCTGCTATTGTTAGAACTACATGTAGAAACAAACGGTTGACTTTGCACCTAGCCACTCCCACCAGTCGCTAATTGGTTCGCCGGTCAGAGTGGCTGAGCAGACCTTAATGCAAACAGGGTTTCCAGACTTTACTTACAGTGACGACTGAAGCTATGAGCAATAGGTGGGTGGAGCCAGGCTAGGTGGGAAAAAAAACTAAAACCGGCTTCAGTCTACAAATTTGTCTTTGCTTGTGACATCACTCAGTGTTGGTACTGGCAACACGTGAGGATACAGCAATTCCAGTTGTGGCTAAAGCACCCAAACACTCTCCCTTAGACATATGTGCACATCACACCTCTGTCAGATGTGCGACACTTTAGCAGTATAACTGTTATGAAAGATCCATACCTGCGCCTTGGTGTTGCACGAAGCAACGTGGAGATTCTCCACAGCAACAGCGCAACGGTGACAGGAAGGACAAACAGCTGAATTATATGTCATTCTGGTGTTTGTGTGACTGGAGGCATGATGCAATTGAAAAGTATATATTTGAAATGATATTTTTTCTCCTGCACTGTAACACATTCAGTAACCCACCACTACATTTTTGTGCCAATTGGGACATATTCAATCTGCTATGATACTGAAATTTTGGCTGTAGTCGTCCTTCTTTTGTGTTTTTTTTTTTTCAGAGGATCTGGTAGTCTGTTTATGTACTAAACGTACTCAGGCAGCTCTCTAATCCTCTCATCTCTGTCAACTGTCGATGTCCTCAGATACTCCGTGACCGAAGTCTTTGAGATACAGAAAAATTGCAGCGTGATAACAAGTTGAAAGTCATAAATCAATGTCTTGGATCATAGCTCCTGTCACTCTTTTTTTGTGGAAGATCTAGATCTTACATGGTGGAAGTGAGCTCTATTGAATGGTCAACCTTTTTAAATACAACACTTCATATCATCAGATCTGACATTAATGAATCGAATTTTGTTCATGAAGCCTGGAAGGCAGTATTAACGATCCATTATTTTAAGAAAGAACCTGCAGAGATATCATTTAACATTGCATTTAAAAAAAATATATATAATCAAATCATATTTGTAGTGATACATTTAATATTTTAAAAAAAGGCCCGTATAACTATAGATTCACCAACGCAATTAACTATAACTGGAGACAGTTTTCAGATACAGGATCTGCTAATTATATGCTCTGAGACAGAATACTGTTGCTCCAATTACACTCAATCAATATATTTTACCATGATGTCAGTGTAAGCTGAAACTTGTGTTCAGCCATGCCTCCTGTTATCATATTAACACGAAGGCTGCATCGTTAGTCAATGATTCATGGCTCTGAAGTTCAATATAAACTGTCAGCTGTGGAGTAGCACTTGACAGTGGTGGGGATATAATACCACATCTGAAGAAAGTGTCTGAGTTTCTTTTTAATCAATTATTGCATTTGTTAATGTTCATCAAGTCAGAACTGGAAGATTTTAAAGTTGGCTTTAAAGAACTGCTTTAAATTTTAAAGTTGAAATGAGAAGACTGACACCACCCTCATGTGCCAACAGGATGTTAGCGTAGTGTAGTAAAAGACTGAAGCAGGGGAAAGAAGCTAACCTGGCTTTGTTTTAAGCTAAACATCTACTACTTAATAAGCTTACAGGTTAACATGAGTAATCTTGTTTGTTTAATTGGTTGTGGTTTTACATGGTATAACTATTTGTTGGCAAACAATGGCACACAATAGAATTTCCCGAGAGTTTCCCCTGGGTTCTTCGCTATTTCACAACTTTTATTTGTCAAGTTAGAGCTTGTAATGACCCACAATGTGCTAATTTCTGATTACTAAAATTAAGCAAGGCAGCGAATAAACATTTTACAAAAATGCCTGAACTAAACTCACTAAAAAAAAACCCTGCTTTTTATAGTCCTTTAAAAAGACGTATTCATTATTTAAAACCTCACTAGTTTACTGGAAATGTTCTTCTACACTTCCCGGCAATCTTGATCCTCGTCCAGGTTGAGATTTTAGTAAGGTATAACAATAAAAGCTGAAACATATGGAATGATTGTGTTTAAGCAACAGAAATGAACTAGCTACTGTTCAAGTAAAAACATTTTTGCCTCTCAGTTCCACAACTATGAGGATTTGCCACTTTTTCTCCGGCTTATTTAATTGTAGTCTGTTGGTCAGCTGAACTTAAAGATGTCCCCCAGTTTTTGAGGGGGGCTTTATTATTGTTATGAAATTGTTAATGTCAAACTATCAATTGATTACTATAAAAATATATTATTTACATGAATTGATAATAGGATTAATTCAGTTGCAGCCCCGCATGGTGCATCAGTGCATGCTAAATAAGTTCCTCATAATAATTTCAGAGACACTGCTGTTGCAAAAATAAAATGTCAGCTCTGCACTAAAGGATTTTATTATAAAAACATCTGCTCACGTTGGGTGTTTGGAACAAGTGACGCAGGAGGAGAAAATGCAGTAAACCTGCATGAAAAGCTTTTATGAAATTAGTACCGTATATTACATTAGATTGACTGTGTGATTTGACACTGATGGAGATTACACCAGGGAAGCAGAATTAGTAGTGATTCACTATAGTGCAGTAACCGGCATCTCTTCACTTCCGATCGCAGAAAACATTGAAGCATTTTCGTCGGTG
Organism: Brachyistius frenatus; assembly: GCF_029030835.1. Classification (NCBI taxonomy): domain Eukaryota; kingdom Metazoa; phylum Chordata; class Actinopteri; family Embiotocidae; genus Brachyistius; species Brachyistius frenatus. The sequence goes on from NW_027210611.1 coordinate 5,837,128, forward strand.
CATCTCACTTGCAGCTTTGTGACTCCAGAAAAGAAAGGGAAACACTCTCCCTTGATTGTGGAAATCCTCAAAGTCGTCTTTTAATTTTTTCTCTCCTGTCTGTGAGAGCAGTGGTGCAGATGTGACTTAACACTCACTACACAGGATATCTGGGCCTGAGGATTAGCTGGAGATAGCTGGAGATCAATCTACATAAACCCCCCTGGAGCCTCTTCTCTCCTTCACTCTCCTTCTCCTCTTTCCTTTTTTTTTTCTTCTTTCCTTCCTTGTGAAAATGGCAGAAAGGGTGCACCCCCAGAGAGCATTCTGGGTAATTAAAAAGAGGGCATGATCAAAGAGGTTAGGAGGCTATGGACTCAGTGGACATGAGGCATGTGGTCCATTCCCTACAGTGTTCTCACAACAAAAGGTCTGCCTTGTAAGGACCAGCGTGTGTGTGTTTGTGTGCATGCAGGATAAAAGCAGCTGGGCTTTGGGAAACCAACCTACTGCAATTTACATAATCTACATTACACTTTTTTTTTTTTCTTCTTTCGCCAAATGGCCGATCAATAAGCAGTCAATTCTTTCTATGTATTAGGAATGTCATGCTGAAGTTACAAAGCCTATAATCCTACCTTGGTTACGATTTGCAACACCAAGAGATGAAGCATTTGCTCGATCTGTGTAAAAATGGGAAAGGTTATATATTACACTGGGTTGTCATATAATTCATGCTGTGATGTAGTTAAAGGACGGGGACAGCATGCATAGATTCTAGTTTTTTACAGTAATGACTTGACCTGGCTCGATTTATCTCAGAATTATTGAAAACGTCCTCTCATATATTTGGAGTAATGTAGAAGAGTGTGCATGCAGCTTAGATGAATTTTCCACAAGACAAAAGGCAGAGACGTGTATGTATGGTGGCTGCTGTTGTTATTTAGTGTGCGGAGTCACCTTCAGGCATCAACATGCATAAGGATGCGTGGCTGGCAACCACGCCTTCACAAAAAAAAAAAAAAAAAAAAAAAAGGTTTTATTTTCTTTGGCTTGGGGCAAATATCTGTCTGTGTGCTTAGAGCAAATATTCTAGTGTGGAAAGGAGAAATCATTCTCTGTCGTGCTGTTACACTGGCCACACATGCAGGCCTCCTGCAGTAGTTGATGAACTATTAAGTCACAACAAATGAATATACAAATAAATGTTTTAGAACAGTTACAAAATATAGACTTAATATTTCTGAACCATTTTGCAAACTATGTTGCAGAGTTTTAACAGTTTCTTCCTACAATAAATATTAGAAATGGCCTGCCTTAAAATCAATTTCCATTCATTTCTATACAAGATGAAAGCCAAAAATGTCTTTCAAACTAGTTTATAATAAAATTCAACACACAATTTTTCAAGCTTTGTTGTAATGAAGAACTGCTCATTGATTTAGTGCCATTTGGAAATAAATAAAGATTGTTTTCCGTTTGTTTTCCAGAATGGCAAGAAGCTATAAAACAGGACAGCATGGCATGCAAAACAATTAGCAAGAGTGAGAAATATAAATGATTTGTAGTAACTTGGCTAAACAATAAAATTTGGATGTAGTCTCCGAAATTTTGTTTGTGAGATACAAAAAATAGACCGGTTTGAAATGCAGTTTATTTTATTTCTTGAATTTCTTAAGAACAATTGTCACGATTAGAAATGCACTGGAGAAAAGTAAGGTTTCCTGTCACCATGCATTGCTTGACTGCAATATGATTGAATGTCTTGTTAGGATGGATTTCCTTTTTCATTGTGAAAAACATGCTGATCAATGGTAATGGAAATGTACAGCACAATTTGTCACACCAACATCATCAGTCAAACAAGAGTTAGTCATGACTGAGGGAGGAAACCATTAGTCGGCATGCCAATTAAAAAGCTTGATCAACTTACGCACTGGTCCGTGATTACTGGGAATACCTGCGGAAAGAGCAGAGAAATCACGTTTTATCAAAGCACTGACTCATTCCTGAAACTGACGTCATGACTTTGTGTGGGGAAAATTTATTTGACTGTGTTGATTGCCCAGCAACACTTATCCAATTGGTCTCCACTGTTTCCGCTGATTAGCAGCAGTAATGGCTCGGCAGAGAACCAGACCACTGCACTGGTCCAACACCCTCCTTCTTCTGATGATAATACCAGGTCTGCCAAAATGTCAACACAATCAAAACTCTAAATATGGAAAAAAAAAAAATACTATCATCTGTGTTTTCATTCGTGCCTGGAATAAACAGGTTGTATTCCTTGTCTGTTCACTACTGGTCGTTTTTCTGTACCGTCTTTGAGTCTTAAAGTCAAAGAGGCAACTGTAACTGCAAAAAAAAGTGTTGTGATGGACTTGGATATTCGTGTGTTTGGGATCTCAAGTAGAAAACTGATATGAAGCCAACCAAAGAAATTGAAGAGTAGCAAAAGTATATATTCATGTCAAAAATTGTAACACAATTGGACTACAAGAAATCTCACATATCTGTAAATTAAAGACAATAGACTGAAAGGAAAAGTAAAACATAGATTTCCAAGCATTGATTCAGCCAGCAGCCTCTGTCTGCATGTGTTGTCGGTGTCTGGCTGCGGATCCACTGTCTTTGTGTGATGTTAATGTCATCAGCAGGCGAATCCTACCCTGCAATTAGTGCAATTTCTGATCCCTTTCACAAGCTTTATCACTTTGTCTCCAGTGATTACATTCCGCTGTTTTTTTTTTATAAAATATTGTTTGCACCCATTCATCACTTCATTACCCGTCGGGGGCCGTTGCACAACAACTGTTGGCAAGCGCACGAAACACGCAGCAGCAGGAAAAGTGCAGATTTAAACTCCAATTGGCCAGAGAGCGAGCAGGCCGCAATTTCTAACCAACAGTTGTTCTATGTGAGAAATGGAGGGCAAACAATGTTGCCCTTTGAAGCCCAAATACATTCTACAGTCTGATCAAACCCTCAGCCACAACGCCTCTTAACCTGTGAACCTGCTTTGGAACACAAGATGAGTTGACGCTCCCTGCGAAGTGGACTGTCAACATAATTTTTGAAGTGATTCCTCTTCGGCTCGGCAGGCAACCTCCTGATATTTCTCCTCCCTTTTTGGGGGAAAAATCTGGGATTTGAATCACTCTCAGTTACTCTCTGCAGCTGACAGCTTTGAGCCCATAGCAACACCGGGCTCCATTTTGGGCTCTAATTTATGAGATGAAGGGTCACGTATGTCCATATATCTGCATGTACTGGGATTTGAATATGTAATAGACCCTGTCCTGTTCCTACCTGCGAGATAAATGACTTCCATGATTAAAGAGGAAGACTTGATGACAGATGAAAGCTATTAAACCATAATTACATTTTGCACTTTCAGCATATTTGTCTTAATATGAGGCCAGTATGTTTAATATCCTCATAGGAAATATGAGCTTCACATAATAGATAAAGGCATGTTATGGGACCCAAGCTTTACTTATGAGAGAAATAAGAATAATTCAAGACAAAAGTGTGCTCGTTCAACACCTGGGGGACCAATAACGTTACGTCACTTCCATGTGCAACATTATTACATTTTATGCCACTGCCAAACAACTGCTAATATTGCCTTTGATATGGCTAGACCTTGGTTTCATCAGTTCAGTGCAGATGCGGCCAACTGTTGGATTTTTTAATAATGGCCTGTCAATCTGACAGCGAGCACCACATTGCAGGGAGACTCATAACGCAGCAGAGGTACGGGGGTAAATCCAGCAATATCGCCTTAGAGTTCACAAACGCTTCCACAAACAGACTCCCACACAAAATCAAACGTGTTGCATGTGCATCCACGTGCACACACACCCACGCAGCCTTTGCGCACATACATGCGTTTATAACATATACAACACATATATTCACACAAAATGACAGGTTAATACTCCAATTCTTCAGCAACAGATAGCCCTAAGACGAGCAAGAAAAGCTGCGTTACCTCACACATTTTCCAACACAAAAACAGTGGATCAATAGCAATATCATATCTCTGTAAAAATCTAATCTAAGCACCATATCTGAGAATTCTAGTCAGGCAATCAAACCGAGCATCTGAAAAACCTGTCGTCAATCCCAGCAGACTGCCACCATGAGAGTATCTGACTGCAAAGCTGAATCAGTGTGAATGGGAAGGGGGGTGGGACCAGAGGGCTAGATCTTCCACCATCTGGCCTCGCCTGGCCGTCTACCACCACATCCCTGAGTGGCTGTATTAGATTTATTGAGGCAATGAGCCCCCTGCCTCAGGCATGGGATTTGATAAATGTGACTCAACTCCCGTCCAAGATTATAATGGGGATAATGCAAAAGAGCACCTTCTGCCTCAGAGATACCATATTCACTTGTCACGGAGTTGAGATAGCAATACCAAATTCAATGTTAAAGCAGGAGCGCTGGTTTACGTTCATTTAGTACTGTGTGAATAAAACATCAGACAGTTGACCAGTGAATTTCCGAAATTTCCAAAAACAAGCAGGCAGGAGCACACATGTGCAACAAGTCCTTATGTCTACATAACAATAAAAGGTCATTTGTCCGTGATTCATAACTGTTAAAATTCCTTGTTGGGGTTTTACAAAACTGCCTCGGTTTACCACTTTTTTTTAAAGCCTTTGATAGAAACTTGCAACTTCATTACAGCTGCATTTTCACTGCTGAAGATTGTCCGATATGATGTGACCTACAAGCCCTCTTATACAAGGGTGGATCAATAAGTTCCAAGACTGCTACTGTTGTGCGCGCATGCTGAACAGGACCGCGACATGCACAGAGCAGGAGGAAGATGTAACCCTAATGAGTAAGTGGTACAAATTTCGTCATTTGATCAAAATCGGCACCAGAGTTACGCATGTTTTAGTGAACGCTCTCTGTCTCTGTGGACATGAGCGGAGGGCGCAAATTTGAGTCAAACTCAGGAAATCGTCAACGGAGACCCTAAAAATGCTTCAGGAAGCCTGTGGCAATGAGGCAATGAGCCTGGAGAGGGGTTTTGAGGGACATTTGCGTTTCCGAGAGGCGAAACGTCACTGTCCAAAACGTGCATCAGGTCAGGCGCTAATACCTGGCAGGTTTTCTGTGACATTCGTGGGGTTGTGAACCGTGAATTTGCTACCCGGGGTCAGACTGTCAACAACGAGTTCTACTGTGACGTTCTGAGGCATCGGAAGAAAAACATTCAGTGCAAATGACCTGAACAATTGCACTTGGGTTCTCCAACATGACAATGTGCCGGCTCACAAGTGTCTCGGTCACAACAGAACGGTCGTTGCTCCCACTTCTACACGCCGGATTTGGCTCCCTGCGACTGCTTTCTGTTTTCAACAACTTGTCACAAACTTTGATGTGTGCTCTTTGCTAAAGTTTAAGGTGCGTAAAACACCGCAGACGCACGCGGACCACTGCGCACAACAGCATATGTAACTCGTTGGCTGATTCTGATAAAGAGACAAAATTTGTACCACTTACTAATCAGAGTTACACCTTCTACCTGCACCGTGCAACAGCAGCAGTCTTGGATCTTATTGATCCACCCTGGTACAGTAGGTATTTTGCTAAGTCTACCATCCATAAAATCAAAACAGGATCTGGAAGAGAGGCATCCTGGAGGCAAAGGGATGAATTGAAAAAAAGGTAGAAAAATCAAGGTTAAAGAGGGAGAAAAAAAAGGTATGATGTTTCATTATTGCAGGCGTCATCAGATATCAGTGAAACCAGTAACAAGACTGGAAATGATTTTTTTTTCAGAAGCCATCGATAACACTTTGTAAATCATCTGCATGGCAAGTCCTTATCAACAGAGCATTAAAAACACTCGTGTACTTACATATATTTGCAGTTCCTTTGGGTATAGGGAGGTAGGAGCCCACACTCCAGGCTCTTCCGTGGTAGTGCCTCTTACAGCGGCTGCAGTCTGGCCCTGTGGTGTTGTGTTCACACTCACAGCCCAACTTCCCCTTGTCAAACACACAGCTGTTGGCATGCAGGTTGCACTTGCACCTGAGACAGAAGGATAACAACAAAAGACAGAGAAATAGGCATCATTCTGCAACCCATTGAGTCAACAGCTCCTGGAGGAAACACACAAAGTCCGCCCTTGTAGCAAAGTTTTTTTGTGCCTTTCAAATTATTTTAACAGGGGTAAATTGAAATCCTGGTGAGTTATCTGACTCGGATCGTTCCTCCACAAAGCTTCATTATGCTCTCCTTTTAAAAAAAAACAAGGGCTCATTTGTTGCTGCCCCTGCTGAGAGAACAACGATGCAAGTAAGGTCACTTTTGCCACTCCGAGAGCTAAATGAAAGGCACTCTGTAAGATTCATTAATTGAGCACAAAACAGGGATCTGATGGAGATGATAGAGTAAAAAGAAGCTGCGTAGCTTCAGAATTCTCTTTTTTATTTCTCTTCAAAGTTACTCTGTTATTTGGCATTGGTTCCTTCAGGCAGGAAACCGTACCAGTTGGCGGCGCTGGTTTATTCAACCGAACTGCGGCGGAGCTGACAGATGCTCCTGAAGGGAAAAGAGAGAAGGCTTGATGGCTTTCAACACTCAACTAAAGCCCTTTTGACCACATGGAACAAGCGCTCTTCCAAGCTCACGAGAAAAAAGAACAAATTGGTTGCAGTTTGAGTCTCTAACGTGAATGAGCGGAGAATGAATTGCATGTACTCAGAATATAACCTTTTTCATTCCAGCGACAGTTGTGTTTACTCCCAGTGAAGAGATCTACCACTGGTAGAACAGGCTGTTTGTTGTCATATGAGATATTATGGTTTCATATTCCATTTGTATTCCAAATATAAATCACTGTATTTGATTTTACTCCCAAGAGGGTAAAAGGTTACAACGAGTGACCTCAGCTTCTTGCAAGGTGCTGTGTGTGTGTGTGTGTGTGTGTGTGTGGGGGGGGGGGTTGATGCAGAAACAGTTGAGAAGGAGACCATCGAGTGGATCTGACACACTAGACCTCCCCAGAGGTTCGGGCGGCTCATGGTTTCACATCGTGCCTATGTTTGTTTTTACAAAGTGCTTCCGAGGGAAGATTTCTCCCATTTGAGACCGAGGAGCCGGGTATCTGTTGTCCACAATCGCTGGTGAACATGAGACAGAGAAATGACAGCGCCAGTCAGCAATACATCCATTCTAATTGACTTCCTGGCCTTACTTTGACATCTCACATTAATGACAGATAACTGCGGCAAACAAGGAGAAACTAGAGCCTGTTCTGTACTGCTGATAAGCAGCTCTAGAAAGTCAGAGAATAAAGTCTAAAGAAGATTTCTCCTACTTTGAGTACAAATACACTGGGGGCTCTTTTTTAATGATCTAATGTACACGACCTAAAGAACATGGCACAAGAGCATTAAGGGTGTGTCCCAATCCTCTTTTGCTAATTTAACGCCATATAATCTGAGCTCAAAGTAAGGCACATCATTTAAACGGGTGCTACTTTGTGCCCATAATTAAGGTGTGTTTTTGGCATAACATTAAATTAACCAATCAGAGTGTCACTTCTCATTCCCTTCAAGCGCCAGGTGTGTTTGCACGCAGCAGCAACCAACAGTGACGTCACCCGTTGGTTTGTGAACTGCCATTATGTAGCTTTGCCTTCGAAGTTTGCCGAGTTGCCATTTTGCTAGAATGGAATGATTTGGAGCAAGAAGTGACCATATTTGGACGAGCTATGAGTGGCCCACCGATATCGGAAAGCTGACTAAACCAAAGGCCTGTCAATCGAACAGACACGCCCCCCTCTCCCCCCAAAACACAGTTTTCTGTGGCGTAATTTGTAATTAATGACAGACTACCAGAAAACTAATTAGGAGTGACTTAAGCAAATGACACCAAAATGACTGTTGGAAAAACATTTTTGACTTTGTATTTCATGAGAGAAGTTGCATTTGAGTCTATTAAACTGGAGACTTTTGGAGCCAACATAGCAGCACCCGGTGGTATTGCAGTTTGAGGCACTTCCGCCTTGGCCTCATTTTTCCTACCTAAAAGCTACACCTTTTATATACAGTCTATGTTCTGCACAGCAGACTGCTACTCTGATGGCGGATTTTCCAAGTAGGAGGAAAGAACGCTTCGTTGAGGGTACGATAGAGCCCTTTATTTTAATTGCACTATTTAGTGTTTATACACCTATAAAATGATTGAACTGTTGACGAAGACAATTTTTCATAAATCTTTCAAATAGATTGTGTGATATACAGTTTAATTATACCAAACGTATGCACTTGCAAATCCGTTGTAAATTGAAATTAGGGTTTAAAATAGTTAATGATTTCACAAGGAAACATTGTGGCTCGTTTGAATAGAGTAGAGCCCAAGGTATCTCTCTGAAAGCTGGCCCTTCACCTGCAAGCTTTGAGGCTGGAACCAATCAGCTCCCAGGAACACATTCACAAAAGACCCATTCAATCTGAGTTGTGGCATAAAGGAAGTAAAAAGGATTTCTGAAGGAGCATTGAAATCAATATGACAGTCGTGAAACTTTTACACACCGATTCTGATCCTAACTTTAAAAAAAAAAAAAAAAAAAAAAAATTATAGCACCTCTCACGAGAAGATTTAGACACGTTTGAATGAACACAATGGCCATAAAACTGATTCAAACCTCCTGTGCTCATGCAGAAATTGCACTACATTGCTGCCAGAAAAGATGAATTGTCATTTTCAATGAGATGAATTTACACAGCAACAAAAGTTGATAAGGACGACATTAAAGTTGATAAAGCTAAAGTTGAAAATAACTCCTAAATGCTATCTATAACCACTCCCTTCCTATATCCCATCCCATCCTCAGGTTAAGTGCTGTCTCACAATATTAGCAGCCATAATGGATGAGACCGAAAACTGGCCCACATTCACAGCAACTAAATACTAGTGCCTCTTACCACGCATTCCCCATAGTCCTTAACTTTTTAATCAATTAAAGTCCCTGCTCCTTAAAATTAATGACTGGGTGTAGCTCTTCTGCCGTGCAGACAGCAGCAGCTCCCCGAACTCAAGAGCAATGAGATTTGACCTTCCACTTAATTAAAAAACAGCAAAATCTGGATCATCAGGCCTTATCGGTGCGGCGAGCAGGCTGATAGAGTGGAGGATGTGGACTCAGGGGAGCTCTGGGATGTGATGCTTTTGCCGTTGGCACTGTCATATTGAAATCAGAGAGGTTTTCTGTAACCGGTTCCTGTCACAAGAGGGAAGAGATTCCTGGTATGTGCAGACTTTTGAACCAACACCATTACAAAGACACATTTCATGAAGTTTTAATGACTTTTTTCCCCCCATGTACAGCCCAACAGCAATTGGTATTATTCATTATCCAAACAAGTGACCCACCCTTCAGGAGACACTAGGGATCATCCAGCCCCACTGTCCTTCCCATAAACTGCATTTATTCAGCCAGGGGAAAAAAATGTGCTCTTAGACACAATGAAATGAATGCTGTTTTTGCTGTATGAGAAAAGACTGTTTATGAAAAAAAATGGATGTAGCCTCGGTGATGTCACCCATAAGTGCCCTGAAAAGCAGTTTCTAAACTTAGCTGTGGGTGGCTCTGGCCGTCCCCATCTTGGCATTGCCTGACTCAGCATTCCTCCCTGCTAATCCAAAAATGGGCAAAGACTAGGCGCGTGGAAAGAGCTGAGGCAGAACCAATTAAGACGGCACCCACCTGTCACTCAAAGCAGCCACGTCCTTAATTATGCGGGACTTTAAGCCTTAATACAATGTAAATAGATGAATTTTATTTAAAAAAAAAAAGTCCCCCCCCGCCACAGTTGTACAGTTGTCACAAACAGGAAAGTTAGTCATAGAGGCCAAAACCTTTTGTTGCACTGAGCTGTCAACATTTTATGTTGTTTTGTGTTTGGCATTGTTTCTGCCGAACAACTGAGCATTCTAACACGGGGGTCTCTTGTCCTTTAGTTCTCTGTGTGGAAAGTCTAACTACATACACTGCAACTTATCAACTAACTACCAACTGCTTTAAATGGTTCTCTTTTTTTTAAAAATATATATATATGAATAAGCCTCCAGTCCAGTCTGCTGCAGATGGTGCCCACTGAAAGACTGAGTTTCCATAACTTGCATGACGTGCCAGTAAGAGTTCAGCAGCAGTGAAAACCTTTCTAAAGGAAGCTGATATTGTGTCTTTCAGACTCTTTCATTCTTTCTCGCCTGCTTGAAGTTTCCTTGCCATTACAGAAAATCAATCAATCATTCAATCAACTTCAATCTTAAAAATTTTCAAAAGTAAACATACATAGAATTTTAGTGATCTGTACTTTTTGTCAGATGTTGGGCGCTGACTCAGTTAGTACCCGGAGACAGATCTCTGATTTATTCTGTTGAGCCATTTTTCTCACCTGAGATGATAAAAAAATTATGATTTTATACAGCTGGTGTCTTTTATTATTCCTCAAATTCATTTTCCACTCTGATTTCTGTGTACAAATCTGGGCGGCACTTAGGTGCAGACGTTAGCACTGTTCTGCCTCACAGCAAGAAGGTTCTAGGTAAATTCATCTGGGGCTTTTCTGTGTGGAGTTCGCATGAGCTGCCAGTGTCCGTGGGGGTTTTCTCCGGGTGCTCCGGTCCCCCCCATGCCCAAAACCTATAGAATACATACTTTTTTTTTACCACGACTGATGTGTGTGCCAAGTTTCAGGAGTTGTTTTAGGCCTCAAAAATTCCCTTTTTTTGTAATAATAATAATTCCTTGCATTATAATAGGACCTTTCCACCACTTGATGTTGGGGACTTTAAAATTGAAATGTATCATTTTTATCAATCAATTATTATTCATCAATTTGAAAAATCCAACCCTTGGTGCCCAGTCTAATTATCATGAACATTTAGTTATAAATCACCTTCTTTAATCCTCACACTGAAAAAATACATCATGATGTTCTGTATCCGACTCATGCTGCATCTGGCGAACAATGGAGATACTGGTCTATATTATGACCAAATTGCAGCCTGTGGATGCTACAAATGTAAAAATAAACTAATCTGTACAGTGAAGTAAAGTGAGATTTGGGTCTAGTTTGTGTTGATATTCTGGATCAGACAGCAGCAGTGCCCTTTGTCTTCTCCTCTGGCTGCTGCTTAACCTTGGCTTCTCCTAGCTGCTTGGCACTGTGTTGACGGGCTCGCTATGTCTAACACAGCTTTTCTTCCTTGTGACAGCTCCGAGCATCACTGATTCAAGACAAGAGAGGAGCACAGAACTCATTAAATAAAAAGCCTAAGCCTTTTTTTTTGCAACTATCGAGTTGAAATTTTCTGTGTTCTTAAAGAAAAATAATCTCATGCCATTTATTATTTAAGTTTTTCTTGACATAAAATATTGCAATTGGATGTGGTAAGACAAGAAACTCCCAAAAAATATATTTTTAAATTTAAAAAGAAACCCAAAACAAAAAAAGAAGCTTGGCTGAGGTGGAAAAGTTGATCATTTAGAACAAACAGACAATGAATACAGTACAATGAAAATAGACTTCATCTTTACAATCATACATGAAGCATGTGGCTTAAACACCAAAGATGAGACTGTAAAGTATCTCTGCTTAATACATAAAATAAACATACAATATTTCAATCTTGTTTTCCACCTGGTTTCAAGGTTTGACTGGCACTCATTATTATGTAATCTTTTTACGTTTGTCTGAAATTGTTTAACGGCACTCGACTGGAAAATTAGAGCAGCAGAATGCTTGCAAGTGTGATGGAGAATTTTCTATTGCCAGTTTCAGTTCAAATTTGTGTAACAATAACTTGGAAAGCTGTCGAGCTATGGCTTACTGCTACTACTACTGCTACTAAATCTCTGCTCTGAAAAAGTTCTCCAGGTGCATTGAATTTGGTGACCTTTTACAAATCCCAACATAGCTATGCTAATTTAGGTCCAGTCAATCAACTGAAAACAGCTGTGTGGGTGTGCAGCAACTGATGTTCATAATTATGGGCTTTAAAGAAGAATACAATTATTGAATGATCTTGTTCTGATTTTAAGTTTAAATAAAAATGTTTTCACATCTTTGTTATATAAAAGCATTGTTCTAACAGTGTGTAACAATTGCTGACTAACATGCTGACTATACGGTATGTGCCTTGTGTGTCATGTGGTTCGACAGGGGTTCTTTTGCTGCGTTCGAATTGGATCGTATTTAACGTGCACATGAGAAGATTCAATGTGGTGGACGTTTATGGAAATGACGAAGGCAATGAAGACTCAGTTTTAGTTGGAAGCTAGTAAATTCTCATTTTAGTCATGCAGAGTTTCTTTTCATAACTTGGATAATAGCCAACATCTGAGGAAAACTTTGATCTTCCCAACGGCCTCATCTTTTCCCTCTGTGACTTTGCATTTCCTTCATTGCGTTACCCGCCTGTTAGCTTGCTAAATTGTTAGCCCCATGGGGCTTCTAGACGCCGTCCATGTTGCCGGTTTTTTTTATGACTTGGCCACTTGAACGCCAAGCATACGGTGCACACTCCCATGTTGTAGCCACAAACTAACGAAGTTCCATTTGAACGCAGCAATTGTCTTTGGGGGAAAACGATGTAATTGCACCTGTAGGGTATAAATGCTGAAGCTTCCACAGAGCAAGGCCATACACGAAGGTTGGGCTGGTAGTAAGATGTTTGCCTGTCTGTTTGTCTCCACTGCTATGAAGATAATATGAATTACATATTATCTACCTTTGGGAAAAAACACAAAATGTTTTCTAAAATGAAAATGCATCCGTTGTCAAAAACCTGCAAATGTTAATGTCGACACTACTTTCTGAAAAATGTCTAAAATGTCTCCACAGTATCTCCGAATGGAAAGCCTTTTCATTCTTTTTTCATTAGAGATTTAACCCATGGCCGCCGCTCGGACTGATAAGACTGAGCAAACCAGTCTCCCTCAGCTTTATATCTCACCTGTTCCCTCACTCAAGTCACTCATGGTCAGAAGCTGTAATGTGCCTCCATGCTGTATAAATACATACTGAGGCTTCCTGAAAGTTTCCTCGACAAGACACATGGAGAGCCTCACATATTCTAACCAGTGATAGCTATGACAGATATGGAGAGATCAAGGCTGATAAGGGAAACTTTGGCCTTGCTGGAAGTTTCTAGAATGTCAATTTTGTTTCCTGGACAACCCCGAATAACCTGCCAAGACCTTACAGGGAGACAGAGGCTGTTTGATGTCTTTTGTATGAAAGGAAATAACATTGTGATACATGTGAGCTACAGGAATACCAAAATGGAAGAATTTAATTTAAAACTAGGACTGTCAGCTGCCATTGCATTCACTAGAAGTGGGATTCTGTCCCTTACCGCGCTGTCATTCAGTAAAACAAGCTTCAAGGCAGTTCCAATCTACTATAGGAAAAAAATGGTTTGTTTCTGCCTGAGAACAATACTGCTAAGGTATGGACAAGTCCTCCAACCCACACGACCATGTAGGCAGTTGTTCCTACCCTAACAAAAAGCAAAGGGAGCTAAACTAATCCCCTTTGTTTGTGTTTTTGTGTGTGTGTCCGCACAGAGGGAACTTAGCACCTTCTAAGTTCCTTTTATTTAGTTTTGTGCGTTTTTTGCTCCTACCCCAGAGGAGCTACTTTCCCAGTTACAACAGGAACTGTGGTGATGTAAGTGTACGGTGATTGGTCGAACATGTGAGCCAATGGAGCACAGGCAACTGCCATTTTTTAAAACTCAATGACAACTACAGCTACAATCGAAGCCCTATACACAACAGCTAAGGAAAGACATAACAATTGCAGCCCATGTGACATAGAATTGGACTGACGATGACGGTCTTATTGATCCTGTACGCGTTGGAGGAGATACAGCAGGATTTCTGAATCATCGAAAATAATTATTAAAATCTTCGCAAGCATTTCTGCCCAACTTGTTGCGTTAGGAGGACACCACACCACGAAGCAGTGCCGTGAATTTTCAATGTTATTTTGAGGGTTCCAGTGTGTTTACACTTTTGGAATAAACAAAATTATGAATGTAAAATCAAATATCATGTGATTGCATGATCATAATGATGGTATACGTGTAAACATTTCCCTAATTTGATGTGTTTGGGGTTCATAACATCGAATTGAATACTGTACCTAAACTTAAAGTGAGTGCATCCAGGCTATTTTAGAAAACTCTATCACACACAGCTGCTTGGATAGGGGAAAGAAAAGTCTCCTAGGTCAACAACAAGAATCTGAGCAGGAACAAAGCAAATCCAGCTCACATAATGAGCTTGACAGCACTTCTTTACATTGACTCCTTTCACATTTCAGGTAGCATTGACGTTTTTTCCTGAGGAGAGGAGAGAAACACAGTCACCTCATTACAGCAGCCTGTGTCACCGTGAAATTGAAGAGTCCGATTAGGCTTGTTTTCATCGCTCTGCGCTGTGGCCAATTTTGTCATTCTTCGTGGTGTAATGTAATACATATCAAGCAAATTGTTTGTATCCCCCATCGGAAATATAAGGTACCCCCGCCAGGGCTCCCCAAATTGTTGGAGAAATATTAGGAATGGATCACAAGTTAATTCCCCCTGCTCCAATTTTCTGCCGAGGTGAAATGAAATGTGAATTTGCATGGCTTGGGCCACTGCCCCTGAAAGCCTGTGATTTGTTTCAATGACAGGGCCTATTATTGAGGTTGTGCATTGATGTAGGCATACAGTATGGTAATGTCTACCCCCCTAATCCCACCTCAGTCCTCATGGTGGAGGGTTGTATCATTCATGATGTGATGTAAGCGGCTGAGACAAGGAGGAAGCCTTGAAGAAATCGGCAAGGGGAAGATTTATTAATATGGAAATCAGAGGATGTCTGCATGCTCTACAGTGTATGTGTGTGTGTGTGAGCATGGGAGCATGCATGTGTTGCTTTCTGCTTGCAGTCACCTACAGTATCAAGAGTGGAAGTACAAATAAGACAGAAATATTTTCAGAAAAGTAGTTCGAACACTTGGAAGGGGGGGGAAACAAACTTTGCATCTGCAACTGTAGAAAAAAACCCTCACATAAACCCCCACACACATGTATACAACACTCAGACTCAGGGAGCCACAACAACCTTGTCTGTTCCATTACTGGAAAAGCTTGATCATACACTGAATGTAGCAAAAGGACATGCTGATGATTTTACTATTCATGCCTACTGCCCCTCCAGAGACAGCTTATGTTGATGTACTTTCTCTGGCACCCATATATTATTTACAAAGAAAGGCTAGGCCTTAATGAGTACTAATTAAACACTGGAGACTGGGAGATGACTGGCAGAAAACATCGCAGCATGTGACAGACATCTGGTGGAAGATAAGTGAGCAGGCGTCGGCAGAGTGGGAGCGAACCTTACGGTGGAAGCGGAGTAATGCTGGGGTTGTGTGAACCTGCACTTGAACCTGACTTTCAAACTCTGTCAATCAAGCTGGCTACAGCTGTCATGGTTCACAGGGCACAGGCTTAGAGGATTGGAAGTGTATGTGTGTATATGTGTTTGTGTGTGTGTGCCTGTGTGTGTACTTAGCGTATGTGAGAAACTGGAAAAGAGGCAGTCAGTTTGTGTGTATACAATTTGCGTTAGCTTGTGTAGTTATGTGAAGGGCAAGTTTGCAATATAGCCGTTTACAGTGGCAACGAGACAGATTGGCTTTGTGTTTACTTTGACTTTCTGCCATTTCAATCTCTTCCCAACTCGTAAATTTTTCTCAACTGCTAATTGATGGACAGTGTAAGTCAACCATTTAGTCGGATCTTCATCCAACAGAACCACCAGGACGTTTTATACTGGCCAACAAAAATTCCACTTATATTCAGTCATGTGTAGAAAGTGGCCACTGCAATTATTGTGATCATTTAAAAAAAACAAAAAAAATGACAGAGATTCAGTTTTTTAAAAATTCACCTTTCATATTTTACAGAATGAAGTTTTTTGATTCCCACATTCCCATAAAATCGACTTTGTCCAAAATGATGCTAGTTAACTATTTACATGTCTCAGCAATTTTATATTTTACCTAAGGCTCAATGTAGCTCAAGATGTCCGGTTACAATGTCCTTTTTTCAATTTTTTTTAAAAATAATCTGTAGAGGTAAAAGATTGCTCAAAGCTCTTTACTGTACTGCACTTCTTAACCATGTACTGTATACATGGTTAAGTGTCTGGGTGTGGTTTAAATACAATTACTAGCACACCTGTTTATTTAAGTCTTTGCCAGTGGCTGTATGAGGGAGCTGCAGGCATCCCCTCACTAAAAAGGTGCACAGCTCATACGCACACAACATACACACTCTCAGATATCAATTATTTAGTCCAGTTATTCTTTAGTGATTCTTGTTAATGTCCTAATCTGTTAAAGATGGATCCTTTTTAGCTGATGCATTAGTTGGATTGTTTTCAGTTCATGGTTTGTTTGCCATGCGTTCTAGTTCGTTTCTGATCACTCTCTCTGAGGTGACTCCCTGTGATCAGAATCACCATGGAGGTTTCCTCATTAGTGTTATTAACAAGGACCTAGTGTGTCCAATCAGCCTCGTTACAGGCAAACCAAATGAACTGAGGAGAGGGGGGAGGTTTGAAAGGAGTTGGGTTATGTTTGGTTTATTTTTTTTGCTTGTTTCGGGTGTAATAAATTAGTCTGAGTAAAATATAAATATTGATATGATCTTTTGGTAGAATTTGTAAAAGTAAAAATCAGCTATAAATTAATTGCAGCACTCGTCGTAGATACCAACCCTTTGGGTTTTTTCGTAATAGTAGATGTTTGTGCCTTTATAAACTGGATGGTTATCAGTTGTTGTTTTTTGGGCCTGGTTGTGGGTAGAGGGGAATCTATGTTGAGCAATGCTGCAAGTGTATCTAGTAAGAATTCAGTAAAGACACAGTGCTCTCCCAAACTCTGGATGCTGTGCTTCTTCTTGCTGGTTGTACATCTAAGTAGCTGCTGCCATCCTCAGCTAAGTGAGGGCCATTTTACAATCGAAACCTTACAGGTTGATTGAAGTAAACAGCAGGCTCTTACAAAGAAAAAGCTTCCATTGGAGGCACACATCCCAAAAAGAAGGGAAAGAGAAATTATGAGAGGATGAGGACGCATGCAAAAATTCTTTAGGCAAAAGTATTTAAGTTTTATACACAGTAGTTGGAAAATAAATCAGAAGTATCCCACCCCCATTTAAGGTGACAAACTATTACACAACCTACAGATTTACCATAATATCAGCACAAATTACTGCTTTGGGCTCCAACTGAATTCGCTCTTGGCAGAGCAAATGTGTCGAGCACTTCCAAATCAGACACACTGGGATGTTATGGGTGTGCACAACCTACTACAGTATTTGTCAGCAACACAGGCATAAAATGCAGCGATTGCAAGACGGACTGAACTAAGAGCCAACAAATATTTTTCCATCAAGCTACTCAACAACATTCTTTACAAACACTAAAGAATATCGATCGACTTCCTTCTCCTTAATTCTGTCCTGCATTATAAACTTGCAAGCTTGAGTGGGAGAAGAGACCTGCAAAGACAGTGAGAAGGCGATCTCTTCAGGATGGGAGCAAATGTCAGTGGTTAAAAACAAGCGAGGAAAATGTCCTGGCACACAGGAGACGATGTGGCAAAATGCCATCACACTGCTTTTTCTTGAATTTCTGTGCACGGCCCTTGGAGAGCACAAACTGTAGATATCCTCGGGGTTTAGATCTTCTGTGCGCGGTTCAGTGAGGTGCAATGGCCCTCATGTGAACGCACTGCGGAGGAGCCACAAATTTAGACTCCTTTTTAAGTGGGAGATACAGTTGAAGTGTGCGATACGGTACTTTTTATGAGCTCTTGATTCCCACCGGGGGAAGGAGATACAAAGTTTGTCTGTGGCTCCAGGGGAACTACGGGGAGCATAAAATAACAGGGAAATGTTTCAAACCTTATCTAAAACTATTATTCTTTTGGTATCCAAATTGGCTTTTGAATATTTCCTGTGTATGCCTAAGAGGGAAGGTTCAGAACAAAATGTTTTGTTGTTGATCTTTGAAATTTTGCTTTTGTTTAACATTTGTCGGCTTAGAAAGTCAGTGGGGACTAAAACATCTTTTTAATTTCTACAAGCCTACAGTTATTACATTACATTTCATTTAGCTGACGCTTTTATCCAAACCGACTTACAATGAGTGCATTTCAACCATGAGGGTGCAAAACCCAGAACAACAACAATCAAGAAAATACAATTTCTTCAAGAAAGCCAAACTACAAAGTGCTATTAGCAAGTGCCATTTTAAGTGCTACTGAAGTTCAACTATTCAATTTATGCGAACATTAGATACTCTTACAACCCAATGTGTTACAAAGCAGCATTTTTGTACTGGATTGCACAAGACAAACTCTGCATATTTTCTACGGATGCTTCGAGAAAGACTGTAGAGATGTTAGATTATACAACTCCAGACCCCAATCCTGGAGATGAATCACTGTCTTTGCAAATGGTAATTCTGAAATAAGCTGCACCCACTGTTCAAACTATTGCCTCTGGTTGGAAATGTTCAGTATTCACTAACTGGATATTGATGCATCATTGGTTAAAATATTTTAATAATATTGGAATAAAAATCAAATAGTTCCAAGTGAATTTCAAATAGTAGTTTTGCTTAAAAAGCCCATTCCTACTTTTTCTATCTTGGTGTGGACTTAACATTTAATGCACATTTAATACCCATGGCATGTGTCACTGTGAGGACCAAAATTGAGGTCCACACAACACAACTTTATAAAGGCTTAAACATTTAGGGCAAGGGTTAAGGTTAGGCAATCAGTTCTGATAGTTGTTGGGGTGGGGGGAGGGCTAAGGAATGCATTACCTCAATGGAAAATCCCAATGTGCGTAGTGAAACAATTCTCTGTGTGTGTGTGTGTGTGTGTGTGTGTGTGTGTGTACTCTATAGCAATATACCACATTTACAAATAATTGACTCTTAACCCGAACCCAAACTAATTCCAATGCTTTAATAAAACATAAAAAAGCAGTTACATTAGAGATTGTGATGTAGCTGTTTTTTTTTGTTGTTGTTTTTTTACACTCAATGCGTTTGTATGGTGCTACAGAGATTTCCTGTCAACTTACAAATGACTAAACTCTGAACCATGTTGGTTTTCCTTCCACAGTCAGTCATCAGCCTGTGCCCAGTCTTCATACCACACCCACCTCACCTGCTCCCAATTATTCAATCAGCCCACCTGTTTCGACTCATCATCATCATTATCATGTAACACACCAGCTCTTCACATCCACTCTTTTTCCATATTGTTTTCACATCTTCAGCCAATTTTTCAAGTCTTGTTCTGACTGGATTTGTTCACTTTGAACTGCCAAACTTGCCATACTGCCTAAAGCTCCTGTGTGTGTGTGTGTGTGTTAGAGAGAGTGCGTGCGTGTGCGTGCCACTGCAAACTATTCCACCTGCTTTCCTAGTTTCAGTCTGCATTTGGATTCCTCCTCCCTACTTTCCCGACACCTCACTGTGACAGGAACACGACTTTGAAAAACACCAGTTTGAAACAAACTGGGATTGGTGGTGAATTTACAAATAGCTATAACCCATTTTTGAATCCCGTTCAGGAATAAGAATTTACTCAATGAGTAAGAACATGACGCCTATGCATCACTACAGTTGCTCACAAAAATTATATAATGGGACGCAATATCAGATTTTCTGAGCTGCTAAAATTAAGTTAGCATTTACAGAGAAGATACTCAAATTAATTCATACGGCAGCTAAAGTGGTGACGCTTTCTTTGGCATGAAAAACATGCTTGCATTTACAGGACAATTGGAGAGGGGAAATCCTTTCAATTTTGCTTTAAAAGGTAAACTCACTCTATTTATGCATTGCTTTTGTACCGCAGCAATTTACAATGTGCCTATGCTTACACACTTATAGCAGTGGAGGTGCAGTAAGCCATTATGGGCAATAGGGGTTTAGTGTGTTGCTCAAAGACCCTTGACAGAAGGACGTGAACATTTCTAGATCACCTTTTAAAGAAATTGACATGTATTTCATATTTTCTATTCATTTGAAATTTGAAATCAGTTCTGCTGCACTTTTTGTGGTTCTGTTTCATTAAAAAGGAAGTTTTAATCAGCAAACAGTGATCTTGAATTGCAGTCCACGCCATGAAGGACCTGTGGACATGGTGGCTCTTTCACGTTACTTAGACACAATGCTTTTGTATACTGGTCAAAAAGGAAATTGAAAGAGAAACGGTGACCTAAAAAAAACAAAAAACAAGAGAAAAGGTTAGGAGAAAAATAGGGAATGACACGGGGAATGAGAGAAAAAGCACATTAGCACTTATGGATTAGCTGCCTCTCATTCCCAGGCCCCACTGCAGCCCTGCAGATGTGCAGTGCTGACCGCGCAACCAGCCGGTAGCGGTCATGTCTTAATTAACAAGCAGACATCTGATCAATAAGTGAGGAGCGATGGAAAGGGAGACGTGAAAGGTGGGACAGCCTGCACGGTTCAAGGTTTTTATTTTCTGTTGATGGGAATAACATTAGAAATCAATAGCACAGCTAGCTCCGCCACATGCTCTGACTTTTTACTCAGGAGAGGTGAAAAAGATATTCCCCTTTCAATCCTTTTGTTATTTCTTCTTTTTACCCATCACTTTTCTGTCACATAAATCATTGCACAGGAAGGTGTGTGTGTGTGTCTGAGTCGGAGCCCTGTGAAGTGATTCTTCTAAACTTGTGTATTGTAATAATTCAGATTGTTGAAGGAAATCTAGGCAGGTCTTTTTATGCTGTCCTCGATGCCAAGTTTGATTCATTACAGCTCCG
Source organism: Brachyistius frenatus (assembly GCF_029030835.1). Taxonomy (NCBI): domain Eukaryota; kingdom Metazoa; phylum Chordata; class Actinopteri; family Embiotocidae; genus Brachyistius; species Brachyistius frenatus. The sequence continues at coordinate 5,858,023 of NW_027210611.1, forward strand.
TATGCACAACTTGTTAAAAATCACAAATTAACCACCCTGTAGATGCTTTTTCTTTAACATATTTACAGTTTTGTTTGCATTCATTAGATTACTTGCAATAGTCGTGGTATCCACTGAAGCTGTAGCAGTACGGTTTTATGAAAATTAATGTACATTCAATTAAAGCCAGGAGTATACCAAGATTTATACATGGGCATGAAAAAAAAAAATCAGATGTAAAAAGGAGAAAAAGGGATTCGATGCTTACTTTAAATGTAATGTCACAATGTTGCAGCATTGTATGAATTGAGTTTGACAGGCTTTGGTCTTGGGAGTATCTTTACTAGAGCATAACTGCTTTTGGTTTTATAGACATACTGAGCAGGTGCATGGGTGTTTGAGCATCTGAGATGTGAATGGAGTATTTAGAGAAGTCTGAAGCCTGAGCTTTTACATTACTTTTACATATGTTTACCTCATTTTTTTAAACTTTATCCACTTTAATATGAGCATCAAACATTGTAAAAGCATTGAAAAGCATAATAGGTCCTCACTCAGTTACACCATGTTTGGTGCGTGTGCACTCTTCTGGCCTAAAAACGGCACAGCACCTGTTACTGAGACAACAAGCTGCTGTTTTAAATGGTTATTCTCGAAAAATGTGAAACATTAATTAGCATGTTGCAAATTTTTTTTACAAACAATGCAAAGTAAATCATCCATCTCACATTATTTTACCCAGATCATTTGTTTTCTTTTACTTTTGTAAAGCACGTCTTGAAACAAATCTGGTTAAAAACTGTGATTTTCTTTTGTTGTAATTATTAAACTATGACTTTTGAATGAGGAAAAAAAAAATCATGCACTCGTCATTGTGGAAGGATTATTTAACAATTCTCCAGCATCCATCCAATCAGAGCACTGACATCACATTCATATCTGCAGTTAACCTGACAGTGGAAATAGTAAGTTGTGTGTGAGGGGAAGTTTATCAGTATTTCTGGAGTATTCTGGGAATTCTCAGACAGGATGGCCATTCTGTGATAAGGCTTTCACATTTGGTTGTAGCCAGAAGGCTGCCGAGGCTGGTGGGAACTCTAATCAGTCTCTCCCCACCTGCCTCCATCACCGTCTTTCAAGTGAGTTACTGATCCACCTCTGGACAGAAATCGTATGTTTATTTTCTTTTCTTTCTTACTGCAAACTTTTGGTCTAAAATTGAATTTGATGCCGAGGGGCAGGACGGAAAATTGGGCAAAATAGCTTATTTTCCCCACATCCAACCTTTTGCTACTCTTTCTAATGAATGGCAAAATAAGATATTTATGGGAGATGCTATTCTGTGCTGGGTAGCAGGCCTTGCAATTTAGAACTCATCAATTCATGTTTACAGCACAAGCGTGAATATTGGGAGATGGTGTCTGACAGCAGCACGTGTATATCTCACATATAGGGCAGAATTGGGAATATCTCACTCTACCATTGTGAAAAAAATAGCTATGACATGTGATCAAAGACAGCAAGCATCATGAAGCCTTGTTAAATTTTTTGCAGAGGGTGCCAGCTCATCCTCAGCGAGTAATTTGTTCAGATTTTCCAACCAGCAACCAAAATACCGGAGATCTTTGAAAGTGTGTGTTATTTAAAGCAAAAAGTGAAGCTTGCTCAAAAAGTAAACTTGAGAGATTAAACCATAAATCTACTCTTTATTAAAAAGGGCAAGGCTAAATTTGGAACCGCAGCCTAGCAATTCTGAATGTCTTCACGTTTCACTGATGTGTCCCTGATGATTACCATTTAATCAGCTGCAAATGCTCTTAATTACAAGATTAGTCTCCTACCAATTAGCCAACGTGCTAATGGTTCTAATCTGCCACTGAAATTGACTGAATTCCAATTAGGAACTAACTGTTTCAATTCACCTAAGGCCCATCTGATGGGTCATTACCAACCTAGTTACCCTCATATAAACCAACTGCAGCAAGCAACACAGGTCCCATTTGGAGAGCAGCTGTGGAGGCTTTACGACCATCATGTGAGCAATTTCCATGCGTCATGAAATGACAATGTTTCCATTCCTTGAAAATCACAGAGGCATTCTGATGACTCACTGATGAAACACTGCAACACTGCAAGCTGTGTTAATTCACAGGCACCGGAAGTGCCTATTTGTGCCTATGTTGTAAAAAAAAAAAAGTAGGTTTTAAAATTTGAAGTTCAATAAAATGTGAGCTTTTACTTCAAATGGGGATGGAAGATTATTGAGATTGAAACACATTAAATGTAATTTTGTTCTGGAAAAATGCATCTGGCCAGTGAGAAGTGGCAGAGACAATGTTGTTGACTAGTTAGTGAAGCATTTAGCAGTTAAACACATCATTTAAACTGAATGCTAATGTATCTAAGCATCTGTTTGGGAAATGTTTTCTGATGACTCAGCCAAAAGGACCTTATAAGCTGATGGTACACTGTGAGTAGCATTTGCAGCTTTGTCCTCTATCCCTAAGCAACAAAAAAACAACAATAAAAAAAACAACTAAAAAACGAACACTTGATGCATTTTTAATGGAATGAAAGTCACATACTAATTCTATATGACTTCGGGCTGCCGTATATTTTGGAGCTTTGGCACAAAATTATAAAATGTCAAATACAATTTTATTTAAAAGTTGTATAGCTAGAAGCTGAGTTTGTCAGTTTGGAAATTTGGCTGATGGACAGACAAGAAGCAGACTGCTAGATACTTCTGCTTGAGATCTGGAAGACTAATATAGGAGATTTTAGATTGTGTTTTTAAATTGTGGATCCTTGTCTGAAACTGAACGGGAAACTGTATTTATAAATTAAAAGATGAATACATTTAATATTGATTAAAATTTACAGAAATATTTATAATCATGAACATTTTTGGTAATTAAAAGTAAAGATATTTGGTTGCTTGTAAAGCAATGCTGAAAGGGAAGTCAAAACAAAGTCAATTCAATCCTTGGTTTACTCCCTGATTGTGATATTATACAGTATAATGGGATTATGAGACATCTGTGGAATCTTGATGCGTCTGCAATAAAAAATGTAGAGGAACACGCATTAAAACTGTTCCCTTCACTAGAAGCAATCTCAGCCCCCTGTCCTTGTCAAGTTAGCCTTTATAATAAATAATTTAGAAGACTAGAGTTCAGTATCACCTCAGGCTGCTCATTTTTCACCCAATTCGGACTAATTTTGAAAACATTTTGGACTGGATTGAACTTTTTTTTTGTCATCCAAACATTTTGTGCAAAGAAACACAGCCAAGTTGTGAACGGTAAAATGCAGAGGTATGAGGTCTCTGTTTTAAAAATTCAACCGAGAGCTCATCGTTGTACAAACTCCCTTTAATTAGGAAGCCTCCCTATCAAAATGCATCCAGACTTCTGTTGATTCATTTCACTCATATATGGGCAGTAAAAGCAAGAGTTTTTTGTTTGTCTCATGCATGTATGCAAGGATGCATGTCCTCGCAGGCACTGGCGATGCCAATGGCTTCACAGTCAGGTGGCGGTATTGTAAAAAAAAAAAAAAAAAGGCAGAGAAGACATACACTGCAAGCTAGTAAACATGCATTTGTTATATTTGTTAGATGTGAGGTTGCACTCATTTTTTTGGTTGTTGAGTGGATTGAACATTAACAATAGGTTTGTTTTCGAAAAAACATCGCAGGGCACATTTTAAAAAGAAAAAATTCTACTGTTTAGTTGATGATTCTTTGTGAAATAATACATCTGTATTATTTTTGATTGATGATGACTGGTAGAAGACAATAATAAGGGCCATCTTGTGGAAAACAGAAAGCAATTATGGTTGATTTTGTAAAACTTTGCACCAAAATGGAATGGTCAAAAAACCTCCACGATCATAATCTTATTTAGTTGTTGGTTGGTTGGATTATAGATGCAGCTAACCAGGTGCCAAGTAGAGTCAATAGTCAGCATCTTTACAACCCTACTGATCACCTCAGCAGCTGATTCCACTTTGATCCACCTCTCTACTTCATGTTCTAATGCACTCTTTAGTATATGGCACCCCCACTTAATACTGATATTCTTTTATAATTTTAACACAATTCTATTAGTTCATCATCAATACTGATCTGATTTCACACAAATGGAAGGTATGTGGTGGAATCTGTTGTGTATTGACACCTAATCACAGAACTCTCCTTTTGAACAAAGACTAGTTTAGCTTACAGGAAGTTGGCGTTTCTTTTTGTGACAGAACTCCATTGTGGTTTTAAGGAGTACATAGATTCAAAAAAATGTGTCTCCTGCCAGGTTTTATGCTATTCCACAGAATGACAGTTGAATATATTGAAAAAATGAGCCAACAACTTTGAAATATATATTAAAAAAATCTGCTGTGTAAATGTTTTATATGGGAGGGAATTGGAAGCCAAAATCGAGATCTCAAGGATACACACGATGCATTTTGGGAGAAACAAAATAACTTTTGTTTGTTTACCAAGAAACTCAGCAGGCCGGCTTTAAATAGGTTGTGAACAGAATGCTTCTTTTTACTTAATAATTTAAGTCTTAATCTACAAACTGAAGATACTTAAACTGAGCTCAACATACAGTTGCTTTATAAAGTATTCAGACCCCTTTAATTTTATACATTTTATAGTCTTGTAGATTTAAATTTACATCGGGTAAAAGTGACATATTTTCCCATCAATCAAACTCAATAGCCCATTCACACTGCATGTCAGGATGGAAAAATAAACTACAAAATCCCAGAAATTCTCTGTAGACCTTCATTATAGAATTATGATGAAGTATAGATCAGGGCAAAGGGATAAAACCATTTCTAAAGCTTCAGTGCAGGAACATAGTGGCATTAACAACTGTGAAATTTGGAACCAGCAGAACTCTTTGTAGAGTTTGCCATCCGACCAAACTCGGTAAACGAGTAAAAGATGACCTAATGCAACAGAAGTTGAACCCTTTGGGCAGAACTCCAAGCACTGTGTCTGTCTCATCATCTGGCTAATACCATCCCTACAGTGTTAACATGGTGGTGGCAGCATCATGCAGAGGGAGTGCTGCTCAGTGGCAGAGACAGGGATGAAGGTCAGACTTGAGGGGCAAATGAATACAGAGAAGTCCTTGAAGGAACCCAGAGACTGGGGGGGACCGTTCACCTTTCAGCATGACGGTGAACCAAAGCAAACAGCTGGAACAACTGTGGAGAGGCTTCAGGACAAACTTTGAGTGGCCCAGCCAAAGCTCAGACTTTCAGAGACTCACCTAAAGCTGTAATGGCTGCCAATTTGTAAAAATGTCCAAAAAAAAAACATGTTTTTTTTTACTGTCATTATGGGTTATTAAGTGTGGAATTGTGTGTGTGTGTGTGTGTGGGGGGGGGGGGGGATGACCGTTTTATCTATTTAAACTGAAATCTTCAACAAAAAAGTGCAAAAAATGAAGTCCTTGATTTAGTTCAAGCAAAAAACAATGACAAATGTAAATTGATCTTACCTGCCCTGCACTTTGATGTCAGAGATTGCGTAGAAGTATCTGGACAGGTTGTTCTCATCCACCATGGTGGCTCCAGTGGCTGGCTTCAGCAGCCTAATCCTCAGATCAGTGATTGTGAAGAAGTCCCTCAGGTTCTTGGTGGTATCCAGCTGTCCATATAGCGAGGCCATGTTGTGTAGTCGAGGCCCGGCAAACAGAGCAAAGCGGTCCTTTATCTCAAAACGTACCGTCTTGTCGTTCTTCCACACGTAGCCTCGGGAGTAGTCCTCGGTGCAAATGATGTCCAGCAGGGTGCGCTGGGTGAGGTCGCTCACTGTCTTGGGTTCCATAGTGAAAGCATCTAGGCAGTCAGTGGCGTAAAACTGGTAAGGGGTCCAGGTCCGGCCGTAGTCGAGAGACTTTTCCAGGACCATCTGCTCCGGGCGGCCTGACTCGAAGGTGAGCACGATGTCGTCAGTTAACTCGATTGTTTTGTTCCATGACAGTGTGATGTTGACCTGCAGAGGCTTTGGGTATTTCTTCCATGACGTCGATTGCCAAAACGTTGTGGGGTTGCGACCCTCAAAGTCAAACATCAACTCAGGGGGATGAGCCAGCTCCTCTGTGGCAGCGTCACATTCATTGTTGCACATATAAGGATTCTCCTACAGGAAAACACAATTAGATACCAGTAAGACACACTGTAACCATAATATTACACTATATTGTTAATTAGAAATGTAATAGTTGATTTCATCTTGGGTTAGATTTTAGCATTTATAACATCAAAATAAATATGCATCCAGTGAGGCAGTACATAATGCATTTTTTTTTATATAACATAAACAGTAGTGCGCACCACAAAAAATGATAACGGCATCTGCAACAATTTAAGAAATGTACAAAGGGAAGTAGAAACGAGAAAAAAAATTAGATTAATGAAATGCAAAACCAATAATAAAGTTACGCCTACAGGAATCAAACCTGAAAACTGGCTCATTAAATTAAGCTTTTTCAGTTTGCTGATAACTGTGTTAATGCGTGTTCAAATTGCTTTTTGTGTTAGACTGCTTGAGATTTTTCTTTTGGATCGTATGGAAAAGCTGCTTCCCGTACTAATTGAGGAGTAAGTAAACCTATAGCAAACTAACTGACAAAAGTTTGATCAGCATTAATCAGAGTGGTAGTAAAAAAAAAAAAAAGAAAAAAAGAAATCAAGTCAAAGGTTGAAAATATCTGACATTTTATTTAGTCAGTTTATCTTTGTCCAGAATTTCTTGTACAATCATCCTGATAGAGTTAAGATGTTTACTCTGGTTTTAAGAAGGAAAGCTTAGCAAGTAAAATCTCAAAAAAGGGAATCAAATATTTATTTTTGTATGAAATATTCAGTGGCAAAGTGGAATCCTTGAAGACTTGTTAGATACAAAGTAACTTGCAGCTACCATAAAAACACTGATGCCTCTGGCAGGTGGGGCTGTTGGTCCACTTTATATGGGTTTCTCTGCTTATTCTTCTTAAAGCTGTCTGCCTGTGTATTATCTGCAGCCATCTTCGTTCAAACCTGGACCAAAAAAAGCTTTAAAAAAAAAAAAAAAAGGCTCATTTTACGCCGATACTATTGTGCCTCTATTGGTTTATGCACGATGTTCATCACGTTTATTGAGCCGAAACCAGCGCAAACAATTCGGTTTGGAATGACGCTTTCCCGACTTCTGCCAAGACAAGGTAAGCGACGAATTCATGTTATTTTTTTGAGACAAACAAATGTGTGTTCGTTATGAACGCTAGGCTAGTTTAAGTAAATGGGGCTGGATGTCGAACCGTCGTAGCTTACTTTTTTTGAGCACTGGTGTTTCTGTTTAATTATAGAAGTGACTTCTGAGTTAGCCGGTGGATGACGGCCAAATGGTTGCTTGTAGTGACGGCGGTTGTTGAAAACACAAACGGGACTCTAAGGAATAAAGCCCAAAATCAAACGCCAACGAGGCAAATAAGTATTTAAATATCATAGTAAATTTACGGAACTTCATTAGTGCAATGTTTTTTCTCCCGCACCCATTTCTGGACCCTCAAAGTCTCGCGGTTTTTCCAAACACTAAAACAAACTCGCAGCACCTCGTCGTTGACAAAATAAATGACCAACAAGTTACAACCTAGCCTGTACAAAACAAAACATCAGTATATGCGAAACATTACACAAAGTGTCCTACAATCCTTAACATTTAACTTAAATCACTTTTACATACGTACTCATCTGTGTTAAATATATACACTAACCATTGAAGGAAGTTCCTTGTCACTGACGTCTGAATTACTTAACTTCGCATTTAAATTCTGGAATTAAAATGAAGAAAATAAGCGTTCTTTAATAAAAGGCTACAGACAGAGGAGGAAAGAAAGAGGTGACGTATTATTTATAGGTTATTCTTTAGACAAGGACAGTAACTTGGCAACTGAGTTGGAGTTGATTCCCGTGCGAAAATAAACACTTTTATTTGTCACCACCTTTTATTCGTTTCATCTTCTCCATCCTGCCAGATACTTGAGCTGTCAAATTGCGATATATATTATTTATTTTACTTTTACCTGCTCGTTTTCCAGGCTTTGCCACCTTTGTTGGGAAAACCCTGCTTTTCCATCGCCTCGTGGGCTTGTTATCCCATCATGATTCCAACACTGTCCTCGAGAGCCTTTCTCTTAACATTCAGGCCAATGTGTATTTTATAATCTGCGCAAGCAATGTTGTTTCTCGAGCTGCAGGGGAGACAGTGACCCTCTCATTTGAGATTACACTGTGGAGCCCATATTCTCGTTCAGCGCCATTCCTGCACACACTGCCACCGGAATTGCACGTGTAATTGATATTCCTGTGTGGTATTTCAGCAGAGATGAGAGTGGAATCCCGATGAGCGTTTCTTATGAAACACGCAAAGGGACATGCATTTTTCATGGGCCTGTGTCTGCTCTGTACCACAGACATGCAGTGAGTCAGAATGTTTGCGCGAGCATGTTTGTGGGGAGGTAGAGAGGAGCTCTTGATGTGTTTGTGTTTGTTTGTGAGAGGGATAGAGAGCTCTGAATGTGTTTGCTTGTGTGTGTGCACATGAAGTGTGTGTGTGTGTGTGTGTGTGGATGGCAAAGAGTGACAGAGACCGACACAGACAGAGACACAGACAGAGACACAGACAGAGACAGAGACAGAGAGAGAGCTGAATCGGGGCCAGAGAGCACAAGCCACACTCCAATTGACATTCCTCTCACCTCTGCTCCAGGAACAATGAGGTTAAGTGCTGATGAGATTCAGATCAACTGTAAAGCGGTTCGATAATCAGCAATCATCTGACACTCTACACGGAAAATTGTCTAAAGGTGAGATCAGTTCTATCTGCAACATTAGTCACTTATCGGGTGCATTCAACCCAGACTGCCACTTTGTTGAGTGAAGATCACTCACAAGGAATACTGATAAGCGGACGCCATTGTATTTCATTTGAAAAGACCAATGGCTGCTTTTTTGTCTTTGAGTAAGTACCCTAAATCCATCTTGCCCAAAGGAATAAAATGTATTTGATGCTTTATCTTCTTCACTGGAAGATGTATGGGTGACTTCCCTGTTTTTCGATACAGATCTCCAGAGGCCATTTTATCTACTGTGGGACCGCCATATACTATCATTGACTTGCTCCTCAGCTAAAAGCGATAGCCATTCGATGAGGTAGAACAAGACTGAGGGATTGTGGGTCACTGGGCCTGCTCAGCTGGCTCAAAGGAGCGTTGCATGATCCAATTAAGAGGGTAATAAGGGTTATGGTGCTGAGACAAGAGTGTGAGAATAAGAGCGAGTGGGAGGGAGAGAGAGAGAATGTAAGCTTTTTCGCTGTGTTTTTAAGGGAAGCTCTCAGTTGCTAAAAGTATCTTCCTCTCACGCCCATGCACACCCACACTCATGCAAAGCTAACACGAAGCTTGAAAGGCCACACTGTAGCCTCAAACCAGAAGCGCAGAAAAAGAGATTTGAAAGCGAGAGTTAAGGGGTAATAGGGAGGAATGGTGGCTGCCTGAGTTCTGCCACAGGGACACTAAATTGTGCTTGAGTCAACTGTTTACCAGCGATGTGTGCTGAGGCTCGTTAGATTCCCTACTTGTGCTTGAACAGCCTTGGAGGTCTGCTTCGAGCTCAGACCTTGATGGTACACGCAGACAGATGGAAGGAGAGCCACTTGTTGTAAGAGAGTGATTTCCCCGTTGACATTCAAAAGCGTGAATTTTCACTTATATTTGTTTCATTTGTTCTCACGCTTTGGTTCGGGGAGCAGCGGGGTGGCTGCCTTCGCATCTTCCGAAATGGGAGCCTTGCTCACAGATGATATGACGAACTTTGACCGTAAAATCCGTGGCTAATGAGAAAAAACTATTTCCTGACAGAACAGTGAGAAGCAGAGTAAATAGATGCTTTAAAGACAGAACGAATTGCCTCATCACGCCAGCAGAAGAGTTCAGAGACTAGTGGAAAGCAGCCATCGATTCAATCCATGATCATTTTCTTGGTGCCTGCCTCGGACTTCAGGCCTTCAGGGAAGTGATCATTCTGATCAAGGAGCCCGTTCGCATATGGAAGCTGGCTGGGGACAAACCTTTCATAAAAGCGCCGTCTATCATTAATGACACTCATTTTTACAATTGAATATTAAGTTACATGTACGGTATTTATTTTCTCCCAGTCAACCCCACCACATTGGAAGAGAATAGAGAAAGGTCAGGACCTTTTAATCGGATTTCCGGTGGTGTTTATTTAACAGCAAAAACAGGGCCTTATGAATATCAATACCTTCTCTGGCCATTTAAGACCAAGGATTTCAGTACTATGCCAGGGGGCAACTATTGAAAACCAAAAAACCCTCTCAACTTTATCCTTTTAACTGTGATCGTTGGCTGCGGAAGAGGGAAATAATCTGCAGAGGATTTGAAAGAAACACGACTTTTGCATCAAAATGAGATATCGACCAACGGAAAAATGGGACCTCGCCTAGCAAATGAATTGCTGCAATTAAAATATGATTTAGCATAAATTATTATTGAAGGCATATCTCCACCACCTCAGTTTTTGTTGATGGCATTTTGCCAATATGTGTATGCTTACACGTACAATTTATTTTTGGCATTGTTGTTAACATATAACATATTGTTACCTCACGTATTATTTGAGCCTCGCTCCGTCTGCAGACCTTATTTTGTGCTGCTTCATGAAATACTGAATCTCTCAAGAAACTACCTTACACAGTTTGAACATGACATTTCTAGTAACCCTTTTTCCACAACATTCCTGTTTTCACGTCACATATTCTTATTATCACTATATTCTCTTTTAAATTTCACTTTTTATTTGTATGTTCAATGGTCCACATCAGTTCATGCCATAGATGGTGAGCTGTCGGGATTTCACACCTATCGACATACACTGCAAGATCTTCTAATGGCCTGTCTCTTATTGGTATTGCTGTCATCTCTGTTGCTGCCATAGCTGCTGTGTAACAGAGACTAGCTGGTTTCCATCAATGCCATATGATCTGTCCGGGGGCAGTGAGTTAGTGCAGGAGGCCACAGCAGCAAGGCTGGTCACAGCTAATGATGTCCTGAACTCTGCAGCCTATACGGTCAATCCAATACCATGGAGTCACACAGTGGGAGAGGAAGAGAACAGGGAAGACAGAGAGTTGAGCGGGGAATGTGCGTCCCAATGGCATTTGCTGGAATATAAAGATAACAGGACACCGAGCTCTTCTGATTTTCATAAAGGTTTAGTGGATATTTAGATGTCATTTCATCGTTGTATTCAACTGTTTCAATTATAGGAATCAGTAAACTGTAACAGAGTAAGCAACACAGGACTGAATATCTTTTACACATTAACTATATCCATAAAATCTTTGACACTTAAATCTGCACAAAGCATGGGAACATCTATGTTTTTTGAGTTTTTTTTTTTTTCCCTCGGGGCTACATGACAAGCGTAAACATCGGAAATTGTGGGAAAATATATTATACAAAAATCCATGCAAATACTTAACACACTAACTTGCGTGCACACACAAACATATGGCCACATGATGTGGCGTGAGCGAGGCAGATGTTTAAATGCTTGACACATGGCCTGTGAGATTGACAAACCGCAACCTCCTGTTGATGTGCTTTTTGACAGAAGATGCGGCTCGGCAGATAAATTCTCTGGCCAATGACAGCTGCTGTTGAATGATGGGCGCAGGCAGGCCAACCAATCAGTTTGGCTGACAGATTCCTGGACCCGGAGCTCAGATCACAGATTGACCTGACTACGGTTATCTACTCCAGCCGTCTTCTTTAAGGCAAGCTTGTTTTTTTTCAGATTTGTGACATTTGAGCTTTAAATGTGAGATGCGCTTGCTGCTTTGTTTCTCCAGAAATTGCTTTGAGACCAACAACTTTGTTTTGTAAATGCGTACAAAATTAATCTACCTTGACTTTTATTTGAGTGACACACCCTTTTCAGGAAAAAGGAAGAAATATTGTGCTATCGGTTGCCAAACAGTCCTGGGGGAAATCTATTTTGTTTATTTCTGGTGTGAAAAGAAGCCCATGGCATAAAGAGATCATTCAGTGCATAAATTGTACAGCAGTCTATTTGCAGCCACATGAACGTGAAGATGATATTTATACAATTTAGTTTTTTGGTTAGTTGAAGCAATCTTCGGAAATAAAACTGTAGGTCAATCATTGCTTATTCAGTTTTGAATGGTGAGTTTCCCCCGCCCTCTATGCTTAAATACACAATATTACATATAACATAGCTACATGCACACAAGGTAAATGGAAAATATTTGTATCTTGAGCCTTTGGCTTTTTTTGAGGGAAATTTCTCCCTGGGGAAAAAAACACACCGATTTAATCAAGCTGTACCACTGTAAGAGCAAAAATAATCAACCTTAGTCATTGGGAGAATTTAGTTTCTCCCTGTCTGTATTTCCAAAGAGAAATAAAACAAAAACTCCAGAGAAAATTGAAGGTTTTTACCTCAAAAATTTAGTAACATCTGTATAACAATGAATTAGATTCCCTGAACTTTGACCTGTTATTCGGCCAAATTTAATGCAACAGAAATGAAGCACAATGTTGCAAGAACCAGATGAACAAAAGAGCCAACAGTGTATTCAGATTATCTAGTAAGGCTGAAAGGAAGTCGGTTGTGACAGAGGTTTAACATGGACACCGCCCGTGTCCATTTTCTCCTCCAAATATGTTTGGCTTACCCGTGAGCTTGTTCTTGAAATATATGATCAGGTCACTTCTTGGTGCTTTGGATTTTGTTGAAGCATAGTTCCCACATTCCAAATTTTCAGTTCTTAAACTAGTGAGCACAATGCTGTGATTCGCAAGAGGCTTCAGCCAATTTCATATACATACCATTTGAAGTAAAGCTACTCTGTGAAGCCTGCAGTAAAATCACTGACCTGTGCGCCAGTTTGTGCTGAACACTCAGAAACTTCCTTGACTCAGAGCCTCTGTGGCTGTGAGAGAAGTCTCTCCCACTGGACCTGAGGTGTTGCTGGATTAATCAGCCCATCATCCTGCTCGCCCTTACACCTCCTAACCGGCAGCATGACACCTGCAGACCTGTCGCTGGCCCAAACCCCCTCTATCACACCTCCGGATGTCCATTCCCATTCATGGGGTGCAGAGGAGGAGCAATTTTGACAGATGACAGTTTGGTGATATCACTCGGCGGTGATTCACCGTTCGGGGAGTTGATCCCAAGAAAACCAAAAAAATGATGACTTGAGTTGAAGCACCACTTGATGAAATCTAAAGATGCCCAGCAAAGACCTCAATAAATATTTAACTTTCAGGCAAACTCTTTGTCCTGCACTCACGCAGTACCGCAATGTAACTGAAGATGGATGATACATTCGTGGGGATGCACAGAGGACAGGCCAAAAGTAGGAAATCCGCTTAGATCTGGGTCAACTTTTTAGAAGATGGAATGCTCAAGTGTATAGTGAGGACCGAGACCGGGTGTTGATCCTTTCAGGGCTTGGTATAAGCTGGACCGAACAGACCGCTGAGATGAGCCATGGTGAGATATTGGTAGTCAGAGCGTTGGCAGAAACTCAATAGAGCTTTAATGACCTGCAGTCAGGGCCAGCAGTGGCTTACAAACAGAGCCAGGCTTTTCATTCTTCTGACCTTCAGAGGAATGAAGGGCAGGCGGATTGCACATCTGACCTGTGAGTGCTCCATCATATCATATCCCAGGTTGGAAGGTTATGAACATCAGAGACCTGACAACACACAATGGCATTCAATATCATGCATGTCCAAAAAACACAATTCTTTACATGATAGTTATCTTCGTTTCCTTTTTATCTAGGATATCAAGCTGACTTCTATCATGCTTTTCTTCAAATTATACTTGAATTACATACAAGTTAAATTGCAGCTTAACATTTTGCACAACATGCTGCTGTGTTTAAGAAATACACATAGCTTTTATATTATGTTACCTTTTTCTAAATGAAATCCACTGCACATGCATTTTTGTCAATCATTTTGATATGTTAATTCAAATAAGGACTGTTTAAAGCGTTCCGTATGCCATTTTCCTAGTATTTGACTCGTAAAGTTTGGGGACTTGCAATACGCCTTTTAGTTCTAAGAATGTGTCTTTTATGATCTTGCTCTCTATGATCTTGTTTTTGCGTGGCGTGGGGCAGGTATCGGTTGTTCGTCGGATTTCCTCTGGGTCAGGCGGGACCTCGTTCCTTCGCCCAGCTCAGTCCCCCTTTAGACGGCGGCCGCTGTTTTGGGCCTCGCGAGATCAGACCACTCTAGTCCTGCCTGGGACGTCAGTGAAGAGCAGTCGGCTTTGCCCTGCTCACTTTTTGTGTGCCTCTGACACCCGGCTCTTTTTTCCTCCTCTGTAGGGGAGCAGGCAGAAATCGGGGGGGGGATTAGACCTATTGTCTGCAGTTGTCCATTATTATGTACGAGACAAAAGTAATGAGTAACGAGCTCATCTGAACATTAGTAATTGCGTTGGTCATTTTTAATTTGTTACATTACCAGTTACCCCCAAATAGTAGAATTACAGTAACACCGGCTGTGAGAACACGAAACATCGTGTATTTACATTTGCTGTCAGGTGTCTGTTGTCGAACTATTAAGAAGAACTGGCAGCTTATCTCATTTGTTTTTAATTTGTCTGTGATGAATGAGGCCATTTTATTGAATATACTTGAAAAGTTTAGGCGCCACTGACATGGGAGGGTTTCGTCATCCTGTCAACAGTAGCTTATAAAACGCGTGCATTATTATTGTTTGTGGCAACTAGGCAAAGACGGCACGCGTCTCTGATATCCTGTCTGAGGCTGCACACGGCGGACAAAATGAAACGATGCGCATCACGTGGTTACCTAAACAGCACATCAGAGGGTGCAGAGGTGCTGGCTATTACTTGCCATTGGCACAGTCGTCTGATCAAAACGCAAACACGAACTTCTCCCGGCGCTCGTGTTTCAATTTGCCACATGCCAAACACCCCGCCCTTTGGAACACAGCCCTCGCCAAAGCAGTCCCTTTGAGGGCTGCAGCACAGCCAGTTTGGCCTTTTGAAGTACACTGCTTGGCAAATCAACCGCGCCGCGATCCAGGGCTGCAGCCTTGATTGGGATTCACAGGGCGTCGGCAGACGAGGGGAAACGCACTCCACATTAATTAACACCTGGCCTCATTATCTGTCCCATGTGGCAAAGCTCCACTGGGGTAAATTTAACACCGCCTTATGATCATGGGGGAGGGTGGTGGTGAGCTTTCATGTGTGCACTCTTGATTGTGTATACGAAAATGTCTATGTTTATGTATGGAGCGCCGAATCAAAGTGATTTGTACACGTGCATTTGCTGTTTTTGTGGGTATGTCTAGCGGTGTGTGCACACACCTGTATATTTATCTGGGTATTGGTGTGTGTGTGTGTGTGTGTGTGTGTGTGTGTGTGTGTGTGTGTGTGTGTGTGTGTGTGTGTGTGTGTGTGTAGCAGGTTCCTGCTTCTGTCAGCTGGGTTGTGTGTGGGATTAGATTCCCTCTGATGTCAGGATTCAATAAAAAGCTTTAACATTGCTATAATGAGAGGATGTTTAATTCTCTTTGGTAGCTCTCTCTCTCTCTCTCTCTCTTTGCTGCGCTCTGTATTCCAAAGCAGCCGCTGGATAAAACAGTGCCCGCTCTGCTTGTGTGGTAAAACTTTGTATCCCTCCTCAAGAGACTTTGGACAGAATACTTAACACATGCTGATCTTTGTGTGTGAAACAAACATATGGATTTTACAGGCTTTGTTTTGTTTTGTTCTGCAGAGAGCATGGCAAGGTGGTTGGAGGTCCGAGTCTCACTGGCTTCAGCTATGCAAAAAGTATTTATACTTATTCAGTGAAGAACTTTGGTCTGACCCATATGAAAAAAAACTAGACTATAAACTGAAGTTATGATTTAATACTACTGCATAGTCTAAGTATTTTGTAATTCCATTTTTCAAACAACATTGTATTTATGCAGCACATGTGCTTTGTTCCTCTCAGTTTGGTCCGTTTATGTTCTCCATGTCTTGTGTTTATGTCTTATTTTTAATATGACGGTGGTTACCTGCTTCTTTATCAGCCCGTTAAGTAGCTGTTATCAGTTCTCATCTGGACCATAGATATGGCTGTTATCAATGAGAGAGTACCAGCGACAGGCATATCGGACCTTTGTTGTCATGGTAATAATACATATTTAGATGACGTTGTGATACAGTCACAGTTGGCTCGGTTTACGAAAACATTATGGTTTGGGTTAAAATAGGTAAATGTTGACTTTTGTTTTCACTTGGGACGAGGACGGCGGTCTCCTGAGGAAAAGTGTTGTGTTCGATCCATCCAAACACCCCTAAACCTCCCTTTTTTTTGAGTTTCTCACTATCTGTTCTTATCACCCCCAAAATTATGCATCAGACTGGGCAGTTGGATCTGTTGTAATTTGGTTTGAGTTAAAACATGAACTTTGTTAAGATTAGAGGATCTTTGTCGTCATGGTTATAATAATACACACTGTATAATACAATGAGGTTATGGAGCCTTCATCGTTAAAAAAAACCCCAATGCTTACTATCAGTTCTCATAAACCCGTCCAATGTTTTGTCGACCCATTAACCCACCCTGATCTCCCTTGATGACCTTTGTTGCTCTAACAACATCACATGACTCCCTCCTTCGCTCCAATCAAAATTGCTACGGCATCTAGAGGGATTTGTAACTTTGAACGTAACATTTTGAGGTTGTATCTTAAATGACTGAAATGATTTACTCTCGTACAATTTCTAGAGGTCGCTTTACATTAAATGTAACTGTACCCAGAGTTTTACTGTCACTGTGAGGTTGCCAGGCAGCCAGCAGAGACATAATGAAATGAAAACATTTTAGCCTGAACTTTATTATAAACATCACTACTGAGCTGTTATTTAGGATAAACCCATCTCCGCGAAGTAAACAGGCTCATGTGGTTCAAACCTTGATTTGCTTTATTTGTTACTTAAAGCTTATAAATTGGTAACTAAGCCATTCACACAAACCCAAATAGTTGTAATTGATCAACTCATTATCACTCCTATTGGGCTCTATATTTTGTAAAACATTTAAAATAAGTGAAAGTGTGATCCGGTTGTTACTGCATAATGCGTCCAATCTAATTATGCACTAATGAGCTGCCCTAAAATGGATGCTGTATTGATTATGACTCTAGTTTCATATATGCAGCATTAAATCACATGGGAATGTGTCAGATATTCTACTTACACCGTCATTGAGACTAAAACGCTGACTCAGCTCAAAGCCATTTACAATGAGATGCAAGGGTCATCACAGAGGAATTGATAGAAACTGGGACAAAATTGAACGACTGAAAGAAAGAGCGAGCGAGCTTGAGACTGAAATTGCTGCATTGTTCATCAGTGCGTTAGCTCATAGCGTGTCAACTCATCCTCCATCTTTTCAATCTGCATAGTTATTAGAGGCTTTTATTAATTTGAAATGCCAAAGTGAGGAATAAAGCATTACTGAAATGTCACCCTTTCACTGAGCATGATAAAATCACACCAGCCACTTTTGGAAATGCACATTCTTCCCTGCTATACTTCCATCCCTACCTCTCTCACTTCCTCTCTCTCTGCAGCACAGTCTCTTTCACTCTTTCTCTGAGATCGATATGGCCTGACAACATGATGACTGGGCTTCCTAAGGGGAGGTGGGTCGCAACAGTTGCCTGTCATCTCGCCACTATTTCTCTCTTTCATGTGTTGCTCCTTTGACTCGGTGCATGATTTCTTTCAAAAAGAAAATACTGCCTCTTTAAAGTTTGACCTTTTCAAATTTTATTTGTATTTAGACTTGTGTGGGATATTAGAGGTAACACACAATGTTGATGCGATGAACATATTAATAGCTTAAAGGAGTAGGGGGGGAATAGTCGATCTTGTTTGTGCTCTTAGTGTGGAGTTGGACTTGGTTTGTGTTTTGCCCACTGAATGGAGGAAACAGTTAGTCCAGCCATGTCCAATAAACCCCCACTAACATCTCTAAAGCTCATAAATTAATACATTGTTTTCTTGTTTTGGTTAAAGTCGTAGGTTGACTTAGTTCTTCTTCTGATATCGTACCATTCAAATATTTGGTAGAGCCAGAAAGTAATTGACTTGGCCAAGCAAAATGGAAACGGGGCAAAAACCTTACCTGGCTCTGACGACGGGTTGAAAAAAAAATCTACTACTAAAATACTTGACTCTCCCTAAAATCACAGATTGTCATTTTTACTTGTATTTGTTCCCACAAGAGTTAAAAACAAGATAAATTGTATAAATTTGACCAAAGACCGACAGATTTTGGTCAGACAATTTTATTGATGAAATATTGGCCTATCATGGATATATGGGTGTTGCTGTATAAGTTGGTCAATATTCACCTATATAAAAACTCCTTTATGATAAACTGTAAAATATCTAGCCTCCTTTATATCTCTTTGTCTCGCATGTCAGAAGTATTTGTTAAGAGATTGAGGGATCATCTGCAACTGCCCCAAACATTGGTAAAGTTCAGGCTCTAAATTAAAAAGCTTTGGAGGGTTTCATAGGCAGAATGTTTTAATTTCAGACAGAGGTTAGCAAGTTGTTTCCTTCCAATTTAAATTCTTAGCTAAACAATTCAAACTCAGAACTGAGGTTGATTATTATTCCCGATTGTCGGAATAGTTTGTACGATTGGTTCCATGAAAAGGTAAAGATCATTTTGAAAATAAAAAAATTAAGAATAATTTTCAAAATAAAACTTCCCATTTTAAAGTGGCGTTTTTTTGTAACCAGCCGAAGGCAAACTTGCGCAATAATCGGGCTGTTTAATTAGCATATTGATGTGCCAAACCTGTCAGGTGGACAGATTTTCTTAGCAAAGGTGAAGTGCTCACGAACAAGGATTTTAAAAAATTTGGGAACAAAATTTGTGAGAAATAAAACGTATTATTTTTTTTTTTTGCATTAACAAAGTCTTAGATCTTTTACTCATGAAAAATGGGAGAAAAAAACAAAAGAGTTCTGTTTATATTTTTGTTGTGTTTATAAATAATGTTTGTTTTTTTCACTGGACAGATATACACATTTTAGGTAGTTGTAGTGATTCTTATTAAACTTTATTCAAGAGAAACTACAGGTTTATTTTAACCAGCAATATTCTTATTGTGGCTGCCACGCAGCATTCAGGAAGAGATTATCTGGAGAGGTTTCACGTTAGGTGAATGTGACTTTTTAAAATAGCTGCAGGTGTAACGCAGCTACTGTATATGCCGATTAACAGAGACTTTGAGGTTGAAGCTTTTCAAAGCATTCCTCTCCCATGAGAGCACTGCTTGATTGCTTGACACTCTTCAGTCTGGATGAAATTATAGACGGTGTCTTTAGGGAGGTGAAGTCCTTCACACACACATGCGCTTCCATTCCGAGAGGAAAAAACAAAACCTTTGGCAGATGGGTGATCCAAGTTGAGTTTTTTTGGGCACCAACAGAGAGCCAAAGAGAGCCCGCCAACTTGCTTTTGAGTAATTCAATTGCTGTATCTTTTACAAGAATCCCATTCAGCTTGTCAAGAAGAAAATGATGTTGAATGGGGATAAAAGCACTGAAGGCTGTGAGAGTGAAAATAATGAAATTTAATGCTTAAGGAATTGCTTCTATTTTTAAAATTACAGTGTGCAATATTCAGGTACCCTCTTTATTGAAAAGGTAGCGGAGCTGAGATGGATGCGGCAAAACAACAATAACAGGAAGCTCTGAGGCAGGATTCTATGAAGGTATTTTTTTGTGTCTTTATTATGCAAGCTAAAAAAAAAATTAAAAAAATTTGGAAGCAAAATTCTCGCACTGCAATTAAAAATCAAGTTTGTAAGTAAAAATATATAAACTGCCGATTACATTATTTTAGTTGCAAACAAATTTGCTCTTCCAGTTTTGGTCACAGAATTAAGAATTTTGCTCATGAAAGTAGACTTTTTGGCTGCAAATTGAAAACCTTTGGTCACAAGTCAAAAACTTTTGCTCTCAAGTCAGAAACCTTTGCTTTCTACAAGTTGAGTTGGATGTAGTGGGCGGGGCATACGCTGGAGACAGGAGTTTTTATTGGTGGATTTACTCAGGCCCACACATTATAACTGTTTTTTTTTTTTTTTTTGCTTGCATAATAAAAGCACAAAAATACCATCATAGATTGAAACTACAATTAGCGGCGATCACTCGGTCGCCACAACAACATCATCTCTGGGAAAGCACTTCATTAAGAGCTCTGAATTACAGATGCTTTCTAAGAACAACTGTGTTGTTGATAGTGCTCGGCACTCCATACTGAAATATTGTTTCCTGACTACTGACTCACCATTGAAACATTCATACTGCAGCAAATTAATTAAATGTGAATGAACTATGGGCAGAAAAGAACTGAGTCATTTCATGAGCGAAGAGGATTTCCTTTGAATCATTCCAAAATACCATCTTATCTCTTACAATTTAGGTCCTCAGGCATAGCCTCTTAAATGCTAACGAGATTCATCTGTGTCATCCTGCTTTAAAATTCAAACCTAAAGGGAACAATAAATTGTAATATGTAAATATATGTGTTAAATCTTTAGACATTGAGTTTGAAAAGATCAGAAAGATGAGCTAAGAAGTTGGAATGCAGTCAATTCACTTTTAATTTCCTTATTTAAAATGGTGCAAGGGAGCTCTTTTTTTATTCGAAGATTTAAATGTTAATTACAAAATGTGTCAACTTAAAATGATCTACTACCCAAATTAGAAATACTCGAATAACAAGGACTCACAAATACAATTATTTTACCTCACCAAAAGTAATTGGACTATTACAGAATGAGAGCACACAGTGTTCGTACCTGAGAACTGATAAAGAATTGTTGAGATCTTGTAGTTTAGACCAAAGTGGTGGACTGATCTAGCATGTCTAAAAAGACAATATGACATTTTCATAAACCTTTGCAATACAATTTTTCTTATCCTGACATACTTAGTAAGAATGGAAGCTTTAGGATTTTCACAACACTTGGAATAAGAGTCTTCGAAATTGTTTGACTGTATAATAATGATAAAATATGTTTGTGTATTTCTTCTGAATCTACTCCCTGCATTGCTTGAAATACGTGTGCACTGACCCCGACTGTGTGAAGTGGAAACGTATGTCACATTTTCACTTTCGTTTCAAACACAGTGGATAAACATGATATCAAGAAACATCAACATGACAGTCTTCCACGCCAAGCAGCTTGGTTCCATCACGTCAGTGAAAGTAGCCGAGTGTGAAATGCAATAAAAGAACTGAACAATCTGTTTCGCAGACTGAGAATTGTTTCTAAAGCTATCAATTTTCAATATAGATAACCTAGATAAATGGACAGTGTATGTGGATAGCAAACAGTCGGAATTTGAGCTCGGAGGAAACGGAAGGAAACCTGCAATGATTATCATTTGTGCTGATGAAGCAATACAGCAAGGTAAAAATATCCAAAACTGTCTTTTGTCGAATGAAATCGAATGTAATTATATATGCTCCACTTCAGACAGAAAACATGCATTCAAATGTTAAGCTGTTCAGAAAAATTCTCTATTGGGACCACAAAGCCCATGACTTTCTTTTATATCTCCATGCATAATTCATCTGTCTTCGTATTTACAACCATCTAAGAATTAACCTGTCACAGATCCCGGGGAATAATGCCGTCATATCTCGATCTGTCAAGTGCTCACCTCATATGGAGCATCCAACCTCAACATGTTCAAACAAGACGTGGATATTATGCATCATCAGCCGACAGAAAACAAGGGACAGGGAAATTAAAAAAACAGGAGACAAAAGAGGTGGCAGGCGAGCGAAAGAATAAATGATGACTCTCCCCCTCTCCTGGAGTCAGGGGACATGTTGCATGTCATCTCGGTGTCTTGGTACGCAGTGGTGCGGTGATGATGTGCTGGGCAGGGCCAGTTCAGAACAGAGTCAAGGGCACCGGGGTGACGGCAAGTTAAACGCTCCAACTGTTCCCTGTCTCCAAACAAATATATGGATGAGTGAATTTCCCACTGAGAGGGAGGGGTGCAGAGATCAAAGAGGGACAATGACAGTTTCAAGTTTGACCTCTGAACTGCTTGCTTATTTCAGCAACAAGAGAGGAACACACAGTTCATGATATCGATGCTCAAACTGGGTTGCCGCACACACATTTGCCATTGGCAGTTTTACCATTAGTTTATTTAAGAAAACAACAGCGGTAAGGAAATCCAGCTCATCAGTAGTGATGCGAAATAATGAAATGAATAAGAAACCTCAATTTGCTACGGAGTAAACTAATGTCTTTACTTAAGGGACTATCGAATGTGTGAACAAAGGACGGATTTCAGTTAGCCAGTTAATTGATTTTCACTTTTAACACTCAACCCTGTCTAAGCAAAACTATGTTTTTATGCTACAAGTTTGCAATTGTGATGTTATTGTAATTTGGGCTACCCAGTGTAAAGTCCTTTACACGTTGATTTATAAACGACAAAGATCTATTCACAGAGTATTTTGCATCAGATTTTCCATACTGGATTGATGTGAATTTTGCAATGGTTGCAACACTCAAAAAAAAAAAAAAAAAAAAAAAAAAAAGGTTAAAATAGATTCACAATAGCTTATTTTTCAGAAAAAAATAAACTATTCAGTGTCATCCAGTGATAATGATCTTATCATGGTTGAATAATGAAAATTCAATTCTGACTTGGCACACAAATTATAAAGCTTTTTATTTTTATTTTTAGCGTTTTGCCCAAGCCACAACCTTTCCCCAACCTCTGCAAAGTATTTTCAAACCTAGGAACACGCAAAACTGTCGCAGTTTACCCTCCTAGAACTTTACTGCATTGGGGGGAAAAAAAAAATCCTTCCAGTGAGCTTCATTTAGTTGGTAATTAATTTTCCTCAAACATTGTGACTGGCAAAGCATATAAAAACTGATTTGAGATGGGGTCATCTACAGATTCATTATTTCTGTCAATGATGTCGTAGCACACGTATGTAGCAAAGGTTGCCTCCCTTTGTCTCGTCTGTAATCCATAACTCTTTCCAAAGTCTGTTACGTCAGTTTTTGTGGGCATGTAAGACACCGATTGAAAGTTCACAATGACTCCCGTCATTGCCAGCAAAGATAAGTCTGCTGCATTGACTGTCAATAATGTGGCAGTCTCAGAGCAGCTTAGTGGGAGCTCTCGACTTGTCTTTCCTTCCTAAGCCTCAGAGAGGACCGTGTGGCGAACTGGCAGCCGCTACTCCTTTCATCCATTTTGAGTGAACTGAATAAAGTTCAGGGGAATTACAACAATCTACCCAGTTAGACCCGGAGTAGCTGGCATAAGTATGGTTACTGAATCAGTCTCAGAAATGTTTACACAATTGCCAACGTGATGTGGTTGAATCAGCAGGACTGGGGATAGTGCGGCGCATGTGGGCAGATGACACCTCATTCAAAGCTCACACTCGTTGATTTAGATCAAGTGCCATATCCCTAGATGTTGTGGGAGGACAGAGTGCTCTATTCCTTTTCCTCGAAGATCTTCCCTGCCATGTTTCAAATCACCAAACCACTGGGTTCTCTAAACAGTAGGGTTTAATCCTAAAACTGCTCCGCCATGGCAGTTGCAGTGAGAAATGCTCAACAGGGTGGTCTGTTTAACAAAACAGAATGTATTTATTCAGCATGTCCAGATTGAGAAGATTTTGTGGCAGCCATCTGCCCAATGCTTGTTTATGTTTTGTGGAATAAACATGTCCATGCTTATTACTTAGCAACTACGATTAATTTAGTTAAACTCTGAAATGCATGAAAATGAAACCTCTTCTTCTTGGTGAAGTTGATGTAATGGTCTGCCACTTTAGTGGATTGCTATTAAATCCACCTAAAGCCTACCTGATTTGGACATAAGAGACTGAGAGAAGTGCTGTAATTAAAAACACTCTCTGTGTCTGTTCACCATATCAAAAACGATTAAGAGAAGTTTTAGATGCAGACAGCTTTCAGCAGGCGTTCTGCTGCATTTAACAGCTATTCTTCTTTAGAGCCTGTGTGGTGCAAGAGTGCAGTAATTGTCCTGCCCTCTACCATTCAAAGGGTCTAATTGGATAACTTATATTAATACGGAATCTTAAAAAAAAAAATCTTTTTTTCCTTTCATTACATCAGGAAGCAAGTCTAAGAAAGGTTATATAAATTCCAGAAAAGTAATAACAAGACACAATGTATCAATGTATACTTAATCTAACCATGTTACTGCCCTCTGATTGTGCAGTTTTACAGAATAAAAGTAGTCTTAGTTGGCACACTTCCTGTTCTAGAGTAAAAAGGACCTTAAAGTGATGTTGAGTGATACTGAGTGACAGCGCCACAGTGCACCGCAGGAGAACAGGCTTAATACCAACACATTTTGAAGAACCCCTGAAGGTCTGCAGCTAAAAATAAAAACAAGGCTAGCTCCTTGATGCAGAACACCTGTCCTAGACGCTGTTCATTCTGGACTCTCTACGTTGCTTATCCTAAACATTCAAGAAAAAGCTGGCCGGAAATTGAAAGAGGGTTTTCTTCAGTCATTTAAGTTGCAAAAGAAAACCATTCTTTCATGATGAATGCCCTTTTCTTGAGCACAAACAGTCCTAACTTTGTTTTGCAGAGGTTAGTTTGGACAAAAGGGAATCATAAGCACGGGGCGAATGGGAGGGAGGCGGAGGGGGACGACGAGCCACCCAGGATTCTTCGACCATCCGCTATGAGGCAAACCAACTCCTGGGGAAACTGATTAGACCGGGGCTCACAACCGCAGGCAACTTAGTGATTCGCTGAAAGAGCTCATTTGCATGCTCCTCTTATCGCCAACAAACTCTCAGGAAGCACCAGTGGATAAGGTCACTGGTGTCAGACTGCCTGTGTGCCAGCTGAGAATGTAAACAGATCAAACACACAGCAACCAGCTAAGCGAGTCCAGGAGGAGGCTGTGTTCTTGATGATCGGGAAAATGATGACCTCAAATTCATGTCGGATGATAGAACATCCTGGCAGTCAAATCCAGAGACATCTCAAAAATCACACGACGGCCTTTTTAGTCAATTCACTGTACAGCTTGAATGTAATCAGAAACAGAAAAACATCATTAATCCTTGAAGGAAAATTGATTCATATCAGTTGCTCAAGACTGTGGAAGTTGGAAAATTATGCTGCTTCAGGGGAAAGAATTTGAATTGTATACTTAGAAGGCCTCAGTAAGGAACGACCTCCTGTGATGGTCAGTAGAGCATGTAATCATTCTGTGTCTCTGGCTGAACATGCTCCTCTGACTAACCAAAGCACTAGAGGGTGGAAGACATTGTCCATGATGGAGAGAGGTTTTGACACCATCCTCCTCTTAGCAGCTGCATGCAGATTGTCCTGTTGCACCCCAGGACTTAGCCGGCCTTTTGAATAAGCAGGTTGAGTCTTTTGGTGTCGGCCACCTTTAGGCTTTTGCCCTAAGCAGACCACAGCATAGGAAATGCCACTGGCCACCCTTCATAAAACATATGCACCATGGTGCCATATACATCAAAGGGACAGAGTCTCCAAAGGAAAAAGGGCTGTGTATGGCCCGTCTTGTAGAGAGCTGCAGAATTTCTGGTCTGGTCTAGTTAGCTTTTCAAGTCGACTCCCAACCTCCACCATCTCTGCTGTAATATGTAATAAAGAGGAGTGAAAGGTATTCTCGATGTCCTGAAGTTCCCCATCAGCTCTTTTTATTTTGCGGACGATGCATACATTTGGAGGCACTGCGGGATCGTAAACGCTATATTCTATCGATGAGGTAGACGGGTCTCACAACCAAGTGACAACCCACCGTCACGTCACCAACCCATTTTGTGAAGTGCCGTTTTAAAGCTTCGGGTCTGGCATAGCGAGGAGCGGATCTGACTGACAGCTCTAAGACACTATGCCGGTCTGGAAACGTGACTGCACCCCAGACTTGTCATTCAAACAAGGCACACCCCTAAACAAACCTCTGTGATTTGCTATCCCTAGAAACAAAGAAAAAAGGAAATCATTACGATAAATAACGTACAAAATTGTGACGAGGCATCTTTAACTCTGAGCAATTACTGGTGAAATGAAAGGAGGGGAAAAAAAAAATCTATCCAACCGGTTTGTCTCTATTTTGCTCTTTATGCCCCGTGTGTTATGTTAATGTTTCACATTCAGGATAATCTACTGGGCCGATAAAGGTTTCATAGCTTGTTTTGATATAAAGCTTCATAGAGCTTCACACGCGGCTGGAGACGAGGTCCTTTTTCATCCTACAGTGGCATTAAATGTCTCGACGCCATCTGGAGTTGCGAGAATAAAAACTTGCCTTTTTAAAGACGCCCATTTTAATTGGTAAATATTTACTTGCAGGAGCTCTCAGCGGGCACGCACACGACTTCTAATGAAGCACTTTAAAGCCTGTGGGCTCTTGCTGCTTGCTTTGAGCGTGATCCTAAACAAACGCAACCTGGGGTTGAACTTCTGATAATGGTTGATAAAGGACAATGGAACACAACACTGAACAGTGCAGTGAGCATGCAGTGCTCGTACAATCACCCTATCACTGTGTGTGTGTGTGTGTGTGTGTGTGTGTGTGTGTGTGTGTGTGTGTGTGTGTGTGTGTGTGTGTGTGTGTGTGTGTGTGTGTGTGTGTCTACAGTCATCAGACTGATACTGAATGACTCCCAATGAGCCCTGAAAGAGACATAAAGCAAATGTTCTTGAGATGGCAGAAAAGCAGGATCAAAAACCCTTTTGCAAGAATACAAAATCTTTGGTGAGTGAGCATGATAAAATGCAAAAAGTGGGTCTTTTTTTTCCTCCATTAAAAAATGGTGTTCGTCATGTCCTTTTTGAGGCTCTGCAGCTTTTCATGCACGAGGACAACTATCAGTATTGCGAAGTTCACAATTTTCATTTCAAGTAGAACAGCCGTATATTGTGTCATTTATAGTTCAACTTCTAGCACATGTTATGTGCGTGTACCGTATACGTGCATCTTCGTGTATGTTTGTGCTCGAGTATTTGTACAAGTGTGTACTTACACGTGATTGTTTGTCTACGTGATTGTTTATGCATGTAGATGAATGAGTCCATATGTGTGCATTAAAGTGCATCTGTATGTCTTGACATCTGCTGGTGCCGGCCTGTCCAAATTCATCTCCAAGATTTGCATATGCTGATGTGTGTGTGTGTGTGTGTGTGTGTGTGTGTGTGTGTGTGTGTGTGTGTGTGTGTGTGTGTGTGTGTGTGTGTGTGTGTGTGTGTGTGTGTGTGTGTGTGTGTGTGTTGCCACTGCAGTTACAACTTGTATCCTAATGCACACTGGGTGTATCTGTACATTAATCTCTGCTGCAGCGGCAGCACATTGCCTTGTATGCTCTGCTCTCTATCCCTGACCCAGTACGCTGTGTGATCCTTCCTACAGCCTCGTTTGTCTCCATCAGGGGACAGGCGAGGCTACGACTCACCAAAGCGCAGTACGTTTCTGGTGGATCTCCGCACGTGATATTTGGGGGGTCGAGGGCCACTCGCAGGTACTTTGTCATGTCGGTGGCTTCCGGCTGACAGGCCATGTAGTCCCACGCCAGGCCCTCCTCTGTATAGATCTGGGACTTGCACACGTCATAGTGTCCCCAGGCCGCCGGGTAATGTTGCATAGCATGTGCCACACTGGTGCACACGGCCTCCAAAGTGAGCAATACTGGCCAAAGCATCGCTGATCTTTTTCGTTACGGTTTCTGTGGAATTCCGCTTTTTTCTTTTTCTTTTTTTGTCGCTGCCGCTGCCGCCGCTGCTGCTTCGTCACAGAAATGACAGTATCACTGAGAATGTTCTAAATTATTTGCAGCTTTGAAGCATTGGAGCATTTGGGAATTGTGGCCACATTTTGCTACTTTTGTGTGAGCAGCTTCAGGCAACGATTAGCCCCCATTCAGTTCTTTTGTCCGTGATTGCCACCACTTCTGCCCGGCTGATGAGGTGTGTCAACAAGTGAGCTTCTTCACTAGTGTTGATGGTGGATGAAGGGGTCAACAAACGGTCAAATGTGATGTGTAAGAGGAGTGACACTCCTCATAAGTCAGAAGCTCGATGTTCTGTCGGTTGTGTTCTTTGCTCCTGGTAGCATCCTAAAAGACAGAACATAGAGACGGTTTGATGAATTAAATGAATCCCAAAAACATTTTAGAATAATAACAGGCTTTAACATAGCTTGAAGGCACATGTGAATAAGTGTTGCATCTCAATACCTACTTCCACACACACACACACACACACACACGCACAGACACATTCTATTATAAGTACACAAACACAAAACAAGCTCCCACTGTTTTTATGTATCCCTCAATAATAACTTTGCCAAAATCACTGGATACAATTCAAATTGTGCTTTCTCTGCAAAACCTAATCTCCATTGGATGTTCATACAAAAAAGGCTTATTTCCATGTGTCAAGTCACTGCATTTACGTTATTGCTTTTTTTTTTTTTTTTTTTTTTTTTGATTCGTGCTACTTTACAGCGGAATTTGGAGTATCGTTTGTCTGAACGCATTTATTTTGGGAAATATTAAACTAAAGTTGGGAGACAAAAAAAAGGTCTGTTTGAGGGAAAGTACGTTTCTCATAGGCCATCTGACTGATGGCTTGTGATGGCTAAGTTATCACCTAATGGTACCTGGCAGCAGTCAGTGGAGACCTACACGGTCTCAGTGTCTCGGGTAGAAAGTGTGTGCAGTACTGAGGGGAAAAATAGAGCAGGTAAATACATCTGCCTCCAACAGAGTAACACTTTAAACAGGAGTGAAGTTACTGTTGACTGTGCTCAGATGGCCGGAGGTACAGGAAAATACATTTTAATCAAACCCTTTCCTATATAGGGCGGAATTAGACCAAACATGCAGTCAGCATCAGTTAAAGCGCCTTACAAGTTTCCATATTGTGCCACATCAAATTGATTTTGAAGCTGATTTGGAAAGGGGGAAAAAAATAAACGAAATTAAAGGATAAGCCATCGTAGTCACAGAATATTTCCACTCAAGCAGCTGAGGGTTAAATTCCTCACGCGAGGGCAATTTAGCGTTACTTGTTGAGGTAAAAATGTTACTTATTGAATTTCTCTGCCCAGATTCCCCCAGCTGATACATGAAGTTGAACCAGTAACTTTACGGTCAGCTGCTTCACTCTCTACCCTTCAGGCTACAGCCCCCCCCCCCCCCGCTTTGTGACAGACAGTCACGGCTGAAAAAAAAAAGATGTTTAGGGAACCAGGGCTTTAAAGAATGTGGAAAGTTTTTCATGTTAAAATGGGGTAAGATACTGAAGGGGTTTTTTTTGGTCCAAAAATTAACTTTTACCAAAAGGTTATCAATTCAAATGAATAAATTCAGTAATTTAATAATAATAACTTTTAGATTTGGTAAAGAGAAACTCATCCTAATAAGAAATGTCTCTGTACAATGCCTGTGTGTTTGAACTCGTGCGCCAACGTATGGAGGCATAACCGTTTAATATTTTCATTTTGTCTTGCACTGAAAGTCACATCAATTTTAATGGGTTTTGACCACATTTAAGGCAATTATGGCGTTCCTCCTCCCAACCTAATGCCCCCTTTTACAAAAAAGTGACTACAGGCTTGAATACATTCCAGCAGTAATGAAAGATGTTCGCCCGAGCCAGAGAAATTATCTGCGGTGCTATTGAGACTCGGCAGACCTTTTAAAGTGAGCCATATCGGGAGGTGTGGATGGCAGGCTTCATTTGACAGACCTCTGGTGGGAGAAAGGAAGAAACTAGTAGAAATAAAGGCGAGGAGGCATCATTTTGGCTCTTTAAATGTGCTCATGTCAATCAGCGAGACTCCTAAGATGAGGCCAATTTCAAATTTCATAACGTGGCTGGAGCTCTGAGTGATGAATAACCCATTCCTTTCACGGGGAAGCGTGTATCAAATTTTATAAATATGTGTCAGTCCCTGATCAGAGATGCGTCATGGGATGCACCGCTCTCATTTCGAATGCTCACACACACACACACACACACACACACACACACACACACACACACACACACACACACACACACACACACACACACACACACACACACACACCTTAATACCCCATCACACTCCCTCACCCCCCTTTCATAATGCTGAGGTTGACTTTCATAATATGGAGAGTCAAATTAGGTACCAGCGGCAGGGTGGTGGAGGTCACTTATCTTATTTTTATTTAATAGGGTACATTCAAAGCTAATAAGAGACAGCAAATGGAGCTAACCATGGGAATATTGGATTTAATTCATAGACACCTGGTGTAATGAAATCTATATAGATGAAAGGAAGGTATCAGGATGCTCAATGAACCTCCGCAGACAGATATCATTCAACATCAGGGGGCTACTGAGGTGTCGGTAAAGGCAAAAAAGGCTTCAAACACGAAGCGTTTCAAATCCTTGTCATGCTAAAGATAATTTTTCTGCACACAATACGTGTCCTCGCACCATTTAAAAAGCCAATTTCATCTGCTTGTATTTTTGAACATTGCTGAAAGAGGTAGCTTTAGTGTGTGAATCACTGCGATTCGTAACATTTCTCTGTGCTCTCCTGGTTCTCGGTTCTCGGCGGGCTTATGTCCCTCATAACATCAAAATCAGCACACAGGAAAGACAAAAGACACGGAAAACCTAAAAATGCAATATACAACCAAAATGTAAATCTTTTGCTCTTGTCTCCCCCGTCCTCACGTCTCTACCTCATACTCAGTGGTACTAAAAATGCAAAGAGAAACTTGGGAATATCATAATTTTACTCCGAAAAATATGAGGTCAGATTCTATATTAAAAGTCATCAATATTTGAGCAGCTCTCCGTATGCAGGGAGAGAGAGTGCTTAAAGCCTAGGGTGACCACCTCACCCCTCTCTCTCTCTATGCCCCCCTCCTCCACCCCCCCACGCTTCCTTCCTCTCCCTCCATCTCTTTTCCTTCACTTGTTTTTGAAGCCTCTGAAACACCCCCTTGTGTCCGCTTGCATTCCATCCCCTGGGCAGCTCAAGCATAGCTGAGTGTTTTAAAAGTCAGCAGGCAGTCTTGCCCCGTGGCTTATATTGGTTACAAACTCCCAGCCAGACTCTTAAAAAAAAACCATGGCGGATGTATTCCATTCATTTTCTAGTAATCCCCACTTAAGTGTGGCTTTGGTCTGTGTCTCCGAGTGTGGCTTTCTGAATCGCCTCTTGGCTCCCATGATGGGGTTAGCGTGATAGAGAGCTGTCCGTGGTGCTGAACATCACAGCTGCTCGTGTGCTCCACACGGATTGTATGGACTGACACCACTGATTGAAAGATAACTCTTTTATTGATTGTTAAAAGAAAAACAAAAGAAAAAGACACTGACAGGGCCGGCTGATGCTCGCTCTGTGGTTTATCTCGCAACAATTGCCTATTTTTCTTTTCTGTACTAGATGCGTACACGTACAATACCTACTCCTTGTGTTTATTGATTTTTGTTGACTTCCAACCAATAACTTCTGATCTGTCGCCAGTTTGGGCAGACTGATGCTTTGTTTCTGGCTGATGAGCACAACAATAAATGGGTTAATGCTTCCAACGTTCTCCCAGCCAAGAACCAACCCCTGAATATGAGTCACAGTGGGATCGGCTGGCAAACAGAAGCATGTCTGTACTGGAACACATTTCTCTTCTGATTGTCACTCCTCTCTATCTGGAGCCCTCATTCAGTCTCTCTCTTTCCTTTTTCAGACCTTCTCCATGTCTTTGTGTCTCTCTATCGCTGTGTCTCTCAATCGCAGCCTTGTTGATCCATATGCACATCCAACATAAAATGACTGGCCCCAAAGCCGCACCTTTAACCTCTGCAACTGGAGCCACATTAGCGAACTTGTTATTTACAGGAAGGACTCTCCGGGGTTTTCTGCAAAGGATGTGGTTTACAGTGTGCTGGTCCCAGCCACAGCCAGCCAGCCAGGCAGGCAGGCAGCCTGCACCACTGTCACACATGAAATCCGCTGCCATCCATTATTCAAAGTTCTCCTCCTGAACGGCTAACACGTAAAAAATGCACTGCATGTTTCAAACATTTATAAAAAAAAAATGCAGGATGCGTACGATTCATGCCATCAGAAACATAGGGCAGAGAACAAAGCAAAAGTCTGGACGAAAAAAAATAACATATTTAAAATGCAAAAAGAAAACGTTTGACAGAACTTGTGGAAATCTTGACATTTAATAGAAGCAGTGTTAATTATGTTCTTGGTCAGATTTTGCGCAGAGGCGAGGCACACCTAGATTTGACTTTCCTGACCTGCTGCGCAACAGGTTGGAGTGACATTATTCCGTAATTTAAAGGAATGAGGATGGTTGAGGTTCTTGTAAATTAACAACAGCTTCAGATAAAGGGCAGATTATGCAAATCTAGATTTACAAGATCGTATATCTCGCAAAATAAAGAAAGCCTTCTCAACACAGTCAAACTCTTTGAAGAGGATAGACCATAAAACGCAGGACACAAACGGCGATTTTTTTTTAAATTTTTATCGTGATTCATAAAGCGCTCAGTCCTTAATTATTTACCCACTTCTAACGTGATTACTGTTTACTTTCCGCTCAATCAGACAGCCCAAATAATCGTATTATTGCCTAGTTTGTAGCGATTATCTTCATTATGCAAGCGACAGCGTGCAAAAGGGAAAATGCACCATCTGACTGCTCAAAGCACAATACTCACATTTAAATGCGCTCCTGGGACAAGCTGCTCATTCAACAAGTTATTTACCGCCACGAGTACTTGCAGAAAGACTCATACGCCTTTGACTCGTTCTTCTGTTTCTTATTTCTTCTGATTTCGCACCAGATGGATCAATAAAAGTGATGTGGGCGCAGAAAGCGCGCATTCACACGGAGAACACTACGTTTGTTTTTCTTAGTCCCAACTTTCTGTAAACTTTTGCGTCTCACTAAAGCAGCTTTTCCTTCCGAATACCGTTCCGGGATGTGATGTCCAGATGTTGTTGTTTTTTGGGTTGTTTTTTTTCCCGCTCTTACAAACGCCGAGTATCGACCGGTGTCCACACAGGCTGCTTGACTTTACGCAGCGCTGCTTGGCGCAGCGTTCATCGGAATGGCGCACGACAAATACTTCAAGTAACCGTTAAAAGGAGAATTCACAGTGGTTCCAAATTCATTTAAAGTCCATCAACGCGTGTTAAAACATATCCCGATGAGGAGCAACTCTTGGGGTCGTTTCGGTAGGTTATATTAATGTCTCAGCCCAGTCGAGTTGTGGACGGAGCAGGAGAGAGAGAGAGAGAGAGAGAGAGAGAGATAAGCAATCTTCCTGAAATGGAGTCACTATGTCCAGTTACATATGAGCGCTCCGCCGGGTCCTAAAGATAATACTGACTGGCTGGTATACCCCAACTTCAACCGTTGTTTTACGCAGCTGGTTCTGATAATTAATGTTTCTGCGCAAAATACATGCAACTCGTTCCATGAATGAAACGAAACAGGCGACTTTATTTTGCAGTGGTGTTTTTTTTTGAAAAATCCTGAAATTCTATAAAACTGCATCAACACGAAAGGAAGAATTCTAAACTCTTAGCACGACACGACTTCATTCATTAAAGCAGAATCTGCATTGGCACTAAAGTGGAGTCATTTATTTCGAAGTTGATCAATAATAAGGTTATAAACAATTACAAAACCAAACAGCTGCATTCCCAAACGCATTCATGTCATTTGGAAAACATAACTGTCCAAAATGTTTGACTACAGCAAACAGGAAAAGTGACGATATTTACGGTATCACTGTTTTAAATGTTACCTGCTATTATCGTGCTAATCTGACCAATAAGTAAACTCCCTGAGTTTTTATTGTCGCCCGTAGCCATACGCGGATTGGAATGCGTGTGGAATATATCAACCCACCAAAACTTAACAGACGCGAGACCTCGAGGTATAAATTCAAAGTAGAATACAACCAGAATGCAACGTAAATATCAAGAATAGGATCGGAAAAGAAAGTGAAGAAGATCTATCTCTGAAAATACAGTATAATTTAATTGTTCGCCCTCGCGCTGATTATTACCTCTACAACACCGCCTCAGGACTCGATGCTGTCGGAAAACAACGAACAACAACAACAACAACAACAAAAGATCTTACCTCGCGTCTAAGAATGTGAGAGATTGGAACTGCGCCTCCAAAAAGGACCGAAGCGGTGGTGGGGGAAAAAAAAACAACAACAAAAAAAAACACTCTCCTGGCCGGAGTTCGCGGTGTAATTATTCGGTGAATGTTGTGCGGCAGAGCTGAAAGAATAACTACAGTTAGGTGCGTCTAGCAGGGCTCCCTTGGCGAGAAGTCACAGATGTCACCCTCTCCGCTACAGGGTGCCAAGCAGCACGGCAAACAAGCGCGGTGACAGGTCGCTTTGAATACGCATTTTAATTGTGGTGTAATGCCAACTGGTAAGAGATTGCGCGATAAGCGCAACCGCGCCCAGTTGAAGGTCACCACAGTAATTGAGTAGTCCGTACCCCATGTCGGTGCAATAAAGCTCTCAAAATACTGAGTTGTAGAATCAGAAACTCTAGCCCTTTATTCTTCATTCATGTTTCTATGGGCGTGCAGAACGATTGTGTTCTTTCAAAGACGGAGGAACCCCCCCCCCCCTCTCCTCCCCACCTCTGTTGCTGTTGTTTGTACATCGTTAAATAAGTAGAGCAAAGGCGAAAGCTGTCCTGGGAAGTAATTTAATTTTCTCACATTTTAGACGTTTTTTTTTTAAATTATTTTATTTTTTATGTCGTGTGAAATCTGATAGCACGAGTTTTTAGCACCTTGGGCAGTTCTGCGCCCTGTAGGCAAATTCACCAGCTGTTTGGGTAGATTTTGAATGAAAGTAGAATATTATTCAATGAAATGGCGGTTTTAAAGCACATTGTAACAGTTGTTTGGTAAAATTGCTTGTAATTATTATATTTATGAAAGCACATAGTAATCAGTTTGCTCCAGTACTGGCGGTCTCCCTTCCTCTCATCCTTCTATCCATCCATCCAGTTGTCCTTCCTTCATCCCTGACATTAATCATCTATTCATCCGTCTAATTTCAAAATTTCAGAGTAACCGCATTTGTATGAGCCATCTTATTTTCAAGGGATCTACTTGACCTTCATTCCTTCTTTGTTCCAGTCATTCCACCTCTTTTTCACAAATCAGAGTACAAAAAGTCTAATTCCCACCATTCTTTTCCCTGTTCTTCATTACTCCTTTTGTAAAATGTAAGCTAAGCAGTTAAGTGTTTAAAATGGTCCCAAATAGCACCACAGCCCGTATTGATTTCTTGCAAATTAATATGCAATGAGAGACCTGTAATCCCATTAAAAAAGTGACAATGCCATTTCTGTTCTGATAAAGGCAGATTTTGGTCGGGGCCGGCGCTGAATGACAACAAGTCTCTCAGCGCCACTGAGCTAAGTGTCTCGCATTGCATCAGAAGGTTCAGCCTTTGCTTGGAGCTACTGCTGCACTTGACATTTCCATTAAATCATTCCTCCTGGAAATACTACTATACCACCTTGACAGTAACATGACTGTCTCTGGCTAGATGGATAGATGGATAGATAGATTGTGTTTGTAGTTAATTTAGCAGGTATTTGGTTTTAAACCAAAGCACTAGACGATGGTGCTACTGTGTTGTTTCCATTAATTCTCAAGTGTCTGGATAAAATTTCTTTCCTCTGGGCACCATAAATGTTTTATACACGTTCATGGCAATCAATTTATAAGTTGTTGAGTTACGTCAGTCTGGACTTAAATGTTGGACTGGCCAACCAACATTGCCATCATCCAACATGCCGCTGGGATGCTTCTTTGTCTGCGAAAAGTGACTTTATTGGTTTCCATCTTTGCTTTCTCATTTTTTTATTTGAACAGTAACAGAGCCACAACTATTAGATGTAGTTCATTGAATATCAATGTCGGCAATATACAATATATCAGGTCGGTGAGAAAAAACAATGCAGTAACCCCCTCCTGGTCAAAGGCTGCAGGGTCAGCTCAGTGAATCCACACAGCCTGCTTGAAATCACATCAGAGAGTCAGGGATTCCGCCATAGCTGCGCCACAGTTTTTTTTTTTTTTTTTTTTTTTTTTAGCCGAGTGCTCTGGTGTATGACGAGGATACAGGGAGTCTGCCCTCTCACCCTCCGCATGTCCTTTCCCTCGGTGCCACCGAGAGCCCCGGCTGACAGAGATGGAGGGTTTGCTGTTTGATTCAGCTCCCGGGGGTCTATTGGTAGTTTCAAAGTGGAGTCCACCTGCCACTGCTTTAATCATCCGTGACCCCAGCTGCATGTTGGAAGACCACAGAGAGGGGGGGATCAGCAGCCTCGCGCTTGTGCGTCTGTGGGTGTTTGTGTGTGAGCACTCAAGAGAAAGAGAAAAAGAAGGAAAGACAGACGTAAGGAAATGACAAAGAAGCATTAAGACCTGCAGAGATAATATGGGTAGAAATAATGAGTCGGTTGCGAGAAAATGTTGAAGTGGCTCAGAGTTACACTGTTTCCAGCTTTGGGTTGCTTTTCCTCATGAAGTGTTTATATCTGGTTTAGATGCATTATTAGTGTATTTAATCTGATTTTTCTCCAGAGGTGGAGCAAAGTGAATCAGCATGCAGGCACAACTTATGGCTGCCAAATTAATTCAATTTATTCCAAAGCCTTTCTTAAGGCCAAAGTTGTAATTATGGCATGCAATTAGAGGGGATATAAATATTAGATAACTTCCCCAAGTCCCTGTGAAAGTTAACCCAAAAGTTGTTTTTTTCAGGTATTGGTGATTTACATAAAGATCTCCGAGTGCTTCTGGCTACAATTAAAGTAAAATTCTCATGCAGCTGACAAACATCACTCATCTATTGTAGAGTTCGAGTGAGAAAGTTGTTAAGACGGATTGCGTCAACAGAAGCCGGCTGATAATTTAAGTGAAACTTCACCTTTTGAGGTGACGGGTTGAGCAACTGCGTGATGGCATGTGACACTGCAGCATTTCGCCAAGTGTGGCGTAGTTGTGCATTTGAGTGGGTTGTTACCACACATGAAAATTTCTGTGTACAAGGAATATGTGACACTTTTCTGGAGAGTATGCCAAAGCCACTGCGGTGCAGCTTGGAACAGGAAGTGATCAGGGTAGGGAAGGAGATGGGTGTGTGTGTGTGTGTGTGTGTGTGTGTGTGTGTGTGTGTGTGTGTGTGTGTGTGTGTGTGTGTGTGTGTGTGTGTGCGTGCGTGCGTGCGTGTCTGGATGTGTGTATTGCGGAGAGAAATGCTCATTTGAGACACTTCAGTTTGTAAACATCCGTGTTTACTTATCTGGTGAAATGGAGTAGATAAAACTTTGTGGACTTTCGCGGCTATCCTGAAATTCGTATTAGTATCAGTGACCAGTGAACAAAGTTAACGGTGTCACCACAACAGAATTACCAAAACAAAATCCATCTGTTCCTGTCTGGCAAAGTCTGCACTGCCTACACCTTTAATTTGTTCAGTGATTCAATTAGATCTGTTGTTGCACTCATTGGTCGCAGTTTGTAGAAACCGTTCACCAATCACAGCAGAGCTTTATACACATCATTAAAAAATAGTTCCTACAATGCTGGCTGTCTAACTAGCTTCCATGAAATATACCAACACAAATGTGGCCGCAAAGTTGGCATCAAGTATGGATCAGATTGACACAAATGGTTGGAAATAACAACCTTAAAATGACGGCTCTTATTAAATGCTACTGCAGCATCTAATGTCAGTGCAAATGGATACTTTACTTGACGAAGGATTCCTGAGGACAAAATAAAGCAACAAGCCTTTCCTTAAACTTCTCTCTCTCCAGTAAAACCTTCGTCCTCATAACTTCCGTGTGACATCAGAGACAAAATCCCATTGTGGTAGTCAGTTTGTTTTCTGTGAAAATTCAGGTTTTTTTTTTAATTTGGCAGCAAACCTTGGTTGGAAATGTGAGTAGTTCGTGCCGGAGTGGTTCACGCAACTGGAAGTGCTGTCACATGTTGGTGCAATGTTGCTCCTGCGTTTTTGGTGTGAAAACAAAGAGTCCTGGAGGGCATTTTCAAACCTTGAAAGTCCGGACCAAGATCCAAACCAAGGCTAATGTTTTTGTATACATTGTAGTTTTAGTTTCATGCAGCAATTTTGTAGATGCACTGAGGAGCTTTGCAGGACGTACCTACGTGGGCTGTGTCTCCTCCAGTACCTCACACCAGTTTTAAATGGACAAATGAGCATTCTTGTTGCGCAGAAGTTACATTGTTGCTGACATGTAGAGGTGGAGACTCACAGCAATCCTGCGAGCCTTGGCAACTCTGCTGAGGTGTCCCGTTATACAAACTTAATAGACAAGGCTGAGGCAAAGAACTTAGTAATGCAAAGGGGACTGACTTTTGATTTTGTCTGGCTAAAGTGAAATACTTTTTCTTCTCACGTACTACCACGACTAATTTGTATTTATTTTCCTTGTTTAAACAAGTGACAATATCCGAACTCAACTTAGTTCAACAAGTTCAAAGCATCCAAAATTTTTATGCACACTGCAAATGAACCAAACCATGATTCAGCTGGATCCGGACCCAGACCACTTATTTTGGTTGGACCAAATTTTGGTCCAGGCTGTGGCCTCGGGCACTTTTCATACCTCCTTTTTGGTTCGGACCAAACTGCAAAGTCTGAGGGCTCGGATCAAACAAAAAAGGTGTGAAAGCACTCTAAGACGGTCTCGGGCTGAACAAAAAGAGTAAAAAGAAATAGAAAATCACTTTGATTGTCAGGCTACCACATCGTCAAAACACCTGGTAGTTTCCCGTGGCAAAGAGCATGTCTGCACTTCATGTTCCCCTGTCATTGCTGGTAGTTCTCTGGATCTTTTCATGGCCGGTTGATCCATAATGCACCACTTGACCCTTTGAAAACCTTGGAGTATCTCCTGTTGCACCAGTTAAATTCCTCACTTCCAACAAATCGTACCAACAGCACAGTGCTGTAACATGCAATGCCAGAGAAGCTGCCAATATCAATAAATCTAACTTGGATTACATATCAGCCGAAGAACATTACACTATGTATTATTTATGTTTGAATAAGTTACTGATTTAAAAATGATTCATGCAACAGCTTTACCAAATGGGTCCATCTATACCGTGAACAAACAACCCAGTAGCGGGAAAAACACTCCAGTCTATATATATATATATATATATCAATCCCCATTTGACTGCAACAGCGCGTTGACGGAACCACAACCAATGTGAAACAGAGGGTACCCTTTCGGACGACTGAAAACATATAGGGGCGGCTTGATTTACGAGTGTACGCAATCATTATTTACTTTCTGAATATAGACCCAAGACACTCAAAGATCTTTACTGAGTGGGTGGCGAATCTGCATTCTTTGCCAGGTAAGATCTGCTCCAAAACCAGGGCATACATGCAGCTGGAAACCAGAACCTCTAACCTTGGGAGCAGCGGGCAACATGCCAAACTCTCTGGGAGCTGTGCTACATTTCACAACATGATGGATGGCGCAAGTCATTTTTAACCGTAACAACAAATCAGTTCATCAACAGCCCTCCTTAATATCTGAAGAGGAGATAAAAGCTTTCTTTTAGGACCAAAGCTAAAATTTAAACTCTAATGAGGTGATAACTGTGAGCTATTCCCATCTGGACGATAGGCCAATTGACACATTCAGATTATTTCCTGCCCCTTCTTCTTCGGTAGACAGATGAGCTGATGCTACCGAGTGTTTGATTGTGGCTGCATGCACTGCGGATGGCTCATACTTGCCACAGGCTTATTCAAATTTTCATGAAAAGATAACCTTGAATAAAAATTACGTTCATATAGAACCAAAGTGCTTGAGGTGTCACAAAACAAGCCTGAAAGTAAGAAAATAAATAAATAAATAACGCAATCTTTGAGGTGAAAATAACATCCTACTATAGATTGAACAAGCTTTTGCATGGTTGTTCATTTTGCTCTTTTTTGAAGCAGTAAAGAATTAATTCCGTTAGCTTGAAGTTTTGATTCGCATGTCTACAACAACATAAGAGCGCCTTGACATTTATTCGGTATGGCATGCCAAAAAGTCCAGAATTCCCTGAGGTTCTTTTGTTGTGTCTTGACAAGGTTTTGGCTTTTTATGTGGTGCAGAGGGGAGCTGACATTTCCTTGCAAGATTCCTGGCGGATTGACATGCTGATGAAGCCGCCTGTATTCTACAGTACAGTACGGTCTATTTATCTTTCATTTTACAAATGTGTAACTACTGACCATAACATGGTGGCGCCGTGGCTCGATCTTTGCGAGGATGACATTTGGTGTGGTTAATGCCTGATTCCCGGGAAAGCGTCGGGCCAGTTGTGTAAAGTTTATTAAATCACAGCTTTGTCGGGGCGAAGATAGTGTTTCTTGGCTCGACATTCACGTCTAGGAGCTTTTTCAGTAGTCGTGTGACCACTTGCATGCTTCCCAGAAGGCGGATTTAGATGGAATATATCCCAGAATCAATTATCTATAGATTACAAAGAAAGGTAGTGCTAAATATGTCTTGTGTAGGTTCTCGGGAGACAGTCAACAGAGTGTAACCAACCAGTGCTCGGCGCGTGTTAACACAGTCTAGGACAGATTAATGTTGCTGGGGTCATTAATTAAAATTCAGTGCAGTCATTCATTATTCTTTGTTCATGACTACATGCGTCTCTGTTTTACAGGCAGTGCGGTGAGGGTGTTATCCTGCAAACACTATTAATTGATTGGAGTTTTCTTGCGTTCTGCCTTATTTATCACCCGACTATCAATTAAGCCTCCACAGTCAGTTACTCTCATATATCATGCTATTTGTGACTGTCATGTTCTGAGCGGTTCATTATTTCCAACATGGACCATTGGCAGCCAACAAGGTAGTCATTGACCTCTACCTAATCTGCTTTTGATTGAGGGTAACGTCATTTGATGTGGAGACTGCTTGCTAATATTTTAGGTGCACTTTGAGAATATTGATTCAGTAGGGTTGCGTACAATGTAAAATATAGTCCACTATCTTGATTTCTGCACGTAAATGCTTGACTAAACATTCGCTCGCCCATGTCTAATCTGTTTTTCAATGAGGTTAACGCGTTGGGATGTTAAAAACCACAGGGACTCATGCTGCTCGTGAACTGAACTCGGTTGCTTCAGCATCTTTATTGTCAGGAGAGAAGAGATCACATCTTCAAAAACTCCAACCGGCTCGAGGAATAACACTGCTCCCACTAGCTCACCCAAACTGCACACAGTTCACTTTGAAATTAAAACAGTGGAGAAAATGGCTTACTACTGTTTCAAAGATTATCCTGCTTGTCTCGAGCCACAATACAAGTCAAGATATTATTATGACGAAATGAATGTGACCCAGGAAACATTACCTACTGCACATTATATAATAGTCACGAATTACCCAGCATGGCTCCCGTAGCTTCAGGGATTTGGATTCCAGACAACCTTAGTTGTCAAGTTGCTTCTCAGAATAAATCCAGTTGAGTTGGAGGTGACACCAGGTCCACTACAATTTAAATTATGTCAAGACACACGATGAATACTGACTCCATACAGTAAAATCCCCACCTGCGGAGTATCTTTATCGTAAACATGGTTTGACGGTTCTTGTATTTTTCACCTAATTAGTGCGTGGGAACTGAATAATAAATCAAATAACTTTGGATGTCAAACACATCTAAATGTTTAAAGAGAAAAATGTTTGTATTTAAGAGAAAAAGGTAAAACAAACTGCAGTATTTATGTGTTGCAGTCAATGGCTGGAATATTATTGAAATATTTTTTGTCACAAATTTAAAAATGAATAGACAGCACCAGTTATCAGTTCAAAAGAAGCCAAGATATAAATAGATGTTGAATAACCTATATTGGGGTTGGGCAATGTGACAATTTAGTGTACTTTGAGATGATGGAAAAAGAGATTTTGCCATGTCTGTACGTGAATGAGTTTATTCATTCAGCAGGTCTGAATGAATGAGCAGATCTGTTTAAAAAAAAAAAAAAAAAATACTATTTAAAATTTAATTGTCATGTCATTTTGGCATCAGTATGAGGTAGAAGTAAAAACATCATACTCAATCATACAGGGGAAAAAAAGAGGGTAGAGCCAGAACGTCAGTTTTTGTCCCTTGCGCTGTAACGCCTATTGATTTTATATCTGAAAACTGTTTTTGTACTTTGCCAAAAATGGGGAGTAATATCTTTAATTTGTCAAGTAGTTGAAGGAGCAATGCGTAGGATTTGCTGGCATGTAGTGAGGTTGCACACTGCAACCAACTTAACGCCCCTCGCTTCACCTTCCCCTTTCAAGCACATAGGGAAATCTGTGTTTGGCTACAAAACTATTCAAAAAATATGAGAGACCCTCTCTAAAGCCACCGACGTTAATTTATCTTCAACTGCTTTTTAGTTGATTTCACATAACATGTCTTAAATCAAAATAAATATCAACATACCAATATAAATTGCATACGTGACAAAAGATTTTGTTATGCCCAACTTCCACTATCTGCACGTGTTCATGTGCATGTATAGCTCATAAAGGCGTGATAAATTGTTACTAATGTAGCTTAATAAATGTTAATGTATCATGTAATTGCTAATGGTCAGTTACAAACCATTAATGAGACCCAACGTTTAGGTTGCCAGGTTGTTCATATCCCCGAACCATTTATTTTAGATTTGATCAACATTCACATTTAAAGATCTGACTGTAAGAACCGTTTATTAATTACGTGATAATTCCAAACTGCAGATGACGGTTCCCATAAAATTATGGCTAAAAAAAAAAGAAGCCATAATTTAGATAATTTGCGTCCCTTTAGTGACTTTATTAACATTTATAACTGCTGAAGGATGGTTTTATTCCATTCTTATCCCAATTACCTTTTTAATTATTTTTCAACAGCATCCATAATGGCATCTGCTTATGCATTCACCGATTCACTGCTAGACTGGAGTCGTAGAACAGTTGGATTGTCTTAACTCCCAGTATTAACAGGCATTGACACGCCCCCAGCTGAGGTATTTCATCAGAAACTCGGGTGATTAAAGGAGAGGGGAGGCAGATTTTCGATTGTTGGAACGTCTCAGCCACAAGTTTTTTGGAGCATTGCGTGAGCATACTTTTATGTGGAAGATAACTGTCATCGCATATTTCTTTCTGCCAATCTCGTCTCCCCAAAAAGACGATATTTTGGGAGATAGAGGTACTGTATTTTACAGGCATACGCCCATAGATTTCTCTCTTCTCTCTCTATACTTCCCCGCTTATATGTATGGTACCTTTTATTTATTCCACCCACACAAGCAGATACATATGCAGACAAGCACGCTGACACCAACACGCACGCACATCATTCCAACAGGAGTACACATATTTGTAAACAGCACACTCAAACAGAGGCACCCTCGTCAAACGTTTCCTGTTGTTTTCTCATTCGGGTTTGCCGTGCTCCTTGAAGTAACCTTTCTCATTCTGAGAATCTGCAATGCAGGCTGTCTTCATTTAGGTGTTTGTTGGGTGGGCAGGGTGGAGACTGCATTATTT
This sequence comes from Brachyistius frenatus, assembly GCF_029030835.1. Taxonomy (NCBI): domain Eukaryota; kingdom Metazoa; phylum Chordata; class Actinopteri; family Embiotocidae; genus Brachyistius; species Brachyistius frenatus. The sequence continues at coordinate 5,901,847 of NW_027210611.1, forward strand.
ATGATGAGGCAAACCGGCAGCAAGTGATAGGCACCAAACAGACACGAGAACAGCCAATTGTACCAGAGTGAAGCAATCAAACACGGCTCCGGTGCATTTAGTGATGCCTCATGACACCTCTTTTCATTTTAAACATAAAACATTGCATACCTCCCCGCTGAGAGCCTCGGAGAGGACAAAAAAACAAAAAACAAAAACATGAGGCTTCACAATTGGGAGTCCTAAGGGAGCTGCCGTGATATCTACCCCAAATGTTGGTGTAAAAGTGTTGCAGCTGATTTGTTGGAAAAGAAAAGAGTGCGGGGGAATCATGATAAACATTTCCCCAGATGAACAAGGACACCTCTATCTCCACCCCTCATCTGCAGGAAGCATCATTTTCCACCGAAACAACGCATCGCATCGCTGCTGAAATAGGCAGCCATCTCCTGGATATAGACAGATCGAATAAATTCATATTACAATGCAAATAGCACCTATCCATTATCATCCACTCCTGAATCCTCTTAGTTTGTCGGGATTCACATTAATCTCAGAATCCAAAGAGTAGCTGACAGACAGAGACTTACTTGTGATGTTCATGTTGTGGAAAATGAATAAGGCATGAAGGCGAAGTGTTTGGGTGCCGACCAGGCTTGGTGGAGTAGACAGGGATGGGCTGAAGAGATGTGGAGGGTGGAAGGAAGAGCGGGTCGGGGGTTGTTGTGGGAAGGAAGGCGGCGTGGAGGCCACAGGGTCCACAGGCCAGGTCTGCCGAGAAATCCTCTATTTTTCTTCAGTATGCAAGGCAGCTGCCGGAATCCAGCAAAACCTTAAATATTAAATGCCAACCACCTGCAGTTTTTCTCTCGCTTTCTGTTCAATAATGGACGACAGCCATCAAAGCTGTGATATTTCAATATGTGAGAGAGTAATGAGTGCATAACAACACAAATACGTAAACAGCAAACCGTGTCTATGTATTTATGAGTATATAGACTCTTATTGATGAATAATAATGCAATTTGCATCTCTAGTGAATCACCAGGTTTCCATAATATCACAAATGGACCTCAAGGAAATAGCCAAGAGTTTTTTTTAATTTTATTTTTTATATATATATCTTTTGATGATAGAAATACAGAAAAAATAAAGAAAAAGAAAAAAAAAATCCCCATCAGAGATGTGGCCATGAAAGAGCAATAACCCCGTTTGTGTACATTTCACTTAATTACATAACGTGGATTTTGCATTTGACAAATAGATAGTTTGTTAATCTTTCAATTCCCTGAATTGACTTCAATCCCCAAAATGGATTTGGGTATTTTTCTTCAGGCCCAGCGCTGGCCTAATTTCCTGATCAAAAGAGTTCTCTGTTCCTGTCCAGGACAGATCTGGGATTAAATGGCTATCTTTGATGGCTCACTTAGCAAAATTACAACCCTGTCTCCAAAGATTACCCTCCCCGCTGCTTTCTTTTTTTCCCCAGTTGAAAGACTTAATTTTGAGATGTCAGAGCATTTCGGTGGACTCAGGATATCATCTCAACCATTATGTATTTCAATTAGATAGTGACATCGAGGAAAACATGCTGAAAATGTGTGCATTACATTCAGAAACATATTCAGAAATATGTTGGGTATAACCAGTTTGGAAAATAAATTAAACATGCCCAGCAAAATTTAAACATGCCCAGCAAAATTTCCCCTTGATGGTAGCCTCAAGTAAAAGCCAGAGTTAATATTTTAAATATTTAACACTTCAATACTTACAGGTCCAAAGGAAAGAGTAAGTTCTGAGTCCAGATTCCAACTTTCTCTGGAGAATAACCGCACTTACTGCCGCCATTTAAAAACAAAACAAAACAAAACAAAAAAAAACAGTTCTGGATTTGATTTGCCATGCCTGTGATCAAAACTAAACTCAAATTTATAGGAATAATTTAACATTTTGTGTAACCGGCGAGCCCACTTTTTTGCTAAGACTGGAGGCAGGGGTAAACATTAATTAATAAATAATAGAAATACAAGAATTAACATTTTGTATCTTAAAATTCATGCACAAACTAAAGCTGTTTTTTTTGGGGGGAGGGGGGTTGGGGGAGGGCATTTCATTATTTTTCTGTAGCAACACTGAAAAGAAATAGAAGTCAGGCAGGATTTGGACCACAAACCTTGTGGTGCATGGTTCACATCCCCAGTGCTGTAATTATTTTTTGGCAAACAACAGATGGGCCAAGTGACTTCCTGGAGTTTTCTTTTCACTGTAAGGTTTCCCGGAAAGTAAACTGCAGTAACAGCAGATTAATCTCGATACAGTGAAATATTTACTCGCGCTAGACTTCAGATGTGTGGGCAGCATGGGTTTTTTTGGTGTTTTTTTTTAAAACTGGGCTAGTGCTCTCTCTTTGTTTTGTAATTATTATGTTAAGCTAAGCTAAATGGCTTCTGGCTTTACACATGAGCAGCCACGCATCGTGGCAGAGCATGTAATACATTCATCAGTCCACGAGAGGAGACCATTTCAGTGTGACATTTTGCCTCGGGTCAAAAAAAAAGAGATCATGTGACAGCGGTCATTAGACAACGTACAGCAGTGGTACAGTCTGGGTGGTGATGCAAGGTCGGGGTGGTTGGATGGATTTTCATTGAAAAGATCAGGATTCATGTCTGTTAGAAAGTGATTTCTTTCAATAAATCTGTCCCTAAATCTAGCCAAGTATTGTTTTTTTTCATAAACTTAACCATGATTTTTTTTTTTGTAGCTACAGGTGATAGTGACAAGGTATCCTGTAGTAGATTGATGAAGGTGTTACATACTTTAACATCTTTGCAGCCATACATTAGCATTACATTTGCAGACTTGCATTTCATTTCTTTTTCTTCACATTTGTTATTTAAGCCGTTCCTTGTTGGATACTCCTCTTTGTCTTTCTTCTTCGCTAATGGGAGAGCAGGAAACTACGACCCCGGGGGGAGGTTTGACAACTGAAATGGAGAATGTCATTTAAAGAATGTCAGAGATGGAATGAAGTCTGTCCATACCCCTGGTGAAGCTGTAGACAATGAATGTATAGAGTGCAGTCTTCATTCTCAGTCAGCGCAGCGACGAGAGGCCAACCTATGGAAACGAGTCTCCTTAAGGCTTTATTTCATTCTAATATTGAGAGTCGTCTTGAAGGTTTGGCAACCGGTGGGAGTATCATGGTGCACAAAAAATTAATACAAATGCAGCCTTCGTTTAACAATTTCTTTTCCGTCAAGCACTGAACTGTGTCTCCTGACCCCCTGAGTCTTGGCTAGATATGTGCATGTTGTAGAATGCATTCTTTATTTCGTTGCGCCTATGTGTCCCAGCAAGTTAAGTAAGGCATTGTTCAGCCTCACTGTAGATAGGGACGTTCAAATAGCTATTGAACTTTGTATTGACATCATATGTTGGAATCACAGTTTTAAGATATTATAAGCTGCGCTTAGTGATCAAATATGATCAAATTTGATCTGGACTGAAGCACTAGGCGCACCAATACTACCGTCTTCCTCGAAAAGAAATCACTCTATTTCTGTGTAGTGACACGGCTATGTTTTAAGTTAAGTTCAATGATCTTTTGCAGTCATATAAATATCGGCAATCTGGTGTCCCGGAGAAGTGACGCAGTTCAGACGATGTCGATATCGTGTGTCTTTTTTTCTTGTCAGGAGGATGTACATTGAGTGGGTAGTTCGATGTTTGCTTACAGGTTCCATTCAAGAGCCAGGATAGTTATTTGTAATACCGCGTTGCAATGGTGAACGACAGTTGCTAAACTTTAAGTAAGTAGAAACTGTAACGCACAACATAGTTAAAGTCATCATTTTAACACAAACAGTTATCTTTTCACTCACCCTAACCAAGTTGTTTTTGTGCATAAACCTAACCTGGGGCGTTAATTTAGGAAACACTCCTGTGGGTCGTATTTGGTCGAATAGGCTGGAAGACTTGTTGATTGCTAACTTTTAGCTAGCTGCAAACCACCATGAACATGCTTGCGAGTTGTTGTCCTCAGAGGATGAAGCCTACAGACTTTAGGGTTTCCCCCGACATTCATTTTTGTCATCAACAAGTTGAGATGTTTTTTGTTTTTTTTTTTTAGTCAACTGTCTCTACAACCATTGGTGTATTGCCATTAAGTTTGGTTCCAATATTCATGGGGCCGAGAGGATTCATCTTAAGGACTTTGGTTTTCACTCTAGTGCCACAATACAGTTCTATACAAATGGTCTCAACAATTATGTGTTGGATTGTTGTGGGTGTCATTAGAGACAATCATTGTGCCGTAAGGATGAATCATTTTCATTCATCCTCACTGGCGCCAGACTTTTAGTTTGTCGGATACTTGGGACATCAGCCTCAGTTGTGGCTTCTGGTCAGAGCAACATTAATCATCAAATGTTTACATGCCAATATACTAAATACTATTATTTACATGCCAATAGACTAAATACAAAGCACATCTTGTCTTGGGTACAGCCTTACAGAACATAAATAAAATAAGAGTTATTCTAGAAAAGTGGATTTTTTTTTTCTTTGTGAACATCTCCATCAAGAAATAACCTTTAAACAACTCCAGATGTTGCCCAAACATTGTGATGAAAATCTACTTTTAGATCTATTCTTACATGTTCAATTCTTAAAAAAGAAATCCTTGGGAATCAATTCTTTTATTTATAACATTCCCATCCAGCCTATTTTTATGGCTTTGAATATAAAACTTGTGTGCACAATTTTGTAGCTATAGTTACAAGATGTAGTCATAAGCATCCCATAAAATGTTATGAAATTCTTGTCCGTGCCAGAGAACATTTTTCTGTGTTGGTTGCATCTAAAAAGTTAGTCAGTCTTTTGGGATATGTGGTTACCTGCAGTGTGTGCACAGTACAACAGTGTGGGTGTATAGTAAGAAGCAGAAACAGACGGGAAGTAGCACAAAAATAAGGAGATATTTTCAGTGGGGAGGGACACTCATACATTGATTAACTGTCAACAGCAATTCCACATGGAAAAACTGAAAGCAAATGCTTCATTATTGAGATGTCTGGAAGATTAAACCAGGAGAAAAAAGATGAGTTCATTTTTTTTTTCTTTATTTTCCACCATGTTTTAAGTGCCATGTTTTCTTTTCTACCGAATCTTTGTTTTGTGCATCATCCATATTTTTCCAGGTTTGTTATATTATAACTAAATCAAACCAAATTTAAACGAGGCAAATCCACAAATTCTTTCATACTGTCAAGTGTGGTTACCACAGAAGGTTCTTAGATACAGAACAAACAACAAACAATCTCAACATGTTAGATAGATAGATAGATATATACTTTATTAATCCCTGAGAGAGAATTTTTTTATGTTACAGCAGCATAAAAAAAAATGCACATTCTATACAATAAAATTATATTAAATAAACTAACCCAAAACAAAACCTCAACCTAAACCTAAACAACAGTGCGGTGAATTAGAATAAAACAACATACAAAACAGCAGTGCAAGGGAGTTATTGTTGTGTGATGGATTTTGCCCGAGGTGAGTTATTGTACAGTCTTATTGCGGTCGGCAGGAATGATCTCCTGTATCTGTCCTTGTGACAGCGGAGCTGGAGGAGTCTATTGGAGGAAGTGCTCCGCTTTCCAAGCCAATGATGGAGCCGGCCTTCTTAACCAGTTTGTTAAGTCTGTTGGTGTCTCCGGCTCCGATGCTGCTCCCCCAGCAGACCACGGCGAAGTACAATGCACTGGCCACAACAGACTGGTAGAACATCTCCAACATCTCGCTGCACACATTGAAGGAGCGAAGTTTTCTCAAGAAAAAGAGTCGACTCATCCCCTTCTTATAGACAGCGTTGATGTTGGTCGTCTTCTTCGGTACAGGAACCAGGCACGGCGTCTTCTACAACACCGGGACTTCCTCCTGCTTCAGGCCCAGGTTGAAGAGGTGTTGTAGGACCTCAGCCAGCTGGACGGCGCAGGTCTTCAGGACCCCGGGGATGATGCCGTCAGGTCCTGCAGCCTTGCGCTGGTGGAGTCTCTCCAGCTGTCTCCTAACCTGGCCAGTCGTCACAGAGAGGGGGACGAGGGGGGGTCACGGCGTCAGTGATGGAAGAGCCCTTTGATGTTAAGGGCTCTGTGTCCATGCAGCTCACCAGGGGGGACAGAGGGAGGAGGGGGGGGCAGTGGATGTGTTTGGGAGGTGTGGTGTGTAGAGGAGACAGATGAGGGCGGTGAACTAAACCTGTTGAAGAAACAGTTTAGCTCCTTGGCCCTCTCTAGGGAGCCCCCTGGTTGTCTCTCTCTCCCCTTGAAGCCAGTAATCTCCTTCATCCCGGTCCACACCTCCCTCACATTGTTCTGCTGGAGTTTGGCCTCCAGCTTCCTCCTGTAGGAGTCCTTGCACTCCCTGAGCTTCTCCTTCAGGTTGCGCTGCACTCTCCTGAGCTCCTCCCTGTCCCCAGACCTGAAGGCTGCTTTCTTCTTATTAAGAAGCGCCTTCAGGTCACTGGTGATCCATGGTTTGTTGTTGGGGAAGCAGTGTACAGTCTGGGATGGTACGGTGGTGTGTTCACAGAATTTGATGTATTCTGTGATACAGTCCGTCATGCTGTTGATGTCCTCCCCATGTGGTCCACACAGCACGTCCCAGTCCGTTGACTCAAAGCAGGGCGTCTTTAACCTCCTGTGTCCACCTCCTCACAGTCCTGGTGGTTACAGGCTGCCTCTGCACCAGAGGAACATACTTTGGTGTCAGCAAGGACCAGGTAGTGATCTGACCTACCAAGGGGTGGGGGGAAGGGCAGTAGCACTGTATGCATCCATGGTATTAGCATACAGTAGGTACAGGGTTTTATTGTTCCAGGTGGGGCAGTTAACATACTGGTGCAAAGTTGGCAGAGCTTTATCCAGACCGGTGTGGTTAAAGTCTCCAGTAACTGCCAAAAATGCACCGGGACGCTGTGTCTGCAGTTTGGACACAGTGGAGTGGATGGTGTCCACTGCTGCCTCTGCGTCAGCTGATGGAGGAACGTAAACAGCGATAACAATGGCGGACGAGAACTCCCTCAGCAAATAATACAATGTTGACAAAAGCTTGGAATCGCACCTATGGTGGCTCGGAAAAAAAATACTTTCCTCTTAGTACATTATATCTCAATAAAAGAAAAGTCAACAATAACTCTTTTAATGGAGTAGTCCATCAATTCTGCCTCAAACTGTGTCTCCCTCAGATGTGTACTTAAAACTTAATCCCATTTCGAGGGCCAATTGTGAATGTGGCACACTACTGATGGGCTATAAAGCTTTTTCTTAGGTCAGGGTGATAGTGGTAACAAGGCCCAACAGGGTACTATTAGAGTGCATTTCAAATGTCACCATTATGTCATTCTGTTGCCTGACAGCTGTGAATGGCAGAGACAGAGAGGTCATGACGGGGAATTTCATCCGCTCTCTGACGAGGGGGGAGCCGAGACATGTGCACCTCTGTCAAGGCAATCCAGAGCTCGTCTGACAGATAACTGATACCTGGGCTTTAAAAGAAATGAGTATGAGAGCAAGTCTAGGGCATCATAATCCCTTTGGAAAGGTTTTCCATCTGTCACAAACGGTGGTGACCGGGCTTGGGTAATTTCCCCACAGGATTTACAGAGAACATTAAAAAAAGGAGCCGTGTAATATTCGCCTTACCTCAGAGAGGCTGGCAGGTAGAGAGCAGCAGCCGAGCCTGGAATATGGTGGGATATGACGATCCACACTGTTCATATCCCACCAAAAGGCAGGGTCTCGTTTTTAATGGCTCGTTAGGCTTTCATCTGTGGTTAGCTATTGTTTGCAAAGATCAAAAATATATATTACTTGCGTCTCGGCATGTCGTTATGATTCCGCAATACTCTGCTGATTTCAAGAAACTGTAGAAATGCCAACATAAAACTCTCGTGAAGCGTCGGTACACCTGTGGCTGCAACTGTCTAATGGATCATAATCTGTATATGTTGTTGATCATGGCCTCTTGAACCTACCAGTAGATTTTGTAGCCCCATACTAGTCCATATATTTAGGACAGATAATAACCTCCTATTTAATAGGCTACAGTTAGAAAGGCTTTAATGGTTGTTTACACATCGAGAAAACAGGAAAATGATCAAATGCAGAGAAAATATACATTTCTGTTAAATACCTTCATCAGGCGTAAAATTCCCAATATTAAACGTCACTCATACTAAAGCCACGGGCTGCAATAACCAATCAAAAGAGAAGGCAAATCACAAAAACCTGAGACAATTAAAGATGCAACAGTTGATTAAGATTTTCTTTAAACGAGAGCAAAATAAGAATGTCAAGAATAAAGAATACAAGTGAAGGCAGGGAAAAGAAAAAAGAAACAAAAACAAAAGACTGAGGCAGAATGCATAACAATCTAGTTTGAAACTGGAAACATCTTAACTACCTTAAAGAAAAAAACAAACCACCCATATTTTAATAGTCTACTGATAAAGTTATGGACATAAAACTCCTGACAATGATCCATTGAAACATTGCAGCTCCAATAAACTAATTTCTGACAACTTTTTCTTTTGCATAACCAGTAAGAGAAAATTAGTTGAATGGCAGAATGTGACGGGAGCTGTGATCAGCTGCAAGATGCTGGAAATTAAGATGTAGGTCCTATCAAATTGCCTGTGGGGTCAAGGGTCACTGGAGCTCATTGCCCCTGACAAGCTTCTGGCTTCTGTAATTGGATGCTGCATCATAAATGGTGTTGTTCCTCAGAAGGAAGGCAGCACTGCTCTGACAAGAGACTTGGCTGCGGGTTATGTTAATAGACCATTGCTTTCTTGTGTCCAAAGAGTTTTCTATGAACAGTTTATAAGCTGTCTTCAAGAAAATTAAAGGAACTGTTTGCCTTGGTCTGCAAGTTTTCTATGACATTATATGGTTTTGACTTTTCAATTAGTTCTTTGTTAATGAACCCAGGCCAGAAATTGCATGCACGTTACGTTACAGCACCCTTGTTTTATGTTATACTGATTTTTCATGTACATAAATAGAAGTGACACTGAAGGTCTCACATGGTGTCCATGCTAAGAACCAGGAGACCTTCGTGTCTGTGAGAATATGCCATGTGTTTCGAGGTGTTGTTGTACTGTATACACCTGCCAATTTTGCTTACCACCACCAACTGTTTGGCATCTGGGAAAGCCGGTGGTTGGCATTTGCTGCCTTGGAGAGGGTGATGTGGAAGAGACCCGTGGGCCAAGAAAGAGACCTGTGGGTGTGAGACACAGATGCCTGGGCCTACAGAGCTGTGCACCGAGTCAAACCTCGTGTGATACGCTGTATGTTCCCACCGCCTTCGCCGAGAGGCAAAACTACGTGGGAAGTGTCACATTTCCCTGATGGTTGGTATGTGTCAGGTACAGTACTCTGTGCTACGGGGAGAGAGATGAAAGATGGGGGACTTTCGTATATAATGTGATGCACTGACAGCAGCCCCGTGTCACCTGGGCTGCTGACCACTTGTGACATGGCAGAAAGAAACGGTTGAGTGTAACGACTATTTTCGAGCAGCCCTCCTGTAAAAGTGACACTTTTCGAGTTAAGTGCTTTAAGCAAAACACCGCTGCCCTCTTGCCCTTTGCTGAGCAACTCTTTGAGTGAGATCGTGGCTGTAAGAGGGGGAGCCAAAGGCTGTGTTGTAAATCGCAGCATGCTGGGCATCAAGTGTTCATAGTTGTTCCAGAGAGAATGGGGTTAGTGTGACATTGCAATATTTTCAACCCAGTAAAAGTGTGTAATGCACTAGCCAGTCCACCAGAGAACGGTGTGTCAGTGTGACAGTTGGCGTCACCCGCAGCCTGTATATAAAAGTGGACGTAGCTTCCAGGTCTGAAAAATGAGGCCGATGCGGAAGTACCTTAAGCTGCAATACCACCGAGGGCCGCTAGAGGTCGACTCCAAAAAGCCTCCTTCTCCATAGACTCCCATTCAACTTTTCTCATGAAATTCATGGTCATTCAATTTCTTCCACAAGTTATTTCAGTTTTTCTAGCTAAAGTCACTCCTTATTATTAGTTTTATGGCGGTCCATCTGAAAATAATTCTGTTATTAATGAGAAAATTTGCCTAAAAAAGCCTTGTTTTGGGGGGCATGTCTGTTTGATTGACAGGCCTTTTTTTGCAGCCAGGCTGGGGAGTTGGACGTTGTTTTGTCGGATTTCCAATTAGAGTCAGACCCACCGCTCACTCCTCCCCTGCTCATCCAAGTATGGTCACTTCTGGCTTCAAACTGGTCTGAACTAGCAACATGGAGACGGCCAACACTTGAACTCGAGGCTTCATAGTGACCATTCACAAACCAGTGGGTGATGTCACTTTTGGTTGCCGCTTGGTGTCAACTTGCCGTGAAAAGTAGACTCTCGTGTCATGAGACAGGTCATATGACAGCGGTCATGTAATGGAGGTTATTTGATGTAGTACAAAATCACTTAAGTCTATGAAGGAGACTGGTTGGGGTGGTTAGATTGGTTAAACAGTGGATGTCGTTTTCTAACTCTAATTTGAAGGAATATGCAATTCTCTGGCACCCCTTTATGATGTCATCATTTTAAGAGGGTAGTGATGCCTTGAGCTTCACAGGAATATCCCCCAATAGAGTCCAGACACTGGTGGTGGTGGTAGAGCAGGGCTGAAGGATGATGCTGAGGATCTGGTTGGATGTAATATGGAGCAGGATTACTGATGATGAGCTCAGTGGAAGGACCCATGGACGCTGGTCCTGATGAAAACTGGAGGTGAACGAGGTGGAGGACGGTCGTATCCATCTGACACTAAAATGTCAGCTGACAGCAGCAGAGAGAAGAACGGTTTTTAAATTACAACAGCAAGATGTTCGGCAGAGACAGATGTTGTGGCAAGATCTGATTGGTTCAACAGGGAGAAACACATAGATAGACACTGCAAGAATTAATCTATGTTCTCAAGCAGTGGTTCTCAACCTCTGGCTTCACTGTAGAGCGAAGGTGTTGCAAGATATTTCGCACAATAAGAATCCAAAAAGGAGCGTGTCGTTTGTTGTAAATTCTGTAAGAAACAACAATTATTTTTGGTGGATTTCTGGCAAATTTTACCTTGCTGTTCCTCTAAACTGAATTAAAGTAAAACTGGGAACAACTAAATGTTTTTTTGAACAGTAGCCAATCCATTACAATATGCTGATAAGAGGGTGAAAAGAAATCTTTATTTTAAAGGGGGGGGATACCCGAGCCTAAAAGGTTGGGAATCAATAGTCTAGACTGACATCCTTATGTGGCCACTTTATGTGGGTCTCAGTCACTGTGTCAGTATTACAGCATGAGGCACAATTGCTGTGTAGTATGTGTAAAAACTGAATCTGGGTTACACTGCACAGTAATTATTCAGAACCGACTGGAAGCCCTCAACTTCCCTGCCATCCCACTAGTCCATAGCTTAAGAGAAATGAGAAGCGCTTCCCTTATACTTTACTGATAGCTCCCGTATTTGAGCTCATCCGCACTGGCTGAACAAGTACATGCAGCTTTTTATAAGTCGTAGAAGCAAGTAGTTGAATAGACGGCGCAACGTTACATGGCTTCACCTGAATTCAATGAACCAGGTTTATAAAATGTAGCCGTCAATCTTTTTAAGTGTACTCCTTGTATTTGCATGTGTTTTCACTGCATCTATTAGCATCTCTCCACTTTCTGAAGGTATACGTGTTCAGCCAAGTGGAGACTCGTATGTTTAAACGTGCGTTTTCGCCTTGTGATGAATTGGCAACCTGTCAAGTGTGTGTCTATGTTCCCAGCCTGCTGCTGGCATGTGCTCAGGCCTCTCGCACCTGAAAAAGTTGCATAGTTGGTTGGAAAAAGATGTTCTCCCTGAATTATTTATCTCGCAGCCAGAACGTACCGACCATAATTTAGAGTCTCTAATACAAAATATAAAGTCCCCGTTGTTGAATTGATCAAACATTTCTTTCTTACCTGTTCACTCTTTCTTCCTTCAGCTAAACAAATGTAGCTCGGAATAGCAATGAGAGCAACAGTGCATGGCCTTGAAATTATGCCCGTCTGACGCTCACCCTCGAGACACAGTTGAACAGTTCAGAGCTGAACCAGAGCGGAGCAGCGCGAATGAATATGCACTTTGACTGGGTGAGTAGAAACCATAACCCCCTCAGCCGGGCTCGCTGACAGCCCCCTGCTGTTCAGCAGTTGACTTGTGGCAGCTTACAAAGTTTTTGTTTTTATTATGGATGGTACATTTTGGTGGATCATGAGCTGAGCCACTCTTAAATGAGATGAGCTAAACTTTATTCAGTGATGCTGTTGAGGCAGATCAGCACCATTTACTGCTTCGTTATTTGGACCACAAACAGGGAAGCTATTCGTGCATAGTCTGCAAAGTTTACTTAAATAGCTGTTAAGCATCGTTACCACACTTTGTTCAACCTCTTAACTCTAAATTTGTGCCGTTAGGAATCGGAGCTTTGCTTTATTTTAATCCTGTATCTAGTGATTTGCACCTTTTGCAGGCGAATGCAATTACTGAGCTGGTAAAAAAAAAAATAATCAGCGGGTGCCTGCAGACCGACAACCAATGTGAAGAACAGTCATATGTAAAACGCAGGTGCTAATGAAGACGACACAGAAAGTAATTTAATATATAAATAAAGAAATCTCTTTCTAAATAATATTAATAGTCGCTCTACATCTAATATATGACCGTGGTTGAACTTTAACACGGTAGATCATGGATATAACAGCACAAACTTAGCCTTTTAATTGAGCTTCTGTAATGTGACAAAATAGTTTCTGAGTGAAAGTGTACTGTTGATGCAGGGAAAGTAGAATATGGAGATTGAAAGATTTGATTTGATCGTTCTAAAGTGTGTGTTACTTAGTAAGCACAAGGCCTCCGGTGATGAACAACATTCTGTTTGTTCTCGACTGAGAGGTGGACAGTGAGGCAGAAACTGATATATTTAAACTCAAACACATTCTCCCAACCATGTCACTGCTAGTTACTAGAATCCAAGAGCTAGCAGTATGAAAGTGCAGACAGGATTTTGGCAAAATTGATCAGTTTAGCGTAAAAAAAAAACAAGAAAAAAAACTGTGTGGGTAAGCTTGTTAGCATAAACTGTGGGAGCCGGCATGACTAGCAGGGTTAACAGCAGAACGCTGTAGAAGACACAACTTCTTCTGCTGTTCATGCTCTCACCAGCGGCCGACCAGAATCCCTCCTTGTCGGTTGTTTGTACTGTTTTGCTGTGTGTTTTTATTATATAGTCACTATTTATTGAGTAAAAGTTCAATCCCAAACCTTAAATAAATTTTTTTTGACAAGAGTATTAGAGAGTTTCGTGATTTTGCACGTCAAAATTAGGTCAAACTCCACAAAGTGAAAGTGGGGGGACAAATCTCGCGTCACCCCATTCAGGAAACTTTTCTACAGCAGATGAAATGGGCGTGATCTTGAGTCCAATTTTTCAAAACTTTTTTCAATTTCACCGTGTCTGTAATATGGTGCTTCCACAGCATTGCGTTGACACTTGTTTACATTCCGCCTGCGAGATAAAATATATATTTATTGTGAAGCGGTGCTTTGGTCCGTAGCAGCATTTTTATTCCTCTCTTAAACATAGAGCGCCTTTACAGTAAAATGCAATTTGACTCACTGTAATGCACTGCACTGTACAGTCTGTCACTATGACCAGCAGCTCAGTGGAGCGAGAGGAGAGAGGACCACAGGGGACTTGGAGGGGAGGACTGGGTCTAAGTGTTATGCGGAGACAGGCAGTGACCTCGTGGGAAAGGTACACACCATCTCAGTTCATGAATTGGCTCCAGATGGGAACTGGCAAGTGGGAGAAGCGGAAGAGAATTGTATCGACAGGCTATGCCTGGGCAGGCTCTGAGCAAGGCCATTAGCCATGTTGCCGAGTCACCAGGGAAAGCGCCGTCAGTTTGAGATTTCACTTCACCTCAGTGTTGATGGGAGCTCTCTCGGCCCATCCTGCACGGTGGCCAAACACTGCGGCAACACCCAAATCAAGATGCTGATGGAAAAAAAAAAAAAAAAAAAGCACCACAAAACTCAAATAATAAATAGCTCTAATGTGGGGAACAGGTTGGGATAATGGTCTTGTCCTTCTGCTAATCTCCCTTTCTTTTAATGAGATAATTCCAAAGTCCTATTAACTAAATGACTTATTCTGTCCTTCCTTAACTTTTTCAAATTCACACCATCTATTGTTAGTACCTGAAAGTTGGGAGGCCATTAACACCACAGGGCTCAGCAGGAATGCGGCCTGTACTTTGTGAGTTACCGTCTGGCTGTCTTTAGAGACAGGAGACGTAAATAACTACAGAAGTGTTTGCTATGACTGATGGGAAATTTAAAAAGTTTAACTAAATCAAATGTAAAGAAAAAAGGGAACAAAGAAAAGACAAAACAAGAGGCCTGGATATTTAATCACAACAGCCCACCTCCATGTTAATCTCATGTTGATACCTGTTTTTATAAATAGATAACAATGTATTGATGTTCATCTGTATGGTAAAAAGTTATAAAACACACAAGCTGGCTCACGCACTGAGGCTCAACTCTGTTGATAAATCTGTATGATGCTTTGAAACTTGTTCAATTTTACAAACTTGCCAGTGCTTGATTCAAGTAACATCCGCTTTTCTCAAAATCTGCCATAAAACATGAAGCAAGGATTAAGGATTGGTAGCCATGGGAACCATGGCATTGATATAATCTTAAAATCAATCTTAAAGCAAAAACGGCGATCAGTCATCCTGTAAACGGGGTATTCTGATCTGTTTTCTTGTTTGTTTTTGCGACAAGTCAAGTTGTAGGTCCATTGAGGAAGTTCAAACTTCCCTCTGATTAGTTGAAGAAAAAAAGATTCAGTGAATGTGTTGCAATAGTTTCACATGTAACGTCGTCGTGATGAGGGGATACCGTTAGCAGTGGAAAAAGGAATCTTGAAAAGTACCTGGTTCCAAAAGTGAGTAGAGTAGAGTAGAGTAGAGTAGAGTAGAGTAGAGTAGAGTAGAGTAGAGTAGAGTAGAGTAGAGTAGAAACTTATCACCTTTCAGCGGGGATGTTGGCGTGTCCTCCAGTGTGTGTCGGTGCAGCATGTCATCACAGTTGTGTGCAGTTACAGGTGCAACACGGCACTTCTAACCAAAAGTGAGAGTCAGACCAGCCTCGAAACTTTCCCTCAGTCAGAGAGACCAATGAAATTCCACTTTTGTGCCCAGTGTTGAGTCACTCTTTAATTTGATCTTGGTTATTAAAAAAAACCTCCTCTGCAAAAAAAAAAAAAAAAAAAATCCTCTGCAAAGCTCGAATTTCGGTCCCAAGAAATAACCGAACTTTTTTTTTTTTTACTGAGCAATAATCTGGCTTTGAGAAAGCATTGGTTGAATAACTAAACCTTAATACCTGCAGCTGTAGCGATCATAACTCTTTACTCCGTAGAGAAGTTACTTCCAGTATCTTATGCAGAAGAGTCTGTAGGAGGTATTTATGCCTCAGTTTTACTGCTGATGGAAAGATTTGTGCAGGATACTTTACCTCACACTAAGATCAACATTTCAATTCAAATACTATTCACTGTATTTGCTGTTTCCAATCAACTTAAACATATAGTTTGTCCTCACCAATACTTAAGGCACGGCCTTAACACATTCGAGAGTTTAACAAGATGTTACAGGCCATTGCCATGCTGCAAAGTGAGCATCTAACTGCAGTCCCCACTTTTTGACAGCAGTGACAGACTGTGATGCGACGCGTGCCTAGCTGTGCTGAGAGAGGCGTCTATTCTGATCAGCTCCACTCGGAGCAGGATATTTGGAGTGAACACTGTCAAAACCCTCTGCAGTCCCCCTCTCAGCCGAGGACAGCCCGTGCCACAGCACATCAGTCAAAGACGGGCCTCAATACCTCCGTTGCCACGAGAGGAAATTTGGTGTGAGTGCGTGAATGCATTAAAAGAAAAAGTTTGCAGATTACATTTTTCTTTAACACGTAGCAAATACATCTGGGTAGACAAGCCTCAACCAATTTAGACCCCTCCCTACTAAGAGTTGTGAATTGAATATCAGCAAGTTGAGTTTAGCATATTTTTCATGAGACCTTTGTTGAATATTTGTAGCATTTTAAATGGTACAGAGATTTTGTTATTAATCACACAATCCCCAAAACTGCTTCTCTGTCACGGTGACAAACAGTGAAACCAGAAGTGCATTTACAGCACATTTGTTTGTGGCTTCCTATCCATCCTTCTGCCAGCTTCTCTCAGTGTGTGTGTGTGTGCGTGCGTGCGTGCGTGCGTGCGTGCGTGCGTGCGTGCGCGTGCGTGTGTGTGCGTGCACCAGAATGTATTATTCCTCCTCTTAGTTGTCTATCACCACCTACAGTATGTGTTGGCGTGTGCCCATGTGTATGCATGTGTTCGCTGTCTGACTCCATAAGCCAGTGCAGTCGAGGGAGTTGTCAGAAGGTGGTTGCCCTGGTTTCCTTCGCAAGAAAGATGAGCATCTCCTGCATAACCCCAGAACAAAAAGGCAACCTCCCTGACTACAGCAACGAAAAAGTAACTTCCTAAACCAGTAAAATTCCCCACCGAAGCCAAATAAAATAGATGGGATCTGATCCTACGGAGACCAATCAACACCTGCTATTCTTTTTTCTGTTATGTACCTTCAAAATAAATCATTCCTCATCTGACTGGAAGCAGCCATTGTGACCGAGGATTAAAACTCTTCCACAGACTTGTCTGAGCTTCTTGGGGGCAGTTTGTTTGCCGCACTCCCGTCTGAACTCTCTCTGCCAGCTGATGGATTTTGCAGATCCAGCGCACAGCCTCCTTGGGCTTCACTAAATGAATTAGGGAGGGCTGAGTAGCCACATTTTTAGCTTGGTGCACTAGATGCACATTATCCTGAGCTGTTGAAAGCCTAAATACCTGCTGGGCCTCGCTATGGCCGTTCGACTGACATCAAGTGCCCGCAGAGAGGTCGGAGAGGGAGAGAGACTGCACAGGATAGAGAGAGCGCGCAGGAGAGAGTGGCTGATGACAGCGAAATCGATTAATTGAAAGAGTGGACAACTCTTGCGCGGATTGAGTTTCACTGCTGTGATAAAACAAAGTGCACATTATGTTATAAAATGAGTAAAAGAACGAGTTAAGCACCTCGAGGCCCAGCGATGAGAGCGACTGCATTCGCCGCCTCACATCTTTTATAGCTGCAGAGGCTCCCTGCGCTTTGCTGCAGCTCAGACAGACGCTGAGGCACCAGAAGACGTCTTTGCTTTCCTTCCCAGGAGATTCACGTCCTCCATCAATATTTAAGTTTGTTTATCTTTAGCTGTTTCACTTTATTGACCACGCTCAGGATACTCTTTATTTATCTTTGTTTTCATAGCGCAGGCACCAAGATTGTGTGCAGAACTCTTCTGTTAATTCAGTTTTTTTTCCCGGAGACAACAAGAGCACAAACCATTGTTTCACTTGCTATAGCCTTCACTCTTGTATTTAATTATATTACGAAAGCTATGCATTATATAACACAATCCATATTATGCCGCTAAAGTATAAACTCACAGTGTTCTCTTCGTCTCTCTTCTCTTCATGAACACCAGCACCGCTTTTTTACCTTGAATATCTGCCGCTTCCCAAACAGCGGAACATTCACTGCACGCTTAGCACGGCTGAGGCCATTATCAGCAGCATCATTAAACTCTGCCGTGCAACGTCATCCCCTAATAATATCATGTTTAATGCTCAATTATTTGAACACTAATGATCTATGACAGCCCTGGACCTCTTACAAGAACCTCATTGGTTCGCTGCCAGCTTTTATCCACCATCGAAGTAGTGCAAGATATCCAGCTCACAGGTGCACTACATCAGTCTCTGCTAGTGTCAATGGGATTACCTGTCCTCTCTAGCCCGAGCCGTACACTGGGAGGGATAGAGAAAAGAAGCTGGGGAAATAGGTCAAGCACACTGATAAGGGCAGGTGTTCTTTTGAAGATGTCTCTAAAGTCTCCGGGGGACCAAGTACAGCGAAACATTGCTCCTTCAATAAAAAAAAAAATTTTAAAAAAAAAAGAGAGAGCTTCTGTTAAAATCAGTGCAGCCACAGAAGGGCCACTGCTCAATAGATCTGTTCAGATCATATCTGAGCGCTGTAGTTAATGGAATTTACAGCACATTCCTGTAATGATCCACCGAGCACCACCTTCTTCCTCTCTTCCCTTCTCTTTTTCAAACACGGACACCAAGGAGCATGAATTGTTTGTGTTAAAGATGCCCTACCTTACAACTCTTAAAAAAAACCAACACAGATCCTAAAGGCTGTATAAAGATACAGACAAGAAGAACTAAAGAGTTTGGATAAATATCTGCTAAAAATGCTCCTCAAATAATGTCTTGCTAACGTGATTCCAGTGTGAAGAGATGGAAGTCAAAACTTACAGTCCTTGTACTTTGCAAAGAGGCACCATAGTGACCAGTAATGCTGTCACTGTACAGTACATATTGGCTTATGAGTATTCTTATAAGAGACTTGGAAATACATAAACATATTCTTTAAAGTTATTATTTCAGATCTAATCAACATGCCTTCTGTTACGTTATGGATTCTGTCCAAACATGTTTTGGTCTTATTTTAGTGTGTTTTTGTGCACTGATGATTATTAATAACATTTGACCTCTACCTCCTAAATAAAGAAGTTTAGATAATCTAGCTTATTAAGATCCTCTATGATTATCTGTCTACTCATCTTTCCTGCCTTGATAGTGGTTCTTTATCTGGTCCAAAACAAACGCAGTATTGTAGAATAAAGCTCATTTGGATTTAAAATCAAATTAAAGTCCATTTAGGCAGAAAGAAACCGACATCCTGTCTACAGTTCATCCTCAGTGCCAAAGTCTGAGACCCCCTGATGTTATTGCAAACCTTTCTGTTGAAGCAGGCTTTTGATTAAACCCTTCCCAACAACAGGAATGATATATAGGATTTTTTTTTTCTTAATATGCAGCATTCCACTTTAACTAGACAAGTTCTCAGGTGTAGCCAGAGGGATGATGTCATTGTGATGAAAGGCAAAGTGGTCATGTCTTTTCATGTCGGAAATCCCTCCATTAAATAACAGATGAAAGAGCAGCTAAAGAGAAAAGAGAGCTGGTCACGCCGGATCGAGAAGACAAAGCTAATGCTTAGAACAGGATTTCAAGGACAGGTGGCATTGTATCTCCGCACTGACAATGAATCTGTCGACACCTCTGTCATCTTGGGAAGTAGCTTTGACCTCGGTGACGGATTTTGCATTTGGCATCCTTTTGACTTTCCTCCCAATGCCAACATGAAATAGAATCAAGATACTTTGAAGTTAGGTGTCAAAACACAAGTCCTCACTTGCTAGTGAATAAGTTATGACAGTACCTCTTGTGGTCAAAGTTTTATTCTTCGAGGTTTGCTTGGAAGAAGTTAAAAACACATTTGCTTGTCAGTTGGCACCCACTTAGGAAATTATATAATAACATACAATTTAAACATTACGATTATGGTAATTTACTTACACTGTTGCCGAAGATGAGAAACTATCACAGTTACAACTTTGAAGTTCTTCTTTAGTATATGCTGTACTAGTAGCTTATGCGCTATGTCATGCTTCTACACCACCTCATTTCAGGCATCATTCGCAGCTATAGTTATTATGCTATGAATGTTTTTGGAAAAAATATGTGATAAACTGTATGTCATAAAAAAAAATATATATATTTTAAATGAATAGACAAACCTTAAGCTGGGAACTACTGGGTTAAAACTATGCCTAACAACTTTTCTATACAATAATATTATATCAGCCACCGAGGGACTTTCTCTGCAGAACAATGGTCACAGAAACAAGCTGCAGTTTCCGTTCAGCGGCCTGACAGAGAAATTTAAAGTCACCGGAGCCAGTCAGGTGCTGCTTTATAGAGACCTTAACCGGTAGGAAGTGGCGCGCACGGGAGGCAGTCAAACAGGCAGAAGAGACACGGCATCCTGCTGTTGGCTCTGTGGCAGCCGGGCGAGCAGGTCGTTGGAGCTACCGTATACGTAAGACCTCGCTACGACAAAGCCCCGGGGGAGAGAGAGATGTCAGCTGATCCCGGGGAGAGATCCGTGCGGAGTTGGAGGAGTAATGCCGCAGTAGGACAGTGGCCATGCGCAAACAGGGAGCTTGGACTAATTGAGACCATACAATTGCACATGATCACCTGGGAAGTCAGGAGCAGCTAGACTCAAGCTTTTGATCCAGTCAGAGTAGGATGTCCTCCCAAGCCCATCCAACCTGTATTGCTGTGGGTCGAGCCAGCACCTCAGCATGCCCACTGTGCTTGAGAAGAGGTAGAGGTTTTTTGGAGCACTTCTTGAGCTGCTGCCCAAAAGCCTCGGTGGATGGAAAGGTACAAGTGGAGCAACGACCAGGTGAAGTAGGCAATGGCATCTCTACTGGAACCCAACAAAGCAAATATCGGCATCCATCAAGGCGCAATATCACTTTTCGTCAGGGTGGGATGAGAAGTTCAGGCAGAGCTCAGGGCCTCAACTGGGCTGCCAGCCGTAGCACGTGACTGGCAGCTGAAGGTTGACTGCAGCTGAAGCAAGGATGACATAAATTTGGTTTTCATATCTGACTGTGCTACATCAGTGGTTCTGTAGGAAGTCAATGTATCCTGGGAACGCTGAGGTGAGTAGGCCACAAGCATAAGAAGACCAGATACCTCAACAGAAAACCAAAACCAAAAAGTGTTTAGGTGCCTGTGGAGCAAGCGAGAAGATGAATAGTGTAGCACCACTTAGTCACAAGGCGGGGACTGATCATTGTCAGCTAGCTTGACTCTGGGTGCATCACATCAAGTTGCACCACCTGGTGTTTTGAGAAACTATAAATACGTGATATAAAAAAAAAATCTGCACTTTTATTCAAATAGGAATTTGAGTGCACCTAATCGAGAATTCTGATCCACTGGTTGTCAGATATAAAGGATCTGAGCACTTCTTCCATTATAGATGGGCTTTTTCCGCCAGTGTTTTTCCAAATACAGTATGTATAGCAGCTCTGCGAGGGTCATAAATGGGTAAATCAATCATCATGAATGAGGAACAGCTGCTACGTAGATGAATTATTCCACCCACACACCTACTGTTTAGGTTTCTGGAGGCATCATGTACTGACTTCAACAAGATGTCACTGACAGGAAGATAGCCACTTGACAACAGCAAGAGGGATACAGGGTGCTCTCGCTCCCCGTTTTGCTTTTTAAAAAAAAATCGTAACTTTTCTATGCAGGCACTCATTCATAAACAGCACAAGGGAGGGTGTTTAGCCCATCTGTTTCTACACAGAAAAAAAAAAAAAGAAAGCCTTACAACTCTACATGGATTCATTATATGAATTTCAAACAAGCTATCATGATAGCGTATAGCGGTTTAGCTTGCCAAGATCTAATTGTCTGTTTCCCCAATGTCACTGGATGCTGGCGTTTGCTACAACACCCCATCTCCTCATCTCAACATTCCCAGCCCGCCCCCTCATTAAGTGAATCATTTCTTGAGATGCTCTAATGGCTTCTAAATTGTTTATGGGGCAATTTAATTTGTGTGTAAGGTATCCTAATAAACACTCTTGGCACACAGACAAGTAATTATACGTTTGGCTAAATAGATAATTGAATGGGCTTGAGGATAGATTAGTGCGTCTGAGGAATGTTAGGAAATAGAGTAACTTTTGAAGAAATGCAAGCCACTGAATTTACAGTAATTGTGTTGCATAGCATGAGAATAACCTGAGTCTGATTTGCAGGGAAATAAAATTGCTTTTCTTTTAGCAAATTGAACACGTTATTTTTCTTAGGTTTTGTAAAATATTGTTTGTCTTTGTCGTGTTATCTCAGCAAAGAGCGGCTATTGAACCACTTTGAGTTGGTATTTACAAAAATATCAATCAAGGCTGCAGTACTGTTGTATATCCTCATCCAATAACATGAACACTCCCTGGAAATCTCATTGTTTTGGTCCACACAGGGATATTAACCTCTGACAAAGAGAGTAAGCTTTTGCTATCGAGGTCAAGCACAATATCGGGAGCAATATAGCCTCAACGAGGCTATAATGTGTTAGAAATTGAATTAGGTGCTTATTATTACTTTAGGGCATTGAATCACAATATGTATTCAAACATTTTATCGACCAGACTAGTAATGTCCTCAAGTAAGATGCCTGAATGATTAAATTTGTAAAATTGTAGTCAAACCTGCAGCAACATACATGTATGCACCGGCATCTCCCAGAGGGCTTATGATGATGAAAGTTTGAAGCTTGAACAACAACACTGACCATTTCCAGTGGTGACTTGAGCCTTCAATGGGCTTTTCCTGGAAGTTTTTATCATTGGAGCATCAAACAGCCCGAGACTGTGTCAAACTGAAATCTCTACGCAGCAGAGCCTGAATGATTTATGCATTTGTCATTTCTCATTTGTTGAAACAAGGTGCCAACGTTTTTGTTCCATTGCGCCAGTCAGGCCTTCGGAGATGAAGAGGTAAGGATGGAGCAAATGTCCTTGAAGAGAACAGCAAAGTCAACCAGGCAATTTGTTTAGGTACACCTATTTTTTCAAGTATTTCCCTGTGAAGGTGTAACGGTTGCAGACAATCACCTGGTGACTCAGTTGTAAATCTGTCCTTCGACGATGTGATATCACTCCTACGCTGTAAAACAGAGCGAGGATAGTGAATGTGATTGCATCTTAAGAGGAAATATCTCATTTTCTTTTAAATGTGCCCACCCACGGCAGACCCAGTCAATGCTTTGATCCACTCTCTGCTTTGATCAATAATTACCATATTGGCCTGAATTTAGGACAACCCTGATTATAAGACACCAGCCCCACCCCTTTTTTTTTTTTTCAAACATCAGTTTTTTTAGGAAAATACTTTTTGAAGATTGGAAAATACTTTGATACTTTTCATATTGGAATAGAGAGTCCTCATCAGTGAAGCCCTTTCTGTTCTGAAAGTGAGCCATGACATGCGGTCATACGTGAAGCCCACATTTGTAAATCTATCAGTCAGATATGCACATTTTCCCATCAGGCTCTTGACACTGTCAGAATCATTTTGTCTAACAGCCTTTTTTAGCCTTTTTTTTTTTAGCTCATCATCTGTGACAGTCATAATTCTTGGCTGCAGATGATCATCATCTGCATAATTCTTTCTTTGACTGCAACCAAGTGATAACCCGCCCTGGCGTCGACCACTGGTTTCTGGGGACACTACGCATGTCCACCGATACCAGTTAACTGATGGCACCAATACTTATGAAATAATTATCAGAGGGACTTCCAGAACCCTGATCAGAGGGAGTGAATTTAGTTATTGACATCATAATGACCTATTTACAAAAAGTGTACAATTTTATTTTTTACAAACAAAGGATTTACGCTATTTGAATGGGAGTCTCCAGCACCCCTAGTGGCCCTCCATGGTATTGCACTCTAAGGCACTTGGTCATCGGCTTAATCTTTCAGACCTGCAGACTTGATCAATTTTTATATAAAGTATGATTACGAGATTCGAATGAAACGGATAATTCAATACTGCTGCTTGTAAATCTGTGCATGTTATTCTTATGTAAACCTGTTTTGCACAACTTAGCCGTGACACTCATTCAATTCTGCTGCTTGCAAAATAATGTATATCCTATAAAACTGCAACGTTGTCCTTTAACTCATAGCACATTACAGTTAAAAAAAAAAAAAGCAAGGTTAGAATTTGTAATAGTGAAAACTTGTCAAACAGCAAACGTAAAAGAAAATCACAATGCAAAATACAGCTCAAACTGAGGATTGAACTGCTTGTTTTGCTTCAGTCCTGGTGCCATCATGTATTTTCCTCATACAATGAATCACACCCCTTGTGGACTAACAGATGGACCCTAAACAGTTTAGTAATTCAGGCATTCATGAAATTTGTTATGGGAAGGATATTGAAAATGCAAAAGTCCAAAGGAAAAAAATTTAGCTGGGGGGGAAAAAATTTCAGGCTGGTGTAAAATGACAGAAACGTGCTGAACTCAAACAGAGAGTGATGACTTCTCTTAAAGTCAATACAAACCATGTAAAATTAAATATGGCGCAGGATTGCCTCTGGTGGCAAGAAGTTATATAAATGAAACTACCATTTTAATCAGGAGTATTGCTGTAATATAATATGTGGCACCAGTGGTAAAAAGATCATGTATTTTTAACATAATGAATGTCATAACTACCTGAATGACTGATATATTCAGGTTATATTTAGGTCACTCATCACCTTCAGAAGAAACAGCATTTCAAGTTTAAAGTGATTAAATCACTTCATGCATTTGTTGCGTCGGAAATGTTAATATCTTGCCGTGTAATTTTAATTGTATGTGCACGGCTTTTCCTTTGTGCCTAGCTTTGTCAATAATTCCAGTTTTATGACATATGCAAGGGATTTGTTTTTTCCGCAGCTTAACTGCTTTTTACATGTTGTTTTGTGTGCTTAAGCGCAGCTATTGTGCTTGGATTTGGTGTCAGATCAGCGATTCTCAATGGCCGGCTGGACAACTCATCCTGACAGGCCATTCACTTCAGCAGCCTCTCTCCCATCTCATCAACAAACTCCCATAGCAAACTTTCCATGCAATTTCAAAAGAATTCAGAAATTATTTTGTCATGAAAATCAAAATGGTTCCAAATTTCTCTGTGTAGTAAGTTTTTTTTATTTTTAATTTTTTTAATTTTTCTTGAGGCATCGATAACGCAAAGTCTCTTTTTCTCGGCCTCTATCGCTCTCCATTTCTTCTAAAGTAGTCTTTGTTCAAGTTTTCTATGAAAGATGTATTCACCTCCAAAACTAGAAGTCTGATCTGATCATGCTCTATTTCAGCTGTGGTCTTTTCAGCTATAATGCATTTTTTTTTTGTCGTGTGAAAGCCCCTTTATTCATAGACAGACCAAAGTGATATCAGACTCCCATCAAATTACCAATAAGTCAGCTAACAACACCTACATTTCATTGTAAGAATTTCATTGTGCGGCGTAATCGCCTTTTTTTTAATACTGCGAATATGACAATAAAATTCTCTCAATATCAAAGTACTTTATAGTAACTGTAATGACAGTAACTCCTTACCAGCCAACAATGGGTTGAAGTTATCTTCCTAGTTTCCTAAACATAGTGGCACCTACTGAGTGAATAATGCACCGAGTGCATGAACACATGCTTGTTTCGACTGCTGCGCGTATTTTGGACTCAAAGTTATTTGAAATTTGGTCACTTTAACTTCTGTGGCATCCTATGCATGCAAAAGACACAAGGAAGCACTGTATTCACGAACCAAAATCTTGCATATTTTCTCACAAACACTCGCACAACTTTTGGGCAAGCTTGGCCTCATCCTGTCAGCGCAGGAGCTGACAGACAGGCTTTTGCTGTGTGTGTCAAAGGAAGTGGTCCGGTATAGACTTGAGGGATTCACTAACTGCACGCTGAACAGGGGAAGAAAGACGGTGAGAGAGAGAGCGAGAAGGAGAGACGGACAAAGCAAGAGAGAGAGTGACAGACACAGAAAAAGAGCGACTGAGAGGCAGAGGAGGAGTGAAGCGAATGTGTCTGATGTGGAGGGGGTTTAAAGTGCCTCAGGCTAAACCACGTGTGAAGATGGCAGGGCCCGAGAACTCCCTGCTGCTGGGGAAACAAGACAAAACAACAAGCCCAAATGTATAAACTTTAACACCCTGTCTTTCCTTGTAAATGCATGAGCAATACCCAAAGCCCACGTTGACATGTCACTAACTCAGTTTGGGATAGAGCACTTTGAAAATGTGGTTCATATGCAGGTACGGTTGGATGGGGCAACACTAGGTTAACTCTAAAATATATTGCTGATTTTCCATCACAATGTCTAGAAACCTCAAGGTCAGTGGATGCATAGATTAGACTCATAATACCTGACTTTCTTATTAACAACCTACAATAACATGTAGAGGGCCCATTTTTATGTTTGAGTACAAATTTGCGCCAAAACTAAAGGTTATTTTTGAAGTTGAGTCATGTGAATAAGGCTTTTAGCATGACTTTTTAAAGTAAAATAAGGGTTGCTTAACCCCAATCGACTGAATAACGATTGCCCAAACACAGTATAGCTCTTCTAATGGATCTTTCAACATGCTGAAGCAGTGTGCAAGATGTTGCAATTAGAGCGATACTCAGAATTTAAATGATGGTGCCTTTTTCTCTGCTCTTTCAAATACCAAAATACTAAAGAGCAACGACGAAAGCTTTTTTGGAAGCATTTTTTGATGTCCATCACACGCCCGTCTGACAGCCGACTTTATTTCTTTATATAGCACAAATCAAATATCAAATGCAACTCCAAGTGCGGAGCAAAACATAAATGAGAAGGGCAAAAAGAGACGGAGAAAGAAAATTATTAAATTATAAACAAAAACACTTTTATTTTTTAGCCTTGCTTTTATTTAGTGCGTGTTCAAAAGTTTTCTTTTAAAGACATCCAAACCCTCTGTCCCCCCTCAGGTCCTCCGACATGCTGTTCCACAAGCTGGGATCATGACGGCTAAAAGTGGCCTCGCCGTGGGTGTTAGACCGAACCCTTGGAACAACCGGGAGACAACTACCAGAGGATCTGAGGGATCAGGTGAGTACATACATCTTTAAAGCATGACAGGCAAGTAGTCTGGAGTGTGACCACCGAGTGATTTGTAGATCATTGAAAGACTTCCATTCCTCTAAATGCCCATCCGCACTCTGGTCACCCATGTTTTTTTTGTTTTTTGTTTTCACACAAATCCCTTCCTATTTGTATGTTCTGAACTTTTTGATGGCTTCCAGGTTCACTTGCAGAACAAAAAAATTAACAAATCCATCCATGAAAACATTGCTGGTTTTGTCCTGCTGGCCCTCTATGAAAACGAGTTTATCTATTTAATTTAAATATCATAAAAAATGTCCCTGGTATTTCTGCTGTTTGTCGGCCTCGTGACCTCTCAGCTCCTCTGCGCTTCCTGACAGTTGATTCCAAGGACAGAGACGGTGAATGGAGGTTGGAGTCAGTGTGGACGGAATGTATTGAACACTTCAGTAGCAATCAAGCGCAATTTACGACTCACTTTTACTGCGGATTTCGAGTTAGAAACACATTAATCTGCTCTAAACTGCAATGGTTAGCATGCCCGGTGTATAGTAGTTTAGTCTCCACAGTAGTGACCAACCAATCACATCATTAACTACAGACGTTTATTTGTGGTGTTACAGTTTACATTAAATAATTATTATGTACTATGAATTTAACAAAGTCATATTAATGGCTCTTTTACAGGGTTCTCAAGATTTTTATTTTAAAACAGACAGGGAACATTCACTTAATTATCATTAGCTTCAGTCAGCCAAACCCATAGCCTGATTTTGCCTCCCTCTGTCTGAAATAAAATGCTAATTCTTTTAGCAAAGTTACAGCAAATTCCAAGTGATAAATTAATCTGCCACAATTATCAATTTAAACCACAGAAGTGAAATAGATTTTGACACAAGTGGCACCAATAAGTTGGTAGAAGGGCTTAGTCGATTGACAATTAAGTATGGATTTACTTTTATTTAAAGTTGAAATGGCTGAATTGGATGTGGACATATTTAACAATAATTGTAGGGTATATCCTGCAGCATAAGAGAATCAAAGAGCGTACAGTATCGGGGCATTCACAGAACATTTCCCAAATTTGAGACATGACAGAGAGACAAGATACTTTGAAAGTCAAAAGGCTAAGGGCATCGGAAATGACTCCAGCACAATAGTAGTCTGTTCAATGTTCAATTATTGCTGATGAAAGGGACATTTTGTGGGGCGGACATCAGAGAGTGGGATTAGTGAAAGTGATTTCCTTGTCCTGGGTTGTTTGACAAAGTCTGCCTGTAATCCTCTTGAAAACTTTGCCTGTCTTGGCTTTTCCTGACCGCTGGCTTTCCTCTGAGCTGAAGATGACACACAAAAAGTAAAAAAAAAAAGAAAAAAAAAAAGATGTCCACTTATGGTTTAAGAAAAAGTAACCAAGGCCATCCACACACAAAACAAATTAAATATGAATGTATTATCACTGCAACTGGAAAATGAAGCATGACCTACATTTTAAAGCTCTACATTTGCGAGCCATTTGTCACTGTTATCTATCAAGGGTTTTACTTCTGTAGAGATTTATTGGATTAAGGACAAGTTAAATTGATTAATTTTGTATAAAAGAAGCATATAATAAAATACTTAAGCATTGATGAAATGCATCATTGTCCTGTAGCTGCTAATAACAAACCACAGTACCTGGCAATTTTTTGCACATATTGTAATTTTTAAAAATGATTATAAGGGCAGCGATCTGTATTATCTACAGTATATGCACAGCTGTGTTTGATATTTTCATAAGGAAGCCATGAAACAATGCAAATTCTTACACTGTGACTATAATAATTATTAAATGAATGTTTAATATGTACATGAATAGTTTGGATATTGCTAAAAGCACTCACGCTTCCGTTTCGAGAATCATAAATGCATTCATTTTTAAACAAGGGATCTGTTTAGGTATTCTTTCCAAACATAAGCTCTTTATCTATTAAAAATGTATCCAGAAGCATTACATTTTGAAAATCTAAAATGAGATTAGT
Organism: Brachyistius frenatus; assembly: GCF_029030835.1. NCBI lineage: Eukaryota > Metazoa > Chordata > Actinopteri > Embiotocidae > Brachyistius > Brachyistius frenatus. The sequence goes on from NW_027210611.1 coordinate 5,930,641, forward strand.
TGAAATTATTCAAATCTAAATTCAAGATCTTTTTTTACGTTTTTAATTTTTTTTTATTTTATTTGATATTTTTGTGACTATGTCTTATCCAGTTCCATGATCCAGCGAAGTGGATCCAAAGACATGAGGATTTAATAAAACACACCAACATTTGGCAGCCAGTCACCATTTGAATAAGGCAGGATTATAAAGATGGAGCATGCTGGTAGCAGTGAGATCCCGACTGCCTGAGGCTATCACTGAGGAAAGATTTACCCCATAGTGTCCTCTCTGACAGGGAATGAAGAAAATAATACCTTCTTTCCATTTCACATGTGCATGTATGTTACGAACCCAAATACGGGGCGTTCATTGACTGCAGTGGAGACCTGCGTTTCGGTTCAGTGCCGAAGCAAGATGTTTTCTTTTCTCACAGCACAGTGGACGATAAGGGCCAGCATTACACCAGCATTGTTCCAGTTCAGACAATGTGTTGACTGACCACAATAAAACGCAGGTCATCATAGAAAAGGATGAGCTTTAAAATGATTTAAATGCGGGCATGTTTTTGCATATTTTTGAGCCATTTCTCTTGGAAGGCATGTGTAATCTTGCACACATGGCAGCAATTGACAGAAATAGTTGTGTAAAATGAAAAAAAAAAAAAAAAAAAGTGAGCTTCAGAAGTGCAGGTTTTTCCATTTTATAACATTCTAAGATTTACATTTTGAATGTTATAACATTTTTCGATGTTATATCAAAGACCTGTTGTGATGAAAATCTGAAAATCTTGGTCAAATTAAAGCAGAACATGAGTTAAGGTTGGTGTTGCTTTCCACAGCAGGAAACGACTCTTGATGGAGAAGTGAAGTTTGATGCTGAACTCGCAACGTTTCTTCTGGACTGGTGAGTAAACAGCTGTTAATGCTAACCGGTGGATCTGTAGCGGTAGCTTATTAAGGTAGCTAATTGTATAACATTACTGACTGTGTTAATATGTCAACTGTTTTGTAATTTGCAATTCAGACTAGCTGCATGTCATTACCTCAGTTAGCATTATCACTTAGCTATCTACCAAACCAGGCATACTAACTATGTTTGGACAATTAAAAGAGAGATCAGCTAATGACAACACAAACCAGACTGAAAAATATTACATAGGGATTTGATGGTTTTACAGTGGTTGTTTTCTTGTTACTCTGAACTTGCTAAAACCAGACTACTATGGAAATTACATTTTTAGTTAAGGTACTGGAAAGAGTGTGGCCATGGAAATTCAATTATAATACAAATATAGTTGAGTTCAGTCAACTAAAATGCTTAGTTCTGATTAAGAAAAGATTGTGTTTACGGTATGAAAAAGAAATGCAGCTTAATTCTTCGACAGTGACTTGAACTCTGGACTCCTTCAATGTCACACAAATAGCATAAACAGTAAAAGTCTGTTTCCCTTAACAATGGCCACAGTTTTTACTGTATTTTTAGTCCAGATAAAAATTTGCAAAATGCAAGTCAGATTAAAACAAGAATAATCCCAGGAAGAAGGCATTTCTCTGCACAGGGGCCCGCATTAAAGTAATAGTCTCATTTGATGTAATAGACACAAGCATGAATGGTAAAAAGCCTTGAAGACAGTACTACCAACATACAACGTTAAAACATAAAGCTCAGTAGCTTTTCTAGCAGTTGTATACGTTTGATGTTACAGCTGAAAGACAGGTCTATGATTTGCCCTCAGGGACTAAAGATTGGTGATCAAAGCTTTGCAATTCTTCACTCCATGACTTTTAGTGTCATCCTTCACTGTACGTAGATGTGAGTTTTTGCATTCATTCATAACGTGGCCTCAACAGTAAATCTATTAAACACTGAAGTTAACAGCTGCGACTTAAAAGGTACATGCTCAGCCTTTGTAAACCACTGGAACTGGAGAGCTCTGATTAAATGTTGGCATAAATAACATCTATAACACTTTTAAGAATGCAGACTGAGCATATCAAGAAGACCTCTTTTAATCAAAAACATAAAATGCAAACCTACTCTTGCTTCTCTAAAATTATATTAAGAACCTTATTTGCCTGTAAATAGAAAGAACGCTGTCCTTCAATTGAAATAGATCCAGCCGATATTCATTAAAACTCTCCAAATGATATTAAGAGCAAATCTGCAATGATGAGGATGTGTCGTACATTGTGTCAAATTATTTGCGATGAAGGTGGATAACTGGCATTTTAATCCAGTGTGGAGATTAAAGCAGAGACAGAGTCTGGGCAAATCCATAGCTCTCTATTCGCAGAGGTGTGCTGGCACCTGTGCATATGTATAACCTGTTTAGTATTCCCAGGCAGGTCCGGTGCATTTTCTTCAGATGCTCATCCCTTTTTCTCTCCATCTATTGAATTGTAATAGGATATTTAAATTTAAAGAATGATGTTACACATTAGGGGCTGAAGAAACAATTCCCTGTCGTGGCCATTACTCCACAGACTAATGGGGGAACACCCTGCTGAGATATACAGCCCAGTGTTATCTGGTGACAAATGTTTGTTTTATGCATTGTGGTTTACACACGAGTCATGATTTGACCCACACATTTATATTTTCTTAAACAAACAGGGTTTAACCCACATGCGCTGAGATATGAAAAACTTTGACCTTACAGCTACATTTCCACATCCATATATATATACACTTTATTTGGAAGCATCAAACCAGCAAAAAGATGAATAAAAATAGATATTTGAAACCCATTTCCAGACTTATAAAAGACAATCACAATATGTTGAAATGCCCCAGGACTTTCTTCCAAAAGGCAATTTTCTAACCAATGCTGAATTAACTCTTGCAAGAAGGGGAAAAAGCATTGAAGTGTAAATTTCCCAAACTCCCAAAATATATCTGGCTCATTTTGTCTGTTATAGACAGATATCCACCCTTAAAGGTGTACTTCACCAGTCATTGACTTTAATGTAGCCCGTTTTAGAGGTATGTCTTAAATGATATAGCCATAGTAATTGATAATAAAATGTGACTCTATGCAGGTTTTCATTATGTGTATATGTTCCGGTGGAACGATGTTATATATTTAATTCAGCTTTGCTGCCACCGACAGCAATTATTCTTCTCCTGCCTTCTTTACCTGTTATTTCCTCTCAGTAATAATCTTGCTGTGTATACTTCATACTTCACTTAGAAACACTCACATTCAGTGCATCTAAATTTTAGGATTTTGACAGGATAATGGTGTCTCAAATGGCACACTGCTATTCTGCACTTATTGGATACAACTTTAACGTTAGATTACATCACCCGCTAAAATATCTGCCAGTTTTATTTAGTTATTTTACCTCGAAATAAACATGTTTTTGTGCAATCTGTTTCACAGACGCAATATAAATATTGATGGTTTCTATACAATGTACAACGGCAGTGTAGTGTACTGAGTTAAAAAATTAAACGCTTTTGTGTCGACATGTACAACTTGCTTGGCCGCCATTTCTCCTACGGAGCCTTGAAGGCGACTGTTGAGGGTGTCCGGTGTTTCATACTTAATTTGTGGACCGCTTTGAGTGCACCACCCGGGTACTTAAAGTAAACTGAGGGTTTTCATACTTGACAGTGTGAACGCACTTGTCCACTCAAAGTAGTAAGTTTAAGTATACGTAAATATGCAATTTGAGACACAGTCCTTGTGTTCATACTGGTGGTTTGTGTGCGAGCAACTGGGAGGCGGGAAAGTTCCGATCCCTGAGTGGGAAAAATACCCTTGAACACCTGTCGAACTACGAAGATCCCACTGGGAGAGCTGAGAGCTCTGAGAAGTAGGTTTGCCGTCACTTGACATGGCAGCTTTTGTGGTGAAAGGAAAAAAAATGTACATCAAAATGAGTGGAAATGTAGTGTTCAAATGCTATTAACCTCTTGAGTTCCACTTTGGCACTGTGTTGGTTTATGTAGTGGATGATAAGGTTTGTTTGCCAATTTTCTGTATTCTTACAGTAGAAATAGAGCATATTTTCTGGCAGCAGCTATGAAGATGGACGTTTTTAAGGAGGAAACTTTCCCAATTAACAACTGCCTGAATGTTTTACTTCTCCTTTTGGTTCAGAACTGTTGTTCCTCACCAGCCCACTAGTCCTCACCCATGAGTTTCCTGCTCTTGCTCATGAACCTGAACTCGTCACCTGCTAACCCAGCTGCTCCTCTTCAGCAATTAGTCTCAGTATTTATAGAGAACTCAGCTGCTGTCTATTTGCTCGCTCCTTTTCCGTGCTGTGTTAACTGGTCAGTCTTAATTCTGGTCTGCCTCCACACATCGTTTCTCATGAACATCTGCTTGCAACCCAAATCTGCTTTGAGTTCTGGCCCTTTCTTTTGCCAGCTGTATGCCTGCCTAACAACCTAAAGACAGATTTTACCGCAGCTGTTTTGTCTCCTGATTCTTCTCATTGCTTGAATTCTTGGCAAGGTTAGAGGAAATCTTTGCTTAAGAATTTATCAAAATAAAACTGAAAATAGGAAGAGAGTTGGCCGATGCTTCTGTTAATCGTGACTGTGAAACTGGAAAATATTAACATATTTGTTAATGATTGTGAACAGTACTTATAATGCCAATATAGGAATTCAGTGGCGGACCTTAGTCTGGAGGAACAGTTCTAGATGACAGGTGCTGACAATGGATCGTTGTGTGACTGATGTGTAAACAGGGACTCAGTTTAGCAGATTAAAAGATTAAAAAATAAAATATGCCGATATGGGTCACCAAATATACACGAGTAGCTGTCAATATACCTGGACCTTAACTGTCATTCTCTAATTTGAGAGTCTTGAAATTTAATTCATACTTAAACTCTTGCATTTAAAGTATTCTGAACTGCATGTGTGCGTGGTTCAGTATTGTTTGGAGAGTCATCACCTTTAATAGGCTCACTTGCTGGTTATTTAATCAATGCAATGACAAAGAAACTACCTTAAAATTTTTATTTTATTATATAGTATTTTTCTTTAAAAAAAAAAAAGTAGAAGAAGTCGCCAACAATTTTCTATTTTAGTGAAGCTTAAACAAGCCTTCCAGAAATCCTTTTGTAGAGCTTCTTCCCCAACAGGTATAACTCCATCACAAAAGACAAATATGTGATCAAACATATGAAAATATGAAGAAATTTGCTTTCTGAATTGACTAGACATCTGGGATAATTACCCCAGTGCCTAAGCGAGCTAACAAAGGGCTTTTATTTCTGTGATGACACCCAGGTGATGATGCAGCTTCTCCTCCACCTTAATATTCAAGACGAAAAGAAGAAAAGAGCTCGAAGGTGTCACTTTTTAAAGACATTTAAAGATCAGTAGAAGCACACTTCATTTGAAGCTGCATTATACATGTCGTTGATCAAATTAACCAAGGACAATATTATGCTGTTTAAAGTATTTGAGTTACATTCTTCTGGATAGAATCTTTCAGCCAATTGTTTGGTTTTTTTGTCACCTGGAAATTGCATACTGAAGCACTAACTATTGTCATAAGCTGAAAATATGTAAATGTTGTGTTTAGTTTTACATTTACCCAGATTTTTTTTTTTTTTAAGATGGCCACAAGCAGATATTAAAGAATTAGACAAAAATTAAACACGTGGGGAGATTTGACATATGTAGTACAGTATGTTTTTTTTTTTTTTTAATATGGTCTTTGTTTAAATCATATTTTGCTAATGGCAAATATTTATAAGAATTAATCACAGTTGCACAAAAGCATTCACTGAAAATAATGTGGCAACAAAAAAGGAGAATTGTTATATCTGCTGCTGGACTGTGTTGAGACAGTAGCGGGACAGAGAATGAATTGGTTCTCCAAGGAGTGAGTAGGCAGAGGGAAACAACTTCTATTAATTTACATAGTAACACAATCCACACAATAAATAGTGGGCTCTAATTATCACTAGAGATAAACAGTAGATACACAGATGCATATTCAGCTTTAAATGACCATTTCCATTTATCTTTCCCACAAGTTGTCTTCAGACATTATTTATTTGCAGACGCAGGTGTTTCAAGTTACTGTAATCTGTCTGCCTTTTGAATTCCTTTAGTAAGTATATAAGCATACATGCTTTAGCATAATGATGACAAAATGTGTTCTTGCAATTTAGCAGTAATACAGAAACTGCACAATACCTGTAACCTCATGAATAGCATTGCAACATCTTAATTAAGTTTAAAATTCGCAGCATACTTGCTATGCAACTCTGTGACCTGAACAGTTGAGTCACTGTCAGGCTGCAAAAAAAAAAAAAATTGAAATTCAGAGATCACCAATCTCCACGTCTTGCGCTCCAAATATGTCACGACCAAAGCATCAGGGAGCCTTCGTCACATCCATCTCCCACACAGGAGTCAACCAAACTACAGGGAGGCTTTGTAAATTTGTCAGCATGTGAGACAGAAACTGAATTTTTCAGTGGTAGAATACATGATGATAAATGATTGTATGAAAGATAAACCATCTTTTGTAAAACTATCCAAAAAGGTTTGTGTGGAAAAAGAGAGCCTTGAAAATGGTTGATGTGTGCTTTGGCAAAAACACTTGTGCCCATGTGTTTACTCTTGGCACTCATAAGTAATACGCCGAGATAAGACACGCAGTCAACAGTGCAGCACTAAAATGAGGCTTTATGTCTGCAGCCTTTAGTTTGTAATGCAAAGATGCTGATTTCTTTACCTTTTTTTATGCAATATAACACGTGACACAAAAGGTGACAGTACAGAATGACAGATATTGTATAGTACAGACAAAATGGAAACATTACTATATAAATGCGAGAACTACATATCATATTATCCCATGTTTGGACACATGTTACTGGGTGATGTGCGGTGCCATGTGTCAAGTTAATTTGTACAGCACAAAATGCCACAGCATCCCTCATCTTTTCATTGTCAGCTCTTTGATTTAGAGAAACTGCTCAACAAACACCTTCAGTTGTAAAGAAATAGGAGAAACTTCAGGATGTGCAACAAAAGAAGAATCCCTCTGACTGTAACAGTGCCACACACAGAGTAAAAAGATTTAGTTTTGCAGAAGTAGCAGTCTTAGAATTACGTATGTGGAACCAGTTGCATTATTAATCAAATAAAAAAACTATAAATTCAAGACTGAGTATAGTAGTAATAAATATTAAGTGTAAGAATGTCCTAATGTACAAAGTGCTACTACAATATGGGATTTTATTCCTCCAAATTAAACCTTTAAACAACCGTCCCTGGAAAACACCCACTGGGCCAGAATTAAACCCACATTTCCTGTATTTGGTCTTAAGGCTGCGGCCGTACGTTTTCTTCCTTTCACTGGATTGTTAACTATTAATTTGGTCTTACACTTTCTATTTTTTCATTTTAATATTGTTTTCTTTTAGTAATATCTCCTCTTGTGTCTGTAAAATCGACTGTGCTTATAGTCGTGCTTGTATGTACCGAGCATCAACTTCTTCATTTGCATAAGTAACTTAATCACAAAAGAAGAACAAAACACAATACGAGCTGTTTACAAAGTGTCAAGCAAGCACTGATTCCATAAAACGCTGTAGTGTTCAAAAATAGAAAGGGGACCAAAACTGAAACACTGAAATGTTCTTGTACTTACTTTTAGTAAAAGAAGCTTGTGATTGTATTGCCTCTAAATTTAGCTTTCACACATTTGTTTCCAACTTTATACACTATTAATCACTTATTAATCACTGCATAATTCAAGATTTATGGGACCTTTTTTTTTTTTTTTTTTTTTTTACTTATTGAAATTCGAATTTTAGCATAAAGCCTTCATCACTAGAATAAATTGCACAATGACCAACAGGTTTGGCTTCCAAGTGGTTCAACATTTGGAGCCATATGCGTGAATCTTATCATAATATTTAGCCAGGTTTAACGGCAAATATGACGAAATCTCTCGACAGCCCTGCAGCATCCAACCAACAGAAGGTGACTAAAAATGAGAATTGGTGCACTATTTGCTAGACTCTCAAAATCTTAATGCTGATTGACAGCCATAAACACCTACATACATAAAACTGAGTTCAAAGGGGTTCATTTGCATCCACAACAAGATGGTTTTTGACAATTTCCCAGCTGCTCACTGTGGGAAACTTTCTAGAGATAATGATCCTCCCTGACAGATTTGGTGCAATCAAACTTGTTTCCGCAGGTTCTTTTCATTGTGCATACTCCACCCTAACAAGAACATGTTCAAAGCTAGGAAGGGAGAAGGTGTGGAAACTTGGAGGAAACATGTGTGTCCAAGAGAAAGTGTAAAAAGATGGCAATACTGGGGTGAGTTTGGGAAATTACAGAACAGCTTCCGGTAGATGCAGCACTCTAAAAATGTTTGGGCACAAGTTCGTCATTTGGGGAATTATACTGGGGTAAAGGATTAAATTTTGTCCAATAAGTTTACATTTAGGATTTTTCAATGACCAGCCCTGAAAGATAGATGTAGCTGTCAGCAGAAGCTGTTTTTTTTTTTTTTTAAGCCGTCCAAAGGCAAAGAGAAAACCAGGCAGGGAAAGATAGAAACAGAGACAGAACTGACAGATGGAATGAGAGACGCCAGTGATTCATACCATGTCAAAGAGCCGTGTGATGGAGAGGAGGGGAGAAAAAAAAAAAAGCAACCTCAGCCCAAGAACAGTGGCATTGTTGTTCTCTTGATCATTATTCTAACCACATGTTGTCTGCATGTTGATGCGGTGCAATGTTAATGTTTGAGCCAGGGCACCTTACGTCTCAATTTGTAACGACAAAGGGTAATGGCATGAATTGCGCTTGATGTATTTGATTGCCAAGCATATAACAGTGGGGAAAAAGGACATGTGTACATGTTAAGGTTATTTAGGCATTGTATTGCAGATGATCATCTAAAAATACAGTGCTGCTTGTTATTTAATGTGTGCTCTAAGGACAAGTAAATAAAGTACAGAAAGAAAAAAAAAACGATTCGAATTTTACAATACACGACAAAAATAGATAATTAAACTAATACAGTAGTGAGGCCTATGGAGTTGTTTTGTATTTTTCTTTGTGGCAACAAATCACATAAAAAAAAAACTAAAACAAAGCTGTACACTGAGCTGCACACTGTGCATTTGTGGCTGTTTGGACCAAACACAGCCACTGATTAATGTGCATTCGGTGCTTCTGTTAGTATTTGCAGCAGCTGGGCGGTTTGTATGGGACTGACTCCAAAAAAAACAATTGCAATGCTTATGCGTACCATATTGAAAGATTATGCCACCTAGTGCAAGGGTGGGGCTCACTGATGTGTTTTTAATGTATGGATGGGCAATTGCAAATTGGCCTAGGCTAAATTCTGTGGCGTGTGTGGCATTAGCTCATGCTGCATACCTGTTCATATACAAATGAACACTGCATAAATGATAGTTTCTAGACAATATTGCCATGGTGAGACAGAAGAATAAGCTATATTCAATCTTGGTTACACATGTTTAGATCAGTTCATTCTTGTTTTTTTTGTTTTTTACTTATTGACAAAAAGAAAAACAGAGATTATCACCAGCGTTACTCTTTAAAAAAAAAAAAAAAGTGAAACCATAAACTGCAGAAAGCCAAAAAAAAATGCTATCATACTAGCTCAGATAATTCCACTTCTGTGGTTGAAGCAGAACGATAGTATCAGACAGAAAAGCACTTTAACTGATAACACTTCAAATTCCTTACAAACTGTAATATTGCTGTGTAATTGCTGAATGAGTAACTTCTCACTCCAACCCAACGGAGTCTTCAGATCACAATCCTTCTCCAAACACAGCCGAGCCAATTGACAGCACAATTGATTTCCTGATTAATGTTCTGGCCCACCTACGAGCACTGCAGCCTACAGACATAATTTTCTTGTGAGCTTGATCAATAGCTGCATCAACATAAATATATGTTGGAAGAAAAGAGATTTTGTTTAGTTGGGGCACTGAGGCCAAAAACTTAAGTAATAGTGTTTTTAACTTGTCTGCAGCCGTCAAGAGATAATAGAAAGAAAAATTTCAGACAGAAAAGCAACAAAGCATAATATAAAATTAAATTAGATATGATAATACATGTAAGGTTTGTCCTTCATATTAAATGCTTGCATATTGTGAAATTACATTAATAATTCAAAGCTAATATTTTATTTCTCAAACTCAAAGTGACAACACCATCAACAGAAATAAATACAATTTGGCAGTCAGGTGCAAAGTGAACAGAAGAAGTGCGAGCTTGACCCGAGAATAACATTTGCTGGTTACAGTAAAACATGGAGGTAGTGTAGCTGCCTCGGTGCTGGACTGCTGACCTCTCACTAACTTGCCTTTACATGATGAGCAGAGATAAAATATGTAGTAGGCTGTCATCTAATTTTAGCTTCTGGCTCTTCCATCATCACTTTCTAAGTTTTGTGCTTAAAAAGGGTCTCCGCGACTCATCATCATCTCCTCACTATATTACAGAGCAACGGCTACAGTGTAAGGCAGATATGTGGTTATAGCTTTTGGCCTGAAAAGGTGACATTTGATGCCGTAAAATATGGTCAAGAATTGTACCAATATAACTTAACAAATTAGGCACAGAATTAACACAGTCAAAGTAATTCTTTGCAATTTAGCCATTTTAGCGGCGCTCCTCTTGGGATGAGAATTACGTTGGATACATACATTCATCTCTCCTCCTTAGTGGGAATTATAATAACTTTAGTGATCCATAAAGTTATATTAAACTTAAAGTTTGATGTGCCATAATCATCAGGTCAAAAGTTTAATTTGTCCAAATATCTGCACAACTAACATTCAACTAACGATTTTGGTGCAATTTAGGACAAATGATAACTTGCTAAACAACGATTGTGAACAGAGTAAACATGGAAGACTAAAACATCTGTTTGCATCAGATATTGACATCATGGTGTGCACTAAAATGATCTGGCCCCACGATGGCCCAAATCCGGCATGCCAGAAGAAATAACTTGGCCCAGGTACAGCGCCCTGGTCAAATTGTGGTCCAAATAGAGCTAAATTCACTAGTTCTCTACCCAAACTGACCCAAACCCATGCATCCAAAACCTAGAGCCAAATCTGGCAACATTTACTGGGCCAGAGGTATTAGATCAATGGTGATTATTACAGCTTTGCATTCATTCAAGTGCAACACACACAGCAAATATTTAAGCCCTAGCAGGAAACAAACATGCCGTCTTATTTCATTTGGGCTTTCATTTCATTTGGACTTCAGTGTTTATCATAATTAAAGTATCTTTAGAGTTTATTTTCCTCCAAACACAGTGATATTCAAATTTTCACTAAGCATTCCCAACGTGAAAACTCAAACAATGGTTATTGTTTATTTTTACAATCCCAGGTGTCGTTAACTGACCCTAAACAAAAACTCATTCATTTGTAAGTAAGCTCGAGACTGGTGCTGGTTCCAGCCACTGATGACTTTGAGAGAATAATTAAAGTGTGAGCTAAGTGTTGCTTGGGGATATTTTACATTCAGGAGAAGGGATGGGATGGGGAAGCGGCCAGAGATATTGATTACTGCTGGGATTACAGCACCATGAGCATCGCTCTCGGTCCAACAATGTAATCATCAGCCTTCTACTTGTAATGCGCAGGTCGCCTCAGCCTCACCAGGGGGGAGGGGAGAGGCAGAGGGAGAAGTGCAAGTAGATGGAGAACAGATGGATAATGTTTCATATGACATTGTCCTTCAGCTTGTGATAAATTTAAGGTTGAAATTTTCTGACTGGGGATTTGTTTTTAAAGAAAATTTCAAAAAACTGTGTCACACATTAATTACTGGGATATCAGCACCTAGTGAGTATTTACTGTCCAAAATATCTTTAAGACAAAATTGTTTTATCTGACACCCATTCTGCTGAATAAATTAGATCCATTTTGGTGGAACAAGGCAGAATTCTTTCCACAGTTTAAGTTGAGCTTCAGATTGTTTCCCGCTTGTTCAGTGGCTGTCACCATGGCTGCTAGCTCTAGATTGGATTCAGGGAATGCATTGATGTAAGTTGGCAGATACTTGAAAAAAAAGGCTCCCTTTTTGAGAGTTTAATCTTCAAAATGTATGACAGTGCTGATCCAGCAGTTTTTTTCCTCACTTTTAGGCAAATATTTCCCACTGTTGTCGAACTTTCAAAACTATATAGCTCAGTTCCTCAATGAGAATTTGCTTGTTTTTGTTCTCTATACGTTGTATATACATATTGTATATCCAGATATCTTTCAAACGTTGATTTGAAAATGCTGTAAACTACAAAGTGTGTCCTATTACTCCTCCTCCCTTACCTTCAGCGCTGCATCAGTGGCTTTATTTTTCATTACTGTGATGCATTCATTGTGGAACGTGTGTAGAAAGAATCAGTGAGATGCTTCATAACAATCAGATTTTTCTTACGGAAGAGGTAACAGAGATTTCAGTGCCCTGATATAACAAATACATGCTGGAGGAAGTAATTATGCTCATATAAGAATAGGTAATGACGACAGAGGACACAGTTTGTGACCACTAGTCTTACCCCTATAAGAAACATACATAAAAAGTAATAATAAAGTGTACATAAATAAAATGACCTAATTTACACCTATTATTTTAATAACATTTTATACCTGCTGTTGCTGAAAAAGAGTCTGGTGACAGCAGTGCACCAGAGCAATAGATCTCCACTATAAAATAAGTTCAAAGATGCGATAGTCTACTTAAAAACATATGAACTGTAGAGTATAATGTGAAAATGTTGTGGTTTCATTACCATGAGTGACCCTTTTCAAGTTATAGTCATTTGATCCATTGTTAATGTAAAAATATTAATAACAGAAGCTTTAAGTCACACAGAAACTTGTGTCTGGCAAACATTCAGATAATCGGTATTAAATCACAAAAACAATAGCTACTTTATTGTGTTAGAGGAATTTAATAGAACAAATAGTGTTAAAAACATTCTAGCCTTTGCGTCATGAGATTTTAAATCTCTTGTCAATGTGCAGCCAAAAATATTTCTTCATAAATATTTGGCATTATTGCGGACGCTGTACAGTCAGCTGGGTAATTGTTCTTTGTTTGAATGCCTCTGCACTGTGAAGTGGAAGTGCTCTTGAGATGGTCAAGGGTATTTCTTGGACTTCTTTGAGGCGCCGTAGCCCTGGGGCGTCCCTTGAAACAACTCCCCGTCTGAGGCAGCGAAGCCAGGACATCTGAAGTAAGCGGGCTAGGTGACATCATAGTGTTCCTGTCTTCTCCTTGCAAAGTGTCACACTTGTCAACAGTCTGGCAAACTTTCCTGAAACTTCTCAACAGTGCTGCTAAGATCTGTTGTAGTGGAAGGTTTATTGTTGCAACACTTCCTAGTATGAATTTTTAGCTGTAGCTTTATAATTTTTGTTTATACTCCTAGTTATTGAAGCCTTCTTTATTTACTCTGTGTAACCTGTGCGGCAGTAAAATCTTTCTGTTGTAGGATAATGAATAGAAATGACTTCATAAAACACTCAGAAGTCTGTAAGAAATATAATCTAGAAGATCTGTTTCTTTCTCTTTGGCAGCTCCTTTGGTGATACCAAAGACTGTATATAAAAATGAATGCAGCCTCTAGAAGGGAAGTCAATGCGGAAGTGCAATGCCACTGAGGGCCACAAGGGGCTGTCTCCCAAAAAACTGGTTCCAATAGACTCCCATTCAAAATGATCAGGTTTTCTCATAAAATACAAAGTCAGTCATTGCGTCATTTGCTAAATTCACCCACTACATATTAGGTCTCAAAGAGTGGTATATTGGGGGAGGAGGGGCGTGTCTGTTTGATTGACAGGCCTTGGGTGCAGTCAGATTTCTGCTATAGCTGGGCGAGCATAATGTCCTTGGGTAGTCAGTGAGATCGACACCTTATCCCTTCGCAGCTCGTCTCAATATGGTTACTTCTGGCTCCAAAAAAACAAGATGGCAACAGCCGAACGTAACACCACACTTTAAAAAGGCAGCTCGGTCAAGGTTGGTTGCTGCTTACGTGATGCGCAGTAATTGCAGTGTTTTTGGACTTAACTTCCCAGACATCTAAACAGGGTCCCCTGTGTGCCGCCAGTCAGTAGGCACATAAGTAAGATGACAGCCGGGCGTTGGTTCCATCTTTGCTGCAGGACATCCCTGCTGGGTGATGAAAAACACGTTACTAACTATGCGTCACTTATGATTTTACCTGAGAATGTCGCCACAGACTCCGAGCTCCTTCAGTTAGTAATGCAAAGGCTTTCGTCAGTGGGCCACCGGCTTAATCACAGGCAATAGACTGTGACTTGACAGATATTTATTTTAATGTAAATCTTTGACATTATTATACGATTTGAATGTGTGTTGCATGCTGGGACATACATTTCGAATAGATTTATCACCAGGTGGTACCGAACACTTGGTTTATCATCAGCGAGGAAAGAGAGCAGTCCATGCTGTCAATACTCAATCGAGTCATGCCTCGTGGTGGTGGCAGGGATCTGGACTTTATCCCGGATAATGACACCGTCCAGCCTCATATGGGGAAAAGTGGAGCTACTTCCCCCTGAGGCAGTAGGAGGGGAGGTAGATAAGCGTCCTCTGTGTGGTTCCGACCTGACTGAATGGGGTGACCATCGCAGAGGAAATGGTGGTTGTCACAAAGGCTGTTTTTTTTTTTTTATATATATATATATATAAATAAAGAAGCTGTCTTTGCATGAAGACAAGTACAAAACTCTTCTTTTATTTGCCTGCAAAATTAAAACGGATATATACAAAGAGGCATCTAAAAAGTGTGTCTCTCAACTCGGAGAGAAAAAAAAAAAAAGAGCCAACAAAATCTCCTCAAAACATAGCGCCGGTTCTAGCTGACGTACAGCTGGAATGTAAGCACCGGTAATTGTAGTGGGTCAACCTTTACAAATGCCAGTCAGCGAGATTACAAAATTTGTCTAAATACTGCCTGGTCAAAAGGATAAACTCAAATCAAACGGAACTGAATTGCCACCTCGGTTTCCACTCTTTGTATGTTTGCGCTGGCAGCAGAAAACAAGGACAACTGGCACAATGTTGACAATCATCAAACACAGATGTTCAAACCCATGCAAAGGTATTGCTGCTTATTTGGTTGCGGTCCAATGTGCCGAGTTAGATAAGCAAACTAAAAATGAAAACATGAAAATGATCTATGGTCAGAACAAAAGAGGGGAATTCTCACCAGGCTTTGTGAGTTTCCAACATGCAAAACCTCCCTGTAATTTAGTATTGAATTATTGCTCCCTTTAATAAAATCAAATGATTCTGTTGTTGGTCAAACTGAACACATCTACTTTCTGCTTGATCTGCATCATAGAAGCCAGAGACAGCGGCCGTGTGACTTCCTTTGTTTTGGGTAGAGACCGTCTGCCGGGCTTCTCTGAGGTGGCACTTGTCATTGAAGGAATAAGGAGAGATAGCCAAGGGGCCTGCAGATAAGTGAATCTAAAGACCTCAATAAAGCCCAAGCCGGGAGAGGATGAAGACGTAGACAGGTATTAGTCCATCCATCATTTCCCTCACCTGATCAGAGAGTACAAAAATATAACACTCTCATCTAATCTGCCTAGTTCTCTCTATCTTTGTCATCGGTGGCTTCAGATAACCTGCAGAGGCTAATCCCCTGATCATTGATGACTAGCGGTGATGAGTGAGATGTTTAAAACAGGAAGGTCTCACTCTCGAGTGGGAAAACTAAGAAAAAACAACAAAAACTGTTTATGGTCATATTAGTAACTCTCACAGAGATGAATAAATCAGTTATTTGATGATATCAGAACTAAAAACAGATGCAACACGCTTGACTTTTTCTGACATCAACATGCAGAAGTATAATGTCGCCACTTAGTATTCAGCTGTTGTGCCTGAAAGTGTTACTAGAAATACCGTAATTTACAAATGGAACACAAACAAATTAGTGAACATGTCTGGCAAACATTATGGTGGTGTTTAATAGGAGGTGAGTCAGACTTTTTTTTTTTATATATATATCCAAGTTGCAGGGATATGATTTAATAGGACTGGGAGAGAGCACAGATGCTGTGCAATATTGGTAAAAACGGATTTATTGTCATTATTATGAAAATATACTGAAACATTTTGCCCTGCGTACGATGTGGTAAATAATAACAAGCCAGAATTCAAAGTAACTGGTTTTGAAGACCGCTGTTAACGTGACAGTGAGACTGTGAGAAATGTTTTTTGTTTTTTTTATCCATCTGTGTGGCTGTATGTGATATAGTGGATTGACATTAAAGAAGGTGAAGTTATAGTCTAACATACAGTGTATGGCAGGGGTCTCCAACCGGTAGCTTGCAAGCTACCGAGTAGCTACTGATTGAGTATGTGTGTGCGTTAAGTATCAATTTGTTCCTGTGTACATAAAATAAACTTATTTAGCTGGTTTGGGTGGAGCTCAGCTACGTGAATAAATGTTACCAAACATGAGTAGCTCTAGGCCACTTTCATTTTGTCAAAGTATCTCTCAGGGGAAAAAAAAGGTTTGAATGGCAATTATTGAAAAAATAAAAACTCCTCTTATTTTTACTCTTAAATAAGCTTGATATTTAACCAATAAAGACTCTGGTGCTTGATACATTTTTGTCCTTGTTTTGCCACTGATCAATAAAGCATCTCAGAAAATGTAAATATATAAACTTAAACGACTACTTTTTAAGAATATTGTCTTTTCTTTGGTCCATATTGTAACTGCAATGATCAAACTTGAAATTTGGGGAAATGTGTTCGACTTCATTAGATACTGGATACAAGAATCCCTGCAATTGCCACCTAATCAAAGCATGAAGGTAAATGTTGACCTGCTGTGGAGACATCAACGGCAAACTGACCTTTGTCACCACCTACAACTGCCACAACGTTTAGCATCGTACTTTAAGGTCTTTTTAAGAGATCCTGTTCACTGCTGCCCCTTTTGATCTTTTATTGTGGGCCTTGATGAGGACTATTAAAACAGGGCATTTACTTTATGTCCCCCTCTGTCCCATCAGCAGGCGGACGACGTTGGCTTCACTAAAACTCAAGCCAGAGGTCGACATCAGTGAATTAATTGCGGGGGCGCGAGAGACGCTATTCCCGGACAACGTATTGATCCCAGGATGTTGAATATTCTAAACATTTCTCCGACAAAGGTGCTTTGAAAATCAGTGATACCTGCCCCTCCCTAGAATACCAGGACTGAATCTGTAGGGGACGGACTTAAATTATACTGCTAATAATGGATGCAGAATTTTCATCAATCAGCAAGCATTTAATCATTTGGTCCTTTTCTTTGTCACCAGCAATTACCATGTAAATAAGTCCATGATTAAAATTCCTAATAACGGTATTATTGATGTTTGCTTTTGTCCCGAGCGGGTTTCAAAATGGCTTTCCTGACTGAGACATGTAATCTCCTCCATAGTGAAGATGTGTGTTCACACATTTCCTCCATTCTTATAAAGTATGTTTGCTTGTGTGTGTGTATAAACACAAACTTTTATATTTTAAGTGTCTGTCTGTTTTTCTCCACGACTTCCTTCAAGAATCTGTAAACCTTCTGATCATGTTGCCTTTAATGTCTATAATCTTGCTTTAAAGTAGACTTTACCAGGCTGGGTGTGTTTTTTTGTTTTGTTTGTTTTTTAACAGAAGTTCCTTTTGGCTAACTAGTTTTTCATCTGTGGCTCCCTCTGAGTTAAGACTATTGCTTCTGGTGACATCTGCTGGTGTTGAGTTTGGAGAAAAGTTCACAGAGTGTAGTAAATGGGAGACCAGGTGGTTAGAAGTGATACTAATCCACATTGCAGGTGGTTAATCTCTGCTTGTTTTTGTCCAGCTATCAATCATGTCAGATGCATCTTGAGCTAAACACACATAAAATAAGCTTCTAACAGTGAATATTTTAGTTTCTCTTTATTTAGAAAAGCTGCCTTGGACTTCAACAAACTGAACAGGTTCCACTAGTCTCAAGCCCGGCAGGGTACCGTGTTTTTATTTGATGTTGAACTATATCCCATTGACCTGAGTGCTCACAAATTTGCAGTTCGTGATTTGTCTGAAGTCTGAGTGAAAAACATTCTCCGAGTTCCAGCAGTGTGGAATGAAATGACGCCTTAATTGCCTCTAGTTCCATCCGAGGCCCGTCTCAGGACTTTTGTTCTTCTGCAGAGTTGGACTCCCCCCACACTGTGCAGCCTTCTGTGAATGAGAAGACGTGTTTGATAACCAATCGTAGCAATCAAGCTGGAATTGCTTTGAAAGAAAAAATTTGAAATTTTCCTTTTGATTTGTGGAATCAGGGTATTAGGAAGTGTAGGTTTTAAGATCTTTTGTAATTTTAATTATAAACTCCCTGTGGTTTGCGTCAGTGTCAAGGACTTATTAATTGATGTGGCCTTTTATTACACCAAAGACAAACCTGACGGTGACTCAAACACATCACATATACCTTGAAATTTGTGAATTAATATATTGTTATTATTTCCATCTGAAGTGTGGTAAAGCTGTGCTTTTGTCATGATTAAATAGGTACTCTAAGGGAGGGGAGGGGAATAAAAAAAATCTTTTCCAGTACATTTTTTTCATCCTTAGAATCGTTCAAGCTCCCTTAACCCAGGCTTTGTACAGTGTGCAACTAATGAGTTATTCTTTCAGACTTGACCATAGACTTTTTCTTAACAAAGCTCCCAGAAGACATTATGAAAGTGTCCTCACTTGCTGAGTGGTACCTCATGTGACATGTGAATTTCTGGGCCACTTACAATGATGTGCTGAGGACATTTGAAACCTACACTGTACATACAGTGAAACTGGCCTTTCAGTAATAAAGAATGAAAGATATTTTCCATCAGTAGTTCAACTTTTGCAATGAAAGATTTACATATTTTGGCTTTTTTAATGATCAAGAAGCTGTCGATGTAATTCTAAGAAATTCTATACAGGTAATTGAACTTAAAAAAACAACAACCAAAAAACCATTATGCACAATAATTATTTGAACTACAGTCATTTTATACATCTTTGAACATGCCTGGTGGTGATGTTTAAGGTTGTAATACTTTCATTTATATGGCTGGAGGTTAGTTTGGTAACATAAGAGCAGAGTAGGTGGAAGAATGTGAAATCTTTTTTCAGCTTTAGATTGTAGATTGTGAGCATATGGCTATTTCCTGGAGGAAGTACGGGGCAGACTAAACTCGCAAAAATACCAGAAGAAAATACTCGGTCATCTATTTTTACCAGCAACAGGTGCACCAGACCTTTGTCGCCATTGTAACAATTATAAACACATGGTTAATGCTGTGAAACGGTTGGCATAAAATGTAGGCACCAAAACTGCTCAGCCAGGTTTAGAAAAAACAAAGTATACATTAGTCATTTTCTGGTGAGGTCGGACTGGTTTCCCTGTGAGTTTCGTGTTACTTGGCTGGATTTTCAGCAGACCCCAACAATCAGTCAAAAATAATTAAAAAAAAACAAAGTGACAAACAACATCACATTTTGAGCAGACGCCTAACTGTACTGAGTTAACTGAAAACAAATAAAGAAGACTTAAGATTCTATTAAATAAAGGAATACCGTCACAAACACAGCTTAGGGCCAATGAGAGAATAGACCTTGTGGCATTCAGCACATTTAGCTTTTTACAACCAAGTGGGCCAAAATCAAAGGTCTGTTGGTCTGTCATCCACCCAGATCAGAGTAGCCACAGCACGTTCTCTAATAGGCCCTTGAGAGGCCTCATTGGTCGCACACATTTGAACTCAGACATGCAACATCTGACTCGCATAAGAAGAAATGAATGCAGAATGAACTGTAATAATGACACACTTTCAAAGTAAATTTTTGCAAAAACACATTGATATACACAAGTCATCGCCCCCCTGCTGGTACGAATATTCTCAAGCACACCAAGATGTTAATGATAAAGATACAATAAGTTAAAGATAAAATACTCGAAAATCAACCAGAAAACACTGATAAGTGGCCCGTTTAATCTTGAAATTCATGGGAGTGTTTTCATAGATTTTTAGAAAATTCTTAATATAAGTTGAATTGCAATATCTACAACAATGGCAGAATTCCTCACTGAATTATAATTGAGATCGCTGTGCTTTTGTTTCTACATCCTCCTGTCTCCTCTCCCTGCTTCAGCATGCATTGCGCGTTCCAGGGACTACACTATACAAACCAACCATTTTGCCAACTAACATCATTGTCATGCAGCAGCTCCCAGTTCAGTTATATTTTACCCTCACATCTCCAAACTAAAGCCCCCCTCACAAAGCCTTATAAAAATGTGTGCCCCGGGAGAGAGAAAACTGCAGAATACCAAAGCGTGCCAGGTGCTGCGTTTAAAAAAGCAGGACTCTGCTTAAACACGGATGCATTATTTAAAAGACAACTGAGAGGCATAAATAGAGTGAATGCATGACAAGGCCCTACAATCTGTAGTCCCTAATAGGCCCCCGGTGGTCTTGGTGTGGTCTTCTTGTGTGAGATCAGTTGACTCGGTCCCCCTCTGGCTGCGGATAACATGCTGTTTGTCTCAGGTTGACCTTGAGCTGCTATTTCCCAGTCAAACCGCGATAATTTAGCCCGGTTGGGCTGCAATGTGAAATCACAGTGAAGCGTTCAACGGCAATAAAAAGCTAGTACAGTTACTCTACTGCACTGAATGAACTGAATGCCATGCCACGGAGGAACTTTGATCTGTCTCCTTCAAGACATCAAGGTCAAAACAATTATAGATACAACACTCAGCAGTGTGTGTGCGCTTGTCTCTACTGATGGGGTGAATTATTCCCTTTGATTTGACAATGATGACTTCATTAACATTTACACACCAGATTAAACTTCCATCTGAACTGTTGTGCAGGATTCCCCGTAGCTCTCTACAGTACCTGAGATGTGGCTATGGTCACAGCTGTCTCCCCCACCCCACCCCACCCCACCCACAGTCACGTCATCGTCATGTGACACAGACGGTGGAAAGGCAAACTACATCATGCACACGGCAGAAATGAATCGCTCACACTCAGCCGTGTGGTGGGCGACTGCCCAACTAGCTGCGGCAGAGAGAGCGAGAACACAGGCTGAATCACGGACGCTGTGAGTCCCAATCTACTTGGTACCATATCCAATCTGTACGGAAACCTGCTGTGAGCCAAATGACCATAAAACACATGCTAAACCAAATTAGAAGTACGAACTGATTAGCTCTGTGCTGATCCAGCAGTGCTGCAAATCAGGAGTTCTGTCTGAATCTGTCAGGTTAAATATATTTACTACAGTTGTTGATTAAGTCAGTGCTGCATTTTAAGCACCCCTCGGTTCTTCTATTGCACTTTACTCAGGCCTTATACCTCTCTAGGCTCTAGTGAGCAATCCTCACAGATCGCTCGAGTGCAGGTGTGCCACAGAGACTCACATCTCATTAAAACGTGAATTACCCCCTTCCTGTCTTTCCATCTCTGCTCCTACCCAACCCTGCTGTAACCATATGGACCCCATACTGACTCTCATTATACGGCATGAAGTGAATTCATTCCCGGGAAGACAAGGAAGGCCCAGAAGTGTTTGTGTGTTCAGGGTGCCGTGTTAATAATCAGATCTGAATCTGGGGGTGGAAAAAGGCTGTTATCTTGACTCATTAAATCATGTCTGATAAGAGGATAATATTTATTTTTATTATAAATGTGTGGGGGTGTTTATTACCTGACACTAGAGCTACACACAGTAGATCTCATCAGGTTATTCTGGGGTTAATACATTTACTAATTATGTTACAATATTGTGCAGTGGGAGTTTGTATTGTAAAATCCAGTATTACTTGCATTACTGCAGAAAATAACACCACTGAAATGAAAAGGCATTTTGCCTTTTGGTCTCAATTTAGACAAATTACTTTTGAATACATGCACTTTTGAATTCTGTTAGATGTAATTTTACAGTGTTCGATCATGTTATTCTGCAACTACCATTTGTCAAATGTTGTGTTGCTAGTAGCAACCGCAACGGTCCCTGTTCCATAGCAGTCAGAGGATGCCTTCATACCTACCTCGTTTGATCCGGACCTTCTGACTTTTCAATTTGGTCAAAACCAAAATAGCCGTTGTGAAAGGTGCCTTGGATCAAGGGCCAGACCAAAGGACCAATATTCGGTCCGACCAAAAGAGAATATCTCGGTCCGGATCAAACTCAACCATTTTTCGGATCACGCAGTGACATTAGATCTGGTTCGCACCAGACTAGCGCATAATCACTCATTAAATAAAACGTTTTCTCTTCAACCTAGGGGATACTGGTGACAGTAGCTGCACACACAAAGAGTAGTCACGTAATTACAGTGTGAGGCTACATATTTGCAAAAATATTGGCCATAAACCCCTTAATGCAAAACTATATATGTAATAAGGTCACATTGACACAAAATATATATACTTGACAATATGTCGGAAAATAGTTTGTTTGTTTTTTACCATGGAGCCACCTTTCTCCATTCCCAAGAAGTAATTTTCTTGAATCAATGCTGATATGTATGCTGAGAGGAAGGTGCACATTCCTCATCTGATCAGCATTTACATGAGCCGTGAACTTCTGACACGTTTAGTCTCTGTGCTCACAGCTTTTCTGTTGGGGGAATTTAATTCCCTGACCAACACTTCCCCCCTTTAAAATGTATTTGCGGGTCTTTTGTGTGTGTGTGTGTGTGTGCTTTAATGTTTGTTTGCTCTAAAAACTGAATTTTTAAATGAATTCCAACTTGACGAACAATATGTGTGTATTAATTTAGGCTCTTTACAGGATACATGATATATTGAGTACAACTCTGTCGGTTCAAATTAGGGAGATTAAAGGCACCTGGGTCAAAGTGGCTCCAGGCCGAAACCTGCCCTGATTGGTTGCATGAGAGGGTATAAAAGGCTTTGGAAGACGGCACGCTGGTTGGTCTGTTCTTTTTACTCATTTGGAGAATTGAGAAGGGCTATTTTGGGTACTGAAAAGGTTTCTCCCCGTGAACAATAATTAGATGATTGCCAAGTTATAACCTTAATAATTGTTTTTGGTTGATATGAAAAATCAACACCTGCAGGCTAGTCTGTCCTCCCCGCTCACGCTACCAACCATCTCTAAGTGCCAGACTTTTGAATGCACTTCAATTTTTTTTTAATTTATCATGCTCCATGCTTAAGCATGCCAGTTTCTGAAGGAAAGCAGATACACACAAGATAGTGCATATGGCTTTTTAAAGTCATACATATAGCACTCACTCCATCCCTCCTCTTTTAATCCATTACACACTCTGAAGTTACATGTCCTGCGAAAGCGGGGGTGTTATCAAAGCACTCTCAGCCCCCAGTCATTAACCCCCCCCTCTCCATCTGTTGACATAACAAAGTGAACAACTGCATGATCAGATGACAAGTGATGGAAAGAAATTAGGCAGCAGGAGCAGGGAGGGTGGTGGAGAGAAGGTTTCTTCAGCTTTTCCTTCAAAGACAGCGAACAGGAGGCGGCTCATCAGGAAATTGGGGTGTCAGCGAGCTGTCAGGGTGCATTGACCTAACAGAACCACAGTGTGCCGGGCAGCTGTCGTTGACATGTCAATCCTGCTCTCGGCCGATCAATCTGTGGCAGAAAGGAGAGTAGAAGGTGGTGGAGAAGGAGATCTGACTCTTTACTCATTGTAAATAATAGCAATAAAAAGAAAAAAAAAATGAACACTTTATTTACATTCACTTTTAAAGCACAAAACAATAAGAGGTTACAATCCAAACCATTTCAATTACCATAATTATCAAGATAACCGTTTATGCCATGCCTTTATTCTCTGAAATACAAAGTTGATTCTTTTCTCTCGTTACGCCCGCCCACCAAACCGTCTTGTTGTCCTTGAAGGTCAAGCAAGTGCTCTGGGAAAGTGGTGTGTTGGTGCAGCAGAGGAGAACTGCTGCATGCATTCAGTGCCGGCTCTGTCTGGGTGACCACGAAGCTGCCCATCTCCCCCTATTGCTCTCGCTCCCCTCAGCCTGGGCATGTCGGCTTTCTGGGGCACAGCAGCCTGGCTCCCTAGGGAGAGGAGACAAAGAAGACGGAGGGGGGGGTGGGAGTTGGCTCGGACATAAATAAAATAACACTTGTGTTTCACCTTGGAGAGGCCGCTCGCCTGTTGTTGTTTTTCCTCCTATGCAGATTTAAATCCAGAAAAAATTATGAATATGCCTTGGAAATGTGACATCCTCCCTTGGGGTTACATGTCCATGGTTTGGTCATTGTTTGGAAGTCCTGCATTGTGAGTGACAAGTTATCAACAACTTCTGATTCGCAGCATTTTTATAGCTGGTAGGGCAGCCTGCTAATTTACTTTGTATGGAAAGCGTACAGTATGCTTTTGGAGCCAGAAGTGACCATATATTTGGATGAGTTGGAGAGGAGTGAGGACTTGACTGAGAACCAGAGGATATTATGCATCAACCTGAAATTGCAATCAAACAAGGAAAGCTCCCAAACATACCTGAATTTAGCGAATGACATCAAAATGACTTGTAAAAAAACAATATATTGACTTTGTATTTCATGAGAGTTTGATGCTTTTTGAATGGGAGTCTGCTGGGAGTATATCGGTCTATTTTTTTGGAGCCAGCCCCTACTGGCCCCATGGGTGGTATTGCACTTTAAGGCCCTTCCGCATTATTGGCTTCACTTTACAGACCCAGAGACCTTACTTTCTTACAGGGTTTGACGCAGAACAATACTGTTTCACATATCTGCGCAGTGAATATGAAGCTACAGCTAAGAGACGCTTAGCTGAGCATATAGAGTGGAAACAATGGTAAACTTGCTTCAGTTCAAAGGCAACAAAATCTGTCGACCAGCACCTTTATAAAGCTCGTAAAATCAACATGTTGTATCTCATTTGTGTAACCTGTACAAAAAACTGTGTAAAACTGACAGTTACAGGGGCTAAGCGAACTATCTGTTGACTTTAGCTCTATATTCACCAGACACACATCTAACTCAACAACAGTATTTGCCAAAATATAAAATTATTGCTTGAAGCAAACATACAGGAGGCGGCACAGTGTAACTAATATCTAACAGGACAAAAACAGCAACCATGCCATCAAACTATGCACCGCATGTGCTTTGAGTTAAAAGGTGACATCAACCTGAAAGTGTGCTCACAATTGCAATTCTGATAGAGGTTATTTTTACCTTGTTTGCATGCAGAAAAGTGTTAATTGGCACTTAACGTAACGTCTATTTGAGGCAGGAGTGTCAGTAGTTTTGCATTTGTTTTATTATTATTTTGACACAATGATCACACTGGATGGAAATTTAAAGTATCCCCTAAATTATCAGAATGAATCCCAATATACATAAAGGCTTGTAGCAAATTTCCATGCTAACACTTGTCAAGGCTTATCTATAAAAACTAAAAGTGTTATCAGGTTGAGAAAAATTCAGGAGACCACCAAAATCAGATGGCTTTACGTTGTCATTTATAGTCATAAAACACAACACATTTGGAACTAATTGCTCCTGGTATTTTAAGTGAAACAGTATTCATTGTGATAAAAATGTGTTATCCCTGTCCAATATTTTAAAATCACAGATGATTTGCATTCTCTAAATTATCATTGGCATTCTCCGAGCTACTTTTGACAGATGGCACATATTTTTTCAGATCATTAAACTTTTTCAGAGAACATATGTGGTGTGTACAGTCATGGTGGGTATGAGCTGCAGAAACAGTTGTTGTAAACTGATTGTTAAGCAGTGTGACTGTTAAATATTGATGCAGAAAATACAGGAATTGATTAGAGAAACGGGTTCATCTTTTCTAAATGACTTTAGTAGAGAACTGCAAATTTTCTTCTTGTTTTTTAAGAAATTAAACTGGGAATAAGGTGACGGAGCGCCGGGCTGGCTGGGTCACAAAACAGATTCTGACATACTCTGTCTAAACCAAGCCATACAAGTTTAATGTTATATGTTGCCCAGGGCTTTAATGTATAATTGAAGTGTTTCTGTGGGCTTTCCCCCCTGCAATGCTTGGTAGACAGACAGGGAATTAGGTGGGAAAAGTGTTTTTGAATCACTGAAAATATGTGTTGATAGGAGACAAATTGTGATATGATGTCAATTCCAATTGCCGGAACTTCTATACGTATAAGTAGCCAAGTTATCAATTCATAATCTTCCCCTTCCTTACCAGTACTACTGATATATTGAAACTCAGTGCTCAAGAAGTTTCAAGAAGTCCACTTCTGTTGAAGAAGTCCCAGACCCAGCATTACAGTAGAAGTATGTCACACTAGCAGTAATGACCTTGATGTTTCTGCCACTCTGCAAAATCCAGTGATGATGGGGCCATTCCAGCACATCAATTATGAGAAGCATTTGTTGAGGTAATGTGCTGCACGTAAGGCAATGGGCGGGGGTGGATGGGACCTGCTGCACTATTCATGTCACCATCTGCTCCCCTTCAGAAAGTCTTGCTCCACAGGTCTGTGGGCTCTGGAAACGGTGTCCCTGGTCCAATTCCTCCAACAATGCATGGAGCCACTGCAGAAACGTGTGATTTGGAGCAGCAGAGCTGCTGCCCTCGCTGTTTTGTAAAAGAGCAAACATAAGCAGCAGGGGACTTCCACAGCAATAACAGGGATCAATAAAGAACGCACAAGAGGGGGAGCTGGAAGGGGTCATCACAATAGATCCCAAAGCCAACACATAAAATATATATATGCTCCTGAAATAGACAGGTTTTGTTTTTAGAACAAGCTGCCAAAACAAAAAAATATATATCTTGGGTTTCCAATTGTTTTTGGTCGGTGTTAAACCTTAACTGTATTAACCTCTTATGGCAACATGGATGAGGAAGCTGTTGACCCACTGCCCAATTTGTTTTGGAGGTGATTAGGAGCCGGCAACGGCCGGAATGAAAGCCTTAGTTTGCACTTCCCTGAGTGTGTTTGTAAAGTAAATCCATGCTCTGATTAAATGTAATATCCACAGTGAGAGGGAGCTATGTAATCTGATGGAGGTATCTTATCAGTATGCAAATTGAACAGCTCACTTCGCTCATTATATTAAATGAGCCGCGACTGAATGAGTTTGTCTCAATTATTTCAAAGTTGTGCTCGGCGCCTGTTTCACATAGTGGTATTTTAGCTTCATATTAGAGTCTCGGTCTGAAATTCAGGGCTAAGTGGAGCTTGTCCCGCTCTACATTTAGGATGCCTGGGGTGACAGACCACACTAGCACACACACAACCACATTGACAGAATATTGGCCTCCCTGTGGGGTGTCAGGTATAAAAGATAACTTAGCTAGGCAATGATATCATTAAAGACTAAAGCAGAGAAATGCATGAGGACACAAAAGGCCAACCATCACGTTGCTCTGTGTGCTGCTGTATAATCTGTTGGTGGGGGGTATGAACAAGCTCACTGCAAGGACAGCAGAGGTGTTCGAAAAGGGTAACTGTGACACACCCGTGTACTAATGAATATTTCCTGGAGTAACTAGCAAGTGGGCTTTTGTATGAAAAATATAATTTTGATCAGTTGGATTATATTACTTTGGTTAAATATTTGTACACTGTGATAAATAAATAGATTGTTATATATTTCATACGGATTTTGATGGACTTCACGTGAAATCTGAGAAATGTTGGCGTGCTTTGAAAAAGCCGTGCACGTCCACATATAGTATGCAACTTGTATTGTGTGATATGCTTAGCACAATTTGCTGCATCATGGAAACATGTGGCCAAAACACACTTAGTGCATGAGGGAACACACAATGGCCGACATTCATTTAAATTGTTTCCTCTATTCGACCTGGGAAAAGTCTCATTTAGATCAAAATCTCTTTTTGAATGCAAATATTATCCAGTTAAGAAGCAGAAACATGTGAGTTTCAGAAAGTCTCCAAAAAAACATTTGTGCTTCATGATCCTCAAACCGGTCAAGTTGCAATTTACATCCATGTCTGTCCAAATTCATATTATATATGCAGCTGATTCTGATACAACACAAAGTGGTCCCTGAGGGAAGACAATGCCTCATGAATAGATGTTTCTGCAAAGAAGCAACAAATTACAATTCATTGATGCTTCACACACATCAACAATCTGACAGCACAGTTATAAGCTGGACACCCAAGATTTGTGGCCACAAACGTGTTTTGTGAGGTCAAAGTGACGTTTGAACTTTGAAATTTGCCAAATTCCCATGAGTTTATCCTTGATGCCAAGTTTGTGCCAAATTAAAAAATGTTGCATGTTCCTGAGATACTGCATTCGTGAGAATGATAAATGTGGACAACCAGAACAGCCTTCAACCACAGCTGTCACCGATGCAGCGGCATAAAAAACACTTTAGAAAACACCTTTTTTAAACAGAGTACATGCTATTATATTCAGGTTCTTGCCTTAATGATTTGGATATCTTGAGTCTTAATGTCCAGTATTACCTGTCACTGTTCCCAAGACAAAACTATGAGGTGGATGCAACAAAGAGAAAAGTGTCCGCTATAATTTTAAACTATGCTCTTGTATGTTTCAAGAATATTGTTATTATGCCTAGTAAATTGCCTATATCTGTCTTCCTCTTTTCTGGGAGACTTTGAAACTCATTTTCAGTCCAGATTAGATCAGCTACAGGAGATGTGAAAGCTTTCTGCCTTTTTGGTGATGTACAAGTAGCCCTTGCATGTTGCCATGGTGAAAGTGCCACGACACAGATATATGGAGTGACAGGTATAGGGTAAGAAAGCTGGAAGCTTGACAGGACTCGCAAGTGTCCAGAAAATGGATAAAGACTGTCAGGCACTCCGGATCAATACCTCAGTGCACTGAAAGTTGACTTCAATATCATACAAATAAAAACAATGGACTGCTTGAATACTAAATGATGTGTGGAGAAAAAAAAACAAAAAAAAACACTGACAGCCCAACATTATGCAGTTTAGCAAACATAAAGTTTGTATGAGCAATACATCATTCATCCTTTTACTTTGTCATGGACAATATACAGTATATAATTCATGCTCAATTCTTAGAATTATCAATCATGAATACTTTGTTCATCTCAAATAATTCTGCAGTGAATTTCAAGTAGTTAGAAGATAAAATGTACAGAGAGCATCTCAGGGACCTTTTTAATCTTGTTTTGGAAAAGTTTGTCTTGTAGTTTGTGCTTCAACACTGCCCCCAAGTGACAGAAGCAGAATATTAGCAGGTACCAAACTGCTCAGAGGAGCTTTGGTTCTGTTCATGATTGCTGTATTTACCATAAACAAAACAATTAAGGCTGATCATGCAAATATATGCATACGAGTAATAAAGCCATCTTAAAGTAGCTTCTTTCTTTGTTCAAACTATGACATCTGACTTCAAAATCACTTGAAAATGTGTGACTGTTATTTATAATCAAGCTGGCAGCATTAAAAATCCCTTTTCTTTGTTTTTACAAGACGAGCCTCACCTTGCACTGTCTTTTCGACTTTCTCAGAGCCGTGTGAGAAAGAGCTTGACACTGTAGAGCCACAAACTTGGGCGATTCATCTTTAAGTTGACGACTGTCTTTCTCCTTGGGTGATGTGACAGGCAGGTTTGGTGCACCATATGAAATATGAAACAGGATGGGGACACCATTGACAGCCATGTCACAAAGCATCAGTGAGGATGACGGTACCAGAGACCCCGGTTTGCTCCGCTGACATCTCTGCAGCTAATCGGAAGGTACAGGTCCTCACAGCTGCCGGACCAAAAGATGGAGAGAGAGTGAATAATTTAGCAGTTGCAATATGTTGAGGCTAGTCCAACGTTAAGGTCTCCCACTATCCCTCCCCTGCACTCACTGTCTCCCTGACTGTCTCTCTCGCACATGTTGTAAACAAAGATTCATCACCTACCGTGTAGTGCTTTACATTAAACAGCAATTGACAACTGTAGAAGACTGCAAACCTTCCAGATGTGAGTTTGTACTGTAAGTATAACCTGCAGTATGTTTTCATTGCTTTCTATCATGTGTATGATTTGAGAGGTGGTTTAACTGACTGTGTATAGAATTACTTAGAAAATTAGGCTTTCATTCATTTGCTATTTTTCGACGAGGCCTTTAAGAATTCCCCATTTTGCGCCGCTTGTACCCCGTTGCCATGACAACCGGAACAGGCTGAAATGTTCTGGCAGGTATCACCTTTGCTGTCTCACCTCTGCTGGCTGGCACTCGAGTGTCACAGGTCCAGATCTGCTGACGGAGACTCGGTAGGTGGGCTGAGGAAGGTGGAGACGGGGAGAAACGCGAGGGGGTGACGGGACAGGAAGACGGGCAGAGAGCGAGGGAGGCAGGGAGGAAGTAAGGATGGAGCCCCCAGAGCTGCTCTAATGAGGGATGCCAGCACTGCGCTCAGGTGAAACTGAAGTGGCTGCAGTGTGATGGCAAGGAGTCGTCCCAGTGGAGGAGATGAATACACAATGCAGGAAGGACATTTGCAGGCGTCACAGATCTCATTCAGGAGAATACTCGCTGGCTGTGAATCTGTCAGAGAAAAAAGGATTTAAAAAAAAACACTACAAATGCATGGTTATTCATACTTCAGTTGAATATTCACTAAAACCCTGCCTCTCAACAGTTATCAGCGAATCACAGGCCTTGCAACTGAACTCGTGCAAACTAAATGTTTGTGGAAAACATTAGGTATTCCAGTGATTCCCAAATTATGGTATTGATTGCATTTCAACTAGCCCAAGTCCAGAAAATTGCCATTTCGTTTTAATGCATACAATAATTATTATTGGTGTAAAAATTTGCTGTTAATGTGTTAAAAATTTTGTTTGTCAAGCCTGATAAGATGTCACCCTACCTGGCTAAATTTCACTGCCAACGTTAGCTTGATGCAGTCGGAAGTTGTTTATATGTGCAGTTGGAGGTCGTACTTGGGAAATATATACAAAATACATTGTCTGAAAAGTTTGGGAACCTATAATAAAGTATAAATAGTAAACTCTGTGGTGTTTTCAAACAACTCTGGGTTTTAACTATAGCATCAGCTTATGTTAGCTCGCCAACAATACCTTTTTTTGACCAATTATTTGTATTTGTTTGTAAAAAATGTAAAAAAAAACTTTGAATACTAAACACCAGGTAACATTTGTTCAAAGACTACTGAGTGTGGTTCACTGCAGGAGTTTTAAAGGAGACTGAAATTTGGGAAAAATACATTTTTGAACAAATGCTGGTCAGACAATATCATCATGTAGCTCTTTGTGCTTGAACGAATGGACAGATCATCTGCATATGTGTAATTCAACCTTTAAGTAGTCATGTGGGTATGAATTGATGTGACAGTTATGACTGGGAAGAACAGTTGATTCCACAAAAGTCTAATCTCTAATTACTTTCCTTTTTCATGTAAATGCATCAAAGGCTTAATAGTCGTAGGCCTGGTTCCCACTCAGGAGCTAATGCACGTGACTTTTAGTGATTTTACAGTTAGTGAATGACCTCTATTACATATTACAAAAACCTCTCGGACATTTGTTTTTCCACCAATATAATACTGAACATCAGTTAAATAAAGTCACTGATGTTCAGTGTTGTTACCGATGGAAGTGTACGACTTTACTAAAAATGTCCATTGAAATGTATGGCTTTAATTCCTAATACTATGCAATTTCAAAATAAGCTAAAAAAAAAAAAATATTGGCAAATATAATACAATTGTGTTTTTTTTTTTTTTAGTTAAGTATCAAGTTCATTTTCCAAGATAACATTTATTTGGAGTTATATGTGATGTGGCTACATCTTGGATTCAGCATGGATAGCAACGAAGGGGTCCTCATCTCTGTTGCTGATCTTGAAGTGGGCACGGCCATCGCCGCCAACATGGATCTGCTTCCCAGTGCACCTGTTTCCTTCCTTCTGGCCTGAAATTACGTCACAATAGGTGCCACCGGGCATGCCGGTGTTCAGGGTCACATCCAGGTCCCTGAAGGTGAAGACAAGGTCCATCTTAGTTTTAAAGTCACAACAACATCTTGCCTTCTTATTTACATTTTCTACCTTAAAAGTATCTAGAAATTAGTATTCAGCGGCCCCATCCAGTTAGACTATGACGCCCTTACCAGTCATCATTGTTAAAGACGATGAAACCACGGTTACCGCGTCCAAAGGCAACCTGGTTGCTCTGGTTGTCCCACCAGTTGGAGTGAGGCTGTCCGTTGACAACGTTACGGAAAATCACCATGTTCCTGAAGAGGAGACACGTCAAAATCAAATCTAGTATACTATCTATATTTTTCACATCCATATGAGCAAGCAGAAGTGAGTCGTGTTCTGTGTGTGCGGTCGGCAGTGAGTTCTGGGAACTCACTTGATCTGGCGCCATCTGTGCTCACACACCCATCCATCCCCACAAGTCTGGTCAGGGTTGATGGGAACAGACTTGGTGGATCCATCACTATTGCTGGGAGGGCCCATCCAGTCATTCTGGTCCTATGTCACAATAGTGGATAAATGAATTTAACCCCCCCAAAAAAAGTCCCAAATAGACTCCTTTCATTGCATCTTGCCATTATTCATACTTAATGGTGCTGTAAGGTATATTTCTTTGTTAAAACAGGTGATAAATAGCTCTAAATAGTCAACCCTTATACTGAATGTTTGATCACCAATATGGGTACTGAGATTATATTTTCAAGTGTCCTGTTGCCACTTTATCCAATCAGGAGATAGAACGGTCACATTCATGGTCAGGCTGCAGGATTTCTGGGTGTTCTGACTGTGGTGGAACAGGGGGAGCTACCAGCGCTCCTATGAACGGCATTATAACGTGAAGCTCTGGTTTGCGCTAGGTTTGTTGATGGGTTTTACGCAGGTAGCTGGCATTGGTCATAACTGCCTCATCAGTCATCATTAGTGGTGGACTTCAGCTTGTTTTGTTGGTTTGCAACAATAGCAACAAAGCTTATTGTTAGCTCGGTAGCTTATATTAGCTGCAGTTATATGTGCATTCATGTGGCGACGTCAGGGTGATGTGAGGAGGAAAGAGGGGAGTGCAAACAACAAATACAGACAGGAAGTCAAATGCTTCTTGCTAGTCTTTTAAAAAAGAGCATACTTTTCCATTCACGATGTGGCGGTTCCAGCGAAAGCTGGACATGACCCTGGCTGCACCGTAAGGGTGGGCCAGCATGTAGCCGACAGCCATCTTGTGGAGTCTGGAGTCCCAGAAGGTAACAATGGAGGCACCACCAGCACCATGGCCTCTCTGGTTGTCGTGATTGTCAACAAAGACGAAAGCGTTGCCGTTGGGCATGAAACCCCATCCCTCTCCCCAGTTCCTGGACACAGGATGACAGTTTTACAAATGAGGTATGCACTTCTAAAATAAACTCTAATGCATAAATTCAAGTCAAAGATCATTTATGGAACATTTTGTCCTGATAACCTATTTGGTTAAACATAGCTTCTATGTACAGCAGGTGGGAATATTGCTGTTTCATGGTTAAAAACGTCTTCTATTATATCAGTGTGATATATGATTTAGGCACACCAGCAGAAACACATACTTGGTGTAAGACAGCTTCTCGCCGTTCCATTTTCTGAAGATTGTTCCAATTTTGGCGCCATATTTAAACTCAGTAACTCTTCCCAGATGGAAGTACTCTCTGGATGAGATGCCCTCACCTCCCAGATCAATGACCTAGAGCAAAAACAGAACACAATTCACATCATCCATACCAGTCTGGAAAATGGGAATGGTTCATATTAACAGTATCATACCAATGATACAACAAATAGGTTTTTTGGTTCTGGAGTAACAAGAACCATGTTTATGCTGTTACATCTGCATCCCAGGAGTTTCAACATTTTATATTATAACGCGCTTTTTCAGGCCTTGTCATTCTAATATTTACATTTATGTTGACATCTTCTCACAGAGTGTTGATGTTTGTCATCTTGATTTCTCTGTTTCTTTTCCCACGGCCCTGCTGCTTCGCGTTATCAGTTATATATTTTGGACATGTGGGCGGTTAGAAATCATCCAATCACATGCTTCCTCATAGATTACAGCTAGAGCTTCACCAATCACGTTCTTTAACGCAAGCAAGGTTTTCTGGCAGCAGTTTTTGTTCACTGGCTGCATGTTTTCCTGCGACTCAAGTTCAAACAAGTTCATCCAACCTTG
This sequence comes from Brachyistius frenatus, assembly GCF_029030835.1. Lineage (NCBI taxonomy): Eukaryota > Metazoa > Chordata > Actinopteri > Embiotocidae > Brachyistius > Brachyistius frenatus. The sequence goes on from NW_027210611.1 coordinate 5,964,887, forward strand.
TATGACAGCGAGATGTCCTGACAAAACAAACAAACTGTTGCAAAGGTGAGATGAAGTCATCAAAAATGAGAAGAACCTTCTTAAAGATTTTGGAAGACCTACCTCTTGGAAGATGAAGGGTCTGGAGCCATCGGGGAACCACATGGTGTTGAGGTTGTGAAGACGGCCGTAGATAACATCCAGGTCACCGGGCCACATGTGCTTACTGGCGTCCACCCTGAATCCAGCCACGCCAATGTCAACCAGCTTGTTCATGTAGTCGGCCACTTTGCCCCTGACGTAGTCTTTCTCCAGTGCGAGGTCCAAAAGGCTGACCAGACGACAATCACGCACCTGGAGCAGTTAACATACATATATGCATGCCTTAAAACTCCCCTTACTAATTCATGTATGTTGCCCATACCATTTATATGACAATGTTCAGACAGATTCCGTGTGGCCAAGTCAAAGAGAGGGTCAATGTCGGAACTTCTGAATAAAATAGTGTTCTTTGGATCCTTTATTGGAATGACAAGGTATTGTAAAATGTAAAGTGGTGATTTAAGAAAATTTCATTCATTACCTGATTTGCATCGTTATAGTTCTCAATATCGCCGCTGCCAGTCCTGCATTTGTGATCGTTGAAGTCCAAATAGGAAAAGGGGATACTGGAGAAGTCCTTCTTGCTCGCGCTGAACCAGGTTCCGCATGCAGAGTGGGTTCCCTCTCCACCACTAACTGAGCACATGTGGTTGATGACGGCATCCACGTAGATGTTGACCTGTTGGGGATAGACAGTATTGAAGGTGTAACACACCGAATCATTATTCCCCTTTTATCCTTCATCACTTTCTCTCATTTTCTTTAACGTGTAATTCATTCTGGGGTAATTTATTAAATTGTTCTGATTCCTTTTGACCCTTGATCCATTTCGTTGTAAAACGGTTTGGTAATAATGCAAAAAGCAACAAGTCTCATGCAGTGTATCTGGTAAAAATCTGGTTTTGTACAAGGCTGTAGATTTATGTGATGATGCGGAAGAACAATGTCCCCAATGCTTTTAATTAAATCACTGCTGTTATGTGGTTTACCCCAACGTTGTTGCATCTGGTGACCATGTCTCTCAGCTCATTCTCACTGCCAGATCTGGAGCACAAGTTGTAGCTGATCGGCTGGTATCTCTGCCACCAGGGCCTCCATGGACTGTTCAGCACAATGTGCTCATTTGGAGGAGATATCTGAGCAACTCAGAGAAAAAAATATTGCAGTTATTGAAAGAGAAATTGACTGTAGATGGTGTGAAGGAATTTTCTGTTATCGTTGGGTCTCCCTGTCTCATCAGTCCGGTCTCTCTCTGGCTCTTCTGGTTTATCTAGCTCATGAGGTCACATATGTCCTCTTGTGTTTCTATAAGGTTAGGTTTGTTGTGGCTATAGTCAGAGACAGTTTAGTTTAGTGTTCCAAGGTTGACCAAGTTTCAAGGATGAGGATGAGTATTGCTAAATAGGATTATATTTACTATACAGTTATTAAGAGCTCATTACAGAGATTTCAGTTTAATCAACAAGACGTACTATTCAGCCTGTGCAAACAGTTATGTCTCTGAAAGAATTTTCTAAAGTTTGAAGACATGATGATGTAACAGAACAGCATCAGCTCCTGATGTCCTTCGTTATTAGACATTTCCATTTTAGACAACTTGTTTTTAATGACCCTTTGTATCAATCTGTGTGTAAACTGCTTGGTGAATCATCGACATACAGTTTGATTTCACTATTTACAAAAAAAATTAAAAATAGGAAAAGAGAGGATTATCCTAAAACTAGACTACAATACAAACCTATTTTCAGCCATACATACCTGAACTCCACCGTAGCCATTCGGACCCAAGTAGCGCTCACACTCTGCAGCGATGTCGGCCCAGCGCCACTCAAACAGGTGGACGATGGCCGTCCTTCCGTGCTTGAGGTGCGGGTTGTGCTGGGCGAGACCAAGTCCGAATAGAGCCACCAGAATGAACAACTTCATGCTTTCCCTGGATGAGAGAGAAAAACCACACTCACCCACTGCCACCCCTTATGTATTTATACTCGTTTTTTTCCTCTGCTGGGCCAATGAGCAGCTCGCAAATATCAGCATGGAGATTAAACAGGTGTCCTGATTTCTTTCAAAACAAGCAGGAAAACAAGCTTTAAGGTAGTTTGGAAATATAGAAACACAAGTTGTGTATATTGTTTTTACCAGAAAATTTGAAACAAGAGATCTGTTGCACTGAAGTTTAACTTCTTTGCAGGGCAAAACAAACTGAAGCAGAGCTAAAAAAAAAATAACGTCACATTTGCTGTTTCAGTAAGTTGAATTTACTGCAGCCAAATTAGCCCACAAAAACAATATTTTTGGTCAATAAAGATTATCATTATCTGATATAAAGTCATCTATAAGACACTGATTCAAATATGAAGACATAATAATTGTATTTTGAAGCTCTTATCACCCAGAACACGACAGTTTGGACTGATCCTGCTTCAGTATTTGTTCAATCAGTTCAATAACCAGATGGTGTTGCAACAGGCAGCCTACATGCGTACAAGAATGGTTTAGCACAAAAATAAAATTAAAGGAAACAAAGAAAATTAAAAAAAAACGTATGGCAAGTAAATTCAGAATTTTGTATCGAGTATAGGGTTGTTTTTACATCCTAGTGGGGACTTTAACCTGAATGCACATTATCCCATGTTTCATGGTGAGGTACATTTAAAGTTAGGGTTGGAGTTAGATTAAGGCTATTGTTTCGGTTAAAATGAGGCATTTACCAGTGATGGTTAAGGTTAGGGTAAGCATGTATGTATTATGCCAATGAGTTTCCCCACAAGAATAGTAGAACAAGAGTGAGTGTGTGTGTTCGTGGGTTATGATAGCAAATGTGTGAGAAAGTAAACACATGCAGCACCATTTACTTTTCCACACGCTGTAAATGTATACCTAATCTACCATGTGGCTGTTTATGTAATGGAGTGACTGTCTCTGACAAATTTGACAATTACTTTGGTAATGACATTAAGAAGCATGTGTCCATAAGCAAATAGCAGTATATATAATTATCTCTCACCCTTTTTGTCGTAATCCCACATCATAAATGTTACTATTGACATTTGAAGAGTACCTTGGATTTCTTGATATTTCCATTATTCAGTATGTGTTATGAGGACAACAACATTTGCAGTAAGAAATTGACTTTTGGGTCTTTACATTAGTTCCTGGTCTTATGTTAAGAAATTACCATATAGCAGCATCCAGTTTTACTTACAGTCGCTGATTTGATCAATAAAATGTTGGCAGTTACAACACACGCAAAGCCCTTGTACAACCAAGAGTTATCTGCTTGGATGAAGCAAAGCCAATACAACAACTCAAGTGAGAAACATAGGAGGTCAAACAGAGTGCCTTACTGTATGTAGAACTAAATCAGTCCTGTCAAAACAAAAGCATTTTCAGTGGGGGCTTCAAACTGACCTGCTGCATGAAGATCATTCTACCAGTGTTCTAGCTAAACAGGAAAATCTAAGTTACTTTGAGTAGGTTGGGTTTTTTTACTAAATTGTATGTTATTTCATGCAGGATATTTGTTTTACTTTTAGCATCAGACTTTTACTACTACAACTTTTACCGTATTGCATTTGATCGTCCTTCTTTATTATTTCTTGCATTTATCCATTTTGATATATTACGCTGATTCCAGGTCTGTTCATAGCAGAATAATGGCTTAAACATACAGCAACACTCTAAACCTCACTGTTTTTTTTTCCAGAGTACAACAGCTACAGTTGTGAACATAAGTCAGAGCACAGTTTACAGTGCATCTGTTATGTTAATGTTACCGTATAAGTTCCATACTATGGATATACTGTATAAACACATATATATATATTATGCTTCAAACCTACCTCTACCTCGGCTTCCTTTTGAAATGTAAATATACAAACATATGGATACAGTATATAGTTTGTATTGAGTGGTGAATTATTCACGGGGAGTCAAATCAATTGTCTGTGAACGCTGTTGAGTGTCCGATTATAGTTTACATAACATGATAGATGTTATGTAAACTATAATTTGTTGGCTACTGCAAGGACGTCACTTTCAGTATAAATAGAAAAATCCATATGATATTAGAGACTCGCTGTTTTTTGAGCAGATGATGGTCAAACAGTGTGACCGTGTAGTTCTTCATCTCTGATCGGAGCAGATTTTACAAACAGATGGACAGATATTCTGCATGTGTTATTCCAGAATATTGCCCTAGGTTAAGTGTAACACTGTATGCACTGATGTCACAGTTTATATGATAAAACTGCTCTTACACATGAGCGTTGATATAAATGGGGAAAACAGTTTATAGCACTTTTTAAAAAAAATCTTTTTCTCTTTTTTTTAAATCAGTGAGTTGCTGATTTTTTTGTGTGTGTATTTCCCACTTAAAACTGCCTCTAGAAATGTGTGGTTTTCTTTTCTATCAATTTGCTAGTTTAAACAAAAAAATGATGGTAAAAAACGGTTTCTGTCAGTAAATGTCAAGTTCTTCATTCAAGTTTTTAAATAAGATTTATTTTGAGCACAAAAAAAATGTGTGTACAGTTTGGAGTCGGCATGGATAGCAACGAAGGGGTCCTCATCTCTGTTGCTGATCCTGAAGTGGGCACGGCCATCGCCGCCAACATTGATCTGCTTCCCAGTGCACCTGTTTCCTTCCTTCTGGCCTGAAATGACGTCACAATAGGTGCCACCGGGCATGCCGGTGTTCAGGGTCACATCCAGGTCCCTGACAGTGAAGACAAGGTCCATCTTAGTTTTAAAGTCACAACAACTTCTTGCCTTCTTATTTGCATTTTCTACCTTAAAAGTATCTAGAAATTAGTATTCAGCGTCTTAAAGTCACAACACATGCAAACAGAAAGTGTAAACCCGTAGGATACTGGTAAGGAAGAGACCGGCATTGTGTGATAGCGTTAAAAAAGTGGAACTTGTCATTTTTTTAAGGATTAGACAATCTCATGTTCAAACCATCAGTTATTCCTATTAATGCACAGTGTTGAATTATGGACTGGGTGAAGCCTAAATGTTCATAACCAGGGTTTTCAATTCTTTCAGCCTGAGGCCTAAAAGTGTTTCTTTAACCCAGTTTGACCTGCAGTAGATTCTGAAGCTTCATGTAAAATATTTTGGAGCCACAGAAGAAATACGATTTGACAAATAAAATTGAGTTCGTAAAATTTCCAGACAACTTTACAGCAGAAAATCTCACAAACTGCTGCCACAGATGATGAGCTCAAAAACATATTGTACATTTCTTTAACTTTAGCTATTACCTTATTTAAGTGGGTTAAATTAGTTCTTCTTAATACTCGAGACAGTTTGACGCTCTTACCAGTCATCATTGTTAAAGACGATGAAACCACAGTTACCGCGTCCAAAGGCAACCTGGTTGCTCTGGTTGTCCCACCAGTTGGAGTGAGGCTGTCCGTTGACCACGTTATGGAAAATCACCATGTTCTTGAAGAGGACATACGTCAAATTTGAATCATAATGTGTGATGAACAAAGTTTTTATGATCTATATGACAGAGCAGAAGTGAATCTTGTTCTGTGTGTGAGGTTAGCAGAATGCTCCCTCTTTATTTCTGAGAACTCGCTTGATCTGGCGCCATCTATGCTTACACATTCATCTGTCCCCACAAGTCTGGTAAGCGTTGATGGAAACAGATTTGGTGGATCCATCACCATGGCTGGGAGGGCCCATCCATTCATTCTGGTCCTACGATGATTGATAAATTGGTTTAATACAAACTGTTCCAAATACACACAAATACACGATCAAATTGAATCATTACTGAAGAGAGAACATATTTTTCCATTCACAATGTGCCGGTTCCAACGGAAGCTGGACATGACCCTGGTGACACCATAAGGGTGGGCCAGCATGTAGCCGACAGCCATCTTGTGGAGTCTGGAGTCCCAGAAGGTTACAATGGAGGCACCACCAGCACCATGGCCTCTCTGGTTGTCGTGATTGTCAACAAAGACGAAAGCGTTGCCGTTGGGCATGAAACCCCATCCCTCTCCCCAGTTCCTGGACACAGGATGACAGTTTTACAAATGAGGTATGCACTTCTAAAATAAACTCTAATGCATAATTTCAAGTCAAAGATAATTTATGGAACATTTTGTCCTGATAACCTATTTGTTAAACATAGCTTCTATGTACAGCAGGTGGGAATATTGCTGTTTCATGGTTAAAAACGTCTTCTATTATATCAGTGTGATACATGATTTAGGCACACCAGCAGAAACACATACTTGGTGTAAGACAGCTTGTCGCCGTTCCATTTTCTGAAGATTGCTCCGAGTCTGGCGCCATATTTGAACTCAGTAACTCTTCCCAGATGGAAGTACTCTCTGGATGAGATGGGTTCATCTGCCAGATTAATGACCTAGAGCAGAAATAGCACATAATTCATATCATCCATACCAGTCTGGAAACTAGGAATATGTTCAGATTAACGGTACCACATCAGTGATACAGCTGATACAACTAATTGATCCAGCTGTAACATGAGCCATTAATTATGTTGTTATTAGTGAAGATAAAGTGTAATTACGTTTGAGATCACAGGCTGTTTGAAATTGACTTTAATTGATTCTGAGTTGTGCAGCTTCAGATATCAGTGTAATCAAAATTCTTTAATTAACCAAGGTTAATCACCATAGATAGAAGTTAATGGTTGTGTGGTAGTTGGTATTTCTCTTTTTTTCTTGTTTGCGAAAACAAAACAGTTTGGGAGAAAGGGAAAAGCATCAATGAAGCCATTATGGATGCGTGGTTCATCCATATGCAAACATATTCTACCACTTGTGAGTGAATAAAGAGAATTGAGAGTAAATTGAAAAACCTACCTCCTGGAAGGTGAAGGGTCTGGAGCCACCGGGGAACCACTTTGTGTTGAGGTTGTGCACACGACCGTAGACAGCAGACAGGACACTGGGTCACATGTGCTTGCAGGCGTCCACTCTGAATCCAGCCACGCCCACGTCGATCAGCTTGTTCATAAAGGCGGCTACTTTGCCCCTGACGTAATCCTTCTCCATGGCGAGGTCCAACAGACCAACCAGACGACAGTCACGCACCTGGAGCAGTAGAGGACCGTTTACATCACAAACCATAGCATCATTCTTGATTGACAACATCTGAATCGATTGTAATCTATGTGATGCACCATCTGTGTCAATAGATTTTATTCATGCTGGTGTCACTATGGGGCCGGTAACCCCGACAATTTAAAGGCCGAGGTCTGACTTGTACTACTACTAAAAAAGACAAACTACCCACAATGAGTACGACCCAAATGGCAACCAGCAGTGACGTCACCCACCGGTTTATGAACGGCCATTATGAAGCCTCGGGTTTGTACTTTGGAAAGGGTCATGCTAGCTTAGACCGTCCTCGGGCATCACTCGTGCAGTATAGACACCAAACAAAAATGTATGCATGTTTTTAATAAATGGTTATCCGTCACAGTCTCCTGACTGAAATGGTCCCTTACAGTGAAAACCAACTGTGAAAAGCGAAATGGCAACAAGGCAAAGTTGCCACAGTCCCACCGGTTTTTCTCAGTGACATTCATTAACTGATTGGAATCGCCATAGTTCTCAATATTTCTGCTTCCGGTCCTGCATTTGTGGTCGTTGACGTCCCAGTGGGTGAAGGGGACGCTGGGGAAGTCCTTTCTCCCGGCGCTGAATCAGCTGCCGCACGAGGAGTGGGTTCCCTCTCCACCGCCAGCTCCGCACATGTGGCTGATGACAGCGTCCATGTAGATCTTGACCTGTGATTACACTCGGAATTGAAGGTGCAACACGATTCAACGCATCCCGTCATTTTCACTTCTTTTCTTCACACGTTCAGGCCATTCTCTGGTCATATGTCGGAGTGGGAATGCTGACAGGTGTGATGTTGGGTGGACTGGTAGTCCTAATATATTACTAAACTATATCAGCAACTAAGTGTCATAAGTAAACGTGTGAATGAATATTCATCAGGCCAGAGGTATTCATTTATTAAATTGCCACTCTTTTGATCTAAAATGAGGCAATAATGCAACAAGCATGAAGTGTAATAATTTATTGTTTTGTACAAGGCGCTGTCAGATACCCAAGAACAATGTCACTTCTCATTAAAGCACTGCTGTTATGTGGTTTACCCCAACGTTGTTGCATCTGGTGACCACGTCTCAGCTCGTTCTCACTGCCAGATCTGGAGCACAAGTTGTAGCTGATCGGCTGGTATCTCTGCCACCGGGGCCTCCATGGACTGTTCAGCACAATGTGCTCATTTGGAGGAGATATCTGAGGGACACATAGGAGAACAAAGAAAAAAACATATTCAATTTATTATCATTTTTAAAACAGGAACCGTCAGCAGGCAGAAGATTGTTGCTAAATAGGGCTATATTGAGCGTACTATACAGTTATTAGGTGGGAGGAGGGGGAGCGCTCCAGAGATTTTACACGAGAGGTTCAGTTTAATCATCATGACAAGTATCACTCAGCCTGTGGAAACGTGTCGGCCTCCAGTGTGGAAGAACTTTCTAAAGTTCAAAGAAATAACAATGTCATCACTGTTATCCGGACTTGGACTCAGTAATTGTTTTTACGAAATTCTACTTTTAGCATGTCTAAGCAAAGCGGCAACCAGCAGTAACGTCGCCCATTTGTTAATGAACGGCTGTTATGAAGTCTCGAGTTCAGATTTTGGCGGCTAGTCCTGAGCGGTTTGGAGCCGGTAGTGACCATATTTGGACGAGCTAGGGGGGGGAACGAGCTGTGGATCTGACTCGATCTGATCGGAGACCCGGCGATACTACGTCCCACCTACCGATAAGTAACCTTACTGCATCACAGGCTTGTCAATCAAACAGACACTCCCCCCCCCTCCCCAAAACCTGTATTTTTAAAGCTTACTTTATAAATATTGACAGGATTATTTTTTACAAATAGAGAAAAAGGTGAAGATTCTTATATGACTATAGAATAAATTGAATAAGTCTGTTAGGGTTTTTGTTTTTATTTGGTGTAGTAATATGGCTCGTATTTTGTCATCTTCATCAAATTTGCAGGCTCAGTCGATAAGAAGGCAAAGGGTTTTCTGGGTTTTAATAAGATTATAAGAAAAGGGATGTGCTTCAAGACCCCACAGTACTGATGCAATAACTGTCCTTTCTAATGTCAGTTATACCCCGAGCAGCATATCATAATGATGATGATGAGATGCACTTTCATATGGCAATAGCTCCTCCAATGGTTCCTGAGAGAAACTGCTTCACTTAAAAAAACATATAGCATACACATACATCATATAGTTTTAACAATATTTTCTCCTTGAGCAAATACAAAAAAATATATGATTATATTGATTGGTAGACATAATTGGCTATTAATGCATCATTAAAACTGGTAGGAAATCATCATAAAACACGGGTTTTATAGGAATCTGTTGTATTCTGTGTATCGGATTGTATCCTATAAAAGTATTTGTGCGGCAAATTTAGAGGGTTCAATAACTAACAAACAAAAAAAATGGATGCAGTTGTGGCACTGCAGGTACTTTGCATTAAAAAAAAAAGGGCAGTAGGTGCCACACTGACTGTGTTTGCGTGTGTGTTGAAGCTTTTGTAAATAAGGTTTGCCTCATCATGCTTCATCCCACCTGCTTGCTAGCTGACCCAGCTCCTGCCCCTCACACTCCCCCCTGCAGAGAGCGTGTCAAACACACATCTGACCTGCCTCGCTGAGTTTCGTTCCGGGTCACTCCTCCAGGTGAGTCTGCACAGGCATGTAAAAAAAAAAAAAAAAAAAAAAAAGCAAAAAGTGAAAGGGCCCCCGAAACATTTGTGGTGGAAACACACCAATAACTCATCTCGGAGCAGACTGGGAGTGGTGACACATAAGGACTAAAGGGATAAAAATCTCATTTTACAGTGCAGATTTTGTTCTTAGGTTGTGATGCCCTGTTCGGAGGAGCAGCACCGCTCTCTGGTGTTACTGGAAGCTGCAGTAATAATCCAGACAAAAGCACACACACACGGAGGCATCTAAACATTTCTTTATCTGAATAGAAGAAGCAGAAGGTAGGTATTAGGTAGGTATGTATTTACTTTATTAATCCCCGAGGGGACATTTTTTTTTCCGCTACAGCAGCATACAGAAGCAATAAGATAATAATAGAAATAATAGAATAAAATAATCGAATAGAATATAATAATAGAAAAGCAATAAAATAGCAGTAGTAGCAGTAAAAAATATAAATATAAAATGCACAGTATATACAGTACATTATATATCTATATATATTATATACAAACAAACCAAGAAACACAGTCAACAGTGTTATTGTACTGTGATGGATTTTGCCAGAGGTGAGTTATTGTACAGTCTTATTGCAGCGGGCAGGAATGATCTCCTGTATCTGTCCTTGTGACAGCGGAGCTGGAGGAACCTTTTAGAGAAAGTGCTCCGCTGTCCCTGCAGCAGGTGGCGGAGAGGGTGGACAGGATTATCCAATGTGGACAACAGTTCGTTCAGCGTCCTCCTCTCCACCACCTTTTCCAGGCTGTCCAGTTTGTAGCCGACGATGGAGCCCGCAGAGCTGAGTGAATTACGAAACACAAATGTTTCCCCGAGGCTTTCGTGCGTGGCGAGTTGACGCTGTACTCCTTTTTCTGGACAAAATAGAATTGAAAATGGCTTCTTCTTGCAATCCAGTCATGTACTTTTATTTGAATCCGTTTTGGAGTCAGTATTTCAAACCTGCGAAAACATGATTTCTGCCAGCAGGGGGCAGCAGAAATATGATGTGAACACAACATTGCCACATGACCACCTATTAGCAGGCTGCTCGCTCGTTAGCAAAACACTTGTTTATTTATACATCCAGAAGTTACAGAACATTATCATTCATCTGTTTTCGGTCTTGACCGGCTCCTGGGGGAAATGTCTGACTCTTTCGCTGCTAATTGCTTCACTATGTTTACAAGCTCGCCAGTTGCTAACTGCTAAGCCTGTGTCGAGCAGTTTGGGCTTTAGAGCTTTTCTCCTAAAAAACAAAAAAAAAGGGGGCTCGGCAGCTTCGACCAAAAACGACAGGGACGGAGTGGCGGGTGAACCGAAAGAGTGTGAAACTGAGGACCAGACGGCCAAACAATTCGCCGAAACTCACCATAAAGCTTAGGAAAGCTCGAGTTTCAGGTGCGTAACACCTCTGTTCATATGATCACGTTGTCATTTGATACTTTATTTGAAGAATATTGATTGATTTATTTATTTTTTGCTCCTTTTGAATTACTGGCATGAGGTTCCCCCCCCCCCCCACCCCCCGCCGTTATGACGCAGCATGCTCTTGCGGGAGGAGACACGTCAGAGGCAGAGTTAAGGCCCCTAATTCGCTCACATTTTCCCCACGGGCCCCCAAAATTCCAGTCAGACCAAAAGTCCCTTCCTGTACGCGGACAGCACGGGACATACCTCCGGGGGCGATGAAAGGGGTTTCGAGGGGAGACAAAGCCTTCCTTTCACGAGCTCGAACTCCCGAGACCCAGGTGAAAGGGAGCGAGGGTCGGGCCGGTCGGTTCCCGCTCCCCGGTTCCGCCGTGGGAAACGTGGAAGGGGCACGGGAAGGGGCGGCGGGGCGGTCGGCGGGTCAAGGCAGAAAAGAGAGACGGAGAGGGGAGGACGAGGGTATGGGCGCGCGGCCTTAACGGTCGAGGATAAACGAGGCACGTGAGGTGGCGAAGGGGTTGGGGGGGCCTGAGGGAGGTGGAGGTGGAGGGGTTGCTGCTGTAGTTCAGGGCAAATGAGGAAAAACACAGAGGGGGTTGAGTGGAAAAAGAAAAGGGGAGTTAAAAACCAGAAAGGAAAAGAAAAAATAAAATAAAAAAGAAATGGGGGGGGGGGGTGAGAAGCTGCGTGTACCTCGTCTTCTCACACCTCATATCGCTCTCTCAGGCTGACAGGCCGACTCAGAGCCGCGCGTGAACAGATAGCACGCGTTATGATGGATAAAAGAGTTCAAAGAGTCGTCCTCGTGTTAAAGGATTCTACAGGCAAAAAAACAAAAACAACCCCAAAAAAAAAAAAGCAAGTTTATATCAAACAGAAAACTCAGAGCTGCTTCGCTCACCGTTTTTTTTTTGGTAAGCATAAAAATTCTATTGGACGAAGAGGTGTCAAATGAAAACGCTAACCACATTTACGGCGCGGTAAATAAACTGATGTCAAAGCATTTGTCGCCTCTGTGTATTGCAAAAAAAAAAAAAAAAAAAAGTACTGTCCTTAACTTTGCACGTCTTTTTAACGATCCCGGTAACACCATCGCGCGTGCTAGCAAGTGTTTCAAACCCCGAGAAGAAGTATGTCACCACTTTTTTCCCTTTACGGTTTAAGAAAAATGTCAATAAATTAATTACTTTTTGGGGGAACTTTTCAGGTTTCCTCAACAAGAACTCGGCATACTAGGGAGGGAAAAAAAAGTCCTATAAAGTGAAATCCACAGGCTCTTCCAATGGAAAGTTTCAGCCCACTGTCCTTCTTATTTTTGCCACGATGATATGTTGTGCAGATGTTGAGAAAAGCTTTCCATCTCACTGCAAAGAATAACAGCAGCAGCGGAAGTCCCCCAGGAGAGGTTCACGCTCTGAAACACACACACACACACACACACACACACACACACACACACACACACACACGCACACAGTCAGACACATGCAAACACATGCACACAAGCGCGCAGTTGCAGACACAAACTTTTTTTAAACAAGTTATTGAATCAGACACTCTCCCAGCTTCTCTTACACACACATGCACTCTCCATCCAGTCTGACAAGACTTCTTTTTTTTTTTTTTTTTTTGTCACAGACAGGTTGGTGCTGAGACATATGCTTCTCACATTGAGACTTGAAAGAAACATGTGTCGACTGTAATCTTGACCGTATACATTACAGTGTCTCCCGGATTATTCAAGTCAGCGAGTCTTCGAGTGTGAGCGCAGTAGCCTGCCATCTTCTTAGATATATCATTTCTTTTAATGAACACAAAAAAATAACCTATTGACAACAAAGCTTAGGCCACACCCAGACAGAGTTTTATTTGATAAATTACTTTCATTAATTTGGTGGACGTCCGAGACGCTGTTTGAATTTGAATTCTCATGGTGTCACAGTATCGTATATAGCGTGTTACCTGGTAATACCAGAGTGAAATTCCCTTTGTGAATATACAGGTCAGGCCGTGCTCCTTTGGGGATTGCTTCCAGCTGTTGCATCCTAGTGGGCGAAACTATTGGAGCAGCCTTTAACCAATACATGCCTTTTTAAAAGTGAATTCTAATAGAATTTAATTCTGCTGAGCTGCTGGTGACTGGAAAGTTCACCATAAAATTGCAGATGGAGTCAATTTTCTGATCCTCTTTCACAGTAGTCAGCGGGAAATGAGAGCTTTGCTTTCATGGTCATAAGCCGAGCAACAGTTTTGCTGTGAAGAAAATTCCTGAGCTCCCCTGAACTGGCTGCTTCAGAAATGTTTGTAGTTTCTCCTCCTCAGACATTTCTTACCTTTTATACAATAACAGGGAACCCAAGGTGCAGACGTTCAGCTGTGGAGCCTTAAGAAAAGACTTGTGTAGTTTCCTGTGATTTCTTTCAGTGGATTTAATTATATTTCTAAGAAATGCAAGCTGGGCAAAAATGAAACTGCCTTATTGTTTTTATGAAGTATTTAGGAACTACTTAAAAGTGAAAAGCACAGAATAAATTCCATACAAATGCAATATGCTGAAGATAAATCAGTTCAGCTAAAAATGTGTAAATTCTGAGAGCCGCTGTGATCCCTTTGAATCTCTCTCACACCTAGCTGACTCTCAGCCTTTTCCGTGATATCACTGCTGCCTGTGAGATATATAGAAATCCCTTTGTTTTGAAGTGATCTCCTCCTGCAGTGTGAGGAAGATGAGAGGAGGCCTGGTGAGGGGGTTGAGCAGGCAGGCATCTTTCACATTACACAATATCCACTTCTTCTTTTTTTTTTTTTTTTTTTTTATGAAACACTCTATTATCACCTAAGTCCTTCTCTGTTGGTTAAATCTAGGTTTAGTGAACTCCGGTGTCTGTTGAAATTGATCATTTAGGAACAATTTACGTAAAAGTGAGGCACCACTGCTGCCATGGTATCAAACCTTGAGGTGAATGGAAATATAGGGCATTTAATTGGCAACCAGGAAGCACCTCAAACTGCTCACCAGATGATGAACAGCACTCGCGCAACACTGCAGCAATGTGTGGGACAGATGTCTGTCTGTGGGACAGGACGTAGGATTACTGCGCTGAAATCATCTCTTAAAAAAAAAAAACCCTCCTATCCTCTCCCTCGAGAGAAAAATAGCAACAGGGCAAAGACGCCGCGCTGTATGTCTCAGGCTTATACTTGAGGAGGAATAATCACAGGCTGCTTCGTTGGCACGGAGAGGGGAAGAGGTTGGCTGTAAAACCTCGACCCGATCTCGCACTAATGAGCTTTTGTATAAACACACCAAGCAGCGTCGGCCATTTGTTCTCTGCAGTCTTATTTGTTTTCAGTCGTAAACTGTGCAGTCCCTGTTTGAGAAATCCGTCCAAGTTCCTGTCTTCAGCTGGCTGCTTCTTGTTCTCGCTGCCATAACGGTAGCCAAGTGCTACCTCTGTACAAGGCACTGGCACAGACGCACTCGCATATGCTGTTGAGGGAGAGAAGGTGGATAATATTAAGTGAGTCTCATATTTGACATCTCTAGGTAGGCAGAAAGTTGCTTCAATCTTTTGCCCTCCTAAATCTCCTTCAGCTCATATCTTAAACAAGTATTCAACTTCAAAAGTGACTAATACCCAACTCAGACTGTGCTTCACGCAGAACACCACAGTGCCCATGCGGGAGACATTCTCAGCTATAAATCTTTCCTGCATTGCACCTCCTTCGGTCTTATGTGCTCCAAACACATGGTGTAATAATTAAGAAACAATGCGCTCCTTCTCAGAGACACAGAGGAGGAAGAGGAGGAGGAGGGGAACAAGGAAGAGACAAGGGGGCGGAGTAATAAAGCAATGAAGCTTATCCCTGATCTCTACTGTAAGATACTTAACCCAGTTATCACCACAAAAAAAAAACCCATTGAAACCGGGTAGCCTGAATGTGCTATGATAACTCTGTAAGACGTCATATAGATGTACAGGAGAAAATAAAATCATTACTAAATAGACCGGTGACAAAGAAAACTAAATAAGCAGCGAAATAAAACAAATATGGACGTGCAACTCAATGATTCATTCCAGTATCTTGCTAAAATAGTGTAAAGCATCCATCAGTCAGGCGTGAACAGTACATGCCCCTACGGCCAGGGTCGAAGAAGGAGGTCACGTGATTAAGTATGAAGAGTCTGTGCAGCAAAAGTAGAGGTCCTGGAAAGTCCGGAGATATATGGTTATCACAGGACAGTGACAGCGTGTTCCTGAGCTTTTTGGCTCGTGAACCCCTTAAAAGAAGGAATATCTCCTTGGAACGTGTCATGACAGCTTTCATTTGCCAAACAAGTTGTGACTGGTCCAACCACAGGTCAATCATATGTTCTTGAGTCTTCTGAATAGACCTTCGGTGCCCTGAAGAGGAGAAAATATCCTGCAATTTGCGAAAATTACAGTTTGGAGAAATCTCTGTAAGTATACCTTGTTCCACTTTTAATCATCTCGCAACACCTAAACTATATCTTTTGTGGGATCCCCTTTTTAAATCCGTTTTCTCGCTTACATTGTTTGACCAGCACTAATATTGTCATCAAATAACCTTTGTATCTGATAACTGTTCCAACAGACTTCCATGCCTCCATTTTCTTTCACCTTTTCCTCCTTCTTTATTCTTAACACAGGCTTTCTCCGCCTTATTTTACTGTCTCTGTATGGAATTTTTTTTTTTAATTTTGGTAAAACCCTGACAAATACCTTTACACACAGCACCAGCAGAAAGCTGGCCCGTGCACCACACGGGTATGAGAATGGATGTAGACATAGAGGCCCTGAAGAGTATCCAGGAAGTTAATTTTGGAGGACTTCCATGAGGCATTCTGGAAAGATCCACTGTCAGCCAAATCAAATTAGAGCCTCCAGAGTTGTGAGAGTTTGCAGCCGAATGAGATTCAGCCCGTCCAACTCCTCCCAGGGTGTCTATTTTCTGTCCATTATCTGCTCATCTCTGAACAGATTGCATTCACAGAAGACCCCATCAATTTGGGCCTGTGATTGCACTTGTACTTTTCCGACACTAGGGGTCTCTCTAAGGATTTGATGAATAGGAGCCAAATTGCTCAGCAAACAAACCCGACAATTAGAAAACCCCCTCAGTTCCAAATTAAGCTCACATCGTCAAGCTCTGGGAGGGCGGGTACCTCATCTGGTGCTCGTGACTCCATCAGTGCAGCATGGAAGCGGTGAGCAAGTTTGTCTTTAAACTGAAAAAGAAGAGGGGTTCTCAATGACATCACCCCTTTTCTGTCTCTCTTTTCGTTTCAGTTTCAGTTTCAGAGGCTTAAAAATCTTAAATATGTTGGCAAAGTATATTGAAAAGAAATATAGCGGCTACAGGGGGTGGGGGGTGGGGAGGGGGTATGATTACTGCTCCATTTCTCTGTACTGTGCATTACAATTTTTTTTGTCTTTTGTGTGATGTGTTTTAAAATTTCATTTTCTAGTCCTCCATTAGTGAAAAGTAACAAGTTATATGTCCTCAGCTACATTTCAGAGGGAAATACAGTGGTATGTTTACTTTACATATGAATATTTTCTATACAAAATATAATACATATTGTCCTATAAGTTATACTGTACTACAACATGGCGGTACAAAAAATACATCGAACTGCAGGCGCTGAGTCTGGTCTCTTTCAAACATCCATTTAAAACTTCATTTTATTTCCCCCCCCACTGTATGCTGCTTTAAAGCCTTTGTCATTCTGTCAGGATTCAAATCTGGAGGGGGAAATACACTCCATCCTCTATTCTGAATCCAGTTTATATATTTTGTTTCTCTTAGCTGTTGGCAGCTCTGCGTGACTGCACTTAAGGCCTAGTGGTGCTTTCAACTAATATCAGCATGATGACATGTTTACAAAGACAATGCTAAGATGCTGATGTTAAAGGTATAATGCTTACCGTTTTCACCATTGAGTTTAGCAGCTCAGCCCGCTAACTTTTGCTAATTAGCACAAAGCAGCAATGGACAGCTGCTGCTGCTGATGATGATGATGTTAATGATGATGATGGGGTTGGTTTTGCTGATATTGTGTCATAAACTAAATTATTGGACAAAATGACATTTTTGATCTGATGTTGGTACAGTGAAAAGTCAGAGAATCAAACATTTAATTCTGAGGAGGACATGAATGCCTGTACCAAATACCATGGTCATTTATCTAATATCTGTCTAGACATTTCACCCACAACCACAAATGTTAACCTCATGGTGGCTCTACAGTTGAAGAAAAGTCAAAGGATTGCATAATCATAGTTTCTCTGAAAAATGAATGATAATTATGATCTGTGGCTGCTGAATGTAAAAACAAAGCACCCGTTTGCTGATAAGTGCCTTATCATTATATGTCAGGGTTTGTCAACAACTCACTCACACTGCTGCCCCCATATGTCTAAAAAAAAAAAAAAAATCAGTTCGTCTATTCTTTTGAATCATTTCTTTGTGTTTCGTTGTTCTTATAACTAAGATCTCTGACTACTTCTTCTGCCACTTCAGTCCTCGCAGCAAAGATGCAAAACGATGCCAGCGCTGTTATAACCTCATCAATACTACAATGAGTCAAGTCAAAACACGAAATTAACTTGACAGGAACCTTTTTTAAGAGTCAGGTCGTCACCCAACATAAACAGTTAAGATTGTTTTCGAGGACGTGTTTTGAATAAATTCACAGATTTTTCAATCAAGTCAGATTTCAGCTTTATCACCGCTGCTGTGTTGTCTGAAGTGCCGAATGGTGCCATAAAAGCGGTCTGTCAGTCTGTTGTATTTGCTTCTTTATTGAGTGTGATCGAGTTTTGGCCAAACGTCTGGAGCCAAACCTAAGCTCAGACCATATTAAGTGTGCGTGTTGCACATATCTGGAGCTTGTCTGACAAAACCACCCGGCACTGGGAAATGTGGGCGACAACAGTTTCTGTTACACAGCTGCAGCTATAAGGCATTGATGTGACATCATGTCTTCAATTATACGGAGATGATCGCAGGCTGACGGGGCCACTTGTCACATTTGTCAAAGGAGTCAGAGCTTTCTATGAAACACTGGGTACTTTTTCCTCCCTGGAAAACAATAAAAAAAAAACAATAAAAAAAAAAAATTCTGCAGGATGACTAATGTCATATATAAAATATAAAAGTAGAAGATTTCTTCTCGGGTCTTCTAACTCTTTTCTTGTATGTACAAAGGACCCCTTTTCCTTATTGTTCTCAATCTTTCAGAAAGCCTTCAATCTCAAGTCTTATTTTAGATTCCTCTCCTCACTGAACTATAGAAACTTTTCTTGGAGACTGAACAAAGTGCACACATTTCTCACCCACTTACAACTAAACAGGAACTTTAAAAGTATAGCCTTTAACTTTTGTATGTGTGCCATGTGTATGCATGTCCCTCCCGTGAGTGTAGCCATACATGGGTGTGCGTTTGCTTCACAGTTTATGCATATATGTGATTTTCTGTTATATTTGTTCCAAGGTATCAATTTGGTGAGCAGGGCTTGACTTGGTGGCCAGTCATAAACTTCTATTCCAGTGCTGCCTGTGCAGTGGCCTTCACCGCAGGCAACTATGTGGCTGGCCGCCCGTGCAACCACAACGAGAGACATACATTTGACTGGTATGAGTCACTGAAGGTTTGCTACAACTCTCAGACTCAGGGCCACAAAGAGGTGAATCAAGCTGTCAGGCTTCAAAGTAGCTTTGAGTTTCAATGCGAATCACTTGGTGGTTATTTTTATTTAAAAACTTAAAAGCTAATGTGATGTTTCTGAATGGAGCGTCATGGGGTTCACAGAGGACACTGAGGCTGGCCCAGAAATTGAATTATAGTAATTTAGATAATTATTCAAAAAGTTAAAGTTGAATGAGAATAAATGTTATTGAATATTATACTTTTTGGACTGTCTCTGTATTGAAAAGCCACATAAAGAAAAAGGTGTGTCTGCAGTTTACCTGAATTTACAGTGGGTACGGAAAGTATTCAGACCCCTTTACATTTTTCACTCTTTGTTTCATTGCAACCATTTGCTAAAATCAAAAAAGTTCATTTTATTTCTCATTAATGTACACTCAGCACCCCATCTTGACAGAAAAAAAAACAAATGTAGAAATTTGTGCAAATTTATTAAAAAAGAAAAACTGAAATATCACATGGTCATAAGTATTCAGACCCTTTGCTCAGTATTGAGTAGAAGCACCCTTTTGAGCTAGTACAGCCATGAGTCTTCTTGGGAATGATGCAACAAGCTTTTCACACCTGGATTTGGGGATCCTCTGCCATTCTTCCTTGCAGATCCTCTCCAGTTCCGTCAGGTTGGATGGTGAACGTTGGTGGACAGCCATTTTCAGGTCTCTCCAGAGATGCTCAATTGGGTTTAGGTCAGGGCTCTGGCTGGGCCAGTCAAGAATGGTCAGAGTTGTTCCAAAGCTGCCACTCCTTTGTTATTTTAGCTGTGTGCTTAGGGTCATTGTCTTGTTGGAAGGTGAACCTTCGGCCCAGTCTGAGGTCCAGAGCACTCTGGAAGAGGTTTTCTTCCAGGATATCTCTGTACTTGGCCGCATTCATCTTTCCTTCAATTGCAACCAGTCGTCCTGTCCCTGCAGCTGAAAAACACCCCCATAGCATGATGCTGCCACCACCATGTTTCACTGTTGGGATTGTATTGGGCAGGTGATGAGCAGTGCATGGTTTTTTCCACACATACCACTTAGAATTAACGCCAAAAAGTTCAATCTTGGTCTCATCAGACCAGATAATCTTATTTCTCATAGTCTGGGAGTCCTTCATGTGTTTTTTTAGCAAACTCTATGCGGGCTTTCATATGTCTTGCACTGAGGAGAGGCTTCCGTCGGGCCACTCTGCCATAAAGCCCCGACTGGTGGAGGGCTGCAGTGATAGTTGACTTTGTGGAACTTTCTCCCATCTCCCTAGTGCATCTCTGGAGCTCAGCCACAGTGATCTTTGGGTTCTTCTTTACCTCTCTCACCAAGGCTCTTCTCCCACGATTGCTCAGTTTGGCTGGACGGCCAGGTCCAGGAAGAGTTCTGGTCGTCCCAAACTTCTTCCATTTAAGGATTATGGAGGCCACTGTGCTCTTAGGAACCTTGAGTGCTGCAGACATTATTTTGTAACCTCGGCCAGATCTGTGCCTTGCCACAATTCTGTCTCTGAGCTCCTTGGACAGTTCCTTCGACCTCATGATTCTCATTTGCTCTGACATGCACTGTGAGCTGTAAGGTCTTATATAGACAGATGTGTGCCTTTCCTAATCAAGTCCAATCAGTTTAATTAAACACAGCTGGACTCCAATGAAGGAGTATAACCATCTCAAGGAGGATCAGAAGAAATGGACAGCATGTGAGTTAAATATGAGTGTGCAAAGGGTCTGAATACTTATGACCATGTGATATTTCAGTTTTTCTTTTTTAATAAATTTGCACAAATTTCTATATTTCTGTTTTTTTCTGTCAAGATGGGGTGCTGAGTGTACATTAATGAGAAATAAAATGAACTTTTTTGATTTTAGCAAATGGCTGCAATGAAACAAAGAGTGAACAATTTAAAGGGGTCTGAATACTTTCCGTACCCACTGTATATTGTACACTGAAATATTGATGAAACGATGCTGTCAAGACATTTTTTAACATTTCTACCGTAACAAAAATTTGTGGATACTATATTTTTCGTATTGTCAACAAATCCAATAAAAGGATTAAAACAATTGTTATCTGTGTCGATAAGGCCAAATATAACTTTTTTCCCGTGTGGCCTGAAAACACTTAAAAAACACATGAATGAGCTCCACTGTTATTCTGTGTGACACGTTTACTCAGTACAATAAACATGGATACTGCAATTTACTGCAAAGCCACAAGCACATCCTGCTGCTGTAAATACACGCTAGAACACCAAGTCCGTGGCTGAAAGTGTTTCCCGGCAAATTCACACATTACTCCTGTTTAGACTGCAAACAGTTGTGAATCTTTTTTTTTTTCTGTCAAAAAATGCTTTGTCTGTTTGTTTTTTAGATTTACACCTCCAATTGGCACGTTTGGCCTCGGCTGATAGGATGAGGAATTCAGAGAGTATTGAGAGAACAACCCATTGTTGGCTTTGAAGGTGAAGGTGTCATCAGAGTTTCTGCTAATAAACTACAAAGCTGTTTTACTGTTGTATTTCTCTTCCTAAGTCTCATTAGTCATTAATGAAATTTCTGAGATCACAACAGTCTTCCTGAATCCCATCCCAGGCCTTTTGTAAAGAACTTTCTAGCTGACAGGAAAAATGAAATATATTGGAAAAAATGCTACCTGAATCATGGTGAGAGCAAAGCTGTCTTTGGAAACAATGACACTCCTATTGGGAGGAATGATTCCACATGTGGGAATGTGCTCTCACTCTGTTTAAATGATTCCAGACACGCTGCTCTCCCTATCGGCTTGACGCGGGGTTCACAGGCAGCAAGCATCCACGTGCATGAGGACGCACAAAAACTTCACACATTCACCTCCCTTAAATCCCTTCTACACTTACATACTCATAGTCAGACATTTTAGCAGTGCGCCCTTCTGAACTGCAGAGGTTTGTGCTGTAGCATCACTTGTCATTGACCTGTTATGGCATTACGCATCAGAGATCAAAGGGCTTTACGGCAAATGTAAACCCAGCTGTTCTGCCACCTCTGTGTTTGAGTCTTACTCCAAGTGTAGGTACCTCCACCGGGAAGGGGAATGGATCAACGTCACTCAAAAATGTTCATAACGGCCTTATATGTTATTGCAGGTCCACCCAGCAGCTTCCTTTCCTTAAAGCTAGGATTTGGTATTCTTAGACAGCCAGATGTTGGACTCAGAAAAAAGACTTGGGTGGTGCCAACCTCTGTTATTAAGAGGACCTGAATATAAATCTGTTTTAAAACTTTATTTAAAGTGGCTTGGGGCCAATCAACATTTTTTATATCATAAGTTACGTGAAAGGGGTCACTGGTGGTAACGAATCCATAGAGAACAAGACCAATAGTCAACTCAAGTCGGCAACTGCAACCACTATAAAGACTATATGAAAATATATGTGTGCCAAGCTGAAGTCTTACATGTCAGCTGTTATGCAGGTCCCAGTTTTTCCCTGTGAAACTACAGTCCCTGAGTGCCTCATGACGCCTGCTTTGAGTGAGTACATGTGTATCTTAAAGGATTGCTGCTACCTGGGAATGTGGATTTAGAGTCATTCTAGGGCTGGCCAATGTTTCGTCACTGTTGAACTCTACAACCATCAACTGGAGTTAAGATGAATGGCATTTAGTCGGACAAATGCCCTTTCTTGTAATTTTAATGAACGTGAAAAATTACCTGTGTTTCACGGAAATCGGGCCAGTAGTTTTTTGCATAATCCTGCAGACAAACAAACAAACCTCACCAAAGACTAGTCTTCATGGCGGAGGTAATTATCTCCCAGTCCCCCTTAGCTCTACGGAGCATTTTGTCATCTTTAAACGTATTGTTTTGGTTCACTCATAAGCTTCATTAATGCAAGCAGCAGTTTTAGACCACTTTACCCTGTTAGCCCATCGTCAAAGAGCACACAGATAAATTAACAACTAGATGTGGGACACAGTGCAGCTATTAGCAGTTAAAAACTCCAATGGGTTCCTCAGAGCTAGTGTTGAACGGAGTTTTGTTTTAAACTGTGAGGAGCAGGAAAGTTAAAGGGGCGAGCCAGGCGGCACGGAGAAAGACTAAGGTAGAGGTAGCGTGAGGTGAAAGGGACAGATGAAATATAGTGTTCACCAAACAATAGGAGGTTAGCTCTAAATGGCTAGTTCATCGAGACAGACGCCAGCTGGAACAGCTGGAGGATGTGACGCAGCTCAAAGAAGCTAGTTAAGTCCTTGTTCACAATTGCCGAGCAGTTTGCTTCAAAATAATACTCCTTCCTGTCGTAATAATTCTGTCTAAGCTCAGCATATATTATTAATATACTCATTCTTAGGTTCCGTGTGATTTGGTGTTCAAAAATATTATTCAAAATGATTAATAATGTGTCTTTGTTTGTAAATAGCTGTTTGGTAGTTCACCACATCCCCTGTAAAGGTGATAATATGTCATGTTTTTCTCAATTATCAGCAAACAAATAAATTAATGCTGGTTTGAGTGGAAAATGTTTGCTCTTGTTGAAGCTATTTTTATATTCATATCTAGCAGCAATGCAGACATGCTCAGAGGATATGAGAAATAAACTTTGAACATACTGATGGAAAACTAAATATAGTTCATCTGCTCTCTACTCTTCCACCACAGTATGTCTTTAAGAATAAGGGCTTTAGATTGGCTCATTGCAGAAACTTGTGGAGGGACGCATTGGCACCGCAGATTACAGACACTGGAAAAAACGCTACATCCAGCTGGTGGTTACAGTAACCCAAAACCACCATGTTGGAAATCACCCAATTCATACACTGTGGGAGGTGACCATGGAAAAAAGCGAGCTACTGCTGCTACTGCTCTTACCTTTTCCACTATAAATGTCTGTTTTAATGCTGTTAACAATCACCATGGAGGGAATATATAAAAATAAAAATAGTTTTGCAAAGATGAATTAGTCTGATGTAGGCTCATTTCCAAAATTACTCATCGACCAAATTTTATGGTACTTTACTCAAGCAATGCATTGTTACAGCGCCATCAGTGAAAGATACTGAACAGTCAGGGCCTCATTGCAAGTGGAACAAAACGGCCCATTCATATTTTCAGAGATGCGGGTGATATGAGTGCAGCACTCTATAATCTTCTTCATCTGTTTTTCCATATCTGCGGCCACAGTTGTCTCTTTGGTCCTCCATGGAAGTACACTGGTGTAATCAAGGATTTACGCCAGCGTGGTTTGCATTTTAGCCAATTTCTACTTTGACAACGTCTGTCGGCCACAAATCTTTCAGTGCAACAAATTCGAATCTTTTGGCCTCACTAGGACAGCCTTTTATCATTTTACAGTCACATTTAATAGCCTTCATTACCCATCTTCATGTATGACCCATGGCATTCATTAGATAATCTGTCAAAATCAGAAAACGCTCTGAAGCTGCAGTTAAATGAACACTAATCAAATGGCGAGCAACAGTAAGATAAGTAGAACAGCTTTTAGTAAAGATTGTAAAAAGTGCAAGAATTATTTCAGCAATTTGATCCTCAATCTGCAACATTTTCCTTACACAGTTAGAGTTGGACAGCCCAGCAAGATGTGACTAAGCAGAAAAACGTGTGATCCAGGCTGTGTAATTTGGAGGCCAATTCAGGATTTTAATGCTTGATAGTTAAAAGGACTTAAGACTTCAAGCTTTAACTCCTACTGTTCCTCACTTTTTTCTACTCTATTTTATTCTTTTTCAATGTCTTTTCAACATGTAGTTACAGTGTGGATAAATGAAGAGTGTGCTGGCCAAACATTACAATGTTAAAGGAGTAAAACAACAACAATTAAGTACAGGCAGGATTACGGGATAAAAGTGAGTAGTCAGGATGCCAGCAGCAGCAGCAAATAAATTATGTCAGCACAGAGCTCCTTGTTAATAATGTCTTAATTACAAATTCTGTTGAGACATAGTCTTTCTTTTTATCCTGTTGAATTTTATTTCGAAATTAACCCAAGGAGCTGAGGGATTTTTCACATCCTCACATTGCTTGATAAATTGACTCATATAGTTGTGAGACGATCTAATCGATGATTCAGACGTGGAATTAGTAGACAGAGTTGTGAACTCGAATTCCTCTGCATCACACTTTCCTCTTATTTTTTCAGACAATAAAAGCGATATCCATTCATGAGAAAAACGAAACACACCGAGGCAGGTTTTCACTGCGATTAAAGAGAACACCTGGAACTCAAATTATTACTAGTTTCATTCCTAGTATTGAGTTCAGAATGTCAGAGTCCTCTTTAACAGCTTGTATGTGTCAAAACAAGCTAAAATTAGCCAAATACAGTGAGCCAGCTCAGCGCACAGTTGGGTTCAGTAAATATGGCTATATACATTTATGTGGAGCTATTATCTTAAAAAGGTCAATTGCTGGTTGGAAAAGGAGTCTCCCCATTGACTGCTTTTATGACTGGAAACCCCGCATGGATACTCCCTCATTAACATGTCAGAGGGAGTATACCCGTTAAAATAAAAAGTTAGCCAGCAGACATTTGCTTAGTCACTAAACTGTGAGCAATAGTTTGTGAGTGAAGTGATCTAGATTCCTGCCAGGGCAGCAAAAATATAATTATGTTCATTATTGATTAATATGTCAATTATTTTCTCAATTAATCGATTCGTTGTTTGTTAAAATGTCAGAAAATGGTGCAAAATGATTACCAGTGATCCAAAAGGTGCAGCTTGAAATGTTGTGTTTTAATATCATGTTAATACGATAATACTGTAAATAATCCAGTCAATTAGACATGGAAAGTGCGTGTCATGATGAAGCCATCACTAAATCATTGGTTTACTTCAAATTAGCCAAAAAAGAGAAGGAACACAGAATAAACAAGCGTAAAGAGAATTTCACTGATAGCATTATTATTATTATTATTATTATTGTTGTTATTATTATTACTCTGTTCAAATTATCTATAGACATCGCAATAATATTTTTTATCCTGAATTCCTTTTGCTACCATAATCATGTGGTGAAAATCTGATACGGTAACAGACCAAACACGTACATATTTGCATGTATGTTTTTTAAAAATGAACTTTTCCTTTAAAGCTGCATTAATAGATTTTTAGCTGATAGGTCATACAAGAGCTCCAAAAGAAGTTGCAGACACAACAGTGGCATATTATCACTTCCAACTGATGTGCTAGCAACTGTCTACTCAACCAGACACAGATCATGTTTGCCATCCGAACAAGAGACATATTTCTGGCTGTAAATGTCCAATATTCACTCACGTTTTAGCTCCGGTTTGGTCTCCACCATCTACTGAGAGAAATATTTGGGTCTTTAGCGAGCTAGGTTTGTGACTCTTCTGTCACTAGTTGCTGGTCACAAGCTATAGA
The DNA here is from genome assembly GCF_029030835.1 of Brachyistius frenatus. Taxonomy (NCBI): domain Eukaryota; kingdom Metazoa; phylum Chordata; class Actinopteri; family Embiotocidae; genus Brachyistius; species Brachyistius frenatus. The sequence goes on from NW_027210611.1 coordinate 5,991,276, forward strand.
TATTTGGCCCTGGGTAGAAGAAGTGTTAGCAAGCATATGTGGCACACCCAAAAATATGACCACATTTATGTTAATTGGTGATTTAATTTATCTTTGATTATATTTCCTTTTTCCTCTTACCTTTATGTTGGTCTTTTTTTATCAACAGTTGCCGTCAATGTTCAGTGTCAACAATTACTGCACAATGTGTTTGGCAGAAATGCTTTGCTGAAATTGGCTCAGTGCTTCTGCACAGATTTGTTGAGAACGAATACATTAATCTATACCATGAATTTGCAAGTCACAAAAAAAATACATAAATCTGAAAGAGACCAAAAAGCTCAACAGAACCGTATAGTTAAAGAGAATTCATACTCTATGTAGTCATTTGATTTAATGTATTAAATACTGACTAATGCATATTTAAGGAATGTTGCTGAGCTGCATTCATGTCAAATGATTTAATAGATTTTGTGATTTACTGTTTGTCAAACACTGCCCAATTCCCAGACCTCATCCTTCTTTAAAGATCGGTTTTCATCTGGACTCACAAGTTTCTGAGAATAACCTCATTGGAAACAATCGCTATTGTACAAATGTCAGGGCGAAACTGAATTCTCCAAATAATACTTTTAATGCGGCACATCAAAGATGACACAGAGATTTATGTTTAACCACAATAAACAAAAGTAATGAGGAACATTCATGGCCTATGAAAACAGCAAGTCCCAAAGAGCCCTAAATCCAATATGGTTCACGAGTTCAAGCGTCTTCAGTGAACAAGCCCTGCGTCTGCCAAGTTCCCTGCTTATCTTTGTTTTTGCTCTTTCTCTCTCTTGTACTTTCATTTCTCTCGTCTTCTTTCATCTGTTACAGCATCGCTTCACTTTATCTCTCTTATTTGTTGTTAGAGTGTAAAATCAAAGACCCAAAAGTTAGTACTTCTTAAGTAGACTGGGCTTTGATAGCTTTCATTTCGACCCCCGCGTACGATAACGAGATGCAAGTTGTGTCTTTTCCATAGAAGTCTGTCAGCCTCCACGTTCAGTGTCAGCCAGTCCCTCTCCACTATCAGTTTTTACTGCTGACAGTTGGAGACAATGCTCGAAGAGACTTTTTGCTCATGAAATACGAGATGCTTGGGGCATGTTTAGATTATCACAGACCTCTCCACTTAACTCGCCATAACACTCTGTTCACCACTGAGTGGAAAGGCATTCATCACACATACTTGACAAGAAACATGAAAATAAGACGGCCTCCCTTCATCTATGTCACACTCGCAGGATGAGCGTTGCGATATCGGATCTCTGTTGGAGTAACTTTACAGACTGTACCTTTACCGCTGTCTGGAATTTACCCGTTAATCAAGCAGTTTGGTTGTGTTCGTAATTTATACGTTTGTTTTTGTATATTCTTTACTGTGCACAGTGAAATATGAAATATCTCAAGAACTGTGTACAAAACGTCAGTCATAGTATCAGTTCATCAGATATTTGCCGTCCTAATGGCTTTGGTGACTTTTTTTCTTTTCGAGATTGGTACAAAAAAAGTGTGTACGCACACACACACACACACACACTTATGTATGTCATTTATCTTAATGGCTTTGGGAATCCTCTGAGTTTTCTTTTAGCACCACTAAGAGGCTTGTCATTTGTGGTTTTGAGTCTCGACAGTTGAGGCTAATATCATATCAGTGTTTGAATTTGTTTATGATCAATTATCTTTAAAATCAATGCCATTTATATCAACCTCAACTGTACTTTGTTTGGTGCTAATTATCAACTATTAGGATGCAGATATTCTCAACATTATAGCTGCTAAACAGCCGCATGTTTCTGCTCTAAACACAGACTTTTCTAATAAGTATATAGGTCTAATTTTGTTTAGAAATTGTTCCGATTTTTTAATGTACGTATTAATTCTTTGATAATATTGACCGACACTTAGTGGCGACACTGCTGTTTCCCTTGGTGTTGTTTGATGTTGCTCGTCTCTGTTTTGCACTCGTGAGTTGTGACCTTGCAGTATGAAACCTCACAACATTTTGAAAGCGAGAGTACACCTTCCCACACCCTAACAAACTCCCACTAGGTGAAGCTATCTGGGTACCACATGCACCTATAATGAGCATGCCCAGACAAACATACATTCCACTCGGTGGTTATGTGGTCTGCAGTGTCTCGTACACATCCCTCTCCACCCCCATCCAGCTGCACAGTGCTTTCTGGCTGGATAATTCATAGTAGCGAGGAGCTTTTGAGGTTGTGATCTGGGAGACGATGTCTGAGTTCACGAGAATTGGTTGTAACTTTGTTCTGAGTGCAGATTTTGTGGGCGCATTGATGAAGGCAGCCATCATTCAATTAGAAGACCTAGGTTCAAGGGCTCCCTGTCAGTACACGCTGAACTTCCCACATGCTCCAAGGTTGCTGACTTACTATGTGGCAGTTGCAAATGAGATTTCATGAGAAAATTTTGTTTTACATTTAGTTAGAAGATATTTCCACAAAACTGAAACTTCATACTACTGACACTAGAGCAAGGGTGTCAAACTCATTTTAGTTAAGGGGCCACATACTGCCCACTTTGATCTCAAGTGGGCCAGACCAGTAAAATCATAGCATAATAACGCATACATAACGACAATATTTCTCTTTGTTTAAATCATTGGTGAAGGTTTTTGGATGATAAACCCTATTTTAAGGTCTTTCTACAATAAACTAGAAACATAAAGACCAAAAACTCAGACATCAGCCCACTGTTTATCTGCCCCGGCTCTCCTCTGCAGATTCCCTCGCTTTGTGATGCGTTTGACGTCAAACGCGTCACAAAGCGAGCAGCGAGCGCGGCTGCCTGTGGCAACGAGCGCTTCTTCCTCCGGAGCAGATGTCGCATTTACGCTGTTTTTGAAGCAATTACTGGATCGATTCAAAAAAAATATTACAAAACGTTTGTACTCGTAAACCTCCATATTCTCATAGAAATGCAATTTATGTCTTTCTGTAATTTTCACACTTAGCAAAGTCATCCGGCGGGCCGAGCTGGACCCCCTGGCGGGCCGGATCCGGCCCGCGGGCCGTATGTTTGACACCCCTGCACTAGAGCCACCAGGTTTTTCAGATGGTAGTGCCAGAACCAGATTGTGGTGATGACGTTTTTTGTGTCATGATGTAAAAAAAAGAATGTGTTCTTTCCTGTAAATTGTTTTACCATCAGATCGAGTAATAAAGCATCAGTGCAACCAGGAGTTAAACTGGGATCAGTGAGCAGGAGCTCAGTGTGGCTGGGAGTCACGGTTTCTTAAGTAGATGGTTGTTGTGTAGTCATAGTGTAGGCATGGTGCTCTGTGAATGTTTATCTGGTTGTTTAAAGAGATCTTGCTGTTTTCTAAAGGTCATCTTTCAATGCTGTACCGCAAAGAAATTCCATTCCCATCCACTGTATTCATGAAATTTCAGAGTCAGATGGCTCATATTAACTCTAACTACCTAGTTACCATTTGGGAGAAACCATTTGGTAATTTGGGTGAGTCAATCTTTCAAATGAATTTGAAGGAAAAAAAAAGTTCAGTGGTATGAACCACTGTAAAGTCCCAAAGGACAATAAAACACACCAAATACACAGGACTACACTAAAATACACAAAATTGCCTGAGTATAGTAACTAGTGGTTTCATTTGCAGGCTTTAGGTTCTGTTGTCTTATTTTTATTCACCCCAGCATTTTTGATCGGTTCCAAGCTTTCAATAATTGAATGACTGATAGTATTGTGACATACATTTAAACTCAAAACTTTCCTACAATAATCTGTGACAAACCACAAAAAATATTGTGATTCTCCAGAGAAAATAATAGCATTACAGAGTGCTTTGTTTCCAGTGATTTTACTGTACATTGTGTGCATAGATGTCAGCGACCTGTTAGAGTGCGATGCGATGAAGTTAAGCGTTTTTGTTTTTTTCTAAATGTAGTTGCAACGGTGACGACGATTAGTTAATGGTTGTTCCAATTGTTTCAAAATGAAGCCGAGGTCTGTGCGAACCAGAATGCAACAGAGCGTTTTTTTCTTTGGAGAGTTACCAGACTCATACAGACATGTCGGAAAATTAGGTCTAGTAACAGCAGAATAGGGAACAGGAGCTGCTTTACAGTCTCGTCGTAGCCTATGCTGCATGCTGTCAATGTTCAGTTTTAAAGTTGTGTGCTTTATTAGTAGAGGCGCTTGCAAACTTTGTGTTGCCAGTCCTGGTCACAACACATCTGGCGCAATTTACACAGTGCAGTGTGTTCTTCTCTTTATTGCATCTCAGCCAAGGAAACTCCACTAACCAGTCATGTCAAAATGCATCTTAGTTTCTCTGCAGCAGTTTTGCATGAGCTTGATACAAAATAAAACTCACGCCCTTCACCTTCCATTGCTAGCTTGTACTATCAATGCACAGAGGCCGCTATGTCAACATAGCAGAGATGGCATTGTTGCCTGTTTGCCAATGACTGACTCTACCCTGCACTTCTCGTTTTTTTTTTTTCTAAACTCATTTATTTTGAAGTTACACCAGTGCAAAAAAAAATCTTGTCTACTAATCATGACCATATTAGCTGCGAATCATAAAATTGCGCATTTAATACAAATTGATGTTCATTTGTGAGAACATTTATTCTTAAAGTAAAACTCCAGAACTCCAGCGACTGTAAATCTGCAGAGAACCATGCCAGTCTGCTGTTTCTGGAAAGCGAGAAGAATTTTAGTCTGAAACTTGAAAGCTCACTGATTATAAGTTGCTTCCAACAGAAAAAACAAAGCCACTGGGCAACATTTTCAAGACATTCTTGTTTTTATAGCTGCTCTGGGCTGAGCTGTGCATAGAGTAGACACTTATTATAGAATAATTATACAATGTCATCTCAGTACACGTTGGTAGTAAATGCATCAGTTGTAATCATACGCTTCCAACTACAAAGAAGGCAGCTCCAAAGCCAAGCCCTCCTAAAATTGCAGACTGTACAAGGAACATGTATCTATAAGGAGTTTTTAGACGTCTGTCAGTACATTTTGTCGGCTGACTTTGCCAACCTGTTTGAAAAAAGGAAAATTGAAGACTGTACTTTTGAGATTTGTTCTTATGTCCCTCTCTGCCAGTGCAGGTCTTCTCCAATTCACCCAAACATTTTGGGCTTCAGTCCCAGGAAGCAACGTGAACAAGAGGTTCTGACGTTCTCTGCCAAATGACTTGAAACAAAATAACCCCCCAAAAAAGCCAGAAAGAATCTGCCAGAAACCAACATACGTAGCCAGGCTGCTTTCAGGAAAGTTTTCTACTGCTGAGCAAGCACAATACCATCGAAGTGGACCATAGATGCATATTGCAAACATTTCAGACAGTCCATCATCACTAAATTAACCACAGAGCTAATTCAATCTCACTTAACATTTTAAAAAGTGAACCTTTCTGCTCATGTTGAGTGTGATTGCAAAAGCATCTGCTGCAAAGACCAGGATCAAACTTTTTTTTAACTGTAGCAGTCATTTTTTACATGCTCAGTCATTCCTCTACTTTAGTCCAGACTTGAATCAATTGATATTCATGACATTTTGTGGAGTCATTCATAATCCCCAGAGGTTGAAGCTACAGTAATTCCTCTACTTTTAGTGTCAGTACCTTGCCAAACTTTCCCATTTATCTGGTGAAATATATCAACCAATATATTCTACCAGATAGATTGCCATCAAATTTTGTGTTGACATGATTAGTTCCTAAAATTACCTAAAAACTTTGACTGTTCCTCCAGTTACCATGAAGTTGACCTTTGTAGTTCTCAGTGAATTGTTTTGGCAACTATTGGAAGGATTGCAGTGAAATTTGGCATCGACATTCATGCCCCATTTCAGTGATTTTTGATAATATTGGTGATCTCCTAACTTCCATCTCATTAAATCATTTGATCAAAGCTACCAAGACACTGTTTGTCCAATACATCAGCTGAGGATCGAACACCTTCAAAATTACTGACATGCCCATCAGCCTCAGTTGTACTGTTTTTTTGTGCTAATTAGTAAACGTTAGACTGTTAACACATTCACCTAACATGATTAACGTGTTTAACATTTTAGCTGCTAACGCATGCTACTCTGTGACATTAGCATGCAGACATCAGCACCTCTGTGCCTAATTACAAACAGAGCCACTAGCTTGGCTTTGGACACCTCCTCTTTTTACGATCATCAGTACTCAGGTTTATTCCCAATCAGGTAGGAAAGTTGAAAGGAATTGAGAACCATCCTTCCCTTAACTGCCGCCAAAGTGCTCGCGAGCAAGCGCTGCAAAGCGGCCAGCAGTACAAAACTGTGGTTTTACAAAGCTGCAACCAGATGTGAACGCATGTAAATATACAAATGCTCAGCAAATTTCTCTGAGTAAATACATCTTTAAAAATTACGTGGCCCTAATAAATCAGACCGCTGGTCCTGCACAGCCTGGAGTCGAAAACTACTAATCAAAGCCACACTTCTGCAAAACTGCGTCTTCTAGGCATGTTGCCATTGATCTGCATAAGTTTTTATTCTTGATCCCTATTATAGGGGATCCAAACCATTTCTATTTAATCAGTTACACCTGCACAGTGCTGTGGAAAATCATCACCTCAACATACTAAATCTGCTCAGCCCGTGATTCTAGTTTCTGCTTTGTGATAAAACATGTTAATGACAAATTATCTGAAATGTGGTTTGGCTTTGTGTGACAATGGCCATTACACTGTTGAAGCCGTCTTTCATTGTACACAAGGAAAAACAAATCAAGGGCTAAACTCTGTGTAGTTAACACCTGTGCTGCCATTATTTGTTCCAGTCATCTTTTACCATTAATTATCGTTAGACGTCAGAAGCCCTGCTGTCCTAAAAAAAAAAAAAAAAGAGAAGAAAATCCAAGGGCTCCTTGAGGAAATTCCTACATTCTGGAAAACATTTAATTTTGGCCACTGAGGCATTTATATTAGCCCTTGCAGGGACTATTCAGGCTCTCATTTCACATTCTTATGCTGTCAGGAAACTTCTAAAATAACAGCTCCACCCCACCGCTTAATTTGCATATTCTGTCTTGCATTTGGTTTCGTGCCTCTGCTTCTGTATCTCCTGCTCTGTTCCTATTAAGCTTGTTTATCTTAATGTTTAGGGAATGAGACACTTTCATTTATTTGTTGTGTTAATGTATTGCACATCTGTGTCCTCAGCTTGATAAGTCAACGTAGTTAAAGGTGCTCCCAGAGTTCTCGGAAGGATACTGCTCCGTGTCCTGTAATTAGTTTGTTGTAGTGATGCTCCGCTTGATGCTGTTTAGACCTCTTCCAAAGCACAGGGGGCGGGCCCCGAGAACTTTCCCGACTGGTGATTTGATGAGCGGAGGATTTTCCAGTGTCAGTATCTTACAGTCGGTTCAGGTTCAGTGTTGCGGCGTTTGTCCTGCCTCCTCACGGTGCGCAACTCTCAGGGAGCGGAGTGGTTTGCGCTTTTTTCATGAGAGCCCTTTTACCATCTGTGTGAGAGCTGGGCTAAGAGGGGGAGCGGATCTGAAGGGCCCAGTCTGGCTGTGAGAGGCATCCTTATACTTTCACACATGGCGTTGTAGTATATAAGTACAATTTCTGTGGATTGTGGAAGGGACCGAATTTTAAAGAAAGTCGCCCAATTTTTGTATAGCTGCGGGCGCTCATCATGGAGATGGGAAGGTGGACCACCAGGTGGAAAACGAAAAGATGGTTATGGGATTCAACGCTAACCGCTGTGGTCACATTAATTTTAATCCTACAAACTGCCAACGTCGGAGCAGGTAAGAAGCTGCATATTGCTACACACACCTCAGTCACTGTGCCAACTCCAGGGCATCCCGGACAACTTGAGAGAGTCCCAAGGGCTGGCAGACAGCCCGCAGATGGCAGTAATCTTAGGAGGTAGCCAACGACTGGCTCTCAACTTTTATTTCAATTAATGCCAGATGCCGTCAATTCAACTCACCTCTGTACAGATTTTTAGTTTAGTAGAATTTACGGAAGTTACTAGATCTTTTTTTTTTGTTTTATTATTTTTAATATTTGGAGTAATTATGATCATTTTTTCTTTTCCAAGTTCGTTGTTGGTTGTCACCAATTGAGGCAAAATCATGTGGCTGAAATTTGATCCAAGATTTAATAACCTTTAAATTGGATTTGCTGTGTCATCACAAGTTGTGTCTCTAAGCTTTGTTGGTGACTTTGACGTTATTAAATTGAAACCTGTCTTAAACTTTCATTTTATACCATGACGTCGAAATTAATGTTAGATTTGAAGTGATTTAAAGTTTATTCTTGGCACAATCAGAGGGAGAGGTTGGTCTCTCTTTCCTCTGAGTATCTAAGTAGCTAATGTCTGCCATCCAGGTGTGGTCAACGAGGAGAGGGCTGACGGTGTTGATTTCTTCTTGACACAAATAGCCCTGAGCTCTGCGTAAAATGTGTGCGTAAAAATTATCAGTGAGCAATGATGACGCTCATTAGTGGTATACTCTACACTCAGTCTGCTGCATAGTTTTGGAAGCTGGCACAGATAAGTTATCACACAAACAAATCCCTTGTGTATTTATATTCCACTCTACTTGCAAGTACTGCTGGAAACCGTTAAGGTTTTACGCATAACTTTTACGCACGACATTTGGTAATCTAATCAGCAGCCCACAGATAGTACATCACTTTTTTCACAAAATATCAGTATACTCTGAGCCCAATAGTTAAATCAAATTCACAAAGGCTATAAAATAGACACTAAACTTCACTTTTTGTTGTGATTGATAGGTCTGTGGGTTGCCTTATTGTTATCATCATTTGACAGCTGTCAACAGAGTTTACGGTAGAACAGTATAACTTTAAACAATGACATTTTGTGATGGATTTTCAAGGTTCATATAATAACTGGGCTCCAGACTGGGGACCTCTGGGAGTGAAATTCATATTCTGGCCTGAAGTATCACCATCTTTCCACATTATCCAGGCTCCCACTAATTCCAAGAAGGGGCGTCGATGGAAAAAAGAAAAAAAAAAGAATCTGGAGTATTTTTTCTGCTTTAAAAACACATATGTGGGTCACATTAAATTCTGTTATATTTCCTTTGTCTGTGAAAGGATAGAGACATCCGCACCGTACTGTAGGCTTTTGCCAGGATAAGTTTGTCTGTTTCAAAGTTGTACTTCTATTTTAATGTAACTTTTTAATATCTGTGGTTTTGACAGCAGATCAGTTACTATACAGACTTCCAAATACTTGAATTATTTTATCAAAGCCTTATTAAAAAAAAAAAATGGTATCCAATATCTCTTCATGAAAATGTTAATCAGAAGGTAATTATATATACAGCAGTTGGTCATTTGTGTAATGTGTCCTACAGAACCATCATCTTCCATTGTTTTTAAGTGTTGTACACTTCCTATGATACATGAAGAAATAACTCAGCAGAGGGCAAATTGCAAAGGTGCCAAATGAAAAGATCATGAAAGCAAATACCACAATGGCATGCCTTGCCCATTGCCCATCTTTCTTCACTATGACAGATTTTTTAAACTCACCATAATTGCATGATGTGCTCGCAAACATTTACAGGCCTTCCAATGTACTTTAATTGCTGCCTATGCTTCCAACTCTCAGTAGATGGCAGTGACACGAAAAAGACCGACAAGACATCCCAAGATGCTGCTTCATGACCACAAAGCTACAGAAACATTAAGTCAGAATGTCATAGATTGAAATGTTAATCATAAGTCTAAACTTAAACATCAAACTGTATGGCTCCAATAAGTTATGGGATGGGGGGGCTGCTGGAAATTGTGCCTGTTCAGCTGAAAATTGTATTTTAATGTGCTAGGGTCTGCTGGTGAAATTGCTTTCATGATTTTTCAGAGGTCTCTCATGTCACTACATGCTTCAGTGCTTCAGGGGAAATCACACTTCTTTGTCATGTTAGTGCCTTGTTAACATGGCAGATAGTATATCACAAGTCCCCTAAGGCAGCCAGAAAGATGTGTCATTAAAAATCAGAGAGACTGACAAATTACCACTCAGACAAGACTGCGGAGAGTCTCTGACTGCTTTTGGTACCTTTAGCTCGAGAGAACTGTCTTCTCTCTCTCTCTCGTGGTTTTACATCCTTATCATTAGAATATGGTTTATTTCTTTTCAGGGTGGAAGGATATTATTTTTCATAGAAAAGTGTTCAGGGCATAGCGCGTTGGCTCGACCTCCTACGAGGCTGAAAAGTTAAAAAAAAAAAAAAAAAAAAAAAAAAAAGCTTTGCCTACTCATTTTGGGGTCTTTAATGGTTTTGGGATATTGCCTGTTTTTCAGGGCTTCTGTGAAGCAATGGTTGTGGGAGGAGAAGGGGCTGAAGAGTTGAGGGTGCTGGTGGGTGGGTCTCTCTGTGTGTGGAGGAGGGGAAGGGGGGGTTCCTGGCCAATTCAGCACATCTGGAATATATGAGGCCTTGAGGTATGCAGTAATGCAGAAAGGCATTCTAAAACTCACAAAGAGACCTTTAGTCCAAGCTTTCTTTTTTTTTTTTTTTTTTTTTCAAGAACCAGTAGCTTTGTACTCGGGACAATATTCAGGAGAGCCACAGACTATTTTCATTTTTATGAGGCATTTAGCGTGATTTGGTTCCTCACATTTGGATTTTATTCTGTCTGTGTTTGAGTCAGAAGTCAGTTTGGTCGTCTGTCTGTTAAATTGCTCGCAGTGGCAGTCACAAAGCCTTTTTGTACTCCTTTTCCCCCATCAGTTGATAAACGTTACTTTTACATTTCTATCAAATTCAGTCCTGTAGTACAGACATCCAACATTGCTTGATTGCAGAGTACAGTGCAGCTTGCTTTGTACTCTCAGCAAATCAAATTCATGAGCTGTGGCATCTGATTTTCTGCACCAATAACAGCATAGATGACTCCAATCAGCTCCGTCACTTAAAGAGCGGATCTGGACAACTTCATATGAGCTTAAACTCGAGACCCAACCCCCGAGCATGTGCTCAAATCAGGCGGGTTTGATTCACCTCTCAAGCTGTTATTTTTCTGGCCACAGGAGAAGTAGCTACAGGGATGGGGCCTTTCTTACTTTAGTCTCATGTATTATTTTAGTTGGGGGAGGGAGGTGGAGGGGGGAGTGGTGCCAGTGCCATAATGGTTTCAGCATGTGGACTTGTGGCTCCACCGATCAGACCCCCTCCTGGTCACTAAAAGCGAACAGGAACTGCGCAATCAGCACTTCCTGTCTTCCTGTGCCACATGACTTAGAAAATGGCAACTATTAAAAGGGCAAATATAATTATTTTAGTATCAACTATAGATATTTGTTGAAAGGTTTTAAAAAGAGGCACTGCACAGTTAAATGATATGGTAAAACTGTAGGCTAAGACAGGCTAGACTATATTTTGCTTGAAATTAAAGAACATATGGTTCTTCTATTGATGTGGAAAAGGTTTATAGCATTACATTATGTTTCTTTAAATTTTTTGGTCACCACCAGCATATGTTATTTTAGTTAGTATACTTGTCTGTATTGCCTTCCTGTCTTTCTGGTCCAGAGAGTTTAGGGCAGTTTTATAAGGCCAATGAGAAGATTGTCTGCCGTTCAGACTTCAGGAAAGGCTTTTGTCTGATCCCTTTAAATAATTTTCCCATAAGGTTTTCTTGCGGTATCAAACACATGAATCTAGTTTTTTTTGTGTTTTTTTTTTTCTTGGAAGGGAGATTTTACATTAAGCCTGTTATCTGCCTTCCTGTAAAGGCCTTATTGTCCCCTGTGGGATTTTAAGCTGAGCGTTCAGACACTGTTTATCATTACTGGGCCTTTGAACAGGATACATCCTGCCTTTGACTCGGTGAAAAGACAATGTCAGTGAAATGTAAAATAATGTGATGACTGGACACAGTTGTGCTGGCTTTTGTTGCTGTGGTTGGTCTAACAGTTAAACTACCAGCTTTTAATACTTTGGGTGCACTGAGTTTGGTTTGGAGTGATTTTATTTTGATTTGGAGAGATTTAACTGCTCGTCATTTTATTTTCTGCATTTGACCTACATTTAACTTTTTATTTTCACCTTTTATTTTGGGGGAGAACACGTTTCTGGATGGTTTAGTCATCAGGCCAATACTGCAGTCTTAAAGTCTTTTAGTATGTTGCTGTTCAACAGTAGATACATGTACGGTGTTCATAAAGTGGTTTTGACCAAATAACAGTATGTTAGTAGCAATTAAAACACAAAATGTAGCGCATACCAACATGAATATAAGGTAATCAATCCCAATTTTATTGCAGACTGATTATTTAAAGTTAAACTATGTAGCCTAACTTTTGAAAGAGGACACTTCATCCTCTCAAAAAGTTAAAGTTTTATTCATAAGGAATAAAACCCAGCCTTTATTATTTCACTACATTCAGGGTTTTTGTATACTGTCCTGGTATGACTAGTAACTTGGTGATGGCTAATACTAATGTTAGCGTAAAACCCATTTCGCCGTGTAACTGTCTGGTCAGCCAAAATTACATAATCGCTGTAAAGAAGTAGGTTTGAAATACATTAAAGCGACACAAGAGCCAGACTGATAGGTTGTTTAGGGTAATTGGCTTATTGAAAATGTTCAAACTCCCCAATATTACCTTTAGTGGCAAAAACCCTCTATCAGTTGTGCTAACATCAACACCCCTCTTGTTGTTTTCATGGCGTCAGATAGCCAATATTGTATGCTTGTGTGTATTTTATAATAAATGGATTGCTTCAGTTGACACTGAACGTACACATAAGTAACGAGACCTACAGTACTCCTTCTCTGTTGTTTTCCCTCGTGACTAATTCTGTATGTAGGTTTACTTTTGTATCCACGCCAGCACTCATAATGATCTTGAATTAGTGACCTCTACTTACTGTATTTTTTTTTTTTTTTTAAGTAAATACCTGAGGCAAATCTGCATTAAATCACAAACGACGCTTTACTGGACGTCAGCGCTCCCAACAGTAGTCTCAAAACATACCCTATTAGGCCTTCTGTATTTCCCCCATAATCTCACTGTAACTAATGATGCGCCTCGAGCAACGGGAGAGACAGACGTTTAAGATGAAAAACAGGTACAGAAGGAGACGCCGAGGGAAAGACTAGAATGAAGCAACAGCAGGAGGGAGAAGAGCTGAGAAGCGGTGTTTATGACTGCACTGCACAGTAGTTTTACCCCCGAGTTCCAGGTCCATTCATAGAAAAGAAGCTTAGTAGTGCTAAGAAGCTTGTAAAGCTGCTCCCCCCCCTTCTGTGTTCTCCTTATTCCAAGGAGCCGGTGATCAGCAGCAATGAGTTTTATCATCCCATAGGTGCTGTGGGTTTTTTTGGGCTGAGGGGGAAGCAGTGGAGGTGAGGAGGGGGCAGGCCAATTATGTCTGCTGAATGGTTCTTAAGATTTTTTTTTACTGCTCCTCTGCCAAGGCAGCTCATAAACGAACAACTGGTTGAACTGACAGATTTGGCCAACAATCCCTCCACAAGCAAAGGAGTGGAATGGGTGTACATGTTTATTTATTATCAACATGCCATGTCCACTTAGATTTTCTGTAAACTACTGAATTATGCTTACAGTGTACTCTAAAATTACATGCAACACACACGTTAATAATATAAAACAATAAAAAGCATTTTAATCCAAGTTGTATAACCCAATCATTTATATTTCATCGATGTCTGTATTTTTTTTTTTTTACTTTAAATTGAATTAGCTTAATCTACATCGTGGGAGCACATGCAGCTAAGATGGCTTTAGCAATCAGTTTAATGTTCATTATCTGTGTACATGAGTCTGAGTTTCCAGTAGACTAAGAATTTACTCTGACTTTTAAAAGTTGACCTTGAAACAATATCTCATTTACGAGCTGACACCTGATCAGAGTAGTAGTTTTCCCTAACTTTACAACTGCACATGAATGCAGCATCAAAGGAGAAATTTCACCTATATTTTCACATATACCTTTAAAAATGTCATAAACAACAATGACATAACATTAATATTTATAACAACTAATAACTACAAAAAAGCTAACCCTCACAGAAACCATTTTTGTGGTTGTGAGTGCACCACCCAAATAAATTCCACATCTGCGAAACGGTGACAGAGCACTCAACTTTGGACAAATGCATTCTCCAAATAGCTCATTGCTACGCATCATGTTATGTAATGTTGCTGCCCATGTAGCATTTGGTGATTTAATCACTTTACTGTTCTGCCTCCACAGCTGAACCAGTGGATGTACTGAAGGTGCTAGACTTCCAGAGCACTCCTGAAGGAGTACGGAAAGCCCCGGGCTTCTGCACAGTCCGGAGAGGATCCAAACCCGACATAGCTTACCGAGTGGGAAAGAAGGTTCAGATCAGCGCTCCAACCAAACAACTCTTCCCAGGTAAACTAACTCTGCACCTCTCACATGTTACCAGCATTTTCACTGAATCGGGAAGCTTTGTCTATTGCTGTTTCCAGACAATCAGTGCCTCTCACAAAATAAATAACTCAGTAATTAGTTGATATGCAAGACTTAATGGTGTTGGTGGATGAATAATTGGAGGATCATCATGAAGTTATTTCAATTCATCCAGAGGAGAATCTGACTCTACAAAACATAAAGGCAATTCATGCCATGTCGGTTGAAGTCATACTATTTGAATGGCTGCTCAAACAAATCATTGCTCAGATGAAAGTATGACGGATGCTTTTGTCTTGAACTACTAAATGGCAAAATTAAAAAAAAAAAAAAAAAAACATCTTAAAGAAGTTTCTATTTCACAATGAAATAACAAAAAGTAATAAAATGAATAACTTTAATGGAACCCTTCCCTCTAAATATCGGTGCTCCAAAACACAATGACATTCAGCCGTTATTTTCCAGAGGATCACAATGCATTTCAGTAGAGTTTTAGTTGCCTCCAAAAGCCCTGAGGGGATGAAAGTCACTCAGCACCTGGCGTATGAATTGTTATGTAAACAAAAGTAAAGAGAGCAATGCAGGATTGTTGTTATTTGATATTTTGGGGAAATCCACCATCTTTTCAGAAAAGTTAGCTGTTGATTGATGTTTTGTGGGCTGATCTTGTTCCATAAAGTGTCTTTCTTCAAATTTGATTGCTGGCAGACTCAAGTACGCAAAATGTGGTTGACGTATTGAAATCTAAAGGGCAGTAAGTGTATTCCCTGACTCATAGTCTGTTGCCCGGCTGTTTGTCAATCAAAGAAATCAGAGAAACAAGAGAATGAGCTCATCTGAATGTTTGATATTGAACCGTAAAGGACAAGACTTACAGGAAAACCAATTGGATAAAAATTATAAATTATTTTGTGTTGTTTGTTACTTTTATTCATCTGAAATATTGGGAAACAAAACACCCTATTGTGCAAAATACAATACATAATAAATTAACTATAAAATTCAATTATTTCTTTATGACTGGAGCACAGTGTAGAAAGAGCTCCCAGTTGCTTTCTTACTCCAAACTGACTTGGCAAGAAAGTGTAGAGAAATTTATTAGGATCTGAGTCCTGTTAAATAAATTGTCTCATTCTGTGCAGTGTGCGTTAGTCTTTACGGATTTGGGTGAGTTTCAAAGAACAAAAAGAAAGTGCAAAATATTTTAAGGCATGAGAAAGCAAGTCTCTGTAATTTTTGGCCCAAACCGCCAGCACACCTTGCATGTTCACTTACGGAAATTTGAAGAATATAATTAAGCCTGAGAGGTGAGGCATTGGAGGTGCCATGAAGTAAGGTGTTGAAATGTCCTCAGTCAGAATAATTGGACTTTTATTTGATCAGGATTAGTTATTTTTTCATTGAACCGAGCTATTATGGTTTTAAAAATGTGACATTTGTTTGAGTTGTTGTATTTATAGCCCTTGTAAAATTAAAGTGGCTGCATCACCGCGACTGTGTCCTTTTTTGGACACGCCACGGTCTCTTTCTGCTTCCTTAATAAACACTGCCTCAGGTCCAGTTGTCTAGACTTCAGGGTTTAATGTGAGAAGAGAAAGTTAGAGGGCTAATAAACTCCTCATTACTCTCTTTAACAATACGATTGCCCTTGTTTATAGAAGTAGAAGATGCTTAAAAGACAGGGTATGAGGTAAAAGGGAGTCTGCAACACACAATGCTTTGCAATGTAATGCTTTTCATGTCAATTATGCTCAAATACAAGTGGAAGAGCTCTCTATCAAAGCAGAATGGCTTTAACATTTGGAGAAATATGCTTATTTGCTTCCTCACTGAGAGTCATGAGAAAATTGATAATATACTTTCATGTCTGAATAATAAATATTAAGCACTAGTAATGAGTTAGCAATACGGCTAGCCTGGCTCTGTCCAAAGATTAAAAAAAAAAAAAAAATCCTGTCTAGTAGCACCTCTAAACCTCTCTGAATGTGCTATGGCTCTTTCGTTAAAAACTGTATCTAACTGTCAGAATGAATACGAGTTGTTGTTTTTTTTTTTACAAACTTTTCCTTTAACTTAAGAAGGAAATGTAGATCAGGAATGGAGAAAACACTCCCTGGAAGATTTATTTCATAACATTTAATTGAAAATACTGTTGTTGTACTGTGTGTAATTGTATTAATCTGACGCGGCGCAATATTGTAAAACTTGTACATTGACCAGAATTTACCATAAACCACGTATCTGATTTTCTTCACTAACATACTAACCTGCTTGCCTGCTGCTTGTTCCACCTTCAGGGGGGGTTTTCCCAGAAGATTTCTCTATCCTGTTTACCATCAAGCCCAAGGCTGGCCTCCAGTCCTTCCTGCTGTCCGTGTACAACCAGCAGGGCATCCAGCAGCTCGGCGTGGAGGTGGGCCGGGCCCCCGTCTTCCTGTACGAGGACCAGCATGGCAAGCCTGCCCCGGAGGAGTACCCTTTGTTCCGCTCCATCAACCTTGCTGACGGCAAGTAAGTGACTGACTGCTTCTCGAGAAGGCTTTAACACGCCAGAAGTCGGATGTGGGTGGCTGACTGTGGTACCTCTTGGATCTTTGCTTCTCTATGCCCCATTGTGTGGTCAAATTAAATCTAGGATTTTTTTAGTGTTGATTCCATTTTTTTTAGTTTGATTTATGTGACATCAGCTCCAAAACAAAGCAGCATGTTTTGAGGTTCATTATGACCATTTTTTATCAAGATTTATATTTAATGCAAAACAAAACCGATCTGCTTAAAATTATTTTCTCAAGCACTCAGAACATACTTACCTCTTCAAGCCTGGAAAACAGACACACGGCTCTGATTCTATTATTATTATCATATGTTTGTTCAGTCATTAATACCACATGTAAGAAGTCAGACACTAATGGCAATACATTGCTGGCAACAATTTAATGACAGCCTTTGCTTTTGTAGATTATTTACAACAGTGATACAGAGTGATGAGCAGGATCTTCATAAATCGCATAGCTGTCCAATGAAGCTGATACAAATCACTGTTAAATGTCGTCATCAATCACTGACATAAACGCTAACAGAAAGGCCTTGAAATGATTCCATGTGTTGTTGATAGTCTGCAGTAAATTATTACAGAAAAAGTGCAGTCATTGCTTTCAATTACAATTATGAGAAAAATGTAGCTTGAAGTAGTTTACAGTTTATCCTTTTTGACACAGCTGGAATTCACCCTTTCCAAATTTGTACTAATGAGCTGCCTCTGTATTTTTGAACAAGATAAACCAGTGTTTTATCAAATACTGATGATTTTTAAATCAAGGCTTTTGCTGATTTACTTTGATACAGTCTTTCACTGAATGTAAATATTCTGTATTACCCTGCATACTCAAAAGTATGAAACATACTTTATTCAAATCAAAAGTCCAACATGTTGGAAAATACACTTACATGGTTTTGTGCCATGAGTTATGGGATTTTCGCATCGATGCAGAGAAGGAGTATGCCAACAATTATAATTTGTTGAACTTTGACCCAAGCTGTGCTGACCTTTATGTGCAAACCCAATCAGTGTTGACCACTTGATGAAAAACTAATTAGACGATTTGCATTTCTGAATTTGCAGAAGGGTAAAACAAAACAAAAAAAACCACCTTCATATTAAAACCAGACAAAAAAAAAAAAAAATCTAGATTTGAGGAGAGATTTACTTCCAAACAGAGGAAGGTTCGCTCTTTTTGCTGCTTCCAGTCTTTCAGTCAGTCACGTTAGGCTAAGCTAAGCTAACCAGCTGCATGCTCTAAGCTTTTACAAATATTATACTTGTATCAAGAGAGAAAATAAATGTATTTCCCAAAACATCAAACTATTCTTTTAACCGGAGGTGAAAGCCGCTCTGTTAAATAGGAAATGGAAGAGCATTTTTCTTGTATTTCTGACCTCCTTCTTTGCTGCACAGATGGCATCGCGTAGCTATCAGCGTGGAGAAGAAGAGTGTTACCATCATTGTGGACTGTAAGAAGAAGGTAATCAGGCCGCTCGGCAGAAGCGACCAGGCCGTCATCAGCACAGAGGGCATTACTGTCTTTGGCACCAGAATCCTGGATGAGGAGGTCTTTGAGGTAAGATGACCATATTGAATCTCTTCTCACCCAGGCTATCTGTGTCGTGATGGTTTTAGCGTGTTTTCTGCCCAGAGGTAGAGGTAGAGGTAGAAGATGTTCTCCACTTGGGTCTGGTGTGTGACTGTTACTGAGTCAGAGCCAGGAGGCTTTTTCACTGAGGTTTGCACAATGCCTGGTGGCGCTGTGCTGGACGCCAAGAACCATTTAAAGCATGTAACTACCTATAAGACTTCAATTTGTTCTTTTTTACAATTCTGCCTGTATTTGGATTAAACAAACAAGCTACAACGTGTCAATTAGTGAGCTGTAGGTGTTGGTAGGTGTGATAAGTGTGTTCCCAAAATGTCAAACCACTGCTTTAATGCTCTTCTAGGTTGCATCAGAACAGAAGACTGAGTTTTATCATGACCTGCAGCAGTTTTTGAATATGATGCTCTTGTGGAGCAATGCACCTGTAACACTGAAATCTGTGGTAAAAATCTGCAAAAAGATATCTTTATCATTTACACAGGAGTGTCATTCACAAATATAAAGCATACATTCACCATTAGGTTGGAGTTAGTAGGTTTTGAGGGAGTTACAGAGAGCGATCTCTCCAGCTTGGACATAATTGAAAGCATACTGTGAATCTTATACTCAATGAATCTCATTGTGAAAAGGGACAGTTTTAGTTTCTAATATTTTAAGTCCAAACGTTTTGGGGGCCAGACATTTTATTTGTCTTTCATTGACTTGAGCATAAGGTAGTAAATAGTGAATTGTATTGGCCAGTAGTACAATATTGGCTTTGTGTTCTTGGCGAGAGCCAAGGGTAATATCTGTGGAAAGGCTACTTACACAATGTGTTGTTCAATGTGTTCTTTTTCTCTCAACACTGGTAGGATTTGTTTGAATAGTCGTCTGAAAAATGAAATGACAGAAGTCTATTAGGCTGCAGTTGATTATACAAGACATGGTGTTGTTTGAGAATCACTCATTTGGTCACTATTGGTGTGAGGATTTCATTTTATCCGCTTTAATAACCATGACTATCAGACAGAATCAGACTCCACAGGTCCATGGAGGTCATAGCTACCAGGTTTAGCACAGGTAGCTTTGCGCTCAGTGGAAAATGTGAGCTGAAGGGTTGCACAAAAGATAATAGCCTCTCTTTGATGTCTCCGTGAGGAGTGCTTGCTGAGTAGAACAGCCTGCAAAATGTTTGCCTCCAGGTCAAAAAAATACTTTCTACTGTGAAGCCACTTGAAAATGTCATGCCTCTTCTCTTCACTGATAGGTTTCTGGCAAGCATATAGCGTTGCTGAATGTGCAGGTAAAATGTGCAGCCAATCAGAGGTCATGATGAAGTGAGTCCTGATTTACAGCTTTAATTTCATACATTCACTATAATAAAATGATTTGGTTTTATAGCATTTCGAACGGAAGAGTGAATGCCACAGTGATTACAGTTGTAATTAAGATAAATAAGAGTGAAGAGGATAAAAGTAGACCTTTCACCAAGTCATTTCTATTTCTAAGCCTGGTTTAAAAGCAGCCATTTGGCTCTTTTAAGAGCTCTTTGTTTGAATGTATATTACACTAAATGGTGTTGAATTACAGAGTAATTTGTTTTGCTCTCTTTTTAAAACCTAGTGAAGAGAAAATAATTCCTTTTGTTCCAAGAGTTTAGGGTTTTTGCACATTGCAAGGTGGTTTTAATCAGTGTATCACACAATAGCAATGCTGTGGTGGCCCCAGCTCGAGCTGCAGCCATATCTTAAACTGTAATTATTTCCACTTCAAGTTTAATAACCTTAGATTTCTTGATTGCAAAATGGCTGCTTGTGGGCAAGCTGTACCGCTGATGGCAACAGTTCTCTCTGGCCACAGGGGTGTTGGTTAATTACTGCATATTCCTATAGATAAAAACAGGTTTGCAAAGTATATGTAAGCCATGTGTTTGGTTTAGGGTTTGCTTATGGGATTATACTTTGGCATCCTTTGTGAATATACAGCTGTTGTAGGTATACAACAGTCAGACGATCTCGGAGGTGATGGAAACTTTTGGAAGACTGCTGGCTGTATTGTCTCAATAAGTGCATTATGAAAATCTGAAACATCAGGTTCTGAGTCTTCCACAGTTTCATATGGAAAGAATGTATTATTGCTGTATCTAAATCTTATGGAGAAGCATCCAAACTTTGTTTAAAATCTCACATGATTAATTTATTTTGATTCACTGGCTCTGTATCCATAAATTGACAGCTAATTGTCAGAATAAAATAATAGCCTGACCTTTTGGGAATAGGCTTTCTGCCTGAGAATAAGTTAGAGGAGTTTTTAACTTTGCAGAAGGCCAGACCTCCTTCCCTCTTTCCCCCCCTTATTTCCAGACATGTTAGGCTATGGCTGTCCACTTTGGGGATTTAATTCTCCTCTGTAAGGCTATAACACTCACAAACATATCTTCTCAATAAGTAGTATTTCCCAAAATGATAAATAGTTTCATTAAATTCAAATGTTTGGGTCCCCCTGACCTCTTGACTGCTGTTATGGATCCCAGTGCAGTTACAGGTAGACAAAAGCCTTTTATAGATTCTCACTGGCACTTTAACTGCAGCAAACCTTACACGTACCCACAGTCATCTTTGAACTTTACCAAAGCAAACAGTCTTTATTTAAACCTGCGTTCTTTACGGCATATACCTGAACCTATCTTGGTAAATGGATAACCAGGAGCAAATCTAGCGAAGCTTTTCCTCCAAAGAGTTTACATATTTTTTCAATTTAATAATATACAATTAATTATAAGAACATATTGCTTACCTAACTAATATAGAAATGGTGGGTTTTTATCTTAAACTTCAGTTTAATTACTGAGGGTGGTGATGAGTTCCCTCACTAAAACTGCTGTGAGCACATGGCTACCTTACTGCAACAGATTGCATAAGCAGGTGTCAAAGCTGGAAGCTCGGGGAAGAGTGAAGGCTAAAGGAAAATATGAGCAGTGTGTGCTTAGTCTTGGCTGGGATTGCACAGCTGTTTAAGAGATATGCTCACTGACCGGGTCTCCAAAAGCCTTTTTTTTCCCCCTTCCCTCTCTCTTTCTTCTTCTTCTTTTGAATAAAAGCCACAAGATATCCAAAAGTGAAATCATCTTTCCTTCTCATTTTTATGCAAATCCGTTTTTCAGATTTTAGAGGATTGAGTGGGATTCTTTTGTTTGTGCCGAATGTCAGCCTGTGTTTCTACAGTGGGTGGTGTCATGTCTGTGCATGCATTAAATACAAGTGTGTGTGTGTCTGTGAAAGCCGGAGAGAGAGGTGAAGATAGTTTGTTTATGTGTCTGTCATAGCAGATCTCTTCCAAAATGCTGTCCCTCAAGCAGGACAGTGTTTGGCAGAGGACTCTAGCAAGAGTCTGATGGGCTCTCAGTTTTAAAGTGAATCATTGTTTATGGTTGAGTTGGCAGGACGGGTTCTCATCAGCCTCAGTCACAAAATGCTTTAGTTAGGGTTGTGTAATAGCACTATTCATATTTAGTATTAGTGTTGCTGAAAATCTCATCAGTCACTGCAATTAAGATTTTTTTTTCAACATGAAGTCAAGAAACAGATACTTAAGTATGTTGTTATTTAACATTTATCATTATAAGCTAGTCTTACTTTGATAGTAAAGACTTCGATTACTTTTATCTGACCTCTTTGTCCTTTGCACTTTGACCTTCGCTAAATGCTCTCTGCGCAGCCAAGAAGTAATGGACCCAAGTTGATTCTTTAAAGCTTTTGCTGATGGAAAAGAGCAGAGCGAAGAAAAAGAGACAGAGAAAGAAGTGAGGAAAGGGCGGGCAGACAAGCAAGCAGATGGTTCAAACAGTTCAACAGTTTTGTGAGCTACTGGCAGGCAACATGTTTTAATATTCGAAGGGTGCAATACATTTGTATGCCCCCAGTGTTCAAAAAGAAACTTTATCCCGTGTTCTGGCCACAAAGTCTGCGTTTGATAAAAACACTGTGCTGAAATCTGGAGAGTGTTAGACATTTTTCCTCCTCCGTGCTTCTTGGTTAATTGTTGTCCTTGTACAGTTTTGAAATTCCATCTGTCTGTTTGTTCTTTCAAGATGTGCTTCCCTCCCAAAGTGTGGAAAAGCAGGCTTTTTTAGATGATATCCCGAGATTGGTTCAGAGGTGTGTGTGCAAGAGGTAAAGTAAAAAAAAAATACTGGAGTAAATTATGGCAACAAAACACAATGTAAGGTGTGCACGGTATCTTTTTTTAAAAGGGAAAACATCTGCAAGAGTAACACCCATGAAACTGAATGCCTGGTCTGATGGATAGTGCTCCTAGAGGTCCAGTGTCACAGACAGGTCACAGTGTCACTGTTAAAAGTTTCATTTGAACTTCTTCAGCACGAAGCAATTCAACGGAAATATTTTTACTTTTTTCCTGCGTAACTCGTCTCAGAAAAGGCAAGATGTCAGTGTACACCATGCAAACATGATTTGTGATCGTGACCCCCTTTTTTCGCCATCATCTGCATTTGTTCATTTGTGTTTTACTGGGTCAAACTGCAGATCCTTTGGGCATATTCATAAATGTGTGTTCCAGGTGTATTAATATCCCCCAGCTGTTCCTGGAGGCAAAGCAACGTGCTACACCTGGACACAGACAATAACCTTTCAACCATGTAATTATTTACTTACGTGCTGTTTTTTAGGCATTAGTGGAACGTTTGTGTGTAGAGTAGTCCTGCAAAGTGGAATCATTTTTTTTTTGTCTTTAGATTACTTAAATTGTCCAATCAACAGTGTAAAACCCAAAGATATTCATGTACAAAAATGTAAAAGAAGGAATGTTTGGCATTTTTGCTTAAAAAGTATTAAAATTATGAATTATATGTTGATACATTTTTCTGCGATTAACCTTTAAATTAATTAACAAGTAATTTTAGTTCTAGATTTGAGGACATAGATGCAGGCCATTTTTAATTATGAAATTAATTCAAATAAGTTTGTATTTCTGCTGATTGTAAAACATTGCAGTTCATTCTAAATTGTACTTTCTCGGGATTTTGACAAGTCCACTTCAGGCACTAGCAGAGCAATAGGGGTTTATGCAGGCAACTGTGGATATTTTCTTTGAATTTGCACCAAATGTAAAAATACTGCTGCATATTTCTAAGATCACTTCTGCCTGTCTGCGTGCTGACCAAACAAATTCAGTTCAGTTCAGTTTAATCCAACTTTATTTTATCCTCAAAAGCACAGATATACACAGTGGATAGGTAGAAAAGAGGATCACTGTTTGTTAAAAGATTAAAACCATCTAAAATATAAAGAAACAAAGTCTATAGTTCTATTGCTGGAGCAACAGATTATTGAAGGACCATATATCAATGGTTAAAGTCAGAGCATCAATGGTTTTAATTATTGCTAACCCCAGCAAAAGAGTTGTGGCAAAATGTCTTCAGGCTTTGAAAAAAAAAAAAAAGCCTGAATCAGGGTAGTTTCCTCCAGAAATCAACACTCTGATGTTGATAAACTTTCTAAATGAAGTATGGGTTCAATTTTCTGGAGTCAAAAACAAACTACATCTTTGTTTATGTTTTCAAATTAGTTATACAAAGGCAGGATGGGAAAACCCCTGCGCCTCCTGTCATCTCTGATCCGGCGCCAGCAGGAGCTATCTGCATATAATCAAAGTCATGTCTGAAGTTTTGAGGCCAGTCATGTTCCTGATGCTTGTGTATGAAGTAATGCGTGCTCATAATCAGATGACATCTACTTGCCTGATCACAATCTCCCCCCCATGTACCTGTCGCTCTCTGAGTGGCAATCAGATGCATATATTTGACTTTTTAATAATAATACAATGTCAAAGGCGGATTTTATGGTCTGCTGAGGACTAAGCAGTAATCTGTCTGCCAGTCCATTTTTTAAAGTGATTCCTGTTCCTTGTGGATCAGAGTTTTGTGTTGGGAGGGATACTCCCCACAGCAGATGTTATGATCACAGCAGTGTCTGTCTGCTGGTTTAAACCTTTTAGTTTAAAATCAAATGTGCACGTTTGAGGTAAAAGCAGAACTGTGTGTATTTCAAATGTGTTTATTCACAAAAAAAACCCCAAAAAAATGGTTTGCCTGTGGGTGAAATGTTAAGGGGCAGACTTTTTATTTTTCAGTTCGTCTTTTCATGTACTTTTCTCTGACAAATGGTTGTTGTTACGCTGTGAGATGAAGGTTAACATGTGTCAAGGCGTGCTGTATTTACACAGACACACACACACACACACACACATGCACATTGTACACAGACCCATTAATAGACTGATTGTAGTATTGCCTAGCCCGAAACAGATGATTTATCCCACAATATCTGTGCCAGCTCTGAGCAGGTCCAGGGCAATGCAGTAGATCATTCCTGGAATTCTGAGAAGGAACCTCAGCAGATGCCAAAGAGATGTGCAATACAATCCAGACAATAACATCAACAAGAGCACAGAGATGCAGACAAGGAAGACGGAGGGTAAAAGTAGAGGTGGAGGGAGGGAATGAGAAGCCGATCAGGGAGTGTGGGAGTGGTTGAATCACTGCCTGGCTTTATAAATGAGGCGAAGTGTGTGTGGTCTCTTGACAAGCTCTGTGTGACGTTTGTTGGACTCCCATGCATACTTTCTTGTAACAGTCAATGTATTGTTGCTTTATGCAGTACCCTTTATTTTCTTTGTGAATACGCACACAAACTAAGCTAAAAATGAAAGAGTGAGAAAGAAGGAGGCTGAAAAGTTACACAGGAAGAAACAGAGGAGGAGGAGGAGGAAGCAGACGGAGTTCTTGCCAAACGCCATGTGTCTATGTTTTTAGCTGTCCTCTCTGTTTCCGACTTCAACTTTGGATCCATTTGTGCTCAGTCATAAAAAAAAAAAAAAACAGTATGGTGTGGCTGTAACACAGTCAACAATCTGAAGTATTTATTGTGGTTTTTGTTCTTTTCAGTAGAGAGTTCAGCAGGAGCAGGGTAAACTCTTTAAGAATGATAATTCCCCCCCACCCCCCATGTGGTATGTGCAGGATAGTGTCTTTCTTAATGAGATCTAAGCTTCATTTTACACCAAGATCCTCAACACTGCATTTCTCAAAGTCCTAGAGCTTCCCCACCTCCGATACATCACAGACACTGTTGGATGGTAAAGGAACATTCACACAGGTTGTTGAATGAAAAACTATAACCGGTGTGTGATCAAAAAGTTTTGAGACTGTTTCTGTTCCCGATGGAGTAAAGCGCAGTGACGTGCATGGAGAAGGGGGAAGCAATGACTTTTGTGAGTCAGTATTCCCGGTTACATCGCTTGATCAACATCAGTACCTGAGTTATGCGTGTTTTTGTGGCCACTGATATGTGAGCATTCATGTTTCAAGACTGAAGAAGGCGTTTCAGGTCAGGAGCGCAACCAGTGGCCTTTATTTGACTGTATATTCGTCCCCCAGGGTCAGACTGTCAGCACAGAGTTCTATCGTAACATTCCTTGGCGTTTAAATTTTAAAAAGTCGATGGAAAAAGGCTGAACCATGTCGAGATGGCAGTTGGGTTCTCCAACACGACAACGCGCCCGCTCACATTGTGCTGAAAACATGGGAGTTTCTCAACCGTAACAACACACTCGTTGCTCCCCACCACCGCTGCTCACCAGATTTAGCTCCCTGTGACTTCTTTCTGTTGCCTAAAACTTGGACACAAAATTTGATGCTCAAGTTTCAGGTCCATAATGAAATCACAGATGTACCTGAATAAGTGGTCACAAAAATGCAAGTAACACAAATGCTAATGCTGATCAATTGACGTAACTTGGAGTATTTACTCACGGAGGTTATTGCTTCCCCCAGCTCCATGCACATTACTATTACTATTATTATTACTATTAATTACTATTACAACAGGAACAGTTTTGAAACTCTTTGGTTGCGCCCTGTATGTGTGGGTCTATGTTGGAGGGTGGATCTGCAAATGGACAAAAAGCAACAGATTAGATTTAATGGCACAACTTCTAACATCAGTAGGTGGATTGGACTTTACTGAACACTATTGCATTCATGTCAAATATATGTATATCTTCTGGTCGTTATTATTTGGGTTGTTCAATAGCCTGTTGAACTTTAGTCGTTGCATTTGATAGGAGCATAGGAACAGTGAGTACCTAATGTGTTCCAGAGACCTAAGCTTGTACAGATGTTGCCTCCTAAAATTTAATGCAATCTGCATGTATGTGCTTCCTCTTTTGGGGCCACCCTGTTTGTGGCCTCTCTTCACCTTCGCACAGGTTATTTTCCCTGTTTATTTGTCCTCTTTGTTGCTGAGTCCAGGTCTGAAAGAGGTCAGCTGAGGTGCCTATATGGTTGATGGGTATAGATAACGTTCTCCAGATCAGGGGCATAACAATTCCCGTTTTAAAAAAAATCCCTCAGGAGACTATCATGGAAAAAAAAAACCTTTGGTTGATGGAAAGGTTGGGAGCGGGGATCTAATTTCCTTTTCCAAAGGCTCATGAAAAACAGACGGCCTCAGATAAGTACAGACCTCGGTTATTTATCTGCTGTGTAAGGGGACTTGCCGTCCCTAATGGCTGAGTGAAGGGGACTGTACAATAGTTCTTTTTAAAAGCTAACAGACTCCCCCAAAGCTTGATTCGTTCCATAAAGATATATGTAATTAATAGTCAAGACTCTGCCGCCTCTGGTACTGTACAGCATCTGCCTTGTTGTTTTATTGTCACATTTTATTATCACCACGCTGGTGCAAACACGGGGCAAGCAGGCTGGAAGGAATAGGTGCATACTTCGGAGTCATTAACATTTGGTTTCTATTTGTAATGATGAAAGAAGAAAAATGGACAGTGTGAGTGGTGTTTGGAGAAAGTGGAAGTATTTTTTGGGGGAGTTTTAGGTGATTGACGGATAAGCTCTGAGTGCAAACATATGACTCCTCTGTCACACAACTACCTTGTTTCTTTGATTTAAAAGTCAAACATACAAGCCTCCTGCTAATAAAATGCAAGGAGAAAAAGTAACTGCAATCCCCCTTGGGATATTTCCAGTCATATCTAATCACGTAGTTTTAAATTTGTCTCTGAATATGTGCTGCTAGCAGTGGTAAACCGAAGACTTGGCTGTGTACTGACCTGATAGTACAGTTTACAACTGTGCACTTGATTCTGGATTAATTGTGGAGGGCTTAAGCGACTATGAAATGCTGTTTTGTTCCCATCTGCAGCTCTGAAGAGGTCTGTTTAGGTATTTTCCGTACCTCTGATTTGCTTCTCCTCAATAGCAACACTGGCCGATGCTCCTGGGTATTGGAGCCATTCGCCAAACCAAACTGGAAAATCCTAATTTCTCAGAAAACAAGCTGAAATGTATAATACTGATGGTCATAACATAGACATATGGAGTTGTAAATTATCCAGCAAACTCCCTGTTTTATATCGAGGACCACTGAGGATAAAAGAAAACTCCGGCATGGGAATTTGCTTTGGGAAAAAATACTCTCTGTCGTCTGTAAGATTTTGACTTGGCTTCTGCTGACACACTTCTTCTCCTCTTCCAGGGTGACATCCAGCAGCTGCTGATAGTGGCTGACTCCAGGGCAGCCTATGACTACTGTGAACACTACAGCCCTGACTGTGAAACCCCCAACCATCACGACACCCCCCAGGCTCAGGAACCTGAGGACGAGGTCAGTATTTTGAAGGGGGGAAAGCAAGACGGACCGAGGTGGATTTAGGAGAAGAAATCAGGTGGGAGGAGGGGTTGTACGAAGGAAGAGGGGAGCTTGGAGGAAGGAGGGGGAAGTTGGGCAGATTTTACAGATGGTTGGACTGAGGAGAGGTAGGGAGGGAGGAATATTTGTAGTGAGGGAGCAAGTATGGGAGCCAGAGTTTGCGATTTAGGAAGGATGATTGCAGGAATTTGGAAAGATGCCTTTGGACTTGGGTGTTTTTAGTGAAAGCGAGGAAACAAAAGATGAAGTAAGAGAATAAAACAGAAGGCTTGAATAGATCAAATATTTGGTAGATCAATATGAAAGATAGGGTGATGTAAGAGTGGAACTGAAACGTCCATTCTCATTTATGCTCAGGGAAATTATTATCTACCAACTGGAGATCGTTATACTGCTTAATCTTCAAACAATGCCACAAATAGTTTTCCCCTTTTTCATCAAGCGTGCATTTGGAAGGACGTGTTGCTGTTAAGTTTGTCTCCCAATTAAAAAAGTTTCATGTTATTTCATGCAACATTTGCTGAGTCATGAGGAGCCTGGGGTCTAACGCTCCTTAATGGATCCAATTGTGGTGACAGTAAATAACCACGCTGTCAAAACTCACAGCAACAGGAAGCTCTGTAGCTTCAGTCAATTTCACGTATTACCCCGTTATCGAATGAGGACACAAAGTACCTCGCAGGGTCACGGCGTTCAGTTTCTGAGCAGAAATTATATGAAGTTTGACATGAAAAAAAAGCAGGTGGTTAGTAGGGTGAAGATAAAATGAAAAGTGAAGATATGAAACAATGCTAAGGGTTCATGGGTGGGTAGTTGGGGTTATTTGAGTTTAACGCATCAAGTTTCGACAATCCCATTTTGAATTAGAATATTTGCCCTGGTTTAAGCCGGTGCACTTTCAGTCTGCCAAAAAATAAACAAAAGGCACAAAAAACATTTTCTTCAAATTACGTGAATAGTTTTACAAACATTCCTCCAGACATAAGCACTCAGAAGGAGTGAGGCTTGTATGAGTCTCAATGTCAAATCTAATCTGTCTCTTTCTCTGCTCTTTGTTTAAGTAGTGGGAACATGCTGACATATCAAAATACAAATTTTATTGCCAATGGCTCCAAACCATCGCTTGTTGCTTCTTCAGCCAAATCTCTTAATTGAAATACAGTGCTTTGTGTCAGGGTTTCTTTTTTCATCCTCACTTTTTTTGGGGGTTATTTTGCTCGTTCAAGCCTTTCTGCCGGCTGACATTTTCCTTCAGTATTTCACTAAATAACTGATGAGCTCACACTGGAAACTTTTCTTTTTTTCCTGCCACGAAGTCTGAGCCCACTTTGGAGTGGCCCCGTGATTTATATCACTAACGAGTTCAGCAGGCTCTGCCCAGACTCCCAAGGAAATTTAAGCTTTTCCTTCCCCATCTAGACTTCCAGTACCTGGAAAAGTAGACTTTAGATCCCTGGTTTGAAAAAAAAAAAAAAAAAAAAAATCAGGAGGAGGTTCTCTATTCAAAAATATTGGCTGTACAGTGGGTACCAGTCCTGGAAAATATTGCTTCATCATCAAGTTACTTTTCAGCGCCAATACAAGGAGCTTGTCAATTCTGAATAGACAACAGGGAGCAGTTTGGTTTCAGGAACATTGTAAATCTGGTTTATTCATTGTCGGTTTCTGTACAGTTCTAACAGGAATGTCCTTCCTACATTCCAGTTCCAGCATTTTCAAAAATTATTTACTCCTTCAAAGGACAACTCACTGTTGTAAAGGTCAAATCTCACAGTGCACAACAGTTTTTTTTCTCCTTGTATCCCTCAATATTTTCAAGCCGAACCTCTAAAATCCCCCCAAAACCGTGGCTTTGCCCTGAAGAGGCTCCTTGACCTGAAGCACGCCGCCTTTGCAGTCATCAGCCACAAGTCTGCAGCTGGTTCAAAAGAGGAAGAAAATGTGATTCGGGAGGAGGAAGGGCAAGCTTTTTTTTTTTTTTTTTTTTTTCAAGGGCGCACTTCAGTATTTACATCCTTCATCCAAGCCAGTGGTGAAGTCCTTCGCCTCAGCCAAGCCCTTCAACCCCATTAATCTTTATGAATCCTTCCCTCATACTCTATCTTTCTCTGTATTTCCTTTTGACCCTCTCCGTCTCTCCATTTCCCCTCTCAGTCAGTCCAGTTGGTCTGGCCAGGGCTTCTCTCCTCTGTGACCTCTCTCTGTCTCTCTGGGCCGCTGAAGGCAGGCCAGGCCGACGTTGCAGCAGGCTGTGGAGCTTGTATTATTTTTATGAGCTTAGCAGTTGTCCTGGGACTAATATTCATCCCAGTGCTGATAGAGTATTGCATATCAGGGGCTGTTCTGTTAACTTAATCTACCTCGCTTCTGATCTGACAGTTTCGGGGAAACTAAAAGTAGCTACTAAAGTGGCTGAATTGAATAATTTTATGCGGGTTGTGGGCCTTGTGCCAATATGTGATTTAAAGGAATAGTTTAACACATAAAATGCATATTTCCTTTTTTTTTTGTCAAGAGTTAGATGAGAAGATTGATAGGAACTCTCACGCCTGTACGGTAAAAATGAAAGACTCCTTCCCGGGATGTTCCCCAGCTCTATAAAGCATTATGGGGAACTGCATTTTTTTTCCCCCACCTTTGTATTTACTTAATAGGACATGGTCTGTGTGGGTTATCGCCAGAGTTAAATTGATGATTATCTTAAAGACTGGAAGCAGTGAGAAACAGCTTTGTAAAGCATCAATTTGCATTTTATACTTAAAACAAGCAACATTAAATTGTTACTGAGTAGGTTTTAGAGATGCTGTCAGGTGGTGTTACTTATTGACCTTTTCGAGATAGCCAGGCTTGCTGTTCTTGTTCTGCTTTTAGTTTTAATGCTAAGCTAAGCTAAGCTAAACATCTTCTGGCTCCAGCTTTGTATTTAACGGCAATACATAAAAGTGTTATACACGTTCTTCCCAAGAGTCGGATGAGAAGATGGATAAGTGCATTTCCCAAGTAACCAGTTCAGTCTTATGAACATTGCGTGGTGTTTATTATGATGTTTCCTCTCTGCTGGGTCAGGTTGAATTCATTCTCAAAAGTAAATAAACAGCTGGATAATACACAAAACAGACCACATCATAACTTAGTGGAATGTTTGGAGATCCAAAAAAAAGCCCCATCCTTTTCTTAAAAGTGGTGAGGTATTAAAGTGGTTTTACCCCATGCTACTGTATTCTCTATTCTCCCCAAGATTAACCAACATGCAACGAGTCAGGACAGCTTGACTTTTCTGCTTTGAAGAGCCTTTTAATGAAAGCCGCGGGCCATTGTTGGGAAACAAATTAAGCAGCAGAGGCAGATAAGTTTTCACTGGCGTTGCATTAACCCTCCAACATCCTGTTAGAAGCAAACAAGAATCTTAATTGTTGTTGGCTTGTTTACAGACATTAACATCTTTCACATGAAGCTCGGGGAGTTTGGGAGAAAGGGGAAAGCATCAATGAAGCCATTATGGATGAGTGGTTCATCCATATGCAAAACTGTTCAGTTTTCTAATATGGATGGAAAATCTTCCCCTAAGATCATTTGACCATGTTATTTCCAAAACTGCATGATGACACAAAATATTTGACTGATTTTGTGGTTTAACTTTGAGGTTGAAACTGTTCCGAGAAGCCTCAGTTCTTACACGCCATGTAAATAATGTACATTATGTCTGTCAGACATTGTGCTGGTTTATTTACATGACTGCATCAATTAATCTATTCCCCCCTAATCGCTTTTCTGTTACAGTACACTAACTATGAATATGGTGAGTTCTATGACTACAGTGAAGGAGAGGTAACCACTGACCCTCCACCAACTGAAAGAGCCAAGACTGAGGTAACACTTAACTAGTGCAGTTATCTTCTGTTGTTCAGCTTTAGTCTTTCATTTTCTCTCTTGCCCTCTTTTTCTCTTTAATCCTGTTTCTTGACTACATGATTTATTGTTATTATCTTTACTGATGCATATCCTACTCATCACAAATGCATCTGCTTCTAAAACAATAAGTGTCCGCAACTGTACTGATGATCGATAAATGGTATTAACCTCTGCTGTGTTGCTGCTGCTGTGAAAGGATGTGCAGTACACAGATTAAACAACCGTGTTTTACCCATCTCAAACTTTCCTTGTGTTGTTTCTGCTCTGATTTCAGACAAATGTTGGTGGAGACTACTACACGGGTGAGTATGACTACACCACAGTGGACGGAAGTCAGCCGGAAACTCCCACTGAGACTGCAGGACAAGGAGAGGTACGTTTTTAGACATGCATACTTTTCAGAAAGATCAAGGGGTACATTTTTTATTTATGTTTGCAGGGTGTGACGTGCATCATGTTGCAAAGTGTTTGATAAAAGAGTTGCGGGACAATGTCCTGAGAGTTATAGGATATCAAATGACAAAGCAGTTTCGAGTGTTTTATTACGTCAGCAGCGGTCAGTGGAGGCCCAGATGCATTAACAATTATTTCTGCTCACCCAAATGCCACATGGATTATTCATACTCATGTAATACGATACGGCACAATGAAGGTAGCAGCTGTCTATAATCAGTAGTTGGTTGATGTTTTTATTTATCCATATCTGGTTTCTTGATTTTTGTGAAATCAAGGTTCGGATAACAGGAGTGCTTTTTCAAACTTGCCCTGTGGGTTACACTTTTTATTATTGTGGAAAGTTCTTTCTGCATCGTTGACTTGAAAATGAACATCCAAATTCCTATTTTAAAATTTCTGATTTAATGGTTTAACTGAAAATCCAATAAAGCTGTAAGGCATCACCAGCAACAAAACATATTTTTATGATGGCGAGGTTGAAACCCATCGAGGCCTCACTAACATCAAACAGCTTACTTCACTCCTTGATTTCCATGTGAAACCGCCTCCATCAAGCACGAGTTTGGATAAAGGCCGAAACAGGAAGACTTTGTCATTTAATGAACCGTGGCCGATGGAAAATCAGTCGACAGACGCATCTCCTGCGTTTCTGCCATATCCTGAGTTTGGCAGAGCCTGTCTTAATTTGTGCTAAACCATCACATAAAACACAAGATAATGAGGAACATTTGGAGGTTCAATTAAAACAATACAACCGCGCGCTCCGCCAGGCAAATGACTGCCGATTGCATCGTGATGTACCTTGAGGTGGATAACGCCGCTTCAGTTAGCTTGAGACATGACATTCATTTGAAATGACAGATCAGGGGTAAAACCAAGGAAACCAAGCACATGCTGTCCCTATGCTGGAACACTTGTCTGATTACTGAGGACTGTGATGCACTGGATGACATTTTAGACAATGCAATGGAGTCATACACGTAGCCTGTAAACAATTTACAAAATACTCTTGATGGATAGCCCAACTAAACATGTGTTCGACTTTCGTGTTGACAAAATATATTACTACTGCGCCACCTTGATTTAGCCAGTATATTGTGGTTTGTTGCCACGTTGTGGAATTAACTATTTATATTTATGATAGCCAATAAATGCAGTGCGTAATAAATATGATTAAAGAGTGTTTGGCCAGTGGGTGGAGAGAAGCAGACGAGAGCTTTAAAAATGATTTATTACCTATGTGGACATGGAAGCACTCTTGCAGAGTGGTTAACCTCATATAATTCTCTTGCATTTGATAAGATCCCATGAAGTGACGTTTACTTTTATGAGTTGCTGCAGTTTCCATAACTTCAAGTTGTTTGCAACAACTTCAGCACATTACTGACAAAACTGTGCATGAGAGGCTGGATATTTTCTAATTCTTATTTTAGATTTTCCCTCAAGTCATTGATGTCTAATGGAGCGTTTGAACGTAACACTGATTGGCATCTTTGCAAACAAGCAGATTTACAAAGCAGTGCTAGTAAATCAAAGTACATTTGTTCCCGTACAAACACTTTTTCCTGAATGCCTCAGATTCTGTGCAAATATTTTCCATTTTAGATAATACTAAACTTTACACGGTTCTGATTTTCACCTCATTGGGTCTTTAACAGTTTAAAAAAAAAAGTTTGTGTAGAATCATTTGATTTTGACTTTTTAACTTTAAGATTGAATAATGTCCAAAATGTCCCATCCGTCCCTCATATTGTAATGTTTCAGTTCAGTGTACAGCTCGAATATATTTTGTTCTATACACCATATTTTTTTTAGTTGTACTGTACTTTTCTTTTTAAAAACAGAGAAACAGTTACTGATAAAAAAAAAAAATGTGATGATAGATGGTAATGTTAACACCCATTAACCAAACATATGTGTTTTTTCACATATGTGTCGTCCCAACCTCGACACATGGACATGTGCACAACTAAGTTGAACCTAAAGGAAGTTTCACTTAGTTGGCATCTGGTAATTTTGCTAAAACAAAGTGCTAAATACTAATGCTTTGACTGTGATTATGAAAACATGTGATCATTGAATCTGCTCACATGGTAACGATGCACTAACCGCACCTCCATGTTTCCTCCCGTATTAACAACCCCTGCCTCATCTTTGCGATGCCTGGATCGATCCCAGAGTTACGGAGGGGAAATAGTGGATGATTACATCACTGGCGTGGAGCAGGTCGGAGTTGAACCCACTGTCCCCGTGGAAACCGCACCCCCAGTGGACACCCTGGAGAAGGTGGATCCTGCTCCTGACACGTACAAGTTTAAGGAATACGACCTGAAGAACTACGACAACAACGAGTTTGTAGAGAAACCGTATGACTATGGCGATTACGGGGATTACAACCCCACTGACACCAAGCCTCCATCTGAAACATACGAGGAAGAGTTCGGTCCCGGTGTTCCAGCGGAGACAGACATCAGAGAAAGCAGCGTAAGTGCTGGAGTGGTTAGGAGTGATGGTCGGTGGAGGGGGAGTAAGGAGGTGGTGTTCAGGAATGTGGAAAGATGGAAAAGATTCTGGTATCGGTGCACTTTTTTGTTTGTTGTTTCTAATGGTTGTAGCTTGAAGAATTCGGCATAAACAAACACAAAACTGAAATACACGAGCAAGCACAAACACACACCTTGTCTTATGCGGATAAACAGATGTCGACCCAGCTGTCAGGACAGGCACGCCCTCTTTAACCTCTTGACCCCGGTGACCTCTGCTGTTTAGCAAATACATACTTCTCCCTGGTTATCCCACCAATAATCCGCTTAGATTTGCTGATGACAAATAAAGTCATTGCAAATATTTTTTCACCAGATCCTTGTAGATCGATATCTAAAACCTGACAGAAAAATCTGCTGAGCCAGTGTCTATCGTGGCTCATTTCCAGCCCTCTTTCTCGCCCCAGAATCCAGATTCTGAGGCAGGAAGTGACACAGCCTCGATCTGGATGTTGGCTGGAGATCTGTCTGCTGTGGGTTCATCTCAACCACTCCATTAGTGCTATGGGCTCTACAATCTCAGCCCGTCTTTATGACTTTCTCATTAAGTCCCGGTTTTCTCTGAAGGCTAAACTGTACAATCGAGTGGGTTTTTGGGCACACTGCTGTTGTCGGTTTGTGAATTCTTCTCATGTGAAGTCATTGTATGGATAGTGTCAGGTAACGACCTCGACATTTGTGCACAGTTGGGGTCTTTTTTTTTTTTTTTTTTTTTTTTTTTTCTGTTTATGGCTTTAAGGAATCTTAATAAATAGAACTCAGACCAAATTCAAAATTATGGCTTCTTCCAAAAATGATTCTTGAGGTTTGATTTTTTGCCATAAGGCTGGAAAAAAAAAGCTGCTTTTTGCCACGACAACTACCTAATCCTGTACGGCTTGCTGGACACTAGTGAGCATTTTGTTGAGCTCTTCTTAGCAGTTTTGTCTGTGTTTTTAAATAACCTCTACAAAAGAGATGACCTGAGACATCAGGCAGGACATCTGCTGTCCATTGGTTTCACATTTTTGGCATTTAAACCACTGATACTCCATCTTTACACATAACGGTCTGGCTTATTATCGTGTGAAGAAACTCACTTTATCTTTCTAATTTCAGCAGATGGGTGGAGGTCAAACTTACCTGGGAGAAAAAGGAGAGAAGGGTGAACCTGCTGTCATTGAACCAGTAAGTGAAGCATCACTTTCATGTGTCTTAATTCTGATAATAAACCATTCTGTTAAAGGAGAAACAGTCCAAGTGGTGTTTGATTCACTAAATAAATTGTGTTGCAAATGTTGAAAGTTACATAAAAAAAATCTGCCAAAGTTAAATGTAATAGAAACAAAAACACCCACTTGAACTATCATGTGGTTGTGCTGTAAGACATTAGCTAGTTAGATGCTAATGGCATTTTTTTTGTCCAGATCCATTCAGACATTTGTACTTCAACTCACAGCTGATGTTAATTTGATAGCAGAGGTCTATATGAACGTTACTGCTGTATTTCTCTGCACTGGTGTATACTGTATATACGTCTATCTAGTTGATGTTTTCTATCTATCTTGTCAACAATCAAGCTATATATATATATTTATATATATATATATATATATATATACTTTAACTAACAAAATGTTCAGAGATAAGTGCCAAGCTTTCATATCACCTTAGCGCTTTGGTTGCATGCAATGATTTATGAGTCCATAAAAGTCCTGAATCAGATTCTCTGCATATTTTCTGAGAAATATCTCTTTCAAATTTGATTTACATCCATATGTATGTTTTTTTTTTTTTTCATTTTCGTTGCAACTGAACTTTAGCTCATGCTTTCCCCTAATGCAAAGGCCGTCAAGGGTATCTTCCCCTCTAATGAGATTTAACTTTCATCTTTCATTTGAAGGCCACAGACAAAACAACTGGCACCGTCTCCACTAAAATGCCACATAAGTGCTTTAGAGAGCCATCCTTTACAATTTACCGCCTCAGAATAAACATGGACTGAAATAGCAGCTGCAGTTACCATCTCTCCTCCCATAGCATCTGTACCACGAACGGCTCTTGTCCAAACCTTTGACCACAGACGCACATTATAGAAAATACAACGTCAGATAGCGGCAAAATTGTTAGCGTGTTGAGTAAACTCCTCAACCTCAAACCCAACGCACCCGCTGACTCCCATCCCCCCCCAAACCCCCCTGCCCCGGTTCCTCCATTCTTCTCCTTTGCCTGTGGATTTATGGGCTGCCCTATAATGCTACTGTATCCACTTTTTTTTCCTTTTTTTAGGGGATGCTTATAGAAGGACCCCAAGGAACCCCTGGCCAAGCAGTGAGTATCACGTTCTCCCACACTCCTGTCTGCCTTCCACAGATGGAGAACAGCTAAAGAGGGAAAAAATGTCTTTATGGAAAGAGCGTCAGCCCTGATCGCCAGTGAAGCTTGAGTTGGGAGAGACAGTCAGAGTGTGTATTTGTGCATGAATGTGTGTATGTCTGCGTCTCCGTATGTGAGAGAGAGAGAAAGAAGCAGAGGGGAGTGTTGGGGGGAGGAGGGGGGATATTTTATCTTGAGGCTTATTTCTTTCAAACCCGTGTCTTTGCGTCTGTCTTTGTTGGCCTGTGCATGTGAAGCAGTGGATAGACTTGACTGTGGTGGGAAGGCTGGTTAGCAGTAGTTGGGGATATTATGATAAGTGTGTGTGTGTGTCTGGTTTCAGGGTATTCCCGGTACCCCAGGATTGCAGGGTCTCCAAGGTCCTCATGGAGATCCTGGTGAGAGGGTGAGTGAAGGCCGGCCTCATTTTACAGCTGATTGCAGATGTGTTCAAGAAGCTCTGTCACCCATTTTCTACTCCTCATGAATGTTAAAATTTACTAACCAGTTATATCTTGCTAAAAGAAGAATATATTGTATGTACACTAATCATTTAAAATTCCAGGTATCAATTAAAACATGTTTTTCAGACCGTTATTGATACCAAACACTGAAATACTGACTTCAACCTCAGCAATTCATCTTTCTTGAAGGATTATGGGGGTCAGCATGTATAAAAAAAAATACCCCTGCATTTGTTATCCTGCTGTCTTCCTTCTTTACGGAAAAGCTGTGAAGTACCGTTTCAGCGCCTTGGAA
Source organism: Brachyistius frenatus (assembly GCF_029030835.1). NCBI lineage: Eukaryota > Metazoa > Chordata > Actinopteri > Embiotocidae > Brachyistius > Brachyistius frenatus. The sequence goes on from NW_027210611.1 coordinate 6,029,629, forward strand.
TGAATAAAACAACTGGACGCAGCTTGCTACTGCAGCAGTAAGGGGGGGATTAGTGAGGAGAGCTGGAGGGAAATGAGATGCCTATAAACTGTCAATATAGTAACAAAGAAAAAGCTCTGAGAAGAAGCTGTGTCAGTGTGCTCTGCGATTGGTGAGAATACCAAGCAGTTTTCTGTTAAAATATGTAGAAGCCTAAATTGTCTCCAACTATTTTTTTTTTCCCAGCACCCTTTATTCGATTGATTGGATGACACAAAATAAGTGCCTGTCCCCCTCGTGAAAGCTGGATCTCAGTTTGTTTTTCCCAAATGTGGTGATTGCCCTACACCCCTCTTCCATCGCCCTTTTAGCGGATCTATTCTGTCTCTGTAAGTTTAACCGTTTAGTTTCCAACAAAAAAAAAAAAAATATGACTCCTCACCAGTACAAAAGACTTATTGTTCCACTGGGTCAAAGTGATCAAAACATATTCTGTTGGTCCAAAAGTCGCTCCCCCACCCTTCATTTCCTCCCATGAGAAACAGTCTTGCTGAGGATTGACAGGGGGATTAAAAGTGACTCGTTTCTTGTAGTCTTGCGGTTTTCCGTTGCGCAGTACCCGCCTTCACCCGACGTTTGATCGGCTCATTTCTCTCGCGACCACCGTCTCCCTTCTTTCCACTCAAGCACCACTTTCCCCAGCCATGCAGGGCCGTCGTTAACACTAGATGCCGCTGCTATGCTTACAATAACAGCAATGGATGGAGAATAGTCACCACCACGGGTGAGAAGGCAGATGGGAACATATGGCAACAATTTGAACCAGTCTTAGATCGCTGCACATGACGAGACTGCTAAGTAGATTCAAGTTTCCCTGGAAGCAGTGGGCACTTCTCAGGCCTGACCTGATTTATTATAACTATTGTAAGCTTGCGTCCTTATTAAATCAACATCTCTTCACGTTATAATTTAACTGTCTGTTCATAGTGTCATTGTGTTTAAGTTCAGCAAATATCTCAACACTTTTGGATACAGTGCCATTAATCTGGCACAAACATTGATGATCTCCGGAGAAAGAATCCTAATAACTTTGATTATCCCCACTAAATGCACCCCAACATTTTATCTGGCGCCAATGATGCTTTTCCACCTGTTCTTAATGACAATGCTCCTCTAAAATGATTAGCTGAATCCATTTATCTTCATGCCAGCAGCATAACCTCCCATGCTTAAAGTTGTTAGCATAGTAGGACACCAAGGTAGGCAAGGTTGGCGTGTCAGCATGCTAATGTTAGCGTTGAGCTCAAAGCACATCTGAACCCAATTGGAGGCAGACAGAGCTCAGATTAAGATGGGAGATACCGGTTGAAGGCTGACAAGTCATAGCCGCGAACTCGCAAAACGCAGCTCAGACGGATGAAAGCTGCCGAGCTGGCCCGGAGACTTCCTCAAATAGCCACCATAAAAGAATGCATCCTTTTTTTTTTACATTTATGTAACACGATCTCTCCTCTGGTGCCACCCATAGGCTGCACATTTTCTAGGCAACTTGTGGAGAGCATTTAAGAACAGAAAAAAAAAAAAACCTCTCCCTCTGTTTTGCATTCATTGAGTCATGTTGTTTTGTGGATTTTAATGAGCATTATCGCCTCCCAGGGCGGTGACTGAGGATTTTTTTTTTTTTAGTCTTGTTACAGTGTCAGTGCTCTCCTGCAGGCAATATCCTGAGGCCAGCTTAATGAAAATACAGGTTTTGTCTTTGCCAGTGATTGAATTCCCTCTCTTATTCTTTTAGTAGGATTAGTGCATTTTCTGTTTAGAATAAACAACAACAATGCCGAAATTATTGTTGTAGATAAACAAGGGTTTGCTGTGAACAGATTTGTTTTTCAGTCTCTGCACTTTTGCTGTTGTAGCTGTTGTTTGTTAGTACTGTTAACAATTATTTTTTTTTCTTTTCAATTTGCAGAACCTCTGCGGGGGATTATTAAGAAACAGCAAAATAATCATGTTATTGCATGGGAAAATATGTGGCTAGCTTATTAACCACATCTAATTAATCATTACCAGCAAAACTGGTCCACATGTTAACAAAACAATATCTTATTATTCAAAATCAATTATTTGAGGATGTCTTTGCTTACAAAAATACTGTTTAAGTCCTTTTAAATAGCATTCTTTTAATTAATGGAGATTGTATTTACTTTGGTTGTAGACCTCAGCTCCAGCTGCATTATGCAGTCACACAGAGATCTGATGTTTTTCTACGTAGAGAACAAACAACTCTCTCTCCCTCCTCTGATTCTCCAGGGTCCTCCGGGGCGTCCTGGTCTTCCTGGTTCAGACGGTGTCCCTGGGCCTTCAGGTACCGTTCTGATGCTTCCAGTAAGTCCCGCTGCTTTCCATATGCCCACCGGGCTCTCTGTCCTATTTCCCTCACATACTGTACACCCTTCATCTCACGCATTAGCCCGTGAACTCACTTCATTTAGTAAGTTTACCTCATTGCATCAAGCAGCAGCCCAGAAGATCGCAGCCATATTTTCTTTGGGTTACAAATCACTTACCTTGTAAATGTCAGCCAGTGCAATGGAGTGGAACCAGTGACTGAGGCTTTCGAAGGCTTGGTGACACACATTTGTTCACATATGCGTGTGTGTGTGTGTGTGTGTGTGTGTGTGTGTGTGTGTGTGTGTGTGTGTGTGTGTGTGTGTGTGTGTGTGTGTGTGTGTGTGTGTGTGTGTGTGTGTGTGTGTGTGTGTGTTTGTGAGAGTCTATCTATGTGTGTGTGTGTGTGGCAGCAGTTCTACTGATTTACCAGAGCACAGCAAAAATTTGAAGACCGTCAGTAGGGGAGGCGTTAGTTGTCTCTGTCTGTAAAAACAAGACAAGTCGATTTGTTTTTAATTGTGATACTGTTGTGTTTTGTGGCTGACAGTTCCGTGCAGGCGGCGAGGCACACAAGGGACCTGTGGTTACTGCGCAGGAAGCTCAGGCTCAGGCAATCATGTCTCAGGCTAGGGTAAGTATCAGTGCCATATAGGACCTTAGTGCATCATTCTCAGTTTAGAGAAGGATATCCTTCTTGATTCTGTGTGCTCTTTGTAGCTTCAATTTAACTTCAACTGAATGCAACTTAAAATTTAGATTTCAATTTGTTTGAAAATCTGTCGTACTCGAAGTCAGCACTCTCAAGTTTACGAAAGACTAACTTTAAATGACCTAGAAATCATAGTAACAAAAAATAAAAGGGACAAATACTGTTTTTACAAGTCCCACTCATCCTATAAATTGTCTAAATTCCAAAATATAAACCTATGTCAGGTTAGGTCGTATATAAAGCCACAACAGATGTTCACACCCACTCAGGGTTCCTGACGGGCCGAGGGCTGTTGAAAAACAAGTTGAATTTGGGGGCTTTCAGCAAGGTGTGATCTATAGTCGAACAGATGGAGATCATTAAGTGCTGCACAAACACTGAATATTCACTCATTCACAACGCTCCATGGAGCTGGAGCGCTGCCAGAGCTGGTGTTTAGTCATGTCTAGAAAGCACTTGTCACCTTTCTATATTTGTCTTTTATGGCAAAAAGTTTTTGCCGGAGGAAGCAAAAAGGCCCTGGAATGTACTGTGAGTAAATTATAGGTTCAAATTGTAATCCTTTGGAGCCATTTTCAGTTTTGAAATGTTCTTCAGGGCTTCTGTGCTAGTTTGTCTTCCCCTCTACCTGCAAACAAATCACCGCAATGCATGTACGCTGACTAACATGTGCAGTTCACTCTTAGTGGAGCGTACTATCGGGCATGAATTGCTTTCCCTTGAATTAGCAAATTTTGTCATTCGGTAATCACGCTGCAAATACATTCCAGACAACTTATTTGGCAGTACCTCACTGTGGTAAAACCATGAGCACAGGCAAATACTCGAGAGGGAAAGTGTGAACAAGAATGAAGTAAAGTTTGCACACTGTAAGAGTTCATGCTGCAAAATGGGAGAATTTTCTATTAGCGTGTCCTTTATTGTTTACAGATCCCTCACGGTGTTTTGATCAGTTGATGTCCCCTTGTTACAGAGATGACATGTAGCATTTTAACATGCATACCACATTTATTTTGTAATACTAATAATACAAACAAAGCTAGTCTTTGTTTTGAGAAAAACTACATCAGTAGACATAAAAACGCATTTATATGTTTACAGTAAAAGCAGCGTTATCAAATCAAGTAAAGATGATCTCAAGATCACGTCACTTCATTTTAACAAACTGAGGGCTTTCTAGTATATAGACATGGCAGCACTTATAATTATAGCACATATTATTCTTATCTCCACGGTTACGAATGGTGGCTTATGGATTTGTTTTTGTCTAATCCACAGTTAGCAATGAGAGGTCCTCCAGGGCCAGCGGGGATGACAGGAAGATCCGGTCCTGTGGTGAGTAGCTTTACATGCAAACATACCTCTGGTCATTATAGACCACCAACAGATTTTATTCCATCAATACATAATATCTACTTTTTATTATTAAGTAATAAAAATACAATCACTTTTTTTGTACATATTGCAATTACTTGTAATAGTAAAAGGATAATTTCTTGCCCAATCTTGTGAGCTGATAATAGTAATTGTATGACCGGTGCAGTCTCAATCTAAACATGAATATTACTTAACTCCTGTAATTCTTGGATACCAGAGAGATTTTGTGCACACGGGAATATGCTTCGGGAGTTTTTTTGTTGTTGTACTTGCATTGTCCAAGTTTGAAATGTTACATAATGTGTGTTTGGATTTGCATTAGGTTGTAGTCCACCAGAAATTATTTCCTATCCAAATGATGAAATGACAAATATTTGGCATCATTGATAACATCCATTTACTAAACTGGCATGTGTTTACATTTTTAAACAGGGAGGTCCTGGTGCTTCTGGACTGAAAGGTGACAGCGGTGACTCTGGACCACAGGTTCGATTCTTTTTTTATTTCCTGGATTTGTACAGTAAGCCTCATTATTTTTAACATCTGTAAATCTCAATATGAACACATAGTGATATTAATGATGGTGTTTGATATCTATATGTCTTCTCCATAGGGACCCAGAGGTCTTCAGGGTTCTACTGGTCCACTGGGAAAGGCAGGAAAGAGGGTAAGAGTAGTTTCCAACCTGGCTCAACTAGAACATTTCTATACTTTTCCTTTCTTTCTTTTACATTTATTGATAAATCATCCTAAGAGCTCTATTGCACCAGAAGAATAAGTTTACACTCCTTAATTTTCTAATATTTCAGGATAACATGAGCACAAAGATCAATGCAGAAGAGTTTGTTTAGTTTCATGCATGGCTCTATTTCAAATACGTCAGCTGCACCCAATAAATTCATAAACTTCTGTTTATATAACTGTAAACTGGTTAGAAAAATGATTGCATCTTCCCAGTGTTTATTCTTCACAACCAACCAAGATTATTGAATATTTTTCAAATGGGATTTCCATGTAACATGACATGATATTTGCACATCCTCCAGGGCCGTAATGGAGCTGATGGTGCTCGGGGAATGCCAGGAGAGGCAGGGGGCAAGGTAAAGTGCACATGAAGCTTTTCCAAAAAACAGTCTGCATTTGAAAAGATGCTTTGGATTCACTGTGTTTGAATAATTGACAACTGCCATATTGATTGATATACGTTTCTTACCGTGCTCTTTCAGGGTGACCGAGGTTTCGACGGCCTCCCTGGTCTTCCCGGAGAGAAAGGACACAGAGTAAGTACGGAGAGAGAACGTTTTTGTTGGATGTAAAAATTCAGAGGACGAATATCAGTAAAGACTATCTGCCTCTAAAAATAATATCCTGCAGTCTGTTATTTCTTGACCCATTGACACAGTTATTGCTACCCTGTACCCTGTCCTTACTGCAGCGTCAGGGTTTAGTAATTCAAAGGCCACTTTCCATCAATCTCATGTGTACACTCCAGTGTTGACAGATGTAAGTTCTAACCCAGCGGAGCTCATTACGGCAATTTAACCCAGTTACGAGAGTTGGGAACTGCTCCAGAACCACCAGTGCCGCCTTTAACCAGGCCTGGAGGCAAATGAGGAGTGCTGAAATTAGTGTTTGTGGAATTTAGGCCCACATATAGTGCCCAAAAAGAGAGCACAGAGATCACAGAGGGGTATTTCTAGACTGGCTTCCATGCCTTATGCTATGTTGAGTAATTACAGGGCCACCAGAGGTAGGCCAAACCTTATAGGGCACTCTAAATAGTGGAAACCATATAGGTCCATGCCAGTTGCGGTCACCAGGCTTACTGTAGATTAAAGGCAGTTTAGTTGCCCATTTTTTGTTGCTTTCTTTACAGCATCTTCTGGGTGTGTTCTGTGAATTTTTTAGTGAAAATTTAGATCTTTTTTTTTTACTCTTAGCTGCAGAGATAAAGCTTGTGAACTTTGTTGTAACCCCGCACCACTCCCAATCTTTGTTGATATTCTCTGATCCTTTTTCTCTCCAGGGAGAACATGGGACTACAGGTCCTCCAGGATCTCCAGGAGAAGATGGTCCAAGAGTAAGTTACCATCTCTGCCATCCTGTTTTCAACTGTCTCTCTAAAGTTACTTTGCATTCCTTAATAACCAAGTATTTGTCTTTCTGACCAAAGGGTGAAGACGGCCAGGTTGGACAGAGAGGTGTGGCTGGAGAGAGTGTAAGTACATCTGATAACACAGTGGGACGGGGGTTGTTAAACCGAAGCTTTTATGGGATTTTGAGTACGATAAGAATCTGACCTCATGCTACCCCCTTCCCTCGCCGCTACAGAATCCCTCACTCTCATTCCTCAACATTAATTTTGGCAAATATTCAAAAACACGACCTCGCCATCCTCCTCTTTTCTGCAACTGTAACGACATTTCTGTGTACGAGGAGCATTGCGCTTGTAATCTCGACCTTGCCAAGACAGAATGTCTTTGAATAATAGATCTGAAAATAGAACTAGGAAATGTGTTGTTCTGTCATTACCAACGAGAAACTGGCATATTTTGCCTCGTGCGGCTTTAATGGACCATAAAGTTGCATGAGAAATAGTTTGCTCCCAGTCGTAAGACAAACTCCTTTTAAAAGAAACGGTTGCAGAGCATTTCATCAGCCACTGTCAATAAGATGAAAGAGCAAAGTAAGTGCACTGATTTTAAGCACTTAACTTAAGATTTTGAGATACAAAAGAACTTTCATACGAACTCCATGCCTGCAGTTTCCATAAGTGACCACGTGAGGTCAGTATTATACATATTCAGGGTAATCACAGAGCACTTTTAGATGACTTCCACTGCATCTGATGTGCAGCATATACATAAGCATATGTTATTGGCAACCTCTAGTAGATCGTTTTTATAAACGATCATGAATCTGTGTTTCGGTATTATTTTATATGATGTTCTTTAACTTGTGTTTGTTTTGATATGCAGGGTCCTCGAGGTTTGCTTGGCCCCAGAGGGTCTCCCGGTACTGGAGGACAGCGTGTAAGTATGCCTCCTACATCAATGAATCCTCAGAGATTCATGTGGTTCTTGCTCAACAGCGACTTTCATTGTGAAATTCTGATCTCTTTAGGGTCTTCCTGGACTTGATGGACAAGGCGGTCCCAAAGGAAACATGGTGAGAAACATTAATGTTTGGAAGCAAAATAGAAAATCAGGTTGTCAGGACACATTTATCAGGACCACCCAAGCAATGAGTTTGTTTTTGAACGTGTCTTATTGCAGGTCAGTGACCTTTAACCCCCCCATGTGACATAATTCATCATCAATAATGATAGCAGATGGTAGCAAGAAGTGTCTTACACTTTTTATATTTTCTTCCATCGATTACAGTCTGCTGACTGAGGGGCTCAACGTCAGGAAATTTTAGTTAGTAATATACAGTATATAGTATAATATAGTATAAGCCTTGCCATAGTTTAATAAAATACACCTTTTTGGCTTTATATACATAAATTGAATACGGCAGAAATATGACATTTGTGTTCGTTTCATCCAGCTGTTCCTCTACAAATGAATGAAAACAGTTTGAACAATTGTGCAAAATGACTGCAGTTAACTCAGATAATCGCAGTCAGGCATTCATGTAATAGTTGTGACAGGCCTGTGAGGGGGGCCTTAAGCTTTTGTAAAGGATGAAACAGAGAATTGTGTTTATGTCAGCGGTCCCAGCATCCATTTATCTTCCCGGAGGTTCTCGTGGGACTTCTGAATGACGTGAGCAGATTATTGGTCAGGACAGTTGGTAGAGCCCAAATGCTGTTTGTGGTCACTGAGCTGAAAAAACAAGCAGCTGTAGAAGAGACATAGAACAATAGAAAATGTGGTCTGTTTCTCATTATTTTCCTCAAAAGTTGGTAATGATCACGCCGTATTCTCAAACATGTAAAAAATAAATTGATTACATCCAATGCGATAGACCTCCCTTAAGGGTTTATAAGCCTTTGTGGTACACGCACGCTTCTCTAACATATGGGTGTTTTTAAGGCAACCTTTATCAGAAAAAAAAAACACGTTTTGGATTCTAAAATGAAAGCCCGAGTTTCCACTGTCAGGGAACCTCAATTTCTCAGAATAAAGCTCTCTGTCTGTTGCAACAGCTGGAGTAAACTTCTTCACAAGGGCCTCAACTGTTTTTTTGTGTGTTTGTTTTGTGACACACTGAATGTCAGCAGGGAAGCCAAACTAGCCTTCATTCCAATTAGTCTTTGTAGGGTTTGCTCTTCCTTGTACTTATATAAATGAGTATTTGCTTGTATTAATTTAAATAATCTGAATTAATCTGCAACATTTTCAATAGTTAGTTAGATTTAAAGGATTGCATTAGAATGAATACAGTCAATTACAGTGATTGGAAATATTAATTGCATCCTGTATTTTGTTTTCTTTGCTGTGTTCAGGGTCCACAAGGAGAGCCAGGACCTCCTGGGCAACAGGGTATGCCTGGTCCACATGTAAGTCCTCTCTGTCTCCCGGTATCTATCTGATCTGATCACTCCGTCTCTCTTGCTGCGTCTCCCACTGTCTCCTTTCGTACTCCGTCTCTTGATCTCTCTCTTCCTCTTTCTGTCTGCTCCATCCTCTCTTTTCTATATCCACCGTGCCACAGGGAGTACTTTAAACTCAAATGATCACCCGCACTCCTGTTTTCTTAATCAAAAAGTCCACAGTCGTATTTTCCTTTTTGCTCTCCTTCATTCTTCTTTTCCCTATCCATCCTTCACTCCTCAAGCCACCATCATTCTGTCACAGAACTCACATCTAACACGAGCAAAGCCTTTTGCAAGTGGTCTTTAATAAATGTTTTTTCAGGACCACAAAGAAAAATAACTCCCTTTCTGTCCTGCTAAGACTCGACATATTGCATTTATTTAATAGCACTGAAGCCGACCAATTTGTCCGGTTGGTGGCAAGTATTCCATTTTTGAGTCATCTTTAATATGAAACAGTGCTCCCCATATTTTAGCCAGGGGTAAATGACCACTGCCAGGTAAGATTTTCAGTCACAGCCTGAACAGAATGGCGTCATTCCCCTGGAAAGTTTTAGTAGGAACCTGTCCTTATGGTATACAGGTTGAATAAATAAGTCATTGGTTTTAGTTTTACCTGGCCAGAGGCAGATTGATGGCTTCCAACGAAAGCGTTGGACCGTTGAAAAATAACACCACTCGCTTTTTTGTTTTTGTTTAAACTGTTGTTAATTGCATGGGTAGAATTGTCAAGTCTATAAAATGACTCCAGGAAATAATGAACCTCCCTTTGCACAGCTGAATGAACATATCTAAATACATCTGAATAAGCAAACAGTAGAGGGAGGAAGGTGAATACATTCTAAACAAGCTAATTACAAATTATGGTACACCAGAAAAAAAGATGTAGACTTTCACACGTTGATATAACAGGTGTTCTTTTACACATTTCTTTTTGTCTCCTTAAATATGGCCGACTTCTCTTATAACAAGTGTTTCTCTATTGTCTTTCAGGGTCTTATCGGTCCTCAAGGTCCAATCGGGCCCCCTGGTGAAAAAGTAAGTAAAGAGGGAACCCAGTCACCCTTTTGTCCTCCCCCACAACTCTGCTGCCCCGCTCAGTGAATGTCTCAGTCCAGACCGCATAAGTGATTCTGCAGATTTTCTGCTGCGCTATAGGCCTTTACTTGCTTCTCCGAATGCATCGATCTATCTATCTATTGTTTTTCTGTCTTTATTTATTGCTCTCTGTCTCTGTAGGGACCTCAAGGGAAACAAGGTCTGGCTGGCCTTGGTGGTGCAGATGGCCCTCCCGTAAGTAACACGATCTCATGTCTGTTTTTCTGTCATCCAGACAAAAATCCAAACATGATCAACATGCTGAATCTCTCGTATTGCTTTCATAGGGTCACCCGGGCAAAGAGGGTCCCCCGGGCGAGAAAGGAACCGCTGTAAGTATAACATCATTTTGTTGTTAATCTGTTTTACCGTGATAATTCTCAAAGATTCATCAATAGTGTCACAACACAGGAAAAACAGCAGGTTTGGGAGTTTTTTCATATAATTAAATTTTGTATTTTACTAAGGCTAGTGAGCCAGAAGGGTGAGGTTTAATATAATTACACAATTGAAATACTATCAGGTAAATTGTCTCAGAATGGAAATACCCTACATTTTCCTAAATGTCTTGGCTAGTGACTTGTCACTTTGTCCTGTCTAGTAAACAATAATGACTAATATATAACTCATCAAGGCAGGTATTTCAAGAGAGTTTATGAAGACAATTAACACATTTCATGTACTTAAGCCCAATAAATGGTCTCATTTTTAAAGATGGTGATCATAAATTGACTCCAACAATAAATAAAGTACATAATGAAAATGATTGGAATCGTACCGTTATTTTACTCAAATATGTAGCTTATCAGATTTGAAATCCATTTCCTCAGAGGCAGTATTGCTTGTTTTGTTGTTGTTGTTTTTGTACCTGTCCTGTTGCAGTAAGTACTGTAGAAGAGACCACTGTCAAATTTTGAACACAGTTTAAAATGCTAAAATTGAAAGCAGTAACTCATTTTAATATCACATAAACAGTTTTTTATTGTACTGTATTTGTCAAATATTTGATCCCAACTTCTTAGCATTAGGATCCATTATTCATTCAGAGTTTTGTTGTTGTTATGTTTTTTTCATTGGACATAGTTAAATCCAATAAGTCCCCAAACAGTTATTGACTCCAACTTGTTTTTCTGTCATTTTTTAATTTACATTTTTAGGGTCATCCTGGTCCTCTGGGATCCATCGGCTACCCTGGACCTCGTGGTGTGAAAGTAAGTGCTATTATAGTCATACAGTACCACTATGCCTGATAAATTTCCATTTTTCCTTTTAAACTTCATTCTGACTGTATTTTCCACTCTCTCCAGGGCGCTGAGGGAATCAGGGGCCTTAAAGGTGACAGAGGAGAAAAGGTAAGCACCTCTCCAGCCTCCTCTTTCTACTCTACACGGTTGACAGATGTCATTCCTCTAAAAAAAAACTGACCCATCAAAGTTGTAATTCCTTTGCACATGAGGCTTCCTTTGAATCCAGCAAGTGGAAAAACACTGAAAGGCCCATCAGACTAGCAGTTAAGTCCTCATGCCACTGAGCTGTAATGGAGTGTGGAACATTAAACCAGAATGAGGCTGTTTTGTAGTGCAGTTTTAAGGAAGATTGATTGGTTGCCATTGTTTTCTTGGACTGCACTGGTCGAACTGAGCCTGTGTAGATTTTCCACTCTGTTGCCAGGAATTTGAAGTTCTCAAGAGATTACCTTAAAATACTAAGCATGTTGTTAAAAGCTCCTTGACTTTGATACTTCTGTCACACAAAACAAACCAGTGGAGACACATGTTTGGCCAGTTTCGACATACACATTAGGCGTAACCTAATAATATTTTATTGTAATGCGATTTGATGTCTGCTTTAGTGGTTTAAATTGTAACAATATATCAGAAACTTGGACTCAGAATACACTATATTTTGTAGCGTTAACAGCTTTCATGAAACAATGATGAAAAAAATGGAAAACTGCATTCTCAATTTGAACCACGTGGTGTCAGCAGAATAACAGACGAGGAAAGACAAGACGCTTATTATCAAAACTGCTAACGTGAATGCTACATTCAAATGGCCACTAGATGTCAGTAATAATCTTTCCTAAGGAGCCCCGGTCCTCTTGAACTTTCTTTCAATAGTTCACTAAGACTGCCATGGTAAACTTTCACAATAAATTTGTCACTCAAATAATCACTTTGGAATTTGACATGGTTTAAGATGTGAAATATTTTGTCTTTCATCTTCAGGGAGAAGATGGATTTCCTGGCTTTAAAGGTGACATGGGCCTCAAGGGTGACAAGGTGAGTCATCATTTCTACAGAGAAAACTGATGGTTGCGGGTGTAGAGAGTCATGGGCAACTAAAACAAATCCCATTTGTTATACTTGTTTTACCTGCATTCAGGGTGAGGGTGGCGTACTAGGACCGAGAGGAGAGGACGGCCCCGAGGGACCTAAGGGCAAGTCAGGACCCAACGGAGAAGCTGGTCCCTTGGGATCCGCTGGAGAGAAGGTAAATTATCCACACAAAAAAAAGAAAATTGAGATTTTCTTGTGGATTAATGTGTTTTATTGTGCTGAAATTTAAGTTGAATTGCATAGAATGACAAAATAAAACTAGTTACAGAATAAATAAGAATTAAAACATATCAATATAAATACTGTACATTACTAGATTGCACAATAAGATACAGTATGAGGAGTCTAATAGCTGTTTTTAATGAAAGGATAAAGGTCTGGAGAGAGTATTGTACTTTAGCTTTGTAGCTGCCCTGAACTTTAGAATTTTTTTTCTCCACTTTCTATCAACTCTACAGAAGTCCCACTTTAATTGGCCTTGTGTTGCCAACATTTATCCATGGCGCTTTGACCTGGTCATAGAGTATTTTGCTTCGGTGTGCTGCAGTATTTATACATGAACAAATTAGTAATGAAGGTTACAACAAGATTGTCGCAGTTCAAATTCAAGGATAAGGATATAAGTGATGGATCATCCCATTTTCTGGCTAAATTAGATTATAAAAAAAAACCCCAGAAATAATCGTTAACTGAGGAAATTCTGACAAAGAAAACCAGATACATTAGCAAGCTAATATGAGCTAATATCAACTTGTGCAAAAATATACTAATTTAATTTAATTCCTTTCTCAAGGCTACATCTTCATCCTGAGATGCTTAAAATGAGTTTTTACCACACAGCAGAAGTACAAATTAACAGCTACAAAGTCAGAAGTTTTTCCTCAAATTAGTCTTAAAATATGTGACTCAACCAAAGCTGAAAAACACAGGGGGCAGTTACATCTGATTCAGTGTTATTCTTAACAACCATGCACAATCTGAAACAACCAAAATGGACCAAAGTGAATTCACATTTGGGTGAGAAGCAGGAAATCCTTTCCACGAATGATGTCATGTTCATAAACATGGTATTAAAACATTTTCCCACACCAGAAGTAAAACTTTATGGTTATAAGTTTATTGCTTTGTTGCAATGCTTCTGTGAACTTTACTGCAGCCTCCAGCAATGTCTCTGGTGGCACAACGAGAATTCAGCATCTTTGTTTTGTTTTTTCTTTCCTCCTCTGTTTTTTTTTTTAGGGAAAACTGGGAGTCCCTGGATTGCCTGGATACCCTGGAAGACAAGGCTCTAAGGTTTGTGATGAGAGTAAATATCATTCTCTCCTGGAGATCAGTGCAGCGAAATTCTTCGTATGGATCCTCCCACCTCAGGGGGAGGTCAAAGATCACTGTCTTGGTCAAGGGCGATTTAGCCTAGGAGACATTGGAAAACACAGTAATGCAGCCGGTTGAAGGATTATGTTTGTGTTCGCTCACCACACTGCTTTTCAGTGTCCAACTGTTCTTTATATATTTGTATACCTGCATTTGTGGTAGTTCTCCTATCTGTCTGTGTATAATCCACGTGTGTATCGCATGTGTTTAAATATGTGATTGTATGTCTGCATCCTCTCAGTGTCTCCAGTGGCTGATCAACACCCTTATTTAAACCTGCTCCCACATACCTTTCAAAACATCTGCTGTTTTGCTGACTAACCCTTCTACCCACGAACACAAACCCGAGCAGGCACCTCCTGCACACGCTACACGACTCTTACAGGAAGCATAACTGGCATGGTCACCTGCTGTAGTCATCAGCCGTCCTGCCTCCTTAAACTGCAGGCATTATCTAACGGGCTGGCATATTCCTTGCACCTTAGCAGCGCTGACCGTTGTGCTTAAGGCTCCACTATTCGAGATGTGCTGCTGCAGCTGGTTCCTCTCTGCTGCTGTCAGCACTGACACCTTGGCACTGATATGATGGGTCAGATACACCTACTCTCACAACATCCAGATAGGCAAGTGTCTGTTCGTGTCAGCAAAATGGGAGCTGAGCTTGGCCCACAAATTATTAAGAGGCAAATCAGACAAAGTGGAGGAGATACAAAAGAAATCCAGTGAGATAAGGGTTGTATTTCTAATCTATTAATTATAGTCATTTGCGATCAGTCGTTCATGTTCCTTCAGTTACCTCATATAGAAAATTCTTTATTAGTGATAATTGTAAAAAAAAAATTAAAAAAAACCTGGAGACGTCACACCAAAAGAAACTAAAAGTTACAGCACGCTAATTAACAATACCAGACTAAAATAAAACAAACAAAAAAACAGATAGTAATACATTTGACGTAATTAGGCATACAGCAAAAGCAGAAGACAGCCGAGAAAGAATAAAGATGAAGTGAGGAATTACATTTTCTTTTTAGACTTCATATGCCTCAAAAAAAAAATTTTTGAGACAATAGAGGCATCCTGACATTGGCATGGTAAATAAATAGTGCCACAGTTTTCTTTATTTATTTGAAGAGTTTTCTTAGAGTCATTCTGAATTTAAAAACCGTGACTCCCACTCCAAGTTAAAACTTTTATGAGGCTGTTTGTGGTAACTTATTTCAAAGCTGCTTCTCTTTATGTTTCTCAAGAACTTAATAAACCTTTTCTTTAACCTCTATTTTTCCTTAACTGAGTCATAAAATTGAAGAGATGAGGTGGTATTTACCATGTGAGATCAAAACCACAAAATACATGTCAATTCCAAGTATCATCAAAGTAAAAAAAAAATGTCACATTGTCCTCATGAGTTGGTTCAGGGTCAAAGTTTTGGCTCGTTAGCAGCCTTTATCCCCCTTCCATCAGGCGGCGCATGAATCCCTCCACTGGCTGTGATTTTGGCTGCTGCACCCCATCACACTCTGTTAACAGCTTTCCCACGCCGTTAATTCTGGATGCCATTTGCAAAAAGCTTCAGTGGACTGTCTTATCTCTGTGGCGCAAGTCAGGCTTGTCCAGCAGCAGCTCTCCTTTCAATTTACCATAACTGCACCTCTCTGAAAAACAAATTAAGCAGCATAGATCTCCCTTTTCCTGCTGTCTCCACAATGTTGGGCTGTTTACCTCTTGCAATTCTGCCCACGCCACCTTGTTGTGGTGCCCTTGCCTACACTGCACAGTATTCTGCCTCATATACATATGGATGCCAGCATTGTTGAGCACTATAGAGATGCATTGCGTCACATAATGTTTTAAACTCCAAACACCTCAATATGGACATGACCTTGGTGTGCAGCTAAGACAAAGACATGTTTCATTTAAATTGATTGCATATATATATATTTGTGCTACCTAATTCTGCATAAAGTAAAGCTGTATTCGTAAGCTGCTCGGTATTCCTGTTATTCATCCAACAGTGATTGCCCTCCTAGTATTTGTTGGACTGGCACCATCGGTGCTATCAAACAGCACAGCCTGCAAAAGCCCAATAACTAAATTGCTGATGGGTATCAAAGGGGATCCGCTGTTTCCCCGTCCTTTGTCTTTATTTGCTCCTGCTGCCTTTTTTATCTTCCTATTTTGCTTCCCCACTGTGCTAACAACCTCACAACACCTGGGTCTGTCTATGTGTCAGATAGTGATGAGGAGACCATCCCATTGGGGTCCTTAGTAAGCCCTAAAAGACGGTGTTCTTTTATCCATGGGGACCCACAAATTATAAACTGTAGTGCTACGGTAACAATCTGCTGGCTAGCATGGCAGTCTTTTCTATGTAAGGACTTCCTCTGTTAATTAGCTTTGGTCAGAAAAGTGCAAAAAGACATTGTTACTGGACACAGACTAACGTAGTCGTTTCCGATTTTGTACCCTCCACTCCTCTAATGTGTTTCCTCTTTCTGTCACTCCTTCTCTCTCTCCTCCAACTTTTTCTCTCCCTTGCCTTGCAGGGCTCCAACGGCTTCCCTGGATTCCCCGGGGCAAACGGCGAGAAGGGAGCCAGGGTGAGCAAAAATTCATTATTTTCCCCTCCATTAAAAACATGCATACTGACTCACTGAGGGCTTTCCTATTGATTAAAGGGAAGTAAGTATTAGATGGTGTAAATACTGGAATGTAGCACATCCAGTGAGGTCTGAGACACATCATTTAACTGCTAGTTTGGATCTGATTGAGGACGCGAAGGGAAAAAAATACCAATAAGTATCAATCTAAAATCTACTTTGTACTTTGTTCCATGCACTACACAGTTATTGCACATGATTAAGTTAGCACTAAAGTTTGTTTATGAATACCAAATATACCACTGACTATAGAATCTGGATGTGATTGTTTTAAAACTCAAAAGTATGTGGACACCCAAATGTGTTTGTTGATCATCTCCCTGCAAAACATGTGACATTAATCTGCTACTTTAACAGCTTTTATTCTTCTTGCAAGAGTTTTTATAAGATTTTGGTTCCTGGCTGCAGGAATGTACTTCCTTTTATCCGCAGGAGCATCAGGCTAAGGCTTGTCGTTCCTTTTTATCCCAGGGGTGTTGGATGGTGTTGAGGTCAGGACTCTGTGCAGCCCAGTCAAGTTTTTCAAGACCAAACTGTGAAAAACACCTCTTTATGTGCTTTACTTTGTCATGTCTGAAGGGCGTTCCCCAGAAGGTTGCCAAAAAAAAAGTTTAGCTCTTGAGGGAGGACTGACATCTGTATTCAGCTGTGTGAGCACAACAGTCGAATTGTCCAGTAGAAGATGAAGGCATGAGAGTGAGGCTTGTTATATGATGTGGCTTATTATTGACAAGACAAGCTCGTCTGTGCTCTCCATCAGACATTGAGAGGCATGCACACCTGGCCCCAGTACGCCACAACTGACAGGTAGTTCAAGCTGTCAAGCGCCTGTGGGTAACTACTTACTGCGGCAATTCGATTATTTATTTTTGTCCAAAGATGCTCGACTGGTTTCATTTCATCGCCGACTCAAACTCCCCCAGCAGCGGTTTCTGTCCGATGTTCTAGTCTACGGTATTTGGTTTTATAAAACCGAATCAGCTTAAACTTCTTAAAAAGTACTTGCACTGGCTTATGGTACGAGGTATGATTTTGTCCTAAATCAAAGCTTTTGTTTTTCTTTCTCAGGGCATCGCTGGAAAAGCTGGCCCTAGAGGGCAACGTGGCCCAACGGTAGGCGATTCATCTGTCTGCCAACTCAGCTCCAGTGATGGACATAAATGATTTATTGTGTTTAAATGAAAATCTCATCCTTTGTGTGGCAGTGTATAGGGTATATTTTTTGTCTTTTTAAGAAGACCTGAACTGAGTAGTGGGAATTTATTAAAGGGACATCAGACACTGATTTGCTCCCCTTTATTTAATTACTTGTTGTTTTGTGATGATTTCTAAATTCAGACACAGTACTGAAAATGCTATTTTTATTTTATGATAATTGAATTGTTTTGTATACGATGAAAATAGGGTCCACGTGGTGGGCGCGGTGCGAGAGGACCAACAGGAAAGCCGGGTGCAAAGGTGAGAGCCGAGGCCTTTTTTTTTATTTTTATTTTTATGCCGGGGCCAATGTTGATTAATTTGTCTACATATTTATGATTGCATATAGAATATACATGAAAGCGAACACAACATAAACAACATCAGTGGGTTGAATTCAACATGAAAAATGGAGACAATGACTTTGCGATTCTCACACATTACGCAAAGCTTTGGCTCCGTGTGTTTGTTGTTAATCATGTACGAATGTGAAAATATACATAAGTCATATTAAGCATAATTCTGGAGTGATAAATCATATGGAAATATTCATGTGCATGCGCATATAGGCTTGCTATGCAACCTCAGAATCCGTGCTTTGCATATATTTTGTTCTCCCTTCGCACTCTTAACAGTTTTTGACAAAGTTCACAACGCCTCTCTGTGGTTTCTCTTTCTCCTCAGGGCACCTCAGGCAATGACGGACCTCCCGGCCCGCCTGGAGAGCGGGTTAGTATTGGATTTTGTTTGATCAGTACCTCTTGTTTTGAGTTAGTGACAGCAAAAGTACATCAGGTGCACTGCGCTTCATACAGCAGCTATTTGTCACTTCAAAATCTGAGTTTCTCCAGCTGCTGGTTCAATGATAGATTTTATTTTTGTTTCATTTTCCTGAAGAGATCTAATTACTGATGCTAAAATCCTCCATATTTATAATGAAAAAGGTGTTATAATCACAATGGTAAGAAAGTTGGATTTGCCACCTAAAATCCAATTATATTCCAATTGTGTGTGTCATGCCGTGTTTCTCTTCCACTCTTCTTTCTACTCACTGCATTTGCTTTCTTTTCATTTAAGGGACCTGGTGGACCACAGGGACCTGTCGGGTTCCCCGGACCCAAAGGACCTAATGTAAGTAGCTTCTGTCAAACTGTCAGCGAGCTGTCATCTTCCACAAGCCTGTTGACACTTTTCAAATATTAATACACAACCAATGTCTTCATTGTTATGAACTGTTCACCTGTTCACTTACAGGGCCCAGCGGGGAAAGACGGGCTGCCAGGTCATCCTGGGCAGAGGGGAGAGACGGTGAGTGGGTAGCTGTGTAGATGAATGCGTGTTGTGCTGTTTTGACCCTGAACATCATGTCTTGCGGCTTCCCAGATAGTTACTGTGACGGTTTCAATGTGCTGAGATGAGGTAATTATGCAGGACATGTTTTGTTTGCTTGTATAAGGACTGGTTTGCTACAAAAAAATTTAATAAGTTATTTTTTTGCTGTAAAAACGAAACAGGTCATTTTCTCTCGTATTTGGCATGAAAAAAATATAGCACTGGAGAGTATAACTAAAACGGCAACCAAATTGTGTTTTATGACACAATGGAAGCAGAAGCAGTAGAAAATGAAACATGGACGTGGTGATGATCTGATTTAGTGCATCATATTAAATACTAATTGACACTAATTTCATCTAAGATTATGCATTAATTAATCTCACTTAATGTTATCAACCAATATACAGTCCTATACGATGTAATTTTTTTTCTCCTAACATCTACAAAATGTGCTGCATTATGAGAGTCAGCACTTCTAATATTATGATATATTTATTGAATTTTATTAATTTTACTGAGCTAGGTTTTCCATTATGTTTTTTTTATATCTTTATAAGGAGTTTTTTAAAGTCTTGTTTTCTTCAACAATTTTTACAATTGCTTGTTTGCTGTAAAAAATGAAGCAAGAAATGTTGTCTGTTATTCAGCCCTAAAACAGGTGGTAAAGGTAGGTTAGGTAGTTACTTTATTAATCCCCGAGGGGAAATAAAGTGAATCTTGTGGTACTTTACTTAATTAAAAGCATCAGACGATTACATAGCACACAAAACAAAGTAGAAAGTACATGATGTATAACTCAACAATGTCTTTGTTTTCCTCCTCAGGGCTTTCAAGGAAAGACTGGACCTCCAGGACCTGGAGGGGTGGTTGGACCACAGGTAAATACTCTATACAGCAAGCTTCACTATTATTGTTAGGTTCCACCAAATGCTCTCTATTGGTGGGGAGTTATGAAACACAGAGATTTAACAATGTACTTTTAACAGTAGCTGACCCTGACAAACAACACCTTTATGGGTAGACTGTAATCAAGATGCATTGGATGGGTTTGAAAAGGTTTTGGATGCCTTCAGTGAGATCTTTTGTTTTTCAAAAGTAATGAAGCATAGGCTGAAAATAAATGATTCCATGTCATTAAGTCATAAGTTGGTGAAAAAGTATGATTAGTCAAACACGAAGAGATCTGAGGTCCAGATACTGCTGTAATGTATGCTGCTCATCAACAGTAGTTAACACGAAGGTACATTTTTATAGCACACTGACCTTAAAGTGTCTCTTCTTTCCTTGATAGGGACCAACTGGAGAGACGGGACCAAGCGGAGAGCGAGGACACCCAGGCTCTCCTGGTCCACCTGGTGAGCAAGGTCTACCTGGATCAGCTGGAAAAGAGGGTGGAAAGGTGAATGAGCACACATTTGAGATGTTTGGCTATCAAATTACACCAGTCATTAGTATTTATATACATACTTTATTATCCCAAGTGTTTTTTTTTTCTCATTTTGTTTGTCATCTTCTATGTTTGACGACGACTATGGAAATTAATGTCTGGCTTCTTAGTTTTTGCCCTTGGAAGTTGTAATTGGATTGTGTTTCTTTGCACTTGAAGTACAAATAGCATTGTACTGGAACAGATTTGTTTTCTAATATTATTCATGGGAAGAAAAGAAGTGTGATAAATAGAGATCCAAACCACTTTCGAGTTGTGGCCAGCAGTTACTCTACACTGAACTGGATGATTTAGCAGCAATTAGATCAAACAGTGCGTTTGTATTTATTGAAATGTAATCTTTATCCTTGTTCTTTAAACAACTTACATCAGAATACATGTTTTTAAATTGCTTTTCTGAACTCTATAAGTTTTTTTGTTTTTGTTCTATTTCTTTAGTAAAAAAAGTCTCATTGGTAAAAATGTGCAGATTCAAAAGATGACTTTTTAGTAGAAGTTAATGGGAGGTTCAAGTGTAGCAGACATATTTGTATCTTAGTGTTCAGGAAAACTAAAATCCACTGGTACAATTTAAAATGCTGCTCTTGTTATGTTACTTTTTATTATTCTTTTAATAGTTGTTTGTTAACAATTGGCCCCTTTGCTCTTTTTTGCCATTACCTCTTAATCACTTTCCAATGTTTGCACATAAGAAGGTATAATTTTAGCTGCTATCAAACAGATCAATCATTTTAATTGTTTAAATCTGCTATTCTCACAGATTACAGTCTTTCTCTTTGTTTACTCCTAAAGCAATTCTGTGTTTTATTCTGACCTGATGATGATGATGATTGCCTGAGAGGATTATTCTGTCTCCTTCCGTAGGGTGATCCAGGTTCTCAGGGTCCCGGTGGCAAGTCCGGACCACCCGGCCTGAGGGGCTTCCAGGGGGCAAGAGGTCTTCCAGGGGCCATGGTAACGTACATGACCACCCACAGATTAACATGCAAACACATTCACATGTGCACATAGAAGTGTGTGTCATCCCACACCCTGAGCATGCACCTGGCTGAATTTAACTCCAAACCCCCAATTACCGGTCTAACAACCTGCTGTTAAACCAAATGTCAGGCTTGGCAGTGGAGCTCACTGAAATGCTCAGAACAAGCTCACATAGAACTAATAAAGAGGCCTGAGCCAGACACAATATTGACATATTTTGTCATTGTGAAGATCAGCAAATCTGAAGTAGGTTATAGCATATTGGGCTTTGGCGAAGCATTTTAATGAGAATAATTCCTTTGTAATCAGCTGTAGTCTGCTTCTTAGAGCCATGTATGTCTTCATTTAGACTTGCGCCAGTAGCAAATCCTTTCCTTTGAGGAATTCTTGTTTTGCTTTGGATCGAAGAATGAGTCAGAGCCCTTTGATTCCAACCCACAACTCAGCGATTGCATTGCATGCACCCTAGCCTGCTGAGAA
Source organism: Brachyistius frenatus (assembly GCF_029030835.1). Taxonomy (NCBI): domain Eukaryota; kingdom Metazoa; phylum Chordata; class Actinopteri; family Embiotocidae; genus Brachyistius; species Brachyistius frenatus. The sequence goes on from NW_027210611.1 coordinate 6,051,533, forward strand.
ACCCGAATTAATTCTCCAAAGGAATGGGAGTGAGTGAGAAAAAGTTCAAGGTGAGAGCGGATGGCTGTTCGAGGCTGACTGAGGATCAGCTTGGGGGACTGTGGCTGAAGCTCATTTCAAGGCTGGCCATTAGGAGAGAATACGACAGCACTGCCCAGACTTATTACAACCGTTATGTTTGCCCCATGTGTGCAGAGGGATGGCTTTCCTTTTATAACCGCAGCATACACACACACACACACACACACACACACACACACACACACACACACACACACACACACACACACACACACACACACACACACACACACACACACACACACACACACACACACTTTGAGCAAACACGCGTATCCTCCCACTTTCCCTTAAAGTTATCCCATCCAAATGTACACCTGTTGTATGAGCGAAAACTGACATGATAATCTCCTTCTGTTTGCTGAGAGAGTGCAGATACTCGCGCACACACATTCTGCCTGCAAGCACACACACACACACACAGTCGGTATGCATAAAGAGTTGCACACATACACACACACTCTCTCTTCACCCCATCTCTCAGTCTTGAGGAAAGGCACAGTGGCAATATATGAGCCAATAAATAACTTTTTGTGTGTCTAGCAAAGAAAGATCCGTCCCGTCTTCTAATGCACCGTGGTGAAAAGTGGAAGCCAGGGGAGGTAGAGCGCCTGCTTGGCAGCCTCTGCACCCCCTGGCTCTGTTGGAGCCTGTAAATTAGTTATTATAATGAAAGTCTTTACTGCCTCTGGTGAACTGTGTTTTCCATATGCAGTCTCAAGCCTCCTGGTGCTATGATTCAGCACAGGCATTACAATTCAAGGACCGGGATCTTGAGCAGATGACAAGGGGCCAGAGAGAGATGGACTATACCTGAACTTGTGGCCGACTGTGGGCTTCACAAGCTTGTCATCGCTTATCTTTTTTTTATTTCCTTTGAAGCTCATTCAGTGACTCATTTTGCATTAATAATAATTTTAAAAAAATAAAAATACACCTACAGATCAGGCTATAACAGAATATCACTGAGATTTCTTGATTGCATAACGAGACTCAACATCTGAACAGCAGTGTTTTATTGCCCTCTCTGGCCGCACGTTTCACATCCATTTCACCTTCGAATATATGGAGTGTAGTTTGGTTTTTGGGTTCAGATTTTCAGAGGGATGATGCTCTTTAAAGGGTTCATACCTCTAAATTTGTTGTAGATTGATACAATTTATTTATATATATATATATATATATACATTACTATTTATGATTAGCCTTTCCCCTGACACCTATGTTCATTTGGCTATCAAAAAGGTTTTGTTTTTATGTTGCCATGTTTTAGAGTATCTCTCTTGAAGATGTCTGTCACTAGTAGGTGAATGTCTTTTAAAGCAGGATAATTCTGAAAAATCATAGAGAACAGTTTCCACAGAGATTTTCCAAATTGGCAGGTACTCTGTGCCCTCCATATATACATGCTCATACACAGGTATCCACATAAATCTACACACACACACACACACGGACATGCACACATACATTCCCACAGTAACATTTAAAGGCCCATTTGACAGCTGTGATTATTGCTCTTTGAATGGCATTAAGTGACGGCCCGCAGTGAGCGCGATCTAACCCTCTCCTGTCCTCTGCTTTCAGGGTCCAGGTGGCTTGAAGGGAGGAGAAGGGCCTCAGGGTCCCCCCGGCCCCATCGTAAGTAGCCCGTTACTATGGTTACCTCGTCTCTCTCTCGCCACAGAGATTGCAGTGAAAAGTGACTCGTGCTTTTGGAAAATGGAGTTGCACATGTTGCGCGCAGCTCCGCTCTCCAGTCCTTCAGCAGCACATGCAAGTGTAAACTGCAGCGTAGAGGGCGTTAGAGTGGAGTGAGGTGGTGCGATGGAAATCCATTGTTTATTATTGTTTAATAGATGGTGTTCGATATGATTGTGCATTTCTAACATTAATGATCCAATGGCATTTTTCAAAATGTATTTTCTATGTTTATCAAGTTTAACACTTAAAACTTGCAGCTATTTCTTTTAGAAGGTAAACATCACATGTTTTAAGTATTAATTCTCAGCTGTTTAAATGAACAAGCTTACACTTATATCTACCACTGTTAGATAAAAGCAATATGCTGCTTGATTCATCGTGTTTTACTTTGAATCATGGCCTAATTGTTGCTTCATTGCTTAATGGAATAACAACTCGTTTCATCCCTGTAAGCTGTTTTCCTCGCACATTTAGTAGTTACTTTTTGCACAAATGGAGGAAGTTTCATTTTCACTCTTGTTATTTTTATTTATGACCACTACATTGAGAGAAATTATTCACAATGATAACCACGTGTAACACTAAGGATTATTTTCTGATACACCAAAAATAACAGTGAAGGTGAAAAAGGTATTCCACAGAGTTTGGGATCCTGAATGGGAGACGTATGGAGGGGTAATCCATAAATAAGTGGGTCACTTTTTTTTTCCTGCCTTTGAGCCTTTCAGTTAGCGATACATTGCAATGAAAAGCCTCAGGAGCTCCGGCGGTGATTCTGTACAGAACGCTGACTGACAAGAAGCTTTGAACTGTCTGACATTTTGTTCATGCGTTAAACGCAGGCTCCCGATAATTGCCCCCTGCTCACCAGTGACAGAGCAACACCAGATTAGATGACAGCGGATATGCAGAGCACAGATGAAAAGATGATGAAAGCGAGAAGAAGGGTGTTCTCTGAATGAGTGAAACCATTTCCACGGTGAAATGAGACAGTTTTCTTAAATTGGCTTGAAAGTGAGCCGTTGACTGAAAACATGCGATGGACTGTTTTGGTAGCGTTTGAAAAAAATCCTTAAAAAAAAGAGGCCAGTGTGCAATGCCCACGCACACAGGAGATCTGATATTTTGCTCCATCGATTTCCTGCCAGAGATCGAGCTGCTGTTGTGCTGTGGGAAAGTTTGTGCAGTGTGTGTGTGTGTGTGTTGCTTTTCCCGTTTTTTTTTTTACAGGGTTGTATGGGTTTGAAAGAGGAAGACCAAGAAAGAATAGCACAGGGGGAAAAAAAGGAGCAGAAAGGATGAATGCGACAAGTCACAAACTTTTGTGTATCTGCGTGGTTTTGATTGCGAGCCAGAGAATCACGTGGGGGAGAAAAACATGGGCAAAATGAGAGGGATGGAAAGAATGTGAATTCATTTGAGTCAAAGAAACTGTGTGTGTGTGTGTGTGTGTGTGTGTGTGTGTGTGTGTGTGTGTGTGTGTGTGTGTGTGTGTGTGTGTGTGTGTGTGTGTGTGTGTGTGTGTGTGTGTGTGTGGCCTGGTGGTTCCAGTTTGGCAGGCTATGGATGACAGTTTGGAGCTGTGTGTGTGTCACCAACAATGTCTGTCATGAAATGGGCCAGGCATATGAGTGCCAGGTGGCAGCTCACATCAGCAGCTGAATCAGCGCGTGTGCTTGTGGGTTTTTGTGCGTAAATGTGTGTGTGAATCAGGGTGAGGCTTTGGCCAGCACATATGCACATTTCATATTTTTTTGAAAGCAGCCTTAGTCCTTTCCTAGGTAGGAGGATGCCGTAATGACCTGCTGACCACAGATGTAGTCACAGCTGTAGGTGATTTGAGCCACCTTCACAGCGATGAGCACCCACCTGGATGTCGTGTAGAGCAGCACGTAATAAGACATGCTAATCTGAGAAACAATGGGGAGACCTTCATAAAGCCTTGGCCGTAGAAAGCAGCTCAGTCCTATTAGTTAGATAAGCATTTGCTCGTCAGAATAGCTCTCATCCTACTGAAGCTTTGAGGCTTTCGGCTGGGTCAATATGCTTTTAGTATTATTATGCTTGTATGATTTTATTTCTGTCAAGTTGCAGCTTACATTATTATTCTTGTTAGCACTCCTAACACCAATCAAATTAAAAGAAATCAAATAAAAAGATTATATTTATAATGTATGCTTTTTGCAAAAATAACATTGACTCCAAACTTCAGTGTTCGGCGTCCTCGAGAGAAACATTTCTGGTTGTGTGGACACAAAAAACAAGTGTTTCTGTCTTCAAATGAAAATGATTATTTCGAATGTGTTGAAGACACTTCACATCATTGTGACCATATCCTGTGGCGATGGTATTCCACAAAAAAAATCCCTAATTAAGGCAGCTTTTCTAAAGAAGGCAGACTCGTCATGCTTGAAACTAGACAAAGAAACTCTCTGTGGCTTTGAGCTGTTTCTTACCTTTTCTGCAGGAATTTGGCTTTTGTCGTTCGCCTCCACATAATGCAGCAGTGACTGATGAGTGTTTTGGTTGACAGGGTTCTCCTGGGGAGAGAGGTGCTGCTGGCCCTGGAGGTCCTATTGGTCAGACAGGACGTAACGGCCCACAAGGACCACCCGGCCCCGCTGGAGAAAAGGGAGCTCCTGTAAGTTTTAACTGTCTTAACTTTCAGTTTTCTTTAAGCTCAAGTTTTTGCAATACCTTCGAATGAATGTGAGCACTGTTATTCGCAGGGAGAGAAAGGTCCCATGGGTCCTGCTGGTCGTGATGGCATTCAAGGTCCTGTTGGTCTTCCTGGTCCAGCTGGTCCACAGGGTCCCCCTGGAGAAGACGGTGACAAGGTAGAGTAAAGCTGTATTACTTTATACTTGAATTATTGATCCTTTATTTAAATATCCTTCTCAAATAGCCTGTTCAGACCTGGCACATGCATTCTGGGTGATCCAATCACAAGTGGACAGCTTGATGTACAAATGTGAACACACCCAAGACACGTATATATTGAGATCTGATCTATTCAGACGACATAATGAGGTGTTCTGGCACACATATGGCCAATAAGCAATAAAAATACCAAATAGAAAAAGTGCTCATGTACTCAGTACATGATTCTGCCAAGAGGAGCTGAACTTTATAGAAAGCAGGAGAGATTTAGTTGCAAGCTGAACTTGTGGCTATAAAGCAGTTGGAAACTTTGTTTCACCAAAGTCTCCTTCGGTTTCAGTTTTATTTAATTTTTTAGTTTACTTTAGACACTCATCAAACCCACAGCTGTTGTAAAGCCCCCACCACCTCACACAGTTCTTTTATCCACCGCAGCACAGAGACCAACCCTCTCAAACCCACTGAAATAATCAAATAACCTGAGCCTGAAGATGTGAGCAGGCTGTGCCTGACGGTTCACGTTGTAGATTAGAGTGTTCAGACATTTACAAATGTAAAATGCGTTGACGGCACATTATGAGGCTCGAGTGATTGGTTAAATGCTGGTTGTTTAGACTCCTCTCTCTTTGCGTTTCTGTACGTCTTTCCATGTTTATTTCCGTGTTTATGTACGTGATATACGGGCTCATTTGCGTATCGAGTGGGTAGGTGAGATCCGACTACAAGTGATCACTCAGGATGCATGTGGAGATGCATGATCATGTCAGGTGTGAAAAAGAAGTACTTAACGCTGTCCACTTGTGCATCACCAAGGCCAGCAAATATCTTAATGCTAGGGATGAACAAGCTAAAAGATTTATAGATCGAAACAAAAGCACATAAAGCAATTAGTGAAAGGTCACAGCAGACAGAGATAGCAGAGATATCCTCAGAGTTCTATTTCAATATCTGTAACCATCAGCTCCTTCCTAATGGGATCAGAGCAACTACAATTTTTGTTTTAATACAAATCAATTTTGTAAACAAAACATAGCTAGTATCTTCAAAATGTGCTTAGAAATGTAAGGAATGTCATATGCATATTTGTTTTATACATTCTTTTTTTGTTTCTTTGATATTTTTATACTTCTATCGTTATGATTACCTATCATTACACCATTTCAGATTCAGGCTGTTGCATAGTATGTCATACAAACATAATGCCTTCATATATAATACATATATAGGAAATACACTGCACACTACATGTCTGTCAGATACTGCTCAGCCTCAACTTTGCGATTGCAGAAAATATTATTTCTGAAAGAATAGATTGTTGCATTCAGTAAACAAAATACGTATGCTTTGGAAGCGTGGAAATATTTCTGAATGCAAATAGATGAACAAATACTTCTATTGAAATAGGCAATTGTTTACACACCCTGTTTACCGTCAGGCCAGCGAATCCCACATCCACAAACACTCTACCAGCGATGTGCGATTGTGCATTTGTAACCATCACATCCCTCCAATCCCAGTCACGTCTTCTATCACACCATTTTGTGTCAATCATCGTGCCAATGGGGTGAGACAGGGAGCCAATCAATTCATTGCAAACACACGGCCAAGGTCTTTGTGGGCCAATCAAATTAGAATCTCTTGAGAAATATTTACTGCCCAATCATGGTAAAGGTGACACTTTAAGATATTGACTAAACAAGAGCTTTTGTGTAGGAGAGATGTGAGTGTTGTGTGTGTGTGTGTTTCACTACAGGGAGAAGTTGGTGGACCTGGACAGAAGGGAAGCAAAGCAGACAAGGGTGAACTTGTAAGTCTTTTTTTTTGTTTGTTATATAAAGCAGTGAGTTTTAACTAATTATCCATGCTAATTGAGCAAAGAACATTATTCTTAGCTGCTGATTTCTCAAATGAACTGAATAAATGTGAAAACACAGGTTGTTTGGCATTGACTCCTCCACTGTATGTTTATTTTGCCCTAAACAGTCTGCAACATATCAAATATTAATTGAAGTGTTGGTATGTTTACTAATTGGTTACTTAGTTTCCAAAAAAATTATATCTTCAAAAACTAAAATCTTCATCTGAAACAGTTGCATTTTTCAATTGAATTTTGTTTTAGTTATCGCAGGCTTCACTTCAAATAAATTAATAAAGGAATTCGATTTTTGCCAATACAAATGAAATTCCTTCAGGCAGACAGTGTGTGTGATAATTATCTGCTAACTTCCATTGTGCACAGACAACAGGTGTGTCATACTAATAGTAATGTTAATAGCGAGAATAACATTGTTTCCTCTGTTTTTAGGGTCCACCAGGCCCAACTGGTCTCCAGGGTGTGGTTGGAGCTCCTGGTCCCGCTGTGAGTATCACTTCTTCTGTTCATCTGATGGCAATGTTTACCCCATGAAAGATTACCGTACACTCTCAGTTGACTTTTACTGTTTACTTGTAGGGATTTCATAGTGAGGAATAAAATATGAAGTGAAAAAAGTGCCACAAATAACCCATGCACACTAATGTTCGCTCCAAATGTTGTTTTCCCCTTTAAAACAAAGTTTTTAACCTTTATTTGGCAGAAACTAAAAAAAAAATCAAATCCTCTGCAACATTTCTGATGCCTTAAAAATGTTTAATGTTTGAAATATTTACTTTAACAAAAGGCCTCAAGAAGACAGTGAAGGTGATCATACAAATCTGGGATATGGATTATACCAAAAGACTGCCAGCAAAGAGTTTTAAATTATCTCATGATGTCCCAGAATCATGTCTGATTTTGCACGACTTCACCCTGTTACCCTTTTGTTCAGCCATCGTCCAAAAGCAGCAATATGTACTCTATGCAGGTTTTCATTTTACTTAACCATCTCTGGCTGATGACGAGATGATCAGTTAAATTAGTTGTTAGCATTTATATGGATTGGAAAACTGGCCACTTGGCTCGTACTGGTGCTTGATTGGAGACCCCTGTTAAAACAAGGTAGCGTAATTTAAATAAACAATGTTCTATTCCCCAGATGGACGGAAATTAAGTATTGCTCCAGCCAGGTCAGGGACACATTATGAATGCATTATTGCTTTTTACTGTCGCCTCTGCAGTCCAAAAACCTTTGGCTGCGGTCCCTGTTCATTTTGAAATGCCCATCCTTTTGTCATTGTAATGCTACACAAATTTCATTTTAATCACAACTTCTACTTGAGGCATCATATTTATATCAGGGTACCCCACAAAGACTTCTTTCATTAGTCTTTAACAACAGATGTGCTTTACTGGACAATTTTTAGCACCCAGTCATCAATTAAACTAATTACAAATTTGGAATTTATTCACACATAGGATTAAACTTGTGACCTTTCATTTAAAAAAAACAGTCTCACAACTCACAACGGTATGCCAGCCACCCAGCCAGCCGGCTCGCCAATCATTTCCATGTATTACCTCATATGTCACCACAACTAGCTGAAAATACTGCCCTGTATGCTGCAGAACATCCTCAGCTCATCCATCTCATTAACACAACAGGGAAAGTCCTGCTTCTACAATAGCTGCTGGCTCGGGGGGCAACTAACAGCTCATTGCTGTAAATTATCAGGCCTTAACAACCACCCTACCAAAGATTCAGCATCTGCAAGACTCAGTGGGAGCTAGAATAGACCTGGTGAGACGGATTGCCGTGAGCAGGTAGTGCGCCCAAGCTGAATAACAAATTATTTAACAGTTGTTTGTCCTGGTGAGTCAATCTGCTCATGTGTATTTACATCTTCATGACAGTTCTGACTCGTGCTGCGTAGCTTCAACACTATCTGCTTTCTGTCTTAATGCTGTTATCACTTATGACGATACTATTTACCCCACCTCTCAATCCAGGACAAATGTTGGTGTTTGTAGGGAAAACGAATGATCCAATTTCCTCCTCAGCCAAGGCTGAACAAGATTTACAACAGCTCAGTCTGTTGGCTGTTGTTTTCAAGATTCAGCTAAGGTCAAGCATTTGTAATCCAACAGTCTCTGGCAGGGCAATATTGATCATATTGATCAAGATGTGGTTAACATCATACAAATCAAGTGTGATTTATTTAGCTGTAGCTAATTAAAACTCAAAAATGTTGTGTTGGAACAATCTTTGAAATGTCACTCTTTGGAAGAAAACACATATTTATGATGTAAAAGTTGGTTTCTAGCATAATGTGAAGCTGAGATTTGTCTCACAGACAATCTCTCAACATATATTCAGCGAGATGTATTTCAGGTGGATCATAAATTATACATCCCTTAGCTGTGTGTGTGGTGTCTGCAGGTTGAACAGTCCAAGTACAATATGTGGCTATGCTGAATCATATGTCAAATTTCCAAATGGATCGGTACAAAAATTACTGTGGAGTCTTAAAGACGTAAATGTTCACAAGTTAACAAGGTTTAGTGAAAGAAAATGTACACTTGTGACTTATGACTTATTATGTTTAGAGCCCCTAAAAGGCATCTTAATAATTAGAACTTCATTGAGTTGAATTTTTCGAGTTCCCTCTCTTTTAGATCTTTAATTCGGAAAACAGACTAAACAGAAAATGTTTTTGTGACTTACACTGCTTGCACATTTTCACATATTTACTGACTAACAGAGACCAGAAGCAGTTTATTTCAAGGTAAATGATGGACAGTAATGGACTTCCCTGTGGTGGTTAGATCTGCTTGCTATTGAATCAAAGATGCGTACATATAGCCACAAGTGTGAAGTGGACAGTGATGTAAATGATGTAATCATTTAGACAAACGAAAACAATTCTAACTTTTAAACAGTGAACAATTTAGTTTACAGAACTTTTTAAACCTATGATTTTTATGATGATTATAATATAAAATTCCCTTTTTTTCAACCTTTGCTGCCCATTGTCACTTGAATACATAATGTTCACAAGTGTTGGACCATTTCACTAATCATGAGAATCAAAATTCACATTTTCGTGACAATATCTGTTGCAGGCTTTCCTCTATTACGTGGCACTTCCATCCAATTCCCTGAAGCGAGCAGCTCTATTACACTGGTTTGGGAGTGGGGATTGAGTCAATAAAATAGTGGTACGAGTTGTGCCTGTGATGATACAATAAATAACAAATTATACAGCAATTAAGCCCAAGCAGTCTACATCCAGACACAACTGTTTCTAGTCTCCCTGAAGAGCTGACTTTTTTTTTTTTTTTTTTTTTTTTTTTTAAGTCTCTCTAAACTTCAGTCCATCTTGTATCCGACTCTTAGTCTCTTCGCTGTACTCGAGCTACCTTTAATCACCTAACATTTCCTTCTAAGCTGTTCTGCATTCAGTAGCAGCGCCCGAGGCTGCCTACATGTCCCAGGGCTCAGGGAAAGCTCCTCGAGCACTTTCAAGTGCTGACATGCGTTTGAACTGCAAACTCCTAGTCTGTCAGCACTTCACTCTTTCCCTGTAGTCTCCCCTTTCTATCCTCTGTAGCCCTGTGCACCTCTGGCTTCACAGATGAAGTCAGCATCTTTCACATACACTGTTTACCATAACCCTGTGGCTACACTGTATCCTGCTTTCCCTGATGAGAAGCTCTGGTTGGATGGCTGCTGTTTCCTCAGATACCCCAGCAGCACAGTGGATCACTGGCTTAAAAAAATGTTACCTGACCTTTGTCCATTTTTTGTTTTTAGTTTTAAATACATTCTAAATGATCAAATAGACATTCAGGTTTACTCGCCACTGTATGAGTGCAAATATCTGCTTATAAGTTGGCCCTGAGATGCACTGTTGACTTGTCCAGGGTGCGTGCTTGGAAAAACTCCAGCACGCACACGCGCAAGAATACATGGGTTTAGAGCACTTAATGGAGGGATGAAACTGCCATTAAATGATATTCAGAACAGGCATTCAAGCACTGTAACTGTTCATTAAATGTGTGTTTGAATGCGTGCATTGAGGCACCCTCTGTTTGGATATACTCTGTAACCTTGAAAAAGATTAAAAAGAAATAAAATATCCCATAAGAGAAAAAAAAAATTAAAAAAAAAAAAAATTGAGATATACGTTGCATTTGCTGAAGCTCCAGCTAATGGAGATCAGAATAAAGATGTTTGGATTTTGTGACCTTTGACCCCCCACAGGGCAGCGATGGTGAAGCTGGACCGAGAGGACAGCAGGGTATGTTTGGCCAGAAAGGAGACGAAGGGGCCAGAGGATTCCCGGGTCTACCGGGACCCATCGGATTGCAGGTAAGTCTCCATTGACTCTGAAATCTTTTTATTGACACAAACACACATGTTGATACTCAATATCTCACTCTCTAATCACATGGCAACCAGGTCACGTTGAGCAGGTATTCACAGTACTTTCCTTCTGTCAAATCCATCCGGAGCAGAATGACTTCCTCCACAGCCCTTAAACCGACAACACTTCCTCTCTCCTTGCGTCATTTACATTACATCAAAACAAAGCATAATTTATTAATGCAGCCTTGACTCCTAATGGTACTTTGTATTGCTCCTGGGCAAATAATGTTTTTCCCCCCCTCAAGGACTTTCTTTAGCGTAGGCAGTGCTAAAAATCCATCACCATTGCTAACATTTAGCATTTGGCATTTTGCCGTGGCGTTAATGGCGGAAGGGGTGGGGGTGGGGTGGGGGTGCTGCCATTGGTTTTTCCACTCAGACTGCATCATTATCATGCAGTAAACTGCTCCCCTCCAGTGCTCTCCGGTCCAAATAGGAGACCAGCTGCAGTGGTAGCCTGTGTTTAATCAGGTATTTTGATCAATGTGTTGTACAAATCTATTTATCTTTTGCAAATATGGAGCATAAAAGACATATTACAATACACAGTATTCATTTCCAAGAGGATTGTTTAGAGAAAAAGGGCAGCAACTCCTAGACAGGTTGGAAGTTTGGGTTTTGTAGAAAGAATTATGCGGATAATTGGATAGACACACTTCTGTTGGGTATCAAAGCCGTGACCTTACAAATATCCTGCCAACCCACCAGGACTCCCTGGAAACAGCAACACAGACTTTTGCATCTTAAAAATCATGGAGGGTTGGAGGGCTTTTTTATCAATAACTGACCCACAGTTTATATTTTCCACCTCAATACACATTGATCTGTGGCTATTTATCTTATTTTTAATGGCTGTAGTTTATAGATTTTTTTCTTGGAAACACGCACAGTGTTGAGTGCAGCACCAGTTCTTGGTATCAAAATGAGACCATGTAAGTTTCCAGAGAAGCATAAACATGTGCTTTTGATTCTTAATAAAACATTGAAAAAAATAACCAACATTATGCACCCATCTTTAATCTAATCCACTCAAATTAGGTTTTTTTTTTTCAGATACAATTTAATGGTTAGCTATGGTGATTTCTGTTAGCTAACATTAAGCTTTGTAAATATTGCATTTGTCAGATATTATAGAGTCAGATAATTGCAGTGATTGCACTTCTTGTGTTAGATTATATTTTAGGGTTAGGGTTAGTGGCAGTTGTCACTTGTGGCGACTGCTGTTGGTGTTCAGCCAAAGATGCAGTCTCACTTAAAGATAATACATATATATATTCTGGATTTGCTATTGCCATATGTTAGCTGGTCAGAAATAATAACTGTGTGCTGGTAATATTAAGAGTAATTATTATGGCAGTGCTGCCCTACTCTGTCTAGGCTAAAGACCAGGAGCAACAGGGCCTTTTCTGTTTGGGCACCCACCCTGAAACTTCTTATCCTCCTTTAAATCCCTTTAAAACATATTTCTATAAATGCACCTTAAAGGGTTTGTGGTGTAAATTGGACTTCTCACCTCTTGAGATCGTATTTTCTACAAAGGCACTTTCCCCATTCTATTTTAATAATTTAAATGATTTTATTTTGTCTTGTAAAGTCTTTTGTGATTTAATTTTTAAAGATTGCTATATAAATAAGGTTTATTATAGTTATCATTAGTAGTAGTGGTAGAAGTAGTAGGTGAAGTACAAGCACAAGTATTTCTCTACTTTGCTCAGTTCAGCCTTCCTTTCCTCAAAACTGCAACAGAGTGAAATATGAACAAAAGGCAAGCTCACTGACTCCTTAAGCCAACAAGCTAAAGTGGAAGAAACTTGCTTTGGTCGCAATGAATAAAGAAACGGTACACTTCAGAATATTTCAAAGTCAATTATCCAAGGCCTCACTGAGGATGAAATTAGAGCGAAGCCCCGCTGGTCAATAGGGCCAGATAACGTTGTTATTAAGAGCAATTGGCTTTTAATTGGGCATAATGCACTCCATCTCCACTCTTTTAATTATGTTTGGCTAAGCTGCCCTTCAATAGATGGCAGCAGCCGCTGCGAGCTCAGCTCTTCAATGCAATTATCTGTAGCATTAATGATTTTTGACTATGGGGAACAAATGGCTTCAGTCCGAAAGCCTTCCATCGTACGGGGCTGTGTTTGCTGTGGAATATTGGTTTCCTCTGCTGGCGGATGAATTCTTCAGATTAAGAGGTTAAGATTGGGGACGTGGAGGAAAGTAAATATCAGATTTGATTACACCAGAGTCCTTATAGTTCTAGGCTGGTGTGGAAAAAAAGAGAGAAATGCCAAGTCATAAGTAAACGTTTATTGATATCCTCTAATGTGTGCCAAAGAGTACTTATGTATTTGTGTGTTTGTATATGGCATTTGTTAATTTTACTCATAATGTGCCTCTATTTTCTTCCAGTACATTTACAAACAAGCCTAACAAGTCCACTACTGATCAAGAGTCTGTCACTTTTGAACATTACACATGATGTTTTATCATTTATTTGATCATTTATTTATTTTCCCATTACCTTCATGCTTTATTACTGTGACTAAAGTCCCAGTCAGAGTCTGTAATAAATTATCCTCTATCATCTCAAAGTACTGTAAATCAACTTAACAGGCTGAAAGTACACATATGTGATCGCAGTGATAGATATTTATGTCATTTGATTTTTACAGCAACTTATCACTGCTGCTTTCCACCCACCTATTGATTACGCACGCTCCATCACTGTAGTTAAACTAACACAACACATAATAACCACAATTATGCACATAGACAATAAGCTACAACAGCAAGTGAGAGCTTCTTCATTTTCATTACAGATACTCCCTGCCAAGGTGTATTCAAATTGTTGTATTCGAGCCTGATTGAATTTCGAACCTGGATAATACGCACCGCCTGCACTGTCCCCTTTGTTTCCACTCTCCTGTGGACGTAGATGGATGAAGTTCCTACCTAGCAATTTACACAGGCTGATTATACCCAAGCCTCCCATACCCTTTAATTACAAAAGGTGTCCTTTTTGACTAATTGTGTGTTTACACTCAGGGGGTTCTGCTTGTATTAATGCATTCTCTATCACCTTGCATCCTGAAGCCCAGTATTCAACACACATCATCTGAAAGTACCTGTTAATGAGCGGCAAAAATAAAGTATTTATAGTCCCATCAGTGGATTTATCTAATGTGCAGTTTTGTCTCAGGTGTTGCCTCACACGACCTCTTTTTCTGAGTTATGAAGAGTGTTTTTTTTCTCCTTCGCAGGGTTTGCCCGGCCCTCCTGGCGAGAAGGGAGAAAATGGAGACGTCGGACCAATGGTGAGACTTTTTCTCTGTTGCAGCAATTCACATTGTTTTCACGTACAACCCAGTGAAGTGGAAGGGAATTTTTGCTGATTGTTCTGAAGTTTTGGCTGGAGGCTGGAGGCAGATGTTTTCGTCAGTGAAAGATGTATTGACACAAACGTTCCAATGGGTGAAACTTCGATGCTCTGGTTCTGTGCAGGATGTTTTTTTCTACCATCATTTATTAGTTTTTCACTCTCAATGGAGTCCTACAGAGTAAGTTGACTAGTCAGAACAAAACAGCAGTACATGTCTAGATATCGTATAAAGGTTTGATTTGATGACATAAAACAGAACAGCCTGTACTTTTTTCTCTCCCTTTATGGGGTCTAGACAAGTAACTCACAAGTTCAGTGACAGAGTGTCATCAGAAAAATGTTTCTTAAAATGATCTTACCTGCATTTGATAACTATTGCACAAAGCATGGCTACTGTTGTTTGGTGTGACACTACTTCCAAAGAAAGACACAAAAAGTTATGCAGTAAATTACAGCAGTAGGTCTGACATGTTGATGTTACAACTACTATCATAGAGGCTACTATGGTTTCACTATTATTCAAGTTACATTAACAGTAAAATATACCTTACAGCACAGTGATTATTTAGCATTTATCTATTACTGTGTAAATAAATTTGGTTGGAAATCATGTGACATCTCACTATTCTAAACATATTTTCCTGTCTTTCTGACAGGGTCCACCTGGTCCTCCTGGCCCCAGAGGCCCTCAAGGATCGAGCGGTGCCAATGTAAGTTTCTTCGTTCTTCTCTGTAAAGCTTTAGTCATACTCTGTATTTCAAAACTGAAGTTTGTCCAAAATACATTTCTTTTATGTGACTCTCTTACTTATTTCAACCAATGCTTGATTTATCTGCAGGGTGCACAAGGTCCCCCTGGAGGTATTGGTGCAATGGGAGGTGTTGGTGAGAAGGTAAGAACCAAATATGCCAGATGACGCACTTGTGAAGAAATTTTCATCGCCAAGAAATTAATATCTTTAGTTTCCCTTCGTATGTTTTGCAGAAAAAAAGAAACTTGTTTTGAGTGTTTCTCTTTCCACATCTAAAGGACACTGCCATTAATTATAGAGATGCAAAGTAAAAACAAAAAGAGGTGGCAGTTGATACTAATTAGTCAGCCAATAATGCTGGTTTGGTTAATGTCACTGTGATAAGAGATATTTCACACATTAATGCACATTTTCACTGTGACATCACAGGGAGAAACCGGTGAGGCTGGCAACCCAGGATCACCCGGAGAGCCTGGTATTGGAGTAAGTACACTGTGTCATGCTCACATCTCAAATAGTAAGTTTTATTTTCAAAGACAAGAGAACTGACGGTTTATACCTAATCCAGCAGCATGTCCTCGTGTACAGTTCCTCCCATATGTAACTGTGACTGTTCAAGCAACGTCTGTGAGTGCAGCTAATTAGGTTGTGTTTATTATTTGATGCTTCAGCTATGGGGGCTGTTTTACCTCTGAGTATTTTCCCTCAGATTACGGTAGGTTGATACACAGAAACGCTCGCCACCTGAGGGCTTTTCAGCAGATAATTAACTCTGCCACATTTGTACTCCTCCACTGTTGATGCTGTCATTAATCGAAGCTCTTGTAACAGGCTGTTATTGGAAAGAAAGTCTGAATATGTCAGGAGTTGTTTTTTTCGGTGACAGCCGCATCATAACGGCATGTAGTTGTTGTTTTTTTTAATTACACTTGGTTGGTGGTAAATTTACATCAACTACATCAATCGAAAAATGGTAAAAAAAAATAAAAAAAAAATCTGTTTCATAATTTCATTGGTTTGCCTGCAAAAAAGTGTCTGTAGTTGTATAAATAAGGATATGTCTCAGATCTGGGCAGTACCATCGATCCGGGCTGAGCAGTAGCCATTGCTTGTGTAATACCAGGGATCCCTCACCTTAGTTGTGGGTGTGAGCCACTCACCCTCTTTGAGTCTGAATCCATCAGATTGTATTGACGTCTCCGTCTGCTGCCTCTGTATCTGTTTACAGTGACAGATAGACCCGGTATTGCACGTCATATCGAGGTCAATTTTAAAGGTGCCACGCTGACGAGAGAAGCGCTCGGCTCTAATGGGCCAACTAATGACTCTGAGCTTGTATTCATGCTTCAGCTGCTGCTCTGAGTCATCACCAATGCTTTAAGGCCCTATTTGTGCTATTACTCTAATGAAATATGATGCTGGACCATTTGGCATTATCATTTCGTGGATGAAATTCAGATTTTCATTTGCAGCTATGATCAAATATCTATATATAAAACAAATGCTTAAAGCTCAGTTTTTATAACAGTTTTCTTTTTGGTGCCTTATTAGCATCCTGTTATCAAAGTGGTGTGGATGGCCCTTGTGTTGTCTTCATAGTGACAAGACTTTGATGCATTTTTCCTTCAGGGCCCAAGAGGAGAGACTGGTGAAAAGGGAGAAACCGGCCCCCCAGGTGCTGCAGGACCCCCCGGTGGCCGTGGTCCCCCCGGAGATGATGGTCCCAAGGGTAACCCTGTGCGTCATCCGCGCTGAAACACACACACAGTCGTAACTGATGCATTATTAGAGCTGTCAGCGACAGCATCCTTGTGTCATATTTCTCTGTCGAGCTGTCTGCTTCCACAGTTGTTGTTGACATGATGTTAAATATAAGAGTCAAGCTCAGTCTTCTCCGTGTCTTGATCTGTCTGCAGGGTCCTGTCGGCTTTCCAGGAGACCCTGGTCCCCCTGGTGAGCCTGGTGCTGGTGTAAGTGCTGCATTTATCCCTCAAATATGGTTTTATGTTCAGGATATTATAGCATTTAAAGAATATGCATTACAATAAATAATGTAAATCATTATGTTTGTGAGTCTGAGTAAATATTGATAATTGAAATAGACTCAAAGGCCAAAAAAATGCCCTTATACCTTTAGTGTTTGTTTTCCTCTGGTATGTTTATTCATGATAACTTCTCTGTTTTGTGTAGGAGAAATCTTTTTTTATGGGTCAGAATATTGTCCAAGCTTTGTCACAGCATGACAACTGATTAATGATGTCATGTCTTATTTGTGTTTTTTTTTTTTAGGGTCTTGATGGTTTAGCCGGTGACAAAGGAGACGATGGAGAGGCTGGACAACCAGTAAGTCTAACAGGAACTGAAATTGTAAAAAAAAAAAAAAAAAATAGCCATGTAAAAAATTCAAAAGTATCAGCCAGACACATTGTGCTACTAAGATTCATTACATGCAGGGAAATAGAGTAGGTTTCACTCTTTGGCATTTACAATAACCAGATAATGTAGAGTATTTAGAATTAGCTGCATTTTGTATAAATATCTCAGTAATTCTGGTGTTTCTTAAAAAAAATTTAAGTATAGAAAAAGAATCACTAAGAAGAAGATGGAGGCGAAATTTCAAGTTTTGGCATTTTAAAATATTTTGCAGTTTCCATCCTGTGAAATTGAGATATCTCTACATTTGTAAAAAAAAAAAATAATAATAACCATTATGTAACAATACCCTCAATTTTTCTGAAGTGGAGTTATATCTGTTCTATCTGCTGCACTTTAGGGCCCTGCAGGTCCATCTGGTGAGGCTGGAGTACCAGGACCTCCTGGCAAAAGGGTGAGTATATTTCCAGAATGATGTATGAGAAAATACTTCTGTTAAACTCTTGAGACACTCTCTATTTTTAGCCTCAGTGCTCTTACATGCCCCCAGCTATTTTATCACTCACTGTAGGGTAATAAATATTTATGATCATATGCTTAGATTTTTGAATTGATCTCCATGAGTTTGACAGGAAATTATTTCCATTAGTTAAATGGAGAGTCTAGAATAACCCGAAATTGCAAATAGCGATCATCCTGTTAAGAGAATATTGACATATTGTGGGTTTAAATGACAGTTACGTGAAAGCAGGAGGAGTGCTGCTGCTGCTAATGCCAGGAAATTAACTTGTCATTTTGATTTCTGGCACTCAATGCCCTTTCTGTCACATCAAACTTGAGCTGAGATTATTTCATTTCACTGGCGCAGCCATTTTACGATGCCTTCCAATTACAGTAATAATGTTTTACAATTAACAATAAAGCATGCCATTAATGTACCATATGAAAGGCTGACACAACATGGCAAGACAGAAATGAGACTCTCACATTTGAAGTCAGTTTATTTCTTTTTTGTTTACTTCAGCAGAGATGTTGCTCAGGAAAGTCTGACTTATCCTCCATAGCTTCAAAATCAACCTTCTCTGCTTAGGTTTATGTACAGTACTTAAGTATTTCCATTTTTATGATACTTTTTCCTTCTACCCCACAACATTTCATAAGAAAATGATGCACTTTTTACTTCACTGCATTTATTTTATAGCAGTAGTTACTTTTCAGATCACGTTGATTGAAAAGAGTGATTGCCCAGAGGATGGAACAGATGATCCGCTGTAGCGACCTCTTAACAGTTTTAGAAAACAAAGACATTGATTGCAAAGATTAAACCAGTGGTTCAAAACCTTTTGTGACTCCTTACACACAATATAGCAGCATAAAACCCATTCATTTCCCATTAGTTGTCTCAGCCCCCCTTAATTTATGTCATGACCCCGTATATGGCCCTAATCCCTAGATTGGGAAACACAGGACTAAACTATCTTAAGTGTATAAAGTACCCCAGCAAACTACAAAGTATTTACAATCCAACATATGAGTTATATCACGTACTTCTACTTTTGATACTTTCGGTGTATTTAGCTCATCTTTTTTTTCACTTTTTCTTAAGCAGCATTTTGACTGCAGCACGTGATAAAAAAAAAATGTGTGATGCGACTGAAACATTCATTTATCAACCTTATCATGACCACACTAGTTGTGAAGATACTGTACAATTCTGTGGGCTGTTGGACAAAAAATGATCACTGGGTAGATAACGTAGCATTAGATAAAAGATGCACCTGTGGTGGTGCCGTACCAGAAATGCTTGTTAAGCATCAGGCTCACTAGTTTGCGTGTTTTCGATGCAGTTCTTTGGCTCATGTTAAATACGGACGGGATGGAGTGGTTGATGATACATTTTTTTAAAACATTGATATGGTAAGCAATTTTTACCCCCAGAATTTGTATTCAAAGGGGTAGTGTGCAAGTGACAGAGCCTACACAGAACAAATTAGAGCCCAGTTGCATGTCCATATTAATGGACTTTGCGATATGATTTTTCATCCTTCACCAAGGTAATTCGGGGTTAGTCTCTTTCCCAATATCTCCTCAAAATTGACTCCGCTTTGGTGCTCATTGATGCATGTGGTTGCTTGACTACATTAGCGCACATACACGCACGGGTGAATACACACATGCCTGCATAGACACACACACACACACACACACACACACACACACACACACACACACACACACACACACACACACACACACACACACACACACACACACACACACACACACATATTCACTAATGCACATACACGGTTGCCAGGGCTCATAACCTACATTGAAGACGGGTGGCTTTTGTTTGGTCTATTTGATTATGGTTTCTAATGGCAAATGTCAGCCCACTTACAAGGTTGTGACCAGAGGCTGTTTGGTGAAAATGCTGATGTCTTTTTATCTCAGTATGTTTGGAATGTAGGACAATTTGCTTGCATTGCTGTTGCTTGGCCCTGCATAATCCTCTCCCTTTCAAGGTCAGAGCGTGCTTTAGCTGAATAATTATGTACATTAAACTACCGTTTGTCAGTAAATATTGGACCATTTAAAGGAATAGGTTCCTAAAAAATGTTGACATAATGGAGCTTACTGAATCATGTTATTAATTATGATTATAGCTTTATTTTAAGTTCTCACCTACAAAATTCTAATAGTGTTTGATTGTTGTTTTTCTTAGGGACCTGTCGGACTTGCAGGTCAGGAGGGCAGACAAGGAGAAAAGGGATCCAAGGTAAGATAGAAAAACTTGCGTTGTACGAATCAACGTTGAGGCATCAATGTTTGAAGTGCAGATCTGATTCTTCAGTCAAGAGTTTATTTTTTGTTTATTTTTGGAGGCATTAAAGGATCTTAAAACAGCTATAATCAATATTTTTATAAAGCCTAAGTATAGTATGACTATATGCAATAACAAAGGCATCTCTTGTAGTGATGAACCTACAGAGAATTATCTCCTGAATCTGCAGCTCCCCTAATTTTTACTGAGCTTTATAGTATCTTTCAGCTATTTTTTAAAATCTGTCCAGCCTGTAATTTTCCTATATTGTTTCCCTCCCACTGCTCTGTCATTTTTAGCCAGAGGAATCAAGTGATTTCATTGACAAAAATCCACCGCTCAGCACCCAACTGCAGCAAGACAAAATTATCACCTTAAGATCAGAGGCATGCCTGTGTGAAGCCGACTAGCCAGGAACCTACCGAAAGCATTTGAGGCATTTAGGGAACCTCAGTAAATTGTAGTGACTAGCGATAGCTTGCATGTGAGGCTTTTAGTGGATTAATTGTAGCTACAGAAAACCTGGGTAACACTCTCCCCCTCTAAACTGAAAGAAATAATGTACTGTAATGTGTAATGTAATTTTCTTTTTCTTAAAATGGATTTCATAAAATTGATGTTGAAAAAAATACCATTCAGGAACCAGTAAGGTATCAGTACCAGTCCAATTCATATTAACTTTAAGTACAACATGTCATGTTTACAATTTACTACAACTAACCAGTAAAGTATTTATAAATGACAATTCCAATTAAACATTCAAATAAAACTGAATGAAATGTCTTAAAGAAAGATGTCCATTAGATGTTTTGAAGGACAAAGCTTCACCTATCAATCCCCTGTCCTCTAAAACTCGGCTCATGTGGCTTGTATTTGTAAGAATATTCAAATTGGTCTCACAGCAGAAGCAGTCATGTTTCTTGAGCCTATCAACACGTTTGATTGCTTTTTAAAATCCATAACATGCCAGTGTTTGCACAATCGAAGTGCATCAAAGAGGGAACATCTTTGTAAGCCTTAAAGAAATTGTTTGTCTCCAAATGAGATGGTTCAAAGAAATGCACAAACAGAAAACCTGACAAATCTCAGACACAGCCCGGCTCTCTCTTTTCTACTTTGTCACTCCGTTTCTGATTTCTCCTCCTCACATGCACACATTCACATCCACATCGAGGTAAAGGATTAGAGTTGATTTGATGGAGACAAGACAAAGCCCGCATTGTGATCCTTTAGTGTCACATCCAGGCCTAATTGGTTGTCAGAACAATATAATCCCCTCCTCCCAGTCAATATGACATCTCTGGAACTTTAATACATAAAAACTTGCTGGTTCTGCTCAGAGCCAATAGATAAGACCTGGTCACATTTGATCTGTTTGGATGTTGCAAATCCTTGAATCCTGCATGGTAGAAAACATTGCAGAATATCGAACAGTGACTTTCAAATTCAGGATTAAAATTAAGTTGGATAAAGGTCTTGTTTTCTCTGAAGCAGAGATATATTTGACTTTAATCTTAACACATGTAGTGCAGAGACCATAGGACTGTCTGTATTGCAAAGTATTGTACCCTGTGACATTTATTTTACTGTTGTCAGTACTATGGAACAATGTTTTTAAGGCCTCAAGGATACACACATCGCATTCTGGTGAGAAACAAATTATGTTTAGAAGAGAACTCCAATTGGTACACTACATTTGCATTAGTCCAATAGACCGTTGTTGTTTTTTTTGTTGTTGTTTTTTGCTAATGTCTCTTTGTTTTACAGGGAGAAGCCGGAGCAGAGGGACCTGTTGGGAAAACTGGACCCGTGGGACCTCAGGGTCCCCCTGGAAAAGCTGGTGCTGAGGGTCTGCGTGGAATCCCTGGTGCTGTTGTGAGTAGATTTTCAAAATCTCTTGGTGTTTATAAGCCTGGTGTTACAGGACCCAGATTCTCTCAGTTGCCCATTAGGTGAAAAATCCCTTAGGTTAATTTTGAAACTATTGGAGCAGTGACCATTGTATGACATATGTTGTGAGCCTAAACTCAACCACAGCAGCAATGTCATCGCACTTTGCCACCCCCACTGATCTCTGAATAGTCCGCCCTTCAGAGTGGCCGAGTGAACTTTAATGCAAACAGGGTTTCTGGACTATAATTACAGCAAACACAGAATCTGAGCAATTGTCAGGCAGAGCCAGGCTGTCTGTTTATTTGGTTCAATTTTATTTATATACCGCCAAATCACAACACAAGTTATTTCAAGGCACCTAACAAAGTAAGGTCCTTACAACAGAACTTTACAACATTATAGAGAGGAACCTAACCTCTCAGTATTTCTCATGTGGGCGAAAGCTCGAGGGAAAACTTTCTTTGAACAGGAAGAAAACCTCTGAAACAATAATTGTTTTTCTTTATTTTCAGGGTGAGCAAGGACTCCCTGGTGCTTCTGGTCAGGACGGCCCTCCTGGACCTATTGTAAGGCATTTTCTTCCATCTCCCTGTTAGAATACTGTCAAACCTGCAGCATAAACTCATAGCACAGATTGTTTGCATTCAAAAATCTGCTGGACTGAATGATAATAATGCATGCTTTCTGGTTATTAGATAAGAATGAATGAATTTGAGATATGGGGTTTTCTGGTATAATATGCAGGTTTTTGGTATGATACTTGGTTTAGTAGCTCTGGAGGATAGATATGCAATGGTCACCATTAGTGCAGAGATCTCTGCTGGTCCCCACTGCAAAATAATAGCAATTCATTTTGCTGTCAGTTATGCTTGACAAACTGATTTTCTCTCCACAGGGACCCCCTGGACTTCCTGGTATGAAAGGTGACTCTGGATACAAGGGAGAGAAGGCAAGACATTATTACGATGCTAATCTCAAATTGCTTTATTGTGTATTTCTCTATATCTGCTCATGTGCCTTATCTGAAACCTCCAAAGTAAGCAAACATCTCGGCCTATTCCCTCCCTATCTCTTTGCACACTGTCTCCCAGCGAGATGAAGAAAGCTTCTGCTCTGCCAGGAGTTTTTCTCACAGTGATTTAATGCAGCGAATGAATATGTATAAGTTCAATAATATCATCTGTGTAATGGTCATTGGTTTAATGCCAGCATGCAGCAGTCAGAAGCAGATGGTCATAACTCTGCCCAGCAGCAGGTGCTGAGACGGACCACCAGTGTTAATTATGACG
Organism: Brachyistius frenatus; assembly: GCF_029030835.1. NCBI lineage: Eukaryota > Metazoa > Chordata > Actinopteri > Embiotocidae > Brachyistius > Brachyistius frenatus. The sequence continues at coordinate 6,074,995 of NW_027210611.1, forward strand.
ACCACAATAAACAAACAAATTATTCATAGGGAGAAATAAGACAGTACTGAGGTTGTCTGGCCGACCATTGTCCATAAACATACAGATGTATTACCGTATTTGTTTCACTTTTATTTTTTTATCTGCTAGTGTATGAAAATTACTTTTTGTCAGATGGATAATTAGTACAAATATTGTTTTGATTTGTGAATTATTTCAGTGCTTTTTTTTTTTTCAAATTATTTGTTCTTCGTTTTCTTCTCCGCCTGTTCCAGGGTCATCCAGGTCTGATCGGTCTGATTGGACCTCCCGGAGAACCTGGAGAGAAGGGAGACAGAGGTCTGCCTGGACCTCAGGGTACTGGTGGTGGAAAGGGCGATTCTGTGAGTGTCCTGCATCTTCTTATTAAACAAAGAAAAATTGTTCTTTGGTATATTGTCACAAATAATCTTTAATGAAAAAAAAACTATACTTCATTTTCAGTTCCTAGGGCTAACTGCAAGACATTGTGGTCACATACATAGATAAAATATCATATTTTATTTTGGACCTGCATTTACTGCATGCTGAATGATCTGATCTGTTGTGTGTTAAAAGGGTATTGGTGGTTCACAAGGTCCTCTCGGCCCCCCTGGTCCTCCTGGAATTCCTGTAAGTTGCACTTCTTGTCGACCAAATGTGTATTTTCCACCTTCTGTTCCACAGCTGTTGTTCACCTCTTCATCTTTTTTTTTTTTTATTATTATTAGGGTACTCAAGGACAGAAGGGATCTAAGGGATCAACTGTAAGTTTGTTCTTTGGTTCTTTTTCAATATTTTGATGGTTTTCACCTACCACTACATTCGGTAAGAATGGGTTCTCTTTTAAATATGTCTGTGATGCCTTGTTTTCTTTCAGGGTTCAACTGGTCAGAAGGGAGACAGTGGAATGATTGGGCCACCTGGACCTCCTGTAAGTTACCTCTTTGTTGACATTTAATTTAAAGAGAGCTTACCAATATTCGAAATTGGTATAAATTTGTATTAACATTATGCGTCACTGGTGCTAAAACAATTAGTGAGTTATTCTATTAGTAAATTATTAAGGCTAATTAGCAATTATTTTGATCATCTATTAATTATTCATCATCGGTCATTTCATAATATAATATTTTTCTTTGCTTGTAGCATTGGACATTCAATATCTTTGAAGTTTTAAATGTTGAGTAGTGAGACAAATCAAAGTCAGCATTTGACATCATGAGGCATCTGACTATGGGATTAATTGATTATTTAGGAAATAATTGGAAGATTAAGAAATGTTGACAGTAAGTGTTGGCATTCTATCCCAGGGTAGAAGAGTTTACATGGTAAAACAAAAACAAAAAATAGAAATAATAGAAGCGATCTGCTCGACCTTAAACCTCTGTGCTGCAGGGTCCACCTGCTGATGTCATCCAGCCGCTGCCCCTCCAGCAGCCCTCCAGAAAGACCAGGCGGCAGGCTGAGATGCAGGGAGACGATGCGCTGGCAGACTACGGCGTAGACGACGTGGGCGTGGAGGGAATGGAGGATGTCTTCGGATCTCTCAACAACCTCAAACAGGACATTGAGCGCTTGAAGTTCCCTCTGGGAACCCAGGACAACCCTGCGAGGACCTGCAACGACCTGCACCTCAGCCAGCCCGACTTCCCAGATGGTACGACCGAGATCGTGTTTACCATAGTATCAACAATCTCACAGGATTCATCAGTAGTAGAATACATTGTAAAATCAGCGCATTTTGTTTGTCTTGGCTGTGTCTCATAGCTCTGCTTCTCTCTCAGGTGAATACTGGATTGATCCAAACCAGGGCTGCATAGGAGACGCCATCAAAGTGTCCTGTAACTTCACAGCAGGGGGAGAAACATGCATCTACCCAGATAAGAAATCCACAGGAGTAAGTGACTTCAAACACCTGGTTATATACATTATCAGACCATTATAGAAATTTAAAGTCACCATTTTTATTCGTGATATTTGCAGCTATTTAACAAAAGTCTGTGTAAAGCACATTTATTCTTGACATGTTAATAATCTCTATAATTCATACATTTTTTTTCTTGGTTTTTATTGTAGGTCAGAATATCCAACTGGCCCAAGGAGGCTCCGGGCTCATGGTTCAGTGAATTCAAACGTGGCAAAATCGTGAGTCAGCCCACACAGCTTCTTATTTTCTTTTTCTATTACCTCCCAGTAGACATTCAACATCCTTTTGAGATAAGTTTTTCAATTTTGCTCCTTTATCACTTTGTCTCACGTAAAGTAACTCTTTCCCACTAATGTCTCTCCTTCCTGTCATACGTCTCCCTCCCTTTACTCTTTACATCCTTCCTTTTCTCAATTTTCTCATTCTTTCTTTCTCTTCTGTTTGCCTGTCTCCAACTTTCCATCTCCACTCACGTCACTCCATCCCTTAATGTCCTCTTTCGTTTCTTCTTTCCCATTTTTCCTCTTCTCTCTCCCCTCTCTCTTTCTCTCCACCTATCCCCAGTTGAACTACGTTGATGGGGCAGAAAACACCATCAACACAGTGCAGATGACCTTCCTGAAGCTGTTGAGCTCCTCGGCACGGCAGAACTTCACCTACATTTGCCATCAGTCTGTGGCCTGGTACGACGCCAAGGCTGACAACTACGACAAGGCACTGCGCTTCCTGGGCTCCAACGATGAGGAAATGTCTTACGACAATAATCCCTTCATCAAGCCGCTGATGGACGGCTGCTCGGTAAACACTCGTTTTCTAACTTTCGGTTTGCAATTAAACTTTGTATAAATCCCGTATAATCCCATTAATCCTTACAAATATGTATACTGTTGTAGGGAAATGTCATGAAGTAATGTTTATGGTGGACAGAATAATAAGAGGACAATCAAGTACCAGGAGTCAGTATGGGAATATTTAAAAAATAGGGACAAACTATAACTGGGCTGCACCTGCTATTCATAAATCACCATTATTTTTGTGAAATCCTTGCTTTCTTCGGAGCTGCTCGGCAGTTTTAAAAAGTGATTTACTGAACCTGGTTGCACCATTGTAAACAGATTGCTGAAAAACACTGGTAACGTCATCCAATCAAAAACACCTTCCTAAGTAAATGGAAATCCATGTAGCATTAAAAGCTGTAATATAACTTTCAAGATGTAAATATATTAAACCTAGATGCTGATCCAAGGTAAATCTAGGTGTGACTTTGTGTTAATTATGCTGTAAACCCATAAATATTCATGTATTTTGGAGTAAAATGGAAATATGCAACAGTACTGGCATCAAGTTTTATAATTTGAGACAGATATCCTTTAAATTCTCTCCAGTGAGCATCACTATTGAACAGTATTTTGAAGTGTCAGGTCAAATACACACAAGACCACTTCATTAGGTAAACCCGTTCAACTGCTCCTAATCAGCCAATCACGTGGGAGAAACTCAATGCATTCAGGCATGTTGTCATGGTGAAGACGATCTGCTCAAGCTCAAACCGAGCTCAATGACTTTAAACTGGTTGTTGGCGCTGGTTTGAGTATTTCAGAAACTGTTGATTTACTGGAATTTTCAAGCACAATCATCTCTAGTGCGAAACAGAAAAGACATCCAGTGAGCAGTTCTCTGTGCAGAGATCAGAGAGGAATGGTTCAAGCTGACAGAAAGGCAACAGTAACTCAAAGCTGAGAATAAGAAACGGAGGCTACAGTGGGCACAAGCTTACAAAAATTGGACAAAGGAAGATTGGAAAATGCTGCCTGGTCTGATGAATCTCGATCTCAGATGGAAGATTCAGATGGTAGGATAAGTATCAACAATTCATGCTGGTGGTGGAGGTTTGGGCACCATAGCACCAACTGAGCATCACTGAAGCACCACCTGAGTATCTTGTTGTTGCTGATCATGTCCATCGTCTATGCTGTCATGACAATACCAAAAACTCTGAGGAATGTTTCCAGCATCTCGTTGCATCTACGCCACAAAGATATAAGTTTGTTCTGAGGGTAAAACATAGTCCAACCCGATACTAGAAAGGTGTACCTAATAAAGTGGCCGTCGAGTGTATGTCAGTCTTTAAAACACGTCATAAGTTTTAACAGTTAGTTCAGCTAGCTGCATAAAATATGGATTGTGATTAGTACTGTAGTTAGTAAATATTTAGTAAAAACTCACTTTTTCTGTGAAAAATTGTTTATGTGGTGCAACCTACATTTTATTTAGAGATGCATAAATGCTTCGTTAATCATTGCCATCATCATGCAGTAATGTAGGCTAATTTTGAACAGGAGAACTTCTGCAGCAGACCAGCATCAGGTGTTGGAAACTGATTTTACTTCAAGAAAAAACATGTACTCTTTAATTTTGGATTCCTAGATTCATATAATTTGATGTTAATAGTACGTCTCATCTAGAAGTTTTTTCTTACTTTTCTACAAAAGATGAATATAAACCTGGAGGTTTAAACCTGCACAGGTTAGTTATAACATGTATGTTAGCACTGCAGCTAAATATAATCTTCACTATAGATTGATATGTGTATTTTTTTTTTCTGGCAGTTCTTTAGCCTTTAAAATGTCATAAAACAGAGAAAGGATGAAAATCTTCACATTTGCAGGTCTGCAAGCTGCATATTTTGATTGATAAATGGCTTTAAATAGTTCACATATCATACCTATCATGGATTATTTGTCTGTCAGTCAACTGATCAGCTGATTGTTTCAGCACAACGCAGTATGTCAATCCAGCTCTCTCAACCTGTTCTCTCTGGGTCAGGGAGCGGGCTGGATCTTCTTCCCCTGTTATTTATTTGATATTTCCTGTAAGACATTGTATGACCTATACCTGGACCACCTTGCTAAACACCTGTCTGTCTGTTCTATGTGCCCTTTTCTGTCTGCAGCTGAAGCAGGGCTATTCAAAGACAGTGATGGAGATCAACACTCCCCGCATCGACCAGTTGCCCATCATTGACGTCATGCTGAATGACTTTGGGGACTCCAACCAGAGGTTTGGCTTCGAGGTCGGCCCCGTCTGTTTCCTCGGCTAGACACGCCCATACTCCCCCGCTGAAGGACAGGGTCAGAGGGTATATATTACAACACCCACATGCTGAGATCTGACAAGCTTTACCTTCTCTCCCCGCGAAGCAAAAACCTGTGTTTTCTTTTGTTGCCGAGAAGATCCACTCGAGCCCGAAGAAGAAGAAGAAGAAGAAGAAGAAGAAGAGTGCCCCTCAGGCCCTGTCATGGAAGCGCTGACCAGGGGAAACTACTCCTCGCCCTTGTAGGGCCAGATTCACATGACTTTAACTTAGTAATGGGAGTGACATCAGGAAAAGGACATTTGATGCCGTGGCGGACAGTGGCGCACTTTCAGCAACAGAGAGAGGATCCACTCACCCAAAGCCCCACCCTCCCTTGTCCTCCCCCTCCCACCATGCCTCCCTCTCTGGATGCTCCGGGTGCTGCTCTGAATACAACCACAGAGGTGCTTTTGTGCAGAATCACAAAACACTCAAGGTGCTACAAAAAAGTGCTTTTTGATAAAACTGTAATTATTATTATTATTTTGTACAATATTGTTCCTTTCCGAATCCACTCTAAAAACTTGCATGTGACCCAGCTCTTAAAGTTTTAAATAAATATTCGGTAAAACTATATTAGAATAAATCCTATGAATATATTTAATGTCTGTTAGGAACAAATTTCATGAGAAGTATTATGTCTTTTGAAAAGATTCATGGCATACATTTGACAAAAGCTCCAATTTGTAAGTATGAAATAATCCTTTTGTAAATAATATAACTTCCATTATTGGACTTTTATCAGATATTAAAAACAAACTGGAAACACAACATCAAACTCAAAAAGCCTAGCATAAAAGACAAACCAGTTGGTACAATATGCCCATTAGGAACTTAAGCCATAATAAAGCAAGATAGTAATATAAATATTCTTAGAAAGGGCTTATTCTTCCAGAGAGACTTTATTATACCTCAGTTTCTTTTTTTTTTTAATGTGGATTTATTTAGCTTTTCAACCATGTTAATATCTTTGGAACACAATCATGTTGGAACATTATTTGTGGTTTCTAACTTACAAAGATAAATGAATTTTACGTGATTAAATTTGTCCAACTGTTCTTCACAAATCCACAGAAAAAGCCCTGTTGATACTTTCTTTGTAACAGTGAACGAAATGTTTTCATGTGCCTTGAATTGTTCATTCAAAAATATTAAAACTGGATTCTGAAAAATGTCGGGTTGAATGTCTGTATTGTTGGCTATTTGAGTGCCCAGATGAGTAGTGCTCTTTTTGTGATTCTGCGCTGCCTTCTACGTGTTACCCTCCTTCGCCATTATAATTTAAGATCAGGAGGATTAGTGGTTCCGAGCGTTTGGGTTCATGTCATTGATTCTGCCGAGCCCAGGCGCCGTTATGTCTTCCAGCTTGTTTTTCTTTGACTCAGATTTGACTTTGATCAAGATCTGTTTGCATCTGCCCCTCTTTAGCTTAAAGCTATGATAGCAAAGACTCCAGAGCCGCTTTTAAACCTGTGTAATTACAGTATGTCTACAACCTATGTACAACTGAAATAAATCTTTTGGTGCTTTGCCAAATGCACACTGCAATCGTTTGCATTCACTTGCAGATTGAACTGTATTCAGAGTCTATAGAACCAGAGTATGTTGCTGAAATGCATGGTTTCACGATGCATGAGATCAACACTGAATGACAACACTCACTGAATGGCTTCCCGTTTGCACCACTGGCGTCTGTAGAAAATACAGTCAGACCAAATGCCAAAGAATCTTTCCAGTAGCCTACTTACTTCAAAAATATATTTTCCTCAGGCCTGTGATCAGACATTGTTAGTATTCTCTTACAGGTTTCAAGTGACTGCAGTCAAAAACTTTGTGAGTATGACGCGTCAACATTCAAAGCACAACCAACCTCCAAAACTTTCACTTTTCTGCGACTGCACCGATCAATTTATATACCATACATCAAACAGCTCGCTGCGTGATTCCAGAGAGTTCGGTCCACACGGAGACAGGCGGCAGAAATGGCTCGTGTATGTTTCTTGACATTTTGTGTGATTTTTTGATTACCATCCTTTACTGTGAGATGAAATGCTTACGAAGCTCACACCGAGGATAATTTACGACATAATATTGACACAATGATAGATCCCAGCTTTTGTCTGTGCCGCTGAAGTGTCCGCAGCAAATGCATACTGACAGTAATTATCTTTTCTTCCCAGGAAGTTTGTCATTTTAGCAGCGGCGAGTACGAAAGAGCAGATTACACTCGTGATAATGAGGCATGTAAAACCACTTGCCGAAAAGCAAGTATGACAGCTCATCACACCCAAAACAGAAACAACAACAACAAATCTAGTTTATTTGTTGTGCAAGTGTTCCAGTAGCAAAGTGAAAGGGTTCGTTTTTATAAGCAATGCAGTTATAGGGTTTTGATTTCAGAGTTACAGCACAATAAAGAGGTAAATATCAGTATGGTTTCATCGTTAAGTGCTGGTTTTTCCAGCTGCAGAGACTTTTGGTTTTGAAAACTCACTTACTGTACCTCTGACTTTAGATCATTTTAGAAAACTGAGTAGTGCTTGCTTGACAGTGTCATGGAAACTCTTAAAGACATCTCTGTCATGACAACTACATAAATATGTCATGATTGGCTTTGTAACCTGTAATAAAGACATATTACAGAGTTAAAAGTAGGAGCCGATGTTACCTGCCCTCACGTTTACATCTTCTCAGCTAATGTCAAATTGACAGGACAGATCTTTTTTTCATAAACACACATATCTTCATGATATTGAACAATTAATTAGTAGGTCCTCTTGTTGGAATTTCACCGTTTACCAAGTCATGTGCTATATTTGGAATCTTTGTAGTGCAAAGAGAGAAATTTATATTTATCTTTATTTGTAAGCAAAATACTCACATATAATAAACAAACCTCTGCCTCACAGCTCTGTTATCTCACATGCAAAAACATTATTTTTAATAGACTACATACAGAAAAACTATTAGTTTTATCTGCCTCCTCCATAGCTGATTTTATTTTGCCTCGTGAATCATTACATCTGTTCGTAGAGCTCTCCGTGCACCTCTTGAACCTGAATGCTGTATCATGTTTTGGTCAGTGGATGCACATATGGTGATGACTAATCATAAAGTTTGTGCCTGGCAATTTTGCTCGAGTTGGTGACTAGTTTTCTTTCCTTTTTTTTACTTAAATGAATACAGGGCCACCTGTTTTTCATTTTTAGAGACAGAATTAAATATTTTTCTGTTAAATGGATACAGGATGAAAACAAAAACTTAAGAGCTGCTGTGGGCAACAGTCACAGCTGATGAGATGCATTTCAAAGGGAAGATAGTGTAAGATAACGCTTTTATAATCCCAAAGGGGAATTAGTGTTACAGCAGCTTACATGATAAACACAAAATACACGTAGAAGAATAAAAAAATAGAATATAATAGAAAAGGGAAAGGGATGTTGTTGTATTTTTGTCTGTATGAGAAAGTGTTAAGTTCTCCATCCACTGTTCACGTTCTTCCCGCCCATTTAATCCTTTCCAGGGTCATGAACAGCTGGACGCTGCCACAGCAGGAATTAAGCCAGAGGACAAGAAAGTTTCTACTCACACGTCTGAAGACTAACGCGGTGAGACACACAATCACGTCTGAGACAACTGACAAGTCCGAATCTCTTTTGTTGGGGGATTTTAAATGAAACGACACAAAGCCCCCACACACACACACACGCAGCTCACACACAAACAAAAAAATAGAATACAGTCTGAGACACCCCTGAGCTACCCTTATTATTCTACCAGGTGTTTTTACTTCTATATAGTCTATTCATGAAGCCCTTTGTGGATGGTATACCGTACTGTCACTTATAGATCCTGCTCTATGTTTCTCTCTCTTTCTCTCACATATTCAGCTGATTTGCAGAAAGAAGCGGTATATGTCTACTACAAGTAAATCATTTTGTTTTCACTTTGGCTGCTTTTGTTTCTTAAAATATAAAATTCTGCATATATAAAATGATCTAAATGAGCAAACCTAACATGATAATGTTGGCCACTTCCTTGTTTAGTCATTTACTACTCCCTATAAAAGGGACACTCATTATTCATTATTTATCATTCATCATTTTTTTTTAATCATCACTGACTGGTGTCCAACTGCTGACCTCACCTCTGGAAGATGTAGCATGGCTTAGTTACAGCAGCACTTTGTGAATATTGTCTATTTGATGTAACTTAATGCTACCACAGGGTTAATTGGTGTATTTTTACTTTGGTCCAATTCATGAGCCTAGAAATTATGAGATTTGAGGAAAAACTGCAAATTAAGAAATTAACAATAATTTAAACAGAAAACGAATTCTGCAGAGAAGGAGGCTGCTAGTGAACTTATGAACCTATGGAAGAACTGTGAGTCACAGCTCCCACACTTTCAACCAGTAGCTGCGATTTACATAAGTTAAAAAGTTATTTTTGGTGCTGTGCAGTCTGAATATCTGTTCCCTTAAAGTATGACAAGCCCCAAATATTATTTAGAAACCCCAACCACATGTTTTAGCCGTAAATTAAATTGTCATGTAAATCATATGGCTCTAAGCATGCAGTAGGCTTCATTTTTGTCCGCAGCAGGAAAACATGTAACTTTTACGCCTAGACAGGCCAAAGTGTGTCTATTTCACGTTTTGCCATGATGCTAGGTTGGAATATTTAGTTTGCAGCATTTGGCAACAATCGTTGTCAACACATCTCTCTTATTTGCCAGAAACATTAAGGTGGTAATTTTTCTTTGTCTGGTAGGGCTGTGAAAGGAAACAGAAACTTCAGGTCAAGTTCAATTTATGTGATTTTCCCAAAATCCAAAATTCGCCTCATAGGCCTTTGCAATCTGCCCACCATTCAACACCCTTTACCACTCATAGTGTAATCTTAACACTCCAAATCTAACTGTGTGGCACTGGTTTAAACCCTCCAACAGATAGGGGCGAAATCTGTGCAGCTAACTGATATCAAGCTGCTGCTTCTCTTTGACCAAAGTATTTACCCTCCAATCCGTTGAACTGCTTAGTGACCAAGAGTAGAAAGAGCCTATTTTCCTGGAAAGATACTGTAAATGTTTTTGAACAGCAAAACAGCAAAAAAAAAAAAAAAAAAAAAAAAAAAAAAAGCAAGTCTACACTTGACTAGATAAAGGAAGATAAAGATAACTTGTTTAAAATAGCTGACACCGTGTAATTTTCAGCTATTTGTAGAGGAACACTGCAAACAGCCTGTATCGACTGGTGTCTCTTTTGTAGCAAGATAATTGCTTGTTCTTTCTGTTGATATTTCCTTGAAAGACAGAAATACAGACAATAAATCTGCTGTGTTTACAGTATTAGCATCTCTCAGCAGTCTATTGATTCTGTCTGTGCTACTTCTGTAAATAAACTGTTTACAGCAGTTTTGGAAGTGTATTTGTACTACAAAAGATGCACTGGGCTCATCATATGTCATAAACAATTTGAACTTGGTTGAGCCACAAAGCAAGCAGCAGCCAGTGTTAATGCTGGAGAGAAACTCATCAGGAATGCAGGTCATTGCTCACAAAAACCCTTTGTTCAAGTGTGCCAAGTTTGTGTCTCTTTCTCCTGTCAAAGACGTTCGAGTTTTCCCTGTTCAAACAGTTTCACTGGGATCCACTCCAACAGTACTGTGCTTCACTGCTCAGCCTGATGCTGACTGGTGAGCTGGAAACGGCCTGGAGACACCCCCTGGGGTCTCGAGTTTATATTAGCCATTCTTACATCAGAAGTGCCTGGAGTGCCCAGGAAACAGCTGAAACCAAAAGCAAAAGCGGACCCCAACTCACCTTTACCTGAGAGAAATTTACATCCCACTGAGTCTCACTTTATAAAAATGTACACATCAAGAACAAACTGTCCATTTTCCTCAGACAAAGGAAAACATTGATTGGCAAACCAAAGTCAGAGTCCTCCCAGAGGTTTGAAGGTGACTCCTGCTGTCAAGGACATGCTCTTATTGCAGCCTGTAAACGGCCTCTCAGGGAAGGTCTGAATGACAGTCAGAGTACAAAAGCCGTGGCTCGGGCCGAAGTCGAGTGCTCTTTCGGTTCAAATGTTTCAGGCGCACTGTGTTCTAAACGTCCAGAGGGTTTCACCTCCCCAGAGGGGGGTGGGAGAGTCGCAAGTGACTCGTGAAAGGAGACATGAAGCAAAGGTACTCTAAGAGGAGGAAGTCAGACATGCATGCCAATGGAAAGTTATTGTATTTTTTTGCTCATTGATTTGTCCCACTTACCAACACAGCCAGCAGTTGGATGTGCAGCACAGGATGTGACACATAGCTCACGGAGGCAACTAAGGAACTTAAAAGCCCTTCGTATCTGCAATTTGTGTCAGAATTCATACTCCTCTGAGTCTGAATCTGTCAAAACTTTTCAGATTCAGTGTGACTTAGACCACTGCAGTATCATTATATTCAATGTTCATTGTGCAGAAATGTCCTTACATCTACTAACAAGAGGGAAAGAAAACCACACTTCTCGGATTTCTGAATTTACCCGATAATCCACACATTTATAGGTTTTCTTTAGTATTATGTTATCAGTTCCAGTTTTATGTCTGTTGACACGTTGAAAACAGGAAGTGCTAATTGCATACTTTTAATGGTTCCATTTGCATTGATGTAAACTAATACAGGCAAATGAGTCCATTGCTGCATTCAAATTGTCCACTTGTCCACTAAATAGTGTAATATAGTGAACAAAATCCCCTCTGATTGGTCATATAGTGGACAAGTGGATAATCCAAACGCAGCACATGACGACTTTATACTTCCTGTTTACATCCACCAAAGAATCGCGCAAGCCACATAACTAAAGGGGAGCAGTTGTTGTCACACTTTCTTTGAGTAGACTTGGAAAACCTTTGATCTAATCTCTAAATCAAGAATTCTCATTTGAAAACTAGACATCTAGAGTGTTTGTAAAATGAGATTTCTTCTTTAATTTCACAATTTTTTTGCACAATAAAATGAGGAAATGTAGGATTGTTAATCCTTAGTTAACGCAATGTGTTTTTACAGATAGGGCTGTATCATCAACGTGAAATGTAAACATAGGATACGGGTGTTTTTCTCCGACGTGTTTGTCCCAAATGATTGTGTACTATTATGAAAGACGTTTCTTCAAATGCTGCAGAAAATATTCTCGGACAACAGTGGAAAAACTAGTGAGGAAACTGGTAATGAAAGTAGTCCCGAACCCTCTTTTCAAAACATTTTTTTCAGTCTTATTTCAAAACAGACAAAAATCTGAAGGTTTATGTTCAGACAAAAAATTTGCCAGTGGTCTCTTATGAATCTCTACTGAAGAAAAACAGCTTGAGCATAGAAGCTGAAAAAAACCAGCTGTGTGTGTTAGTTTTGCCCAAACTGTGTACTCTGTTTGTATGCATAATGAGTTTTCCGCGGATTATTTAGTACCTCGTCTCAGTTAGTTGAAAGCAATGTGTCATATGAGAGTATGTGACTAATGGCTCTGGCTGGAAAGGAACATTATAACAGCACTGTGCCACAAAATGTTTTGTGTCATTTGTTTCAGTAATATGACAGATTTTAAATTCCTCTACGTGATAATGAGATCTGAGTAATCAGGAATATTTCCTCTGTTTAAGAGGTCAGTTCACTGGAATTACAAACAAATATGTTCATGCCATGCATTCAGGGAAATCGTGTTTGCAGTGGTCATGACATTGAATGTTTTTCATTTAAAACTCCAACCACTCTCTTACTAGAAACAGCGTCCCTCTATCCTCTGAATTTCAAACCTTGTGAAAAGATGGGGCATTTATTCAGTCAAAAAGATGTTCGAATCATAACCACTCACAGCAAGGTCTTTAAGTGGCCATGAAAGGATTGTTATGACAAATATTCATACTATTTCCAAGACTGACGTTAAGAATAAAATAAAAATTCGGACTTTGTAAGTTTAAATAATGAAATGGAAAATCAAAATGACTGTTTTCACCTAATCGTAATCAAAATTTAGTTGTTTTTTTTTTATTCCCTGGTAAATCAAAATATTTGTGATTTTCATTTTATTTTATTTTAAATTGATTACAAGTATTTTTATTTTTAGCTTTCCTAAATTTAATCATTATCTTCCCCTTTTCTTGGCATATTTGGGCTTCCATAATAAACACAAGAGATTAGCTGAAAAATGCATTGTAATTTGTAGGAAGTGACCCTTTAACATTCAGTTTACAAATAAAACAATTAAGTAGCTCACAATAATTAAATAATGATTTTTGTTGTTGTTGTTGTTTGTTTGTTTGCTTGTTTGTTTGTTTGTTTTCTTGTTCACTCACTGAATTTGTTTTTTTTAAAAAAAGTTAAAAAAAAGTAAACAGCATATATTTCGCGTGCTGCTCTCTTTGTGTCCTCTCGCGCTCTTTCTCTTTCCCTGCGCGGTCACAAAAGCCCAGCAGTAGCTCTGATCTCACGCCTTTATCCTTCCTATTTTCTAGTGAATACTGCCAGATGCAACTTTTTGGAGCCGCACAGCTGCCGGTGGTTCCTCCTCACGCGCAAACTCGATTCATTAAAAGTCAAGCGAGGCGGCTGGATGATGTCATATCCGTGAAGAAGGGTCCCTATAATCTAAACGCAGCTCCGTCTTTCGCTGGGTGCCTGCCCACGAACCCCCCCCCACCCCCCTCCGCCCCCCACCCCACTCTATACCTCCCCCCTTCCCCTCCTTCCAGGTTTCTCCCCGCTGCCCTTATGGCATATGCGTAACGGGGACGAGTGGATGGATGTGCCCCCCCCCTCCTCCCGAGGACGCCACGGTTTGTACCAGCGCGTAGTGGACGTGGTGGCGCGAGCCCACGGACAAAAACTTGCGTGAAAATCTTTGTTCCCGTTGCGGAGGAGGTGGAGGAGCAGCATGACCAGAATGTGGTCGCTGTCCGTGGTCCTGAACCCGCTGCTGTTTCTGCTGCTGTTCGGATACTGCCCTTCAGCGGTGAGTTCCCAATTGAACTGGCTCACGTTTCTGCCAGAAAACACCGGGATAAACTTGAGCACGAGCTCGGTCTCTCGCGTAACGTTAAGTTCAGGTGATTGGGGATGTCTTTAATTTGGGTGGAGAATTTCATAATGACCGGTGAATACTCAGAAACACAGAAATGTCTCGTTTCATTATTGCCTGTTTTGGCGGATTCTTTGCTTCTGTATTCTTTGCGCTCTCCAGCACTGGCACTAATATGCAAAATCATGGGCAAAAGAATCATTTAAGTAGTGGTGGTGGAAGGCACACTCACAGCACTTTGTTTATTGCTTACATCAACCATATAGCACTGATATTGATCGTGGATTGTTGCCAGGCATATAACTCACTTTTAAAGGAGAGTTTTGTCTTTTTTTTGTTTTTTTTTTTTTTTTAAAGAAAAGAAAAGTATTGCTTGCTGTGAAATATATCTAAATCCTCCCCAGACATAAGAAGAGACACTAAACAGCTCGGTACCATCAAATATTCTGTAAAAATCAGACTTTAACTGCATATCAATGGCTTTCTGATGCTGGCTTCTTCTTCATTCTACCTTATTCTGTGGTTTGAAAATGTAATGTTTTCGAGGAAGTGTCTGTGTAAGCTTCCGACATGGGAACGAGTTTAGGAGCATAATCAGGAATTAGAAGGAGCAGCTTGCAGATCACCAAGCCATTTGGACAAGAACAATGGTCGATTAGGTTCATCCCACCCATGCAGAGAACAGCCCTCGTGCCAGTGTCTTGATTGCAAAGCAGTGTCCTCACATTGTATCACCTTGCCATGATTGAAAATGGTGTGCAGAATTAATGTTGCCCATTTATTCAGAAAGGAAAAAAAAAAAACAGGAAACGTTTACAGGCTGACGAAATACTCCAAACTGCCTACAAATCAGTCAAAAAGTATCTATGAATGCTCAAAACAAAAGAGGAACCAGCTGTCTGGATCATTTAAGGAGAGAAAAAGTATTTGTACAGAGTTCCTCACCAAAAAAAAAAGCCTAATTGGAGAGTGCATCTGGCTTGGCTGAGCATCAGCATCATTTTAATATGAGGAAATGTGAGAGAGAGAAGAGGGGAGAGGATGTGCGTCACTCAAGAGACAGGACCATTTTAACAGATCAGTGAAACTCGCTTCTTTTCAAGAGCTTTTCAAAGCAGAGTAAGAAAAAGATGAGCTGAGGATGTTTATTTTTTTTCTTCTCCTTCTTTTATCCCATTCGGTTCTGATACCAGGAGAGAGAGAGAGAGAGAGAGAGAGAGAGAGAGAGAGAGAGAGAGAGAGAAGGCAGATTCCAGCTACAGTTATGTTGCACCATGCCATTCAGTATCTCCAATAGCGCTTCTCCAATGACGTCTGACTAAGACTATGGCAATGCTCCACACATGACCTCCAGATATTTCACTGCAATATCACCTTTTCTTCTGCCGTGGTTTTTGTTTTCCATGACATGCACACAGCACACAAGCGCTCAGAGGAGGCACGTGTTGTACAGTTTAATAAATAAGACTGCAAAGGTAATAATATTATTCTCTTTATGTTTTTTATTGAATAATCACATAAGGACCAGCTTGATACCAGGGCATCACTTTAATTCCGAGCTCACAAACTTTACAAGCAAACAGTAGCAAGAGGGACAGAGATCAGGGCTGCAGTGCTTTGATGATACCTGAAACAATTTTCTTGAAATCTGATCATGTCAACGTAAGAGAGTTATGGTGGGAAGAAGAAGGAAAGCTCAGGAGATTGAAAGCACTCTAGATATATTTGTTATGTTTTTGATTTCAAAATAAGATTTCAAAGCGAAAAGCAGATCCGCTGGAGGGAGTCGTGATGCAAGTGTTAAAAAGCAAAATAGTGATAAAGCAGTATAAACTGCAGAAGCAGATGATGGCTTGATGTGACATTTATTTCCCGAACAACAATACTTTTTATGGCAGCGATACAGCAGCGTCTCCGTAGGTGAAAACGATGAGTCAAAGCCTGAGCTCTTCCCCTCGGTGTGACGCTTTCGCCTGCTCAGAGGGGACATGATCTTTCAAGGCTGATTCCAAACGCTCTTTAAACTGCTCGGGCTGACAGGCAGGGATGAAGGGGAGAAGTAACGAAAGCCTGCACTATGAAAACAGGGCGCTTCCACTTTTATTTTTGATCTATCCATAAGCTTCAAAGGCTGGCAGACGCCAAAGTTCACATGTTTCACTGTTTCACGTGCGACTTTCCCCCTGGATTTAGCTTTAGAATGCGCCACAAAATCCAAATAATAATTGGTGGTCTGCCAAAGAGGCTGGTAGTGCAGACAAATTCGCCATCAACAGTCAAAGGTTGCCAGTGTTTGGCTGGAGGCTTGTGTTAGTTTCCCATGCTGACAGTAAAAAGCAGTATTGTTCAAATACGGATGCTGTTTGTGTGCCTGATAGCTATTAACGTGTTCAGCACTTCAGGATGCTTTGATCAATATTTGGAGCAAAACTACTTTTTGCTCGGTACACTGACATTAGTTGATGGTGTCGTGTTAAAATATGCTGCGCCTGCTTATGATGTATAACTTTATGTTCTGTAAGTTTTATACGCTAGCGCCGCAGAGCATATTGAATGTAATAAAGAATAGGTAAAGCACCCACAAATCAGGTTTATCTGTTTCCCAGCAGGACTTGCAGTTAAGGCATTGGGAGGCTTAGTGAGGAGAAACAGAGGAATTTCAGCACCCGGGTTATTCATCAAGGCCAGGAAACACTATTTATTGTTGAAGAGGAAATTCACCGGGGAGCTTATATTGTGAGCAGAGGAATATCTTACAGAAGAAGCACTTTGTTCTTTCAAAGCAGGGACTCTTTATAGGTCGGTGGAATCGGTTGGTGTCAAACCTGGGGGAGGGGGGGGGGCGTGAGGCAGAAGAATGGATGACCCATGAGGGGGAAAAAATATATATATATATCAAAGCATTCAAGCCTGTGTGCTGCAATTTCATAATAGTGATATCATCGGTGTTGTTTATTTTGTGTGTGTGCCGTGTGTTTACGATTGCGCTCGTGTCTCTGTGTGCAGACCATCAGGCCAAAGGAGGGGTGGCAGGTGTACAGCTCGGCTCAGGATGCAGACGGCCGCTGTATCTGCACAGTGGTGGCACCTGAACAGAATCTGTGCTCCAGAGATGCCAAAGGCAGACAGCTCCGCCAGCTCCTGGAGAAGGTGTGTGCATGCACACAGCCACGAACACATTTCTGTTTTTACGTGACCACCACACACACACACACACACACACACACACACACGCACACACGCACACGTTTACTGTAAGCAACCAGCACACCTGAATTCATCGATTTCCATCGTTATTCATGCTTCTTTTGTTGCCGTCATCCTCAGAGAGATTGCACCAGCCAGGTCCGTAACCCTATTTTCCACTTCTGCATATATTACATGGATGATATGGCTGCTTGTGAAGATGAGAATGCTCTTCATCTCATCTTAACAGAACTGGAGTGCCCCCCTTATTTATTTATTTTTTGCAACAAACCATTCAAGGATCTGTTTAAGAGTTGAAGCATTTGATTGTAAATGTTATTTATGTCTGGAATTGGACAGTCATCAGAAAATCTGCTTTTTCAGAACCAGTGTTATCATTATTTTTACTTCTAGCACCATGAAATAAAAATATAAAATAAAAGTACACACTTTGAATTGATTCCACCAGATTATTTATTAACACAACAGCAAACATCGGGAACTGAAGTAGAAACATCAAAACTAATTTATATTGTTATTATTATTTTTTTTTTCCCCAGTGATTTAATGCATTATCTACAAACAAACACAGCACAAGCACTGGAGTCACTTTCCTCAATTGAGTGGGCCATATAATGAAACACAGCTACAGCCTACATTTAAAGTTGTACGCCAAAGGGTGTTCTCTGTCACTCACTGGGGCCTTTGACACTAATGTACTAAGCTGCCGTGGGGCATCAGTGAGGCCATTTTAGGATCCCTCTACCAAAGCCAGAAAAGTATGCAGAACACAATGTATGACTCTTGTACCACTTTGCCAATGATGTGCTCCAATAATGTTGGTTTGTTATAATTAGAGCCACAGACAAGACAGAAAAGGACCATATTTCTTCTTTTTTTACATGCCCCACAAACCTAATAAGCTTTTGTTAAACCAGAGACACACTTTGAGATTTCTGCCTCAAATATTAACGCTGAAATATGTTCCCAAAACAAAAAGATATAATAATTTAATAGTGAAAAACACTCCAATTATTTTGAATTAGAGCACATTGAGTTGACTGTGGGTTTAAAAACTGCGATGTAAAAGTTTCGTGTCCTTGTGTAATTAATTCGAAGCGTTATTCTATTTGTTCGACTGAAGGGCTAAACATGGAGGACATTTTAATCTGGCAGTGGACGGAAAAATCAATGCTGCGCTGTTTCATTCTTTTCAAAAGGTGCAGAACATGTCGCAGTCAATCGAGGTGCTGAACCTGCGAACGCAGAGGGACTTTCAGTACATCATGAGGATGGAGAGTCAGATCAAAGGGCTGCGGTCAAAGTTCCGACAGATCGAATCGGACAGGAAGACGCTCGTCAACAAAAACTTTCAGGTATGTTTTTGTTTGATGTTCAGCTCTGTGAGAAACATCACAGGAAAGGATCTCTTGAAGATACCTGAGGAGCATCTGAATTGATAAACTATCGTTCCCGATCAGGTCCACCGCTGCCCAGACAAAGACAAGGTTGTCATGAAAAGATAGACAGACTTTGTGTGGATGCGGAGCGATCCTGGTGGCTACAAGTTGAATACCCATGAGCCATTTGTTTGACCCACGAAAAGACACGGAACTTTTTACAGCCGTGACCAAAGAGAAGAGTTGCATCGGGTAGATCTGAAACATACATACACAGCATACACATTTCAGTATGTAATAAGTAGTGGTAGCTAAAGTTCATTCAATAAAAAAGGTGTGTATTGTGATTGTGACCCGGAAAAACATGATGCTAACTTCAGACACCAGGCCAGCTTATCTGCTTGCATCGCCGAGATACCAGAGTTGTCTCGTAGTCTAAACTCTTTAGTATTTTCCCAAACGTTCCAGTTTTTTTTCCATCAGTCTTGTGTCTCACTCGTTATGTTCATGTTTACCACTACTTCTTCCTTTCACTATCATGCTTCTTTAGGATTTGAGATATCTGAGATATTCTAATTCAGATACTGACTCCTCTTCTGAACCCTCCTGAAACAAAATACATAGATTATAAATTCAAATTCAAAGATTTTTAATTTTGGATTAAAACCACACAAAAAAAAATGTATTGTGAAGGACATTGAATGTATAGCATTTTCATCAAGGGGAAAGAATTAATCAAATTTGACAATGTAATTGTATAATAATACTATATTTACAAAAACAATTTTGCCTAATATCATCCATTAGTGAATTTTTGTTTGTTTGTTCTAAAGCTTCTTTCTAATTCTCCCCTTGTTGCTGCTCTTAATGTGATGAACTTTTAATACAGAGAACCTTTCCTGCAAATATTGTTTTCTGTTTCCATCAATGTGACTAAAGGATGCCATTTTCACTCGCCTTACAATGCTTTTTTTTTTTTTTTAATCAAAATCAGTTCTTGAGAAGTGAAGGGAGAATCTGTGTAAAAAGCAAAGGAGACAAAAGATTGTTTGAATTCATTAAGCATCAAGACACGTCTATAATAAGATGCAGGTATTGCAGTACTTACATATTGCCAAACTGAGAGATTTATTCTGTCATTTTGTCTATTTCAGGAGCTAAAGGGAAAGATGGAGTCCTTGCAGCCGCTGATCCCCGTCCTGGAGCAGTACAAGACGGACGCCAAGCTCATCTCACAGTTCAAAGAGGAGATCAGAAACCTGTCTGGTTTGTTGATGGGCATCCAGGAGGAGATGGGAGCCTACGACTACGAGGAGCTGCAACAGAGGGTCCTAAGCCTGGAAAATAGGCTCCGTAACTGTATGAGCAAACTCAGTAAGTTCATTGCAAAAAAAGAAGGAATAAAAAGCTGATCCAGACGCGATAATCTCAGATTATTTAATGGCAAAGGGATCAGAGGCACTTTTCTTACACGTACTGGCAGACTGGCATTTTAGCTGCAGAGCAGGGAACAGAGCAGGCCGCTAAAACTCTGTTACTGGCTTGAAACGGGCCCCATTTGCAGATACATTTTTCCAAGCTAAAGGTCAAACGTGGTCACAATAAAGTGTGATTCAGGGTTATTGAAAGTGATGATTGATCAATTAAGAGTAGAAGTTTATTTCTTAAGTTTGATTCCTTCTTGTTGCTCCTTCGCCGCATGGAGTTTAGCCCTAAAAGCTGTGTTTGAATCGCTCCACCCATTGAGGTTTAACTCTGCTAATAAGACCCATTCTGCCTCAAGAACAGCTTTGCCTGTGATAAACAATTGCATTAGTAAAGCTCCAATTTGCAATTTCCAAAAAAAAAGACGGTGCCTGTCAAAGTGTAAACATAAATAAGTAACACGCGAATACTGATCGGATGCTGCTGGAAATCCATCGGAGCTCGAGATTATTGCTTAAGCATTCATTGCGCATGAGCTTTGATTGATTAGGTAAAATAGCACTTCAATACTTAAAAGGGAACTAGCAAGCTTGCATGCGAGTGATAGCTTACTGTCATTTGGCACAATTAAAGTGTCTGGCAAGATGAATTAAGTGCCTCTCAAGTACTTCAAATATTAAACCATGTGGGATAAATGAGCCACCCACTGCTTTCAGATGTATTCCAGTCATTACATCATAACATATGTGACCAGAGCTGTGCAATGTGTTTGCAGCATGTGGCAAGCTAATGAAGATCACCGGGCCGCTGACAGTGAAAACATCAGGAACCAGATTTGGAGCCTGGATGACCGACCCGCTGGCGTCTCCCAAAAACAACAGGGTGAGTTCGTGTGCATCTCTTTATGTTTAAAAGGTCTTGGCTGCAACACGGAGCGGTTCAATGATTTACACACAACTGCTTCCCTCCTGTTGTTCGGAGGGAAGAGATGTTGTTGAATTACAACTGCAGCATAATCGCTAAAAGCTTTTTGCACACTCGACTGCTGAGTTCAAACACAAAATTTGATTTCACTTGTTGAGCATTTTGATTGAGATGAGGCAGTTTGGTTGGATTCTTTTAACTGAATGTGACTGACTGGAAAAGTTTGCAATTTGTTTTTCAGTTGCCACACATACAACACATACAATACATTCAGCACAAAATTAGCTGATTTTGTCAACTATGCAATGAGCACCGTACTTGTGAATGGTTGTGTATTTATGTAATTATGGTTAGCCGTTAAAGGATGCTACCATTTCAACACAGGAATTTCAAAATAAATGTCAAACTCTTAATTGAAAAGTTAAACTTACCGCCGATACGATCCAAGAATAGAGTCATTGAGATGAGGAGAGGATTATCTTGTGGAGTTTTCATGTTAACATTCAATCAGTGCTCAAAATGGGACAGTACTCACCGGTCTGCAGAACAGCCACTTTAACATTGTACTCTTTGGGATGCCGTGATTTTTTTTTTTTTCTGGCATATCAGCACTTCTGACAAGGTGCTGGCACTCTTTATGGCTCATGCTAGTTTCAAACTGAGAGCCTATCTCATTATAAATGAGAGTCAGGAGCAGCAAGCTAATGTTAGCATCAGCGAAGAGCTCGAAGATGTAACTAAAACAACTGAGGCTTACATTTCAGTTTAACCCCAGAATATACAATAAGTAGGTGAACATCGTATTCATTATGAATAACAATGTTGTCTGTCCTCCCAAAAATTATTATGACACCATCAAATATTTAGTGACATATTACAACCTAATTGCCTGCTGTTTCTTATGAACACTCCAGTTTTCATATGAAAAAACAATCACATTTGGTCCACCAAATTTACACAACTTCCTGTATTCATTTCAGATTAAAAGCCCTTGTTTCAAATTAAAAGCCCTTCAGCGTTTCATACACAGTCCAGCCATATACTAGATTGTGAAATATTCTTGTTACTCTAATATTTGAAATTATTGCCCCTTTAATTAAATAATTTGATGTTGTGAAGATCTGCAACATCTCCTTGTAGTTATTCACTTTGCTGATACCGGGCGACACGCACGCCAACATGTGAATAAGGGGGGTACTGGCACTTGTTTTTTTTCCACTTCAAGAACTGCATTCAATGTTTATTGGCAAAAAAGCAATGTGTGTATCCTTGAGGCTTGCTGATGCATTCCAATCTCCATAAAGCATTTCCAAAGTCAGTTTTGTGAACACAAAAAGACGTCAGAGGTCTTTACACAAGGTAAATCCAGGGTCAGGTGGCTCTTCAAATTGACAAAATTAGTCACATAAAAGGAAAAAGCTTATTTTAGTCGAACTGAAGGCTTTTGAACTTAATTTCTCTCTTGCTTTTAAAGTTTTCTGTTTTGAGATCAATATTTTTTATGTTTTGAAAAGTCTTCATGCATTTGTGCTCTAACCAGTTGTCTGGATGGATGGATGTTTGGACGGATGGATGGATGGACGGGCGGACGGACGGACGGATGGAAGGACGGATGGATGGATTTATTGTTGAATGGATGGATGTATTGCCGGACTAATGGATCCATGAATTTATGGATTCATGGATATTCCGATGGATGGATGGATGGATGGATGGATGGATGGATGGATGGATGGATGGATGGATGGATGGATGGATGGATGGATGGATGGATGGATGGATGGATGGATGGATGGATGGATGGATGGATGGATCTAAAATCTACTCAGTTCACCTTTGAGTCAAAGTGAACATTTGTTAACCTGGTTTACACAGACCCACATTTACTGCATGAATATATTAATCGGGCCACGCTCCATAGGGAGTCGTTCACAGTTCTTCAATCCTGCTGGACATAGACATTGGGTTCATTTTAACCAATCAGCAAGCATTGAAACCGGCCGACACTCTACCACCACTGCAACTTGTCCACCAAAGCATTTTTTCCTGAGCACAGCATATTTTAAAAACGATTTTAAATGAATGCCAGCAGCGTGACGAGGCGCTGAGCGTTTATTCTGCACAGCGCTGAACATTCAGTGTTTTGTTCCAGTTACAGCGAAGAAAACTGAATCTATGCGCAATAGTCTAGTGGAGCCAGGCTGAAGGCTTGTGCCAAGTTTGAAGAAATTACCTCAAAGTATTCCTGAAATATTGCATTCAAAAGCCTTGAATGGACAAAAGGACAGATGGATAATCCAAAAATGTAATGCCTTTGGCCACAGGGGCATAAAAATAAAATTTTATAAAAAATAAATTGAAATCTCTCAGAACACTAAAAGTCCCAATCCTCCTGCTAGGATGCTGTATTCTTATTTTATGAATCCAAAAAAGTCTCTGTTTCCGAGGGTGGTTACAGTCACCCTGCATCAGTCCCAGCGTGACCTTAACAAACCAATAAAAGAGAAGTGCATCATTGACCATTTGACCTCAAAGAAGTGTTAGGCCACCGGCTGCGTTATATCTTTTTTTTTTTATGGAGCTTCTGTGTTCTGTGATCTCTTTATTTGAGTAGCAACTTTGTTTCCAATACTTTTTTATGGACATAATGTCAATATAGGTCAAATTTATTTGACACCACACCAGTGACAGCCAAAGTCAAAGGAATTATGTGTTAGGTTTGTCCATCTGTCAGCACTTGTCCCAGGCTTGTGTACATATCTCAAGCAGAAGCCATGTCTATGTGAGATAGTCTTTCTTGTAAGTGACCATTACAGGAATGCTGTATTTATTTGTCCCCAGGTTTGGTACATGGACAGCTACACCAACAACAAGATAGTGAAAGAGTTTAAAACCGTTGCTGATTTTGTGGCAGGAGTCGAATCTAGAACCTATAACCTGCCTTTCAAATGGGCTGGAACTAACCACGTGGTGTACAACGGCTCCCTGTACTACAACAAGATGCAGAGTAACATCATCGTGAGGTACAGCTTCGAGACAGGCCGCGTGGTCACGCAGAGGGCTTTGGAGTCGGCAGGCTTCCACAATGTGTACCCGTACACCTGGGGAGGCTTCTCAGACATCGACCTGATGGCAGACGAGCTGGGCCTGTGGGCCGTATATGCAACCAACCAGAACGCTGGGAACATCGTCATCAGCCAGCTGAACCCGGACACGCTCCAGATCATCAGCACGTGGAACACAGAATACTCTAAGAGGAACGCCGGCGAGACTTTTATGATCTGTGGGACTCTCTACATCACTAACTCTCACCTGACCGGTGCCAAGGTGTACTATGCCTATTCCACTAAAACCTCCACATACGAGTATACAGACATTCCCTTTCATAACCAGTACTTCCACATGTCTATGTTGGACTACAACGCCAGGGACCGCGCCCTCTACGGCTGGAACAACGGCCACCAGGTCCTGTTTAATGTCACACTTTTCCACGTCATTAAAACAGAAGACGACTCTTAAAGGGAGGAACATAATGAAATAAGGAAAACGTAGAAAAAGGAAAGGTTGTGCCTGAATGTTCTAATTTATTTTATTTATTTGTTAATTTATTCAATTTCCTTCAGTAGTTTGGCACACTTCATTAAGCCAACATTACATTTATTTATTTGACCACAAGCTATTTACCTTTTTCCACGAGGAGTTAATTGATTCAGATATTGTCCAAAGTAAAAGCATAACACTTTGTATATAAAATAAATGGCAGCACAAGAGGATAACTAATTCAGTACATTATGAAATGTACTGCAAACACACTTTTGGACTAAATAATAGCACTTTCACACGCCAACTTTTAGACACCTAACAATGAAACTCAAGTAATTTCCAAAGCTTCTTCCTCTCTCCAAAGTGAAAGCTTTTCCAAAAAGCAGTCTTCATATTCATAATGGTTTTCTCATTCAGCACCGCATTTATTCAGCCCCCTTAATTTATTCATTTTTTTTGACTGTGTTCATTAATTGCTCATTTTGCTTCCATTCTTTTCTTGCCACTTATTCATCATGATCTGCTAATTTATTCCTGCTTTTCACTGCCTCCATTTAGCTTTCAATTGGTCTTTCCTGTACTTTTCCTTTCAAATGTTTTGCACTTGACCTTGTACAAGACAATGAGAAATGTGATGAACCATAATGCACCTGTATAGTTAATGTACTTGGCTTTTCTTTTGTCTATGAAGATTCTCAGTCATCCAGGTCATAAGATATCTTGATGTATTAAGTCAAAGTACTTAGCAAACGCCAAAATCTGGTTGCCTTTAACTTAGTACTGAGATATTAGCTTTTTTTGTAACTTCAGCAACAGTTTGTATGCCTTATTCAGTGCAGTACGTTCTGTAAGCCCAAGGATAACAGCTCTCGTGCATGAATGTTGGCTATCCTAATAGCATTTTTACTGTAACTGTATAGCTGTGTATTTTGTATTTGCACAACATCCCATTCTCCTCCTCTCTAGCAGTGGCAATGGTAAAGATCCATTTATACAAACAGCAGTAGGCTACATAACTTTAATAAGCATTGGTTTGTGTAAATAAAAAGTTACACATAGCAAAAATAAAAAGTATTGTTTTCATTAAGGCATTTTTCTGTGGATTTGTGTTCTTTGCATACATTTGGTTTGCGTGTGTTACGGCTGTAGTGCCATGTGTTTGTCCCTTCTGTGTTTTTTTTTTCTGCTCTCCTGTGCTTCTCCAGGTACCGCCCTCCTGTAGCATTTGATCCAATGCACCTGTTTCCACTTTGCTCATCAGGGTTGAAGATTGGGAGCAGAGATGCATCCATGCTCGTGGGCCATTTGGCAGCTTCCAGGTAATATTTTACTGTTTTTTTCATTGTTGTTGTTTATAGAAACTTTTTTTTTTTTTTTTTGTGGTTTTGTTGAGTATTATATTTTTGAGATAATTCGATGATTTCTAGGTTACTTGTTATTGTTACTTCCATCATCCCCTTCTTGACTTCTGGGGGACTTAATGTGCATTCGGGCAGCGAGGAATTCAGGAGCGTTCGCATTGAGGGAGGTCTCACTTCCGAGTCTGGAGCGTTCACAAACAGGCAACATGGCCGTCCCCAGAAATTGTGCCCTATTTCTGATGTCAGAATACAGAAAAGTGACAAAGAACCAGGGGTCATAAATTTATCATTTAAGTGGTGACTTTCAACAGTGATCTGGTATTCTTTAACTAGATTCTATTCTTTTGGTTCTGTATTTTATGTTACATGTAACTTACAATAATAATTCTCATTATTATATGGTACAGAAATCTGAATGACATGGAGATTAAGTGAAACTATGATAATGGAACAATGAAAAAGGAAAACTATATTTTCTCACAGAACTGAGATGAAAAAAGAAGTGCATGGGTGCAAACCCATATAAAACATGATAAATACTTTAACAGTATCATTAGGCACCAGGGCTCAGAATTGTTACAACTTTATATTGGCTGCCAGTTAATGACAGACCAATCTCTTAACTCGGTTGGAAAACTGAAACACGTGTAAGTAAAACTCAACATGTCGACAAGAGGAAAGTACTCTTCCCAAGGTCCCAGAGATTTAAATTAACACCAAACCAAACAAGCTGATGTACTGCTGAGACAAGTGACTTTATCTTGTGCGTAAATCAGAATTCACTTGTTCTAAAATAAACATTATTAAGCCAGATGAGGAGATTAGTCAAATGAGAACCGGATAGGAATTCAGTGGCAAACATCAGTAATCTCGAATGGCATTTCGTAGATCCGGTGAAATCCAGGAATAGAAGTTAATCAAGATGCATACAAAATTCTTTGCTAATCTTTATGAGGGAGGCAGGTCTTTTTACACCGTAAAACATTCGGCCGTTTCCAAGAAATGTAACGGAGTTTTGAGTTTTCAGGGTCATAATAATTGGAGTCTTGTCTTGTTTTGAGGCAAGTGATGAGGTTCATATGATACTAATTAATGTTAACAAGTGAGTTGTAAACAATTGAAATCTTCCCACTACACTGTGGCCCATTGATCACACTATTTTACAGCTCATTTGAGACGACTCAATTGTTAAAATTCATACCTTTTGAATGCAGACTCATGAGGGAGCCTTTCTGCAGTGTGTGTGTGTGTGTGTGTGTGTGTGTGTGTGTGTGTGTGTGTGTGTGTGTGTGTGTGTGTGTGTGTGTGTGTGTGTGTGTGTGTGATAACCTTGAGGACTT
This sequence comes from Brachyistius frenatus, assembly GCF_029030835.1. Lineage (NCBI taxonomy): Eukaryota > Metazoa > Chordata > Actinopteri > Embiotocidae > Brachyistius > Brachyistius frenatus. The sequence goes on from NW_027210611.1 coordinate 6,102,301, forward strand.
TTTTTTTTTTTGCCATCTAGCTGCAAAGCTAGCCTCCCTGCACTTCACATTACACACACACACACACACACACACACACACACACACACACACACACACACACACACACACACACACACACACACACACACACACTGTAAAGTATGCCTGCACACACACCAGTACAGTAATATCCTGGGTGAGAACACGGACCACCCACAGCTCAATCTCTAACAGTCTCGGTCCCGAAACTCTCCTCCAGGTCAGATCAATGCAGGTCAGCCAGACAGGAACCATCTCAAAGGTCAAGCCACTCCAAGTCCTTGCCTTAGGAAACACAGTATGGATCTCCTGAGGTATTGATCCCTCGAGTGCACCAATGTCAAGCAACTCCCCGCGTATCAACTTGCGTGCTTCTTACAGCATCGTGAAGCATTGGATTATTATAACTAATAACACAATCTTGTGCAGAATGAGAGTAGACGTCAGGGTTCTGTTAAATCCGATACTGTACGTCTAGCATGTCCTCTCACCTATGAAAGGCTCCTTCAGGCAAGAACTCAACCCACCAACTTTGCCACTGGCCCGGATCCGTTTCTTCCTATTGTTAGTGTGCTTTAAGCACACTAACAATTCATTTTCCTATTAGTTACTACTGGTCACCTCAAATATAATAAATGAAATTGAACATTTACGTTGGATGTTAGTGATTTGATATGTCAAGTTCAAAGCAAACAAATAACACAACAACAAAAAAAAACCTGTGCAGTAACAGGGTGTACGGATTATCCTCCTCGTGCTCATTGTCATTTTTGTTGCTAGGTAACAGTTTGAGTTGAAATGTATTTCCTGTAATTTATTGATATTAACAAACAGCCTTAAGGAATGAACTCGGACCAATTTAGAACAAAGCAGTCTGTAGAAAAGAAACAGACGTGCAACTTTTTTTTTTTTTTTTTCTTGAGAGCCATTAACATCACCCACATGAGAAGTGTAATTACTGTGGTCCATTTGATGCCATTTTATGAGACTCCAGTGGGAGCCCTTATTTACTAACATCTGCTGACTGAAAGTGCTGTTGACTTTAGCTGTCGGTCCAGCTTCGCTCACACAAAAGGATCTGCATTAAATCACATGTTGCGCACCGTGGGAAGCTTAAGTAGCTTAAGTATTTGTCTGATCATTGAAACGATAGCATATGATGCTACAAATCATCTTGACAGCTGTGGGATAATCCTTGAAGAGTGGGAGATCACGCTGTGTCACCTCATCATTGTGGATTCAAATGGGATTCAGATATCCAGTGCTGAATTTACAGGCAACACAAGAGATATATTAAAAAAAAAAAAAAAAAAAGTAGGGAAGCAGATCCTTCCACTTTAAGCTGGACAGGATTTTGTTTACAAAAAAAAATCGGGAGAAAAGACACACTGAAAGAAATGACATTCCTGAGAGGTTGTATTTTTAAAAAGCTGTTTTTCAGCTTCCGTCCCAATTTCCCAGCTAAGTGAGGGAAGGAGCTGCTTTTTGAAAACGTCAATTCAGTTTCGATCGTGTCAGGTGTTTTCTTATATGCAATCGAGGCACGTTTGAGGGCATTGGAAAACAGTTTGAGTTCAACACAGAGCTGCAGACCAATGTCTCTAAAACAAGTCAACTGTGATGATTGAAGTCATTAGAGTTAACAGCTATCTGGTCGCAGGAAACACTTACATTTTACTTTTAAAGCAGGGTAATAACAAGACAAGATTTAGCCTCCATCAGAGGCCTACCTTTGTATGTCACACGCCATAACTGGGTTTGTTCCCATATGAGTAAAATTGTAAATTGTGTTTTGTTTGCTCTGAAAATGTACATAGTTGTTTTCACTTTGCAAACGAATCACTACTTCACTGCAATGTTGTTTTTGGTTGTAAAATTTTACGAAATCCAAACATTTACGTCAATTTATTGGTCCTCAGTGTGATAATTTAGAGAAGCATAAATATTTTCCTCTACCAGATACTCCAAAACAAAGAAATTAAAAACACTAAAATAAAGTTTAATATTTAAATGCCTGGTACAGGTGGCAAGTTTTTAAATGTACTATACATTACATTCAAATTGTTGTAAATGTGTCAGATTAAAGCAAAAGGGCTCAAATATAATCTATAAGAATTCAGTCACAAAGACAATAAAAAAAATGAGCAGTGATGGACTGTATGTCACTCAACTGAAATATCTACTGAGTTTATGCAACCCTTAAACCTAAAGGGAACAAATTAACCATCCATCTTGTGTCTTTGTTTTCGCTTTTCTGTTCAAATAAGGTACCGTGAGATGACATTATCAAAATATCCAAGATCCAGTGTCATAGGTCAGAACAAGATCGAGGGTGTAATTAAACAGTGAGCAGGTTTATTTAAAATCTGAGAAAAAGCGAATTGAGTCCAATGATGAGTTAAAGGCAGTGCTTCAGCTGTCAGTGTCACCATCAACACCCAGTGTAATCATTTTTTTCTGTAAGAAGTCCGATTTTTTTTTTTTTTTTTTAATTCCACGAATTCAGATAAAAAGGGGCAGGTAAAAACAAAAACAAATGTCTTTGTATTTTTCAGTTTGGGTATCAGAGGCTAGTTTCTGTAATACAAACCAAATCAATTAAATAATCAGTTAATCATTTACTAGAGATTTAGACTCCAGAGATCTAAGATTTGACAGTGCACATTAATTTGTCATGTGATTGTATGTTGTTGTTTTTTGTTGTTGTCAGTTTAAGTGGTAGTATTCATTTTAATTAAGTTCTTACTCGAGAACTCGAGTTAATTTTTTATTTTTCTTTCATTTAGGTTGGTGTGTAGGGAGGGTGATAGTTGCCTCTTGTAGTCCCCTCTTGATTGTGAATTTTTGACAGTTTCAAATAAACACAGTCATATTGGTATATGAGCAATTATGAACACAAATTTTTGTGCCTACCTGCTGCTGGGCCATGTCAACTGACAGATGATTCAAACGTTCAGGCGAGGACTTCCTGAAGTTTGACGGTGTATTTTGTACCCCACAACCAACACGGCCATGTGTGTGGGAGGGTGGAAGGTTTGGGAGTGAAAAGGGACACAATAGCCTTCATTTCCCAAGGTTCACGGGAGTTACCTAGAAACATCATCAAAAAGAGATGATGTGAGGATGCTCCCTGTGATGGCTTTATAGAAGTGGATCAACAGATCTTTTTTTTTTTTTTTGACATGACACTTTTTGAGTTGCCTTGATGAGCTGCAGTCTTTGGTGGGCCCTTTTTAATGATGTGGTTCATGTCAGTGTTACTGGTGTTGGTGCCGGGGAATAAGAGGGAGTCTGTCAGGGTTATGGGTTGGTCAAAGATATAAACCGAGCCTCTGATGTTCGTCCTCTGCTTGAGGTCAATGGCTTTTTCCATTGTTTTTGAGGTACTGAATTTGAGGTGGTTGTTGCTGCACCAGAACAACTCGCATCTTGGCGGTCTCGTGTGCTGTGATAGAGCTGTTGTCCACGTACTTGAACATTTAGAGTGAGCTACGGTGAGAACTGATTTTTGTTGTTGTTGTTTTAACCTTGAAATATTGAATTCTGTTTCCATTATCCACTAACGCAAAGCTGGGTTCACGTCTAAGACTTGAAGCCTGGTGAAGAATGTGAGAGGATAAATGGCGTTGAAAGCTGAATTGAAGTCTGTAAACAGGATGTGTGCGTGGGTGACGGTTGATTGCAGGCGTTGCAAAATGAAGTGAAGAGACGGATTTATAGCATCCTCAACCGATCTATAAGCCAGATAAACAAACTGGTAATGGGTGCATCAATAGGGATATACAGGAAAGGACTCAGTGCTCCAAAGTTTTCACTGCAATGCACTTCACCGGTATGACTCTCGAGTTGTTATGATGTATTTTGGCATGTCACAGGCAGACATGTCAACAGGAAGAGATCATTTGGAGTGGAAAACAATTTATTCAAGTAATGACAGTTTGACTTGATGAAATTTTGGCGGTTAAACCCCAACAATAAGAGGCAGCTTCGTACAGTGATGTCCGAAATGGATGATACACATAGCTCCCTGGAGCCTAGACACTAGAAGTGGTGGATTGGAGAATGTGGATTTCACTTTATTTTTATTCATCAATTCAATTATAACAGTTAGTGTAAGTAAGTAAGTAAGACAAATAACTTTTAATGCATGAGTCACCATAATGGTAATCAATTCACTTGCCTTTGGTCTTTAAAGTTAAAGATATGCACTTTCAAAAAAACAAAAAAAAAAAAACGAATAAACATGAAGAAAGAAACATCACCTACATTGCTGTGTAAAGTGTCAGCGCGTCTTTTCTTCTTCCCTACAATTCCTCCGACAGCATCTATTGACAAAAAAACATACTGGTGTGCAGCCTGAATGTCACATTCCCTCAAGCTGTCACAGATGATCAAAGTTAAAATAAACTACAGTCTCCATCCACCAAACTGAGGAGCTGAACACAGAGGCAGGAATTCTAATCTGTGAGTTTGAAATATTTCATGATGGGAAATAAAGTAGGGGAAACAGGAGCACCAGGATTTGGTGGCAACTGAGATTGTCGTTAGATAGATGGAAACACACTGCTGCTTCATACCAGTTGTTCTCGATTTGAATGTCACTTATTCTCAGGTTTGAATTTGTGTATTTGGCTGCACTCCTTTGCAATCGTCCCTTATCTGTGTGCACAGCAGCTAAGGGTTCGTCTCTCAATGAATGGGCTCAATAAACCTGTCACGACCCAGACTTGTTGACTCCATATTGACTCAGTTTACAGAGATCCATCCTTTTTATTAGCTTCCGTTTGGCAAAAGATTTACAATGTGATGTTCTGCCCACACATGACAATGCCATTAAAACACAAAGTCACTTCTTACTGCGGTTATTTTTCTTCCCAGTTGTTGTCGAGTTGAATATGACAGCACCACAGTCTTTTATTTTTCAGACACTCTGACACTGTACAAGTGATCATTCTGATATATATTGCACAGTTGTCATCTAGTCAATCACCTTGCTGATGCTCGAGGCTTGTGTAATTATCTTGAGGTGTCTATTTAAAGGGTGTGTATGTGCTTTAAATGTATTGCATCTGACAACAGTACTGAACATGATATCACTCCCAAAACGGCACTTCTTTAAAATATTGTATAATGAAGAAAAAGTTGTTTACGTTGGCAAAATATTCTTATTAATAGTAGTAGTTAATTCTGTTAATTGCTCAGGATTTAGTCTATGCGACAACTAAAATATACATGTAAAATGTACGACGGATGAACGGTCACATATTCAGCCCACTCTCAGTTTTTTTTTGAGGAATTTTAAATGGGGTTGACGAATGATAAAGAGATGGCAGTTGATGGGTCCTGGGAGGGCTATCCGGGACATTCACTTCCACAGCTGTCAGGACAGGTGCTCGAAGAGCTTTGACTGACAGCCGAGCATGTCGGGGCATATACGAACAGGCCCCTCTTCCAGATTAACTTTCTACAGCTCAAGCCTCAGAGATTGATCTGTGACAATGACTGCCAAGGCCTCGGTGTGTGTATTGTAAAAACAGATTGGATCTATTCTTTCAAGGAAAGAGCTCCCGGGGTTGAGAGAATGGACATGATAAAAGAAATATGGAACTTTTATTAAATCACTTACAATCACTGTCTGGGATGCGCTTGCACACACACACACACACACACACACTGTATACTATAGAATCATGTTATTTTCAGTTCATTTGTAAGTCAATTGTCTTTAAAATTCAAAAACTGACTAAGTTATATAAATTGGTTGAAATAGTGACAGAGCACACTGTGAAATAATTGAAAACAGACACATACCGTGGTCCTATCAAACAACCAAATTGCTTTCTTTTTAAAATTGCATAAAAACAATAGATGTAGACTGGTGCCATTTCTTTTATACAAATACATATTTTTATATCAGTCAACTTTAGGCTTATTTTTCTGCCAGTGTTTGCCAGTGACAAAATCAAATGTCACAACAGTTTTGACCAAATACTTCAATATCAATATTTTTGACAATATTGGTGAGATGACTGGTGCTTTCACGAAATGTTTTTACACAATTCAATTTTTTTTTCATAAATAATCATCAGCGATGTGGATAAAATGAACGAATAAAAATGAACATCTGCAACAGTCTGGTAGGTCCAGAAAATGACATCACTTTACTGCAATGCAGCCTTTAAACCCAGGAAAAGAAAACTTATACCAGTAAATCTAATATCAAGATATTGATATGATATCAATATATGCAGCCCTTATTAGATGAATCAATGACTGCAGGAGATGATGAATTGACGGTAGGATGAGTATGACTGCAGACAGTTAACCTTATTGTCTTTGACATTAAGGGGCTAATGGCATCACCTTCATTACACTCAGCTACTGCAGCAAGTTAGGTGGAACAGATTTGCTGTCAGCCTGCTCTGCTGCAGGACAGTCTGAAGCTGACTGGTTGTGTAGATCAGCTATTTCTAAAAGATGTCACTGAGTAACTATCAGCTAGATTTTGTTTGAAGGACCAGCGTGTAGGATTTAAAGGGCTCTTTTGGCAGACATGGAGTATAATGTTCATAATGATGTTTTTATTTGTGTATCTAGCACCCGAAACTAAGAATCGTTGCGTGTTCCTTACCTTAGAATAAGCCCTTTATATCAACATGAGCAGGTCCCGTTCAGCCTGGTATTACCTCTACAGTCATTGTGACCTAATCAGCGTAGACCTCGGGTTAATTTAGAAGCCACCCTAGCTTCTCTTATGTGCTTATCTGCAATCTGCAACCTCACCACTAGATGCCACTAAATCATAAACACTGCTTCTTCAACTGCAGTAGCCTCAAAACCCGTTGTCAACATAGGCCATTCAGCGGATGTGCATGTGAAACTAGCACCTGCTGTAAATGTTCGCAAAATACGGACTCTCTCAATCTGTAATGATCTAAAATGAAATCAATTAGACATTCATGAGAGATTCACATGCATTCCCCTGGCAAACGTTTTAATTATGTTCTGTAAATGAGGCCTAACTGACCTTTTGAAAGAGAGCTATTCATAGTTCAGTTTCCACAGTGGCCTCCGTGGTTCAGATAATCTATTTTGCACGTGTCGAATAGAGCTTACACAATTAGGTCATTTCAGATAGGGCGAAGTGACAACATAATCTGCAAGACTGACCTAATTACTGTCTTGTGGTCTAGTGAATGAGGCATCCATATTGGCGAATGAAAAGTACTTCAACAGGTGCTTGATGTTTGACTGGCAGTTGATCATAGGTCATTGAGTCGTACACTGTGGTCAACTTATGTCACCGTCTTAAGTGTCTTATCCATTAGAAAATTGTCTAGTTCCAATTTTATTGTTAAGTTCAGACTTTTCGGCAAAACAAGAGCGCAATGCTACCAACTCTTAACTCTCCGATGTTTGAGGTAACTGCAGCCCCTCCGATGTCCGACCCATTTTCTTCTTTTTTTTTAAATAGTCAATTTTTCTGACTTCCTGAGCAATGGTACTTACCATGAGATCTGACTGAATCATCCTCACTGACTTCAATTAATGCATTAAAATCATAGGGCATCTTTAAACAACCAAGACAACTTCGTAGGCAAACAGCAGAGAGGAATTATTCATCTGTAATTTCTTTTTTACACGAATCAGACTTTTAAATTATTCGCAAACAGTGAAAAACTGCACACAAAAGTGAGACTTCAATCAGGAAAGTCTTCACAGCTGTTCTTTCCTTATTTGTTCCGACCTGCGGGTGAAATAAAGCTCCCTTACCTTTCAGACATTCTTTGTAATCATAATCAGTAGGCCAAGAAAAGCACTTGAAGGTTGAGCCGAGTCGATCAGTTTTTCCCAACATCCTTTCCTCTATTAACCTTCGAGGTCGAGACCACTGCCTTCAGAGGCAGCAACGAAAGGTATTCACCCCCCCCCACACACACACACACACACACACACACACACACTCCCACCCGTGCTGTAAGGAAGCTAATGAATGCATTTGTCATATCTCTAATGGCTCACTATATCACCGCAGCACCTTCACATGATATTTATGGTAATCATGACTGCAGAGAAGCAAAACATTCTGTTTTAGGATTTGTGAGTTTCCGTGTCCCGAGCACAGCTGATGAGACACTTTGGCAGAACATTAAATTGACTGTACCGAATTTCCTGAACCGAACTTGTGAAACTGTTGATACGGTGCCACGGTAAATGATTACCTAAACGCGCACAGTTTGGAAATTGGTATTCACATCAGCAAGAGAGCAAAAATGACAAACTAATGATGAGTCGACTCTACTATTGATTGGAGCTGGCTTATTTTCGTCCCTGCGGCCTGACACAAGCCCACACATCCAAACCAACTATATCGGCTTGAAGTTATGATGAGATGTTTTTACCGATACCAAATCTTGAAACTTCTTTTTAACTCTTCCTTTTTTTCTTTTCTTTTTTTGCCTCGCAAATCTAATCCAACAGCAGAACTTCATCTGCTTCCATTAGTCCCAAGTGACTTAATTCTGAAACTGCAGTTTTTATCTTCAGTATGCACTCTAAATGCAAATGACCAAGTGTCTCGGGTTTTAGTGAGTACAGAGCACAGCTAAAGAAGACGACAAAAGACAAGTGTCCATAAGAAATATGTTAAGACTGTTCAAGAGGAGAAATTATTGCACAAATTCATATTTTCCACAACTATTTTTGTCATCAGTTTACAGCAAAATTACGCGTGGGAGTGTTGAAGTTTGCACAATGGGAAGTTTGAGCCAGTAGCATATTTCATTTGTGTTTCTTAGACTTTCAAAAATATATTTTGTGTAGCATGAATAATGGTGTCTCAGTATGAGAGTATAGAGAGAAATATTTGTTTAACATTTCTGAAGGGCGTCTCTCGCAGCTTCTATCGAAACAAGAACACGTACATGTGAGAAGAAGCCGCCTGACTGCACCGTTCTGATGCACTTTAAAAAGCATACTTGATCAGCAATTCCTTCTACGAGCCCACACATCCCCCAGACTTGAAAAGACACCTCCTGAAGGTTTGGGGCACAGAACAGAGTCGATAACAGAGAGACGCCTCGGCAGAGACACTTTGCTCTGTTGACAGAAGACATTTGTGGGATATTTTCATAAACCTACTGCCCTCATGTGGTTGATTCTGGGTCACAGTCAGCTCTAAAACAACATAAAATGTTGACGACAGTCACTGAGTTCTCAGATATATAATACAGGGTGCTCGTCAACTGCTACATCCTGCAGGATATCTCCATCCACGCCTTTCATTCGGTCCAAACAGCAAGTGATGGAGTACCAACAAACGACTGATGATTCCTGCCTCCTCAGGGAAAACCCCATGATCAGGCTAATTTAGGAAACAGCCGAGCTTTCGTTCAGTACAGACTTTTAGTGACGAACATGTTCTCCTCTCGGTTGTTTGATTCTACAACACAAGACCTGCAAAGTTTGCATGTCTTATTGTTTACCCACAAGAGTCTAATTTATGTGTTAAACTACTCACTTTACATCACTGTGTCAATAACGTCTATCAGCGAATATTGTTTGGTTTTATGTCGTGTTTTACATCACCTGACAGTTCATCCTCACCCTTTGCAAAGCTGAATTTGCCATAGTTGTGAACGCAACACCGACAGGAAACGGTTACTTAATTTGGGCCCGAGCACCGAATACTTTCACGTGCTCCGTCGAGCTGGTTGGTGACGTCGACGTCAAATCGGGTCAGAATAGCCTTAACCCTCCCGTTGTCCCAGGGTCAAAATGACCCGCAGCTGTGTTCAACCAAGTTCTATTTTATTTTTATATTTTTTGGGGATCATTGGTGACAAGGAGGCTGTGAGGGTTTCTTTTAAAGAAACCCTAAAAGTCTCCTATAAAAATATAAAAATATAAAAATAAAATGAAATAAAATAGAACTTGGTTGAACACAGCTGCGGGTCATTTTGACCCTAGGACAACGGGAGGGTTAAGACATCGATGATGATGATGATGATATATTGAGAAGCCCGTGCTTTTTTTGTGAAAGGGAGTCACCAGGGCAATGCGGCAAAGTTTGATGTTTGGCCGTGATACAGGAAATTGATGTTTAAGGTCTAGGTCTGCTCCAAACATCATAAAACCTTTGCACGAGTCAGGCACCAACTTTCATGAGTTTGTGAGCAAGTTAAAGCTGCCAAAAAAGAAGAATAAGGAACGAGAACCAGGAAATTACAACTGCAAGTTAAAACGTTGCAACTGGTTCTGCTCGTCCAAATTTTGGACAGTATACTATGGTATGACTATTTTTTTTTTTTCATATTTCGGACGACATGCTATAATGTGACTTTTTATTCATATTTCGGATGACATGCTATAGTGTGACTTTTTTTCATATTTCGGAAGACATGCTACAGTATGACTTATTTTACTTATTTTGGACATGCTGTATTATGACTTTTTTTCATATTTCAGATGACATGCTATAGTATGACTTTTCTTTCATATTTTGGACGATATGCTTTAGTATGACCGTTTTTTCACATTTCCACCGACATGCTACAGTATGACTTTTTTTTCACATTTCGGAACACATCCTATAGTATGACTTTTTCACATTTCAGACATAATGCTATAGCATGACTTTTTTGTCATTTCAGACTAAAAATGTATTTTTCATAATTTGGACAGCATGACTTTGTTATAAATTTATTTTTATATTTTTTTTTGGACCATGCATGTCACCAGCAGGAAATGAACTAACGACCTTCTCACTGTGAGTTACCAGCGCTAACCACTTCACCATTGTGCCTGTGATACTGTGACTTTCTTTTGTGCTTTTGAGGAAACGCTGTACTATGACTTTTTTTCATATTTCAGACAACATGCTATAGTATAGTATTAATCGGTAACTTATGTCCAAAACCGTCATTACCTTGACGCAGATCGAAGAAGGCTGTGTCCGGGTGGTAGAGGGGGACGGCGAGGAGGGCAGATTTATACAGTTTTAGACTTCCGTGACGATATGATGTCATAACATTACGGAAGTGCAAACGGCTCGCTGGATTACTGGATTAGGGCTGTGTGCATTAATGGGTTTATTAATCGTTTTGACCCTTACACAGTGTTTATCTTGAACCCACACCCGCTTTACTATGTAAAAAGCTAATGAAAGTTAAATTTATACAATATGGGGCCTTTACATTTTAGCTGAAAGAAGCTGAAACTGCAATGGACATTGTAATAGAGGTTAAAGTTTCTTTTTAAACACAGAAATTTTGTTTGAGGTGGTGAGTAAAATTCATAAAGTTGAAGTAAAAGTGCTGGCCATGAAATTGACTGTATGTGATAAATTGAGCTGGAAGTGACAGTTAAATCCCTGTGTATAAAGGACGAGTCACCTAAAGTCAGCTGAAGTCGAAGCAGGGAAAGCAGTTAAAGTAAATGATGTATGAATAGTGGAAGTTGAGTTTTTTTTCTTTTTTTTTTTTCTTCAAAGGTTAAGACCTTAGACTTAAAAGGAGCTGCTGAGGTGTCAGCTATAATCAGTGTAATCACTGAAAGCAAATGAACTCTGTCACTGTCAATGAGACAGTCACTTGATATGCAAATGGTGAGAGCAGTTGAGTTGTCATTTGTCGAGTCACAGATGAAAGCAGTTGAAATGTCATCAGGGAAGTGAAGGATAAAGATAGTTAAAATGTCAGTGTTGTGTAAAACAACTGCTCTGTAAAATGCAGCTTTACAGCTTCTGAGATTTCATCCACACATGGCCAGCCAAGTGATGCCATACTGTATCTACCATATGTAAATCGTGCATCCAGAATAAAAAATAAAAAAAAAAAAAGGGCACAAAGAAATAGTAGAATTCGAAATCTAGCTGAGGAGATGTTTCCGAGGTTGCAAAATGTATTTACTGAGTCGAATGCTGCTTTTCTTTTCATGCCTTTCACTTTTCTCCCATCAACTGTCTCGCGATGCATCAGACCATTGTGCTGCTCGACGCCTGTAGATAAATCTACCGCTTCTACACGGCGAGTTGCATTAATGGTCAGTGATTGAAAGCTGAATGTGTATTCAGAGAGGGACAGTTTTGGTCCTGTCGTCCACAGCAAACAAGACCCTTGTCTCCTGTTACTCTATATGTGACTCTCTTTCTTCATTTATATCTTCTTCTCTCTCTCTTTCTTATTCTCTGAAATGCTCAGTTAAGTTTTAATGCACACCAACTTTGATGCACAATTTTTCTCCTTTTGCCTTAAACTCATCAACTTTGTCTTTTTATCCCGAGGTTTGTTTTTTGCCCACTCTGAACACACCAGTAACCTTTCCTGACTCCATCCTTCCACTGTGCCCCCAATTAAACTTGTGACCCAAAATATCTGCCACTCTGGCTCACAAGCTAAAGAAAAATTAACATCAGTACTTAATGCTTTTACTCAAAAAAAAGGAGACAGATCCGGCCAAGAGTTTTCTACGCAAAACAAAACCTCATAAAAGGTTTGTTTTTTTTATTTTATTCCATGCATGAAAAACCACAGAAATTCATAGAATTGACAATAACAGAATGTTTATTATCATACAACTACCATTAACGTCTGTTACTTTATCATAGCTATAAAATATAATCCCCTGCCCATCACTTTGAAATTCTAATCCTTTCTTTGTGTTGAAGTGATAGTGAAGTTTTATATACAAATATGTCTCTAAAATATAATCAAAGAAACACCTTTAAAATCTGCTGAAAAAATATATTGGTGTCTTAGACAGTGAGAAATATAATAACATTTTGCCTCTCCATCACTCCGTAATTCACAGTTTTATATATAAAAAAAAAAGTGATTATAAGTGAGTGATTCATTTTTTTTCTTTAACTATTCAGAATACCTAGCTATACCCTTACAGTTACTTATTTTTGATACTCAGTGTAAACCACCTACTGATCTTTTCATGTGGCAAAAACATGTTGGATTTTTCTCCATCGGAGATGGGGTATTGACTGAGCATATGATTAGCAAAATATACATAGCACATAATTAACAACCTGCAGCGATACATCTTGGAAACCTTCAGAAGAGACCGAACAATTGGATCTTTGACGATTAAAATTTACTGCGGCACCTTGTCAGGCTCCTTGTGCTCACTAATGGCGCAAAGACTTCTGGTCCAATCTTAGCATGAGATTACTCTTTTTTTTTCGAGCTGACTGCAGAGACAACGCTCCCCCAGAGTCCCGACGGACATTATGCACCTGTTTTTACAGGCAGAGTAACACGCCTTGTGACAATGGTTAACCGACGTGAAATATTGCCGGAGTATCCCTTTAATATAAAGCGTGTGTGCCAGGTTGCTTGAGAACATCAATAAATGTTGCTTTGCAGGTCGTAATCATAGTTTTAGACACCCTTATGATGTTGAAATCTTCATAGTGTATTTGTCTGACACCTAACAGTTAGTGGAAATCCATACCCGGTATTAAGTCATGTCAGTGTTGTTTATAGCCCACATTTACTACGAAGGGGAACTCAGGGGGCTTCACATGAATCTGTGTTGGAGAGCAGCCATTCAATTACAGCTGCACTATCTGCACAGCACTGTGCAGGAGTATCTGACAGTTAGATTCGGAAAGTGTTGATATTATCACAATAATGATAGAAAAATCTTTCATTGTTTTTCTTCTCAGAGCTGTTCTATCATTCGGGGTTTTCAGCTTCATCGATCTTCCACTGTCACCTTCGGGTATGTCTGACTATAAAGTCTCTCATTTAAAAACACTATACGAGTACCTGATTTATAACCTGTCAAAAAAAAAGAAAAAAGGAGTACCTGTTGTTTATGTAGCATGTGTTAGTTTTGCCTTCATATTTTGGACAATAATCTATAAATCAGTAATATATGGTACAGGAAACTAGTTTAAAAATTCTCTGGGTTAAATATTGGTACAGTGGTGTGAAAAAGTCACAACCTGCAGCGATACATCTTGGAAACCTTCAGAAGAGACCGAACAATTGGATCTTTGGCCCTGTGTGAAAAAGTGTTTGCCCCCTCCTGTTAAAACATAACTTAACTGTGGTTTATCACACCTGAGTTCAATTTCTCCAGCCACACCCAGGATTGATTACTGACACACCTGCTCTCAATCAAGAAATCACTTCAACAGGACCTGCCTGACAAAGTGAAGCAGAGCAAAAGATCCTCAGAAGCTAGACATCATGCCGAGATCCAAAGAAATTCAGGAACAAATGAGAAAGAAAGTAATTGAGATCTGCCAGTCTGGAAAAGGTTATAAAGCCATTTCTAAAGCTTTGGGACTCCAGTGAACCACAGTGAGACTCATTATCCACAAATGGAGAAAACATGGAACAGTGGTGAACCTTCCCAGGAGCGGCCGGCCGACCAAAATTACCCCGAGAGCGCAGCGACGACTCATCCGAGAGGTCACAAAAGGCCCCACAACAACATCTAAAGAACTGCAGGCCTCATTTGCCTCAGTTAAGGTCAGTGTTCATGACTCCACCATAAGAAAGCGACTCGGCAAAAATGGCCCGCATGGCAGAGTTCCAAGACCAAAACCACCGCTGAGCAAAAAGAGCATTAAGGCTCGTCTCATTTTTGCCAGAAAACATCTCGATGATCCCCAAGACTTTTGGGAAAATACTCCGTGGACTGACGAGACAAAAGTTTAACTTTTTGGAAGGTGTGATTACATCTGGCGTAAAAGTAACACCGCATTTCAGAAAAAGAACCATACCAACAGTAAAATATGGTGGTGGTAGTGTGATGGTCTGGGGCTGTTTTGCTGCTTCAGGACCTGGAAGACCTGCTGTGATAAATGGAACCATGAATTCTACCGTCTACCAAAAAATCCTGAAGGAGAACGTCCGGCCGTCTGTTCGTGACCTCAAGCTGAAGCCAACTTGGGTTCTGCAGCAGGACAATGATCCAAAACACAGCAGCAAGTCCACCTCTGAATGGCTGAAGAAAAACAAAATGAAGACTTTGGAGTGGCCTAGTCAAAGTCCTGACCTGAATCCTATTGAGATGCTGTGGCATGACCTTAAAAAGGTGGTTCATGCTGGAAGACCATCCAATGTGGCTGAATTACAACAACTCTGCAAAGATGAGTCGGCTAAAATTCCTCCACAGCTGTAAAAGACTCATTGCAAGTTATCGTAAACGCTTGATTGCAGTTGTTGCTGCTAAGGGTGGTCCAACCAGTTATTAGGTTTAGGGGGCAAACACTTTTTCACACAGGGCCATGTGAGTTTGGATTTTTTTTTCTCCCTTAATAATAAAAACCTTCATTTAAAAACTGCATTTTGTGTTTACTTGTGTTATCTTTGACTAATATTTAAATTAGTTTGATGCTCTGAAACATTTAAGTGTGACAGACATGCAAAAAAATTGGAAATCAGGAAGGGGGCAAACACTTTTTCACACCACTGTATGTAAGTTAGGCAGTTTCTATGAATTTTAGTCTCAGTAACATAGGCTGCTGCTGTAAATTAATTACTCCTCTTGTATTTGCATGCATAATATTTAAAGGTCGCATTCACTTTCCTTTCCTTTTGTAGCTGTTGTTCTTTTTAAGCTTTTTCAATACAGCTGACATTTCATTTAGCTTCATTAAATACACATTTCAGGCATTTAGCTGATAGACATAGTGGAGAAGAGGCAAATTAAAACAATAGGAGTCCGAGAGTTTGAAGTCAACAACAATTTTGACAACAAGTCGCGGTCGAGTGACTTCTTGCCACACTGACAACAAGATCACAGAAAAAGATTTAATGAGAGGGACAGCTGTGGCATGACCTGATGGTTGACCTTATCCCAAACATGTTGAATACTTTTTAATCTCCTGTTATTCAAGTTGGTACAAAGGGATGATATTTCCATCATCTATAATGTTTTATTTTTTGTTGTAATTGTATTATTGATTTTAGATTTTGGAGGAAATTGCTACATTAGTTTCTCCATAACAAGTATTTGACTTTACGGATAAAGAATTACATAAAACACTGGTAGGTAAGCTTGGCTTCGCTCACCTGAACCTGCATCAGCAATAACCACCTGCATGTAAATGCAACAGTTTTAGTAATCAGGTAATATAGGTAGTGAAATTTAAAAAAAAATTTGAGTCTACCACCTCAGGGTATACTCATTGACTGTATATTAAAGTGGACGTAGCTTTGGGGTATGAAAAATAAGGCCGAGGTGGAAGTGCCTTAAGCTGCAATGTCACCGAGTGCCGCTAGAGGTCGGCTCCAAAAGACTCCGGCTCCATAGACTCCCATCTAACGAAAAGACATTTTTAACCAGTCATTTTGAATTTGCTAGTGAAAGTCGTTCCTTCTTATTTTTCAGGCAGTCCGTCTGAAAATAATTAGAAAATAAGCTTCAAAAAGCAGTGTTGTTGTTGTTTTTTTTTGTTTTTGTTTTTTTTGGGGGGGCATGTCTGTTTGATTGACAGTCAAAATACGGGTATCCGTGGGTATGACACGGGTTTCCTATCAGATCGAGTCAGCTCCACCACCCGCTTCCCCCCAGCTCGTCCAAATATGGTCACTCCAAACCGCTCCTAACTAGCAAGATGGCGCCGGCCAAAATCCAAACTAGAGGCTTCGTAACAGCCGTTCACGAACCAACGAGTGACGTCCCTGCTGGTTGCCGCTTGGTTATAACCAGTAGAATATGATATTTACTAATGTTAGAAACTTAGATACATATGGCTTGACTCCTTTAATTGTCAATTTTGGCCACCGTGGCTGGTGATTAGCTAGTTACAGAGTAATGAGGACCCTCGAGTCCCACACTCACTGTAATTTAACACTACCTGTCCACAATTTTGTATTTTTTTTTTCAATACAGATTTTGATTCTTATACATAGAAATGAATCTGTGTTTTTGTTCCAATGTGCTCTGAGTGAACCTTTCTTAGTGTTCCGCAGAATACAAACACTCACATTTCACAGCCTGTTACCGTGTGACTCCTTCGTTCTCCCACTGCGCTGCTGTTCGTGCTCATCAGCTTCATCCGGATGACACTATGGGCAGAGAGGAGCACGAGATTGTCCACCAGAGAATTCATTAGCGGCCCTGAATTGCACGGTGCCATCATCCCTTTGTTTGTTTGAGGGAGCCAATGAAATTAAGGCTCGTGGGCGGCCGGAGGCAGCGACACCGCCACTTGCGGCAGGAGAACAGTAATTGGACTGTGTGTGTCAGATAAATCCAGCTCGTGACAAGCCACTCAGCGCAGTGTCGCCTTGGCCGCGATGCAAAGTCGTCTCTCAGCCTCCCCACTGACCAGTAGTCGCTTCCTTAACTTTTCAGTGGCGTTATTTCCGGTCAGCAGAGTGAAAAGCCTTTTGAACGCTTCTCTCTAAGCATCGAGTGGCTTTAAGAGAAGCAAAGGAGGACCTTGGTTGTTGTTATTATTAACATGATGAAACTTCAGACTGTTTTATTTGGGACAGATGATGAAGTACAAATCAGCTAAACAGGACTGCACAGAGCATGTAAAACATGTTAAACAGTTGTCCGATACAAAATGGATTTCCTCTTCAGCTACAGCTATATTCATCTCATGGTGTATTTTTTTTTTTTTCTCAAATGAAATCCTTCAAGAGGAAGATTGCCACGTTCCATTGTTTCCCAATGTCAGTACAAAGTATGAAACACAGCAGTGAAAGAAATACCTCAATGTACAATAATAAATAATGGAATGAAAGCAATGGTAAACATGTTTTGCATTGAGACAGTTTGACATTTAAAAGATGTTTCATTTAAACAGAGTACATAAAATTGGAGTGTGAGTTTATGTAGACAATTAAAAAAAAAATACTGCTTTTAGGTATGCTTAAGTATTCATTGCAAATACATTATGCACATATTTTTACAAGCAGGTCAGTGTAAGGAGAAAATATCATTTTTCTTTTCCATATTTCAGCAGAACTAGCTGTGTTCATGTCAGTTTCTACTTTTTAAAGTTATGAATACTATTTCAAGTCAAAAGTAGTAAAAGTAGTGTTTTTTATTATTTTTTTAATGTATAGTGTAAAATGAATCCCCATTTGCAGCCAGAGGCTTTTTTGGCTGTGGCTGGAACAAAAACTTTTCTACCCGTAACTTTGGCAGGTAACTTGTCATCATTCTAAAAAAAAAAAAAAAAAAAACTTGGCTTGTTAAATATTAAAAGATGTTGTTGAATTTTGGAAGGTGTAATGTAATAATAGTGCACTGCAGAGTAACACCTCTACGTTTGCGTGTCTAAACATGCACAGGTGACCTTTTCATGTTTTCCTCTTCACTGGCGAGATCTTAATGTCTTTTCTTCCAACTGCTGCTCGTCTGTGTAACGTGGCGTCCTCGTCCTCTCCTGTCTGCTGCTTGGCAAAGTTGACAAACACCTGAACAACAGGCAAACTGAATCAGTAAATTATGAAAAACTTTTTTTTTTTTTAATGCCCGGTATTCAAAGTCATGATTTATTGATATCCAGCATGATATTAAATATATTTAAAATGCCAATCTTACAAAAAATAGATTTGTAATGTCAATGTATAGTCAACAACTCTAGCTCCTCCCATGTGGACACAAATTTGGAAGTGAACGTAATGGGATCAAAAATTATAATACAGTATGAGGGGGAAGCTTTAACCTGCGTCTGAAAGTATTCCAATTTTCATCGCTTGATCAACATCATTTTTGTGACTACTGGTATGTGTGAATTTGTGATCCCGCCATGGACCTGAAACTAGAGCATCACATTTTGTGTAAAATGTTTGGGTGACAGAACAGAGTCACTTGGAGCCAAAATTGTGTTGCATCCATACCTGGTCCAGTGTTGTCTGGGAAACGGAGTAGTCCTCGATGCTGAGCCGGTCTTTACTAGCCACCACCAGCTGAAATATCCTGGCGAGGGAGGACGAGGCAATCTCGTACTGCAGCGTGTTGTAGTGCTTCTCCCGCTGAATGCAGCCGGGGAACGAGCTCTCCATAAAACTCTCGACGGGCTCCAGCTCGGGGGACAAGCCGGCTTTAGCTGCCTTAATTTTCATGGTCACCACGTAGCCATCACCAAACCTGAATCAAGGAAACACAGTATGTAAACATCACGCACTTTTCTTTGGTGGTTAATTCGAACCAGTAACATTATATGCGCGTTTTGAGCCCCCAAAGCCATTTTGTAAATTTATATTATTGCTATTTTCAAAGTCCGAAAATATTTGTTTTCATAAATTATGACCACGTTAGAAGGCAGAATCAATCACAGTGAGCACACTCATGAACACGTATTTTGTGAGCATGAAGGTCGGACATTTAAATGGTATGTCAACAGTGTGTAAGTGTTTGAAACTCTTACTTGTATTTGAGATGCTGGATGGTACCCAGACACTTGAAGGTCCCATTGACCATGATGGCCAGTCGAGTGCACAGAGCCTCACACTCCTCCATACTGGTGGAAAACAACAATAATCCATCTTAATTTTTTTTCACTGCCGCTGTTACACGTCTACGACCAATTTGTCATCATTTCATAGATCAAGCAAATAGCAATCTCATCAACAGCTGTTGGCACAACAGTTAACTGTGTTTGGTCAGCTGCTGCAGGAAGTGTGTGCAGTGGAGTCGTGTCATAATTAGAAGTCGAACCTGTGGGATGTTAGCACCACGGCCCGGCCGTCCTGAATGACACTCATGATGGCGTTCCACAGGAAGCGCCGAGAGTGCGGGTCCATCCCCGTCGTGGGCTCGTCCTAAACAAACACAGCCGCAGACAAACAAACAAACAACAAATGTGACTCCTGAGTACAATGTTCCATACGAATGGAGACCCAAATTCTTATCTCTATCAGCATATGGCAAAGATCTCAGATTTATGCCAATTTGAATTGAACTGCACAGATTCTTGCCAATGTATAAAACATTCGAGGCCAGGCTTGACTGAACCCATATGGTTTCCCATCTGGATCCGTAGACCATTTCATTGATAAATCCCTGCATAAAACCCAAAAACCCAAACAATAGGCTTGTGAGATTGTCGCCATTGGCTAACTCACCAGCAGCACCAGCGCTGGGCAGCCAATCATTGCGATGGCTGTGGAGAGTTTACGCTTGTTGCCTCCGCTGTACGTCCCGGCACAGCGGTCGGCATATTCTGTCAGACCCAGCTTCTGGATGCCCCACTCTGCCACCTACAGGGGGAAGAGGAGCTGTGTTCAGTGCCCACTTCAATCCAAGGGTGGCTTTTGGGACCGTTAACTAAACCTTTCATAACATCAGAGCAAAAATAAAAGGACAAAACAACCATTAGCAAATAATGAGTAAGAGGAAAGAGGATGCACACAACATTACAAAACAAAACTGATAAGCTCTCTCTTGTGTTTATGTCATTTGGGCAACAGAGTGAAACATGCTTAGACAGTTCAATATGTGGAGCAACTGGAGTCCCACTCACTCTGGGGATCTCTGACTCAGGTACCCCTCGGAGACGAGCGTAGAGGTAGAGATGCTCCCTGCCGGTGAGGAGCTCATCAATGGCATCAAACTGAGGGCAGTAGCCCATGTTCTGGTGCACATCTAGGATCGCTGTCAGGATGCTACAGAATAAGACACAAAATGCCAGTCATTGCAGTGAGCCAACAGCACGTAAAATGGCAAGAATAACAAAACATCAAATGGTTCTGGAAGGGAATTTGACCTGTTTAGTCATTACTGTTTTCTATAGCTGCAAAAAGCAGATTTCTCTGAACAAAATTGTATAAAAAGGAGTAAACACATTGCAAAAATGACATTTAATCTTATTGTTAATTATATTTTAGTTTGATGGACAAATTTGTTTGCCAGTTAATCCATCAGTGCTACCCAATGAAGTCATGGAGTCTCCACATAAATCTGCAGCGTCACAAGATTTTTGTCCAAAGGTGATTTTCGACTCTGGCAAGTATTCAAACGGGCAAACTTTCAAATAGTTGGAGTGAAAATATTTCTCATGAGACAGAATACTGGCACCAAAATAACTAGCTCTACAACAAAATGAGATCTATGACTTCAAAAACTAATCATCAATCAAGTCCTCCTTCCTTCCTTTTGTTTAATTTTTTTTTTTAATTTGGAGTACCAAAACAGTCAGATAGTATTAATACACAGTTGACGTCAGATTGACCTTCCCTGTGTTCGAACTGTCTTAATGCATTAAACTCGTTCTGGTTGTCACCAATCAGGAACTGTGCTGGAAAAATTACGTTTAGAAAAAAAAAGAAAACACCGTCCATTGCAACCCTGAACACCGTTTGTGTTGTATCCATAGTTGTTTTTTTTTTCTTTGCTTCATGTACCTGTAACCAGCCACAGTCGCCTCCCCAGAGCTGACATCAGTGTCACCTGTCAGCATTTTGAAGGTTGTCGTCTTTCCAGCTCCATTAACTCCCAGTAGACCAAAGCACTAGCAGAGAAAAAGACAACCAGACTCTCGATTCAAGGACGGATCAAACACTGAAAATGAAGCGCTGAAATGAACTCAGTATTCCGCAGAATGACTTACAACATCATTATGAAACCTTTAACATCCTACCTTGCTTGACTAGGCTGCCTAGAAATGTCCATTTACATGGACTTAAATGCATGTTTTAAAAAGAATTATGAAAACCTTAACACTGAAATTTAAACAAACACTCCAACATAGATGAGAAATAAATACACTTCTCAATATTGCAAAGAATCTTATAGTCCATCTGTAACACTCTGACTGAAAGCTGAATTAGTGTGGAGGTTTACTTGAAGAAACACAGAGAAAACTTGTAGCAAATAGAAAAGACAGTAGTAGATCTTGATGTTAGTGACTTTACCTCTCCTGCGGGGACTCCCACACAAATTCGGTCCACAGCTGCCCTCTTCCTGCCCACGTATGTCTGTGCAGAGAAGGCAGGAAAACAATAATAACTCAATTTTTCTGTGTAATAACGTTGAAATAATGGCAAAAATGTGGAGGGAAAAATATAATAAATTAAATTATTAATTCTGTACTATATATATATATATATATATATATTTAGATGTTTAAATATTTGCTTTGTCTTTGTCTGTTAGGGACTGTTTGAAAATAATTAAGGAGGAAGGATGAGGGCTGAATTTTTTTATGTATATTGTAGATGTATATGCATACATATCCTCCTCCCATTATTAGTGAAAATGCAGCTTGAGCACTGCAATATGTTTCTCTAGAATAATTCAAATCTCTGATTCAGTGATCAGAAAAATATCCTCTCGTTCACTCTTAACAAATAGACTACTCTCCTATGAGTAATAAAAAGTACATAACCCCCCCCTCTTTTCAGGTTCTCCTCTCCCCTAATAATTAGCACACTTTCCCTTATTTCCTAATATCATAATGCAACAGTTCATACTTTTCATAGGTAGCTGTTCATAGGTACATTCATTTCTTCCTCAGAGAAAAAACAATAAAACCACATTTTTTTAACAGGCTTGGACGGATTTGTTCATGTTATTTGTAAGCCGTTTTGACTCTATTGTTTTGTCCATTTTATGGCTTGTTTTTATCTGTCCAAATGATTTTTTCTTTCTATTTCTTTGCAGTTATTTGCCTGCGAGGATGCTGAGTTCCTCAAAACATCACTGGTCAAATGAAACGGCTGTAATTCCAATGCGTGGGGTTTCCTTTTGTGTTCAGCACTTATCCCACTGAGGTTTTGTGGATGTGCCCACGAATACTAACTTATGCTGTCTGCTTCTTCTACTCTGACCTTTTATTCAAGTGGATACGTATATGAATACAGAACAAAGGATGAATGAAAATTAAAGCTGAATTTGAAATGACTTATATTGCTTTTCAGACCAACCTGGAGGAAAACCAGGAGCTTGCATTAAATACACTGTCTGTTATATTCTTTACGTTTAATTTGAAATTGAGATGTCAGGAGTCAGTGATTTTTACCTTCGAGAGGTCCCTGATCTGCAGGATGTCTGTCTTGCTGCCGCCATCATAAATCCGCCGCCTCTCTGCTGCCACGTCGTCGTCGTCATCTTGTATCAGAGTCTGCCTGTAGTCCGATAACCTGAAGGGTCGAGAGTAACATTTGTTTGGAGGCTTCTACGACAACAGAGCTACACATTATCTTTAAGTTCTGACCCTGCGTACGTTTCTGATGTACTCAGGCTCTTACCAGTGATCCAAAAAGAACCTGTATTGGATCAGAAGATTCAGAATAAAGTAGACGAAGCCTTCCACTGCCATAAAAGCTATATTTTTCCCGACAAAGTCCCATCGGAAAGGGTCCGCTACGTGCTCTTCACCTGGAAACAGAGACGAGGACGATACGGAAAATGAACCCATTTTTCAGTGAGACATTTTATACATCTCAGGCAATTTTTCAAAGACAGAAACGAGTTACAATCCATTTTGGGTTTTTTCTGCCGAGTCATTTGTCACTCAAAAATCTGGCACAAATAGCGCTAAGCTGGTCAAAAAAAGTTCCACTGTGATTAAGATTACAAACTTCAACAAATTGAACCAAAGGAACAACTTTATCAAATCTTACATTTTAATTGGAAAATGTGTGCATGGAATTTTATCATGTCAAATAACACATACGTATAGAGTACTTACCAAACCGGGCATAAACATCAGTCACCGCCTGATTCATGGCCATGTCTATGAGTCCTCGCCCCAAGCAGAAGTGAGGGAACACCAGCAGGCATTTCTTCAGCCACTCATTGAACGTCAGTAAAGACTGGCAACAACAAAAAAACACAACAAAAAACACACCCACGTTTTCACTGATTCAACTCGTAAATATAAACACGTAAATATCAGACTTCATGTGATCATGACTGTTGTAGGAGACATATGTTGGGCTAAATGGTTCAAATGATTCATTTGTGAGAAGTATTCTATCTCTTTTAGTCGTCTGATTAACTTTTGCTTTGTTTACATGGTCAATTCTCTACCATTGCTCCAAACAGCGAAATCCAATACCGAATGTTTTTTTTTTTCAAATGGTGTTTGTGCATTTTCGACAGCAAAAATTCATATTAATTCATAAATGCTCAGACAAACTCTTTTTAGACTCTTATAAATACTGACACAGTGAAAATACGCCCTACTCAACCTCCAGTGCTTCTCTCATGACTCGCGGCGTGGGCGACGTGGAGAGAACCATCTGGAAGGAAGGACCGCTTCCATTTTGTTTTTTTGGACGCGGCGGGAAGCCACCCGAGCAACACCTCTGCCCTGTCATTGCTCGGAGTCCGACAGCTATCCTCTCTCTCTCTCTCTCTCTGTTATTGCCCTTCTAGCTTGCTAAATTGTTAGCTTCTGTGGCTTCTAGTCGGCGTCCATGTTGACTTGGAACGCCAAACGTACGGTGTATACGACTTCCCACGTTGTAACCACGAGCTCACGAGTTGCATTTAAACGCATCATGAACCTAATTTTGACCGCCCTGTTCTTGCGAGTGTTTTTGTTGTTCCAAACTTTTGCAAATGTATCTGTTCTCTGGCGTCATAAACAGACTTCAGACTTTAATTCATTGATCTCTTTTTTTTTTTTTTTTGTCACTTGAGGGCGACTAAATATTCAGAAAACACAATGTGTTGCGAGGAAAACAATTTACTTTTACAGATACAGCCGACGGGGAGTAACATTTGCATGCATTTGTAGACTTGTTTCCAGCCACCTGTACATCAATATTTACATCCACTGATTGGAAAAATTTAAATGATTCTCAGTGGTTAACTAAAAGATTCTCATTATTCAACTTTGTAAGGCAGTGTTGCTACAGGTTGTCACACTGCTCTCAAGTTGTCCAAAAAAATAAATCGACTTTAGGTTTAATTTGTAAATGTATTTCCGATGCACTCGGTGGTTCATCTCTGCTTCCAAAGGGTTGTTTGGCGTCTTGGTATTTTATCCATACGAAGTAGTGCACTGGTAAACCCAGCAACTACAAGACCTAATGAATGACTCAAATAAGCATCATCTGCAGTGAAAGGTTTGAAACTTTCAGAATAACTTATGCGAACAGACATTTATCAGTTTGGCTGTACATTTTCTTACAATATTTAATAATCAATATGCACTTACCCGATTGTTTTCAAAGAGTTCCAGGATGAATGTGATGGCACTGCTGTTGATGCCTATAAACAGGTTGATGCAGGACAGAGACACATATGCCGTGCTTGGGATGTTGAATATGTAGGACATGGGGTACATCATGGGCGTCACTGACCACCTAAAGGCAGAGGAGACAGAGAGAAGAGAAATATATATTTTATTCAAATCAGGCATTGAGTAGTTTTTGGTGTGGTTTGTTTGTTTGTTTGTTTGTTTGTCAGCAGAGTTGAGCAAAAACTACAGAACTGATTTACATGAAACTTGGTGGAAGGGTGTAACCTGGGTCAACGAACAACCCAATGAATTATGGAGCTCATCCGAGTCACAGTGCAGATCCAGGAGTTATTTTAACATCATCATTATCGTGAACATTACGAGATGGATAGTATCGTTCTATTAGTAGAGAAAACACATTGGCCATTCTAGCAAGACTATGACTCCAGATCACAATCAACATTTACAGGTACCAGTAATCCTCTGGGATACACATTTAATTGCTCAAACTTAATGCAGTTTGTGGTTTCATAGGGGAGAACCAGAAATGTGAGGCTTCAGCCAACAAGCCTTCTTTTACATCATTTGAATAGTTTTGGAAATACATCCGGACATGTTCATTGGTTTCAGATGCGTATTTGCATATCATAGAAGAGTGGACTATTGGCCTTGGCGGAGGTTGGTTCTCTTCAAGTTTTGTTTTCATGACATTTATGCATTTTGTCCTTCCTCTATGAATTTTCTTGTTGGTGAACTGCAGTTATTCAGCTCCCGTCTCATTCACTTACACATTTGTTTTTGTTTTAGAGGTGAGACGTCCTAATAAGGCCCTTTGGGTGCTCCCCAATAAACTGGAACTACCTCACCGGCACAATCTGTGCTTCCTTTCTTAACTTTTTTTTTTTTGTTGTGCGTTTGCAAAACAAAACTGATTTAAATTAAACTAAGTAACGGCTTACCCATAGAGCAGAAGCAGTGCTATTAGTGCTGGCAGGTTGGATGGTGATGTGTAACACTTTTTGTCAAAAGCCATGAAAATGCCAACAACCATCGCAGTGCTGAGACAGTAGTTCATCTGAGGGGAACAAACATTCAGAGTGAGAAATCCAATATTACAAAATAAAACAAAATGGGGAAGAAAAAAAAAGCAAAACAAGCAAAAGTTGCCAATATATGTAATAATAAGTAAGTCATTGCTGTAGCCCCGAATAACGGATGGACTTCATTGTTCAAAAACGTGAAAACTTTTAGAACAGTTTATACAAAATAAATAGAAAGGTTTTATTGATAATATGGGATGTGTATCTTGACCCTAACCTTCCCTTCACTCACCATGTCCCAGCAGAAGTTGGCCACCCAGTAAACCAAAGGACTGACCCCACTGACAAACTGCAGGTGCTTTGCCTTGGTCACACGCTCCTGAATGAGGTAGAGGACGAAGCTGGCGGGGATGAAGGACATGGCGAAAATCACGCAGATTGCCACCACGGCGTCCACTGAAGTGGTCAACCTGAAGGAGGAAGCAGGTGAAGTCAGTGCTGCTCATTCTGATCTGGGATTTTGATTTCAGGTGTTCAAAAATGACACACTATTATCAGATTGTGCAAATTCCCATCTGCACAGAATGCATTTAGGAAATAAGGTGAAAATATATTGTCTGGCTGAAAAATGCACTTGCAAGGTTTATTACAGGATTCACATTTAATCAGTAACCTGCACTGTATATTATCATAGCTGAAATTATTTGAGGCTTTGACCTCCCTCAGGATACATTTTTTGTTCATGAAAAATTTAACAAATTGGTACAATTAATTATATATTTGCAGCCCTTACAAAAAAGAAAATAACGCATGTAGAGATATTAAAACTGAATACTGTGACACTTCTAAAAATAATTGCTAAAAATAAAACTTGGACATATAATTTGCACATGTAGGCTGAAATTGGTGTGAACATGAAAGAACAGAAGAATTTTACAGCATCTATGTCTTTTGTAAAGCAGCAAACCCAACACAAAAATTACCCTGGACTCTTATGACTATAAACCATGACCTGTTGAAGTTTACACTGTTGTTAATGTACAAGCAAACACATGGAATTTAAGGATAAAAAGTTTAAAAAAAATATGAAGGCATTACTCACACAGTGACTTCAGAAAGCTGCTCTTTGGTGAGGTTCAGAGGGTGGTTGATCGCGGTGATGCCGAACTCGACAGGTTTGGCCGATCGGGGCAGGAAGGCCCGCAGAATGGCGTTATTGGCCACATTCATGAAGACCACCACGGCGTGCCAGCCTTTGTTGTTGTACCATACCTAACAAGAGAGTAGGAAATTGAACATCTCACAGCAATTACCACCCTGACAGATGATATAAGATGACCTTCCTTTATATATAAAACTTTTTTTTACTTCAAGCTGAAAGCAAATTTGACAATACATTTTCCATCAGTAAACAAAAGACTGGAATATAAAAGTGCGACACACAAGACGTCAGACCTGCGTCAAACAGTGTTGGCACATCATTTCTGCCACTTACTGATTTGCTGGAAAGACCCACTCTTCCAAGCAGCTCACACCTACCTTCACGTTGAATTCACTCTCCATGAAACGTAGGAAGGTGCCGATCTCCCTCAGTGCGCGTCCACAGTAGTGACCCTGTGACACAACAGTGCCCATTATGAACTGATGTGATGGGTTTAACACTCTACTCTCATGTCTGTAACAAACAACAAAAGCACAATCACCCCTGTGATGTTGAAGATTCGTCCCATTTGTTGGAAAACACTCTGGATGATTTTCGGGTCCACGTCCAGGATGGGAAGTTGTCCTCCGACTGACAGACCTCCATATCTGATGACGGATAAGATTTACACTCGGTATTCCACATGAACTGGTCTTTAACGTGTTTAAATTAATAATATTCACAAGAGGGAGAATAGGACTGACGGGTACAGAAAGAGAATCTCAGGAATAAAGTGCTAATTATTACCTTTGTTCGTTCACCCAATATTTGCTCTTCAAACTGTGAAGGAGAAAAGTAATTATTAAAATGTGTTAAAATACACAATTTTTATGATTAGTATTAATTTTAGCAGTGGTATAACTAAAACAATTTTTTGCTTTTTTTAAACGTTTTTGACTCGATCTGATTGGAAACCCGGTGATACTACGTCATGCCAACCGATAGCTGTAACCTGACTGCACCACAGGCCTGTCAATCAAACAGACACGCCTCCAAAAACACATCTTTTGAAGCGGGATTATTTACACAAGGACCGCCAGAAAAGTAATAAGAGGGAGCGACTTTAGCTAACAACACTGAAATAACTAGTAGAAAGAAGTTAATGACTTACTATTTTATGAGACTAGTTGAATGGAAGTCTATGCAGCCGGAGGCTTATTGGATTCCACCTCTAGTGGCACTCGGTGGTATTGCAGCTTAAGGCACTTCCGCATTCACCTCAGAAGCTACATACACTTTTATATACAGTCAATGAGTTTGAGACATGTCTTTAAGCCCTTTAAGGGTTTTAACAATGGGTTTTTCTTCTTTAATTCCTCCTGTTTGTGTAATTTGAATGCAGATGGAAACTGCATTCAAGCCTACCTGGCTCTGATGAGACTGGGGTAGGTTTTGACCAGGTAGTCGGAGATGTTCCTGTCCGTCAGGTCCAACATGGTGTCTCCTGTGGCCTCCTCTCGTTGGCGGGGGGGCAGACCGCCTGCACCGATGGGACAGATGGGCATCATGGTCAGCTTCTGACTGGTGCTGCACTGGCAGGAGGGTGATGGGTTTCTCTGGTTCCACTCAGTACTCTGTAAGATGTTGCTGACCTCGGGGGAGACCTGAGGATAGTCCCACTCTGAGGTGCTGTTACCGCAGGGCATTCTGGAGGGAGGAATGAGGAAGTTTCAGTGCAATAGGAGAAATCATTCAGGGTGAAGGTGCAATTTTTTCCATGTACTGTATATCACTGGCTGTTACGTTTTCTATTATAGGCCTTTTCTTTGTATGCTTTCACTGAATAAGTGAAATAAGAACAATTTTCATTACTACAACTAAATTATTGGCCTTTTTTTGTGCCCTTAGAATTCTAGCAAATGAATTTGGGTTAATAAATGAAAAACATAAAAAGTATGAAATGAGAGGAAAACCTTTTTTTCAGAACTAATTTAAAAGTAATTTTTTTTTTAGATGTTAATTTAATATGTTGTTAATAACACTTCTGCAAATGTATACTCTGCACAAAGCATAACAGAAAAACACATAGGTTTTCCACATGGGACATGTAATCACATGTATGACGCATGTTTATCATACCAACTATGTGGGAAGGTTTTCACATGGGAGTTTATATGGGCTCCACACATTACATGAAAATGTTCCAAAATCACATGTTTCCCATTGGCAAAACACATGTACACAATCACATGGTTTTTCTGTAAGGTTTATTGACACAGAATAAAGATGTGGATTTCTAATTGACAAAGTGTTTTCCAAGCATGAAATGAGGCATGAGACGAGAGTCTATTGTGGTCTATAAAAGTAGTTGCATTAGGATAATTTTCTGTCCATAGTCATAAAACTCACCCGAGAGGTTCTCCTTCCATGCATCGTGTGCCCAGGCCCGGTTGGTTCAACAAGCGGTCTGTGAATTGTTTCATTTTGGGGTCAAACGCTTGCTCATTGCTAAAGAGTGAAGGTAAAATACAAAGAAAAGAAAACAAAGTTGAAGAAATTGACTGAAGAAATGTGAGCAGAATTATCACCATCAAACCAAAGATTTATCTGATTCATCCATAAATGTAAACTTTATCTCTGGGGCTTCTGACCATTGTGCCCATCCGTTACAAATTGAATCTTGACAAGAAATAATTTGACAGCATGTGTCGTGAGGTTCTGACCTGACGAAGGTGAACTGTTGTCCGTACATCCAGGGCGTCAGGGTCAGACTGGGATACTCGCCAAACGGAGGGACAATCATGGTGAAGATCAGAGCTATCAGGACAAAACTGGCAGGGAGGACGATCTGGAATCACAGAGTTAAGATACAAATAGTTCAGAAAATGTTGTGCAAAATACACAGACAAACACTCACACAATTGCAGATGCATCCAAATGAAGTTATTAGCTAGTATTTACAGATTATGTCCAGCAAAACTGTCTATCCCTTAAATGTATAGTACCTCATATGGCAGCCAGAAACACAAGCATTCCTGAATCACTTCTCACTGCATCCCTATGTTTATTATTAGATCCGTTACCTGCGCCAGGAAGTCTTTCTGGCTGCGCATGGCGTGGTGGAACCTCTTCACAAGCAGAGCGTGAAACTGCTTCATGGTCAGATTGACACCTTTCACCTGCTTGGAACCTCTTCCTGCGTTGCTGTCTGAACCATCGTTGGTGCTCACTCCATTTTGTTCTACGGTCAATGAGAAAACATAAAGTATGTGCAATACTAAAAAAGACCAAATATTTTCTTGAGAGGCAGTTTTTAGCTGGCTTTGAATCAGCCCTACTGACTGAGCAAAGCACCTAAACCTATCTGAGCTTTATAATTCTGTTTTCTGAGCACCGTACAGGTATAAATGTGAGTAAATGCAGGAAGTTGAAGCAGCGCTGCGTTGGAAAAGAGCACGCAAGCAGCAAAAATAATGTCTTAATTGTGCCTGCTTTCTTTTTTACTATAGAAACTGAACATCCCAGAGCTGGGTCACTGAAGACGCTTAAAGCTGCACGAAAGTGAGGCTTCAAACATTTGTTATAATAAAATTTAGATGATCACAGAAAAGGCTTTTATGTCAGAACAACAATGATACCAAAACCGTACTTTTATGATAAACTCCACGTAAAACAAAAGTAGTCTATAGAAAATGTAATTGAGGAAAGACAAATACAAATTCTTCTGATTGACCCAGGTCCAGTAGATTCAATAAAAAGAAGCATTTATATCGCCTGAGTTAATCTTAACTTTCTGACCTTCTTCCTCTACATCAACTTTCCTGCCATGTTTCCTCCCCTGTAACATCCACTGTTCTAGATGTGGGACACAAAAGTGAAACACAAAAAAACACACGAACAAACTAGAGGGGTTAAAACTAGTACGTGACGCAGCAACACCACATGGAAAGTAACTGCAGCTAAATCACCGTTGTATAAGCCACTCAGGAGAGACAAAACAATATCAGCGTGATAAAAACTGGTGTGAATCAAGTGGATTAACAGCACGTTAAGAGAGACAGAGCAACGGGTCAGAAATCCAATTGCAGGAAAAGGCCATGAAGAATCTCAGTGGTGGTATTTACCTGGAGTGGTGGCATTATATGCTGCCTCTCCATCTGCAGTGACCTTTATGAATATCTGGAGAATAAAAAAGAACTTCCTTAAACTTTCAAAAACTTTTCATGCTATAAATATTAGGTCTTCCTTTAAGTTCTAAAGTCACAGAAGTTGTTCAGTTTAGATTAAAACACGACTAGACATGTATTCAGGTAGACACCAATGGAGGAGTGACGACATGAGAGGAGATGTAACGAAGGTCTTTAGCAGGATTCAAACCAATGTGTTTCAGTTCATGGTCGCCGTGGGAATTCCTCTAACAAAGGAATGACCTTAAATCTTACTACTTTAAGGATGTAGAAACAGCTGAAAAATACTTGTTAAGAAAGAGTTTTTGCAGGTGGGTGGGCAAATCAAACCAGAATGGTTGAGTCATCCACTGAAAACATTCAACTGGTGGTTGTGTTGGAAACTGTGAAAGTAATTTGAGTATAATAATTCCTTATACATACTGGTTTGCTCAAATTTATACAATGTACTTTTCATGACTTGTTAATGGTATCAGAATTTGTTTTAAAAAGCTGAAGCTATTGGGGTTTATCATAAAATTCAAACTACCCGAGGGAGGAAAGCTGTGGCGGTGTCCCTACCTCCTCTAGTGACGTATCAGAGATGCCAAAGCTGCTCAGACCAATGTCATCCAGCGTATCCTCCAGCTCCCTGAACAGACTAGCATAGGCTCGGTGTTTGAAGCCTTTATTGGGGAGCAGATAGGTCAACTCCTGTCCAATGGCCTCGATCAGCTTGGCCTCAGGGACGTGGTGGTGGATCAGAGTAGTGATGCTGTCGATGTCCCCTGGGAAGAAGATTAACACCAAAAAAAATTGCATATGTAGGAGCTAATGAAGAGCAAAGTGTTCCCAAAAATAACAGAAGAGAAGGACAAAGGAGGAAAAAAAACTGCTTGAGATGCAAACCCCCACCCAATCCTCCACCTCTCCCCCGCCAAAAAAAAACAACTCCAAAAAAACCGAACTGTATTATTCAAGCACTAAAATGCGTGAGTAAAACTGTGCTTGAGCAACTTCATGGCATTGCATTTTAAGTGATGTGTCCTCAGGCAGAACAGGAGGAAAAAGGCTCACGGGTCAATATCTCTACTAAATTATGAATGTGGAAAAAAATAATGTGTTCTATTTAAGTCTGTTTTACAACACAGATAAGTGGGCCAGGATTGGGAATTTCAACATGAGTCTCTAGTGCATGAACACGCACATGTGTGCAACCCTGGAGGTTGCACACACACTCAAAGATTTTTATTGCTACATTCATGAGGGCCCACATTGACATAAAAGATCAATAAAAAAAAAAAATGTATTGGAAAAAAATCCTGTTATTTGACAGTGGAAATGTCTACATTTAGTTTTTTTTTTTGCTCTGTGCTCTTCTAGCTGGTTTTAATTGGGCGGGAAAAGGTAATGTTGCGCACCAGTCAGCATTCAGCTATATTCAAATCAGCATTACAATTATAATTAGATTGATTCAACCATACACATTACTACATGGAGCGACGTCTGCGAGCTAGTTCACGCAGTCAACTCGAGCTGCTCCGTTCTGCGTCATGTGACATGCCTCATACTCCGTAGCCATCAGACATACACACCCACACACAATTAGGCGGTCTATTTCACCCGTGGATATTTCCTATCTCATCCTTTCTGCCCTGCGTCAGTCCTGCTGCCTGTTTGTTCAGCCCCACCACCACCCCAGCATCCACCGGGGGGGTGGGGGGGGGAGTTAACATGTTTGCTCATTACTCCCCAAATACATCTGTGTCATCCCATCTGCGGGGAGTGATGAGTCCGGAGCCTAGACACTAAACTCTAACTATATTCTGCCAATGCAGTAAACATTTCAAAAGTGAGTTGTCTGACTGAACTAAATTATTTGAATTTACTAAATAATAACAAATGGTGCTTTTCCCCTCAACCTTTATGGTTTCTCCTACTTATTAAATATGTAAAATTAACCCTAAGCGTAACCCTAACCCTTTCAATAATAACCACAGATACATGCCCTTTTCTTTACCTAAAACAGAATATAAACCTTAACCTGAAAACCAATTTTAAAGCCCCTTGCAGCCCTTTGAAGAAGTAAGACTGAGCTGAAATCTCCTCACTTTCCAAAAACGCCTCCTAAAATCTTAATTTTGTCTAAATTTGAATTGGGTCCTGGTAATAAGATGGGAACACACAAGAGAACACACACTCACAAACTCACCAAGAGGAGCTGCTCATGAGGATTCGGATGAAAGGATACATACAGTTTATACGTACCTTCCAGAATTCTGTCAAGCTGCTGGAACTGATTCTGAGTCTGATCTTTGTATCCGGTACAGATGGAGCAGGAACAAGAGCAGTCTGAGGCACAGTCGCAGTTGTTCTGACAGAAATAGAAAAAGAAGAGAACACCTTTAACCATGCAGAAAAGTGAACCTTTCCCTCACATGGGAGGGAATCAAGTATTCTCCTCCGTGTGTCTGTGTTAGAAACGGATTCGGTTTCTGCTGCAGAAACAATACATTGCAGCTTTGTTGATTTAGTTTTAACCTCACCACCTTCTGGCTGAGCTCCTTCATGCGGCGTACAAGCGTTAGATAGAAGCCAACTCCGAAACAGTTTTTGAGGAAAAGAGGGGATCCGCAGCAGTGCAGCTGTCCTTTGGAGATGATGGCGATGCGGTCGCTCAGCAGGTCGGCCTCGTCCATGTGGTGAGTGGACAGAATCACCGTGCGGCCTGCACAAGGGGGCAAACTTTTAATAAAGTGCTTGAATTTTAAACTGGCAAAAAGATTCAGCTCATTTTTATGTGAAACAGTCTTTTGTTACCATAGTTGTATTGATTTTATGAGTAATAATGTTTCTTTCGTTGCAGCTGTGCAGTTGAATTTTTCCGTTTGATCAGTTCTCTACTTAATTCAAGGGCCTCGGGCGAGCTGTAAAGCTGCAAAATATTTTGTTTTATTCTTCATTCTCTTCTATATAATAGAGGAAAGTGGACCTTGAGGGTTTTATATGTCTTTGTTGGGGTAAAATGCATTCAGACAGTTAAAACATGGAGTTGAAGTGGAGACATATCAACCTGAAGGTTTAAAATGTGGCTCTAAATGGGTGAAATGTCTCTGCAGCAGGGATATCTTTACCAGCTCTGTATTTCAGAAGGAGGTCCCAAATGGATCTTCTAGAGTAGGGGTCCACCCCTGAGGTGGGCTCATCCAGGATGACGACCTTTGACCCTCCAACAAACGCCATGGCAACGGACAGTTTCCTCTGCATACCGCCTGCAACATGCATGAGAGAGATGTTTAAAAAGAGGCAAAACACAATAAATGAAATTATCTTTCACACACACACACACAGAGAAGCGAGCGGCGGACCTGAGAGGTTCTGAGCCTCGTCGTCTCTCTTGTGAGGCAGACCGATGTCCACCAGCATGTCCTCCAGCTCCGTTTCCGCCTGCGCCTGCGTCCGACCCTTCAGCAGTGAGTAGAACAAGATGTGCTCCTCCACTGTGAGGCTGGAACAACAACGGCCGAAAGAATAAACACGTTAAGAATGCCAGAGTGTAAAATTGTTGTTTTGGTTGCTGATCGATTTCTGAAAAATGAGCATTGATTTTGAACAAAGTTTGTTCCTCACTTTGCCACAGCTAATCCATGTCAAACTGCAATTAACAACTATTTACAAACAAAATGAAATCAATAAGTAATTTCTGTCTCTTCAAAATGCAAAGCTTCTCTTCCTTCTCTCATTCTTTCCCGCTGTGTTCCAGAGCTGTCTGCGGAAATTACTGCACGCAGGTACATTGTTTTGACTCTTTCACACCGAACTCATCTCAAATGTAACTCACTGATTGAAGAGAATGTTGTATTGAGGGCACATTCCCATAGAGGAGCGGATGATGTTTATGTCAGTTCTGATGTCTCTCCCATTAACGTAGGCTGTGCCGGATGTGGGAGGGAAGAGGCCAGTCAGGATGGACCTGGAAACAACAGAAACAGTGTTAATATTAGAAAACAGGTGGGGCCAACATTTGGGTAAATCTCTAAAGTGCCATCAACATTCAGATCAAATCTGAAGTGAAGAAAAAGTCATCTTCAAATACAGCAGCAGATTAATAATGAATATAAAAGGATGTGATTCTCGTGTTTAAACAGGGTATCTTTGTTAGGAGCGCTTACGTTACCTTGAGGCTGCTGTGAAAGCCTTGCAATTATAAAATATTTGTAAGTAGATCTATAAGCTCAGTGCATACTTTTTGTATGTCTAAATGTGACATACTGCATGAAATTTGTACAAATATCTCAATTATTTGCATTGCATTTACATATTTTCAAACTATTTCTTTCAGATTTCTTTATAGAATTACAACTAACCAATGCTCCTTCACCACACTTTGAAATATAAGTTATTCATAACTTCTTAAATCTAATTTCAGCTTACATCGTCGTGGTTTTTCCGGCCCCATTGTGCCCTAAGAAGGACGTGATCTGTCCCTCGTAGAAATTGATGTTGAGGCAGTTTACGGCCGGACGAGAGCTTCCGTCGAACACCTTCACCAGATCCTGAATCTGCACCCCCAAAACCAGGCCCACTGGGTCGGTCTCAAAGAACAACTGGCCTGCTTCTGAAAACAGACGCAACACTTTATCATAATATAATAGAACTATCGATCTTTGTTTAAAATTAAAAAGTGAAACGTTTTTCTACCTGTGAAAGAACATTTGATAAACAACAACAAAATAATTGTCCACCATTTTATGGATATTTCTCCCAACGAGAATATTACACATCATAAATATTTATACAAATATAATTTATTCTACTGGCTTAACCGACAGTACAAAAGGGTCTAATGTTTGACAACAACAAATCGTGTCCAGTAGCCAAAAAACACCTATTTCAGCTCATGTTTTGCTTTGAAACTCATATAATTCATAACATTAAGTCTTCGTAATACCTTTATTTGCTAGTCACACTTGTTAATCACCACTAGCTCGGATGTACTCGCATCATTTTTACTTCAAGTGTTCCCCAGTTTCTCATCCGTCTGCCATTATAATGTAGGTGTAGCTGTGTTTCTCTGCCTGTCCACTAGATGCTCTCAGAGTGCTCCTCACATGCAGTATGCAGTCACTTCCTGATCCTCTGTTCTGTGTCTCCGTCCTCACCTTCCCTATTCGAGTTGAGATCCTCCTCCTCTTGGTTCGGGGACTCCTCTCGTCGTCTCTGCAGCTCCTTCACTCTCTCCAGCCATTCTCTCTTACCCTGGTGCTTGCAGGTTTTATTGGTGCCTGAGCTGTTACAGGTGTATCTCTCTGAGTTGCATCTGCTCTTTTGGTTCTCTGTTTCGGGTATCTCAGGATCTGAGGTGGACAGATAGAAGCAGCTAATTAGAAAAGTTACTGCCTCACAGCCAACTATAACAGACCTGATAACGATGTTTAAACCATTACCGTGAAATCTCAGCACTCATTTATTATCATATGTATATGATAAAAATGCTGATTTGGATATCAGGTTTGGAGCCACAGTTTTGTTTTCCAGAGGAAGTTAAAAGATCCCTTGTTATTAGTAGTGTGGTTACAGGGACCTTTCTTTAAAGAGGGGACTTCGGTGCTGGCAATAGTGCTCTCTACTTATCTTGTCTTTTACCAAGCCGCTGATTCACTTCCTGAGTGTCCGGGAGTGACGGAAGGGGCAAGGGAGCCAATCTCTCCTGTTAGACCTCGACTCATTATATACCTTACTTTGTCCTTTAAAGGAGTCTTCCACTGGTGATAAAATGTCCTGTCTAGCCCCAAAGCATTTTAAAGCAAAAGGATAAGGGCAGGTATTCACTTCTGCTTTTAAAATAAACCTCTAGTCACAGGGCTGCTGGTTGATTCGCTAACCTTGATCAGTCATTTCTGTGTGAGGGGGTGAAGATCTTTTCCAGTATGAGGACTGCAACGGGAAGTAGAAAGGCCGACTGATGCCGTACTGTCCTGTAAAAGGGAAAAAAAAAAAAAATTGTTTTAATTCTTAGTGTAATACAGTAAATGAAATCATGCAATATGCAGAATTAATAGTCCAACCTGGGAAAACGTTATCCAGGTACCAGGCCAGGATGGCGTAGAGGACAGCATCGAACACCATCATGAAGATGGAGGTGAGGAAGGAGTACGAGTCCCTCTCCAACGGGCTGGTCTGGATGTTGTTCCACTGCAGACCCAAACCCTGCTCCTCGTACCGCGACAGGTACTCTGTCCCGAAGCCGAAGGCGACCGGCGACAACAAGCTCTAAAGGAGAGGGGGGGGACACACAGAGGATCCTCACTTGGTTTAGCTACACATGGTGCAGAATATCTATGAGACACAATTTAATTGAATTTACTAATGTCTGTAAGGAAATCTACTTTGAAATTTACATGCATATCAGGGGAAATCATATATGTTCAAACAGATATCTTTACTGCCTGTCTTCTAGCACTGTTATTGCACCTGTATCAAAGGACGTTTTTACAGAACATTTAAAATTTTAGCACACTACACTTGCACAGCTTGTGTTTGAATATATATATATATACCCGTGTGTTTGTTTGATTTTGTTAAAATTCCTGGAACAAAAAACAATAAACCTACTGCAGCCAGTTTCATGCTCTGGGTGATGCGGTCCTGCCAGGCAAAGCAGAGGATGTGAGGCAGGTAGAGGGTGAAGTAGATGATGCCGCTGCAGGCAGCTGCCAGGTTGGCCTTGTTGAAGAACACGCTCATCAGGAAACACTGCATGATGGTGGCCATGGTGAAAGTCAGCAGGAATAAGAAGACGAGGATTGGGTTGCTGTAATTCAGCACCTTCCCACCCTGAGAGAAAAAGGAGATATTTAGGGTGAGATTATCTCTGAAGTGATTTTATTTTACAGATTAAAACACACTAAACCGAATCAATTTAGAGCAAACACTGGCTGTCTGAGTAAATAGATCTTTTTAATATCATACACAAGAGGGCACCATTACACCCTGCAAGACATGAACTCCCTAAACCATCTAACAAAAACTGACCCTTGTTACACTTCCAGCATGGCCTCCCTCTTTCACCCTCTCTGTCCAACTCCTTCTGTTTTTCTCACCATGATGATGGCGGTCAGAAGCACCGTGCTCGCAGTCATTATGATGAAGCTGTCGATGAACCACGTGTACCAAATGACTCCGTTTTCGACGCCCATGGCTTTGAGGGTCTCCTTGAGGCGCAGCTCCTTCTCCAGCACGATGCTCTTCACGGTCATGGACACCGAGTAGATCCAGGCCAGAACCATGAATATCGGGAAGCAGCGGTTCAGGGTGATCATGAAGCTGGAGATGACGATAGAAGGAAGAGGAGGAGGAGGAGGGTCAGTTATGGGATGGCTGTTATTTAATGGGAGTTCAATTGTTTTAAACTTAGTTTCCCTTTTTGTTTAGGTTAGGGGACGCGCGCAGGTCTGACTGTGTGGCTGACCAGGGTGGCTTCACTGTTGGTTAAGTCATGTCTGAAAATAATGATGTCCTTTTCCTTTGGAATTATGTTATTGGTTCGTAACACAAAATAAACCAGCTGTAAGATAGATGTGTGTCAGAATTTTCCACTTTAGTTCTGTCACACTTCCTGTGTGGCGTTGCTGCGAAAAGTTAAACAGCTAAGGATAAATATTGAGATGTCGGATAAATATTTAAAGTAACTGTTTACCGGCCAGTCAGCACAAAGCGTTTCCATGTCCAATGTGAAATTTTCACTTTTATTCAAGCAGATTTTTGTTAGTTATCAGAGAACAGCATACTGGGCAGAAACTTCCAAAAGATCACTATTATTTTTACCTTAATTCTCAGCCCTGGGACTCATTGTATTTATCCATTACAATAGCTGTACTAATGCCAGAGTAAGGCATGAACTTCATCTTGCATCAACCATGCTAAAAATGCATAGTCATGGACACACTAGGAAACAGCATCCACCACGTGTTTGATGTGCAGTTGCGCGAAGTGACGAGTTGACTCACAGATCATCTACGTAACACGGATACGGCATCTGCTGGATGTAGACCCCCAGTGGCCAGTCGTTGCCCGTGTGGATTTTGAGGATGCCGTGCTCAATCATGTCCTGCAGATAAGCAAAACCTCCCCAGATGTACCGCTGGTCCTCCAAGGGGTCCGCTCTGGGACCGGGATCCCAGTACCTGACAGAGAAGACAGGACACAGGAAGTGAACAATAGGTATACCTGGATCTTTTAGATATGAAGTTGCTTCATAAAACTTTTTTTAATTGTATGAAATAATCCCCACTAACAGCCTCTACCCAGATTTTTGTAACAATAAAACCTCCTGAGCCGAAGGTCTCTACAACCACACACACATGTACACTGCTTTTACTTAAGTGCATAAGTCTGAGTCAAAGCCCTCTTACAATCTGATTATTCAATTGTATAGAGGCAGTACTCCCGCTGGGTCCATTACAGTCTGTTGGTGTGCTGTAAACAGCTAAAACTGTTTGTTCACCCCAGGGGCTATTGACATACTGTCTGCTTATGAATGGGAGATCAAAGCGAAGGGAAAATGCATGTAAGAGCTGTACATGGGAAGATGAAAGGGGCAGGTAACGAGTTAATACGGAACCACCAGTAAACTTGGAAGACACATTGAAGCCATCTGGGGAGGT
Organism: Brachyistius frenatus; assembly: GCF_029030835.1. Classification (NCBI taxonomy): domain Eukaryota; kingdom Metazoa; phylum Chordata; class Actinopteri; family Embiotocidae; genus Brachyistius; species Brachyistius frenatus. The sequence goes on from NW_027210611.1 coordinate 6,142,455, forward strand.
TTTTCCCTCCTTTGAGGAATGTGACAAATCCATATAAATTGCCTCATTAATATTGCGCTAACAGCATGAAAAAAATGTAAGAAACGGCAGGCTGTCGGGGTTTTTTTGGTGCCTCTTAATGTTGCTGGATAGATCAAACCCAACTCCAGTGTACATGCAAACCAGCCAGGTGAAATGTATTGAAAAATACCCATAAAAAGACTTTTGTTCGTTGCCCAAAAAAAAAAAAAAAATGTAAACGCTAAATGTCTGTGCAATTAATTGTATCCACAAGTGGTTTAGAAACCACTGCCATAAGGGTTTGGGTATCAGGATTTCTCTGTTGGGTTGCAGTTTAAATCTCATTAACTTGAAAGGAAAAATACAAGACTGATTTATTTATTTTTAGTTACTCAAATGCAACAATGTTAGGTTAGAAGGAGAAATAACTTCTAAGAAATCGCAGTCCACCACCTTGTTGCACGGGGTCAAAAGCAGTAGTTTAGCTTTATTTTAAGAGGTCACAAACCCACAGTAATCCTTCTATAAAAACATCCATCCGCACGGCTCCTACTGACCTGTCTTTGATCTTGTTGGTTCGCTCCACTGCATCGATGTCCATGCGGATCTTGTACTTGACATGCGGGGGAACACTCGTGGTCCAGGGAAACATGTCCATGAAGACCACGCCGGCCCAGAACTTGTTCTCCCCCAGCAGGTACAAGGCCTGATGGATCATCTCGGACTCATCCGTGTGGGGCACAAACTTATTCAGACTAACGCACTGCAAACAGAAAAGCAGAGAAAAGAGGGCTGTGAGTTGGGTAGTTTGGTTTTCAAAAGAAAAGTTCAAGTGGGAAGATGTGGCAGGATAATAGCCTTTAGATTTGAATATTTTGTTTGCTCAATTGAGTGATTTTCTTTCTACGTGCCAGAACAAATATGATTAAATTAGATTTTTATAGCGTCAAATCGCAACACGAGTTTTTTTCAGGGCACTCAACATAGTAAAGTCCTTACAACAGAACTTTACAACATTATAGAAAGAAATCCAACAATTCCTAAATGAGCGACAACTGGCAGGAAAAAACTCCTTATTAAAAGGAAAGGTTAGTTCTTCACATGAATGAACGAAAGTGTGAGTGTTTGAGTACGTCCAAATATATCATGTATTAGATGAGACGCATGTGGCATTTGCTGTTTGAGGACGTTAAAAGCTTAGTCAACATATTAGATTCTTCGACTTTCGATCACCTATTTTCTGAACTAAATCATACATTTTAGATTAATTTATTCAGCCAAACTTCTCATATGGCTGCTGGTTGTTTTGTGCCCAGCATCAACAGATTTATAAGTGATAGATTTGCGTTCACATTTTGTGTTTCTGTCTTTCTGCTTTTCAGTTATTTCCCCTGTATCGTTCCCTCCACCCACCAGTGATCCCCAGTCTCCCGTCTGCCACGCCCACCTCACCACCAATCTGTTCACCTGCAGCCACTCTGTCAATCAGCCCAATCTGTGTTTGTACTCCCTCAAACTGGGAGTACAAACACTGTTCGATTGCCAGATCGCATGTTTTTGACTATCAGTGCTAAACCTATAGATTTCGTTCTTCGTTCTGTTGCTCTCATCAATTTTTGGGCAACTTTTGACTTTGTATTGATTTTACCTGCCTGATCTGCGTTACTTCACATACCCCTAATAACTAAAGTTCAGTTTGCTTTCTAAATGCAAGTAAAGTTGTTTTTTTAGGAAAATAGGTTTATATTGCTCAAACTTGGGTAATGTTGTCATGAAAAACAGAATAATTTGAGGTCTGTCCTGACATTCAGGTATTGTTTTGGCACCAGAAAAAGCTCTATTGACAATTTTAGCAGATCATGTGTAGTTATGTGAATTAAACATTTTTAAACAGAACTGAAGTGATCTGATGACATGAGGAAATCTGAGCCTCATCCTGCAGTGACACAAACACATACATGCAGAAAAGCAAAAGGCATGAAACACACACATAAGTATCCATAACACACACGAACAGAACTTTCACAATGTCCCTTTCTCACACACCGTTTCTCTGAAAAACATGTGTAATTGCCATGTGAAACTCCACCCCCTGCACACACACAAACACACACACAGCTCTTTAACTCCCCCCCCCCACCACACACACACACACACACCTCCCATGTACACCGTGTCTAATGTCTCTATTCACATTACTGTACAATACCCTGAGAGCGCTGAAAGAAAGACGAGAGACCACTTCCCATTCATCTTTATGGAACCATACATTCACAACACAACAGCGTTCACTCATAAATGGGCTGAGGAGAAAGAGCCCCACTGATACACATGTTCCAGTGTGAGAAACATACCCCTGACAGAGTAAGAGGACCTGATGCTAACTGTAGCACTTATCCTATGGCTCAATGCTCGCTGACAGCTATATCTAATTGGCTAAATCGCCTGGGCTTGTTTGTGAGGCTCTTGGTGCTGAACTTGAAGACAAAGGACAGACTGCGATGCCTGCACTGATAGGGCTCCTTCCAACATCACAACCCCTGCCTCCCCCTTTTTAAACCCGAGGAGAAGAGGGAAGGCGTGAAGGATGGATAGAGTGATTTGCCCTCTTTTATATTGCAGGCGCAGAGGTCTGTTTCAATGCAGGGCCCTGCACTTAAACAGCACTGAGCTCATGAGGGGGGGGGGGTGACTCATTCCCACCTACTCTCTACTTTATCACCGGCTCCACAATGAAAGCGAGAGAGGGGGGTGACAGCAGGCTTGTTCTCGCTACCTTTCAGCCTCCTGGACGAGAGAGCGGCTCTAAAGCCGTGCTAAGTGGTTTGCTCTGTTTCAAAAGGCCTGGCTGCGATCTCCAGGGAGCAGATCTGAAAGACTGATGCTCCTGTCTGCGGAATTAGGAGCGAGTCTAACAAAACAAAAAAAAACTTGAATACCTCGTCCTGGGAATGTGCAAGATTTGGCAACTAGGAATTATAAGTGAATCAAAGCGATATAGGCAAGATTCCTCACCTCTCCGTATTGGTTGAACATGCGTATGATTTGGTCAGTGATGTTAAAAATGTTCCTCCAGTCAAAGTTTGGCTTTCCCGTCTCCCTCTTTTCCTCTGGACCGTTGTGCAGGAAGTTAAGGATGTCTCTGGAGGTAAATTCTGTTTCCTCCAGACTGTTATCCACGAAGTGCATCACCGTCGGGTTCCTCAGGGTGTCCTGCAGCGATGGAGACGAGAGCATAGGTACCGTATGTGATATAAATATACACAAGGAAAAGTACCGTCCAATTGGCTGCATAGTATATTTAGGAAAATCATACCTCTGAATCACGATGCCAAACAACTTTGTGTTTTAAATCACACGGTTCATTTTTATCAAATTTAATGCAATGTCAAATGTATTGCATCCTGGTTTGACATGGACATGGTAACGACAAACAATTAGCGTCTTTACACTACACCCCATAAGATTCTTCTTCTTCTGGACATGCGGAGGGTCTCAAGTTTTCCAAACAAAAGGCTTTAAAAGATGTGAAAAACCAACTTATTTAAGCAAAATTTGTGGATTGAATTTAACTTAAAGACATCTCGAGATTTTGCGTCCACACCTCTCCTGGATATTGGTTGGTTCTAACACTGGATATGTTGTAATTAATGGTGTGTTGATGAGCAACAGGGAAGTTCTGATCTCAAAATGAAAAAAACAAAAACGAAAAACACATGAAGGCCTGTCAAACTTGGAGCTCTGTGCTTGCTCTGAAAATGAGGCAAAATAGCTGGTCTTGGTTCGCCTAGCCTGCCTAATTTGCTAGCAGTACATCAAAATGTAAAGAAATGTGACATACAAATAATATGGAGGACGAGGTTGCTTGTGTCTTTTCTGTCTTCTGACAACAGAAATAGAGCAGATTTTCTGGAGGACGCCGTGTCGCCTGTTTGGTAAACGCTTTAAACTTGGACGAGAATTTTGAACGGTGTCCCAAACAGGGAGGCGTTCACAACCTCATTACCGGACAAAGCTTTCTCATAATAGTCTTATCTTCTCTGCTCAAGGACGTTCCCAAGTGGAAACCTTCCCAATTCCCACATGCCTGAACGCACAATAAGGTTTACTTACTTTGAGCGTTATGCAATAAACTGTACACTGCAAGACTACATGTGAAATGCTTCAAAATGGATTGATGGTGGCACTTTTGTTGGATATATGCAGTGTGAGGGAAACGTTTTTTTTTTTTTTTTTCATAAGAAGTCAGTGAAAAGGAGTGTTCAGGTATGTGCAGTATTCGTACTCTGATCATGTTCATCTGCACGCTGTTCTGGAAGAAAGCCCACAGCTGAGGTCCCACCTCCTGCCAGGCTTTGGCCATGTCTCTTAGCCGCTCCAACTCCTCAAAGGTTGTGTTGGCCTGGATACACACACACACACACACACACACACACACACACACACACACACACACACACACACACACACACACACACACACACACACACAAATACAGAGAATAAACAAACACGTCCCATCAAAATTGATGAATATTTCCAGAGTAGTTTACCAGCAGTGAGGAAGGATAATCATTATATAGTACTGTGCTCCTGCGCTAAAACTTTTGGTGTCAGTACTGAGCTGTGTATTGCTAATTTATCTAAGCTCTAAAAACCACAATACTCTTCAAACAACAAGTGGACAGTCGGCTCGACTCCAATTGATAAAACTCCCCTTAAAATCGAGATCTGTATTATGTTAGGAGTAATAAAACACGTTTTCCCTTCCACTGCTGCACCCACAGAGATCGCCCCACCGCCTCCACCTCCACCCTCTGCCCTCCTTTGCTTTGGTAGTCAGCTCATTCCAAAGAGGGGTGGGGGTTCGTATGCATCTACACAGATACCGAGCGTGTCGAGAGAAATGGAGAAGGAGAGAAATAACGAGTAGAGAAAGAGAGTGGAAGGGGTGAAGGGTCGGGGCCGGAGGTGGTCTCTTACACTCTTTAATATCTTGCGGACGGCAGGGGAGTCGGGAGTGTACAGGATCTTTCCCATCAGCAGGGGCTTGACTGAATTCCACACAATTTTTGTGACAGGGTTGGACTCCAAGGTCTCCATCAGGGCATTGCAGAAGGGAGCTAAGAGTAGAAAATTTGCAAAAGCAATCAATAAAGAAGAATGTAGATACAAAAAAGCCACAAAAAAAAGGATGGACAGGGAGAGAAATGAATCACCATAAATAATGATTCTTTCTTATCAACCACAACAGGCCACCATTCTGATGCCATTAAGTTATATATATATAAAAAAAAATAAAAAAATAAAAAAAAAAGGGCTGTCTGTGCTTATCAACCAACTCTAGTATGAATTATGTTTTATGTGGCCTTAGTGAACTAAACCACCCCACTTAATATGCGAACGTCTGCGAAATCACAGCTGTTCCTCTTTGTAATGCAAACTAATTCTTACCGGTTTTGGTATTTTGGCTGATTTTTGAGTGTGCTGGCGCCACAGTACAATAGACAATGAAAACAGACACAGCACACATCCACAAAAAGTAAAACTACATGTGAAAATCAGGGAGACAGCTTAAAGAAAAATTGCGTCAAAAGATTAAAGTATCTTTGCAAAAACAGTTTCCTCTCTGTGGCATTTCATTGACAGGAGCTTTTAAAATTCATGCTTTAATTACACCAGTCTCTTGTTCATGACAGTTCAAGAAAAACTCTTGTGAGCGGAACAGTACGATCAAAAGCCTTGAAAGAGCAAATAAATAGACCTGGTTGCAGTATTGTTTTCTCAACTGCTGTTTCCTAGGTCAAGAATGTACGTTCAAGTACGCTAAACTATTAAGTCCAAACCGATGAGAAGTGCTTATGAAAAAAATGTGAACAATTACAGCGCCATGGGCAACTGGGCAGGATTAATCTTTTGAGATCACAAACTTCAGAACAGGTAGTAAAAGGAAGGATATTATTGGTTCAAATGATGTCTGGCATAGCTTTCTATTAAGGAAAAGTCCGTGAGAAATACTATACAAATCAGTATATGGTACACTATGGAATGGGATTGAGACAAGTACAGTTCAAGATCTCTTTACTTACTGGTATTGTCATCATAGACGTAGTTGTAGTTCTTGGTGCTGTTGACGCCCAGAAAGACTTTGTAGTTGTTGTCCTCGTACCAGTTAAAGGACAGGACGCTGGAGCCCTCTCCCTCTGGGTATCCGCAGAAGAGGCTCGACACGCTGGACATCAACTGGGTGAACGTGGAGGGACCTCCATCTTGGACCAAAGAGGAAACCGCCTTCAGGACCTCCTGAGAGCTCTCCCGCTCCATCAGCTGTGCAAGACATAGAAAGGGCCACAGGAAAGGTTTTTCTTTGTGGTCAGCTTTACCCATCAGCCTGATTATAAATTAAAAGACTTATATGAAACAACATCAATTCAGTCTCTCCGGGAACCTATAGTATTTCTGTCAATATTTCCACCTTCAATTCTTATGCGTCACAAGGTTTAAACACAAATGGCAGTTTGAATTGAGTGTTTGGGAAGTACATGGGACTAAAATTCAAAGACAATGAGGATGAGTATCCAAAAAGAGTCCACAGAAAGTGAAATCTAAAAAGTGGCCAGTGTCAGACCTCATTTAGACCTTTTTTGAAGGTGTGTTGATGTTTACTAGATATATGCTGAATGAGTTTAGTCCCACAGAACTATGATCTACATAGAGTGCCAGATTTTAAGTCTCCGCTGTATTATCAAATATCATAACGTGATGCCACCAAAAGCAGCTGTTACAGCAGGAGCATTTCCAAAAATGATTTGACCTGAGCCAAACTAGTTGTCAACCAATTTTAATATTATGCGACTTATGTTTTGGTCATCAGTGCTGCCAAGTAAGACCAAATATCACCCTCCCTCCAACAGGATAAATGAATGTTAGGTATTGCTGGTAAGTGTAAACAACTCGTGTTTAGCATTTTGACGTTTATCAGATAATTATATACAAGTCGGGGATATTTATGTCCTTCATATTCATCCATACCCTGTGAATTTCATAACATAAACGATCCCGAGAAAACAATAGTTGGAAAGATAAGCAAACATGTTGGACAGACGCCCCTCCTCACATGAGGACAGTCGCAGGGTGGACTAAATATCCTCCTATTGATGGGACAAAAATAGATTTATCCAAGTGAAATTCTCCCCAGTACTTAGGTTTTGCTCGAGGAGATATAAAGGCATTACCCCAAAGAGAAATCAACCTATAACTAATCTTAATCTTGAGATGACCTCATACAGGATCAGACGTTTGGTATTTATTAACCGAGGTCAGTCTTATTAGCAGAGGTCACTGATGAAAATGACTCATTGTTCCTGTACGTCGCCCATTCAAAGACAACTTTTACGTGTGAACATGCACACGCATGCTACTACACACCCCGAATTTCTGCCCCTCTCGCTCCCTCTTCCTCCATCTTCGTATTTATTATTTCGCACACCGAGCTGAGAGGAAGGAGAGGTGGGTAACGAGAGCGTTTGGCTCGCCTTTCTGTCACCACGGTGATACAAAGGTCCCACCTACAGGATGTGTCACCTCAAAGGAATGTCCCTCTCTCCCTCCCTCGCCCCCCACCCCCTTCTCTCTCTGTCTCTCTCTCACTCTTGACGAAGGTGATGATGGGACACACTAAACCCCCGGGGGACATGCGGTGAACGTGCCGAAACACACATCTCAATCACAGTCATTGGTATGCGTGTGTCACATGGTACATGTATGTATACTCAAGTATCTGTTCTGTTCTATTGTGATATGCTGTTCTGAATTTCTCTTCGGTATCTACCCTATTATATTCTACAATAGCTGATGTATTAAATGTTCCAAACTGTATTCTGTTGTAGTCTAGTCAATTGTGTTGTATTTGTAAAAAAAAATATATATATATATATATATATATATATATATTTTCTGTACCTGCCAATAGTAGAAAGGATTTTTGGTGTTGATATGGCCAGAATTTTAGCATTGAATTAATTCTGATTCATAATTTTGGTTTACTTTTATCTCTAAAAACTGAAAAATTATTTTTCTTTAGTATTGATTTGAGTTTATTCTACCATCTCTGTTCTTTTCTGTTTTCTAGGTTTTCCTATACTTATTCTATTTCTCTTCAAAATTTATATTTTGTATTATTGTATTTCTCTTGTATATTTTTTATATAATATTCTCTTCTATGTTCTCCTATATTCTTTTCCTGTTGTGTTAAACAGTATATGTCTATTTTTTTACACTATTCTGTTATTGATTCATTTTTCAATTTCTATTCAATTGTCTTTAATTCCTCCACAGTGTGTATTTCATTCTGTTCTGTTCTACGAACATATATTTGATCCTACTCTGTACTCTTCTGCTCTATTGTGTTTCTCTACAATAGCTATTGTATTCTCCTCAAATACATTCCATTACTATTCTATTCCAGTCTGGTTTGTATTTCACATGTATTCAATACTTGTGCATGCAGAGTAGCAGCCTTATACATTAATGCAGATTTACACAGCCGCGCACATACACCTGGGGTTATAGAGCGATATCAGCACTTGTACAGCAGGTTGTTAACACACACACACGTAACCTCCACATTGCTGAGCCCCATCGGTCAGACTCCTCTGCGAGCGATTCTCAAACAAGAAGTAGCGGAAGAGGCGAGTTTCCTGCAGGACTAAAAATAGTGGTGCCTCTGATCCTGCAGGACTAAGGAGATGAGGAGCGTAGCGGGAGCAGGAGTGGAAGGGATTGATGGCCTTTGGTGCACTTACAATTTGGATCTTCTCCGATGCTGCCTTAAGAACCCGACCCCAGAAATGCAGGTCAACCCCCTCGGAGGGGCGGTCCATGAGCTGAGGCATCTGGAGAAACAAAGTCACAAGACGCATTGGAGAAAAAAATATTTATTCAGAATAAAATAAGATTAATTTAGATAAGATGAAGAGATTCAAACACAACCGGCCGTTTGTTCTTTCATGTTAAAACCATCTGTTCTCTTTTTTTTGGTTTCTTTGTTAAGTCATGTCCCGTGATGATAACCACATTCATTTTTAGCAAGAAACCAGTTAAACAGCAACTTTAAATTCCTGGAAACTTCCAGGAAGTGTTTGTTTCTGAGGAAGGAAACCATTTTTTGCCCACTTTTCTTTACCACAATTAAAATTAGTAGCCTACTGAGCAAAACTATCAGTCGCCTGTTTTTTTGTTTTGGTCGCACACTTTAGAACAAATGTTACGACATATGTATATAATGGAACGGTGTACTTTGGCGAACCTTTATCAAATTTATAATCCATCAACTGTTAGAAAAGCAACCACTGTAACTGTTACTCCCCTAAGACCTCCTTCAGTGACTTATCTTCTAGAGAAACCATTAGCAGTTGGTGTTAGAAAACGTCTGGTCGGGGCAGAGGGCTGAGGGTGAGGAAACCCTGAGTGCCAAGACAAACACGCGCACATGAGATATCCTTCCTCTCGCATTCCTCTTGCCTGCATTTCAATGAACGAAGGAAGGAGGGAGGCGGTGCGCTGAGGGAGAACGAGAGAAAGCGAGGGACTATAGAAAGGGAGGGTAGAAGGAGGTAGATGGGAGACAGGATTCGAGAGCGTAATGAAGGGAGTATAGTAGTTGCAAGGCAGAGCTCGGCGGAGTAATAGGCTTTAAAGATAATGGAACTAATGGGTTAAATGCAGAGATCATCACTAAGACGCTACCGTCGTATTATCATCCTCCAAAGAGTGCGTGTGCTCGGTGTAGACGCAAGTCGTGGAGCTGGCGAGAGTTGTTTTTTTTTCTGTCATATTTCTCTAATATTTACTGAAAATGTCAAATAAAGGCACATTTGTACAACAAATAAGAGATGGAATCATAATAGTAGAAGTAGGTAGATAACAAAATAACAAAATAAAAAGATGTTGTATACATAACGAAAGTATTGTACAAATAAAAATTTTGAACACGTGTGCCAAATTTCATGGCAATTCATCTATAAATTGTTGAGATATTTCAGCTTTTTTTGTGGAGCCAATAGTAAAAATCAAGGCGTCACCAAAATCATTAGGATTCACTCTGCGGGGATCATTAATGTCTTTCTGGAGAAGAGTCTGGACGAGAGCCCAAACGATACTGGATTGTTGGTGCTGAAGCCAAAATCAGGAAGTTAAAAAGAATTCCGATTTTAATTTTTAAAACAAAAGGTGGTTATCAAACACGTGTGACAAAGATACATAATGAAGGCAGAACATTTAACAGTTTAACAATGAACTTAAATGTGCAAAATGTCATCAGTGCACTAAAACAGTGAACTTCACTGGGACGTTATCAAGTAAAAATGACATATAATGCCAATAAAATCGGTCGGACTCTAGTCTCGATCGGCTGACCAAAAAAAACGTCGTTGCTTTTTCTAAGTTTTTAAAAGCAGGATCTAAATATGCTGAAGTACTATCAAAAAGAGCAGGGAATAAATAAGTTAATATAAAAACACAAAAATGATTTACTATTACTCAAGCTCTTGTCCAAGGCCTGATTCACAACAAACACCCAATTCTGACTATATATCTTTCTGTGCTATTTAATTACGGGCCTCATTTCCCAACAATTTACACCAGCTTCATAATTATTGCAATTGCCGGGCAATGTCTTCAAGACAGAGGTAATTAAAGCCCCAGCCGGCCTGATAAACAGGTGTACTGGCAGCTAGGTGCACTGAACTCTTTAGACTTGCACATGGCGGTGAGTTATTTATGAGACGCAACCTCATGTCTTAGCAAACACTTAACAGGCTGTATGCGGGGGCAAGCTAAGCCCATTAAAGAAACAGGCCAACAGAGATAATGCCATGTGAATTCCCTGAGCCAGTGACCTGACTCACTCAGGCTGAACCTCAAACAAACATAGTAACAAAACAAGTGGCTGTCATGAGAAAAAAACCAAAACGTTTAAATATAGTACAGTTTGTAGCGGCTTTCTTTTAATGCTACATTTATTTATTTATTTGTTTTGGTACAATTTGCTGAGGTACAGCTACTATTTATTTATAAATATATATTAAAATAAATGAGTAAAAGGGCTTTTTCTTCAAGTGTCATTAAAAAAAAAAAAAAAAGCTCCGTTTTTCTGCCTCCCTGTTGTTTGCTTTTTATAATTACATGCATAAACGGTGTGTAATTGAGCATGTGCTTCATTATAGGCCCCAAGTGACAGGATGAAAAAGATCTGGCAGATTCACCTGTAAGCTAAAATCAGCTACTAGGCCACACATGCAGTCTTGGCATCATCACACACCTATACATAGAGCTAATACTCATGCCACAAATCAGACAGAAGATGTACTATATTGCCCACAAACCAGCACTGACAAAAACCACATCTGCTATAAATCCAATATGTCAGCTGAAGCAGAAACGATACCGCTTCATCAACTTTGCTGATCCAGTTGATTAGATAAAAAAAAAAAACTCCTGTTAAAAATTTTCTAGACCAGTAGCTGGGACAAACTGGTTGCACTAGCCAAACCTGGCATTTATTACTTTGCACCACATGCATCCCTGGCTGACTGACAGGCTTTTCAAATCGTACTCAAATGCCTCTTTACCTCTACATTCATACCAGAGGAATCAGAGAAGTTACAGAAAACAAATGAAGCCACCACAAAAAAAACAGAGACTGGCCTTCGTTTTACTAGAACAGGAAGACAGACGTCACACTACCTACGTTGTTAAAGCCTTCAGAGGATGGTAGAGCACCAGTAATGACGAACCTTTCCATGGAAAACCCCATAACCAAGAAAACACAAAAAAGCCTCCACAACATCCTCAATGAAGGGTCGTTAGACATACAGGATCATCGGTTTATAATATGAATGTTTTTTGTTTTTTTTCCAGTTATTGCACCTGACTGGGTGTAGACCTCGGGTTATTTTAAAAACATCAGACTCTAATCGGCCACCATATTCATCAAAACTATACCACCGCTGCAACTAGATTTAGAAAAAAAACAACACTTGACTTCAATGACACTGGTTGCTGATTGGTCCGCCCTTCAGAGTGGTTGTGCCAACCTTGGCGTGATCAGAGGTTCCAGACTATAATCACAGACTCAGGCTGTGATCAATAGTCTGGCGCATCCATTTAGTGTGAAACACTATAAAGCGACTAACCACCCTGAAGATCTTGAAGAAGTCCAAATTAGCGTAGAGGATGTCCTCGATCTTCTGCAGCTGTGGCTGGCTGAGGGCACACATGGCGTTGCGGACCCCGTGGAGTCCCATACGACTGGGGAAGATGATGAAGCGCTCCAGCAGGGCCTGGCTGCACGCGATGTCTTTCAGCTGCAGGTCTGGGATACCGAACGCAAACTGGACAGCACGAAAAGAAAGAAAAGGGTCGAATGTTATTTTCAGTGGTGCACGTTGCGGGGGGAAAAAAAAAAAAATCCACATATTGTTGCAAAGGTCAAGGAAAAACACAGAGATGCACCAGAAAACTTCAGAAAAATGAGGATAAACCAAGTCTACCTGTTCAAGTCGTATTCTTGCGTTGATGAGCTCAAAAACGATAGATTCCGAGAGGTCGGCGTCTCTCAACAGGAAGGCTGTGAGGACCTCGTCATCCTTCAGAATATCCTCTATCTTCAACCCACGTCCTAGATGGAAAATAATAAACGGAGAGAGTGAAAGGTCAGAACCACAAAAAAGAAAAAAAAAACAATACTGACCCGAGCGGTAGTGAGCCGCTCAGAGGAAATGATTCACAGCAGAGGAGATTGGCAGGGCTCCGGATTTTCAGCAGGAGAATACTGAGCAAGAGGAAAAGTGTTGATATGCACGTCCCTGCCAAAAGACAAAGATAATTTCGGTGGAAGTAATATTGGGAAGAGCATTTTTACGCGTGCCTTCAGGCCAGGCCATAAACAATCCTCTGCACCTGAATGACCACAATAATGTGAATATTAACCGTGAATAAGAGGTCGAACAGAAGAACAGTTTAGACACTACTTTACTGGATAGTTTTTGTGTAAGATGAGCTTTTTTTTAAATATGGATAACTGGCTAAAATAAATTATAATAAGCATTGGAAAAATAATACCTGACATCTCAATAAATTGGGAAACAATGAAAGTATTTAAAAAAAAAAAAAACGTCTTTACCAGATTTGTACAAACAAAATTATGATTATTCCATAGCTAGTAATCAGGTTAAGAAAAACACTAATGATACACTTTTTAAACTATGAACACCTTCGGTTATACATTTATCCAGAAAGCTACAACCACAGCAGACTTGATCTCCAACAGTCTTTTTCTGTTGAGATTACAGAGTTGGGGGGAAAAAAAAATAAACCTAAAACCTAAAGCCTTTACGAACCATTTTACTCTCAGGAGAAGTGTGACTGAGTGAACAATTTCTTTCTCTTTGCCCTTTACCTGAGAACGCAGATGGGTTGTTGCGCAAAGTGTCCATGAAGTTGGTGAAGGATGACATTTCATGCCAAAGCCGGCCAAACTGCGGGATCTCCCTCTCATTGAGCAAAAGCTCCTGGATGTCAACGTAAAACCGTGCCAATCTGGAGGAAGACAAAAAAAATAAAATAAACCTCACTGAATTTGTGTAATTTTTTAACCATATTTCAAAAAAAGAAATTAAGACGCCGACAAACTAGTGATCTTAAACAACAAATCAAATAATTTCAGTTTCTATCAATGCGAAGTTTACCAGGTTTAAGAGCGCTGTCATTATTGCTTACACTGAGTTGTTATAGTTGGACACAACGCCTGGGGACTCTCCTCGGGTTGCGTATCTGAAGCAGGGATTGTTGGCGTTGCAGAAGATGCCTTGGATCCAGGGGAGAATCCCTGCCGAGGGCATTGCCTTGTTGGGGAAATGACCTGAAGGAACGCACATCACGTCAGAGGGCAGGCAAGGACTTGTGACTAGTTTCCAAAGGGATACTATGGGTTACTCTTCCCATGAAAAGAACTCTCATACGAGTTGTAATTTCATAAGGAACACCTGGTTCAATAGATGAGGGCAAATTAGCAACGACAGCTGTTGGATTCTTAACGGTTCGTTCTTACACTCATGTTGTTGGTACAGTGGATTCGCCTTCCTCAGCCACACCAGACCGATGAATAACAACACAGGCCAGAGGATCTCCACCATGAAGCGGATCTGGACACAAACAGGTGACGCAGTCGTACGCAGTCAACAATAGGAGCACCTGCACAATTCAATACAGCTGCAATAAAGCATTGCTACATGCAGTTTAAGTGTCGGAGAGATACCGAGAGGATTTATGGGGTCGTATTGGACCGCATTATCCTGAACAGTGTTCGTACATTTTTGTCCAACTCACTTCACCTAACTGTTTTTACCTTCTGTCTCTTGCGAAGAGTCCAGTTTTTCCACAGTAATAGGCGGATTTGAGAGCCTGTCTTCATTGCTCTGCAGCTCAGCCCCTGGAAGGGGTCATCAGACTGTGATAAACCTGCAGGTAAACAACTCCCATCAGTGTTGACATTTCAGTTGTCACAAAGACGTCGGAAACAAACACACATTAAAGACAAAGATCACATAGTTGGTAGTCGGAGAGAACCGGTACCACTGTGCGCTACCTGGTTCTGGTTTTGAGAACACTTGCCTTATATTAGACTGGATTTGATCTTGTGCCCGTTTTAAATAAAAAAAAAACTTTGAGGCTTTTCCATTATTTTCTAAAATGTGCTTTATTTTTTTGCATACTTTTATCTGGTGCTGGTAAAACATCTAAAGGTTCTTTAACATATTGATACAACTGTCACTACTGCTCCATTGATTGAAGCTAAATGAATTAGAATGATTATGTGTCTATCGAGAAAGACGAAGAAAAGACATGTAAACATAATTGTTTTGGTCTTTCGATGCACTGACTCTGTGCTGGCTTCTGATTTGATCAAATTTTTACTCAAACTTAACTGAACCTGGATTTAGCATCGACTTTGATTTGTTTAAGGTTTTCTTGACAACAACTATGAACAAGACCGCCCTTCAAACTGCTTCAGAGAAAGCACAAAATCCCTAAATCCCTATTGCGTGGGCGTATAAAGGCTAAAGGGCAGAATTTTTCCTCAAGGCGAAATACACGATAACATTAAATCTATTTTCAAACACCATTATTCAGAACATATAAGCACGACTTGATGTCTGTATACATGTGAAACCGTATACTTGAAATATAAACGCAGTTTGAATGTACTCTATTGTGCAGATTTATTCCAGAAGACAAATTCATTTTGGAGCCAATGACATATACAAGTTATGTGCAGATGGGACATCAGAGAATGTCGGACAGAGTAATTTGTTCAGAGTGACATGTCCAGTAGATTACTGCAGACTGCCAGACTGAGGATGCAGAGACATAACACTTGTCTATAAAAACAAAAGGGGGACTGTAAGACTAAAACAGGAGATTTAAGGCTCCCACTATGTGTCTGAAATCACCTTATTACTCAAACAATTATAATATATGCTACGATTTCCTTGAATGAGCTCGGTAGAAGAAATGTAGACATTTTATGGCACAAACACATCTCATCAGTGGAAAAAGTGCTGCAATTCAGTCATCTAAACAAATAGCAGTATCAGCAAAAACACTGTCAAAAGGATTTGTCACAACATTCTGCCACAATTTAAAAATGAGGAAAAACTAAAACATGAATTAGCAATCCCACCTGTCAGCTTACATTACCTTCCAACACGTTTAATTGCTCGATAGAAAGAATAAACTGGCCAATTCTGACGCTTACCTCTTGTTGAATGATATAAAAGTCGAACGACATCAAGAGAAACAGGTGCACTAACAAGCTGAAGTAATGGAAAACATTAAGCAAGGTGGAAGAGCTCCGTAGGACTCCTAGCTGTCCACTCTCTCTCGCTGCTCTCTGCCTGCAGGTCAGCAGCACTCCTAATCTGATTGCTCTAATCTCCCAGCTCAACACGGGCAGGCAGAAAAAAAGACAACAGCCATCCATTTTGAGGCAGACTTAGGGGGATATCTGCTGAAGGGGGGGGGGGGGAAACAAAGGCATCCTGGAGAGGAAGATTGTCCAACACTAGAGGTGGGGTTCATCGCCGGCGTGTTTTGTCAAAAGATACATCAGCGAGATTTACCTGCACAGTCAGTGCGCGACACACTCTGGAGGGGAAGTCTTTCAGCGAGGCACCTACAAGATAAATCGAGAGTTTGGATTTAGTAACACGGCAGACACGAGGGTTCGTTTCACGTTTTGCGTCCAACGCGCCTGAAAATGACTCACGGCTCTGAGCAGCTCGAGAAGGTGGAGCAGCTGACATGGTTAATTCAGTGAGAAGAATGAGAAGCCTCAAATTAAAACCACGTGTAGCTGCAGCAGACGTGGCTCCCCCTAACACGAACATCAATTTAAGGTTTATCCCGGCGTGAGTACAAATTTATTAAAGTCAGCGAATTATAACAAAAGAGATCGGACCGGATCCGTGGCTGAAATATAAAATAAGATAAAAGTGCAACAGGTAGTGTGAATAATACGCATAAACAATGCACATAAAGTGAATTTAGACCTCCCTGGCTACAGATTAAAAAAAATATATATAAAATACATATTTTGAAGCAAAAACATTTCAGCTTTTCTGTGAGTGCAAGTTGAATATTTTCAGGCTGTTGCACAAAACAAGTAATTTAAAAGACACTTTTTAATTATGTCAACCAATACTGAAAATAATCATGGATCTGACAGCACTCCAATGTCTCTCTTTTCAATTTGCCCAAAAGAACAAAGTAAAGCCAACAATAACATTGATTACATCGAAATGCACAATAGGCAGCTATGAAAAAACGAGCATAAATATTATAAAAAATAAAACTTATGTCTAAGGGGTCTACTGAACGATCGGACAAAAATGTTTCAGATATGACCCTGGTTCTCTGAGACACAAATATTGGAGCAGAGCTGAAACATTTAGGCGGATAATGAAATAGAATTTCATAGGAAAGTTGTCCGTTTCCAGAGCTCTTTCTAATTTTCTTTTTTTTTTTCTTGGTTTAGCAGTTATTTTGCAGATCTATAATTTCTAACTTATTTCTTAATAGCTTCCAAAAAGTTTCCTCGTAAAAATGATTTAATCAAGGCCTCATTTTAGTGGTAAGTAGAAACAGTGTTCATGTATAACACACACGAAGTAAATATAAAAACATATTTGACAAAACCTTCAAATATAACCTGTGTTCACTGAGGAATTGAACAGAAATCTTAAAAAAAAAAAAAAAAACACAAAAAAACACAAAAAAAAAAACTCAACCAGAACAGAAATAACAGTTTAAAATACTTTTTTTTTTTTTTTTTTAATTTTGCAGCAAGAACGGTTGCATGTCATTTCTCTTCTGTATGGTCACAATAATGTCATGAGACCAAATTATTGTGACAAACACAGAGTATGCATGAATGAATATAAAAAAAAAACGTAAACAGATACATAAGGTTTACATACTGAGAACATATGTACCAATCACAGGCTACAATGGACACATTTAAAACGCAAGAATGTTGAATTTATTATAATTAAGAACCTCATGTAAAGAATACTTCCATCTATTCCTTGTGGAATAAAATACAAATTTAAAAAAAATTTTGACTTAAAAGGAAACATCAGAATTTCAACCTGCATTAAGTGCATCATGAAAAATATAATTTTGTAACGTAAAACATTGAACAGGAAAAGTGATAGGCATCGATTTCATTGGCAATAAACTTTTCGTATTTGCTTGTTTTGAATGCTTACATCAACCACTGTTGATGACTTCAACATGTAAAATAGAATATATTAGTACTTATAACACTTTTGTGGTTTATTTTCACAGGCCTACATTTCCTCCCATTCTCAGCTTGTTGATAAAAATGTTTTCCCCAGTATAAACTATGGCACAGATACATAAATATTTACATATATATATATATATATATATATATATATATATATATATATACGTATATATATTTATTTATTTTTTGGCATCAGACAAAATGAGCTTCTCTGTGTTCAAGCTCCTGCAGCCGCCGAGGTCGCAGTCTTTGGTAGACGGGTTTAGTCTCACTGGGGCTGAGGTCGTCGGGGCTGCTCGGGGGTGGAGACTGGGGAGGCGAGAGGGTAGAACAGGTCGAGCCCCCGGGGTCGATGGCACTGTCGGTGGAGTCCTGTGTCTGGAGCTGGGTCTGTGAGGGGCTTGTCGGAGCAGGGGAAGGGCTGACAGCTTGGGCGAGGCCGGTGGGGGCGAGTGTCGAGGTGGTGTTGGTGACGGAGGTTATAGTGGTAGTCCAGTTTGGAAGTGTCCTCGCCCTGTTGTTAACGGCAACAGGGGGCATGTAGAAAGTTCCAGGAGGAGGCTGCAGAGTCCTCGGTGCCCTGAGCGTTAATGGAAGGTTCGGTGAGCTGCTGGACTCACTCGCTGAATTTCCTGTGCAGTTTTCCCTTTTAGAAGTCCACACAGGCTTGACGGACAGCGCGTAAGGGTTGCTGGAGAACACGGTGGTAACACCACTCGTGGCAGCGACCACGGAGGCAGCGGTAGCAGCTGGACCGCCAGCGACGGGCACGGTTGCCTTCATGGGCTGCACTCCAGAGCTGGCAGATGGCAGGTTGGCGACTATCATAGCAGTCCGAGGCGTGACATCATAGTGCTTGTATTTCCGATCCCACGTCCTCCTCTGCATCGTCTGAGTGTCAATAAAAGGAGTGATGTAGTAGGCGCTAACCCTGGATGAGCCACTTTGCCGAGCCTTACCCGGCTCCGGCATCTCCTGGATAGTGTCAGTCACGGCGTCAGACCTCCCGTCAACACGATCGTCAGTGTTTCGATTATTCCTCTCGCTGATCTGAGCCGGGGCAGGCAGGCGTTCCAGCGGCATGCTGATTGGTCGAGACATGTGTCTAGTGCGTTGGGTGCGTAGCTGGACCTTTGGTGCCGCGGTGACGGTGGAGACGGTGGTGCTGGGACGGCCGAACACTAACGTGGACCTCTGGACGTCTCCACTAGAAGTCTGGACTCCGTTGAGTCTGTCCAAAGCCGAGACTTCTGTTTTGTCTCTTCCTGGCTGGACCTCCTGCACCTCATCCAGGATTTGTGAGGACGGGATTACCGATGAGTATCTTTTGTACACTTTGGCATTCTGAAGGGAAAAAATGAACAATTAAGAGTACGATCTCAGTGTTAATCAAATTAAACTTTATCTGCATGTAACTCGAAAAGGGCCGGCTAGAGGAGTGAAAACGGGAAAACGGCTTTTTGTTACGCCTAAGAGTTTTTATCCACTTTTTTAAAAATGGCTACGCTCCCTGCAGGCCCAGCAGTGAAATCTTAAAAACAAAAATGTATGTGCAACTTGTTATGAATATTGTTTCACATATTTGTAGAGTTTAATAACAAGTTAAACGAAAAGTGCAGGTGGCAGAGAATATGAATCAACTGTATTATCGTTAACGTGAGATTTTTATAAACACTGAACTGCTGACAAAGGTAGGTGTGTCGCCATTTTGCTGCTGGTTTGTTGACAGTTCTTTTAACCAAATCTGAAATATTCTCTCCACATTTCCCACTAAATGTGAAGCTGATAACGTCTTTAGGGACTCGGTCGCTCATACTGATGTCAAAGTCTGAACAATGTGATTCAAAGGCAGCTTTATCAACAATCTTTGATCCCTCTTCACCTCTTTAATGTCCATCAGGGAGGTGGAGTGTCTGCTGAGCTGCCGCTCTTTCTCTTGCGGAGTGAGTCTGGGAGATGCCTGGCCGGCGGTGGCGATGTCAGAACCAGGAAGAAGGGATACGTCGAAGACCGTCTGGAAGTGTCGCACTAGCAGCTCCACCATCAGGGCCTGGTAGGGGTAATCCACCAGGGAAGACAGGGACACCTCGGCATCCGTCTGTCGAGGCTTCACCAGCGTCGGGCCGAAGATGATGCCGAGGTTACTCGCGGTCATCTTGTTCTCCTCCGCCTGCTCAGTGACTCTGTGGTGGTGAAGAGGGATAAAGAGTTGAAGGTTTTGGTTTTTTTGTCTGGGTTTTCAGAAACAGCACACTGAGTCAGAGACAGACTGACATTCTGTCGACTGGTAATGGCCAATTAATTCAAACATAAAAGTGGTGAAAAGATGTGAGAAAAGCTTTTACAGAACCACCTTCCATTTGTAAAAAAAAAAAGAAAAAGAAATGAAACCTGCTTCAGGAAGGTGCTGACAATCAAAAGCATTTTTCTGTCAAGAGTTGGTCTAAAAGTCTGCAATTACTCCTGCAAGTACAATTAAGAACATCAAATCCTTGTGATTTTTAGGCCAAGATATTTTGAAATTTAAATTATAAAAGGACCAAAGTACAGAATATTCTTCAAATATTCATGCTGGTATTGGATTTTAAAACCAGCCTAACGAGACGATAAACACAGCATAACTCTTGTGTTCTGCAACTTCCTCTGTGCTGTGGGGAAGTCTCTGTTTCCCTTTGAGTGTTATGAGGAAGTTTGTAAATCTGTCCTTGTGAAGACAGATAGAATTACTCGAAATAAATAGCTCTGGGTTTTAGTTTGCAGCTCTTACCTGTTCAGATGTGCTATCAGGAAGCGCAGAGTCCTGTAGTTGGCCGTGGGCAGCTGGCGGAGTAGATCTCTGATCTTGAAAATGACTCTGTTCAGCTGGATGCTCGGCCCACCTTTCTCTCCTGTCTGCGTGCCCGGAGGTTTATCCGCCTCCTCCACTATCACCCTCTGGCACTCTTTGGCCAAGCCGATGAAGTCGTTGTAGAATCGAAACAGGATCAGTGGCTCTGGTAACTGTTGGGTGTGAATGTCGTATTAAGATGCTAAAATGTTATGTACTGTATAACGAATAAAATGATCAATTCAAAGATGTCAAATTACACAAAGATAAAACCTAAAAGATCAACTTCAACAATTCACTTGTGCAATACTCCCATGTAACATATCGCATCCCTCAACACGAGTTTCCCCGCTAATTTTCAATAATCGTAACATTGTTCAGCAAGACCGACCTGTCTCAGATAGAGTTTAAGGACGTTGCTGATGTCGTGAGGTGAGAGGTCAGACAGCTCGACCAGGTCTTTCCCGTTTTCAAACGCCTGACAGAGCTTCTCGACACGGGATTTGGCGCCATTCACACGATAAATGCCCTGCGATAACAAGATAAGTACATAGACATGTTTAATATATTTATGATCACACAGTAGCAAAGACAGATCTCGAACCATATTACTGAAGGGAACATAATACATCTACAGCATGAAAAACGACTGCAAAACAAGATATTAGGTTATAAATATAAACAACTTCACTGTACGCGACATAAAAAAAAATTAAAAAAAGATTTACCTTGATGTTAAGGGCTCGACTCTCAATCTCAGACGTGCACTTCTTGATTAAAAAGGGGATTCCGTCGGAGGTGTTTTTTGCTGCTTGAGTAAAGTCGATTCCAAACAGGTGCAGTCTGCCCTGAAGCTTTTTATGGCCACACTGGATAGCGAGTGTCTCTAGACACTTTTTATGGCAGGCCAGGGAGCACTGGCAAAGAGAAGCAGACAGTGAGAGATAAATGAAGGAATCTGATCATATATATGTAATATATATATAATATTACTAAATACACAACAGCATTATCTTTTTTACGGTGGATAAAAGAGTATGTTTACACTACCTCTTCACACTCAGCTCCGTGGAAAACGACCAGACTGTCACACTCTCTGCACTTAGACGGCGCGCGTAGTTTTCTTAGCTTATGGGTTTGAGCAGCTTTGGACATCTGAGCATTTCGGAAAGGACCCGGAGAACTGGCCGTCTCCGTCACCATCTCAGCGAGACCTGAAAATCAGAGCAGCTGATGAGGAGAGTAACCAAGGAGACAGGTCGGACAGTTCAAAGCTGAAAGTTACCTGTCTTTTTTGGTGTCATGTCACAACACAAATGGTAGCTTTAAGCAGTTTAACTCACATTCACACATTGGCTCGCAGCCAGCCCAATTCAGAAAATTCAGGAGCGTGAAAAAAGTCACATCAAGAAAAGACAACAAACTAACAAACAGAACAGACTGTTATTCTAGTTGATTATGCATAAATTAATTTCCTGATCCTGAAAATTAGCAATTAACAAAAACCTATTCAGTAGAAAAGAATTAGGTCAGATCGAGTAGTTCTAGAGCTGCTTCAGTTCACAATGAGATGAAACACACTGACTGGGAAAGATCAACACAGATACAGGAAGTGCAAGCGGAGACTATGAGCCAAAACTAACATCACCCAAGCTGCGCAGCTCCCTTCAGCATAAAAACATTCGACATAAGCAAAATCCACCACAGATTCTGGCCAATACATTAATGTTATATATGTTATACCGCACGGAATTGTGCAATGAGTTCACACTGTTTCTCCTTCCCTTCCCCAACTTCCCTGTCACGTAAATGGACACACTGACTGGCTTTGTTTCTACAGGCACGAGCCAAACACATGAGCATACATCTGCCTGAGCTGTAAAAGTGCACACAACACACACAAACAGACATGTCTCACCGTTGTCTGAGGGGGATGGTGGCTCCCTCTCATCCAGGTCATCAGCAGACGACATGGTCCCAGTGGAAGGAGTTCTGGGCAGCCGTCGCTTGAAGTCACCTGCACCAAGAAATGAATTTGTACCTCGCAATGATTTTCTTGATTTCACCTGCACAAATGTTTCCTCTGCCTGCCTCATGTATTCATCATCTTCACGTGAAAAGGCCTTTCATAAATTTACAAAAGATTTCAAACAAAATCCTCTTACCTGGACTGGCAGTAGGGGAGTCCATGGACCTGGACTCACTGCTGCCTCCAGCACTCTCTGAGTCACTGCACATCCCACCCTGGCTCCCCTGGCTGCTGGAGGCCCAGGCTCTCAGCGGGACCTGGCTCCTCAATGCTGCAAGAACACACACAGACCAGCAGTCACACACAAACAGAATAACAAAACAGTATTGCAGCTAAATGCTGCTTTTGGTTTTAGTTTTTTTTAGGAGGGGAAGGGGGTTTCTTAGCAGTTTCAGTTATTTTTTGAAAATAAGTAGTCACGCAGATATTCCAGACTTAAGATGAGGAAGCAACGCACAACTCCAACTGCTCTGAGAACATTTCCATGAGTCAGAGCAGAGGTTATGTCCCTGAGGGGCTCATGTAAAGCTGTAGGAATGTTTGCAGGGTGATCGGACCCAACAGGTTATCCTGAGCTGTCCAATCTCCAGCAGCAGTACCAATCATTCTGGGCTATTTTCCCTGAAAAACTGCATGCTGAAACTCGCATGTGTGTTTGAATAAATACCTTGTATATCTGTGCTGCTGTTGGACCTTCGCTCGCTGATCCTTGCAGCCCGGTGGAGGGAATTGTCCACTTCGTCTCCGCTCAGCACGTCACATGAGGTGATTGATGCCTGCGACAGGTTGCCGTGGGAGGAATGAGTGCTGCCCACAGACCTTTTATTAAAGACAAACCTGAAGAAACAAAGTTGGCATTTAAGGTTTTGTGCGATCAATGTTTATTGTCCCCATAGTTCAGCATTAATATATTGCACAGTGTGTATTTGTTAGAGGTGTGACAGGACTGTTGATCAACACCAGTTCAACTGTACCTGACAACTGTGTTATTACAAGATTTTATTGCATTACAACTCTTGACGACACACCTATAGACTCTGTACAATATTAACCTAGCTATATTATTCCACTGGAAAAATGTGACTACTATACTTTCTGACCTCCCAAGGTTTTTGTATCTCAAAATAAACAAATGTGGATATGTCATATCTTGTATTCATTTCTAGAAGATGAGGAACTGAAACTGAAATTAGTGCAATAACTCGTGTTAAAAATGTCCCTGTTTCCTCAATAATGAAATCAGAAACTTGGCTCAAGTACAGAATGAACTATTCCTTATTTTCTTAGTCATAATGAGAATGTATGTGTGGGAAGCTGATTCTGACACAGCTTTAACAATAAGTCGAGCTCCGAACCACAGCCAAACTCTCCGCTGCATTCTGCCTGCGCCACAGATATTTCCTGAGGAAGGGCAAGAAAATTCAACACGCATTCTGTCTCTCTCTCTCTCTCTCTCTTCCTCCCACTCTGACTCACTGTTACATTCGCTGAAAGAAGAACTACGTAACTTTGAAACTTTGGGAGCGACTTCAAAATGTTTTTTTTTTAATTTGTTCTACTAAAACAGAAGTTTTAAATCCAAAATAAACTAAAACTATGAAACAGCACAAATACAAGTATTTCTATCAGCTAGACTCAGTTCACACTGACTGATTCGTACTGTGCCAGCGTATGCAACAATCCGCCCAATGACGATTCATTCTAAACTACAAAAAGCCATCGTAAAAGAGTGAAACAAGCCGATTTCATCCGAGGAGCTTTGACTTTAACGATGTTAATTCAATTTTTTTTTTACATTGTAAAATCAAGTTAATTTTTTTATCAGTATTCTTCCAAGTCGAGTATATATTCAGAAACCATTTCCTGAATCTGAGTGTACATTCGTGGTCCTTGGTACCTGGTATTGTCAGAGGAGATGGAGTCTGAGTGAAGGCGCTCTTTGGGCAGATTTTTGGGCAGGTTCCGGACGAACTCAGCATAGCATTCGCCTGGTTCGTACAACTTGGCACTCTCACTAAGGGCCTGGTAGTGGGCGGGGAGTGAAACAGTCTGCGCCTGCTGCATCTGAAACCAGTTCACTGTCACCTAAAAAAAAAAGAGGATTTAATAAAAGTAAATGAGTGAGGCAGCAAATGACCAGCTGAAAAATGAATGAATGACTCAATAGGAAACTGAGTACTCAAGTGATTGTAAATAAATGAAAAGGCATATGAACAGAAATATATGAAGGCAAATATTCCTGCATGCAATGTAGTTTCTGTACTTCCAAATCAATATTTCAGTACAAATAACATAATATCCAAACACATAAGAGTGAGAATCTGACCACCTATTTAGAGCAAACTTTCAGTACTTGACACATTTTTCTCATCTGATTTTACTTCTCAGTAGTTTGGACACAATTTGATTAACCATCATTTAACTTTCTTCACAAAATCTTGTAAAATGTATGTGATATAAACATATTTTACAAATCTACATAATGTTACACCTTAAATCATATAAAAACATATTTAAGCAGCTGTTCAGTGTTAGTCATTATAATAAAAGATCTTTCAATTGAATTGAAAGCAAAATGAGGCTCTAGTTTTGTGTTTCACTTTTTGCTTGTGGAGCAACCAATTTGTTGATATTTCTAATGTGCACTGTACCTATTAGATAGGTTTATATAAAAAATAAAAAAAATAAAAAAATCAATAGTTATTGTACAGTCCAGTTTCCTTTCTCAGTTCAGTTCAATAAAGTCATGTTACTGTTTCGTACAGCTTTGAGCGTGAGGTCACACTGGAAGACCATCTCTCGGATCTGAGTGAGGATGGTGCTCTTAGCGTTGGCCAGTTCCATTCTTCTGACGCCTGCGTCAGCCATACAGCTCTGGTACTGGTCCTGGGCCTCCTCTGCCTGCCCAAAACAAAAGGACAGAGACTAGAGTAAGGATCTGGAAGAAATGCTACATAGTGCTGGAATTCACTGTTCCCACCCACTAACTGGTAACACCAAATAGTGATCCCAATAATTGTCCCTGTTTTCTGTTCTCCTGCCCACCTTCTGCAGAGCCTCCTCCTCCAGCTTCCTCTTCTTCTCCAGCTGTTTGTTCCCAGCATTAGACTGCTCCTCCTGGGAGCGGTTTGTAGATGAGTGGGCTTTCTCGTACTCCTCTCTCCTCTGGGTCTTCAGTGTTCTCGCCTTACGCAAGGTTGCGTCTGCCTCTTGCTGCCAAAGCCACACAGAGATTAGCCGCATTGCCCACGTGAACAAAATGTTACAAAGGTGTGAAGCAGTTATCGGGAGTGTAATCAGAAACGCTTTGGTGGACGACTAATGTAGTATAAACAAGTTAAAAAAAAAAAAAAAAAAACTCATTTATTTTTACCACCCAAAATGTATATTGTCATATATATCACTGATACAAATCAATCTAAGTTTCTGTCAGACTGAATGAAAGGATTCTATCCCTACATAATGTTTATGTGTCTGACAGTCTCCTGGCTGGCTGACAACACTGTAACATTCACTGTGGGTCGCTTGATACTCTGTAATACAAAAAAAGGAGACTGTTGCATTGCTATTGAGCTAATAGTAATTATCTAGTAATATGTGTCTATACAGGGACTTATTATCTACCATTTTCTTTTGCTCCCTCTGCCACAGCTCCTTAATGTCTTTCCTCAGCTTGTCCAGTTCATTCTTTCGTGCCAGAAGAGGCTGAGAACAAATAAAAGGGTCAACAATTACACAGAGATCTTTCAACAGGGCAGTTTTTTTTTCCTTTAGTCCAAACTGTTTAGACCAGATCGTGGTTGTAATCAAAAGTTTGGCTGGGAATGACAAATTAACTAAGACGAAGAAAGTAATATCAAGTGTAAGCAATAAATCCCCGACGTGGCTGTGGCTTCGTCATGTCACAGACTGTATCTCTTACATGTTGTACATCTTAGCCGGGAGGCAATTATGCTGTCTAAAAGTAAGTACACAGATTGTTTGACATGCTAAAATCTACTGATCTTGTCACTCTTACCTGTGTGAATTTATTGGTTTGAAGAGCCACTGTAGTTTGAACAAGCAGCTGGTTGTATTCAATGTCGTTCTTGAATGTAGAAATGTAGATATCACTGAAGGGCATGTAGTCCTTGGACAAAATGATATGAAAGATTTAACGTTCACGTATTTTCCAAAGAATATTTCTTTTTATACGAATGTGGGGTAACTATTTTATAGCAATTACGCAACACTCAAGAAGCCTATATTCTTAAAAGAAATGGCTTTTTTGGTTACCTGTTGACTGGCCATTGTCTTTGCAGACTCAGCCATTTTGGCATAGCTTTTAGCAAACTCAATATCTGAAAGACAAGAAAAAAAATGTACAAAAGAAACATGAATTATCTATGATTGCAACCACTATCATTAATGAATGAATATTTTTTGATATAAACTTGTGTTTCATCTAATGGCACAATGCTGACGCCAAGCAAACACAGATTTCACATTCATGACACAGGAACTCATTCTAGCCATTACATTACACATTACAATGTATTATATACATATTATACAGAACAAGATATAGAGTCCTGTGGAATCCCTCAAACATAAGTGTAGAAGTTATGTTTGCTTGATAATAAAAATCAACTAAGTATAGGTCAGCATATTATATTATTATATATTATATACTCTCAGCATATTGCGCATAATAAAAGCACAGCATATTCACAATAAGTCATGACCTTCTCCAGTGTTTTCCTTTCGATTTAAAAGAGCAAAGTCCTCATTTCGGTCTGACTAAATTGAATCACTTTCTTCAGGAACATACGACTCAAGTGTCCACAAACTCTTCTCTTCTGCCATTTTTGAACACTAAAATGATTCAGGGGTCTATATGAAAAATGACTCAAAATAATTCGACTCTTCATATTTTACCCGCAGCGCAACACAAGACGGTGTGAATATTTTTAACAGCAAAACAAAATCATGAATAAAAAAATCGTCCCTTTCGTTCCAACAATATCTCGTATAATGTCCTAACATAGAAATCCTCGGTTTAGCAACCCAGTGCGCTGTCAGTCGTCTCAGTGTCTCACCCATCGCCAGTCGTTTCTCCATCCAGCCCAGCAGGTCTTTGATGTACTTGGACCAGGCCTTGGCATAGAGCAGGGCAGACTCCACCCCGCTGTCATTCTTCAGCAGGGTCAAGTCAACTTCTTCCTCCCGAGACAGTGGCACCTCTGGGCCTACGACGAAGTCGGCAGAGAGAGGAGACATACACACACACACATCACATATCCAAATTTTCCCAAAGCCGGATTGATATATCTCATTTCTACTATCCCAGCAGACGTGTGTGTGTGTGTGTGTGTGTGTGTGTGTGTGTGTGTGTGTGTGTGTGTGTGTGTGTGTGTGTGTGTGTGTGTGTGTGTGTGTGTGTGTGTGTGTGTGTGTGTGTGTGTGTGTGTGTGTGTGTGTGTGTGTGTGTGTGGGAGGTAAATGAAAAAAAAATGAAAAAACAATGAGGTCAGTGAAATTGTCTGTGTGGGAGGATATGAAAGTGCCAGGCATCTTTTAAAATAGTCCAGCAGCCTTATTTTCTTGTTACTGGTTACAACGCGCAAACTCTACGAGCCACCCGCCATCTGATTCAACAGAAATCCCATGTGTTTTCCATCCCACACAGAACTACTCTTCCACAGGAAAGGAATCTCAGATATGTGGACGGAGAGTGAAAAACGAGCACGTAGTATGAAAAAAGCAGCAGAAATAACAGGGGTGGAAGCAGAGGTTTAAGGCGGGTCTACCTTGGGCACTCAAGAGTCCAAAAGCCGAAATCAGTCCGCTAACTCAAAAGCTGACGCTTCAGCTTTGTACAGAAGCCATTAACCCTCGTGTTGTCCTTGGATCAAAATGACCCGCAGCTGTGTTCAACCAAGTTCTATTTTATTTTCATAATTTTTGGGATCATTGGTGACAAGGAGGCTGTGAGGGTTTCTGTAAAGAATGATGACCAATGATCCCAAAAAAATATAAAAATATAGAAATAAAATAGAACTTGGTTGAACACAGCTGCGGGTCATTTTGACCCGAGGACAACACGAGGGTTAATAGCAATTAGAATTTATTTTACACCCATTGCTCAGAGACAAATGATGGAATGTGAATAACACTCACCCACAAAGTCACTTTTCTCTGAAACATATCCCTCAGGATCCACGGAGAGGTTGTCAAATGACTGTGAAAAAAGCATTTCAGATTATAAGGAGGGAACGGCAGACATACAATCAAAGTCAGACATCACAAGCAGCTGGCTTTTTCAACACCCCAATTAAGTACAAAAAGCGAGTCTTTGAGGTTTTCTTTAAATGGAGGCGGGGTGAAATTGCTGCTTTAAGTGCACCCTTTTGAAAACCATCGTGTCTCAAAACAAAGCATTAAATAATATATTAAAAAAAAAAAAAAAAATATCTGGCCTGAAAGCTAGAAAAAGAAAGACTGTGTCTCACCCTGCTTCTCCTGGTCTGGGGGATCCCCAACCCTGAGCTGCTGTCCACATCTCCCATAAGGAAGTCAGAAACTCTGAGGGGAAGACGTGACAGAATCCATGTCAAAAGCACAGTTTTATATGGTCAAAACAGCAATCTATTCAGTAACAAAGACACTAATGTACAGTATTTACACCGATTTAAAAATAAAACGCAAACCTGCTGTTTAAAGCACAGATATAGGACAGAGATAATTATAGGTTCAACAAGACCAACAAGCTATTATTGCTGTTCTCTAAAAGCAGCACGTCTTTTTGGCTGGGCAACAAAAAAAAGTAAGAGAATTGTTGTGGTGTTGAAAAGGTAAACAAGCGTTGTACTCACACATTGCCGAATGTGAATGCCAAAGTGTCGATGGATGCGTGTATCTCGCCAAAAATAGCCTTTTTATTTTCTGAGTTCACTTCCTTGAAGTTAACGCCTGTGGAGGGTGATAAAAACACACGAGAACTTCAACCAAAAGAAAACGCAATTACAAACCTTTTTTTTTTTTTTTTTTGGAGGGGGGGGGGGTTAACTCAATCATTCAACGAGGGTATTTACAGTCTGTATGTGGCCAAACAATACAAGAAACAGGACGACAGAACAAATCAATGACAGAAACAAACACACCAGCAAACTTCAATATTAAAACCAACAACAATGTATTAAATGGAGATTAAATTCTGTGTTGTTTTCCCTCTGCAGTCATAAACCACAATAAGACTATAACCGGCTTTCGTAGGAAGCTGTTTATCGCCTCTCCAGGCGTTTACATTTTTTTTCAAGTGAGTGCTGACATTCTTGATGACATACAAAATGTCAAACCCCCCCGAGCCGTTAGGCAGGGTCAAGAGTGTAAAAGAAAAGGCAAAGAAAACAGCTTTAAAAACATAACTGTTAAGAGAAGAAGCAGGCGAAGGCAACACCCAATCCAAACGTTTTCAAGGAACACTCTGGAAGATCTTCGACGGGTATTCAGAAACAGTCCCACATTTTCCTTCCTTTGTTCAAATATGTTGTAATCCGCCGACCCATTTATGATGCACAGAAAAGGCAATCACTTTGTACACTGTCCTTTGACATCTATGGACAGCGATGTTTTTTAGAAGGCCGTCCAAGTTTGATAAATCTTGGTGAACACGTGCACCGCGGAGCTTTCCTTCTCAGAAAACACTTCACTCAGCAACAAGACATTTGCAGAAAGCAATCAGAGGAACCAAAGACCAAGTCAGTCACAGTCGGTGAAATCCGACTAAGCGGAGTACTTCCTGTCTGCCTTGCAACAGGAAACACTCGCGCAGCTTGAGTTCTGTGACATGCAACACTATAGACAACCACACTTACCTTTACCCTCTACCACTTGGCATCGCTGTCTAGTAACTGGGACCAGAAAGCTTCAGCAGTGCTAGTGCTGGTGTGAAAAAACAGAAAGCTCTAAACAGTTGTAGTTTCCAGACTGCTCTCTGGCTTTTGTGCTTCCATTTTCTCTTCATGTAAGCAAACTCCTTCCATGTCGGTGGCGGGCGAGTGATTATAAATTCCCACCCTATGAAGAAGCAAAGAAAGGTCATGGCATCCTGGGTTGGGGAGGGAACCCCACGCTCCAGGGAGAGACACTTGAAGACACCAGAGGACAGGAGGAGGCGCGGTGCGAGCCTCCCTGCTGCTCACCTCCCTGGCCCTGAATGCTTAGCATACAACTCTGCCGCTGACTTTCTTCCTCAGGACATCCTGTGGGTCTCATAACAATGATTCCAGAGCTCTGCCCCCCCCTTGTCATGACTGAAATATGGAAACTGCATCATTCAAGTACAGAGCCCATTGTTTTCTCACGGTTGAGCAACTGGGACAGTTAACCCGTGAAAAATGTTTTGTGTGTGTGTGTGTGTGTGTGTGTGTGTGTGTGTGTGTGTGTGTGTGTGTGTGTGTGTGTGTGTGTGTGTGTGAGAGACATTTTGTCTTGAGATCTGTCTTTTCCCAAGAGAACTTTATTTCTTTGGCATGAAAGGGCATTTCAACAGTTTCTTAAATGCAACCGTTTTGTTAGTCAGGCAAACAAACAAAAAATAGCCTGATTGTATTTAAATTCATCATCACAGCAAATGATTTTCTTACATATAATAAATCTACTACATGTTGCATGGAGACATAAAGATGCCATTTACAGACACCTAAAATATTGACCGGCAGTAAACAAACACACTCCGTCAGCTGCAAGCCGTATTTTCTGTGACGAAGGGCGACACCAAGGGAGGAAAGAATTTCAATAAGTTGAGGAAGTTAACACTTTTATTGCATTGCCCCACAGTTTTGCAGTCAGGAGGGGGAGGGACAGGGGGAGACCGAACAGTCTCAGCAAATGTGTCCAGGAATGAAGCCATGTCTGGGTCTGTTTGGAGCCAAAAAGGAGTCTTGTGAAAAGATCGTATCTTTGATGACACACAAACAGAGAAGGAGGTACGGCAACAAGAACGTGTACCAGATGTTGTTTTCAGGTTTGTTCAAATTTGCTTTCAGTGCCAAATGAAAAAGAGTAGGGGAGTAGGATGAGCTGATAATATGACACCTGAAAACTGGTTTGGACAACCATGTGTTTAGAGAGCTTTTTGTTTGTTTTTTCTGTCAATTTTGGCAGCTGTCCAAAGGCCCCAGGTGTCGTGACCAAGCTTCAAAGAGGATCACGGGTGAAGAGATGATGCACTCTGAAGACAGTGAGGCGCACAAGGCCTGTTATCATGCAAACCTTTGAGTCTTCATCTCTGATGTCTCACTGATTCATCCCTTTTTCAGCCTCTCCTTTTCAGTGCTGCTCTGGCTCACTGTCTGTGTCAGTATTGCGTTACTTACTGGCCATTAGGGACAGTCCATCTAGGGAGTGAGTTGACGTGAGGCACCCCCTTGTGGACAAGCAGCCTCCTCAGTCCACTGGGTATTAAACTACTGTCTTTACTGCAGCACTAAATGACAAAGCTTTTTTCTCAAAAGAACGATTACTTACACACCGCAACCATGTACAATATCACCATCATTCCATCAGTTAGACTGGTGAAGGCCTACTTTTGTCCAGTTTTAGAGTACCAAATACTGAAAACCTTGGTATTATTATTTTCTGACAACTAGGCCGTCATACCCACAAATTCAGAAAGAAAAACCAGTTCCATTAGTTCCATTTCTCTATTCAGGGATCCATCAATCCAGCCATTTCTTTCTCGATATAGATTACAATTTTAATTCACTGCACTGAAAAACAATCTGACTCAAGGGCTTTCTTTTGCTTTACTTTAAAATATGTAAACCTCATTTGAAAGTCAAATGAGACCAGGCACTTCAAAATTGTCAGATTGAATCAGTTTAACAAACAGAAAATACACAGAACTGAATAATGGCATTGACAAAGAAACTGCGTTTTCAGTGGATCCTTTGAATCACGGCCCCTTCACTTAACAAGGAGCAATCTGCCGTGTTTAATGCATCCGTAATTGTGACATCAAAAAGTCATTTTTAGCACCCATTTAAGAGAAGATTTTCAGACACTTTAGATTTGATTACAAGAGTTTCACCTGAACATTTGTGTTCAACTGCTGTATATATATGCATAAAAGATAGAAAACTTAAGTTACAAGTCAAGTAGTGATTTCGTCACTTATATGTCATTCTTTCACCCATTGAATCAAGTTCCAAAGTGTCCTTTCAACAGATCAGTCTCAACAATGCCAATAATTCCTTTGTGTAATCAGGATGTCTTTTGTTCCCTTTTGCATTCTTGTCAAAGTACCACTCAACAGGCTGCGGACTGCAGACAGTCATTCTTACGCATTCTTAAGGAGTAGGTCACAACTCAGATGTTGAAACGGGGCAGGTGACCTGTCAGACACCCAGACACCTCACGACACAGGGAAAGAATGAAGAAGTGTGG
The DNA here is from genome assembly GCF_029030835.1 of Brachyistius frenatus. NCBI lineage: Eukaryota > Metazoa > Chordata > Actinopteri > Embiotocidae > Brachyistius > Brachyistius frenatus. The sequence continues at coordinate 6,175,607 of NW_027210611.1, forward strand.
ATGTGCTTGATTGGATTGACTACAGCCGTGTAGTCTCCGTAGCATTACCCTTGCAGTGGATCGCATTTCTTAGCAGATGAACTGGTGAGTTCCCTTTGTTTGTGTTCATTCAGAAGACTAAGGATTAGATCTGTTGCTGGAGGAATAATAATAATAATAATAATCTCACGCCCGGGGACCTTTTAGAAACATGTCTCAAGCCAACTCTAACCAAGCAGAGATCAAGGAAATATTCCTGCGGTGGATTTCCCACACTTGTCAGAGCGCCTGACGTTCGCCCCCCATCCAGAACCAGATGCCAGATTTCACACCAGTATATTTGCGCCCATCATCTGGGCGCCTGTGGTGTGTTCATCTGGGTGTCCTCGTGCACTCACGCATGCTAGCGAGTAATTACTGACCTTTGACCTTAGCAATGACCGTGCCAGCTGCTCCGAGGATGTCTACCGAGTTGAGAGTCTGGTGTTTGCCGATGACGGCCTTCAGGACGCGGAGCAGCTCTGCCAAACGTTCCTGCACCACCTCCTGAAGACCTTCCTGATTCTCTGAGGGGGAAGGAAAAAAAAAAAAAAAGAAGAGAGAAGACACGTGTAGGTCAGCTGGGTTAAGTCATGTAGGTGTCAAGATCTTTACAAGACTAATGAAAGCTTAATTACATGTTAAACCCAGTTACCGGGCGCAGTCAGCAGTCGCATATCTTCATCTATTAGTCACAACTCAGCCAGTGTCCAAATAATTCTTGGCATTCCTTTTCTCATTGCCACACACTTTACTTCACATCTACTTTGTCATTTGGAAACTATTAAGCTTCGCTGTCATGTTTTATCCAACACAGACAATTCCTCCCTCGGGGCAAAACGAGACGGCTCATGTTGTGTTGCGTTTTATCTGCGCTGTGCAGCCTCCTGATGAGAAGTGGAAGACTGCAGACAGTTATGATGGAGGGGCGATGATGCAACTTGTTTTTGCACTTCCTCTAGGCAGAGTGACACCACGTACAACGGAAGAGGTGTATACAGCGAACAGGTTAAACCGTCTCAGTCATGGCTGTAACATTCACACAGATGAAGCCATTATGATGTGCTTTTGTGGTCACAAGCGAGGCACAGTCAAGCTCCAGAGTTAGAAGTTACAGATTTGATCAGTACAACAGCCTCTGTGTTTGTCAACATCTTTGAGTAACAGTGACAGCTACAAAGCTAATTTTTTCCCCCCCCCGTTATTATTGAATGAATACAACAGTGGCCCCAGAGCGAGTTTACGCACTATAAAACTTGTGAAATGTATACAAATCAACAGGACTTTCACACATAAGATAAGAATGAAAGAAATAGAATTTCAGAGGTGACTGAAGTGACACACATGGTACCAATTATGCGATCGCATATTTTCTACAACTATCAGCAGCACACAAAAAAAAATTGAGGAGAATCTTGCAAGAGGTCTCCAACACCACTGAGGTTGCAGAAGATGACAGGAGGGGGAAAAGAATGTACGAAATGCAAGTTTTTCAACCAGATCATATTGCATCAGTCATTCTGCCTTTAAAAGCATCCACCCTGTAGAACAAGGCAAAGCAGTGAAGAGAAGCACCCTATGTGCTCATGTATTTAACCAGGCTTCTTAATACTGAATGCTTTTATTCATCTCCGTAAGTGCTCTGTATGACGCCTGCAGAAATGTTTCAAAGCAGTGTTGGCGTGTGTTTTATAGACAATTAATCTCTTTGTGCAAAATTAAAAAAAAAAAACAATAAAACTCGAGACAAAATAAACTTCTGCAAACTCCAAAGCAACAGCGGGATAGGAAGAGTCTGTCTCCTGTTCTGATGCAGGCTAATCAGCCGAGGCTCCGTGAATTGGCACCAGACAATAGGTGAGTTCATGTCTAACTCAATGTTTTTGGAAGGAGCAGGGGCACCGGCTGGAAACAGAAAAAAGTCATCTGTTTTTCATCAAGGCTACCCTCCCGAGCAGCAGGGTGAGATGAGACTGAATTTATTGGAACGTTAAAAGGAATTACAGAGGGAGTGAAAATGAGTGCCTGTGTGTGTGTGTGTGTGTGTGTGTGTGTGTGTGTGTGTGTGTGTGTGTGTGTGTGCGTGCGCGCGCGCGTTACCCTTTCTACACCTCTCTCACGCTAATTCAACAAGCTGGCATGAAACATTGTTGAAGAGACATAATCCGCAGCTGAGACATAAGCCCTAACCATCTGTGACCGAGAAGTGTGGTTCTACAAAACTATACCAAACATAATTGGCTAAACAACAGGCTTCCATCTCCGCTGGTCAGACAGGTCCCACCTCAGGATGAAAGAAGGTGTTCTTTATAGAGGGCGGGAGGGGGGCGTGGGGCCCTCACCTGCTCACATGCCCCAAGGTGAGAGGTCCATGACCCTGCAACACACACTTTGAAGTCTGCCTCCCTTGCGACACTGATAATGGGTCTTCATTAAGCCCCCACCCCTTCCTTTTAACCCTCCTTTCTTAGTCGCAGTCATCGGAGCGTTAGTGGTTAGCTGACTGGCTTTTGAAGATTTTCTTATCAAAGACATGTGTGGGATGATTTATTAGCATATAAGAGAGTCCTACTGAGATGCACACCAGAGAGTTCTCACTTAGCAGAGCGCGAATCAAGGTGCTGCTGTGGAATTGCATTGGTAATGCAGGGCGGGATCATCCATTTCCTTCCTCTGTGAAAAGAAAATCATTTAATTAATCTATTCTTCAGAAAAGCAAAGGGGTTAGAAATTGTGAGGAAATAACAAAAGCTGTGATGCTGTGGCAACACATATGGATGTCCTGAGCCAATCTGCTGGACAGACTTTTTATTTTTTATTCTTTGTTTACTGTAACCTACTGCCAGCTGTCACAAAGGCAGCACTGTGCAGAGTTAAAACACTGTAATGGAGCGGCAAAAACAAATAAAAAAAAAAGCAGCCAGCAATTTCAATTAATGATAAACATACCGGGCGGCAGCTTCCAGCAAACAAAGACCATGTCGACACTGTTGAAAGCAACGCTTCATGCATCTCAAAAGAGAGCTGTGGAACCTTGTTGCCGGATTATGAAAGACAAAGATCAGTAGATAAGGAATTTTAAAGATGGATAGATGGTGGAGTCGGGCAGAAAAAAAAACCTAAGTCACTGTGTTCACTGCAGCACGAGACAGCTGAGAGAAGGCTGGTTAAAAACATTCAAAAAAATGTTTTTTTTAAAAATCTGTGTTAAATGGTTTTGTCACAACAATGGCATCAAAAAGCGCAATGGAAATTTGCTGGTGATTGTGGGGGCTGCTCCATTGTTTTGGTAGAGATAACAGCACTGAGGCAGAGAGGGTGGGCCATATTGTTTAAAGGAAGACCCCTGCAGCTCAAATCTGCCTCTTCTTTCTTTACAGTGGTGGGGTGAGCACAGTGTCCCAGCCTGCTTCTTTTATTTTTTTGCAAGATCAAGACCACTGTCCCCTTTAGGAAAATAAGTTCAGTGTGAAATATAATATTACCAATCATCTATTTTAAGCCTTAACCCAAAACAAGGAAAGTTTATTATTATCATCAAATGATCGGCACTTAACTTCAACAGTTGCTGATTGCTTTTCTGCTGATAGGCTAATTCAATTAATTTACATCAGAGTCTAAGCTGAATTGTTGTCCATCACATGTCTGAAAGTCAGGCTGGTCACGTCCTCGCCCTTCTGCTACAGATCACCTGACAGCTGCGAGTTAAAAATGAAATTAAGGTAAGTAACTTAGCTCTAAATGTACTGAACACTTTGCCAATTGGACCCGGAATAAAAAATTAAAAAAAAAAAAAGAGTCAGGTGTCTAGATTTACTTTCTTTCAGTAAAGGTTTTCCTTAGGGTTTCATTATGTAACTACAAAGAGACCATAGCAGAGGACTAATTCAAAAGGCCCTTTAATTTCCAAAAGTAAAGGATTCACTTGAAGGTTTATGGCTTAATTATTTTCTTTAAACAAAAACATGTTTACCAAAGGGATTTCTTTTCAAATTCTATCATTATTAAACCAATTTAACTGGTGACCAGTTTTCACAGAAAAAGCTAGGGCTATAAAGAGCAACAGAAACTGTTGGGTGTGGGGTTCCCATTGTGTCTGAGAAACCTCATTGTGAGTGTGGTGCAGAGAGAGAGAGACCAATCTAATCCCAATCTTCAGGTGGCCTGATCTTCAGGTTACAGCCTCTGCCCCCCCCCCACTGATAACAATAGGCAATCAACTGGCCTGTCTGCTTGTGGAACAAGCAGCTCTGGTGACAACAGTGCTGCTTGAGAAGCAGGCTTTACCAGGAAGACCATCGGAGGAGGCCACATTATGCCTTGAGCATCCCTCCTGTTGTCTAGAAGGGAGGGAGAGGTGACACATTCGCACCCCCCCCCCCCCCCAGCAGCAGATGATTCTCAAGATTTTCTTTCAGATGTGTATCAGTCCACATTCCGCTGTGATGACGCAACTGTTCTGTCTTGACTCAGTCATCCCCCCCCCCCCCCCCCCCGGGGAACGGCCACTTTCGGGCCCTCCCCACAGATAAACCAACTAAGCCGAACTCAGATTATCCACAAATCTCTTCAATCACAAACCACGAGGCCAGAAAACATAAAAATGCTCACTGTGGCCGACTGCTCACACTGCTGAGCTGCCAGCAACCTGATCTGCAACAGGTGGAATTGTTTGGTCAGGATTCCATTTCTAAACACTAATTTCCCCCTCCGTCCAAACAAACTCGGCATTGCTGGGTGCCTCTCCGTCTTTCCCATGCCTTGTTTGGAGACAAGAGTGAGGCCCGGACATCTCAGAGACGGTAAACAGCAGGCACTCCATAAACAGCTACCTGCTCTGGGACTGTTAGCGAACTACGCTCTGTGAGGTCCGGGCTTCACACACACAAGGCTGATTCTTTGACACTTCATTACATGTTTTGGGTGGGGGGGGGGGAGACGACAACTTTACAGCAGGTGCAACAAGAGCACATTCGTTGAAAGAACAAACAGTCTATCAGATGTCAGATACACTGAGTGTCTGTGCAGTGACATTCAAATTGCTTTTTTTTGTTTTTTTTTTTTTTGCTTTGTCTTGTCCAAAATGTAAGATATTCATTTTAAAGAGAAACACGGCTTGAAGCATTTTCTTTCCTGAAAAAATGACTTAAATCGATTAAATAACCAACAGCTGAAGGCAAAATGTTGTTTACGACCAAAGGAAGGTTGGTACCGTTGGTGAGTTGCATTTGCGCCCATACATGAACATCGGAGGATGACGTCACCTCAAGAAAAGTTTGCAGTACAAGATTTTGCAACTGAATCTCCACCTGCCTGAATGACTGACATCACTTACGACAGCATGGGAAAGAGACATAACCAATTCTTTTAGACATGAAAAACATTGTAGAATTTATTGGGGACAAGCGTAGTTGTGTTTTTGGTGTGTCTCTTCTCAAACATAATGTTAGTTGCTTTTGCTGTTGTCAGAAAAAAAAAAAAAAACAATGACAAAACCCCCCCCCCCAAAAAAAAACCAGTCTGTCTCGCCAAACAGCACCACATCCCTTTGCCCCTTCGCTGCTCCGCAGCTGTAATTTTCAGCACTTCTACCCAATCAGCGGCAGTGTCGTCCCCCTGCTTGCAGGAGCTCCACTGGCTAATCCACCCCTCGCCATGACCAATGTCCTACACAAACATCCAGAGCCCATAACCATAAATCCCACCCCAGGAAACACACCCCGACCACAAGCTTGCACAAAAACATCCTTCAGCATCACAGGGGAAAGTTACTGCCCAACAAATCTCTCCTTTCTTCCTCCTAAGAGCAGCAGGCCATTAAACCATTATGTGCTAGATTTCTGCTTTTTCTTCCGATTGAAGGCACCACCTGCAAGTGGCCACTTGAGTTGGCACAGGGGCACTTGTGTGAAAGGGGGGAGATATGTGTGGAAGCTATTGCTGTGTTTATTTTTTTTTTTTTTTACACTGGTGTTGGCTTTATGGGCAGTAAACAGGTCCTTAAACTGGTTAAAATGTTTAAAACGGGCCTAAAGTGGACAAGAACCGCCAGTATTAACTCTAATAGGCCGACTAAAGGACTTAAGATTCTTTGTTTTCAATTGAATCCGCCGGATTTAACCTTCAAAACTGTCATGTAACCTCAATACAAACATTTTTGAGCAGGTAGAAAAACAAGACCACGAATAAACAACTTCGTCACGAATAAACAACTTCGCAACTTCGAGCCTTGGTAAGGTAGACAAGTTCCTGAGATAACCAAACACTCAGTGAACATTTTGCTCATTTGCATACTCCTTCTGACAATAACACAGTTACAGACTGGTACTGTGAAACACAGAACAATGCAGTTTAACTGGAGTACAGCCAGAGCTTGTCACAGTGTCATGATGACGCCACCGGTGGAGAAAAGCCACAGTTTTCATCGTGGAACAAGGACTTGTGAGTCAGTTAGACATGTTCTTCCTCATTCAATAACATTAAACCCGGCATTAAACTACGTGAAGAATTTTTTTTTTTTGTCGCATACCTCCAGAGTTCATCCGTCACTGAACAAACTGTACAACGAACACTATACATTGAGTAAATAAGCTTTCAACCAGCTGTGCCGCCAGGTGTTTGCTCTGCCCTGAAGTGGAACAGTGGAAGTGCTGCTGCAAAATAACATTTTCCACCTGAAGCTAAAAGAATAATAAAAAAATTAAAAAAAAGTGACCCAGACACTCTGCAAAGAAATAAAGAGTTTCAGATGGAGTCCCGATGGCTCTCTGTTATTGTAACATGAGCCATTTAAAGTTAAAAACCTCACCCTTGTTCAGCCCTGTTGGCCCGTACACCATCCATAACTTACACCGCTCCTCTCCCAGCACACATTCCTAAAATGTTTGGACATGATGAAGGGAGAACCACTGAGGTTCTTGGAAAATTTCTACACATTTGAGAAAATACTGACCTTTTGGGATGAAATTTGCAGTCCGTTTCGTTCCTTTACGGTCACCAAGACGAAAGCAAAAAGAGAAGATGTGAAGCGGCGGTGGGACTTGTTGCTCAGTATGTGACCTCATGGTAACAGTTTCATTTTGTAAAAACTGATCCATTTACAATTTTTTTTTCCCCCGTGTCACTCGTGCCATGTATATAACCATGAAAAATATATTTGGACTCCTTAAAAACAGGCTTCAATTTTTCCACTTTTCATTTCTAAATAACAAGACGACCTTGCCTGCGTTGTTTCATGTGAATTGCTGATATATGTATTTTTTTTTTTTTTTTTTATGAGTTTTCATAGTAAATGTTCACTCGCACCTACCATTAGTCTATTGAAGGCACTATAGCTACAAGTGAACATTTGTTCTAAAGGAATGCCGGGTATGCAGGAGAGCGGGGGGATGGGAGGGGGACAGCAGCTCGGCTGTGTGGAGGACTCCTTTTTCCATGCCGATTAAAACCATTTAACTTTGCTGTATTCTGCAGCAGAACACCGATTCGACTGAAAACTTCAGAATGACGAAAATGGCCTGACATTTTTAATGCATGTCTCTCTCGCTCTCTTTTTTTTTTTTTTTACATTGGCCCTGAAGCGCTGTGCACTCACTCCTCTTGTACTATTACCATTAAATGCTTGTAATTGTGACATCAGGGGGGATTTAACCATCACGCCCGTGTGTGCACAGGTTCAATGCAGCAGGAATATTTCAACACGTGGAAAATGTTTGACATTCAACGGGCAGTCGCGAATTTACCACAAGGATTTCCTGAGTGGTTTGATGTGTCACTACTCGATTGTGTTTCCCTTTCAGTTTGCAAAAGCCGTGTGCGCAAGTCGTGGCGTTGTTCTCAAATGTTCTCCGCTTTCGTTTCAAGAGAACGACAAATATGCAAGATAAGTGTTGGAAAATCGACGCGCTGACGGTTCGTTATTTACCACTGCGGGTACTTTAACTGAAATAGTTTGGTTCGGGCAATCGCCAACAATATTTGGCGGATGATGCAGAGGGATAACAGGCTGAGGGTCACTGATCAACAGCGCGAGTCGATGGACTCTGCGAGTGGTTAAAGATCATTTTGGAACAACAGGAGCGCAGGGACGGGGGTCACCTACTCGGTCAAAACTCATACCGCCTCACATTCTTCTCTTGGGTTACATTCTTTGACAGCTTGATTATTGTTGGGCAACGATTCTTGCGAGCCGTGGGACCGAGGGCCCCCCGGAGAAAGTGTAAATCTACACCACGATCTGACCTTGGGGAATCTCCAGGTGCGAAGTTGTCGCTGCGAATGCGGCGGGTCTCGTTAACTCGAGCGTACAGTCACCGACGGAGTTCCCCAGTGGGTTTCCGTCAACTAAACACGCCGCGCGGCCGCGTCGCCTCCGGCTAAAGACTGGTGGGGGCTCTTGCGAGGAAAAAAAAAAAAAAGCATCTTCCAAACTAAACCCGACATGAAGTTTTCTCTGTGGGAGAAGCCGTCGGGAGGCGCGCTGACTGAAAACGGCCTTTCTGCGACGGGGAGAAGAGAACCTGCGAGATCTCAACAGGGTGCACGCCTTTCAGCAAAAAAACAACAACAAAAAAAAAAACAACAACAACGCTGTCTCGGTTTCACGCAGCACGCCAGCGACGGACCTTTCCAAATATGAAAAGAATAACAGGGGGAGCTGACGTGCCTTTTTAACCTCCTCCCCGCTTCTCTCACCGGTTTGTTCCTGCAGCTTTTCCTCAACCAAGAAGAGAGACCCGTTAATATGACGCCATTTATCTTTTCAAACAAAAGACACACAACACATGCGGCTAATCACGCAACAAAAACAGCTGACGCACCCTCTCATTACTAATGATTACTTATAATTATGTGACGTTATTATAGTTACAATCATGCTGGTTCATTCATAAGAATTTGTATCTTGAATCAAGAAAAAATACTTTGCACTAACAATTGTCAGCTCAATAGACTGCAATCGATAGATTAAAAGCACAGAGACTTTTATTCACCATTTTTCTTGTTTGTGCTAAAACCAAAATAGAGACATCTCCCGCTTTGAATCAGTTTAAAACAGACCTTTGACTGTTACTTTGTGCAGACTGTGAAAACTCCTTGAACCCTCACATAAAAACACGAGTCTTAAAAATCCAAATGCAGGAAACGCAGACACGGACGTGTGAAGATGGACAAGATGTTGACATCCTGAGACAGACGGAGATTAGCAAATCGCCACCGTGGAGTCACAAGACACTGAGCCGAAAAAAAACAACCCACGTTTACTTTGCATTAAGCGAAGTCTAGTTGACATAACATTTAGGTATGTTTCCCAAAGGGTTACAATATCACGTGCCATGAACTCTGTGGTTGGACCTGGAGATCACGTTGACCTGTGTCTGTCTTTAGGAAGGAACAACCAGGAGTGCTGCACTAGCAGCAAACAGGAGCCAGACTCATTACTAGCAATACTCAGGATGCACACTATACGGATTAACTCAAGTTAATGAATCTTTAAATCAGATTTTTACCTCAGAGATCCTATGTCTGTTTGTTTCCTACTCGCTAGCCTTAAAAGAAAAGGGCTGTTGTTTGGATTGGTCTTACTGTCCGCCTCAAACCATACAGCTTACATTGAAAGCTTGAACGACTGACTAATTTGTTAGCTTTCTATAAGCATCTTCCCATTCTTTTTGTCACCGGTTAGCAATAACAAATGACTCACTGTTTACTTTTGATCGGACAGGAAGCAACACTGTAGTAGCAACATCACGCGTGAGTTGTCCCTCCGTTCTGCTTGTGTCAAGTGTCTCGGAGAACAAAAGGAAAGGAGCAAAAATAAACCGCTAATCCAGATGACATTATGGGGTCATATGCTATGATTTCATGCCACCTGCTGAATAAGGGCCATTGTTGAAGGGGAGGCAAATACCCCAAATGTTTTTGTGCCTGCTCAGAGCAACACTCAGCACGACGTAAGCCAAAGGCTCTCTCACCGCGGTCTCACTCCTCCAGCCCGAGGAATGGCTAAACAACGCACTCCCACTGCCAGACCTACAGTAGGGTGGTGTGTGTGTGTGTGTGTGTGTGTGTGTGTGTGTGTGTGTGCGCGTGTGTGCGGGTATGCGTCTTGTGCAACTTTTACTCCTCCTACTGTACTGCGAAGAGTGGCCCATACTGTATTAATTGCACAGAAGGAAATGACTTTATAGCATACATCAAAGTACAAAATCTATTTCTACTTACCACAGCAGATGCATATAATTTGGGTAATTAAAAGATTTTAATTAATTGATCATTAAACTGAGCATCTTTACGTTTTTAAGTGTTTGTTCAAATAAAAAAAGGGGGTATTTTAAGATGTCCCTTTGTGCTCTAGGAATGTTGTTGTTTTTTTCTTGCATTTTATAGAGTAACTTATCAGTCGGTCAAATGGAAGTGATTTATAATGACAAAAATAATTGGTTTCCGCCCGACAGTAACATACAGCAAGCTACTGTCAGTCTTTATGCTACTGTGAGGTATCGGCATTGGTGTGAGTTGAGTGTTTGTCTGTGTCTGCAAACAAGTGGCGAGCCATCAAAACCAAGTGCGAAAAACAGAAAGAAAGAACGTAAGTGACCCGTTTCTGCTCTGGTGTCTGCTGCTCTGGTGTTCGTGTGTCTGCGTGGCGGTGGTGGCGTGTGGGTTGATGGTAAGACACTAACACCACTCCAAGCATGTTGGTCGTGAGGCTGTAATCACGCTGCCAACTGACACTCCACAGGCTGGTTCTGGCTGGCAGTCGTAACAGCAAAAACGTTGGGCGTTAACTACCTACATGTAACACCACAAAATACATTTTTGGTTCAAAACGCTTTACAACTAGTTTTGTGTTTTATGAGGCACAATATTGCATCGAAGCGGAGAAGGGACGGCACGGGTGCGATGTACTACCAGTGATTCAGAGAAAAACGTTCACTACAACGCTGTTGAGGCGAGTTAACACGTTGGTATTTGTGTTTCCTTTGCACAACTATCCAAAGACATCTTGACGTCCTGTTAACACGTTGTGTGTTTACAATGTTTACCGTCGAGGGATTTTAGTCACCTATAGCGCCGCTGGTAAACAGACAAGATGCCTCTTTAGACACGAGCGCAAGACAGCTGCCGTTTGATTTGAAATAAAGTATTTACTTAATTGGAAAAACTGAACTTTCGAGCTTTTGTCTTACTATAAATATTGTTCTCTCTGCCACCATCTGAATTCAACCCATTCTCCACCACTTTCCGGGGTCTATCTAGGACATCTAAGAAAAACAAATCACAGCTTCAGTAGAAATAGACAAGTGGAAAGAGAGGCACAATAATAACCTTACACACAGCACTCTATCACCACATAACCCCAAGGATATACTTAGCATCGTCTATCAAAGTCATAGTGTACACGAAGAGTAGCCAAAGATGCACTTTCTTTCTTCAGCTGTCATTTTCCAGATAAATAACCCCCCCCCGCAGCACCTGCACGACACCTGTGCATTCCCGCTCCCCTGGACTTACTTTTATCCTGGAAAGCATCCTTGAGGCCGAGTAGCACATCAGCAAACCCCCGCACGTCGTTCACCAGCTCCATCACATACTCTGGGTCCACTCCCGGCGCCCCCATCAGGCGGGACGTCAGCCCCATGCTGCTCAGAGGGTTTGGGTTCCTGGCGCTGCGGCCTATATCCCAGGTCTTGGTGGATCCGGCCGAGAGGGATTCTGTGAGGGGCTTGGAGTGATGCCGTGGCAGTCCCTGGGTGTGCTTTGACCCCCCCCCCGCCACCACCACCACCACCACCACCGCCGCTGGTGCTGCTGCTCTTCCGGAGCATCCCAGCAGCCAGTGCAGCTGCCTCCCTTCGCGGGGGGGGTACAGCAGGGCGGCTTAGCCCCTGATTTCAACACGCTGCCCTGGTACCTGGACGGCTGAGAGAGGGAGAATGATGGGTGAAAAATGATGTGTGTCATTGGCTGTGTGTGTGTGTGTGTGTGTGTGTGTGTGTGTGTGTGTGTGTGTGTGTGTGTGTGTGTGTGTGCGTGGGACTTCACTCCCCCAACTTATTAATCTACTGTACAACTATATATATATATATTTTTTTTAAAACCTGTTACATATCTATAATAGCCACTTAAACCAGAGTATATTATCATATCTATTTTTATTTATATGTGACACGTACTACTGACTTTACAGCATGCGCATCGTTAACATGATTTATGGTCGTTTTTGCCTCCCATAAAAGTCCTTTAATCTCTTTAAATGAGCTCTATTGTGGCATAATAGATTTTATTTAGCATTTTTACTTCGCTACATCGGTTTCAACGTTTACCAACGATTTCCTGTTAGCTAATTTAGCTAAACCTAGTTTGTAAAAAATAACGTTATCATCCAATACAGACAAACACTTTTGACACAAAAAAAAAAAAAAAAAAAAAAAAAGCCACATATATATAATTTTTTTTTTTTTTTTAAAAAAAGACTCAAATCAAAGTCAACTTAACAAAACAAAAGGCATTTACAAAACAGCGACGCAAACTACGCCAACTTTTCTTTCCACGGACAGTTTACAAAGTAAAGTGATGCTGCTCGCCCGGTAAAAAAACCAAACAAACAAACAAACAAACAAACACAAAAAACACAAACAAAAAAAAACAGTCGACCCGGGTCATAAACTCGCTTTGCTGGCACAGCCAAAAAAATACGCTTTTTTAAACTTACCTGTTTGGCAGTTTGCTGACATAATGGCCCGAACAAAAATCTTTTGCTTTATCGGAGGCGGCGAAAGCTCCGGGACGTTTCCGTTAAGAGAGGAAAATAAACTCCCGAGCCAGGCGGAAAGTTGTCAGCTTACTTACGGTCACTGTACATCGAGCAGTAAGCGGACTGTCGGCAACTCTCGAGTCAAGTCAATTGTAATTTGCGAGTCGGTTTGTCACGTGACGGCGAAAAAGCGTCTTTTTATTGGCTCGGAGCCTTTTGCGAGGACAGCTCCGCGATGCCTTCTCGGACCGACGGACGTTTTGGAGGCAGGGTTCGCAAAAATAAAAAAATAAAAAACACTAAGCTGGAACTGTTATTAGTTTTATATTAATTGATTTGTTCAGATGGAGACTAACTTCAAAGGATCACTTCGAATGAACTTTTAGTTGTGATTTTAACTTGCAGCGTCGCATATAATATGTAATATGGGAGAGGCCCGAGATCACGTTGCTACATCGGCTGAGGTTGGATTGTACGGATGGCCCCTGAATGCGCTAACAACAGTCTGATTTGTGCAAGAACATCAGATTTATTTTCAGCATTTAGTAACAATATAATGTTGTATTCAGTGCTGCCCGAGTTGCAAAACACATTACATTTGTTCCAATTTTATTCCAGTTCTTTGACATAAAGAAACAAAGACCACTGACAGATATGCCAAGTATTCCCAATTTCTTAAAAGAAAAAAACAAGCCTTCATTATCAAGCATATGTTATTGCATTTTGGTTTATATGTCTGCATCTTTGATTTTGTTTTTCTCTCTCTTTAAATTGTAGGTTGAATATAATATATATTAAACCTAAAACACTGCTAGAATATCCTTTTGATTTATTTTAGGTGCTTCATCCACATAAAGGCAGAAGAAATGATCAGACTCATAACCCTCGTTCATTTAACAATGGGAATTGTTTCAAATAAAATAATAGACCAAACCAAACTACTGGCACCACTGCTGCCATCTAGTGTACATATTCAGCCCCAAAATATTGAGACATATCAGACTCTGCAAATATGAAAGGACAGTATGTTGGATATATTTGCAATTACTGGATGCACCATCAGACTACTACCAACTCCTTTTTTTCCCTAGTGAAATGTGGTTTTTTTTGTATTATGTTGAAATAATGTGTCATTTTAGGACTATGTAAAAATGTTTAAACAGACTCAAAGAATTCCATTTCCATGGTTAATCAGGATTTGTCTTTATTTTCATATACAAAAAGATGGATGTATTCTCATCTAGTTTATATTTCTAAGCATTTCAACTCACAGATAAAGTTACCATTCGTACTGTTTTAGTGAAACCAGCCAACATACACCCCACACACACACACACACACACACACACACACACACACACACACACACACACGCACAGAGTTCACATAAACAGGGAAGGTCACACAATTCAGTCAAACATCCATTCACACTACGAGTAATGAACAATATGTTGACTGTAAATAAGAATAAAAAATAAAAAGATTTTGCTTTCACAGGATCCACACATGAAACAGAAGAAACCCCTATACATTTGTCAGGTAAATATATACACAATAATTGATAAGTTTTTTCTTTCTTTTTTTTTTTTGTTGAAGATGAGACCGACTCCGTGTTAGTGTTACTAACGAGGTACTGCATGAGGTAACTGGTTTTTCTGTTCAGAAGAGCTGGGTGTAAGACAGCATTTGGAGGTAACAACCGATCACGTCAGATTTTCTCTACGTGACCGTTGTTTTTATCTGGCACGATTCGTGAAAGCACCTGGGCCACGCTCAGCTCGCACAGGAATTCAACCCCTGGTATTTTGTTGTCAGAAGACTGAAACACGTGTCTTCACCATCAGAACATGATCCAGGTGTGATGAGATGTCCTTTATTGATCTGCAGAACCAAACTGCTGAGCCACAGCTGAGGGTAATGACTTCAACTATGATATTCAAATGACTATTGCTGTATAATAAATATTGCTGGACCCTTGGACCATGCACATGCCACTGTTTACATGAATCCTAATGGTGCTGCATCATCAGTCAATCATGTGGATACAAATACAATGATGATTTCCAAACACTAAAAACATTGTTCTCTATTGATTATTATTTTTTTCAAATGTCCTTTCCTAAAACTGCACATCAGCAAGCGTTACAGACCACTTTTAAAAATCACCATCTTTCCACAACACTAATCAAAGCACAACAGTCTGTGTGTTGTCCAGCAGGGCTCAGCTATCACTAAACAGTTCTGAACATCACATCAGCAGGTTAATATTGAGGCAATACTGTTCAAACAGCACTTCAAACGAGTGGCCAATCACAGAAGCCACCTGCACCAAACCATAAGGAATTTTCTTTTTTTGCTTGTTTGTTCTTGATGATATACACACTAAGCTTCCTAATGCAAGTGCTACCCAAACAGCTTCTGATCCAGAGGAACTGATACCATTTTTTTTTTTAAATCAGTAACAAAACCACCATTCTTGAAATAAAATTAAAAATTAAAAAAAAAAAAAAAACAATCGCAGGGCTAGGTGTCAAAATTATGTAAATATGTAGATGTGGAACTGAGAGATCCTTTTCCATTTCGGTGAAATAAGAACAGCAATGCCCTGATTTTGTATTTAAAAAAAAAAAAAAAAAAAGATCAGTGTTCGGCAACTGTGTGTATACGCATATTTACAAGAATCTGCCTATCTTCTTTTAGGTTCGTAGAGCATTAACACTGTGAAAACTGGTCAGGCTCTATTTTTAAAAAAATCTCCACAGACAAAGAGGCCCAACCAGCAATAAAATATCTCGACTACTAAAACACAATAAAATACATAACACAATTTGATATACATGTAGAAAAAGCCTGAGGTACTTGTCAGAATATCTGAGGTCAGTCTGAAGGAGTAAGCAGCTGAGGGCTTACCCAGTCAAAAAAAAAGGAAAAAAGAAAAAACAAAGAACAAAAACACAGAATATTAGCCTCACTCAATATCGTGGATAGTTATCACATGTTAGCGTTATATTAACAAAGAATACATGTACATCTACAAATCCTTGAGTATCCTGGAAGAGTCACAGCAGCATAACGGACATTCAATGTATGGTATTCATGTTATGGTACAACTATGGCATTGCATTTGAGACAAAGGCAACCATTTGAGCTCTCCTTGCATGACATACAGTGACTGAGGTATCGGGGGACTGATGTCCGACTGAGTCTATTGAACAAACACCCATGGAAAAGAAATAAAACAGACATGTTGCTTACTCAAGTATGGCCCTTGCAAGGATACCCCCCGCCGCCGCCCCCCTTCCCCCCCCCCCCCCCTCTAATTACCTGTCCGTGGTTCTTTCTTTAAAAACACGCTCTCTATCCATCTCACATCATTTAGTCTCCTCACACGTACGCTCACAGACGCCCACACAGACAGTTCAAATTAAGAATGTGTAACATCGCAACTCCAGACAGCATCCGTCAATGCCCCTGGCACTGGCAAGGGAGTAACTCTGAATTTCAACAATTAAAAAAAAAAAAAAAAAAAAAAAAAGAAAGAGAGAGAGAGAGTAAAGTAAATCCAGGAATATGTTCATGAAAGCTAGCTGGATAGCTTGGCTCTCAACTTAAGAGAAAATGTTCCAAAGAAGCCTACTGGATACCTGAGAGGTAGTTCCCCGAGGACAAAGACACTTGTCCCAAAATCTTCAAAAAGTCCAGAAAAGTCCAATCCAACTGCTCAGCTCCCATCCAGCTCTCTCCCTTATGATAAAACAGCTGTGCTACGATTTTTTTTTTTATTTTATTTTATTTTTTAAATCTTTATTTACTCCATTCTGAGGAATTCACAGGTTTAAAATAAGGGAGCACAGTCCGAGTTTAAAAATCGAGAAGCTTCGACCCCTGAGGAAGATGAATATATTTTGTTTTAACAGTCTCAAAATGGTTCCTCCGAGGTGTGCAGCACGTCGTCTGAGGTTTGGAGCACAAGGTTCATTTAATTTGGCCGCAGACGATCATGACCACGACAGGAAAAAAAACCCAAAAAAACACAGAGCAACTCATGAGGTAATAAAAAATAGACTAACACAGAATAAAATACATGAGGTAATGACGACATTTAAAATTTGACACATGGGTGTTATCAGATGTGCCCATCGCATAGCTTATTACTACTTTAACTACAGCAGATGGATGTGTTAGTAAGATCTGACTTCAAAACACAGAAAAACAAACAGGAAAAAAAAAATACCAGTATTGGGATAAAATAGCAGCTGCATTTAAGTTGCTAGTTGTTTTCTTTACGTCATTAAATATTCACGGAGATCCGCTGAGTTTGGATTTGAAAAAGAAATAAAAAAATAAAAAGTCGGGAGCTCAGGTGAAGGATGGTGCCACCCATTCAGGTGCTGGACTCTTTGGGAGGTAGGTCCTCGTTGATGAGAGACGTCACTATGGAGACGGGGCTGTCTGAGGTAGTGCTGCCGATCGTCCTGGCGATCTGGCTGATGCGCTCCTCGACGCAGCCGGCCGACAGTCGGGCCTCTGCGTCGTGGTCCCAGCATTCCTCAATGGTTTCACACATCTGGCCTAGACCCTGCAGCCATAAACTAGAAGTTAGAACACTGCATTTGTTTTTCACTTTTCTTATTAAAAGGTTGATCGTTTGTTTATTATTTCGAATTGACGACCATTTAACTTTATAAAAAAAAATTAAATCCAGCTTTCTCACTGAAATTCTAGACATTACTGACAAAGTTCCAGAAGGAACAAAAAGAAAACTGATTCAGAGAAGAAGGACCTCAAACGATCGAGCTTCATTCGCTGGAAAAAAAAAAAAAAAAAAAGGATGCACAACATCCTGGTATTGCTGCCGAAATTTCCATTAGCTATTCTTCCACCGTTACTCACAGGATGTTTGAGCCAGAGGTCCTTGATGGCTGGACGCATCTTCTTGTGCACGACCACATCCTGCAGATCCTCCAGGGATGGATGCTGGCCTATTTCATCCTCGAACGGCAGCATGTATTCGCCTGTACCTGAAGGGGTGGGGGGGCAACAGAGCGGAAAGTTTGACACAGAAATCAAGTCAAGAAAAGAGTGCCGTGCTTTTATTTGGAAAATATGTCCAATCAAAACAAGAGTTCTGTATTTAACGAGTAACTTTACACGCCTTACAACTTTGGCCTTTGATCACATTGCTTTGCAGACAAAACGAAAACTAATTCTTCGTTTATTAGTCCGGCCTGAAGCTAAGAGACCTTTTCGCCTGTGGGGGGAAGCAGCATTCCTGCACGGCTTGACTCACCGTCTGTCTCGGCGCAGCGGGACACCAGCTCCCACAGCACCAAGCCCATAGCATACATGTCTATCCTCAGGAAGGAGTCTCGCTGAAAGTTGATGGCTCCCTCGAGCACCTCTGGAGCCATGTAACGCCTCGTACCCACCTGGACGCACAACGGATTCAAGTTTATACGAGTACCGGCCAGATGGCAGTCAAGGCTACTTCTTCCCTCAAACCTCATCGACTAAAAGCACATGTGGGTTTTAAAAATAATCTCTAAACAGCAGTTCATCGGGTATCGTACCCTTGAAACACAAGATGATACGGAATAAATAATAAACGTGGCTTTGGCCCTTAAAAGTCACTTCCTGCTCGCGACTCAACAATTAATGTGCCTGATCATGAAGCAAAAGGAAACTATGCTTTAATATCAACAGAACTCATTACTCTTAGATCCTACTTATTTTTAAAAAAACAGTCTCTTCAAATAACATTAAATATGAATGACTATGAATATGAAGGACTGCATACATTTTCACCCATTTCAAGTCAATATTTACTAAAGGGCGTTTATATTTGAACAGATGAGCGAAGCCTGTGTAAAATGCTTATGAAAAATTAGAAGACGTGTGAATGCGTTGAGAGTCTGTGCAGACATGAAAACTAAAATCCGGGTTATTTCATACCTGGCCGTGAGTGTCTCCTGGAGGTTTTCCTGGTTCGAATCGTACAGCGAGCCCGAAGTCTCCAATGATTGCAGTTAAATCATCCCGTATCATCACATTCTTACTCTTGAAGTCTCTGCGGAAGTAATTTCCCAACAGTCATTACGATGCCTTCATTATCGTGATGTTTAGTCACAAAAGTCACACAAATTAGTCCCCAGACTTTCAGGGTAAATTAGAACCTCAAGCACAACCAGAAGGGAGTGTGCTAATTTAAGGTTTGACTTGAAATCAGAAGCAACAATCAGAATTTTTTTTTTTTAAAAGAGGTCCAAAGATTAAATTCATGAACTCCAGGATCAGTTTCCTACCGGTGTGCAATTGTGGGTTTGGGCCCCTCTCCTTTGTAGCTGGGAATGTCCTCATGGAGGTAGGCCAAGCCGCGGGACATGGTCTCTGCTATGTGACACAGCTCGGTCCAGGTCACAGTGTTACCCTTCAGGTGGTCTGTCAGCGAGCCCTGCTCCCACACAAACGCACGAAAGATCGAGGATTACCGACTGCACAAGCATCTCATTTTTAATCCCTTTTCTCAGAAGCTCTGCAGTTAGTCAGTGTCCAGGGAGGGAGCCAAGCAGAACTGAAGAACTGCAGCTTGGATCCCGCCAGATAGTGACGTCTAGAAGATTTACTAACGGTCTAAATTCATACAAATACAGCGTTAAAAATACAAATATAAATGCAAACCTGAGCGGTGATGAGAAAATAAGTGTAACTAAAGACATTTGTATCGTCGCCAATAATAAAAAGGTGATACGAGGACGAGCCTTGAAAGTCATCACACGAACATAATTGCCACATTTCGCATTTGTGGTTCTGGCAATTATTGTTTAATTCTGTTTTATTACAGGCCAATGAACAGGATGTTCTATGTAGCCTCAAGGTATTTTATGACAGCAGCATTATGTGGAGCAAACACGCAATATTGTCTTGTAATATCTCACATCAAATGCAAAACATAATTATCTTTTACACAAGATGCTTAAAAAAAACACACAATTGTGTAAATGTAAGCAGCGCAGCTCTATGGCTTTAAGATACACTGGGAACTGCAGATCAGACGTATGCGAAGACATTTTTTAATAAAAAAGCAGCACTTTTTGGAGGTAAATAAAAACCTCAACCGATATTAGAAAAGCAGTTCTGGTCAACATAGAGGCCCTATAACTCCCTATGAATTTGCTTTGTGTCTTTATGTATAGGTCTCTGTGTGTGTGTGTGTGTGTGTGTGTGTGTGTGTGTGTGTGTGTGTGTGTGTGTGTGTGTGTGTGTGTACACTGTATGAGGGGACATGCGCGCTCA
This sequence comes from Brachyistius frenatus, assembly GCF_029030835.1. Classification (NCBI taxonomy): domain Eukaryota; kingdom Metazoa; phylum Chordata; class Actinopteri; family Embiotocidae; genus Brachyistius; species Brachyistius frenatus. Next base: position 6,195,675 of record NW_027210611.1, read on the forward strand.
CCCTCTCGTGAAACTCCGTGATGAGCCACAGCTCCGTCTCCAGGTTGGCTCCGTGCTTCTCTGCAGCGATGTAGCGCAAGATGTTCTCATGTCTCATGCCCGGAGTGATGAAAATGTCCCGCTCATTTTGCCACGACTGCTTATCCTGCGAGCAAAAGCAGAAGAGTTGTAGGGTTCAGGCCTTGAAAGTCCTTTTAATAATGTCACACAAGGAGTCTAGCAATACCTTCAGAATACTGCGGGTGGGTGTTTTTTTTTTTTTTTTTTTTTTCCAAAGCTCGAAGGATATATATTTTTCAGAAAATCTGGTGTTTGGTTATGGTGTGGAAAAATTGCAACTGAATCAACATTGCTGACATACCTGAACAGGGAAGATCTTCACAGCGACATATTCATTCATTAACTGGGCTTTCCACACGCAACCGAAGCGCCCCCTGGCTTTGATTTCCAGCAGCTGCAGTGGTTTCAGACCCACCAACGGCGATGGAGGAACAAGTCCAGGATCCTGATAGAGAGGTGGGGAAAGAAAAAAAAAAAAACAGGGCAACGCCGTTCTCATTCTACTGATAAATACACGTCTGCGTTTACAACGCGGGAAAGTGACGAGCGTGACGTTTACTGATGTGACTGCCACTTTAAAGTGGAGAGTCGCGTGTGGCCCGTCTCACCTCGCTCAGGTCTACATGGCCGTAGGGAGGTTTGCGGTGGCGGTACATCCACAAGGCCAGGACGAGGGCCAGGGACAGCACGCAGAGCGGCAGCAGGGAGTACACCAGCACGTTGAGCAGGGACGGCACTCGGGATGGAGGCCGGATTTTCACTGTCGAGGAGAAACGGGAATAATTACAGCGTGCCAGCTTTGTGACGTGCAGGTTATTAGCGTCAACCCAAGCGTCCCTCGCAGGCCGCGAGAGCTGGTTGATTTTGAAAGAGCAGGGTAACGCGTCATCCGGATTGTCCCAACCTTGATCCTCAACTATGAAATCTTTGATTACAAACTGCACCAAACAGCCGAGTGACAGTTTGTTAAAAACTTTTCACATTTTTTTTTTTTTTTTATCTGACGTAGTAAGCTGATAATCAGCACTGGACTATGCACATAAAGATACGGACTGATGCAACATAACACACAAGCATACAAGTCAAATAACCTCAGTGTACTTTTGCATTCCGGAAACAGCGCGTTGCAAAATCTGCAGAATTCAACAGCACTGTCCTTAATGTGCAATCTTTTCTTAATGTCTCACATTTGGCTTCAAATAAACTACAATTGATTTTTAGAGAAATGCAAAACATAAAAAAAATGAGTCTCAAACCCACCGAGTTAACGAGAAATAAGAAAAGAAACATATACAACTAAATGCAAAGGTTTTGTAAAAGGGGTCGCGGCATCAGGTAAGTATATAGTGCGCGTTCGCCGCTCACCTCGGTTGCCGCTGCCAGTCATGTCAGGAAGGTGGGTGAATCGTTCATTGCAGTAGTTGCCCTCACAGCAGCAGAAGAACACCTGAGGGTTTTCCTCCAAGCAGACGCACTCTTGCCTAAAAACAACAGATGACACACGGACGTTATTGTTCTGAGAACTAAAACCAGAAACGAGTCCAATCATCAGTCAGACCAAAATAACAGTGTTGAACAGCCGGGCAGATGAGAGAGCCTGGCTCTTGTTGTCCTATATCTGCTATACCAGGAAAGGCAAAGCAATATTTGTCCAATTTATTGTCCTGACTGTTGAACACTTGCATCCCTGGGCTTTGGCTGGTACTGACTCCAATGTATGAGGCGCAAAGACGACATTTTATGAAGTACTCGACCGCTGGGTGATCAAAACTTTCTTTTTACTGTAATCATTTCATCTTGTTACACTCTTATTAAGTTAGCAAATTATCCGATTTCAGAGGAATCGCAGGATTTCTAACTATATGCATTCGTGACTGCAGATACCACCATTAATCACTGTGACATCAATTGTTCGAAATTTTCCCACCTGCTCCATTTGCTCCAAATGGAGCTTTTTCCCCTCAGATTAAATTGACCCCTGATAAATTTAATTTTCAACGACCCATTATATTCCTTCCGTGGTTTAAATTTAACCAAACAGCTCAGGCCAAAGTTATTTCTGTTTGGACGCTCAACAGCTTTGCATCTAGAACCCATAATTTGTCTAAAAGCCATTCTAGCCAAGCTTTTTAACGCTGTTTATGTCTACATTGTGAGAATCCTCCAATTTCCTCAGTGTCACTGAAAATAATAGTCATTTAGCTGCTTTTCAACAACTCACAGGAACTGCATATCACACAGCTGACTTTATTAAAAGGCCACTAAACACTGCAAGAAAGACATCCGATACACACACACACACACACGGTAGTGTCGTCTAGGATCAATTATATCGGTTCTCGTTTCTCCAGCTTGCCCCCACGAGCCACCAGAGGTCTCCAGCTCGTTCCCGAAAGCTGCGGCTGGAATATTAACAACGGGAAGGTTTGATTGTGCCACAACTCGACACAGGCTTGCTGATAAAAGGGCCCGTTTAAAAAGCCCCCTCCTGACTTACAAAACCCTGAGTGGCCCGGTGCCACCATATCTATCGGCACATCACCAGGGTGTGGACACCCAGCTGTACTCTGCACTGTCGCTGAAGGCTATCTGGCTATTTGCAGACGGGCTACATGAGAGCTGTACTGGTTCCAGAGCGTTTCCCCAAACACAGATCCCTTCTTTTGGGAAATGACTTGCTGGCATCAACTTCTTAATATATTGTATATTTTCTGCTACTCTCTGATTTACAACATTGAAAACTGAATATCTGGGCTTTTGACCACTGATCAGACAATCCGAATATGCGTGTTTAAAGGAAGTGCCGCATCTTCGTCGTCTCAGTAGACGCGTGTGGTTGCTCCACAAACGTACATAACTCGTTGAGACCCGTGGTGGGGATAAAGCCTGACAACACCTTTAAAAAAAAACAATATTAAAATGGGGCAGTTAATTAGGTAATATATCTTACATTATTGTTTTGTGTCACATTTTGTCAAACCTTTTAAGTTCAGCGGCTGCCGATTTTCCATGTTGATTCATCTGTCAAGTTACTCTTTGAAATGTCAGAAAAATGTCCTCTACAACATTCTCAGAGTATGAGAGGATATCTTTGAATTGCTTGTTTTGTTAAACACCAAGGCTAGAGCCCAAAGATACCCCATTTTCAGAGATGTGAGAAAAAAAAAGCCTCCTACTCACAGTTGAAAAGCTACAACTAGCCAATCCTTGGCATTTTTTTTTTTTTAAGTCATTTGGCTAATTGACAAATAGTTTCAGCATCTCATCATTTATTTCTGTCCTTGAAAATAAGAGATAAAAAAAAAAAAAAAAAAAGGATGTAATGAAGCGCTTGTGGGTACTGAGGCAGATTATTTCTGTTGTCATCGCAGCCGGGCACTCTGGGTACGAGCCAGACACCTAAAATACAAACGTAAAAGCACGGTGGCCCGGGTGCCCTCGCTCGGTGACCCGACCTGTCATAGCAGTTGAAGTCATCCAGCCAGCAGCCTTTCTTCACCAGCTTGATGGTCCCTGAGGAGTTGAGCCAGGAGGCATAACAGTGCAGTCGCTTGTCCTTCTCCCACTCGCAGCGCTCAAAGCCACTCTGGTTGGTCCTCTCCGTACGCCAGTTATCATTGTAGTACACGCACTCCCGGGTCTCTGCTTCGCCAAGACTGTACCCTGAGACGGACAGAAGGACGCAGTCAGCTCACATCGTAATGAATTGAAACTCAACAGCGGAAGCACAGACATATGGCGCAGGATCCGCTCTGTGCCACGAAGAAACATCTCTGAGCGGAGCCTCTATCATCACTCGGGCATGTGGCCAAGTTTGGGAGCTCTCTGTAGTGAAAAGGGAGCTCCTCAGGGCTAAGAAATTGTTGCTGAATACTAGTTCACAATAATCCTATTAGCTAAGAGATCTTTTCGGAGAGTAAAAAGGAAGGAAAAATGACAGAATTTAATTAGCTATAAAACAACGATATGTCTTGCCGAAACACAGCATGCGCACACCGGTACGCTACTTCTATAGATAAGCCCTCCTGTATCCTTCTTGAGACACATCTGCAAAGACAGATAACACCTTCTTCTTTAAAGGGCTTTTAACAGGAAATACGTACTCTCCCTAAACTGAAATGTAACAATAGCTGTCAGTCTCCAAATGTTGAATTCTTTAAGGGGAAAAGGCTTTTCTGATTCCTTCTATCGGATTAGTTCTTGGACACACTCACACGGAAGACATATTTGTGATGAACATTAAAGCAGATAATATGCTGTACATGTCATTCACAGTACAGCTTGGACATTCATGCCTAATCTTTGTTCACAGAGGAAAAATAGTGCCTGTCTCTTTAAATCCCTGCCTATAGGAGCCTGCCCATCCCCCAGTGTTACCCCCACCAACCACACACACACACACACACACACACACACACACACACACACACACACACACACACACACACACACACACACACACACACACACACACATTTAGCATCCAGCATCATACAATGGACTTCATTATAGCATACAGGGATGCATGCAATGATCAAACATCATGCTCATTATAAAAAGGAGGGAAGGAAGGTAGTAAGGATAACACACACACACACACACACACACACACACACACACACACACACACACACACACACACACACACACACACACACACACAGAGCAGTGATGCCCAATGCTCCATTGAGCCGAGATGGTATTTCTGATATCTGTGGTCACATGATCCAGGAGGACTTTTACTACAAGATCATCCCCCCCAACCCCCCCCCCCCCCCCCCCCCAAACCCCCTCCCTCTGACACTTACTGAGCCTTTTACACCACAACATGAATTCTGGAGAAGCAGCTTACCGTACACCCTAATCTATAAACCATAAAGGCATTAGCCGCCGTGCTATTTGGCATGCATGAGACAGCTGTGCCTTGAACGATAGTTTTATCACAGTTCGAGGGACAAACCGAAGGGGATAGTATTGTTATTGTTTTTATATTAAAAAAAAAAAAACTAAACTATGCAGCCAAAGCAGGACATACCCCCCCCCCCCCCACCCCCCCACCCCCCCAGCTACAGGGAAGAAGTGTGTTTCCACGCATTAAATTCCTGCTCTCCAACGAGTCGCACTAAAACACTACCAAACAAAAGAAAAGAAAAGAAAAAGAACCCCAAAAAAAAAAACAACCCTCGTGTTCAATTTCACGTGGTACCAAGTCCAAAAAAAAAAAAGGGGGCTTTGGGGAAACCGAGCTGCGTGGAACAGTAACCTCCGATTTACCATAAAGACGCGACTTCAGACAACAGCTGCCGTCTTACTCAAAACCAAAACGCCATTGATTTACGAAGCTCCTTTCCAGAGGAAGCGTGTTTTCAAAGCTTCTTTAACCGCAAACAAGACCCGAGATATGTCGCCTCTAAGGTTTCAGGATGTTGACGCAGCTGCTGCCTTCTATTCCTGCCACTGTTGAGGGAGGCGAGGGGGACGCAACAGTTTTAAATTTGGGTACATATATATATATATATATATAACCTATATTTATAGCATAAATGTATTCACTAACAGTACTACGTAATGCGTGTGATTTAAAAAAAAAAATGTTTTAAACTGGAAAAATGAAACGGCTATCGCTCAAATCATTTGCGGAGTGTAAAAAAAAAAAATAATAATAATAATAATAACGTGTGTCTTTAAGGGCCAAACAGAGAAAAGGAGATTACGATCGGGAGCGTAAAAAAAAAAAATCCCAGTTTGAACGATAGTAGCTGTCCGCTGCCAACAAAGTTTAAACAACTAGTAAAAAAAAAAAAAAAAAAAACGTGTACTCGTTCGCGGGTCGACATTTCAAACGCACCACCAAAACTACATTTTTTTTTTTTTTTTTTCCCAATCAAAATATCGTCTGCTTTTGGGACACGACAAAACTGTTGCAAATTTCGGAAGCAAAAGAACGGCCGTTTTACCTGCGCATAAAGTTCCCAGAAGAAGTGAACAAGTCAGCCATGAAAAAGACATGTTCCGTTTTAAATACAGGACAGAGATTCCCCCCGCGTCCCGTCGCGAACATTAAAACTCAGGTTGTCCAAAAACATCAGTCCGGGATCAAAACGACCACAGGCCTCCGGTCCCTCCAGCAGCCTAAAACAACCACCTCCACCACCACCACCACCGCCGCCGCCGCCGCCACCTCCTCCTCCACCACCACCACCACCACCACAACGCGTGTCAACAGCCGCGACGCTGCAACAATGTTGCTAGAAAAGATAGGAGCGATTAATTGACTGCCGGGCTTGTTAGTCCGTTAAAAGGTGCAGCGTTTCCCGTCGGAAGTGGATCCACACACAAAAAAAAACCGAGTAGGAAGCCGTTAAACCATCCGAGACGAAAGCTCAGCGCTCTTCTTCTTTTTTTTTCTTTTTTTTTTGTTAAGGTTATTCACTTGAATAGTAGCACGGCTGCGTCGGGAGGTCGGTCGGGGTTTACATGCATGTTACTGATCTGTGTCCAAAATGGCTTCTAAATGGGGAATGGGCTGCAAAACAGGGAAACCCGGATGTGTAAACACAAAGAGGGGAATTCAGGCAGCCGGCGAGTGACCTTAACGCGACACCGCAGATACGCGCCTGAAATGACTTTATTCTCGCCTCCCGTCGACAATTAACCACATTTTTTTTAAAAAATTGTTTTATTTTTTACGCACGTTAAAGAAGAAACGGAAGTGCCGGAGGGAAGACGTGCGTTTTCCAACACCGGTGTTATTGTCCCGGTTCCGAGCGATATTACACTTGCACTTTCTGTAGTCAGGATTTGGGATGTTAGTCTTCTATTCGGTTCTCATCGTTTAGCTCCGGGTTTAAATGATATATATATATTTTTTTTAGTCGGCACCTATTCAATTGTATAGGTTACATTAAATTAGAACGCAATGTTATAAACAGCTTTTAAAAATAACACTGAAATTATTATAACTGAGAAAAACAGCAAAAATCCTATCGATGTGAACCGGCTGGTGTAGCTTTGACATATATATATATATATATATATATTTTATAGCAGTAGTTTACAGATACGAAGCCTGGACAAATTCCAAATCTAAATGTATGAGGTCGTATTATTTACGTAATATAGGCTACCATACCTCTTTCGTCTGTATAAATTTGACAAATATCCCTAGCAGACTCATAAGTGTGATCAATTCTGGGTTGTTTTTTTTCTCTTTTTTTTTTCTGTGAATGATCTTTTATGCATAAGTGGCAGTGCTAAAAATAGCTGACCTAATTTGGAGTAACATGATACAATAAATGCTATTTAAAAAATGTATTCGTTCTAATTACTCATTTCCCCACCACAGTGTTACATCTAAAATAGAGACAAACCATGGCACATTGCAGCATTTTTTAAATTTTAATCTCCAAACAGGAACCTAGACAATGATATGTCATTCTTTAGAGTCTGATTTCTTAAGTGTGTTTTGTGTGGTCAGGACGTAACACCAAAAAGAGTTCAAGTCCACGTTCTTTTCTTCTGACCGATTATGTATACTTCTCTTTTATAATCTCCCCATTTAAGAATAAATGCTTAGAGCAAGTAATCAAGGTGTATTTTTGACAGAATAGTCACCTATTATTATAACATTTTAAGGCATGCAGTTTTACCTCTAAGCATTTAAAAAAATACTTTTTCAAAACTGAAGTCCTTTGTTTCAAATAATAAGTCCCATCATCGCAGAGAACCAACAACGACATTGTTAAGATGCCATTAAGCCTCACTCGCAGGTTCCTCTCTCTTTCCCCTCTTTGACATCCAGATTAATGGCACGTTGGTGACACTCAGCAGCAAATGGCTCAGGAATAGGGTTAGCTATAGGTAATCGCCCTTAAACTAGTGCCGTTGAGTGTAACTCAAGACAAAGCATTTCCTTATTAAGCCATCCTGTATTGACCCTGTAACTCGATAGAGGCCATGAGCGAAACCTTGTAAAGATAGATGTTCTGTTGTCATGACAGTTGGAAGAGAAAGCACATGGGTGCTCATTAAAGGTCCACCAGCCACAACCGTGGTGTGACATTCCTCGAAGAATGAGAGCATGTGGGACATGATGTAGTGGCACATAAAATGAACCAAACTATGAGCTAATAGGGTTGCAAAAGGCTGTTAAGTACTACTTATACCCATCTGATACCACATGTGTTGCAGTATACATGGCATGAATATATTATATGTGCATTAAAGACTGCGTAAAAGCTTCTCTTTTTTTTTTTTTTTTTGCCAATGATGTTAAAAAAAAGTCCCCATTTTGTGATCACATTGAGAACCCTGAGGTGAGCGTTGCTACTTCACAGTAAAGTAGATGAATGACACTAGGTGGTAGCAGAGCTCCCCGGGGCAGGTGAAGCTCCTCCGTCGACCTGTGCAATACCTCTCTTTCACTCTTGATTTACACACTGTATATAGAGGGAAGGACACTCTTCCTTTGTTCACTGCTGACTGCCAAACATTCACCTGTATGGCTGTGAAAAGAATGGATGTTTTAGCTTCTTCTTTTTTTTTTTATTATTAGACTGCAAGCTTTTCACTATAAAACAAGTTAATTGCCCTCCTGGTAAATAAAATCCCCATATATCTATTAATCTGTGTTCAGTGGTGTTCAGAAAACCTCATATAACTTGGTAATGGATCCATTAGTATGAGGGAAAGCACAGCACTTAAAGGTTTTGTAGTTATGGCATATAATAGAAAGCAATTACCTTAATCGTAGCGTGTAGCCATTTCTACAATAAACTGCGCCGGTTAAGTTAGGAGTTGCACACTGAGTGAGCATAAAAAAAGACAACAAAATAAATGGAAATAAGATTGAAGATACTGTAGCATTACTACTTTATTTCATCCTTTGAATAATTCAGTACAAAAATAAAACAACAAGCAATGTCAAACATTTTCTTCATCTTTTATTATTCTCGAGCTCCACAGAGTCAGTTTGGGATCATTCAAGAGAGTGTTGCAGGCTTTTCATCTCACCGGTTGATCTTTTCCCTGCAGTCACATCGCCAGTGACAGTGAGGTGGTTTTAAAAGTAGTTTGCCACCCTGCGAATGGACTGGATGTTGGGGTTCTCTGCCTGCCACTCCATGTGGGTGCAGTAGTTTCCTCTCTCCACGATGTACATGCGGCCGCGGTAGTTAGGCTCCTCGTACAACACCCAGCTGTTTGGAAAACAAATAAATAAAAATGAACGCATTCGAAATTTTAAATATGAATATTTGATATGATTTTCAGACATATTATACGTTGTCGAAAAAGGAATATTGAGGGATTGAAAAAGTTAGCTCAGTAAACATAAATGGTGAGAGAGACAGACATTTAAAATGGTCTCCATCAAAGGTCTTTTGGACTTGAAACCAAGGACATTGCCATTCATGAATTTTGCTTGTGGCACTAAAAGCATTGAAAAATTACATGTAAAAATCCAACTGAAACAACTTTTCAGATATATCAGTCCCTCCCTCCCTTCCCGTTTCTCTTCTATTTTTTTTGTTCATTTTGTTGAGCTTGCCTTGATTTCGTACAAGAGGTCATCCTACAACTCATGCTCAACTTTTGTTTACTTTAAAAGCATGTTTATTTAAATGTATGTATATTTTTTTAAGGTACAAGTGTGTCTCTACAGTAAATGCCTTTGTGTATATTTAATATCATAGTCACACTCTATCATAATGACAACACAAAAAAAACTGGTGGAACTATTTTCCGCCAAAGAAATTGTTCCAATTAAAATTGTTTAATTTTAAAATTGTTTAAATATCCAATTTTTCCAGTAACCTTTTTCCGTAACGGTGGTTCTGAAACGATTGAACCCCAGGTTGTCTCCGGTCTAGCTGGACTTATGTTGCATACAATCCTCCATCTGTCTCTTCACACTTCCATGTCCTGTTTTCTACTCTTCGTTGTGAGGACCTTGGATGTCATAACTCTTGACAATTAAAACGATCTACATGGTTAAGAAGCAAGTAAGAAAAATAGTATCCTCCTGGTATTTCAGCGAACTGTCCCTGAAACAGTTTCGCAGAAGTGCAATCCGTCACTGAGGTATAATAAATCAGAATGTTTTAGCACAGGTTGAAAAGCCCTAAATCAAACACAGTCTGTGGCCTTAGAGATACATACGCTCCGTCTCCATAAACCTTCATGGAGTTGACACAGTTCTTGGTCAGGCCTCGTGCCTGCAGGAATGGACAGTCGTCACACAGCTCCACGCACTGGCCGCTGAACTGGTCTCCCTCGAACAGCTCCATCCTGTAGTGCTCTCCGTGCTGGGGAGGATAATGACATGCATGCTCGCTGAGTCATAGCAACGGTGTTTGACTTTAGCTCTCTTCAAACGTCCAAGGCTTTCTTCTTTGAGTGACAGAGGCTGTGGTGTGTGTGTGTGTGTGTGTGTGTGTGTGTGTGTGTGTGTGTGCAAACACTTGAATCTATCGAAATCGAAAGGTTAAACGTATACATGCGGAGGACGAGATGTAAAGGCCACTGTCTATGTCTGAAGTGCACTAATGCAGCTAAGCATGTGAAAACATGTGAATCTGTGTTGCAAGACGAATACCTGGATGATTACGAATCCAACTCATTATAATTATTCTACCACACACACACACACACACACACACACACACACACACACACACACACACACACACACACACACACACACACACACACACACACACACACACACACACACACACACACACACTCTTACCATCCTGATTGGCCTGCAGGAGCCCATGTGATCATTATGGGCATTCCAGCGCTGGAATTCAGGGTACTCTCCGTGCTCCAGAATGTACTGTTGGCCCTTGAAGTCTGGGTGGTCGAAGCAGACGAAGGCCCCGCTCTCCACACGGATAGAGTTGACCCTGTTCATGAAGCCTCGGTCCTGGAAGTTGTCACAGTCGCTGCGGATCTCCAGCTTCCTCCCCGTGAAACATTTTCCCTCATAGAACACAATCTGTTTTCATCACAACAGTGAAGATGAAAGTATTTTTCTTCTGTTAAAAAAAAAATAGTTTTTCTTTCTGGCTAGTATGCGAAATAGATGTCAAAGGTTGGACAAGTCATCAAAGTTAATTGTCATTGTGATTTACTTTTGTTTGTGAAACACCTTCTGGTACTCACCTTTCCTGAGTACTGAGACATTTTCAACTGATAGTTGCTCCAAACTACTCACACAGTCTAAGAGTGGAAAAATTTGGACTCCCAGATATATATGGCCGACACAGCGTGTGGCGGTATCGCGAGGCAGCGGCAACAAAAGCACAACAATGAGGGGTTTAGACATTTTGCCACATGGACAGTTTCCCTTACATGTGCCAGTGCTGATATTGGAGTTTGGCTCAGGGGAGCGAAACAATAGAGAGAGATTTTGCTTTGATTGGGCTTTGAGAGTGATGTTGCCCTGAGATGGGGGTTGCAGAGCAATATTTGGGTTGTGTCCACATGAGAGGAGATGAGGAGGAAAACAAACACAGAGTGGGAAAGTTAAAGGTGAAATGACAGGACCGATCCAGTGCAAACAATAAATCGGTCTTCTGACAAACAGTAACAGTGAGGTGTGGTGCTAGTCGGTCTCGACCCGCTTATCCACACCTAACTTTTAATGGCAGCAGGGTGAGCAGGGTAGCCCAAATGTCTCATATGAAAGCAGACAGCCCTCCTGCTTCTCTTTCAAGAGAAAAATCTGTGTTGTTTTTTTCTCTGCTTGCTGATCCAGAGAGGATCCCTGGATCCATTTAGACCTTGACCTATTAAAATCGGACATCAAACACCACCAGATTTACGGTTTGGCAGGTGGAGCAGATTACAAAACAAATAAAACCTATTTTCAATGTACTGTATGATCTCTGTCTCTTCATTTGCAGTAGCAGAGTTAAAATAAATAAATAAAAAAAAAAAAAAATTTGAAATGATGAATCAAACTTGGCGTGGGTGTATATTTAGAGATTAGTAAGTAAACAAAGTTTAGCATTAATATTAAACTCATCATTTAAAGCGGTAAATTGTGTAGAACAAATTTCAAAGAGGTGGAGGTTTAACAATATGGGCTTTTACACCAAAGGTAAAAAAAAAAAATGCCACACCAATTGTTCCTCGGTTGGCCTCTGTTGGCTTTCAGTGCAAGAATCACGCCAGATTATTGAGGCATGCGCAAAACCCCATGGGATGCCCCACTGCCCCCTGGCAGATGGTGGAGGACCTGCACGTTCACAACTTGAAATTTGAAGAACAAAATAAATAAATAAAGATGTATTTCATAGAAGAAGCAGCTACCAGCTAACCGTACCCAACTTCGTTTGAAGATTCGTGGTCTACTGTCTTGTGAAAGGCTTGTAGCTGCTCAAGTTTAAAAGTTGAAGGGGAGCTGCTGGTCTGATAATAGGACAGACACCCGCTGGTACCGACCCTGGTCATGCTCGGGGCCAAATAAATCGACACACTGCGCTGAGTTTCATCTCAAATGAATCTTCAGGTTCCCAGCTTTCGGATGTAGTTCATCATCCTATGTGTTAGACTATACAGTGTTGGCCTTCTGTTGAGCTGCCTCCAAAAGATCAACTGTCTGCCCCCTAAAAAATTAAAAAAAAAATTAGAGAAATTGGTCTGTGGTGTTTGGTCTCTAAAGGTTAAAGGTATAAAAAAAAAAAAAAAAAAAATACAAACAAACAAACCGGAAAGAAATATGCATCGGATGCCTTGGTACAATAGGCCTAAATGCACATTAGTCTATTAATAACAGTTTGTTTGGTCTGATGCCTTTGCTTTCCCTTTGAATACCAGCTGTCATTGGTCAATGCTCTTAACATTTTTGATATGGTGTAAATCTGGCTTTCTTATGAGCCAGTGCCCAGCCTCTTGTTGTATACGCGTGCCCGTAGCCGATATTTTGTGTATGCTTTCTTTTCCTAATTATTGCTCCTTTTCATAGATAAATATCGTACGGTCATCAAAGTGTACAACTTCAGACGTGTTCCCACGGCATCGTGCGCAGAAGAATTTAGGGTACGCAGACAAAATGAGTAACATCTATTTATTGTAGAGCCTTGTTCTTAATCAGTTGTTTGTGCACAGCTGGATTCAAGTGGAATTGAAGGGAGATAAATATTTCCTCTAGACCATTTGAATGACTTTCGTGTTTTTGTGCCGCAGCCCTGCACGACTCGGGAGGCATTTGCCGCACACGTTTGACGGCAGGTTGAGAGTCGCAGCCTTTTCTTTTCTTTCCTTTCATCAGGATTATACGAAGAGCAAGTTCAAGTCAGTTCAGACTTGCATAATCCACCTGAAGCAAACACACCGTCCCTTTTGACTAACGTCCTCTTGTCGTCTTACGGTGCCAATTAAACTCTTGCAAACTTTGATTTGAGTCTATGACAAATGCGCACGTTAATATTTCAAAAGTCTCGTAAATTATATACAGTAGTGGACAAAAAAAAAAGAAAAAAAGGTGGACTTCTGTTGCATAATGCAGGAGTTCCAGTGTTAGGAAACTGTAACCCTTGAACACGGTGTACCCGGGGTAAATATGACTGAACGGAGATACAACCCTGAATGGGACGTTACCTTGACATGACAAAGTTTGAAAGGGTATAAATAAGAGAGGAGGTCGATGAATACGTCTCAGTCGTTGGCAGAAACTGACGCAGAGAAACCAGCAAGGTATGTACACGTTTAAAACTTCTTTTAGATCAATAAAATGATGTTATTTTGTGTATGTTTTGGGGGGGGGGGATATGTTTAATAACCTCAATATATAATCAATTATTAAGTTGGGTTTTTTTGTCATTAATATTCTATTCAATGTCAGTCCTGCTGTGCACGAATACAAATGCATGCTAACACACGTAACACAGTTCCCTAAAAAAAAAATCATTAGATAATCATCTCTGGAAAGACTTAACCAACTCATGTAAACCAATTAAACAGTTTTCAGTGGGATGAGTGAACTCCCAAATGTTTTTTTTTGATTTCCAGTAAGGAAACACGGAGTTTTGAAAGCACCGTGCGTGTCATCAAATCTGTGCTTTATTTATCTCGCAGAGGCTGCAGTGCTGAATAGAATAATGAAGCTGTTGTTGGTCTTGGCTTTAACTGTCGCCCTGCTGTTTGCAGCCGGTGAGTCTGTCACTGATTCTCCACTGTATAAACACAACCTCTGCTGCTGTGCAACACTGAGATTTACACTCTCTCACTCTCTCTCTCTCTCTCTCTCTTTTTCAGTCTTCACTGCACTCAATCACAATCTCAGCACACCTGTCAGAAGCTGAAATGCAATTCTTTTCATTTTACAACAGAGCGTAGGGATAATATCTTGAAACTTGTCTTGACAGTACAAAAACAAATTGGTTTCCTCTTCCTATAACATTAAAAGTCAAATCTTATAAATAACCAGCCCTTACAGATTTGTCCTAGGATAGATTCCATCCTTCATATCAGCCACACTGCGAGAGAACAAAAAAAAAAAAAAAAAAAATAAAAAAAAATGTCTGAAATATTCTTTCTGTTTTTGTATTCAGGTGAAGCCTTGGACTGCCACCGCTGCGTCCCAAAAAGGGCCGGAGAGAGCTGTGAGCTCAGTGTGGAGACGTGCAAACCGGGGAAGGATGGCTGCGGTGCAGCCAAATTCCTCAGACCGCCATGTGAGTTTCCCCAAAATACTAAAATATTAAACCGTTCTATCGTCACCACATGAACTCAAAAAAAAATAAAAAAAATAACAGTACGTAAACCACAAAGCGTGAATACAATATTTTCAGTGAATGTTGTTATGGTAAAGGAGATGTTCACTAAAGTAAGAGCATCGTAACATTTTACATGCACACCATTTGGGCTGCAACAAGGGAATTCAGTTCATTTTTAAAGAAAGATTTGACCTTGACTGACTTCCTTGAAAGACTACATTGCCTGTACTGCTAATAAAAAGCCAACCTCGATTCTTCGACTTTCTCAGACGGCCAGTACCAGAAATGTATGGCGCTGTCCGACTGCGAAATGCTGAAGATGAACTCCTTCATTGATATCAACTGCTGCAGCGAAGACATGTGCAACATCTGGTAGAACTCCGTATCGAAATCTTAAGAAGATCACAATGTGCTGCAGTGGAGTTTGAGCACTTAAACCCCAGTGACTCCTGCAGACTGCAGCTGCTGCAGGCAGCTCCCAGGTGGGAACACAGAAAAGCAGCTTTTTTTTTTTAATTTATTTTTTTATTAAAGATATACACTTTAATTCCCTTTCCTTGACAAATAAAAGAGTTTGAAAAAGACCATGTGCCTGTACTCATTCTTATGTGAGAAAATCTTTTGAGTTTTCTTATTTATTTTTTACAGCCACATCCAGCTACGACGATCTTAAAAATAACAGGAATCAGAGGATTTATTCTCAGGCAAGAGGTAAAAAAACAAAAACAAAACAAAAAAAAATCTCATCCGTGATTTAATTTACAGGAAGTTGTTTTGTTGTCATTGTCGTTTCCCCATGTCTCCTAAAAAAGTCTCTCAGGTGAGGATACAGTAAGCCTAAACTTTAACCTACTTTAATTTGCAAACCTCTCATCGCCAGTGGAGAAAAATACAGCATATTATCCTTAAAATAATGGTTATAATAGCTTTTGATTCCCTGAATGAAAAGATCTGGAACAAGCTTGTCTTTCCTGCTTTTCACAAAATCTTTACATCATCCTCCCTGCACCTGTTTCTGGTACTTTTTCTACTTATTTGATCCTTTGTGTCGAAGCACAAAGGATGAAATGAATTGAAAAGGGTGCTTCTGCTGCATTTATTACTGCCTTTTCAACCAATCTGTTAAATACTTCAAATGATTGTTGATAAGTGTGAATAAATATGCTTAGTACTGATACTGATTATATAATCAGTGGACTGTAACTGCAGTACATTTATTCAAGCACTGTACTCAAGCACACTTTAGAAGTACTTGTATTTTACCTGATTGTTTCTGTTTGATGCTACTTTATACTTTCAGCTTACTACAGCAGGAAATATTGTACTTTGTACTTCACTACATTTATTTCACAACTTAAGTTTTCAGATTCATATTTTATACATAAATATATAATTGGTTTGTATTGTATGAATTGGTAAATGTAGATTAGACTATTCAACAGTATCACATGTTGAAATTTGCTTTACCATGACGACATTAAAATGCTGCTCACGTGTCTATAAGACAAAATTCTAATCATTTCTTTATGATTAATAGAAGACTATTTTGAGCCATGTATACTTTTACATTTAAATCTCGTGTATTTGCCTAACAGGACTTCTTTTTTTAATTTTTTATTGTGGTATTGCTTCTTTTACTTAAATAAAAAAAACATTAGTGCTCCTTCCAGCGCTGTAATAATCCACAAACAAGCCTGCTTACATAACCACTTTTTGCTTTAATGATTACAATCAAAAACATTTGTACATTTTCAACATTAGAAAATGGATGCAGATTCTTTTGGCTGACAGTAACCGCTATGAAAACAAACTGAGGGACAGAGAAGTGGGTACTGCGTGGTGATGAAGTAGAAAAAGAGCTGTATATTGGAGGTACCAAACAGCAGGGCGATGTATCAGAAGAAACGTCTGCGTTTACCGAACCGTTTTCAGGGCGTATACACGGCAGACACGAAGGTTCCCTCGTCTCATCTTATCTAAACAGAACGGACTGTATTCTACTGTATATGGAAGCTGCGTAATGAGAAGCTAAGATGCATCAAGCCACTACTACGTATCTCTGGTCTTAAGTTACAGTTACCGTAATTTCTGAGAGGGAAAACATTTTTTCTGATACATCCTATATGATGTTCTGTGTTTTGCATCAGTGCCAAGCACAGAAATGGAGGGGTGGATTGTGGGAAATATAAGACAAAGGAGCCACCACTCATCCTTTTTTTTTTTCTTTTTTTTTTATCAAACACACAAATAAAAACAAGGATGACAAAAGGGAATAGGAAATATTGATAAATAACGGTGGAATCAGAGCCATAAATAGACAGTATTGGATATTTAGGACCCTGGGGGAGGGGGAAGGGGAGGGGGGGGGGTGGAGTCAGCTGAGGTGGAGGAGAACTGGCAGCTAGCCTTCAAGTAACGGGATATCCCAGTGCAGTGTCCTGTGTGTTGATTGGGCGGCTCTACATCATGGAGCAGGAGGTTTTTCCTGGCTGCACGCCGCCATCCATCTTCTCTGCCTCCAGGATCATCCTTCGAAAAACCTCCACGGCTGTCTGATAGAGAACAAAACACACGCACACACACACACACACACACACACACACACACACACACACACACACACACACACACACACACACACACACACACACACACACAGAGAGAGAGAGAGAGAGGACGCTGTCACATGCTTCAGTCACACCACTTTGAATTTTCAACATCCAGTGGAGCCTCATGACCTTTAGTCACAACAGAGATGACATTGTCTTCACGTTGAGCACAACTGCCTCTAACTTCATTTAAAGCTGATTAACCGACTTCCTGAATATTGAACTTACTGTACTTTGAGAAACACCAGAAAATAGAATCGGGGATTTCAGGAATTGCTTTGTATTGCAAACATAACGAGTTTGTTGTTCACCATAAGCTTATGTTGAAAAGCTTTAGGCTCCCCCTAGAAAAGGAAGTACTTGTAAAGCAGAGTGAATAGAACGGGCTGTTTTGGAGGGTAAACTTTCGAACCATTAACGATTTTTTTTTTGTTGGTCCACTTAAGAGGCAATTCGACCAGCTGGAAACACAACAATGACATATTGGGGTGTATTGTAGCGCTATTATATTCCCACTGCTTTCTTGCTTTGACTCACTCTGCGTAGCTTTTAAGATTGGATGCCAAAGAAAGAGACTTGATTTTGATAAGACGGGTCAAAGTCCAAGCTTTTTTCCGTCCCATCATCTCAGCAGTATGCGTTAAACTGAAGAAGAAAAATAGTGAAATAATTAACTAATTTTCCATCCGTAAAACTATTTTTTGTTGTTAAAGCCAGCGTATCGGCCAAAGATATTGTTCAGCAATGCCATTGTCATTTTCTATTTCACATTTCACAAAATCAATTACATTTTTCTGGTCAGCAACGGGTATTTTTATGTCCTCTCAATGGGATATTTTCGGTAAGGTGGTTGAATTGTTACAGTGTGTCATATATCTCTTAATCTTGTATATCTCTGCATATATATATGTTATGGATTGCCACTGCTGATAGATAGATAGATAGATAGATAGATAGATAGATAGATAGATAGATAGATAGATAGATAGATAGATAGATAGATAGATAGATAGATAGATAGATAGATAGATAGATAGATAGATAGATAGATAGATAGAATGGATGGATGGATAGATAGATAGATGGAAAAATGGATAGATAGGATGGATGGATGGATGGATGGATGGATGGATGGATGGATGGATGGATGGATGGATGGATGGATGGATGGATGGATGGATGGATAGATAGATAGATAGATAGATAGATAGATAGATAGATAGATAGATAGATAGATAGATAGATAGATAGATAGATAGATAAAGATAGATAGGATGGATAGATAGATAGATAGATAGATAGATAGATAGATGGATGGATGGATGGATGGATGGATGGATGGATGGATGGATGGATGGATGGATGGATGGATGGATGGATGGATGGATGGATGGATGGATGGATGGATGGATGGATGGATGGATGGATGGATGGATGGATGGATGGATGGATGGATGGATGGATGGATGGATGGATGGATGGATGGATGGATGGATGGATGGATGGATGGATGGATGGAAAAATGGATAGATAGGATGGATGGAAAAATGGATAGATAGATAGATAGATAGATAGATAGATAGATAGATAGATAGATAGATAGATAGATAGATAGATAGATAGATAGATAGATAGATAGATAGATAGATAGATAGATAGATAGATAGATAGATAGATAGATAGATAAAAATAGATAGGATGGATAGATAGATAGATAGATAGATAGATGGATGGATGGATGGATGGATGGATGGATGGATGGATGGATGGATGGATGGATGGATGGATGGATGGATGGATGGATAGATGGACAGATAGATAGATAGATTAGATAGATAGGATGGATGGATGGATGGATGGATGGATGGATGGATGGATGGATGGATAGATAGATAGATAGATAGATAGATAGATAGATAGATAGATAGATAGATAGATAGATAGATAGATAGATAGATAGATAGATAGATAGATAGATAGATAGATAGATAGATAGATAGATAGATAGATAGATAGATAGAGATAGATGGAGATAGATAGATAGATAGATAGATAGATGATAGATAGATAGATAGATAGATAGATAGATAGATAGATAGATAGATAGATAGATAGATAGATAGATGATGGATAGGATGGATAGATAGGATAGATAGACGATAGGATAGATAGATAGATAGATAAGATAGATAGATAGATAGATAGATAGATAGATAGGTTCTCTGGAACACAGGCTGATAGATAGATGCAAGGCAAGGCAATCCATAATAATGCATAGCACACCTGCTATTTTGGCGCATCTGGGTGCAGCAGCGCAAAGTGCCGCAGGGCTGAAATGGAGTATAAATCGGAGGGTGCAGTTCACTGCATTCACAGACGTGCACATCAGCGGGCTCGTCGCTCTCTAAACAGCTGATGCATGAGAACAACGGTGCAACGAACGGGAAGAGGCTTCTCATCAAGGCATCACGTTGCTGCCCGGTGCAGAGGCACAACCTCAAATCTGCAGCCAGCGGCAGATGGTGTGTGTTTTCATTTAACTTTATAACGGGTATAAAATGCCGATGAGGCTGTTTACTGTATATGGCTGCATCAACCCGAGCTGTTTCACTTTTATTTCTGCACCGGTCGCATCGTTTTGCAAAACGTGAAAACGACGGCCGCTGTGCAGACGTGTGTCGGGAATACGACGAGAAACGCTACAAAAACGAGTTGAAAAGTGGGACACAAAGGTTTGGGGAGATGTTGGCGAGCGGCATCAATACATGAACAATACAAGTCGAAACAACCAGTCCAACGTGAGTAGAATTGATTGTGTTGACTTTGTAGCAGCTCGGTGTCATTTGCGTGTGATTTAATAAATGTAAACATTGCGGATGGCTGTGCGGAACAGCACTGCGCTCTGGTGCAGAACTTCTTAAATCAGAAGCTGCAGATTTATCAACATATGCGTCCTGAGGCCTTCAGATGGCTGCACGGGTTTAATGAACTGAAGGAAAAGCTTTTCATGCAGTATAAAGCAGCAGCAGACAACAGGCAGTGTAATAATCACTTACGCTGATTTATAAATCAATGCAGGCAGCTTTACTGACGTCGCCGCTTCAAACAATAATTTTTTTTTTTTATACCAGTTGTTATGATTTATTCACATTTTAAGGATTCTTCTATCGTCACGGCACATTTCGTTTGCTCTTGTTGGTAAAATCATCAAAGAAGCGGCACATTGATGTTGCACCAGAAACAGATGTAGTTCTCAGACATCTGTTCTCGCCACAAAGTCGAAGACAAATACCAGCGTCTCGCTTTTGCTCTGCCTCATTTAAATGAACCTCCCGCTTGTTTTCGTTTCCTCCACGAAGAAGAATTACAAGGCGGTCAAATGACCAAACTGGGAAAGTGCTGCTTGCACGGGTCATTTCGCTGTCACAAAAACGCGGCCCTTTACCCTCGACTTGATACGACGAACTTATTAATTCAATTCAATTCGACTCAACTTTATTTATACAGCGCCAAATCACAACACGGGTTATTTCTTGGCACTTAACACATTAAAGTCCTCACAGCAAGACTTTACAATATTATACAGAGAAACCCAACAATTCAACAATTCCCACATAAGCCAGGAGGGTGGGGGGGGGGAAAAAAACTCCCTCTTAACAGGAAGAAACCTCTGACAGTATTAGCAAACGGTGGCTTTGTAAGCAGCGGTTAGTTCCCAGCTGGCCCACCGCCACTGGAGGCGTTGAGTTAACCAGACGGTGAAGTTGTCGACCATAAAACCTAAACAGGGAGTGAAAAGACGCTGAAACGCTTCACATATAGGAAGCACAGTCTCCGTGGTTTTGTCACTGCAAGCGATACCGAACAGAAGAAAAGCAACTTGTATCTGACTGCTATAAACTAAATAAAACTATTCGTTTAAATATGCGTGTGCCGTTTAAATCTAGTTTTTGAAACGCAGATTCCACATGAAACAATGAAAACTACTTTGCAGAAAGGCAAGTGGAGTGGTTGAAATCCAGACCGGTAGTCCTCAGTTTGGGTGAAGCTACAAAAATGACCTACGATTCCCGTAATGCAACTCAATAGCATCTCTTTATTATTAGCCATTCCCCGAGTGGTGAATGTCTTTTAATTGCCAGACCCTCAAACTCAAACTTTTCTCCACGGCGAGGGTGTAAAAGAGGCTTCCATAAGGATTTTAACTCTACATGAGTCTAAGTTCTATGTCAGGCCAATCACACTCAACCTTGGTCGCTATTTGATCAACAAATATCCTTTCAGTAATTATCTATCCATTCATCCATCCATTATTTATTGCTGTTTATCCTTTTAAGCGTCGGGGAGCTGGCAACGGGGACACCGCAGCATGGACGGGTTGCCAGGGAATGACGGGACTGACACGTAAGGACGCGCCAGCGTTCACACTCACGTTCACCGCTGCGGGCAAACGCGGAGTTGTCATTCAACCAAACCTGAACGTCTTTAGGCTGCGGGAGGAAACCCACACAAGCACAGAGAGGACACCGGAAGAATGGCAAACGTGCAAATAACTCTTTGAAGTGTTTGGAGTCTAAAATGGGGGATATTTTTTTTTTTTTTTTTTTTTAAATTGGCCATGATACCGATCTCTTACCTGGTTCTCTTTAGCTGAGGACTCCATGAAGGCAGCGTTCCAGGATTCAGCTAATGCTTTTCCCTCTTCGCAACTGATTACTCTAAAGGGAAAAAAAAATAAAATCACAGGGACGGCAGGCCAATCACGACAAAACACGGAAATATTTGCAGCGTCGGCTTTGACACAGAGTTTTAGAGTTTATAAAGGGTGCGATCAACATGGTGCTGTGTGAGGTCAATTTGTATCTTTTGCCTTAATATGGTGCCAAATATGACAATTTGCTGTATTTCAGTGCGTGTCATTGTGAACTTCGCATTTCTACCACAAAGAGAAATAATTCAAAACGGAATAGAAATTATTCCCCAAAAAAAATCTTCAAGTGTTTAGACCCATGTGCAAATAATGGCCCTACTTTCTATAGTTAAGCTAATGTACATGGTTAGATGTGTGTGAGGCCATACCGCTCCATATGTAGGTCGTTCTTGTTTCCGACGAGCATAATTGGAACTCTGCATTAAGGGGAAAGTAAAGTATCATTGGTGAATGATATATTGCATTTTTCTTGGGATAGCTGGAACGGCAGAATAAAAAAAATCTGTACTTACTGAACTTTCCCCACCATGTCCAACAGTTTTTCATGGATAACTTGTACAACTTCAAAGCTGGAAGAAAGAAAAAAAAAAGTGGGAACGTTCACGAGCTTCACGCAATCCAACTCATCAGGGAGAACTTAAAAGAGATATTTGTTAGGGAGTCGCCGTGTACCTTTTATTAGATGTAACTGAATAGACCAGAATGTAACCGTTGATATCTATGGAGTAAGTCTGTGGGAAGATGGAGTATTCATCCTGCAAGAGAAATTAGCGTGTAATGTTACATCGCTTATTTACATGGAAATCAATAAACGACCGAGAGGCTAATACAAAAGTGCAGTGAGTCATACCTGCCCTGCTGTGTCTACGAGCTGAAGATGGTACTCTTGTCCATTTATTGTGATCATTTTAGTAAATGCTGCAAGGGACAGAAAAGGCAAATTAGAAATCGACTAACATACATTTAAATTAAAGAGTTTAATCCACTGAGAACAACAACAAAAAATCTCCTTTTAAAATACTAAGAAATATGACAAATACAACTTAATCCTGCAGCTATACAGAGCCAGCCAGCTGACTCTTCATTACTGAATGTTTCTGGTCTGCAGATCTCAAGACATACAAGACACAACCCTGTTATGGATCCATTTTGGTACCACTGAGTTCATTCAATGCAGGAATGTCAATATCTGCCTGGACACGGGTCATATTATCTACAGCGGGACAGTGGGAATGCACAGCCTGCAGCATCTTGCTGATAACGCTGACACTTCACTTCACGTTAACCATCCAGGGGATTATTTATAGATACCAGACCACACATTCGATCAACGCGGGGTGATAAGTGAGCGAACATGTCGGTGGGGGGGGGGGGGGAGAGAAACAGCCCGCAGGTAAAGTTTAGACTCAAATCTCCCGAGTGTCTGGATTTATATGTGTTTAAGGGGGTTGATGGATTACTGTATGTTCTCCCATCCGGAAAAGTGGTCGGAGTGCCTTCAAGCAAGGTTGCCTTTCTGAGCTAGAGATGTCCAGGCACGTACCAATCAGAGAGAAAGATGTATGCCAACCAAACACAACATCAGCTGATTTCTCACAAGTTTCACAAAAGAGAGTTCTCTCCGGTTGAAGGTGTTGGAAACGGGTGGAATCAGCTGGTGCGGCGTTTGCACGCATTCATTTAGAGGGAACATTGCACCCTGCTGGGTAACCACAGAGTTTTGGTAAATAATTGTCTTTCAGGCAAATCTTACTTCGACCATCCAGTAATCAGGATGTCAAATTCAGAAGTCGGAAATCGATGACAAATGTTTATATTAAAAAAAAAAGGTGTGATGACACATTAAGGGGAAGTTTTGCCTGATATTGCGCTTTCCATCCGTCAATCAAGCATCAGGGTCAATGTGAGGAACGTAGGTTTGAATCAAATGTGAAAACACAAGTTATGCGATGGTATTATACTGATATCAAATTGAAAGCTGTGAAAATGTGCAAGAGATGAGACAGTTTAGTTAATTGAGCTAAAATTGTCAACTGTATTAATCATTATTTGAGTTGATTTTTGACATCATAAGAAACAGTCTTCAGTCATTAAGTCTTATGTTGAGCATTCAAACCTTGTTCAAACCCACAAAACTGAAATTAATCCAAATGAGTGGAGCATTTAAAATGTAAACAAATGCAATAAAAAAACAATGCACTAAAACTGATTTTAACGAGGTACTACAATGTTATTAATGTCACTTCTGTTTGATATCGGAAAGTCAGCATGTTTTATGTCAACGGACAGGCACATTAGCACGCGCTATCAATGTCATGTGACGTCCAAATCGCTCCAAAAGAGAATAAAAAAATAAAAAAAGACTGTGTGCGTGATGCAAAAATATAAATCAGTAATTAGGGAGAAAAAAAAAAAGTGGCACCTCATAAAAAGCACACATTGGTGTATTTCTCTTAAGTGTAATTATCAACACTGTTCATCCATGAGGATTCATTTTAACAGCCTTAAGGAAGCTCAAAGGGGCAGCGTGTTGGATTTAGTGGCATCTAGTGATGAGGATGCAGACTGCAACCAGCTGAACACCCCTCGACTCACTCTTCCCTTCCCAGTGTGCAGCGGAATCTACGGCGGCAACGAAACCCACAGAACGTGCGCGAGACCATCTCCAAAGCTCGTCTTTGTTTTGTCTGTTCTAGGCTTTGAAGATGGCGACGCAACATGGCGGACTCCGTGGACCCCCCCCCCCCGTGCAGACACGAAGGGCTCATTCTGAGGTAACGAAAACACACCGATTCTTAGATTTGAGGTGATTATACGCAAATGAAAACGCAATTATGAAGATTAAATTCCGTCATTCCGGAGTATAGGAGCCCTATACTGTGCGTTGCATAAAAAAAAACAAAAAACTCCCAACATCCTGGGATGCAACCACCTATGATCACATGACCTAGGAATAGAATTTCATCCCCATGATAAATGATCAACTCCATCCATTAAGGCTTTGGAAACCAAAAAAAAAAAAGTGCCTTGTGACACAACAAGCATAGTATTGATTTTAACCACATTAACCAATCCTATTTTCCTTTTTTTTTTTGAAGATCAAAGGATAGTTCTGACAAATCTGTAATTTTGAGACATGAAATAGAATAAGCTTCATATCCAAATATGTTTTTACAGGTGATTCATTCACAAGGGAAACGACGATGAACTGCGAAAGGTATCCTATGTCAAATTGGGACTAATTTGAGGAGATAATAAGGCTGAATCTGTGGAGCTTCCCACCTCGGCTGAACGGTTTTCTGGAGGGGACCGGTTTGCGTGTGATGGTGTGACAGAGCTCACTTACTGTTTTCTATTGTTGGGTCATAGGAGTCCACGAACTGGCCTTCCACAAACTGAATGGTCAAGGAGGACTTTCCTGCAAAACACACGATAATTTAGACACGTAGGCAGAAACGCTCTGAATGAATGTCGACTTACTAAAACCTGCAGAAATGATCAGTGTACAGATTATTATTATTATTTTTTTTTTTTTTTGTCAGGTTAAGGTGAGTGTGACCATATAACCTCTACACACACACACACACACACACACACACATTAAAAAAAAAAAAAGATGAACAATAAAAAAACCGCTATGAAAATACCATAAATGGACACACAAAAAAAACGCATCACACAAAAGCAAGATGTTTAGAAGTTGTACTGATGCGTCTCACTATAACGCAACCAGCAACGCAGCGCACGCCTCTGCGAGAATATTGCGCTTGTAACGCCGCTGGGCCTCCGGGTCGTGCTATCAGCGTTGTGCCATCTTGCCATCCTAAACGTCCCGTCACCGCATACCAAACAAACTGCGCGTCGAAAGCGATGAACTTAGAGAAGCGCACGGCGATGCGTCAAATCCGACGGATCCTGCGGGCCTTTGCGGAGCATGGCGCTGACTGACATGGCACCGGGGTTCGGGTCACCGGTGGAAACCGAGCAGTTGGCGTAAAAAATATCCACCTTGGACCCAATTTTGAGAGGCCGCATGTGCAAAAACCAAAAAAAAAGGGCCCACGTCTCACCTGCCGGCCGCTTTGTGAGATGTTCCGTAAGACGTCCTACTCCCTGTGATTTAAGTCCATTATAGGAGGCTAATAATGGACTTAAACTGACACCCCCCCCCACCCACCCCACCCCCAAAAGGCCGCTGAAATGTTCAAAAACCCAGTGTACCATCCGTGGCCACGGAGGTGTCATTTCTCTCTCCCTCTCTCCCCCCCCCCGCTGCGCGTAGTCCGGTCGTAACTCACCTACGGATCTGTACCCGAGGATGGCGATTTTTCGTGATTTCGGCTGCGGCATGTCTCCTTCTGGTTATCGCATCCAGTCCTCGGGGTCTACCGCAACCTCCAACCGGAATGGCATCCAAATTCAATGGGCGCACAGCTTCTTCATACAGCCTCCAGATGACGGCGGGAGTCTCTCTTCTTTGACGTGTCTTACGAGGAATTTTACGTCCCGAACGCGAAAAAAAACAAACATGTAATTTCAGGTCATGTGGGGGGAAAAAAAGCATGGAGTATCTATAGATCTACAATAACTGCGTCACTCCCCTTTGCAATGTAATGAATTAGTAATTACGGCTGCGTGCTGATTGGCTTACACGCCGGGCGAAGGCGGACAATGATACCGTTTGTAAAACTCCGATTGGATGAGACAGCTGTTCGTCAAGCGGCAGTGCCCGTTTTCTGAATTGCGATTGGCTGAGATACGCGTCATGACGTGCTGGGTGGTCAAGTGCGGTGTCGTTCATAGCTTTAGGGTCAGAGAGCAGCGATACTGGCCCTCTGACGGCTGAAGACGCCATTATTTTTTATATATACACAGTCAGAATATATATATATTTTTAGATATTACAATGGCTACAAAACAGCCTCAAATAAAATCTCTTGTAACTCACTGTAACACTGATGCAATATTATTGCATAGAAATAATAGAAAAGGAACATCAATAAAAGAAAAAGCATTGAATCATATTTATATATACATGTTGTTTTTTTTTTTTTATCTCTATGTCCATTTAGCTGCTTTTCTTTAGTCTTTCATCATATCACATGATCTTCATCAACAGGTGGAGTTTGTTCAGTTACCATGGCATTGTAGGTCTTTAAATTTCCATTTTATATGAGCAAAACATCAACTTCTTCTTCCTGGTAACTGACATTTAAAGGAGACTCCTAATCCAATCAATTACCCGAACAAAGTATTGATGCTGGTTATTTTTTTTGGCATCCATAGGCACACAATAAATCAATGTTTATTTAATAATATCCCATGTAAAAACAAGAGCGACATTCCCTTTAGTCCTGACTTGATTACACTGGTTTCCCAGTCATTTTAGAATTAGTTTAAAATGATTTGAATTGCTTGTAACACATACCATGTGAATATATATAACCCTTGAATCCATTTTGTCTATAATTTTTGTGTGAGCTTGACACATTTTTGTTTAGGTTTAAATTCTCTATACTATTTAGATGGATTGAGGGATATATATACACCACGAGAGAAATTGTTGTGTTGCAGCAGCAGGTGCGCAAAAACAGCAGTGAATAAGATAAACAACATACCCTATCAATGATAAGAACATGTCGTAGCTACAGATGATAGTTCAGACGTGTGTACATGCGTCACACAGTTTAGTTTTATTTTATGTTTATCTATAGATCCCTGATTTTGAAAAGTGCAGTAGAAGTAAAGTTTACTTTTTAAGCAACTTGCTTACATGAGCTACACTTCTACCCTGAAAAGCTTGGTATTGAATATCACAAACACACCCCATGAGTGCCAATAAATATTTTAATGGAATAAATATTATCATGAAAAAGTCACAGCAAGGTCGCATTATTAAAATAGTATGATTTAAATAAATAGGCTGTTTTGTAATAAGGGAACCTGTAAGTGGACCTCCTTTACTCACGTCAGTATTGGCCAGTAGATGTCCCCATAACTCCATTCATAACTCACACAGGCGCTGCTCAGAGTACCATAAGCAGACCTATCTATCAGCGCTCAAGTAACAGTTTTATATTCCCATAGAAATGTCACCTTCTAATTACTGTTTATTTCCATCTCTGGTTCTGGCTTCACTCTCAGGACTTCCTGCTGCTCAAGCTGGACCAAGTCATAACAAATCAACAACCTCACACATAAATCACAGACGGCAGACATCCCTGATTATCTGAGCTGATCGTCTATTCCATTATGTTTAAACTACCCAGATCTTAATATAACCGAGACCTTAAACCAAACCACAGGCATGCAACAACACCGTCGGAACTCAGGCCACAATTAGTGGGTTAAGCCCATATGCAGACACTGGAATTCAAGGCAGGCGTGGCGAAGGTGGAGGAATGATGAGAGTCCTCTTTGCTTTTAAACTCTACTGTTGTCAATCATTCCTCAATAACAAACAGAAGTGTTGCAGTCTTTATAGACAGATATTGTAAAACTGCTGGGTTTTTTTTTCTTTTTCTCCCGGTTTAAATGCCATTTTAGTGACTTTTTGGAGCAAAACTCTTGAAATAATTATATTCCCTCTCAAAAAATAGAACCGGCCCAAGGCTGTTCAGCTTTTCCTGCCCTGTGACCGATGAAATCCCCGGTTTCCCTGTCACGTCCCGGGCCATTACTACTTAATCACAGAAATGTCCAACTCCCCCGTCAGTAAGACCCAACTGTTTTGCCTCCACACACACTTCTCAGCAGTGGAGATGAAGAAATCACTGGTGTCAGCAATAGGCGATTTGTTCTGCATGACATTGAGTGTCAGAAAGAAAAAAAAAAAAAAAAAAATGGGGCCCACAATCAGTGGACACACACATGAATACACACTCGTACACATGAACACTGTCACTTTCTCTGCCTCTGTGTGACACACACACACACACACACACACACACACACACACACACACACACACACACACACACACACACACACACACACACACACACACACACTCGGGAAATTATGATGACCAAGAATAGGTCACACTGGTAATACAGCCATGTTCTAGGCAGGGATTACAGTGTGCTGACATAGGCCAACAATAAATACCCCCCTGCGAGAACAACAGGTGTCTGACAAGATTGTTTCACTTTAATAAAAGGCTTACACAAGCCTCACAGAAATAATACATTAAGCCGTTTTAGACATGTTGGCCTTTTACTCCCTCATCCCTTGTGATTTGAAAATGTCTTTTTTTTTTTTTTTTTTTTTTCTCACACCAACATTTAATCTCGCGCAACGAAAGGGAGATGTGATCAAGGTTTCTGCGTGTGATCGCTAATGTCATGAGATCGGTATTCCCGTCACGAAGCGTGTTGCAGAGTGAGCGCGGTTGGAAAAGAAGAAAGAAAAAAAAAAAAAAAAAGAAGAAAAATAATCATTTTCGATTTTCAGTCTCTAATTTCTTGAGCTATGCGAGCTAGTGGACATGCAGCTGGAGCTCATGTTTCTGAACCCGGGGTGCGTGCCTCTTTCAACTCGCTGTGAAAGCACCCCTGGCTCTGTTAGTATGCCAGCCTGGGCACCAGTCAGCCACATCCTCCAGCTGGGTGTGTGCCACCAACGGGCACCTGGACCCCTCTCGCAAACCTCACGAAACCGGAATTGAAGTCCGAGGAATGCATTCGTGTGGCATCTCTCACCGACGGGTCTATAGCTGCAAAGACGCCCGCAGCAATCCCAGTGCATCTTTTTATTTTGTTCATCCTATAGAGACTTTTATCTACCTATTGCTTGCAGCGCTGCTTATTTTTTTTTCTTTCTCTCTCCAACAGATTCACACTTCAGGCTGTGCCTCAGCTGTTGGACTGGGTCCAGAGTCACACAGGCCTGAAAGACAGCCATCGTTATCCAACTCTCACAAGGTGTCATTGTAGGGATCCAATGATTACCATAACAGCGCCACATGAAACATTAATGGCTTGCTGGCAGTGACGGTCTGGCAAGCATCCTAATTTCTAGGACGGAGCTTGTCAGATCCTATTGTTTCAAGTTTTGGTCGCAGCAACAGAAAAATCATCAGCCCTGAAACCTCTGGACTGTCACTTGTGGTCAAAACAAGAACTCTGTTCTGTGGGTTCCCTTCACCGCATCTGACACAGTACCAAAGCCGAGCTCAAGAGACTCCCGTTGCATACTTCACTCACCGAAACATCCAACGCAAACCTCCGCAATAAGCGGGTTGATTCAAACTGCCAGTGATCCTTCCTTTCTTTTTGCTCTGCTGTCCTTCTGCTGCACTGCTAATTTGCTCTTTTAATGCAAACACTTGCTGCCGCCGCCGCCGCCGCCATTTCACAAGAAATTTCAAATGCCAAAAGCCTGATTGTGGCTTCAAGATCAGCCTGATAATCACTTCCAAACTGGCATTTTGATCTTATGGAAAAATCAGAAGATGTGGGTAGACTTTACGTGAACTGGAACCAGGCTAAAACACTTTTTGATCAATATTTTGTTTTACATTAGGAGTTGCTCCTACACAAGGTCCGGTCTCATTGGTGGTTTTTTTTTTCAAATGTTGCAGACAACTTTTCAGCAAAAAAAAAAAAAGCATTGGTTAAGCTTCGGTATAGTAACTGCACCAAACCACTTTCAAAGCTAAATCCAAGGTTAGGTCTGAGATTAGTTAGTTAGTTACTGCAGTACCATGCCGTGACTGATTGATCATTTTTACTTTGCTCGTAGGTGATGTTATATCACTGCACTGGACCGAACTCTGTTCATGAGATGCAGTTGAAGTGAAGTTTTGATATTATTTTGTTTTTATTTGAGCTTTGTCACCAGATGAAGTAAGTTTGATGTTCGACATGCAGAGCAAACAACGGCCCTCATCTTAAACATGAGAGCCTAAAACAGGGGCTTCCAACTTTTTTTTTTTTTTTTTTTTTTTTTTTACCTCTGTGAGCTACGGGTAGGTACAACATTCTAACATTTACTCACATGGCTGAGCTCCACTCAACCAACTGAATAAGCTTTGTTCGTGTGAACAATAGCAGTAGCTACTGGGTGGGGACCCCTGCCCTGAAACATGCTTCCCATCAGCTTTGTCGAAAGCAAGGGTTTTCAACGTTTGATGCCATTTGTTGAGGCGAGTTTACGGGAATGAGTTGACAAGTTCCCAGAGAGTATTAAATAGTTATTTTTCTTGGAATGCCCACCCCCCCTACCTTCTATATTATTTCCCACAAAGGTTTTAGGTGGTTTGTTGAGGAAAAGCCACAAGGTGGCGTCTGCCCGGCCTTAACATAGAAATTGTACAAGATCCTACCTCAGCAGTGTGAGGTACCTAGAAGGGGAGTCGCCACGTGGTTGCTGGTGCCAGGCCCACTCGTTAGACATCATACATATTAGACTGTGTATCTATACTGCACAGGAAGAAGTTTGCTACCGTCACCCCTCACATCCGTACTGAGCCCGAGGGGAATGATTTGGTCAAACTTCGGATTCCGAATCAATCACAAAGTTTCACCGTCATCCCAAACGAGTGACAGTTTATCTCACCGCGATCGGTCCAGAACTGTACTCACCGTACAATCGTTTTTGTTTAGCACTCAGTAACCTATAGCAGTGAGCAGGTGAGACCCAGATAGACGGCTCAGTGGTGCTTCATCACCCTGCTTGTTGTTGTCACGGCCACAATTGCTTTGTACTCCCCATCTGCTGTATCAGCAAAGTCACGAGTGATTCGGTCACTTTGGAGCCCAGTTAGCTTTGCACACTGCGCTTCCCCGTTGATTCCCACCATCATTACAAATGGTATCTTTTTGCAGTGGAGTTAACCCGGATAGTGCTCTCCCCTGGGTGCCTTTATTATCTATTCATCATGTTGTCCCAGTTTATCTCAAGATGAATCTGGCTGCTTTGCCACAGATCTAACTACAGATACCTGGCATGTGGCCTGGGGAGGGAGATTAGGAGATTACAAGATACCCGGTGAAGGTGTTTTGCTTAAAGAGTTGATAAGGAGGTGAAAAATATTCTAAGAAGATGCCGAGCAGTTCTGAATTCATGTTTGCACTCCTCTAACACCAATATGTCTTCAAAGTATGCCAGAATATGTTAAAACCAGCTTTATTTCCATGCTGACAATTTGCACAAGCAGCCAGGGGGCAACTTCAGTGCATCCAATCTTGTAAATAAATGAACATTTGAAACACTGAAATGAAATGTTCTTGGCCTTGCATTCAGCCTCCGAGCAGACTTGTTGGACACTCCCGCAAATTTTGCTCCCTGCTAATTTGCATTGCTGAGTGGGTCCTTTGTGTCACCTGGAGGTTTGGGCACAGCAGTTGTTGCAGCCAATTTCCAGATGGCAATCCAAATGTGTGCAATATTCCTCCATTTTTTGACAAAAATGCACGGCCGCTTCCGCAGACTCCATTAGCCAGGGGATGCGTACACGTGCACAAATGGAAAGCGGAAGCTGTCCACTGGTGTGAATATTCACATCTGCACCTGCTGAATAATAGACGATTATCAGCTCAGGTGGTTCGCCATCCACGCCTGTTCACATGCTCTCTCCCATTTCGCGGTGCTAATTTAGTCTGGAATACTTGAAAGGCTCGCTAAAATGCATATTTCTTGTCTCTCAGACCCGATCTTGTCTTGTATTCTGTCTAAAGAGGGAACATATTCATCAGTGGGAGTGCTGGCTTCGGGGGGTAATGCGTCTGGAATATAGACTCTAAAGAGCCTGCAGGTCTTGGCAGGTACTCCTTACATTTCAACAGGCCAGAGACACCCACAGCAGACTCCGTGGCAGTGAGGCCATATATCATCTGTCATCGCCAGAAGCCTCCACAGTAATGAACAAGTAATAATGGTATATATCTTGAAGTGGAGTCTCTAAAGGTAGCTCATCCAGAGTCATTATTGTGCACATAACCAGATGAGCGTTCTCAAACGAGATCATTTTTGTCACCCTGAGGACTGGAGGGTGTAACTGTTCTCACAGTGTATAACTCATCCTCATTTGGTAATAATGGGACTCTGTATTAAGGTGTTGTGTGAATGCAATAGGAATGGTAAGTCCCATTTTCTTGTCATTTAAATCTCAAGCTGTTTCTGCACGAAAAAAAAAGCAAGCAAAAACAAAAAAGGAGCATTTAATAAAGACTCATCCCTCGCAAGAATATGACAAAGTGTTAGTGATATTGTTCTATATAGAGGCATGCTATGATGACACCTCTCTGTCACCGAAATGAGCATTATTCCCACTGTCCATTCAGCCACCTACCCATTCAGCGTCTATCCCACCCCCTCCCTCCATCTGTCCGTCCATTTCAGCTCTTTCCAGGTACCGCGATGCTACAGTTAACCCATAATGAGGGATATGCATATGAAGCCAAGGTTTTTTTTCTGCATATTTGACAGCATGTGTTCCGAGGCCTGTGCTGCCACTCTGGGGATGTGTTTGCACATGGAAAGGAGGGGAGATGAGGATGCTCTGACGGTTACAGCTGAGGTGTCATTTTTCATGTAAATAGAGGATGGCAGGATACAGCGATCCTGCTGTTTGGGAAATTAGTCATGGCACACGTATACACAAGATCAGCAGTGCAGATCTCCTCCCTGAAAACAGAGGGCTGTAGAAAGACTTTGTGATGAAGCAAGCACACACACAAGAAATCTACCAGTCAGCCAGTTTCAACAAAAGTTTTTGTGATGTAAAGGTATTAACATTCACAAAAAAAAAAAAAAACGTCCTGATGAGACGTGCTGCACAAGCAGCTGCCTGAATGGTCAATGCACCTCAACAGCTCTGTTGTCCACTTCAGCAAACACATGGTTCAACCTGTCATTCATAAGTGCTGATGTAGCCGCGCTCAGAGTAGAGCCACGGAGTCCCCAGAGTTGGATATCACTGCTAACTGTCAGCCGAGTACTTTGATTACTGGACTGGGAGAAGAATGATGACTAAGGCTGCCCTAAGTGCTGGTCAGACTCTGTGAGGCTGTTGAGCAAAGTGGATCAAGTCCAAGCTCGCATTTACACCCCTACCATTTATTTAACACGTTCACATGGGTATTGTTTTAGAAGTACCAGAGAACAGGGCAACATGTTATTTTAAATCTGGAATTTAGCATTTATGAGCAGCATAGAAACATAAAAAAGTGGCGTATTAATTGGTCTCTTACAGATTTTACCGATGTTACAACTCAAGTCCATTGTTGTATGTTGGTATATAATAACAACAACAACAATATGCTACACAACCAATGGATTCATATTAAACGTGTCCTCACAGGGTAATTTTTGAAAATCCATCAATACTTAATGTAAACATACATTTAAAATGTCCTTACATGTTTATAACATGCCATGAACAACATATTTTATGTTTATGTACTGTGTATAAATGATAAATGGGCAGAAAGAGGGATCCCTCCTTTGCTGCTCTTTTTGGATTTGATTAATGTTTTGTGAAGGTTTCTCATATTAATGCACTAAGGACAGAGGTTGACACATGCTATACATAGATTTCTTGAGGACAAACATAATTTTGGGGGGCTAAAAAGACTTGCATCATTGCTTCACAGCAGAAAGGCCCCCGCATTCTGCAACACAAACATACTCCATTACAAATCTAAATTCTGCATTGGAAATATTACATAAATGAAACCGGTGTTATTTACAATATGCACCTAAAGTATCAATAGGAGAGGTCTGGCAAAAAAAAAAATGGCCAATCCAGCTCCAAGTTTTAGATAGTACTCAGTATTATTGGATTATTCTGACTGAGGCATTCATGTCCAAGTAAAAATAGTAGATATTGTGGTGTAGTTTAATTTCAACAAGTCCTCCAACCTAAATGAGCACATTGTTTGCTCCAAACCTCAAATAATGACCCACAGCAGTGTTTCCTAAATTTGTGCCCCTGGTTTGGTTTTGGCACAAAAACCATGGTTTAGGAAAGATATTTTTTTTTTATCTGTAACTACTTCATTTTGTGAAATACATGTAGTGGTGAGAATGTACATTATCTTATAGAAGTGCAATATAAATATAAAGCAGCTTGAAAAGGACCCATTCGTGCAAAGTAAAAGTACACAACATACTGTATGTTGTATATAGATGGGGTTGTGTTTGTGTGTACAGCCTTGTGACAGACTTTTACGGAGTGTACCATGCTGTCTGTCTCACCAAGAGCATGCTGGGATATCTGCACGGCTCTGTGATTGGGCACACATATTGAGACTATATTCAAACAAATCCAGGTAAATGCCGGGACATTATAATGTTTGAAAATTTGTTTGACATTTGAAAAGAAAATGGAACTAATAGCTTCAAGTGAGCAATGCAGGGGAATATACTTTAAAAAAAATCTGTAGGGAAAATGCATTAAGAACTTTTTACCTCTGTGTAAATTGCTGGGGGGAAAGACAAATTTAAAAATGTAAATGCGCTACGGTATATTGTTTCACATAAAGAGAGATTTTCCCCCTCGAGGGCACCACGAGTGAGATTTTGAATAGAGATTTCTAGGAATTTACTGGAATGTTCCATGTCCTTTTGCACTTGAGATTAAACCGGTGCATATCAGTGCATAATACCTCTAAAAACGGTGTCTTTTTTCAGAGATGATAAAGTGTTTTCACGGCTGCCAGCTTGGTGCCATATTTAAGTGGAGACCAAAGAACATGCACAAAGGAGCAGGGGCCGATAAAATGGGAGAAGAGATTGTGGTGAGCCAGATAGTGTGTGTTTTAATATCTGAATCCTTTTGTAAAAATAATTTCAACAATGCTCACAAAAAAATAGAAGGTGTAGCTTCCATTTTACAAGCAAAATAGACGTGGTTATGTACCATGTGTGACAGCATGTGTGAGCCCCAGAGTATTTCTGTGTGTTGGTCTATGAGATCATGGCAGTGACCTCAACTGATTGAGCTTACCCAACATCCTATGCCCAGCCCGGGCCTCGGGCAGTGGGAGGGGTAGCAGGGTGCTATCTGTGGACTTGAGAAGTGACAGGACCAGCTGGGGAATGAAATCCAGTAAGTCAGGCAGTCGGTCTGGGAGACGCACACCACGAGCCCCCACAGTGCTCTGTTACAGCAGCCTGCTACTCCGCACGGTGAGAAAAACCCAGCCAGGACTTCATGTAACTGCTGCCAAACATCAGGAGTTCTGCTTCAACCAGATACTACAGCGCCACTGGAGCTGATGATGTTCTGCGTGGCAAGGTTCAACAACCCTGGAGATCAATCAGAAGCATTTATCCTTTGCGATCCTCTCAATGTTCCAAGAGTTTTGTGATTCAGCTGTCATGCTGACATCTTATTATAAGTGCTAAAATCGACAGCACTGCGAGGACGATGGGTGGGAAGCAGTCTCGCAGTTTGTCCAACAAAGAGTTGAACGAGGTGAGCGTGAGTCACGGGAGGAAGAGCATTAGAGACGAGCAGCCCAGCCTGTCCTCGGCTGCTGAGAGGTTCCGCAGACTCGCCACGGTGCACTTCGGTTACAGCACGTTAAGTCTGGCCATGCGGGGGCTCGGCGAAACCCCCGCTGAGCTGTGGGAGCTGCGAGAGCTTCAGAAGTTAAACTTGTCCATGAACTGCCTGTGCTCTTTGCCCCCTGCCCTGGGCGCCCTGGACAATCTGGTGATTCTCAACTTATGGGGGAACAACCTGTCCAGCCTGCCGCCCGAGATCGGCCTCCTGAAGAGGCTCCGCGTGCTCTTCGCCTGTCGCAACCGCCTCAGCGAGGTCCCCGAGGAGCTGGGCTCCTGCGCCTGCCTGGAGGTGCTCAGCCTGGCCAACAATCAGATCACGGCCCTCCCCGGCAGCCTGGCAGCCATACACAGTCTGACCAAACTCAACCTCAGCCACAACCGCATCGTTCACATCCCCACCTGCGTCTACAGCATGAAGGGCCTGGTCTTCCTCCACCTGGCCTGCAACCGTCTGGAGACCATCGCGGACCAGATCCAGGACCTGGTTAACTTGAAGATCCTCATCGTGGAGGGAAACAGTATACACACGCTGCCTAAGACGCTGTGCTTCCTGGAGTCTCTAGAACTCCTCAACGTTGACTTCAATGATCTGCAAAGTGTGCCGATGGAACTGTACCTACTGAGCCGACTCGGGCGGTTGGCCTGCCACCCGATGGATAAGGGCCTCCATATTATCCATAACCCCCTCCTCAAGCCTATCCAGGAGGTGCTGCAAGGAGGACTAAGTGCTCTTTATAACTACCTCAAGCCCACATGAGGGCCGACCCCTGTGTGTGTGTGTGTGTGTGTGTGTGTGTGTGTGTGTGTGTGTGTGTGTGTGTGTGTGTGTGTGTGTGTGTGTGTGTGTGTGTGTGTGTGTGTGTGTGTGTCTATAAGAGTGTGTTGTAAGGGGATGCTGGCACAAATCTGTCCCTTGGCACGTGGTAGTCATGCTCTGAGTCTTCTGTTACCTCCTACCGTCTGCCTGATATGACTCAAGCCAAAGGACCATTGCTCTGTAATAGTTTTTACTGACTGACAAATAGATTTCCCATTTTTTTATGTAACATAAAATTCTGAATATAAATAAACAACTAGTAGATACCGTGTCACGTCTAAACATTTGTTGAGGCACAGTAAAGGGGTCAGCACGAGTCGCGCAGCTCACGCAAAAAAATTCACAGGTCTACATTTGGGTGCTGATTACTGGTCAGTTGATCTTGTTGGGCCCGTTGGTGGTGGCGAGGCGGGCAGAGGGGGTAAGTTCAGCGACAGCTCACCATTCTCTTTGTTCAGGTCATAGGGATCGGGTGTGTAAAGTCAGTGGAAAGAAATGTGGAGAGGGGGCTTAAGATCTGCAACAAAAAAACAAAACAAAAAACACAATACACAACACAGCAGAGACTTAGTCTCCGATTTAATGTTGTGCCACTCAATCGGATTAGAGCAGAGCTGCTAATGTTCAGTTATTCAATCTGATTGAGAGAGGCGTTGAACTGCACTGAACATAATATTTTGTCAACCCAATTCATTTAGATAGGAGGGACAGAATATTAGAAACACCTCTTTAAGTATAACCCAGTGCAGGTCAACAGCACCACAAATAACCATTAATATAAATCAATACTTCTCTCATTTTAGATTGAACAACAGAACATTATAATCCTACTGTATTATACTTAATGCTTCATCTGTCAGTTGTTTCAAGGTTATGGCTGAATGGTGTATATATATATATATATATATACGTGAATAATTAGTTCGTACAGCGTTTGTGTCAACTTTGTTGTCACAGTCAAGGTGACACAAAGATCACATTTTAACCAATCACAGTGAGGGTGGAAAGTGCTGTTGAAAAGACAAAAAAGTGACCTCTGTTGGTTTGTACCTGTTACTACATCAGTCTGAGTGTTAGCGAGCTTGTTGAGTTATCCACTATCTCTCTCTCTCTCTCTCTCTGAGCAATGCTCTCTCACACACACACACACACACACACACACACACACACACACACACACACACACACACACACACACACACACACACACACACACACACACACACACACACACACACACACACACAACCCATGCATTCATGATAGATGAACCCCTCCTGAATAAGTCTTTGTCCTAGATAATGATCATGGGACATGTTGTCAAATAAAGCACCTATAAAGATATTGCTTCAATGTGAGGGAAATGACCTGAATTCATATGTTGCTGTTACTATTTTAGTACTAATGCAACATACAATGACAGTGTCTGCTCGTGCCATCTATTTCACACCAACTGAACATTATATATTGCCAGAAACAAGTCTCATTCAATTCATGACCTAAAGTAAAGTCTGGGATCCGTTTATGAAATGCAAACAGTCTCTACGGCTAAATAAATCACACAACAAACACTTCAAGCAATGTGACAACAAATTAAGGTGATCGGCAATCAACCTCGGCGTAGTCAACGGTGCTAACTTGGTGGTCAGCCGTACACCAGGGATCGCCCACGACTGCAGTTAGCAGGCTTTGTAGGATTTGCTGATCCTATTTAATTGCGACGTGCTCCAATAACTTTGTTTTATAATGAGACACTGTGCAACTGGGAGAACGCAGATTGGCACCCGTGTTCTTCATTCCAAGGTATTTTGCATTCATAAGCCAAAGCTTAGAAAACAGTTTAGCATCACTAGCTGCCAGTGACTTCCCATAATGAAGGACAGCTAATCAATCTCGTATTGAGCTTTTGACAATCAAGGCATGGGGATAATCACAATGGAATTAAATGACAAAACCACTGTTGTCTGGCAGCCACATGAGGAGAGACTTAATAAGTGTTTCTTTGGAGTGCAGTTTAAGTTCTATGATTTATTCGGTCACACTGAGACTCCTCACATAGGGTGATGTGATTGGCAATTATTGACAAAGCATTATACTGCTATTTATGTCAATTACAAAGTGTAATTTAGCTCATCATTCCTATATTTAACTGATGTAAACTGTCCCCGCAGGAAGAAATGTGAAGGAAAATGGATTTGCTGAAGGCCAACAGGATTTTTCCCCCCCCCCCGCTGGTGGTGGCTATCCAGGATGAAATGTCAATATCACCTATTCAGTAACTCTGGATGTTGTTCGGAAATCAGCAGCAGTGAGTCACGGACACAGCGGACCACTGTCACAACCTTTTGAAGCCCAAATACGGAATCTTTTGATCCCGGTCAGGCATCAATTTTGGAGGCACTTCCTCTCTTCCAATCAGTGTAATGTCATGACTTTTCTCTGTATTGCTTTGAGAGCACGATGAAAGTAAGCTTGTGAAAAGGTTACAGGATATTACAACAACAAAAAAAGCAATTGACGAACATTCAGGATTTTCAGTGATGGACTGGTACATGGGCTTGTTTTTGTTATCACCACACAAGGAGTAGGACAGTGATTCCCAGTCAGCTCCGCTAGTTTGATGAAACAGAAAGTATGATTTGATTAAGAAATATATCCACATTCTGAGTCCAATAAAACATCTGAACAGTATGCAACAGTAAACAATGTTACAATCGTGTGTGAAAAGCAGCTTGCAAGTCTAAATTGTAAAAGATAAAGGTTCTAGACAAAGGTTGAAGTAGGTCACTAGAATGATAAAATGATCCAACTTGTAACCAAAAGTAATAAAAAAAAAAAAAGGGTTGAAAGTTTTCAAAAATTTGATAAAAGGTGATGGATAAAGTGTATTTTTTTTTTCTTCACCCAACCCCTCCTACCCTCCTTCGCACATGGATTACATCGTCACTCTTTATACTTGATCATAACCTTCTTCTTCGACCTGGGTCGTCACGGTAGCGACGGCAAAGGGCACCTTCTGCGTATCTCTCTGACGCCAACGGCTTTGACAAAGGCAGTACCTCTCGCCTGGGGAATGGACAACTGGCTTTGATCCTTCCTCCTGATCTACAGACACCGCAACGCTTTTTCTACCGCTGCGATGATGTTGGCGGTGACTCTTCTCTCCGGCGACCCTCTGAATATCCAGGAGGTTGAGTGTCCTATGTAGAGACTGACCTGCAAAGCCCATGCAGACCACCACAATGGGGTCGCTGCAGCGTCCTATCGGTGCCTTTCTCCATCCCTCTGCTAGTTTGAGACCTCTTATGCTCGTGGGCCTCCTCTGTTTGGTTTTCCGAGGGGACAATGATTTCCAACAGAGCCACTTGCTCACAATAGTCAGAATGGCGTTAAGACCAAATCTGACCTGACTATCGTCCTCGCAATGTGTTTTAGAAATTTCAGCTGCTTCCCCGAAAGAACTTTTAGCTACCGATGATGAGCAAAAAAAAAAAAAAAAAAAAAGGTGAAAGACAGTGATACATGGTGGATAAAAGTAATGGAAACATTTTGAAATCGGCAACTAAAGGTGATGGCTAAATTGAATGTGCAGTCTCTGCCACTTGAAGTGGTAGTAACCAACCAGTTCTCAAACCCAGGGCGTTTTAGAGATTGGAGAAGAGTTTTGGCACATTTTGAGTCAGTTGACCGTTGCGGTGTTATCCTGCATCAGTTTGGCACTTTGTGTATTGTAAAACTGATGCCCTGGAATGAAAACTCTCTGCGGTAACTTGACTAAAATGACCTAAATATTGACAGTTCAACTGTGTGAAGAAACGGTTGTTATGTCCATTTTTACGTGTGTGATAAATAACATCCAGTTTTAAAATCAATTTAAATGTGGGACGTGATTGGTGGTGCCGTTTAACGGGGTTTTTTTTTGTTTTTTTTGGCTGTGAGGGTGCATCACACCACAAGGGAATCACTGCAGTGGGATAGGATATATTTGTTGAACATGACTTGAGACTGTGTTTATGGCGAACCACTGAAACACACCCTCCAAAAAACACACACTCACAAACGCGCTCGCGTTCCCTCTCCGTGCATTTGTAAGCGCAAACAATGATGCTATCTGTTCGCTCCTCTATCCAATCACAGGAGTTTACATTCTCCCCAATTCCCATGATAGCGCTGCTCAGACTGGCATTCATCCATTCCTGGCAACATAACCGTGGCAGCCAAGACAATACCTAAACGCCACAAAGAGACGTGAGGCGTTTCTGTGAAATGCTGCAGACGTTGTTTGTGTACTTGCGTGGAAAAAAAAACACAAACAACTGGAGCCATATATCCTTGACAAGAGGAGGTCATTTACAAACTAAATGTAGACCCATGTCAATCTGCCTGCATTTTAATTAGCCACGAAAACTGCTGCTACAAGTAAAATCGCCATGTGTGTTTATGCATGCAAAAACAATAAGGGAATGACATTGGCTGACTTTGTCATTAGTTGCTCCTCCACCCCACTGTTTGATACAGCAGCGGAAAAAAATATCCCAGCGTTGTTTGCACTTGCAGTCTCAGATAAGACTAATTTTGAACAAATATTTGCATATATTAAAGCGAAGCACCATTATTGATTCACAGAAGCTGGGGGGAAAAAAAACGTGTGATGATGCCGTCCTATTTTTTGTTTTGTTTTGTTTTTTTGGGTCAACTAATGAAGTCCTCTTGAATGTCAGTCTGGGTTTCCCTTTAATAGGATGAATGCCTGAATGTGATCAGAAAGGACACACAAGGCGAAACAGGAATCCGTATGATGAAGATAGTCATTTAATAAGTTACGTAAAATGAAGGTGTCAAGTTGAGCGTAGCTTATTTAGCGTTGTGATTAAATAAATGACCTCCAAGGATTTATATTCATATTTGGCAAAAAAAAAAAAAAAAAGGATTTAACCAGTGGTGAACAGTGAAGTATGTCTGATATTTTTGCATTACATTCTGGTGCCAACTGAGTTTACCTATAATTTAACTTCTCTAACAGGCAGACATTAGATTCAATGACAAAACATAACCAAATTGACACCCAAACCAAGAACTTTTCCTAAACCTGACCATGTGATTTGTGGTAATGTTTTGGTATATTAGGAAGCGTTGTCTTTGTATTGGGTGTATAATGATGTAGTTTGAAGTTGGTTTTTCTGTATCTTGGAAACATTTAGTGTATTGAGGAACCATCACATGGTCTTCATCTGCAGATGGAGACTAATTGTTTTGAGTTATTCATGTTTTTGTTTTTTCCCTCAAACATCTATAACGGTGATCTAATGATCGCCTTCACTACCTGCCAAAGGTAGGAAAAGGAAAACCAGAGGTTCTTGTACAGTCTTAACAGAAATGTGATGGCAATTGTGTAATCACAGGGTTTAGACCATAATGCTGTGTTTTTGGTCGTGGAGGCCTTTTACAGCTTCCAAAACACTGTTTTACCAATTTGGCACTTCTTGACCTTTCCTGACCCGAGCTGTAAATCATGCAAATACAAATTATTTTCTTAAGGTCTCTATTGGTCATCGGCGTTGACAGTACTTCTTACACAGCGCCACTGTCCCAAATCACAGATACGTCGACTTAATCTCCTATTTTAGAGTGTTTAAACAGTTTGTCCCCAAGAGATTTAATAAGGAGACAGATCTGTAGGTTAACGCCACTATATTTTGTAGGCCAATGAGAGGACTATATCGATTCAACGTGAAACATCCTTATCTAACGTAACAACAGTGCTCTGTGAGTTTTAAGTAGCCTATTTTGTTCATTAAATGTTCCAAGTCCAGTTTGTTGCAAAAAGGTTTCCACGTCATGTTTTCGTATTTAAAAAAAAAAAAATAGGCCGTAACCCATTTAAAAGGGAAGCAAATGATGATTTTTGCAGTTGCAATCATTACATTTCTTTTTGGACCCCAACGCAATGAGGAAATAAAGGCAAGATTGAACAAAGTAGCGGTTTGTTTTAACTCCCCGCAGGTACTTTACACAGCCACTACTTGACTTCTACTAACTCCAGTCCTCGCAGCTGTTCCCAACGAACAGTCAGACAGCAGGAGGAGGAGGAGGAGGAGGAGGAGGGGACACCTCCGCCTGTCCTCTCGCTCACTGGCGGGGGGCTCACACGTGCCCTCTACCGGCCAGACGGCGCGCGCGCGCGCGCGCAGCCGCCGCTCTCCCGGAGCTGCCGGACCAACTCAATCCAGGCGTAATTCAAGGAATCAGGACTCGCACACACACACACACACACACACGCGTTCCTCCTCCAAGTGTGGAGCAAGCCGGCAAGGAGCAGCCGTGTGTCGGCGACAGTCTCCTCTCACTCCCCGACAGCGCGCGCCGAGGGACCGGAGGGGCAGGGCGAAAGGCACTTTAGATTTTGCGCTCCTGAAAAGTATAGGTAGGATTCAAGTTCCAGCGAAGAGAGAGCGAAGAGTTGGCCAGTTAACCCCGCGGCTGGAGGGAGGAAGGAGTGTGGGGAGGGAGGGAGGGAAGGGGGGGTTAACGCTACGACGGCGCCGCCGACATGGATAAAGTTATCAATTGCTTGTTTGCTGCGATAACCCTGCTGTTGTCCGCCCGAGGGGAAGTTTTTAAAGGTAAGGACGATCCCTTGGAGATGTATGTAGGTAGCGAGCATATGTGTTGTGCTTTTTTTTTTTTTTTTTTTCATTATTATAATTATAATTATTATTTTTTTTTTATAACGCCACAGCCGGGGGCACGAAGTGGAGAGGAAATGCACTTAAAACGAGTTTGCCCACTATTTTTTTTTTTTTTTAACTGATAGTTTAAGTCTGTAATGATTTTTTTGGGGGGGGGACGGTTGTACGTTTGAGCCAACGTGAAAGTAATGTTGCAGCCT
Source organism: Brachyistius frenatus (assembly GCF_029030835.1). Lineage (NCBI taxonomy): Eukaryota > Metazoa > Chordata > Actinopteri > Embiotocidae > Brachyistius > Brachyistius frenatus. Next base: position 6,240,001 of record NW_027210611.1, read on the forward strand.
ATGAGGGTAAACAACCGTGAGACGAACGAGCTTCAAACGTGAATTTTGGCTCGCGTATTATTTCCAATTGCCCGAATTTGACCCTGCGACGACACCTCGGATTTAGCAGCGGGTTTACGGGTGCTTTCACCTTTTTGGTCCTCGGCGTTGCGTAAAAGCGCGAGCAAGGTGCGCGCTTGCGGGAGCCGCTTCCGCAGCTGCAAACGCCACCATTCACGACAACAAGTTGAATGAGTTCGGTATTTGCGCCTAACTTTATCTTGATAAGTTGTTGTCTAATGTGATTAACCTCGAGGGATCCGCGCACCGACGTGTCACTCACTGCGCGCTATTGTCGCACGACGGGGCGTTAAGCCCAACGACGACAACACCGCGTCGTTATTCCACCCTGAAGTCGACGGTCAATTAAAAGGTGAAAATGTTTGCCCGGACTCCGATTTCAGTCACTTTCGAGTGTAGTTCCCTGATTAACATACCTAGTTTGAATAATATTTGGTGCGTAACGCTCTTCGTTTTCGATTTGTTTGGTTTGGTTTTAAGAGCAAAAAAAACAAAACAAAAAAAACCCAATTCAAACTTCTGTTAATAATATCGCATTTCGCACGTAGTTTATATTCGCTTTCCATTTCTATGAATGTTCTACATTTTAAAGGAATGGATGTGCACTTCGCGTTTCCGTAGGACCGTCTGTGTGCGGTCCCGCGCGCCACAAAAGGCTATTTTAATGAAACGAATTAGTTATAAAAGTTCATATTTACGCTTTCACTTCGGTTGCGCTCCGTTTTCGGCTGTGAACGTGAAGAAGTGTTTCCATTCTCCTTTTTCTTCTGAGTTTGACTTTTTTTTTTAATTTATTGTCTCAGCGTTTGACTGATTTGAATGCAAATTCTTCTCCTTGTAAATGCGAACGCAACTCTCGAATTAATAGTCTTCATTCGTAGGTCACTTCGGCTGCAGTAAGTCTATTCAGAAAGTTGAGGAATTACTATCGGATAGTGATTTCACTTATGAGAACGACTCGATTCATCGCGCAGACTTTCACCTCCCATATAAATGACCGGAGGTCGCCCGAAGGGACTCAACATTCAGACTCTAAATGAGCCCCTCCCCGGGGCTTCTCTCTGCCGTCTCCACATCGGCATTATCTATGTGGGGGGGAAAAAAAAAAAAAAAGGGCACATTAGCCCATATTCATGCCAATCAATGTATGGACAATGAGTGTCCAGTCTGAGGGCAATCCATACTGCCTGCGCAATTAGACCTGCATTTGTAAAATTCATAAACGAGTGGAATAGACTGATTTGATCTCTGAATGACTTCATATGCTGCTTAAACTCTGAGGGAGGGGAGTGTGTTGGGCAAGTTGGTGTGTGTGTGTGTGTGTGTGTGTGTGGGGGGGGGGCTCCAGGTTTTTCTTGGATGCTGTGGGATTCACCAGACAGCTGATATGTTTTCAGAGCGCCTGTTGGGGGCAGCATGGCACACACATAATATGATTCCCAGATGAGGAAGTCGAGCCACTGAGAGTGGCCTACCACCACCGTTCAGACACGTAGATCGGCATTCGCACACACTTTGGAAACTGTTTGTGTCGGCGCCGTGACAAAAGTGTGCACAACTACAACAAAAACCACTAAGCTGCAGAATATCCACTGCTTTATTTTACCTTTTTTTTTTATGTGGCTGTATGTCTCCAGACTGTTTTTTTATTATAGAGGAGATCTGGCACAGTCGGAGACCTACCGAAGACCTTTCGAGCATTTGATGGTAAACAAAGAGCTTTTTTTTTTTTTTTTTTTTTTTTATATCAAGCAGTATCAACACCACGGGTCAATTTTAGCAATGGAGAACTCTCTTACCCTGCAGCTCAAAGTAGTTCCAGTCCATTTTTTTAGTGCGAGGTTTATCAGTCTTGCCCGCTGGCAACCGCGGGAGTGGGGAGATTTATGGGAGTGGGCTGCACTGCGGGGGCTCCCGGTGGTGCCGAAACCATCGATAAATGTGCTCCTAATTGCATGAGTGCGTGTGTAAATATGTAAACCAGGAAGAAATCAATTGGACGTATTTTACTCCCCCCCCCCCGGCCGGGGTGACGGATTAGCCACACACGGATGGAGCGGTAGAGGCTAAATATGAGCCTGTGCATGTGGCAGTGGGGAGGGAGGGAGGGAGGGAGGGAGGGGGGGGGGCATTTGTTATGGATGTGATAACAGCTCATGTGATAATTAGATCACTGAGAGCACCAGTCCACTTCGGCGTGTATAGTATCAGCACCTTGTGACTGTGCAGCCTCAATTTGATCACACACACACACACACACACACACACACACAACGGCCCTTTGGAAGTCTTTTAATTTAAGAAGAAATAACCTCAAACCGACTCCATAATCAGAGTCACGCTGTATTAGCTTCACCTCATTCCTTCGTAAACTTGTTTGCGCACCTGCTTATCTGCTTTCAGAGGCACGCTACAGATGAACTGCTCTTTTGTTACATTCCCTCCCCGTTGCTTTCACAATGCCCGCTGGATGCTCCAAGTTCAGCGAGAAAGCAAAAAATAAAAAAAATAAAAAACCAGTATAAATCACTTGTTGTGTATGGCCAGTGCTTGTGTTTTCTACATTATGGGGACAGCTTTTTTTTTTTTTTTTTTTTTTCCTTCCAGAAGGCCAGGCCTTTGATATCTATACTCTGTCTTTTGACCGAGCACATTAAATTCCAGGGAGCTGAGTCCTTTGTTATGTTTACCACCTTTTTCCAGCAGCCATAAAACCTGCCTTGTTTTCTGATAGGGGTGAGCCGTGTGCTGAGAATAATGCTCATGCCTGGAGTGCAGAGCTGTAGTTTGTCACCGCGGAGTGACTGCCGCTGATAGAGTCCTGGTTGACCGATCCTGATTGCCATCCAAGCTGTGACTAAGGAGTAAAACAACACATTGGCTGCTTGGGAAGATAAACAGCACTTCATTTGAAGTCTGGCAATAATTTAGATAGTTTTTCACTCATGAAATGTTTATTTTTTTTCTTCCCCCTCCTCTTCCCCCAGCTGATTCAGATTTAATAGAGACTTTTCCGAAAGGTGTCCTGAAGGGTGGCAGTTTCCTTTGTGTGAGCCAGTGGAGAATGAAATTAAATATGCATGTGCTTTTTCTTCTTTTTTTCTTCTTCTTAAATACGATGGCTTCAACTAATGTTGAAGGAGGAGAAAAAAAGCGCTCCATGGTGATTGATGATAGTACAAAGCAGAAAGTGAGGTGTCTACATTCTTCTGTAACTTTGCTTTTCAGACACTTTTATTATGATGATAATGAAGGCGGTGGAAACACATGGATTTACTGAAGCTGTTCAAACACTGCGGGTACATGTGTGACTTCCGAGAAAAGGGTCCGCTGAGTTTGTCAGCCGAGCTGTCTTAAGACTGATCATTGCTGTTAGACATGGAGGGGGGGGGGGTGTCACTTTAAAAACCTAAACTTGAAGAACTTGGAAATATTAAGAGCTGCTGTACAGACTTAGACCATCGTTTGAAGTCGCTAGACTGGCAGTGTTATCCATGTTTCACTTGTAGAGTTGGTCTAACTTACTACTTCGTGTAAAAAATGAAAGTCAGTGCAGTCTGATGTCTCTTGGTACAAGATTTAAATACCTTATTTACATAGTATCCGGTCCATCTGACAGCCAATGGCAGACAACAGTGCAAAGAACTCTGTACTTTATTGTTTAAAAGCACTCTCCTAACAGCTGGGAAGTCTTCTTCAACGCACAGATATGTCAAATAGTGACATATCACATCAAGATATCAAAACCAACCACATTAGAAAATAAAAATGACTTCTTGATGCATGAGCAGCAAAGGTCCAGATCTTATGTCAATGTCTCAGATTTAAAATGAACGCTGTCTTTCTAAACATAAGACCCAAACCAGGAGTGTGCCTCACACAAGAGAAGGTTATCTAACATTTTGCCTTTCTTATTACTGACTGTATCAGAATAAGAATATGTTGCATTCTGATAAAAAGGACCCGGTTTGACATATTGTTCAGTTTTATGGGAAAAGTCAGCCTCTGTTCTCTGGAAGTGGCCAAAAGTGATTCTAGGAAATGAAGGTAATCAGTTACTGAAGTCCAAGTCAACACATAAACAACACTTCATCACAAAATGATTCCAGAGTTGCATTTAAACCCAGATTGATGATGCAGAGCGGTACACGTGTAGCCAACAGTGGACCTTTCCATGAATTCAGGCAGCAGGTAGCTGAACGTCCTCCACTAAAACACATCTGTACAGGTTTGTCTGTGCAAGCAGCTTAATGACGCCTATATTTATATTTGTAGCGACCTCTAGTGGTCATAGTAATTATGAGAGGAGCAAAGTAGAAGGGAAAAGGTTGGGGCTGGTCGGATGAGACTGCCATGTGTCATTGTTGACTTTGTTTTTTTTTTTAAAGTTGTGTGCAAGTTAAATTAGCTAACGTATTTAACTTGCATCACATACGCAAGTTACGTAACAAACTTATTTTAACCACCATAACAATAAAGGCCCAATATGCCTCATGCTGGTTGTTGTTGTGGCAAATGACCTATTATTGTTTTGACTCAAGGAGGCGTTGGTCCAACAGAGGGCGCTGAAAAAAACTCGTATGCTGTTTTGCGAGTCAATGGAAATGGACAAATTTTGTTTTGAGTTTGAAAATCAGACCTGGATATGTCCTGCTGCAACCTTTATTATATTGAACTCGTCGGGAAAACAAACTGGAATTTAATAGCAGTGGTTTTAGCCCTAATATGTTAAAAGCAAAGTGCAGTCTGAATTTGCACAGTGATGCTTTTTTTTTTTTTTTTTTTTTTAGGGGTGTGTGTGTGTGGGGGGGGTTTAGGAGGGGGCACCAAACTAGCACATTAGATCTAAAATCATAAGGTGATTTATGGTTTGGAGGTGTTTAACTTCAGCAGAGAACTGCACCTTTTTATTTTTTTTTTTATTTTTTTTTTAGATGGAGCTCGTGAGTGAAACGCACGATAATTGAGTCGGATCACTGACCTGGCGGGTCAGGGACATTCCACTGTTGACCATAAAAACCTCTTTGGGAGCTTTCACTATATATTTAAGATCATTGTTCTGCTGATTGCTCTGAAATCTGGGGACTAACGTGCAAAAAAAAAAAAAGAAAAAAAAAGGCTATGTTTTCTATACTGTTCATCCAAAATGACTAAGTGAAGCTCAAATTAAAGCTGAAAGCGCAGTAGTGTATTGAGTTAAAGTGCTGGGGTACGCAGCCAACACAACAACAACAACAACAACAACAGCAAACATGTGACTGTGCAAGTACTCGCGGATTGCACTGGAAGTGTTCAAATTGGCCTATCGTGAGCACTTTCAAGCGAAAGAAAGTGAATAAAATGCTGCCACGCAATGTCTACCAATGTGGTTCATCGTCTTCATATCCCCGGAGTGCCACTCCACATTCAATCATTAGCTGTTGATTCGCAAGTGATTTTATTTACCTTCTTGAGAGGCAGTAATAGTTTTGAAGTTCGCTCTCGAGGCGGCCGATGCGGCTGCGTTATCTGGGAGCTCTGCAGCGGAATGATAATGTCTGGAGATGCGACTGTGTGAAGGGTGTCGGACAAACAGAGATGCTCTAATTATACACAGCTCCTTCTTCGAATGAAGAGGATAAAAGCTAATGAATCGCACACAGGCCAGCGCAGGGGCTGCCTAATGAAGAGGGAAGGAGGGGAGTTGTTGGGGGGTGGGGGGCTGTTTGTGTGCATGTATGCTCGTCACCATGTCTAAAAAAAAAAAAAAAAAAAAGAAAGAAATACAAAAAAAAAAATCCCTGTCGGAAAAACAACAACTTACTATGCAGCGGATCGTGTTTACAGAAGTGTGCATTCGTTGTAGGTGGCTCGGTGAATCCAGGCACTGGAATTTTTCACTAATTAATGCTCCAAGGGTCTCAATTGTTATTAATGGTGACGAGGAGGGAGGAAGAGGAGGAGGGAGGAGGAGAAGGAAAAGGAAGAGAACGAGGGAGGAGTAGGGGAAGCAGTTTAAATCAGGACATTTACAGTGCGTTTTGTTCAGTTAGGCCTTCTTTGCGTACCACGTCGGGTGTCTGCTCGCTTTTACTCGTTTTTCAAACACCAGAAAGTCGATTCCTCCGGCTGCGAGATTCTGTGACAAATGACTGGCGGTCGCACAAGTGGTGTCACATTCAGATTGAATTGACCCCGACCCTGGCACGATTCCTCATGTATTTTTTTTTTTTAAATTTAAACAAATTTTTCTTTTTACAAACCTGCCGTTCAATCAGCTGAATCTATTCAGCATTGTCGCCCATAACCCAGGGGTTATTAAGGGAATTGAAATTGATTCTGATAGAGCACGCGTTGATGTGATTTGGTTCAGGTGAGCGTCTAGCCTTGACCTGAAACTTCATTTCAAATCTGTTAAAAAAACAACAACAAAAAAAACAGCAAAAAAAACCCCCAAAAAACCCCACTCCTGCTGCTGCTTCGGCGCCGCAGTCACGCAGTTCAGACTTTTTATTTTGTCTTGTATTTTTACTGTAATTTCATGAATAACTCAAGTTGCCTCCTTCATGTGACAAGTGCACTTGCTAACATGGAGGAGACTCTGTTTCATGCCAAAAAGCTGTCTGGTGTAGGTTGCTGCTGCTGCTGCTGCTCACGCACAGGGTGGTAGTGTAGGTGGTGGCAGCGGGAGGAGGAAGAGGAGGAGGAGGAAGAGGGTGGGGAGGTGCTGCTACTTCTGTTTCACCTTGTCTCCTGTTAGTTATTAGGCTTCTGTCAAGGCTCAAGCAGTGGGCAGGTGTATATCCCTTTCCCTTCCTCCTCTTCGTCTCCCCATCCGGGCCTTATGAGTATAACCGGGGGCAAAATTCTCCATTACTGTCGGTCTGAATCTGCTGCCGTCACATTAGCGCACGTCACCGAGTCATTAATGCATTAGGCCTTGTTTGAGTGCCAGTTATTTGCATTGGCTTCTACACTTTCCTATTTGCCCTTGTGCTAAAAGCTGCCTCGGCTGAACCTATTGACCACTTAACTGTTCAATAATGAAGCAATCCCCGAGGATGAGTTAGGGCTCAGTGGTCCTGTTGAATAGTAGTTATCAGCATGTGAAAAGACATGAACTATACAGTGTATTTTAATGGTGTTTTTTAAGGGGGACATGTGGCAAAATTCAGCTGTTATTTACCTATTTGACGGGATGTTTTTAAAAAAAAAAAAAAAATTTATGCAGAGGCATCCCTCTGGCATATGATCGCACAACTAACAGTCAAGTACCATTATCCACCCTTATCCTCCACTTCTTCCTCCCAAAGCAGAATGCACCTGATTATACTCCTATCGGTCACACTCCGGCGCCTATTTGCAGGCTGTTATCTGTTTGCGGTGGAGACTCCTCGGGGAAGCATGCAGCCGATAAGAGACTGTTGTTCTGTAAACAGCCCTCTGACCTCCGCAGGCTGTGGCGCTTGGCTCCTTTTCAGATGGGTCTCTTTTGTATTGGCCCCTAAGCACAAACCTCCGCGTGGCTGATTCCCCGGGGGAGGTTTAATGGCATTACTGTACGCTCTGCACCGCGCAGGGTGGTCACTTTGGAGCTGTCAAAGCCGGTGGGGGTGTGTGTTTGTGTGTGTGTGTGTGTGTGTGTGTGTGTGTGTGTGTGTGTGTGTGTGTGTGTGTACCTTCAAAAAGAACAGGAGGGAGAGTGAGCTGCTGGGAACGATGCAGGAGAAGAGATGCGCTGCTGTTTCGTGCTTAAACATTCGGAAAATGAGGACGATAATGTGAATGAACCTTTTATTCCCTCTGAACTCGAGGTAGCGTGGGAACGGAAACGGATGATGCGGTCGTGTTTTCCTTTTAATGCCAATCAAGTTTTTTTTTTTTTTTTTAAATTTTTTTAAACCAAGTAGCACACCTCCTATCACGACATAAATCATATTCTCACTTGTCGTCGTCCCAGTGACAGTCTGTTAATTCACTGAAATCTGACCTCGGTCAAGTTTATTAACAGCTCTTCTGGGGACAACTGTCCTCTACTGTACGTGATCTGTGCCACCGATGTCAGTTCAGTTTGTAGCGCATTTCCTCGTTTAATCTGCCAACGTGCCAGAGCAAATAATGCACTGCAAATCAGCCGCCACGGGCTGTACCACGGCAAACTGTTGTACTAAGTCATTTTGGTGTTAAACACTGCTTCATCGAAACGACACACAGCTGCGGGGCCCGCGTTGAAGAACGGAGCAAACGCGAAACAATAACTGGAAAAGATGATGCGTGGCTGGAAGCTTGACTCCCACCCTGTAATCACAGTTTGTCACGCTAAAGAAATTACAGGGCACAGGAGTCATTAGAAGTGTGTTGGGGGGGGTGGGGGTGGTGAAGCTCGGCATTGCAAACGGAAATAAAGTTGAAAACGCATGTTTTTTTTGGGGGGGGGGGGGGAATAATGCACATCTAAATAAATAAACCCGGTGAAAACCGGACTAGTTGATGGCAATGATGGCACGCGGCCGGCCGGGAGGATGGATTCGCTTGACCGGGATGTCTCCCAGTCGTAGCGGTATCGGGGCGAGGAGAAGGAGTGATTAATGTGGAAAGCCCCAAAGCATCGGTTGGTCTTTCAGCAGCGTTATCGTCAATCCGACTGCCTCGGTGTGTGTGTCGCGAATAGCGCGAGACTTAAAACTAATTACAATAGAATTAGCCAGACATGTTTATTATGACTTTAAGAAACCGTCATATTAAAGTAAAACAATCCTACTTGGTTGAATTTTTATTTTGAGTGCAGCTTTTTTTTTTTTTTTTTTTTTTGTACATTTCAGCCTCGGGGATGAGGGGGAGAGGAGGGGGGCGGGGGGGCCTTTCAGCTAAAACACTCTGAACACAGTGTGAATATTGTCTTGCAGTGTGAATACCATTGCCCACCGCTGAAGTAGTGGTTTGACAAAAATGCAAACATATCTTTTTCCCTGTTCTACTAAGTCTTTGAGCAACTCCCTGGGCTAACAGAGGATTTCCCTCATGCCGTTCCCAGATCTCTAAATGGGGCATTATTCATAATAGGATCCCAGCTGAGGGTAGCCTGTAGAGAAAGATTTACAAGAAGAGACACGGACAAGTAGAAAGCCAGCGCAAAGTAGGTTTCTCTGCTTTATCACCACATACGTGCGTTTGACCAAATCTAAACTTGGTGCTTGCTTCAGTTCAAATGATTTGAATCGACACTCTTTATTTTGGCTCCAGGTGAGTGTGATGCGAGCTAATATAGCTACATAAAAGAAATGGAAAGTAAGGACAACAAGTCTTTGACTTTTAAACCTAGACCACAGCTACATAAAAAAAAAAAACACACTAATTGAGATAAAGGAGAGTCTTTGACTAATAAAACGAAATATTATTACATCTTTTATTTAATTGTCTTTGCTTGTCATAGTTTTAGCACACGTACCTCTGATTTACATATGCAAAATGATTGCAATCTTTTACTGTGCTTCCAGCTGTAATTCCGATGGCTGCTGGTTAGCTTATTGCTCGCTAATATAGCCTACATCAAAGGATCTGAAAAGAAATGAAAAAAAAAAAACAGAACAACTTAACGTTAGATATTTTCTATAGCTTGTTAGTGGTTTACTTGGAAATTTAATTTGGCATGTTGTAAGCATTGATAGTCTTTTTTTTCCCAGAGGCCTCGGTTTCTTACCGTAACTCTGGCAGTAACCTAATGTAATATTTCTATGACCAGCAATATAATAGTTACATAAATTGTAATATATTACATTTTGCTTGCTTTCGCCGAGCTAATGCCATTGTTTAACTGCTCATTAAAAAAAAATGAGCTGTGATTTCTTAATCACCTTTGACTATCTGATTTCAACATTAAACATATGAGGCCATTTGGATGCAGGCCTCTTTTCTTCTGAACTTAAGAGTTTTAGTTCAGTGTAATACTTTTTATACCAGCCACCTACTCGTTGGCTTTTCCAGGAACGCTTGCAGTATTTTGTCATAATCTGAACATTTATACCCGCAGTGAAAAAACTAAAATCAATGTGTCACATTTTTTTAAAATTTATTTTGTCTTCTTTAAGCATAGACAGGTGATGCATTAAATGAAATACCAACGTGAAGTGTCTTGGCATGGTGTTGGCCATGGCAGGTGATTCACATCATTTCCATGCTCATCAAACCCTTCAGTGACTTCCTCGTGACCCATGTCATCCTGGAAGAGATCACTCCGATCAGGAATGTTTCATCATAGGATAACCTGATCATTCAGACCAACTTTGCATTGATTTACAGTGACACTTCCCTCCTAAGGGGACTGGTGTACCCAAAACCAAGCGGCAAAATGCCGCCCACACCACAACAAAGCCAATGGATACCCTCACTATCGGATCCAAGCATTCATGTTTTTTTGCCTTTTAATTTGTCACCCGTCTGTGTATTACACGACGGCTGATTTAACCAAATTCTTGAGTTCCCTTTGATAGCTGGCATTGTTTTCTAAAACATGCATTGCACACCACTACTTATCAATTTGTAGAAGCCAAAATGCACCAGATCTTACATTCAACCTGCTCATGTCCTCGCCAGCATCAAACAATAATTACATAATATATTCTTTAAATCATTTATTTTCTACAATAAGAAATTGTTGAATAATGATAACGAATAAATATACCGAACTGCGGACTGACATTATTTGACTGACTACCCTTAAAGGAAACTATAGGAACAACTTTTTTTGGACATAAACGTGAGCAGAATAACATGTGGATATCAGTGAATTTTCTCTATAACACCCATGCCTCCTTTGGTAAGGCCAGTGTGGCCCAACTCTGGAGCAGCTCCATAGCCTCATTTAGTGACGGGGAAGATGCAGCAGCTTCAAACAGTGGCCTGGTAAAGTAGAAGTGCCGAGGCTGAGTTCAGAGGATGAATAATTCACTCCCCCGAGCCCAGACTTCTTGCCGTGAGACTTAATATTCAACAGCACCTGTGTATCTAAAAATCTCCCCTCTTCAACCCACCAGTTTCCTCTCCCTGGGGAAAACTTCACCCCGGCATCACCTCAGCTGCGCTTCCTCCAAACTGTCAGAATAGCACTGCCCTGGCTGGAAATGTACAGAGGAAATAGATCAGCGCCGTAGAATTCTGTGTGACTGGACTCGGGACGTACTGAGAACATAATGAGGGCACCGTGTCGAACCTCAATCATATTTTTTTTAAGCTACTGACAGAAATGTATCCGATTTGAAAACGGTCGAGTACCGAAAGCTGGTGTCAAATATTTGCTCAGATTCGTAATCTTACTTGTTCACCCTGTGATTTTAAATCAACAGTTCGAGAAAGTTGTATCACCACAAGGTCCGTTTAGTAGCGTTTCTGGAGCTTTGAGTCATAACGGCTTCTTCATAAACCCATGTAGTGAGATTGTTTTCTCAACTGTTGTTGCTTCCAACATCAAACATAGACTTTAAACGTCAACATTTTGCCATTTTTTTAGCGTAATATTTTTTGCTTGTGTGTATCCTTTAGGTATTTTTACTAAAAAATGACGATATAGCGGTAGCCCGGCTTCACCTGACTGTTGCTCAAAGCTTCGGCTGTTGCTGTGCCGATAGTATGGAAACCATATTTGCACGAATGTTCGCTCCAAAGGCTGGGCCAATCAGCGACCGTTGGGAGTATCTAAGTGCGATAACGACTGAAGTCAAGTGTTTCTAAATGTAGTTCTAACAATGGCGGCGATGAAGCCATACGAACAGTTGTAGAATGCGCGAGCAAAAATAGGGATGGACGAACAAAAATGCCTGAAGTTAAGAGGGAGAAAATCCGTAATGGTCATTTGCCGACATTGCATTGCATGTTGGTGAAAGGTCTGGTTGTTTAAAGCTGGGTGAGTTATGGCACACAACATACGTCATATAGTGGTCAATCAGCATTGGTTAAAGGCTGCTCCAGTAGTTTTAGAATTAACCAGAGGTCCACGCTCACTGGGATGCAACAATGGGAAACTATCGCCATTAGCGCGAGGCCAGACCCTTTCCACTCGCAGTCAATCTGGAGTCTAGTACCAAGCGACTACTACATTGGTGCCATCATAACAAAATTCCAAATGATACTCAGCCCTGAGTGCGCCTACTACTGCTGCTGCTCATCTCTAGGTCGATTTTTTTTTTTCCCCCCCCCCCAGTTGGTTGCATGCATAACGGTAGCACGCTGAACCCGCCGTAACTTTTAGTCTCAGATCAGCCCGCCGAATTTTCCTCTCTTCCCATCATTCTTCGTTTCATCATTCAGCCTTCGTTTCTATAATTGTCTGAACAAAAGACAGTCGAGCGTTGACAGATCGTCTGCATCCAAGCAAGCCTGCGTGTAGGCGTTTGTGCACATAAACACATAGGCTGTGTTTACAGTGTGTGAGTCGCTGGCGTGCGCTCAGATGCGTGTTGTCATGAATACCCCCCCACTTCCCCACCACCACCGTCTCTGCGTGTCAGGTAGTAGACCCATCTCGGGCTTATTATCAGGGATGTGACAGAAGGCGGCAGGCGGCAGCGCCAATGCCTTAATGAAACCTAGGCCCTGGCTAATTGGTGACACCGCGGCGTGAGGGAATGAGGGAGGCAGGAACCAGACTGGCAGGACGAAAAGGAGAGGACAGCGGGTCCGGCCCTCACGCCGCTGAATTAAGCGTGTCGTGTTCATTTGTAGAACACACCGAAAGGAAGAACACTTACGCTCTTCTGATCAAAATCCTGCAAAGGCAACACCCCCCCCCCACCCCCCTCCCCCCAAAGATAGCCCCGGTAACCTGGTAACCATGTTTTCTACTCATCAGAGTTTTCCTTTTCGATCTATTCCTTTTTCATTCTACCTTGTCAAGTCTTTCGCTCTTCAGGTTTGGCTGTGACAAACTTTAGTCCCTTTTCTTCAGGGTGCTTGGGTTTTTTTTAAATTTTTTTTTTTTTTTATCATGAATTGGCATGGATTTAAGTAACATAACCAAATTGAGCCCTTAATGCGGGACAATTTTTGAATGGAAAAACTCATTCATTCTCCCTCCAAGTAAAAAGTTACATTTATTAAGAATAACCACCCTTTAGTGTATGTAACGTTTTAAGGCATTTTACCACTGTAGCATTATTTGGCCTTCTGTGACCAGTAGTATATGGTGGCTTTGGTAAATGAATGTTGGCAAACTTGAAGCAGATATGGCTGCATGACATAAATCCCTGAGCCACTTCACTGCCTTCATGTGACCTCTGTGCTCGTGCCACTGTTGCAATAACATTGTAGCTTTTAACGCGAGCATTAGCTTAAGCATTAGCTACCATTGGGCCACTCTGACCACCTAAGCAATGTCGCATATTTGCTTAAATTACAGTGTTCAATTCAATGTTACTTGCAGTGCAGTATCATAGTGAAACATGGTCCCAATGCACTTTACAATTGCAATGAACAGAATGAAAGACATTCACATTAGAATATCAATGTTGAGGAAATGTCACAGTAACAAGCAATAGTGGTATATAAAAGCATGTAGAGCAAAAAGAGAGCGTAACTGAGGGACTTGGTCATGAACTTCACAATTACAATGTTAAGTGTCAATGTTAAGGACATATAAAAACAAGCTGTATTAGCATCTGCAATAAATGCAGGGAGAGCAAATGAGAGTATAGCATTAGGGGTGGTTTAGGGTCATTTTACACAGCCCTAATTATAAGCCGTTTCAAAAAGGAAAGTCTTAAGATTAATCTTGAAAATAGAGAGGGTGTGTGACACCTGAACCCAAACGAGGAACTGGTTCCAAGGGACAAAGGTCTGATGCCGAAAGGCTTTACCTACCAAACAACAAACATATTTTCTCCTACCTAGTTTTGTATGTGGTGCAGAGGTTAGTGCTGTCGCCTCACTGTACCTGCGTGGGTTCCCTCCGGGAACTCCGGCTTCCTCCCACCATCCAAAGACGTGCATGGTGATTCTACAAGTTCCCCTTTGTGGTTAATGTCTATAAGTGTTGGCCCTGTGATCGACTGGAGACCTGACCCTGCCTTCGTCCACAGTAAACTGGGATAGGCTCTAGCCCCCCCCCGTGACCCTGTTCAGGATAAAGCGGGTATAGATAATGGATGGATAGTCTTGTATGTAACAATGCAGAAAGTGTCGGTTTCATTTGCTCTGGATTTTGCTATGTTCATCATCTGATATTGTGGCTACGATACAGTGGAGGTAAATGGAACATAATTTGCATTTAAAAGGTTAAACTAACGCGTTTGTTCCCCGATTAACTCGCAGATGACTCTCTATAAACTAAATACTAATGAAAAGGTGATCAGTCTATTACATTAATGCAGAAATTTCATGTAGATGTATCAAAACCCAGGCAAATGAAAAACAATATTTTCTGCACAGTTGGATACAACTAGTGCGTAAACATGTTGTTTTTGTGATTTGGGTTAACCGACCCTTTAAGCTTGGTCTGGCTGGAAGTGCCAGAGGTCATCAGTAGTTCTTCCTGCCTTGCTTTGGGCCGGCTGTCTGAACCTACTGCCTCACGGAAAGCCAGTGTGGCTCCCTAATGTCCATAAGAGCTGGAGGCTTCCTTCCAGGGTGTCAGAGCTGACCTTTTTTTTTTACGTTGTTAGGAGTATCGTACAACCGGCCTCTATCTGTCATGCCCCCAGCTGTGTTTATGCCTCAGAAAAGAACCACATGGGCCTACTCTAACGTTATAAAACGTTAGTAAGCGTAGTAAAAGCAGATGAGGTATGCGGTGTATTCCTCAGCCGGTGTAAAACCGATGGTCGCTAGTTGCTGCATTTATTTCGAGCACCTATCACGATCTGTCATTGAAATTCAGAATTATATAAGCCATCTAAGAGTTCATTATGAAGAATGACTGACTCTAACATACAGCCAGCAGTTCATTAAGTTAAAGAACTGTGTATAGAAGCAATTTCATTGCAGCTTAGGAAAGATTAATCCTGAAAGCAAAAGGTGCTCAAATCCCCGTCTATCCTCTATCTTCACTGGTCCACATCTGAAGTTAAGCTTATTTGTCCTAAAAGATCGTGATGAAAGCTCCGGAGGGCGGGTTGACCATGTTGTTTTATGCCTACATGTAATGACTTGATCAAACATCCTCTGTGCTCATGGGCTGACAAGCATCACAACAAATCAGATTTCCTTCTACTTCACTTCTCTTCTTCTGACTCAAGTGACAGATCTAGCCCAAGTCTGTGATCTGGCTATCCTAGACGACATGGCGGAGATCAAAGTAGGCAAAAACATTTACATAGAAGATTATGTATGAGTCGTAATTAGTGTCTGCCTCGGCAGCGACAACAGGAAAAATATGAGTTTTTTTGGCTGGAAGATGAAACGAAGGTGGGGTAAGATTTATAATAACCAGGTCTGAGCTTCCGTGTCACATTTTTAATTGAAGAAATCCCCAAAGATTGTCCAGCTTTTTCCAGGAGCACCTGACTCAGAAGAAGATAGATTAGGATTAGTCTTATTAATTTTTGTTAATGCATTCATGCACATTCATTTTCTCCAAGATAATTAACGTGTTTTCATTTGAAGGCTGGCCTCTTAATTTCATATGCCCAAGTGTACCGCTGCAACCCCGGCAATGCATATCTTTTAAAAGCACTCCCCCCCCCAACTTTATAATATAAAATTGGGCCATTTCATCCTCCAGATTCTCTTCAAAATCACGTTTTAGTTGCCATATTACATCAAGGTACTACATTGTGATTTAGAGTGACTGATGCAAGATTATTCCTTTAGGCCAAAATGGATTTTTTTTTTTTTTTTTTCTCCACACTCTGGTACTGTGGGTTCCCATATTTACTGCATGTGGAGAATTTCTCTGAGGATGTGTCAATTGGCAAAGCTGTAAGAGAAATATCTATTAATGTGTGTGTGCTACAGCATGTCATTAGAGGCAATTTCCCTGCTACAAAGAGGGTCAGTGGAGGGGGTCACATTGTTTTGTGAGCTCATTGGACTATTATCCGGAATTGTGGGAGAAGACAATTTTTGAAATTTCATTTTAATCGTTATAAGTCGCTTGGTGGGGTGGAAGTTCATCTCGCACACTTGTAAAAAGGGTACTATTTTCAGAAATTAAATAGGACGCCCTCAGATGTGTGCGCCTTATCTCGCACTAATACGCCAGCACACACGCGCACACTGTGGAGCACTTACAGTGGCGAGGCACAGAGGCTTATCCTCCTGTGGGAGGAGTTGACATTTACTCTGAAAACTCACCTTTGGTTTCTGCCTCTGGATTTATGATATCACTCTTATCTGGATTCCATCGCAATTTTTCATTACTGTCGTACTCTTACCAGTGTGTGACTTTCTGTCATGGCTTATAAGATTTGCCCTCCGAGTAAAGATTGAGTTGTCTGAATCGTTTGGTCTCCAATGTTGCTTAAAATGTATGGAATATGTGGGCATTGTGCAGTTATACATGTTGGGTGTCTGCGTGAGGCCTGCACACGGGGCCTCTCGTTATGATGTTGGACTGGACGCCAGGCGATCCGTTGGCTGCAGCAGCAGCGGAACATTCAAACCCTTTCGCTTAATTAATGTTTCACCCGAGTTGCTCCAATTCTGTCAATCCCTAATTCCAGGAGGGATATTATCCTTTGCCCGTTAATAAGTTTTTAAACATCTTTTCAATTTACTTGGGGAATATGCGGAGATTTGCTTAACATGTTTTAATATATCTACACTATTACTCTCATAGGAGGAAGTCAACAGCAGCTGTCTTGCAGGCTTGATTTTTTTTTTTCTTGATATTTTTTTTTTTTTTCCCAGGAAATCTTTCTTTGTTGTCCTTTTACATTCATTTTCTCGAATCAAGCACACTCAAGAGCGTTGTCCTTGGATATAAGTGGTCTCTGAAACAGAGGCTGTACCGAGAGCGCCTTTAGATTGATAGTAGTTTGACAGCACATTTGTTTGGAAGGAAGGAGGCAATCACCTGAACTGGCCTTGGGTTGTCTAATTTCTTGAAACGAATGTCATGTAAAAATCGCTCCCAGTTTGCGTCCAGAGACGAGCTGAATTCCACCCCAGTGGGCACGCATGATGCTAATGCCTCCTAATATCTGGCAGCACACAGTCTGATGCGATACAGTATCAGTGGTAATGAGGAAAACACTTGAAACACAGATAATTCCTCCAAACATGCACGCTCTATTAGACAGCTTACATTATGTTGTTGCTCGTCTGGGCCGAGGAAGGGATTTTTGGTGCCAACAAAAGGATGACATGTTAAGCAGAGATCTCTTAAATGACACCAGGCACAATAAAATGGGCAAAATAACCCCACATGTCATACTCCCTGCATGCTGCTTTACTAAAAGATGGAATTTTACAGTAATCAGATTTGTCAATTTGGGATCATTTTAACATCTGAGAACCCCTGAGTGAATAATGTGATTATCTTTACTTGTGAATCCCTCCAAAAAAAAAGAAGTTTCTTCTTGATCCTACAGTTGAATGTTTTAGCTTCGATGAACAGAAGGATTTGTGTTTTTCACAATTATCTGCTGATGAAAAACGTTTGTCAGTGCTAATTAAAATTCAGAATTTTTGTTTTAAGGGGCGGGCCTTCAAACATGATTCGTGACATCACAAATAGTTTGGAAGCCAATCGTCGTCCAATTCAATTTACACAAGTGTGATGTACAAACCTGAAACTTCCAGTGTGCACACACTAAGAATAGAAATTACAGAGAACAATGAGACATCTTGTGTCAAGCAGTTAAAATTCAGAAATGGGAAACATTTGCATATTCATATATTAAAATTTTTAATGAGGTAGAAGTAGATGTTGTTTTAAGGATTTTAACCAGATAAGTGAATTTCTTTTTTTTTTTTTTTTTTTTTCATGGAGAAACCATATCAGTGACAAATTTATTTAATTTAAAATAAAATATTTTATATGCATCCTAAAACATGTCTGGAGGGGATCTTTAAGGATGCAACTGTCACTATGGAAATAAGGGTAATCCATTGACAAGAATTTAATACACACGTTTGGCTTTAGATGAAAGAATGCCTAGGAAGTTTATACTTGGTGATCTGAAGTCAAATGAAATTGCTATATGTGCCCCAAAAGGACAATTTTTTTAAAATAATATAGAATATAATATATTGTTAGACCTGGTTCGGATAAAGCAAAATTCCCACAAACATTTTCCAGTTAAAAGACCTTTCAGGAGCTTCTAAAGACATTTCAATGTGAAATGGTCCCTAACTACATGCGGAGAAGAAATCACTTAATGTCCGTCAAAACGAGCCTCATTTAAAGATGCACTTCTAGATGTATATTTTGCCTCTAAATCACCAAATACTTACTGGGGAAACTTCGAGTTCAGCCTTTGATATCAGCATGGCAGAGGAAACCAGCTGCAGCCCACCCGCGTTCCCCGCGTGTTTTCCTCGCCCTGATGTTACTGCTGCCTAAGGACATAACGTGGGCCTCTGGAGGCAAGATATCTCCGGCTCAGAGACAGATCTGCGGAGACAGCGAACACTTGGGAAGACGGATACCTCAGCCAGGCGCCTGCTGCCATTTAACGGTCTCACCCTGCTTTGAACTGACATTTCTGTTTAACCGTCTCTCGTCCGGCTCGCCGCCCTCGCTCTGCAGCTGTCGTCGCAAACTTGCGTACAGGGGCGGGAAAAAAAAACACAGGGAGCCTAGATGTGATGGGGAAGGAAAAGCTTATTCCGAGGCAACAAAAAGAACCTGTGGCCTTCGCAGTGCACGTGTCTTTGAATTGTCCCTCTTCTGCAGTCGGCCAGACTCGGGATTGTGCAGAAAGTGTGATGCAGCCTTTTGCTCCCGAGGGAGAGCGCTGAGCCTGATGAGCTCCCCGCGGCCTGACCAGGTGCTTCTATTTTTTTTTTTTTTTTTTTGTCGAGTCGTGGGGGCAACGCGCGATCCGCGGTACCACGGGAGGGAGGATTGACACGATAACGCAGCCTACCAGCTCCCCGCGCCACCGGGCAGAACGACCACACAGCTTAATCCTCTCTCCACGAGGGCAGAGCTGAAACGCTCATTCCCCTCCCCGCTCAATCCTCTGTCAAAACAAGGGGTTTTTGTCAGCCATGAGGGGTGTTGCATCCCTCTCAGTCCCTGCCAACGGAAGCGCTATTACTGCCTGCCAATGCCCCAGGAAAAAAAAAAAGAATACCCAATATGCATATTATTCTAATACCAGCCGTCAGTGCCTGGAATTACTCGGCATGATAGCATAATGAATGCGGTGCCTTGTAGGTTTCTACATAAAGCTGTTTTGCCACTTGGATGAATAATTCATACGAGCCCAGAGGCAATGAATCAACCAGGCAAGAACTAAGAAAATTAGCTACCAATTAGTGTTTATTTATGGGGTATAGTGTGTTTTACTCATAATCATAATGCTCCCCCCCCCAAAAAAAATAAAAAAAATATGCAAAGTAAAGTTTCAGTGACCCTTTTGACCTTGGTAACACAAACGAGCACAAGGGAAGAGAAGGAAAATAAGGGCTCGACGGTTGGATGAATCAGATGACCCCCATTGTCTCCACTCCCTCCCCCCACCTCTCCCATCCACCCTCCCCCCCCCCCCCACACACACACTCTGACTCCTGTCTCAGTTGGGCCTCCAGACACACTGTATCAGTCAGCCTCTCAAAGCAGATTGATTTCATCTCTCCGAACATGATGTGTAAGGGACTTTTTGTTGACTGAAGGGATGTGATGTGAGGGTTTGATGCTGCCACAAGTGAGCTAAACCTCTGTCTCCTTGGAGCGTGCGGGCGGCCCCCGCCGCTGCCATCTCCTCCACCCTCACCCCCTCGCCCCCTCCCCCAGCTGTTCCCTAGCCCAGTGCACTGGCAGCCTGCCCAGATACATTGGTAGTCGTTAGTTGTCACTGGAACGATGTGACACTTCGCTCTGATTCGCGGGGACTGTTGTTGAAAGTGATCGTTCCTGCCAAGGAGAAGCCCTCACCACGGATAAATGGACACTGAACAGCATGTGAACAGAGAGATAAAAATGGCAGAGAGAAAATAAACTAGTCAGCCCCCGGTGTCTGGCCTGCCGTCTCGACACCCAAATCTTTGGGACTGGTGTTTTTTTTGTTTTGTTTTTTTTTTCGGTTTTTTTTTTTCCTTCAGAGAAAGACAGATGGAGAGTTTTGCGTCTCTCGTTAATGATTTTCCATTTATCTCTCCGTGTTAAAACAAAAGTTTATGTTTTCCTTAAGTTGACTGCTTCATTGTTGAAATCTGGGAAGCGTTGAAAACCGTTTCTCAAGGTCAGCTGGTGGAGAAGATATCTCCAGCCAATTCAATGAGAGACAGACATGAGGGAATGATGGATTTTATAAGAATCAGACGAGCCGTCGACAGGAGGATAAAGAAGAAGAGAGAGAGAAAAAAAAAAAAACTGCCAGAGATTCACGAGGATAACTCTACAGCGTCTACGCTCTCCTTTTTCTTTCTTTGTGAAGCTTTGATTGTGAAGAAATATGCTGCTGCTGCTGTGGACGTCTAGTCTAAAACGCTTTTCACGATCTCCAAAATGTGCAGCTGCTACATGAGCCAGACATTGTGCTGGCCAGAAGATAAGGGAGGCTAGGTGACAGACGACGTCTCATTTGCTCTGACTTGTAGGATAAGCCGTGTTCATGTCACGAGTTTAGTTTGTACAAGAACGGCCTGAAAAGAGCTGCAACCAATTTAAAGACTCGAAGGCACCGTTAAGACAGAACGGAGAAATGTCGCACCTGCGGGTTTGATATTTCTCCGTTGGTCTTTTGCTCAACTGAACACAGAAGTCATTAAACGTCTTTTATGGGCGTGTATGGAAATGTTGACTGCCGGCCTGTCAATGCCTCACCTTCTTCCTTCGTGCTCTATTTTGGGAGTATAATCGGTATAACAGGTGCGTCGGTATGCTCATAAAACTTTTGTAAGCTGTCCGACTATTTACATGCGCAGAGTGACCTGGTTATTTGATTGTCATGATTGTGATTAAACTCCGTCGGGTTTGGTTATCTTGGTTGGAGTGTCCTCACTGAGCTCCAAATTCAGGCCTTTCTAGTCTTTCGCCCCGACTTGGATTCAGTTTAATGGACAAGAGATGCCAGCATACGCTGCTCGACTAAAACGGCAAACATGGTTATACCTACAAATTATTAGCACGTTAGCATCAGCTTTGTCCCAAATCTACAGTATGTATAAATTATGCCCAATATATTCTATCTTAGAAAACCTTCTTTTTCTTTTTTTCTTCCCCCTTCACCCTTTTCCCACTATTTTGGCCGCCCGCGAGTAGCACTGCAGAAACTGAGTGACGACTAGGTCATGGTGCGTTTGCTGTCTGCAGACACCGAGTGTAAACTCATCACATGCTTGTGAGGCATTTGGCGAACATGGTAAATTGTGACGTCGACCTATAGTCTGCATGAGAGGCGTTAAGGGGACATCTGTAAATTGGAGTTACAAAAAAAAAAACCAAAAAACCTGTTAGTCCTACACCGCTCGAGTCTCTGCATGCACGTTGGTTACATGCGACACCATCCGCCAGCATCAGTAAATTCTCAACCAGTGGGAAACACTGGTACTATAAACTAATCATTATCCTGTTCAAGCGGTTAGTACGCAAAAATCGAAACGCACCAATTTATACTGACGGATTAAGGAGTCTTTACAATATGTACAATTTCAGATGTGAATCGAGCTTTGGAAATCTACAGCCAGCTAAACATTACAAGTAGACTTTACAAAGTTTTTTCCGAAGAGTTCCAAAAATGTTGTTTTATTATGGGAGAATAGTGCACATCAGCTGCATTCTCCAATGTTAGCCATATTTAGTTTGCTGGGTTGAGTATCTTTTTGACACTTTGCTGGCGTGAACACGACAAACTCAAACAAAGTTGCTTAGAATCATTACAGCGTTGATTCTGGACACCAAAACAAAGACCTCTCAGAGTTGATAGCTTGGCTTTTTTCTGTTACTCTTGTTTATACTATACTATAAATATCATATCCTACCAGCTTTTGGCAGCACCCTGACGTTTCTTGATCTTCCCTTTGATCCAGTCTTCACTCCAACTGATAACGCGTTTTTTTAAAATTTTATTTATAAGACTACTTTATGTACCGTCCATTATACTCTTCTCCGTATTCATATAGTATTCTGCAGCTGCTTTGTGTGTTTGCTTCCGTTTTCCAGTCTGAGGTTTTTTCCCCTCTAAAGTTGTTGGACTTTCTTCACTAAACTGTGGGTGTAAGGACAGAGTGTGTTGTATGCTGTGTAGCTTGTAAAGCCATTGAGACGAACTTCTAATTTTAGGTCGCGTATATAAACCTGATTGACTTTTCCTTTGTCGCAGTAAACTGTTTTTTATTTATTTATTTATTTATTTTTTTTTTAAATTATCTGCGAGCAGGACGCTGCAGGTTTACAGAAATATTCCGGTGATGACGAGACCCAGTTGCAGAGTATCAAAGGCTTGAGTAAACAGCTTAACTCAAATAAGACCTTAGCGGCTCGATGGCCCACAGCCAGGTTACTCCGTGCATGCGAGTGTAACCACTGTGTTGCAGCTCCCAGTATCACCACGACAAATTGCTTGGGATTTCTTGTGCTAAATTTCGAGTTCTTGTAAAACATTCTTCCCCTTTTAGCCGTTCGCTGTCAGATGTTGTTCTCTCAAGTCGAGCGGTAGAAAACTTGTTGACTTATTTCTGTGTCCTTGTGTCATTTTCCATGCCATGGAGATGATGTGATTCTGTTATGAGTCATGAATTACTCTGCTATCATGTCTTGTCCTGAAATTTCAGGGAAGACGGCTCTTGTCACAAGCCATTGTGGTTTGTTCCATCAGACTGATGTCTGGGTGCCTATGTTGTGTTCTCAGCCAGTAATTAGCCACAGCCCTACATCTCCAATAAGGCAATTATATCTGTGGCTGCTACTTTCCTCCACACCCACAGCAATAATGAATGAGCTACAGGTTAATGAAATGTGTGTGTGAAATTGAAGATCCCTCTTGAAAAGTTTCATACATCTAATTCATTAAAAGCTGAAGCCGAAGGCACAATCCACAAAAAAAAAAAAAAATGCTCCGGCACTAAATTTACCGCTTACTTTGCAACTTCTCACCTTAATCATTAGAAAATTAAGCTTGTGAATGTCACAATGAGGCACAGCCTGTTCATTTTATGCACAAGATGGATAATACATTTATGCACGCTTACAGCTGAATGTTCATCTTTTCCTTTTTTAAGGAGCAAATGCTTTTCCCGGCGCCTGCTATCATCATATTCAGATTTGTCATTTAGAAGTTTGGGAAGTTTGCCAGCGCTCAATCTGTTGGAGTTAGTGTTTTGTGCATTGTTTGTTTGTTTTGTGTACACATATGGTTTATCCTGTAGTGCCAGAGTGTTAGTTAAAAGTTTCCCATGTTTGTGCTATTTGTAATAAAAGAGGTTTTAATTGCCGGAGAAGAAAATTGAGCAGCTTTTCACGCCCGCATCTTTTTCTTTTTCTTTTTTCTACTGTAGCATCAGGTCAGCCCTACAGATGGTCATAGTGTATAATTCCTTGTCGGTTTTCCACTTAAACATCTGGGTGTTAGATTAATATCCACTGCAGCTCTTGCTGGCCATATTTTGTGTAATCACACCGTGTTCTTTCTGAAATTCATCTTACCATATGGAAGCGGGCTACTCAAGGTTAAATTAAAAGCTTCCTGGTAGGTTTCAGCCGTCACAGGTGGCAAATAACTTCCTGGTTTTCTTCCAGTCTCCATCTGATGAGACAAAAATCTGTGTTAAAATCACATTTCTTCACAGCTATGCACACAAAAATAGAGGAATGTAAAACCCATCCATCCTGTCCTTCTGTGTTTACTCGGGCCATCTGATGAGCACCACACAGACTTGTACCTATAAAAGGTACGCATCTCATCTCTGAACCGTGGTATCTTTTTATAAAGATGCACACTGTGTGTTTCTGGCAGTATCCACCTATGAAAAAGGCAAATTGAGGTGGACAGCTTCCAAATGACATGAAATCGGATAAAAACAAGAGACAGACGACGACGACTGCTGATCTGCAGATGGGTGACAAATTAAAGAAAATAGCAACATGAAGTGTCTCACCAAGTTGTTGGACGTAGCCCCAGTTTGTGCTTGTCGTGTATCATCATTCGATTTTTTTAAAACTTAATTTTTTTTTTTTTACACCTGCTTCCAAGTTGCAACGTCCATGTGATGTTTATATATGTGTACAGTATATGTGTCGTTGCTCATTTTGTAAAGCACAAGAAAAAGTATTGTTTTATATCAAATTCGGTAGATACTTCAACATATACTGTTATACTATATATAACTAAAAAACATTTTTTTATTCACAATGTCTAAAATTTAAATGTATCTTCTGGCTACTACCTTTTTTTTTTTAGATTTAGAAAAAGAAGCCCAACTTGGTTTTGAAATATTTTCTCATCCAAATTAAAGGTCTTTAAGATTTCTGGAAGTTCCTACAGAAAACAATTTTAATTTTTTTTAACAACCTTGTTGGTTTTCCAAAGATTTCCAGTGTAATATTTTCTCATGCTAATATCTGTGACTTGAACGTTATGGTGACATATGCGAGGCAGAAACTGTTTGGACCGTTAAAAGCCCGCAGAACAGTACCTTTGTGCACATGTGAGGAAGTCTAAATCGAGGTATGAACACTGATCTTCCAAAAGACATTCCCTCGTTTTGTATGATGATGATGATGATGAAGAAGATGAAGAAGAGCACTGTTTAACATGTTGCTCCGAAAAATGTCGGCATCAACCAATAGTCTGCGTGTGAAGCATTTTAGGGAACAATTGTGGCATCGACCTATAATCTGCCTGTGAGGTGTTTCGGGTTCAGGACGAAGGCCACAGCGTATGATTCACTTCACCTCCGCTACACTCACCGAACCACTCGGACACGCATGAGTGCAAATGGAAGCGTGCTGTTTTCCCCACTTTTTGTATTTATCGTTTTTGCTTTTAACATGTCACTCATCTCTAGACGCGTTTCTATGTCTTTATCTACCGGCCTGGTGCGATGGTATCTTCTATTCTCATTTATTTATAGCCTACACAAGAAGGTACATGAGCTTTGTTTAAGGCCCGTTTTATGCTTCTCTGTGTTGGCGATGACGTCGTTGATTCTTCAGTTAGATTGCAGCTTTTACGTGAGATTGAGCAAATCAACCGACCTCCCTTCTTCTCCTTCTCGCTCACTGATCTTACATCACCTGTAGGTACTTTTGTGTGTTTTGTGGTTTAGTTTCATCAGTTGATCAGTGGTACAAATGGTTCACTGTTCTGAATTAGCAGCAGTTAATGTGAAGTTCCCTGAACCTGCTGGTGTGGGAATTAAGTGGACGATGTGGCTAATTTCACATAAAATGAAACATTCTTGGGTATTATTGCTTTTGCCATAAATGAGTCATGAAGTTGAGCTTTAATAGTTTCTTTGATTTGAGCGTTATTAAATTTTTTATCATCTATCATTTACCCGCCCCTGTCTCTTCTTTTTTTTTTTTTCTCTCTCTTTTTTTTTTAATCCTCCAATGCTTCAATTCATGACAAGCCCTGCAGCATGTGCATCTTGTCCCTCTTGATGTCCGTGACATTTCTGAGACCACGTCAAAATAGCCTAAACAAAGCAGCGAGCGCTGCAGTGTTGGGGTGTGAAAAAAGCTTTGGCAGCTCTCCTCGTTTTATGATTGATTTAGCTCTTCTGGCCAAACCGATATAGGTCGAAGGGCCCGTGGGACGGTCAAGCAGAGCAGACGGCTCAAAGTGATGTTTGACTGGATGAGACGTTTTCCTCAAAAGTACGCGTATCGAGAGTATCGCGACCTTCGTGATCATTCGGATGGTGACGCTTTTTTAGAAAGACCTCGGGGAGGGGATTGACAGATTGACAGAAGCCGCCGTTTGTTTGAAGGATTTACCCTCCAGGTGCTGCAAGTAAAAGTTGATCCCTATAACTTTTTAGTCAAACGGTTTTAGCATGTTTATTTTCCCGTGCTCAAATTTGAGAGATTCACTCACTAATTTAGAAAATAACTGCATTCAATGAATCATGCCTCATTTCAAGTGGCATTTCAAGATGACGCATTATAAAGCGACTGACATCTTTTATTTCTAGTGCAAGTCTGCAGTTGGCTTCGCTGCAGAGATCTGTTTACATCTTATACACTTGTATATAATTACTGCTGTATATACAGCACATAGGGTTCTTATTACTGAGTCCTGCAGTGCTGTTGTTGATGTGTACAGCAAGAACTCACCGCCAAGTTAAAGAAATAAAATGCACTTTACGTCTATTTTTAATTCTCTTTGTTGCTTCAATGTTAACTTTCAGTTTTAAGCTTCTGTTATTGGATTTCAAATTGCTCAGTGAATTAGCAGTTAAATACATGACATCAAACTATTTCAGGGTATTTACATTACGTTCCTTTTTAGACTTTTTTTTATTTTTTTTTATTCCTTCAATGCTGGCCCGTTAAGTGCTTCATTTTGCTTCGTTTTAGTGATTTTGGCAATCAAAGCATCACTCTTTAAAAACACATGACACTTTGAACTATAATCTTAACACGTTCCCTGTTTAGTTCAGTTCTCCTGCAGACCAATTGGACCCTTTTTAACATGCTTTTTTTTTTAAAATCACTTTCTATTTGTTGTGCTTGCAGGCGTGAAAAGTACACGCATTTATAACCAGCCCGACCAAGTGCTTCCACACAAACTGTACTCAGCGAGTCTCTAACCATTGGCCATCCTCCATTGTAAATGTCCTCCTCCGTCCGCCTACAATGTGCTTGCACTACGACTTTATATGGACGTTTGTCACACTATTAATAAAAAAAAAGAGAGGTGCTATGCCTGAGAAGTTTGTGTGCTCCAGACTAATACCTGCAATCATTCACGTGGCTGGTACAGTAGCTAGATCGTAATATTCTTCTGTAGGAGACACGACAGAAGGCGGCCGAGATTGGAAAGCCGAACTCTCCCGAAGGAACCGCCTGACAGGATCTCGAGATCCATCTAAAACATTAAAGGTTCCTCTACACTTTGACGTGTAAGGTTTTGATAGGACACTTAAATCAGAAAATAGGTCACGAGCAGTCAAACAATAATTGGATTTAAAAATTAATACTATTAATGAGACTCTGGGAATTCCTTTGTTTCCTTGACTTATTCATATAACTTGACTGTCTGAACTGATAACAGACCAGTTGAAAAGTCGTAATCTGTTTTATGTTATTCAGTCACTCACTATAGAGGTGACCTGTGCATTATTATCATATTAAACAGGGGTTAGCTGCAGATAGTGGGTTAGGGTTAGTCCTATTGTGAGTAACTGCTTTACTCTTTATTGTCTTAAAACTTGAAAGGGAATGTAAACCAACAGCAAAATCGAACTGTTACTCTATTTTGAGGCTGAAATCTACTTTAAAAGATTTAGAAGAGCGGTCAGGGAGACAAACAGGTTTCCCACCCTGATCACTACGGTTACCTGCTGACTTATTTCTACGTCAGAGCTATATTAGGTCTGGTGAGGTATTGTTCAAAAATATCCAATACCTTAACTTCGATACCACTTCTTTTTTTTTTTTTAAACCAATTAAAAAAAAAAAATCTATTTTAAGAAAAAAACAAATCACATCACACATTACAGTACCAATCTTAAGTTTCCCTAGTTCCCAGTCTTTAAGGTCAGCTAACTTATTGTGCCAGCCTCATATGCAACAGACACAAGAGTGATATTTTTTCATCGTAATTCTTCTAATCTAAAATGACTAATTATTCCTTTAAGTGAACTGGCCATTGTGTCAACCGGCCCAAGTGCAATTCGCATTTCATTTCACTACAGACGACAGTTATTATACATACACACACATCACATTACAATCATGTTAAAATTAGTAATTCAAATTTGCTTGTGCTTCGCCGCATTGGGTGACGTCTTGTCCCCGTCGGGCATGGCATTATGCTAACGTTAGTTGGGAAATTGAGTTTGGGACAAAGTGGTACATGGTTGAAAAGTTTGGGGGAACCTGGCACTTTATTAACCTATAACTTGTGTCCTCTGCGAGTGTTATGATGTTTGACTTGGCCCATCCCTAATTAGAAACAACCTTACTGCCAATATGACTGCGATAATGGGCAGCATTTTGACACGGCGGAAACGGGCTGTATTGTCATTTTTCAGAAATGGCTTTCGGCTATACCGGGACAAAAATCATGTGGCTGATATATTGTTAGCTGCTTCACATGGGAGAGACATGTCATGGTAAATGCTGTTGGTGATCTTTATTGGTCTCATTATCTGCATTGTCTTTAAAATGTCATGGCTGCAGTTGAACACATTCCTCCCACTTGTTTTGCGATCCACACTGACTGGTCTGCAGACGCTCCCGTTGCCAAGCACAACAACAACAACAACAACTTGGCACATGCGGTATATTTAAAAAAAAAAGCCGGCCTCATGCCTTCCCACATTGGCTCCCCGTGACCCGGGGGGGGGGATAAAGTCGGTCTACGGGGGAGGGTTACTTTCAGGTAGCTGATTTACGGGGCTTCAGCCGAGAGACAAAGGGTCTGAATGTGTTTGAAGTGTGCAGGTGGAGACCCCGAGATGGCACTTTTGAAGAAGCTCCCGCTGGGATTGAAAGCTCTTTAGCCACAGCTGTCAAGGCAGCGCTCAGATCGTCACGGTAACCTTTCACCTGGGCAGGCACCCACCTTCCACCTGCAGACCTGTCCGTCCACCTGTTGATCAGGTGTTTCAAGCCCGATACGGCTGCACGGTGAGGGAATAAAGTCGCCGCACATGTGATTGACGATATGTCATGACACCAAAGCAAAGTAATGATATTTCATCAAGCCGATAATTCTGCCTGAATGCGCAGCAAGCTTCGCCTTGTGGCCTAGATTTTCTCTCCTTCTCAAGAGGGATTGATTCAACCTTTCTTCTATTCTTCTACATTTTTCTAATTAGCTTTAGTGATTCCCTAATTCTTTGACATTCAACCTTGAATTATTCCCTCCTCCACACACACAAAAAACAAAACAAGCATTTGTTTCAGTTCTGGAAAACCAACAAAGCATGTTACCGTTCTTATTTATTCCATGATCAAACATAATCATTCTCTCCTCTGGAGGAAATCTCCCTTTGGGCTAATTTCTGGCTTTGTTACTTGCATGTTTGACAAATTAGACTCTGGGAAACTCGGTGAGAACAGGGAGAAAGCTACGGATACTGACATTAGCATTTCATCCCCTCTTTCTTACACTGCTCGGGCAGAATTCAAAAGGTTTGTTGACTTAGCAGGTTTTGAGAGGATTGAGGGGGTTCAGTTTAGAGGGTCATCCACTGTGGAATAGGGGTATTGTTTTTTTTTTATTGGAGGAGCCAGAGGCTTTTTTAGCACTGAACTCAGGCTGAGCTCTTATTCCTTTTACTCTTGCAGAGGGCTCCCTGTCCAGGTGTGGATCTATTTCTCACCGGAAACCAGGGAGTTTCTTTTCCTCTCTTACACTGTCTTTCATTGATTGAAGCTCAGGCCAATGACCCATCACACTTGGATCAAATGTGAAACCAAGCTGGGGGAAGTTTTAATTTCTAGTCTTGCGGTATTGAGCCAAAACCGTGTTGTGAATCAATGCAGAGGGTTAATTCCCCTTTAAACCATCTTCACCAGTTGGTTCTGCGGTACAGGATACACATCAACTATCACAGGGCCTCCAGACACAGCAGGATGGTTTGTTTTTAAAAAAAATATATTTTGAGTATCTGACTTGTTAAATCTTAGTATTTTTCACAGCTTTTCTTCACCTCACTGATCAAAATTCATCTGCTTCTCTGTGCAGTTTTAACTTGTGCAACAAATACGCAGTGATTTTTTTTTTTTTTTTTATATATATAGCGCCTTTTATGCTCAGTTACTGTATCATTTCTGGGGGCACGTTGAACACCAGAAAATGGGATGCCAAACAAGCCTATTTCTTTCCGTCATTCAATGTATCAACAGGCAGCTGAATAGAAAACAACATCTCTCTGTCTCTCTCCCTCTCCCTTTCTCTCTTTCTGGAGGGCGGAGGCACCGAGACAGACAGGCTGTAGCTCTGTTTTTTTTAGAGACAAGAATGAGGATGCTGGGAACAATAGGAGGAGAAGTCATTGTTAACTAGCCCTGTTGCTGTCAAGTCAGAGTCGGGATGCAGCAGGAGCCGCACTCTGTAAACTGAACACCGTGCAGAGCAGGTGGTTGTACTCCGTCCACCAGGATCGGTTTAATCTCATTCCTAAACGTTCGATGGCTCCCCTGCTTTTTATTTTTTTTTTTTAGCAATATTCTGCTCTGTTAGCTCCACGACCTTAACCTACCTGAAAAGTTCTGACAAGCTGTGATTCATAATTCAAATTCTGAAAATTTGCATAATGTTTGGTGTAATCACCGCAGGATACTTCCATACAGGCAGACCTGAAGTCCTCATTTTTATTACTTAGGGGAAAAGTGACAATAAGGATCTTCCACGTCCCCGAGTTAGATTCCACATTCATCTTAATTGGTGCCTGGCATGTTCTACAGAATGGAGATGGATTTGAAGTCATTTACTGGAAGTTCTTGACAGGCGCAGTGGAAGAGAACGTCAAGCCCTGCGCTGGCATACATAGCTCGAAAATCATCTGTCAAAATTTAGCATATCTAAGGAGAAGGTTGCCTGTCATCTTCGATGTACATCTAACCTTGCACAAGGCTGGATTTGATCAGAAACTGTGTTATACTCCTGATGTAAAGCACATTCATCAAGTTGATATGAAGACAAAAAAAAAAGCCCTGGATAGGCAAAGAGGTATTTATAATGAGGGTTTTGAGCTAAACATAGAGCCAAAGAGGGGTTTTTTTTTTTTTCTTTTAAATAATGAATTTGTGGACAATATTTTTTTTTAAACAAAATATTCATAGTCTGTCTTGACTTAAAAACGCGATGCTCGTGTCCGGATTTTGTTCCGTCACACCAGATGTGGTTTGTCGGTTTTGTTTTGCAAAACATTGCTGACAAGTGCAAGGCTCAGCCAGGCAGATTATCTGTGGAAATCTCCACTCCAACTTCTTTATTTCCCTGTGAATCAATGTGGTGAACAGCAAGACGTGATTGATAATGATATTGAGATTGATTGTCTAAATCCCTTCCCACAGTTCAAAGTCCCCAAACAGATAGTATATATACATGCAATTCAGTGCCGAGATGGAGCTTGGCAGGAGCTGCCAATAGATAAGTGAAATAGGGCCAGAGTGAAAAGGCCTATCAGTCCCTAAGGGGCTTAGCTGCAGGATTCTGAAGCTCTAAACTGGCCATGGTGGGGGGAGATAGTCGGCATTGGTTTTAAATTACCCAAGATTGCCTTGTGGTTTCAGTCTGCGGGGACGCCAGCAGACAAGATGTTTGTTAAAACAAGTGCAGACATTGAGGCAGATTGGGGCGAAGGGCAGACCTGCGATTTCCTAGCCCGACAGAACAGGTTGGAAGGCTGGTAATTGCAGAATTGGCAGAGGGGCTAAGGAGGTCTTGCAGCAATGATATCTGCCACTGGGACTGAGGCATGCTGGAAAAGGGCTTGGTTATCCTTCTTGGGAGGATATTCTATCTGATGCCATACAAACAGCAGCACGCCGTACTAATGGCACTGTTGTGCTTCCTTAGTAACAGGGCACAAGGTATGACCAATGAAAATGACCAATATTTTTGAAGTCTTGCTAGAAACGTAATTACTTTTTTGACGACAGAGATGAGTTACTTCCTTCAGTTTTTGCAGGTTGCCTGGCACCCTGATGACTAGAAGTCACTGCTCTCGGCCAAGAAATAGTGCCTCATTTAAGCTTGTGCAAAACCACAACTAATCTTTTTTTTAAATTGTTTTTTTTTACTTTGTTTTATGTACGAGTTAAACAAAAAAATATATTTGTGTTGATTAATGAGCATTAAAGGTGCTACTATTTGGAATTTATTACCTCCAGACAATGCCAACCAAGCCAATACAAGTCTTTATGCTAAGCTAACTAGCTGCCAGCCGAAACTCAAACAGACAGTTATTAGATCAATCTTCTGGTCAAACTATCGGCAAAAAAGCAAGTATGTGTATTTAAGATGAAAATAATTCTTCACAATGTCCAGGACCGGGAACAACTGTTGCTGTGAGGTCGGCGTCCCTGTGTTTGATGCTTTTGTTCATATTTTTCTTTAAAACCTAAGCAATAAAGAGACAAAATTAGAAATGTAACCTACAAAAGTAAAAGCTTCACAAATCTAATCATCCAAAGAAATAAAAATGACCGAGCGCCGGTCAACCTGACCGTGGTGCTTTATTCACAAACATGTTATTTTTCATTTAATGCCTTGCTCTTTCAGTGTTCAATTTTCTCCCTCACAGTCCTTCCCCCTCTCATTCACTGACATTCACAGCAGTGTGTGCAAAGCACTCCACTACAGTACCAAACTTCCACACACACAGCTTTTAATGCTAAAAGTTTACTTTTGTTACAGGTGCAATAACAAAAGGCCTTTTAAGTCTGACTTGAAAATCTTTAGGAGAAATTGGCTCCAGCGTTGAGGGCTTGAGGTATTGATTCTGGCCTTTGGCTCAGTCCAGGAAAAGATGGATAGATTTCTTTGAAATGCACTCTGCGTGAGAATATAAAGAGTATTGTGTGTTCTCACTCAGGAATAAATTGTTTCATGACATATCTAGGGCCACCTTTTTAGCTTCAAGCTGCTTGCTTCTCTTGAAAGGGGAATGTTGACAGGGTGGAGCACATTCATCTGTACTCCCAGACTACCCACACCTCATAGAGGCTTTTATTGAAAGTTAAATCTCCTTCAGAGAGTTGGCAGCCTCACGTTGGGATATCTATTTCAGCAGCTGTCGAGGCTGATTATAAGGAGGTTGTGCCACACACTGGCAGCCGTATAAACCTCCTACAGAGAAAGGGACCATTAAGATGCTATTGACTGATGCGCTCATCTGCATAAATGTGTACAAAGTCTTGCCTCGGAAGCACCTATTTGTATTGCTAACATGCAACATGTGACTTGTGATCCATTTTGTTTTTGATTTATGGAACAAAGAGGTGACGCTACGTATTTCAGAAACCTTATGATGCCGTGTAATCTCTGTAGGACAAGATGCTTTACTGTTTACCTCAAGAGAGAACAGCTCCAGAGCAGATCAATAACAAGTTGCAGGCTTTATTGGAGAATTTCCCAATACTAAAGTCTGATACTAAGGGCCCTGCGTAACAATGAAACCACTGCAAATTGATTTATTGCTTCTTTGCACCCTGTCTTTATGGTCCCCAGGCTTCACAGCAATGAGTATTGTCAATGCAAAGGCAGTGTAGGTTTGTTCCACCCACCATTTTCAAATATCACATCCATATAGAGTCATTCAGATAATGTAATTACCAAAAGAATATACATTTACATTTGGTTTACTGTCACTTTAATTCTCATTTAGTGTTGGATTTCTTAGTACTTTGCAAAGATGAAGGTCTTTTAATTGCCTCTGTATCAACGTCTGGCATCACATATTGCTTAACATGTCAGATTACCATTCTTGAAGGGGTGAATTGTAACTTATTTAGAATATGGGCTGTATTTTTTGTTAATTGCCTGATATGTCCATCTGAAAATGTGTGCAATTAAAAGTTGAGGTTTTTTTTAATGTCTTTTGTATTCAAATTAACTGAGCAACAAGAGAATCATTAATGTAATAGAACTGTTAATGATGTCTTTGAAGCAGAAGTTTTAAACTGAGTCCTCCCCTGCCTCATTTGAACAAATATGTTTTTAAACACTTTGACATTAAAATAAAAATAAAATAAAGAAACCCCTCAAAATTAAACAAGAAAATGGGTTCGACTTCATGCATTTTCTTTTTGAGTTGTTTTTCTTTTTCCTTTTTTCTTTTTCAGTGTTCGAAACTCCCTCCACTCACACTGACTGAATACATTTCGTTCCTCGCCAGTGCCATCGATTTGAATATCAAACACACCAATAAAAAAAAGCCACCTCTTTGGGTTTGTTTGAGCTCCACCATGCTGCGAGGGGAAGGTGGGTGGCATGGGGCGAAAGGATCTTGGAACTATTGAGTCAAAATATTGATGGACCGGAGCCAGTCCCCGTGACGCTGCAGCCACAGACTCATGTTAATGTTCTCCAAGTTGCATCTTGGCAACACGGGCATTTTTATTTATTTTGGAGAGGAAGTTGACTGAGTATGAAGTACTTGCTCTTTTTCAGCACCGCCTTCATGGAGTTTTACAGTCACTCCTGGGAGGTGGAGGACGATGACAGTTTTCTACTGTCGGCCAGTGAACAGCTTCAAGCGAACCATCGAGTGCTAAGAGCCTTATTAAGGGCATGTTGATCGGATATTTTTGAGATTCTCAGCCAGTCTTGGGGAAAAGGGGTTTTCGCCACCTGTTACCGCCGTTTCACATTTAATCAACAATTAACATCACAGGTTGTATACTCGGCTTTCTATGGTGGCTTCATTACGAAACTGCCGCCCCACAAACGATGAACCAGCTCTCGCCCAATTACACCAGAATGCTAATGAGCTTAGCATAATAGCTTAGCATAATAGCTGTGAGGGGGGAAAAACTACTGTAGCTATATGAAGATAACCATGTTGAGGTACATACAGAAATATTATCCAATTTTGACATGTATAAAGCTATTTGTTAATTTTCTGTTTTATTTTAGTTTAATGTGCCAACTATTCACTTGTTAGCTTCTCACTGATGTTTCACACTTGGCATGTAGCATAGCAAACCTACAGTTGCAGCCTACAGTAGTTAAACTGAAATCATTAGCTTAACATCAAAAAAAAAAAAAAATCACCTTTCATGGCCATTTCCATTAACGTCACCAGACACGTCACGACTTGTGAACTCGACGTTGTGAACACCACACAGCTGTTCATATGGACTCTTCTCGTGTACACAGTAAATTCAACCCCAGTTGAAAGCACCATTAAGGGCTACACATCTTGTCCTAACAAGGCAATCAATTTCTGGACAAGCTATCTACGATCGCTCAACATTTTTTTTTTTTTTTTTTTTACAGGCAATCACTCCCTTTTCTATGTCCAACTCCCTCAAAAAAAACTGACAAAGCAACAAATATATCATGAGCAGTTGGCCTGTAGAGCTGGGTATTAATTATCCCGTGTTCTCCTCATTTGGCCAGTCATTTGCACATGTACTGTAAATGTCACCAGAGAGATAAATTGGAAAACAAAAACCCCGGCTCGTAGCCTTTATGCAGCAGAATGTCAGAGGGAGCTTGTAAGAGATGAGATATTGGTTTTGGCCGGGCACAGATTCCAGCTCAAAGGACATTTCCGGAGGCAATAAAATGTATATGTCATCTTTGTTTAGAAACTTATTAGCAATGTGCCAGCAAACATTTTCAGATTCACCATTTGGATCCATTTCTGGCAAGTAGCAGGATAATATACGGTACATCTGTTCTCAACAAAGATCTAATGTAATCATGTATCCGAAGCAGCAGTGTATCATTTTGTCCAATTTTTCTCTAAGTCGTCTGCCTTCTCTGAAAACGATCAACCACAGTGTATAAGCCATTTTTATATTTCATCCATTTTTTTTTATTTATTTTTTTTTACCTGGTATGAACTCCTTTCCAGCCACATATTGTTCTGACGTTCCCTTTTTGTAGATTTATGAGTGGATTGAAAAACACTTTGGGGGGAGGGGGAGGGGGGGGAAGCTCAACTCTCACATTCTCCGTGTGGCCTTTAAGGTGAGAAGAATAAAGGGGGCATTTGTATTAATCGATCACACGCCAAGCCCGGTTGAAGTCTGGCCCTAATGGCTGCTTGCTGTCATTTTTGCAAGCAGCTTGTAAAAAGGATTAGAGTGACTCTGTAGAGTAAGGGCGCATGAACAGCAAAGTTCTGTGGCCGGCAAGGAAAATAAATCAATTTATCCCTGATGGTGGTGCAGTTTGGGAACATAATGCCTAACGATGATGGAGTTTAGACACTTCATACTTGTCATTGTGAAATTGGACTGCCGTGTTGCTAATGATGGTAATGTATGTTGTGCCTCGCCTGGTACAGTAATCCTTTACTCTGTCTCACTTAAATGCATCTCATTGTCTGGCATATTGTATTATGAATACCGCTGGGGAAAAAAAAAAAAAAACAGAAGAATTTAATTTATATATTCATTCATTTGAGCAGCAAGTTAATGGAAAAACTGTATAACCATATAAATTTTCTTCCTTTTGTCGCAGGCGATTGTAATTTTGAGAAGCCGCTGGCAGCGTGTGGATACAGTCAAGGCCGAGACGATGACCTTGACTGGGAGCAGGCCAATACCAGAGAGAAGTCCTCATCAGATCCATGGGTGCCCTCAGGTAAGGATGGTGACACCTGGCTCGGTGAAGGCGATTCCATCACCATACTGCGAATACATCATTACAATGGCCTGCGCATCTGACACTGTCTGTCTTATGTCGGGGGCAGGATTACGCCCTGAACAAATATTCCTTTTACATTAAGAAGTGATATTTTCTAAATGCAAATATCACGCTTTCAAAATGGTATTCAAGCCTGAGAAGAGATTAACCTCTATGTTTTCACATTTTGACCCTGGTTCCATTTACACAAGTTAATTCATTAGATATTAAATGAATGTAGCTCTAAAAAAAAAAAACGGGAAAAGAAAAATTTATAACCAAATGACCATTTCAGTTTGATGATTTAGACGTTCACACAAGACATTTTTCTGATTAGGCTATAAGTCTGACTGTAATTGGAATATACTGTAAGGCTCCATGTAAACCACTTTAGTGTCCCACACTAACAAATATTGATTACAGCTTACATGTGCATGTGCTACTATTTAATCTCGTACCGCATTAGAAGAGAAAACAATGTTGTCATTTTCTTCTCTCAAGTTCCAACACTGTTTTCTTCTCTTTTGTTATTGATGTGGGATGTTGATGCAACTCGTTTCCACAAAAGTGTCTGATACATGGGATGTTTGGGACAGTCACATGAACCGAGACAAAAGCACGATTTGATATCAAAGCACTGTGATCCATTTTAATTGAAGAGGTCTATCCGTCAGCCACATATTGAAATTCATTAAAATGCTTTCCCTGCATTTTGTGTCTGTCGCACACAATTTGTCTCTTTAATGTTCCATTGATCGCTTTTCATTTGATTTGAAATGCAGAGATATCACCACCACTGAGCAGGAAGCACCTAAGGAATTAGACTAATGGAATGACGTGTTTTTTTTTTTTTTTCCCCCCCCCCTTTTTTTGGCGTTATAACAAAGGTAGCGTTGCAAACTAATGGATATTGTTTTCCTCCCCTATCTGACGCCTAATCTCACAAAGGCTGCATCACAGATAGATTGCATCGGGCCCCCCAGTGACAGAGGGGGAATTAATTAGCAGGTCCTCACTAATTTTAAACAGTCAGTGCCCAGACCTGTTTAGTGTGCACATCAGGATGATGCGTGTTGAACTGCCCCGGAGAAATTACTTTCCACAGAGGGGAAGCGTCTCCTTTTTTCCATCGCAATTGATTAATGTCGGGACACACGGAGGCTGGGCAAAGGTTACAGTGAAATCTGGAAAAGCCTTGACCTACAAATTAACACAGCGGCGCTCGGTCTAAATTTAACACATCTGATTAAAATCCCATGTCTGGTTAAGAGGCGTCCCTGATTGTGCTTCCTAGTCTGAGTACACTTCAGATCGGCTTGTTTTCTACCTGCGCATCTTGAATTGTGCGTAATTAACAGGTTGCAGCTCTTTCTCCATTTCACAGTGTGAGCACTCAACCTGCTGTGCAAAATTGTAATCTCTCCTCTTTGACCACATCGAAAGGGATGTGAAATGTAGTGCACTTGACGGGTGAAATTGTTTTACGGCTACTAGAGAGGAGGTCGATGGGTAAAAATGCATTTAGGTGAAAGCCACGCCGGTGGAAAAGCTATCTCACCTCTGATTGCTGTCTTACTCTCAACCTGCACTTATGAATCTTCACAAAACGACCTTATCATACTCTCAGAACAGATTGTTATCCTACCTGGCATGTCAGGATGGAAATGGAATTGAAATGGGCTCAGAACAGAGAACAGAAGGCATTGCTACCTCAAACACCTTTTTTAAAATTGGCTGTAGACGGAGCCGTATGTGTTCAAATAGGGATGTTCTTAATGTCAATGTGAATGTGTGATTTAAATGATAGTTTAGGTGTGCCATGCGCTCGCTGAGTTTACCGATCAAATCCCCTCAGAGGATTAGATATCTAGCTCTCATGTAAACTCCAATTCCAGAGTCCCTTAGAATTTTGGACGATTCTGCACTTCACCGTTCAAGTTCATTGACTTTACCTTCAGTGCTGTTGAAGGAAGTTGTGTGGCCTTAATGTAGTGAGGGTGGGGAGTTCGTAGTGGTGTAGCATGTCAGACCTGCATTTAACCTGCAATCTTTTCCTCACCTGCC
Organism: Brachyistius frenatus; assembly: GCF_029030835.1. Classification (NCBI taxonomy): domain Eukaryota; kingdom Metazoa; phylum Chordata; class Actinopteri; family Embiotocidae; genus Brachyistius; species Brachyistius frenatus. Next base: position 6,278,685 of record NW_027210611.1, read on the forward strand.
AAATGTTCTACAGTGAGGCGTAGATTTGTTTTCTACCCTCAACCTTTGATTGTCCTATCCCTAATCTTTCCTGACTGAAGCCATATTGTAGCTGCGGTGAGATGTTGTATAAAGCTAAAATTTAAAGGATGTTGGGACTAGATTTGAACAATTTGTCCTTAAACATAATCAAGTTTTGCAGGGTCGTCCTGAATTGACGTTTCGGTCTGTCTTTGATTGAAACTCCAGTATTTCCAAGCAGTGTCTATGACTTCAGTGCCACAAGAAGTTGATAGTCTTAAAAACTAGAGAAGTTTTTGTTTTTTTGTTTGTTTTTTAAGAAAACTTCATCATGCAATATGATTTTTTCTTTTTATTAGAGGTTAATAACATTCAGACCTGACAGCTGCACACTAGCTAGTATATGCATGCAAAAATATGCATCAAAGGTTTGTGAAATCAGTTCGAGGCATCCTGAATTAAGGTGCTGTGTGGCGAGTGTACAGAATTCACTCCTGGGAGATGTTAAGCGGAGTTTGATGTCAGTCTTGCTGTGGACTCTCCTTCATCCTACAAAGCTCGTCCTGCAATCAAAGCCCAAACTGGCCCAGTTCCAATCCCGGCATGCAAATCAGACTACCAAAACGGAAAAAGTGAAATGAAACGCAACAAGAGAAAAAAAAACAAGCCCGCTGGTCACACGAAGAAGAGCCAAACAGTGCCTGAAAGTCTTGGTTGTTTATGACGATCTGCTCCCTACCTAATTGCTATGTCTGGACGGAGAGTCGCCTTGTTTGTCCCTCCGCGTGGCGCTGATTGCATGCTTTGGCTCCTTCTAGAGCGGTTCAGCCCAGTTCTGAGGCTCTGCACGTCTGCTCGGGCACTCCCCAGCGTGTTCCTCTCCCAAGCCAACTGGAGAAACCCCCGGCAGAACTGTCACTGCCGGTCCTGTTATTACCAACAAGCCTCATCTGTCCTGGACGCTGATAATACAACCGTCGCCGCCAATGTTCATTCAGCTTTGGAGAACGGAGCTGGATGCACTTCTGTAATAACTGAGCATCGGCTTGGATTGCATATCATTTGATAGGAAAATTACAACACTTAAATCAAAGACTTTTGTCTCGAAACTGATTCTTCTTCTTTGAAGAATGGGTGAAGCTAACTTGATGGGGAAGTTAAGCAGTGTGGTTTTGGGGGTGTCCAGATGCCATTAAGAAGGAAGCTGTTTTTAGTGAGCCCCAGCTGGTGCAGAGGCTGCCTCCTCTCTGATGGTAGGCTGCTGCTCCCTGGCTCTCCCCCGAGACTCGTTCCGGGGAATAATGGCGAGAGGAGGAGAAAGAAGGTCCTCTAACGGAGATTAATTAGGGTTTTTGTATTCTGCCAGGCACAATAGCAAATGCAGCTCCAGCTAAATTACTTATTGTTTTATTCTTAATGTCCGCTCTAAATATGTTGCAGGAGAGAAATTGAATGTTTTTGTCTCACTGTTGCACGGGGTCTTTGTTTTGATGGCCCGTCCTTGGTCGATAATGACACCGAGACAATGGCGAAGGATTTGGCAGAGTGAGGTTCTTCATAGCGTAACAGTGATCTCCTCTCATTCTTGTTCTGTCTTGTCAGGTCCATAATGCCTTCATGCAAATGCAGCTCACTCTTTTGTGGAGTTCGACTGCCGCGCATGGATAAGACGGATCATTTAAAAAAAGTCAAAGTGTTCACCTTCGTGATCGTCTCAGTTCGGAGGCTTTGGAAGTCCCTCCGCTTCACCTGGACAGCAAGTGTTTATGGCGCTGAGTGTGCTTGTTCAGATGAGAAAGGAGAAGGCCGGCCACTTAAAATATGAGACGAGAGAACACCCACCGACTGAAGGACGTCAGAAATTTAATCAGAATTTAAATCACATCAGCAAAAGATGGGATTTGCTGTTGCGGAGGGAGGGGCACCACATTGCGAAAATAAGCTAATTGCTTTGGAGCCATTCACAACTATGCGTGCGCGGTGTTTGGCAAGGTTACGAGGTTAAGGAGAAACCCCATTATATGATTAGGCGACCAAACCGAACAGCAAATTAGGACGTCTGATCAATTCGTGAATTAATTCCCGAGTGCGAGAGACTGCGATTTTTCAATTTAGCAAGTTTGTGGGGTTACAAAAATGTCCCGCCGTCCGAGCAAACAGGTTAGCCATCACCATAAACAGGATTAAGACGGCACACTGCGCCGTCATGATGGAGGACATATTTGCATAAAGGATCTTTTCTGTGTCTTGAGTGTGCATGGTTTGAACAATTAAGGCTAATGGTAGGTGACTCACGTGTTGTATAATGGGTTTGTAGCTAGCAAATGGGCCATTATATGACCCATTTATTGCGGCGGAGCGCCAATAGTGCGTACTGCATATTAAGATGACATATTAAGCCATTAAGAATTGCTGTTGATTGACACGCAGCAACAAAGGATGCTTCCAGGGAACATAATAAGGGTCAGTTGTTCCACCTGACTGAAGTGACGGGTCTGTGACGTGTTCCGCATGATGGATGGTTTTTGGGTGAACCTGTTTGACTCCGTCAAAGAAACGTGGCAGGTCCTTCATATAGAGAGTCCAAACTTATTCAGTGTTATTTTATCAGGCTCCTTTCATGTTTCAAAGGACACAGAAAAGGTTCTGGAAAATTGAGTGGAGGCCGCGGCTGTTCACATTAGCAGCCTAACCCTCACAGTGAGAGCATTTTTTGATTGGTAGCAGACAGTGAGAATAGCCCTGTCTTCATTGACATTTCCGAAGCGGCGCCCGTGCTTTCCTGCGGCGGTGACCTCTGTGAATTTTATTAGCAAATGAGACCTGGAGGGTTTGGGTTTAAAGAGCGCCCCTTCATTCTGATTCCCCCCCCACATAATGATTTTCACAGAGTTCAGGACCTGAATGGAGGAGAAATAATGAGCGCAAGTCATTATTGCAAATTATATCCTGTGCTCACACCATCACTCAACCGATAATTAATCTAAATACCTTCAACCTATAGACTTTGATGATTACGATTAGACACTACCTTATTTGTGCAAACTAAACGATATCAGACCGTTTTCCCATTAAGAAGACTTTCCTATCTTTTTTAAGAACCATGGATTAAAAAGGAGATATACAAATGCAGCTGCTCGAGCAATTTGCTTGGGACCCTTTGCAACACCATACATCATTGTCCTTTTGTCTTTTTAAAGTCGTGGTTCAAGGGTTTTACATTTATGCCGTCAAACAAGGAAGAATAAATTCAACAGAAGAGGGTTAGAAAAGGATTCATCTGACAATTGTCTGTCTACTTCGCCAACCCTGTATTTTACAATGATTTGAAAAAGAGACTCTAAATACGTGAGGAAATCGATGTGGTCGTGTCACTTCGTTGAAATTCTGAATAGCTGTCATTTGTAACTGTTTGATTATTTCAGAAAAGCAGAAATTCATCCTGTCCAATGCTTTTTTAGACTATCAGCAAATTACAGTCGTTACTTTTTTGCCATCAAACTAAACTAATTAAAAAATGTCCTTAGTGGCTACCAGTTTTCCACTCGCTTCGTCTCTTAGCAGAAGGAACTTTTCTGACCATATGGAGCAACACAAGCTGTGTCCAACTACTAACTGCTCTGGCAGTTGAGTGAGCTGTCGGGGTAAAGGATTAACCTGATGCAAGCCTTCCCCTGGAGTCCAAGGTTCTGTCTGTACTGCTCATAATACCATGAAACCACCAAGTCTGTTATTTTGGATTACTTATGTCCTGCTGAACCTGAACATTTGTGGGTTCACACTTGCAGGAAAAGACTAAATTTGAGTAGAAGGCACTTGTTAGATTGCAAACAACCTCCCTAATGCTGACCAGATATTCAACTTTCTCATGATGGTTTAGAGAAATCTACTGGAACTGGGCAAAGGAATAAATTGAGCCACAATCAAGTGTCAACCAACAGTGACGTCACCCATTGGTTTGTGAACGGCAATACTACGTCCCGTCCACCAATAGCAGCAACCTGACTGCACCTCAGGTCTGTCAATCACACAGACACGCCCCCCAAAACAAAGCTTTTTGAAGCTTTTTTTTTTTTTATAATTATGATGGGATTATTTTCAGATGGAACGCCAGGAAACTTATAAGTAGGAACGACTTTAGCTAGCTAAACCGAAATAACTCTTTAATACATTTTATTGACTTTTGAATTGAGAATTGAATTTTATAAGACAAGTTGAATGGAGGTCTATAGCGCCGGAGGCTTTTTGAAGCCAACCTCTTGTGGTATTACAGCTTAAGGCACTTTTCGCATCGGCCTAATTGTTTTTTAGACTATGGCCAAAATCAAAACTGAACAAATTTTGAGACACCTTTGAATTTATGGCTACTGCCAATAAATTGCCTGATAATCATTGTATTAATAAGTGATATATGGGTAGATAAATGTTGTTTTTAAAAATTTTTTTGCAGAAGCTCTTTTTCAGGCCCAGCATCCTTGTTAATAATAACTAAAATATTCCAGAATAAGGAAAGTCGCACATTTCTATTTCAGCGTGGTGCCCTTCATTTCCAAAGAACAGCAACTTCAATGTATGTAGCATCGGCAGCACGAACACTTCATCTTCTGCTCATTCATTTTTCACACCAGACTCCATGTTCTCCATGTTCAGCCATCATTGTAATGGAAGGTGAAGGTGGCCTACATTGGAATAATAATAAATCTGTTCCCCTGAATACCTTCGACAATAGCCGAGCCCTGGCCTTTACGGAGTTGCAGAGACAGGCTTAGAGTGTGCTGAGAGCTCTCTATTTTTAATTGGTCTTGAACACGCCATTGTTAAGGTGCAAGAGATAAAAAATAAAAAAAAAAAGGAGGAAGAGGAAGTGAGAGAGAGAGAGAGAGAGAGAGAATGAACACCCTGGTGCATCACTAGCACATTAGCACAGCACTAACACAGTGTCATTATAATTTGCTCTTAGTCTCGCTGGCTAATTAGCTTGTCATGGTGCAGCAGGTCCTGCAGAGTATGTGGTCATTAGGCTTGAAGAGCGTAGAAACTGAATGACAATCAGTGTTCTCCTGTCATCTACTTCGCTTCTGTCAGACAGTGACGTAGGCAGAACGACGAGGTGGCATGCTGTCACTTGAAATACTGTATCCTTCCATTTCGTGATGGTCAATAATAAGGAAAAGGAACAAAGTTTCCCTGCCTTGTTGTGTTCGGCTTCACTGGCCCAAATCAGGACAATTTGTAGGTCTCAAAATTTGGTGACGGGAACTTCACAGCCCTGTTGTGACAGTTCTGCTTCCTGCGTGATAGCGAGGAAGAAATTCTCTATTTACATTAGTATTTCTATCTCCTTTAATATTTATGGCTACTGCATTAAGTATTATTAAACAAGAAATGACTTCTTACACATTGTACCTATTGTTTCATTAATATTTTATGAACCTAGCAGTAAAAAAATTTTTTTTACAAATGCAGCTTGAGGGATCTGATATTTTCATCTCTAATTACCAATAAAGACCAGTGCTGTGCATAAATCTCCCGCGCAACACTGTCACAACAAGGCTGTTTGAAATGAATAGTAAACAGCCTGTTTTAATCATAGTGGAAAGCGATGGTGCCAGCATCTTTGTCTTTGTAACACGAGCTACAACTGAACAATTCATCAACTGATTATTAGTGCTGGTTCACATCACACCAAGGGTTGCTGATGCCTCAAAGGGGAAAAAACAAGAAAAAACAAGAAAAAAAGAAATAATGTTTTGGGCATCTGAGCAGATGGTTGGATGTTATTAAAGAGACCTTAGAGCTCCCACATAGAGGCACCTGATCGAGGTTGGACAAATAAGTGTCTCAAAGTCGACTCATCTCCTGCCCTTCTTCATGTACTTTACACTACTTTCTGCACAGCCGGAAAAATAATTAGCTTCAACACTGAATTTATACATTTTAAAAAGCTTTTAGAGAACAGCAGTAGGCTTTTAACATTAGTAAATCAAAACAATAGGGATCATGCTATGCAGCAAAAATCCATACCTCACATCAGAAAGCCACAATCACAAACAGCTAAGCACAACTTTAAAAAGTCCATTTTGTTACAATAAACAGGGAGATGGTATGATGGACCTTTGTATGACACTCGAACTTTAACACACAAACACACACACTCACAGTGAAACCGCAAATAGCAGAGGCAATGTAAGTCACACGTGTAAAAAAAAAAAATGAATGCACACACGAATAAAACACTTTCTAAAATCAATTTATTGAAATTATGAATTTATTTTGAAAAACCAAATTATTTTCTCAACCCTCCATCGCATCATTCATCTAGTTTTCCTCAAGCGATAGTATACTACGTTGTCATGGTGATATCTCAGTTGTCATCATGTGATTTCTTTTTTTTTTCTCAGTCGTCAAGGAGACAGTTCTGGCTTTCCGAAGTTCCGAAGTTTCACGCTGAAGTTATGTGATGACAACTTGGCTATCTCCATGACAACTGAGCAAGCGCCATCCACTGATGAAGACCATTAGATGCAGCTGAAAGCTCTAGAAAAAGCCAGTGAATGGGCATGGAGTTACAATTTAGTTTTTGTCAGGATCAAAATTACACTTTAATAATTCAGCACATTTGTTGATTTACATTTAATATTTATTATATCATTTATTAATAATCTCTTTACACCAACTCTTTAAACATTATCAGTCAGTTCATTTTTTGTCTTGGCCAAATCTGAGCCTCAGTTTATTATTGAAATACAGTGCACTTCCTGGCCCAAACATCAGATCCTCACTTGCTTCATTTGTGACCCACATCGTTCATGTAACACGGGCACATTCATAGTTTCACCACAGTGCTGGATGGATATGCAACCTCTCATCAGTTATCATCCTCCTGTTGACCCAAAACACGTTAAGATCATTTAAAACAACAACTCGCCTGTACCTGACAAACAAAGCCGACGAAGCTGACTCCGTGTCATCACAGCTCACCGCTCACCGCTCTTCCTCCTCCTCCTCCTCCTCCGCCTCCACTCCCCCCATTTCATTGTGTGAACATGACAGAAACCCCCCCCCCCCCCACACACACACACACACTCATTATCTGAAGCTGGAGGCAGATGGAATTGGTGAGCGTTACAAGAGCAGCACAACAAGACAAGTGGGCAAGCTCGAGTCATTGATGGAACAAATAGGGTTTCGTGAGAGGCTGTTTGGCTGACACACTAGGGGACCAAGGCTGCTGATTTAGTTGACTTTATTCACCCTTTTTTTAAACGCCACATCTGAGTGAATCACCGCATGTTAAATTTAACGACAGAGATTCACCTTCACTGCAGCTCTGCCTCGCATGCGGCGGTGCAGAGCTGTCTGCTTACAGGTTGTTTGCCTCACCTCTAAGCAAAATGTGCCTCCCAATCATAGGCACGCTACCAAAAAAAAGATCTTTTAATATATACTGTGTCTCTTTTGGCCGTGTTTCAAATGCTGTTATGATTTGTGCCATCTCATTACCAAGCCAAGCTAAATACGATGATGACAAATAGGATGTGTTCTGCATCTCCTTGAAAGTTTGCCAATATCATAATTCTCACTTGTGTTTTATTGGCAAGAGGGTAGAGAATTAGATTAACCTTTAATATTGAACCACAGCGATAAAATCTAAATGGGGCTTTCTTGGCAAATAGATTTTAGCTTATTGATTTCTCATCATTTCCTTTCTCCCTGTCATTGAGGAAAAACACTCTTCTCAAATATCCCGTATCCTTTTTTTGGGAGGGGGGGGGTATGCCTTTGTGTTTTGATGAACGGTAATTATTGGAGAGTTTCTATCAATCCAAAGATAAGAGCATTTTCTCATCAAAGGTCACGAGCTAGAATCATCGCTGCTAATAGAAAAGTTCTCGGAACAGTTTTTTACCTGCTCTCTGCATACTTTTATGAGATTATTCCTTTTTATATGATCGCTGTTAGACCTCAGAATTTCCGCTAATATTCTGATTCTCTGATCGCTTTGTTTTGTTTCTAACGGTTTGCCTTTAAACATCAAGACATCAAAGTTGTGCTGCCAGAGAAAACACAGGCTCGCGTACAATAACTAACATGAACATAATTATTCTACCTAAAGCACTACGAAGTTGTTCCGAGTCTTATGTAACTTATAAAACAACAGGATTGGAGTACTCCCAGAATAATAACATGTTAGTTATGTTATGTGAATTTAAAAAAAAAATGTTTTTGTCCGAATCTCACCGTTTAAAATCGGCACAGTTAAATTTTCACAATGTACTCGGGGTTGGAAAAAGGTTTTGTCAGCCGGTGGTGGATCCTCACACGTCAACTTTCAAAACATGCAAATGTTTAGACACTTGTAATAGACCACATTGTGTCGCCTGTAAAATAACGGTAAGAGTCAATACCAAACACTAATATCACAGCGGAGCTTTTGAGTAAAATGCAATGAAAATATGCTCATGTGACGCAGGTAAAACTGAAGTTTACCTTTTTAAAATGTTGTCTGTTAGCAGGTAACATCAAACACAAAGTATAGCTGAGTTTCCAGTAAATGTCATTAGTTTTGGCCAGAAAGTATTTTAACCTGTTGATGGTCACAGATGGGAAAGTCAAGCAGTTACAGGGATACATCATCTGGCAACCATGAATGTTTGTGCCGACATTTATTGCGATTCATCCAGTAGTTGTTTGAACCAGCTGACCAACACTGGCTAAAAAGGATAAATCACCAGTTTTATCAACTCTTTAACAAAAGATTTTCAAATAATATTTTTGTAAAGAGTTTTGTATTTTATTTTGGCATCCTATCATTCCACGTAGATGGGTTTTCAGTTGTACACGTATACTGTAAGTCACTGCAAGAGTTAATACTATTTTGCAGGACTTCTTACTCTGAAAGTGTATTTCCCTCACGGTGTTGGAACCGGTGGTTGGATGAGCCCCGTTCAACACAATATTTTGCCTCTCGTTGCAGGTTCAGCCTTTATGATGGTGAACACGTCCGGACGCTTTGCAGGACAGAAGGCCTTACTGCTGACGCCCCAGCTGAAGGAGAACGACACCCACTGCGTCATCTTTAACTACTACATAGGAGGCCGAGACAACAGCCACCCGGGTCACCTGAACGTCTATATCAAAGAGAACAACAGTCCCATGGGGATGCCCGTTTGGAACGTGTCGGGTGCGGCCTCTCGCTCCTGGGCGCAGGTGGAGCTGGCCATCAGCACCTACTGGCCCAACTTCTATCAGGTGAGGACGTGTGGTGGAAATCAAGCCGTCTTTTTGCATAACGTCTCATTACAAATCTGGGTTGCTCATTGTAAGCGGTCTTTGTGGTTGGGCCAAAGTCATAAAGCCTTTTCACTGGGAGGAGCAAGACAATTTTTTTTTTATTTTCGATGGCCTAAACAATTCCACAATAGCCCATTGAAAACACCTAAGATTATTGATTTCTCGGGCTACCTCGGTATCCATGGTAATCTTTTCTCTCTCCTTTCCACCGGAGCCCGTTCGCTTTTTCCAATCCTGAAAACTCATTTTCACTTACCAATGCACATGACTGCCGGCTGGGGCAAGGTGATTTCACACATGCCTGGCTATTAGTCTTCGCCAGGCTTGTTCCACGAATCCAACAAATGTTAATTGATGCAGAGAGACCCCTTAACCTCCCAATGGGAGATGGTCCCTGGGTGAATTATTTCATTATGGCCTGGCAGAGCCGGTCCACGGTCGAGCTGAGGGGAGTCCTCCTGCCTGCTCATCATCGCCACTCTGATAACTTAGTTAACAAGGGATACCGCTGAGCTTTTTGCTGCTGAATGGAGGACGGGAGGTTTAATGAGAGGCACATGGACGAAAGGAAGACAGGAGTGTGTGGGGGCGGGGGGGGGGGGGGGGGGGCAACAGTTGAGCAGGACAGAATGTGCTGCAGCTTCCAGCAATAGTAACTGCTCGCTGTTGACAGGGAGATGACCCTCGTGTGAGATAATACAAAGCCAGTCCGGTCAAATGTTTTCAGTTTGGCTCACGACGTACAGCTGAAGGAGTCTGCCTCGCAGCTTGTTGCGTTTGGATTCATCCTGCCTGCCGACATTTGTGGCTGAGAAGTGAGCCAAGTCTGAGCGCTGTCATTGATCTTCGTTTTAAGTTACGAAATGTTTTGATCAGCTTCAGCAAGTTCAGACACTTGAACTGCTGCTTCTGTGTCACAAACCGATTTCCATATTAGTGACATTTTGACATTTTATGTTTCAGCAAATCTCTGGCGTGTAGAAAGGTTGAGTGTTTAGACCCAAAGATACCATATGATGCTTTCCCAGTGTGCTCGGGGAAATTCCCATCATCTGCTGCCTTTCAAACCCCAGTGGAAGCTCTGTCTCTTTGTTCCAGATCCAAATTGACAACACGGGTAAATGTGAGGATGCTAATGATCTTAGCCACAGTCAAGACAAGAGACCAATGCTGGAAATTTTCACTAATTAACAACATGGCGCTAATTATAGGTATCTTTAATTGCATAGTAACATACGCAATTGTCAAAGGGAAGCCACCTGATACTTGGAAATTATATTTTAATTACCGGTAAGGCTTTTAGTCATCAAGAGCCTTTCAGCCTCTAATAATTACTCTTCTGTCAGACCATCCCTAAAACTTTTAATTGAGATTGTCATGCATTTCCCAAATTGGGCAAAACACTTCATACGTTTTATATGTTGTGCACATGCCATTAGAAATATGTACTTTGTGCATGAGAAGAAAACCTGTTTTATCCTCGGGCACAGTGAGACAGAAAAATCCAAATGTACTCATCTGTCTTGATTTGAATACAGTAGAGTCCATGGCAGAGCTAATCAATCCCGCTGTAATGTCGTATTTAGCCGTGTCCCTCAGGGATCGCCGGCGCGCTGATGTAGACACTGAACATTGGGTTCACTGTCTGTCTCTCTGACAAATGAGAATGGTGAACTTTCCTGTGACATCAACAGCTTCGTCCCGTGTGAATATTTTCGCTCTGTGGGTCAGGCCCAATTATGCACTGCACTATCATTGATGTTGGAATCAATTATATCACAGCTATTAGGCAGGCTGACTGATGTCTGTTGCACAAACAAAGGATTTCAATTAGAGTGTGGGGGCCAGTTCATTTGTCTGGTGGCGATATATGGAGTGGTTGGCCTTTTAATTTCCTTTAAATTAGCCTGTAATGAGGCCATAATTGGCACCCAAGACATTCACTTTCATATTTCATGAGACAAAAAAAGAAATGTATAATTAGACAGCCTTATCTGAAGGCATCCTGCCTCCCAGATGACAATGGTAACCATCCCCGCCTCCACATTCCTCGGCTACAAAAGGAATCTCAGAGATATATCTGTGTGGAGCTTGCGGGACATAAGTTTCTGGATGGCACCATACATGGAACATTACCATCAATATATATGATTGGCTGTAACATACAGGATTATATTTAGGGGTTAATGGAATGCAAAACATGTGTAGCTGCAGCGTGTGTGGTGTAATGGGTCTCGGCACCACACCCTGGGTTTGGGAAGGGACTGGCATTCTGTTTCCCTTTTTATCACACAGCAGACCAGGGAGTACATAACTCTGGCATCATGCAGGGACACGCCCTCCGTCAGAGCTTAGGGCCATTTGTTTTTACCCAAGAACTTGGCCCCTTAAAATAGGGTCATACTAGTCCTACACTGCACAGTTGCACTTGATTCTCACATTTCTCTTTTCAGAGATAGAAACAAACATGTCAGCTTAGTAACGCTAGACACAGAGCAACTGTTGAAGGCAGCAGTTCCTTCTCGTGGAAGAGATGCCGTTTTAATTTTGTATTAAAGTGAAATATGATATGTTCACATTTACCTCCAGTGGCATGCATTTTCAGGGTTTTTAGGTTTTTACTTTCCACCCGAATCCACAGTTTTCATCGGGACTATTTATTTAATAGAAATCAGTGCCAATGAAAACTGTGGTAAATCCAGAGTAATAGGACCCAAGATGTTTGTAAATTTAAACTTTAACCTGTAGTTATAATCTGAGCAGAGTTTTAATCTCCAGGATTGTCACAAAATTTAAACGCAAACTAGCTCTTACAAAAAGATCACAGTAGTTGTTGCTAAAAATTTACACTCAGTAACTCACAAGAGAGTAATAGTTTCAATACCTACGGTATGTAAGCCAGTTGCCCACATGCCAACATATCATCTGTTTAGACTGAAGAGTAAAACAAGAAATATGGAATGGAATATGGTATCCGGATCTGACACTTGCTGACTGATATTGATGTAAATGGATCAAATTTGTTGCGTCATTTCACAAAAATAAAATGACAATAGATTTATGCCAATAATGTTACATAAGTGGCCAAATCATGCTAGTTAAGTTAGTGCAACAGTATATTTCACCCTAAAAGAACACTTCTAATTAAGCAATATTACATGACAGGGTGTGCTCTAATGTGATTATTGGCACGACAGTGATGCGGTCCGTAAGGACCCTTAGTAACGACGTAGCGACAGAGACGAGATCTAGTCCGTTTTATTGCTTTCTAGAGATTTTTTTTTTTTTTTAACTGAATAAATACAGCACATAGAAACACTAAACTGCTTAACTCGCTCAATCTCGTTGCAAGTAAGATGTCCGCTGAAAGAAGGTATGAATGGAGTCATGTGTTTTAGCACCGTGTCGTGTTGAAACATCGCCGGTCAAGCGAACCGCCGCTATGAGTGCGCGACTATCCGTAGTGTTACGGTACGGGTGCTCGGAGCGACAAAAATGGATCAAACGAGACCCAATTTCGCCAAATGAGTCTTGTCTAATGGGCCTATAACAAGTAAAACAACATTATATTGCATATTATATGAAATTCAATTCCAATTATATATTCCCATTGAGAAGGCGGGGTGATATTTCTAGTGATGAACAGGGTGTGAAGCTTCATGGTTATTTGAGCACGTTCCAAATGTACAGTTGACCAGTCAGATTGCTGGGTCGGAACTACTTGTATAACTTTGATTAATGCATATTTGTCCATGTTTCCATAAACAATGTAAATAAAACAACACCTTTGGCTGGTAGGTTTAGTATATCCTTTGCCCTCTTTATCTGGAAGTTATATCCCATGTTGCGATGCTGCAGTGACTTCCCATTAACACATTTTTTTTTTTAAATTTAAAGAATTAATAATTCAATTAATTTTTTTCTCCAGTATATGAGAGAGTTAAATACATAATAAACAATTCTGCAATTGTTTTTTTTTGTTGTAATTGTTCACCTGGTCTCGCTCATGCTCTCCCCTCTGAGTAGTTTCCCTTTCCACCTGAACGCACACAAGCTTTCAGGCTGACACATATTTACAGTCTATCTAACCCAATCTAAACATTAAGATCACAAATATGTGAATAGATTTTTTTTTAATGTTTCCTAGCAACCACCTAATGCCATGTAAGCCATTCAATTTTAATGGTGCAACCCAATTAATTAAATCAACAGTTTGAAAATAAGCATTAATAAAAACGTAGACGGTACATGCAAACTTGATGATGAAGCTACAAGTAGATGGTGCAACCTGATCTTTGAAAGAGGTGATGCTTTTATATATATTTTAATTTGTATATATTATATATCTTGTTTTTTTTCTTTTTAATTTTTACAAACACAATTCCATTCACGAACATTGGGTTGGGGCGAAGGCAGAATCTGAGCAAGTAGAAATTAAAATGTTAAGATGTAGTTGAGTGAGCAGGGAAATTGGGCGGAATTGTCCTTTTAACCACTGCACCGATGTTTGTTGTCTCACCCCTCATACTCTCTGTGTTTGTCACAGACTGTGTGCTAATCGTCTCAAGGCTCAAACTTAATTTAACACTTGCATGTCACAACACCTATCAACCGTGACATATTGTGGAAATAATGTCAGTGGCCCACAGCTGTGTCACCAGCTGCAGCCCCGGCGAAGGAGCAGAGCGCATTAGCAAGGAGCCGGACTTCCCTGCGCACGCCGACGGCTGCTCTCAGGTGCCATTTGAAGACATGCGGCCATTTATCACTGGCGTTATGAGTCTCCTTTCTCCTCCTCAGATTGTGTTTGAAGCCGTAACCTCAGGGCAGCGCGGCATGCTGGCCATCAAAGACGTCGTGGTCCAGGGCCACCAGTGCAGTAAGTCCTTTTTCCCTTCACCATAAAAGAATATCATCAAACAGTCATTGTCCTCTCCATGACACCCTCCCAAATACCTGTATCGTTGTTCTGTTCAAGGCCTCCCAGTCAACCAAAGGGCCTTCAAAGAATATGCTACAGTCAATCCAAGTGTGAGGCTGCCTCCTCCCAGCTCCCTCAAGATTTACGAGCATACAGTTGACACGCCGAAGTGTGCTCGCGATATAATGTCGGAGTGGCTGTGTTAAATATATCCTCTGAGAGATGGGAGAAAACTGTACAAAAAAAAAATAAAAAAAGGATGAGAAACAAATCTCAGTACAGTACGCCGCTTCTTCTGTTTGGATTACTCTATTTTTTGTCTCCCTGAAGGAGATTCAATAAAGTATCTCATCAACATCTGTTCGCAGATCTGCCATCTTTACTGAATATAAGTACGAGCACTTCAGAGTGCACTACAGAGGTAATGAACATGTAATCACCGGCATATTTAGGATTTTTTTTTTCAGCTTTAGGTTTTTGGGCTCGGCTGCTGCTTTGGCAGCAGAAGGAAGAAGTCTCTTTTAGTATTCCTCGTGTCTATTCTTTGAGACTCATGTTAATCCATATGGCACCTCATTTAAGTTTATACTAAGAAGTTTTCACACTGCACACTTTAAAGTCTAAATCAATACCACACGGGTTTTCATCGATTGATTTATACTTTACTCTGCGCTTCATAGCTGAAGTATCAAGCTCCGATTGTGAGGCTCTAGTGACCTGCTAACCATTTGAAAGTGGCTGAATTCCTACAAATGTTATGTCAATAAGATGGATTTATATAGCAATAGGTGTTGCATATAAATGTATTGGAGTAAATCAATGCAACCTTCACGACGTGGTCAGTGTTTAAATGTGTACGTGTGAGCGGATCAATAACCCACTCGGTGGCAATTGGAGTTTCTTTGAGTGATAAGCAAAGTGATCAGAGTGGCTCCTCAGCGTAGCGCAGCCAATTCATTTTCTATTTATAAGACCATGTGGAATATCTAGCACGAAGGTGTGATTATGCCACTGGGTGGTCTGCCCCTCCTTCCATCATTAAAGAAGACATAAGCGATGAGGAAAAATAGATTTGTCTGTTTGTCGCTGGATGGATTGACAAGGAAAAAAAAAAAAGTTAAAGGAGGTGCAGTTCAAAGACAAGGCTGTAAAATATTAAGTAGAAGTGAACGTCTTGATGATGAAAGTGATAGAATTAGCTTTTGCCAAGTCTTTAGAGATTTGGTTATGTTTCGTATCAAGGTCGCTCGCCGAATTGCCCTATTTTTCTATGCAGAATAGCGGTACTAATCAAAAATGTTCTACATAAGTTAGTTTCTGTGGACTATCCTAGTTAGTAAACATGCTGATAATGAGCGAAAAAGTTGGAAAAGAGAATAATGCTTTTTGAAAAAATCTTCTCAATCATAGAAATAATGCATTTAAGAGACAGCAGAAATTTGCTTTAATTAGGTGTAAGATTGGCCTGTGGCATCTTATTTTAAAGATTTTGTGCGGAATGTTTCTCACAAAACTGCTGGCCTCTGGCACTAAAGTGTATTGTGTATTCGTTCAGTACTTTCTCAGTTTTCCAATTTAACATATACATTTTAAGTCAAGAGTGATTAACAGTGCGAAAACATAGTTCTGATCGTAGATTGCGAAAATGGACGTAGCTTCCGGCTCTGAAAAATGAGGCCGATGTGGAAGTGACTTAAGCTGCAATACCAGAGAGGACCACTAGAGGTTGGCTCCAAAAAGCCTTCAGCTCCATAAACTCCCATTAAACTAGTCTTATAAAATGCTCGGTCAATAAAATTTCTCCGCGAGTTATCGGTGTTGTTAGCTAAAGTCACTCCTTCTTATCAGTTTTCTGGTGGTCCATCTGAAAATAATCCGTCATTAATTAGAAAATAAGCTTCAAAAAGCTGTGTTTTTGGGGTCGTGTCTGATTGATTGACAGGCCTGTGGTTCAGGGTTACGCCTGTCGGTGGGTGGGACTTGTTGGTTGCCGCTTGGTCCTGGTGCAGACAATGAGTGGCTATTCTAGTGGCCGGTTCTGGCAAATAATTCTCATAAAATGTAAACCCATTTTAAGAAAGTAATCTTGATATCCTCTTATATAAACATTTTCCTCCCCCCCCCCCACCAGTGAATACTCCTCATTTCCTGACCATAAAGGGAGTGGAGGTCAACGCTGGACAGACTGCATCGTTTCACTGCACCGTCAACGGACGCAAGAGAGACAACTTCCGCCTCTGGCTTCAGGTGAGAGAGGTTTTTATCCTGTTTCTTACACTCGACATCAGACACTAGATCAGAGTAAGGAATTAGTATTAGAACTCAGCCCCCTTTGGAAATTCATGTCTATTAACTGAACAGACCGGCCATCTGAAAAGTAAATCTTCGTCTCTGAAATCAGACTTACAAGGCTTTCTTTAAAATATACTGTAGCATGTTTTCCAAACAATCAGGATAAATGCATGAATAAAAATGAAATCAGAACAGGATTAAACGTGAAACAGCCTTTTTAACAACATTTTGAATTAAATATGAACTGACAAGCCATTCAAACCAAAAATTAACCCATGGTACAGTCAACACCGACACATTTCTTGTTGGAAAAAAATCACATTATTTGCATCCAAATGGCTGGGTAAGAGGGAGAAGTGTGGTAGAAACGGGAGGAAGAAGGAGCCGCAGTCTTCAGACATCTGGTTAGCACTTTAACAACAACCTTTAATCAGTTTGCAAGGTAGTTATAACTGTAATTATGTTTTAAACTGTGTTAACTGTTAAAGTGAAACTAACCATTACTGTATTCCTAATGACAAACTTCCCTTAGTACACTACACCACCCGCCAAAATATCTGCTGCTTTAAGTATTTTATCCAGAAATCAACATGTTTTCGTGCCCTCCGTTTAACACACTCAACAAACACACTGATGGCTTCTGTCCAGCAGCAGAAGCGAAAAAAAAAAAAACCCCGCTTTTGTTTGGTGTTCAGGAACAGCTGCAGCTTTCTCAGAAGCCTTCGTTTATTTCTGAACATGTTTTACATCGGTGGCCCTGCCCTTCATCTACATCGCCAAGATAGCGACTGTTCAGGGTGGAAGGTCTCCAGCGTTTCATACAATTTTTTTTTGGACAGTTTTGAATGCATAAGTACTTGTGGTGCACTGCATGTTTCTCTACTGGACTCAAAATAGTGAGTGTTAGTTCACAAGTACACCATTTGGAACACGGCACGTGTTGAACTTACTTTGCTACAAATAAAAGTCAAACTTTCATCTTTGTGGAAGCACATTAATGCACTTTGCACTGCAAGGATAAAATAACAAGTAAAAAAGAAGGGCGGTATGGTCATATTTATTTCTTCTGATAACATTGTACCTTCGTGTTTTAAACCTACATAAAACATTTTAAATATATATTTTTTTTAAATGTAAGAACCACAGCTGGTTGTCAACCACACAACCACTTTTAAAAAGTTGCTTCAAGCTGAAAGCATTCACTCTTTGTTTTATTTTGTGTTCGCGATTTCACCTGCTCGCCAGATTTTTCCAGAGGCCTCTGCATCTGGAAGGCAGGGGATCGCAGTGGTTTTAGATCACCGCAGTATGGTCTTAACCTATATAGATGTTGGCTCTGTGGATACCGTGTACTATATCCGGCACAGCTGAGCCGCGCAGCAGTCTTGAATTGACCTTGTTCTGAGCGGCGAAGGTAGTGCATCTGGCAGACATAACCCTGCTGGCTCCGCTGCTAAGCACACTGTCACACGTGTGATCAGTGGGAGCATGACGCCGAGTAAAGGTCCTCTGCCAGGTACTCCATCATTTTAACAAACACGTCCTCATTAGCACAGGAGCTGGAAAACAAACATTAAGTGAAGTCCCCCGATGACAGTAATGAAGAAATATTTCTAATGAACAAATGTCCCCCATCTGCCTGCTGTGAGGGGTGACAGCTGGGGAGAGCCCACTGTGTGCCTGTGTGTGTGTGCGCGTGCACTCCGCCGTGATAAATGTATTCCTACAATCAGCCACCGATGGGAATGGTAGGACACAAACAAACACGCACAAGAGCAGACAACAAGCACACTCCACCAGAGTTTGTGAAACCCACAAGGTCGGGCCACTTTGCTTATTAAACCTTTCCCATTTTGGAGGTTCACTCGTGTGTTTGTCTCCGTTCCAAAACAGGGCATCGGTGGACGGGAGGCCCCGATGAAAGCCACTAAACCTTGGAACAACCGCCGCTTCATAGGCACTTTCGACGTGGAGAACACAACCAAGGGCGACTCAGGCCGCTACCGCTGCATTGTCCACTCAGACAAAGGGGTTGGAGTGTCCAATTATGGAGAACTAACCATAAAACGTGAGTATTTGTCCCAAAGCCGAGACAAACACAAACATGGGCCCATTTAAATGAAAACGGCACTGAAAGCTGGAATGTTTTTTTTTTCTCCCCCCATCCTCGTGACCTCCATGCGTTCAGTAAAGTTAACCGGAGATAAACAGGAAGTGCTGCATGTTTGTAGATGAAAACGTCCTCTGAGGCCGTACTAAAAATACAAGCTTTTTATGTTGATTTGTTATCCGGAGGACTTTAATACTGCCCCTGTAAAAGGCTGTCCTTGACTAAGCACAATTCCACCTAAAAGATCACAAAGGCAATAGGCAGCAGGGTTTACAGTAACCTCACTGATATTTCACTCCTGCAGTCATTTGATATGAATTTATGGAGTCGTCCGAAACTAAATCCTGCAAGGCCTCTCTTTCTCACAGCCCTATAGCCCGGTAATGGCCTTCTATATTTCTTCACCTCAATTTTCTCCGTGCTCTCAATTGAATTTACTGCCCCGATTTTTTTTTTTCTTTTTCCCCCTCTCCTTTTTTTTTTTTTTTTTGTCTCCAAGCTTTATGTGATTGATAGGTTTAATCCTGGCTGTCCAGATCGAGGTCTGTCAATCATGCGAGAATGGCTGTGCCCAGACACAGTGTAAGAGTGTACAGGGAGATAAAGTCTCTCTGCCCGAGTGTATCAGTGGGTTTCAGCGGTGTACTCAAGGAAAATTTACTGACACACTGGAGGCACTCAAAACCACACTCGTGCATAAATTCAGCAAGACAATCACCCGCACGTCCTCACGCTTCACACACTCGACGGCAATACTTTTGCTGATCGCTGCCTTCGGTGTGTTCGGGATGTATTTTGTCGCACAGGATAAACCAGTTAAGTGTAAAGCGCCTTTGTCATAAATATCTAAAATGCAGTAATTTTGCTGGGTTGTATAGGCATGTATCAAATCTTGCAGCTCATCCCACTTTGAAATTCCACAGAGATTTCACACCTCAATGACTTTGACATAAGCCAACTCATCGGAGGGCGAAAAAGAGGCGTTTTCACACTTTATAAGTGTCACACATAAAAAGGCTGATATCTCCTCTTATCGTAGCAGTCGTAAAACAAGTGCTTAACCCTCCTAGCAATGTGTCTGAGTTGTAAATCCTCCTTAAATGTGTATTCACCGCGTCCGTGACTCGTTTTTTGGAGGAGTGACCACGGAGCGATTCTGTGGATTATGAGCCCGCTACCGTCCCAACGCCGGCTCCCCACCACCACCACCACCACCACCACCACCCTCATTACCATACACTGCCTTTTCCTTCAACATGAGGAGAGTGAATGCTTGATTATCCCAGATAATCACTTCTGCCTTTCATGCCAGTGTTCCGTCAGATTTATGTGCCTATGGTGGAAGTGCGCTGCATGTATTTCCCCGAGTGCCGTGCGGCTTGCCCCCTCCCCCTCCCGTGATGAGCTCTCCTGTAGTGCAGCCAGTGGTTTTGAAAGGACGATAATTACTCCCTGTCCGAGAGCTTGGCTCCTTTCTCGGCCTGGTTAAAATCACCTGGAGCCCGCAAAGCATTTCGTTGAGCTCTAACACGGTATTCTGCTCCACGCCACCGACTCCAAAGATGCCGAGGTGCAGCCGTGTCGGGTCTAATGAGAACAGCCACCGAAAAATCGAAAGGGCGGACAGTCGGGCTCGTCATTTTCTCGTGGCCACCTCTCCTCATGTCAGGAGTGGATCAATTCTTTACTCGCAGCAGCCCAATTAGGAAAGCACACAACGTAATGAGGACCTCTTGCATCTTAACAAGAGAGGCTCGGTGGGAATAACACGCAAATGAAAGAAGGATTTAAAAACGGTGAGGTCTAACTAATCTAACGGAGCAGAGTGGCAGCTCTTATTATCGCTCCCCGTGTGGTGAATGGCAAATAGGTGGCAAGATGTGTGCGCATGTGTCTGTATTCGTGTGTGTGTGTGTGTGTGTGTGTGTGTGTGTGTGTGATGTATGTGAAGCTCTGAAACAATTAGTTGATTAACTGATGAGTCAATAGAAAGAAAATTAACAATTTAGAGAACCGTTTAATCATTTAAGTGATTTCGCAAAAATGTCAAAGATTCACTGGTTCCAGCTGCAAATTTGCTGCTTTCCTTTGAGTTTTATTTTTGTAAATTAAATATATTTGGTGTTTATAGACGGTTGGTTTTGCCAAACAAGTAATGTTAAAACCAGATGGACGCAAATTGCGACCAAATTCCTACCCCTTCTTGTCCGTTGAATAGCACAGCAGGTTTTCATCACAGAAAGATGCAGCACATATCCCATGAAACTGCACAACTTAAGCTTTACAGAAATATCGGTGTCTCGTCTGTGTCGTGAAGCGTTGTGTAGATTGTCGAAGTTGAAGTTGCATCTTTGGTGCACTTTGCATGAAGCGCTACGTCCATCTCCACACCGACTACTCTTAACTGAATAATTCCCAAAGTCCTGATCGCTTCGTAACGTAACTGCATATCAAAATAAACATCATAATTTACCCTTTCTGACAAACATGGTTCAGATATTGCCAGATTCTAGACAATCTCTAACCCAACTATAAAAAAACATATCTCTATTGACAATATTTTCTGGTGAGACACATAACAATTTCATAATACAGATGTTCTTCCTTGATATAAAGGCTAATATAAAAAAAAAAAAATCTCTAAGTATTATCAAAATAAATGATACAAGATCTGGATAGCCTAGACTGCCCTGAAAAAAAACCCAAGACGTAGCATGAACGGTTAGCCCCTATAACGACGAGATATGAGCTTAAAAGTGAAGGTAGTGGAATTACCTTGGAAATAGCCCAGGGTTTCAAGGGTTAAGTCATTGAGGTGGCAGTTCTTGGAAACTTTGCTGGCCCATATAAAAGATGAATTTAAAAATAGACCTCACTTCACTTGATGGTGAAAATAACCGTCAGTTGCCGTCTTACTATAGTAGTTCTTACTACGGTATGTCTGTGGGTCCATGTGCATGCCATGTGCGAGCGTTTTTTTGTGTGTTTTTTTGCTGCATATGTGTGCATTCGTGTGATTGCGGTCCAGCAGGCGGGCAGGTGCTGTGGTGGAGGAAGAAGCAGCTGTCGCCAGGCCGTTTGCCTGTCTGGTCAACATCATGGCAACAGCTGCTCACTGACCCTCGCGTAACGGTCGGCGCTGTCATCTGCGCACCGTCGCCCGTTTCCAGCTAGCGCGGAGCTCAGTCGGAAGACCTTTCCGCGGCCTCCGACGCTGCCAAACCGCCGTGCTAGGCTTTAAACCAACGAGTAGTTAATATCCTGAAGTGTTCCAGCACTTCAGTGCATTTCACACCGGTAATCCTTTATTTTCAATGCATCTGCTGTGGCTGTTGAACAGAGGATTACTGCACCTACAGGAATTATTTCATCACCATAAGCTGCTGTTGCTTTTGTCAAGCAGTAACTTTTCAAAGTTAAATGAAATGCTCATTGCTGTAATACATCATGCTGCTTAGTCGTGCTGTTGCAGCAATGGTCTCAAGTGATAACAGCAACAAAATTGGATTGAATGGCCGCGGTGGCGTCCATCCACTGCAGCGCATATGAAAAGCACGTTCTCCGCAGAGACTAAGGATTGATTGGATGACTGAGAAGCTCTTGCTTGATGCAGTATCATAAATTAAATTGTTTTTATGAACCATTTAGTTGGTTAAATTCTGCGGCCTGTGTGAACCAGTCATGACTGAGTCAGCAGCGGGAAAGCGTTGTCATATTTTGAGGGCCATTTGGTCCAGTGCATCACCAGGTGTTAGTGAAGAATGAGTGTCGGCAATTTTTGCTTTTAATTTGGGTCTTTAATGACGAAAGATACTTATTATGAATAAGATTAATTATACCTGGTGTTATAATCCAAAGACCGAATAGCTTAACATCTCGGCTCTTTGTTTCATTTGATGTTTTAAATGATTAAAAACCAATATTTTTGTCTATGACATCAAACTTTTTTTGTGAGGGATGATGTTGTGATGTTTTCTGATACTTAAATGAATCTACGCATACAGCCACTTAATGCAGTTAAACCCCTTTTAAGACATAACAAAAGACCCTAAGAGACCATCAAAACAACCCAATGGTTGAACCCCGATTATGGGTTACCTCGTTTTCCTGTCTGGCAGACTATCAGTTCGGACTAATGCCCCGCGTGGAAGTGTAGAAGGCGCCCTGGTGGATTAGCTGGTTCGCTTTAGGTGATATTTGACGGCAACACTGAAGGCTTTGGATTAGCTGGAGTTTAGGGACCTGCGACGGAGGTTCACCATAGGGTAACCATCTGCTGAGGGACGAGCCTCCAACTCTCTGTCGGACACCTCGGCCTGCTCCTCATTTGCAAGGGGACTTCTCCCTCACCATGACAACTCCATGAGAAGCAGCCGGGCGACTAATGCCATTATTCTGTTACGTGTGTGCTCATTAGAGCTACTCACTGTGGCCGCCGGCACACTTAACTATTGTAGTATGTGACAGAGGGAGATTCCTGAGCAATTCCTTAGCTGTGGGTCAGAGCTCTTTGTTGACTGTGGCAGGTTTTTGTTTGCACCGGGAGACTGTTTTCAAAGCATGAAATACATAATGGTGTGATGGTGGAGGTGAATTTGTTTTGTTTTCTGTATATTTAACAGGTCATTTAAACCAAAATGGCACATAGATTTTAAAAGAATATATAGTTTTTATGTTATAAAAATACATAACTTTCTTCAGGATATGCATTTTTGTCAAAGGTGACTTAAAAACTGTGAAAACAAAAAAACTATTATTGCAGACCTCGGAAGTTTCCCTTAACAATTCCTCAAGTTTTACTGAAACGTAACCTGACCTGGTTTTATGATAATTCAGTCCTGAAAATACCCCACAGTTGAAATAACTTGTGTGGCATTTCGAGAAGCCTCATTAAACTAGAAATGGCACAAGGTTTAAGCAAGATTAAACAAACAGTGGTGACATAACTGAGAAAAGGTAATCTTCAAGGTTGTCATTGAACTCCATATTTTGCTGAATGGGATAAAACTTGTATTGAAGAACTTTTTCCCCAAGGTTTTTTTTTTCTTTTCTTTTTTTTTTCTCCGACAATCCAAACAGACAAAAATATCTATTCTGGATTATTATGGTGTTAGTTTTGTCTTTAATTTCTTTAGATATTTGTTCAATAACGACAGTGGAAATATCAAGTGTCCTTAACATTTTAAATAAGCCTGTAATTGTGTACCTTTTAATTAACTTTGTGTGAAGGTCTTTCACTTTGAAAGGCCCAAGCACAATTCTGATGTGAGATGTATTCAAAGTTTGATATAAAAATACAATTCCTGCCACTTGGACAATATTTTAACAATGTTGCGGAGGGATAAAAATGGGTGAAACTGATTGACTAAACTTGCAATTATTTGCCGGATTGTGACACAATTTCCTGTTCTTGCATGGGCCGTATTTCTGCATACAGTGCTTTTACTCTTCTAGTAAAAAGTATTGATACTGCATACTTTTACTGTAGTAATTATTTCAATGCAGGACTTTAATTTGTTACTTTTTATACTTTTGCTTCAGGGAAAGATCTGAAATTATCCTCCACCACTGCGGGCCTGTTGTCTTTAAATTCACTTTAAATCAAATTTCAAGAACGCAGAGTAACTTTTTCATGAGAAGAATTTGCACACGCATCACGGGGTGGATGCTACACGTACTTACTGTATCTCATGCAGAAGTACATAACTGCATTTATTTGTTGTTGTTGTTTTATTAGCACTTATATTATGTAAAAACGTTTAATTAGTTATTACCCATACATACCGACTAACTGTAGCAGAAGGAATAATTAACCGACTGCAGTTAATATTCGGTGGAAGTTGTGTTTTAAGCTTCCCCATCAGTCCTTTTTCACTTGAAATACATGTACAAAATTCTCCAACAGTCATAAATTGAGAGATTAAACCAGCTCCTCAATCAGACAAGCGAGATGACAGCTATAGTAGTTGTCAATTACCAGAGGCTTTTCCATTGAAGTACACTGATTAAAATCAATACAATGTTCAATGTGAGCTACATTTGCCAAGGTCTGGGTAACTTTATTTACACCTCTGTTCAAAGTTCCATCTCTTTCAAAATGTGAGCGATTACATGACTCATTCAGTGCACAACTGATGATGAGATATTCCATTCATCAAGCAGGAACTATTGATTGCAACATTGCTCTTGTTAAATACCTCGATTATTGAAAAACATGAAGATATTTTTTACGTGCTTCAGGAGAATTTTGATGTGGTTGATTGTTTACAAGAAAACATTGATTTTAGGCATCTCGTTTGCTTTTAAGTATCCATTTTTTTGTGTGAAAATGTCAATGCTTTTTTACAAAAACTAAAAAAATATATAATTGTTGTCTGTATTGTGAAGACTTTCTGCCATTTAATAGATATTGAATGTCAATAAAAACATCTTGTATCCCCAGAGCCCCCGGTGCCTATTGCACCACCGCAGCTGACTGCTGTAGGCGCCACCTACCTTTGGATCCAGCTGAACGCCAACTCCATCAACGGGGACGGTCCGATAATTGACCGGGAGGTGGAATACCGCACTGTGTCGGGCACCATGTATGACCTGCAGCCCGTAGACAAGACCACACACAAGATCGGCCACTTGGACCCAGACACCGAATACGAGATCAGTGTCCTGCTGACCAGACCTCTGGAGGGAGGAACCGGAGCTCCCGGACCGCCTCTGAGGGCCAGGACCAAATGTGCAGGTGAGTAAAAAAAAAATACAATTATTTACATCCATCCATCCATCCATCATCTATACCCGCTTTATCCTGAACAGGGTCACGGGGGGCTGGAGCCTATCCCAGCTCACATTGGGCGAAGGCAGGGTCCACCCTGGACAGGTCGCCAGTCTATCACAGGGCCGACATTTATAGACAGACGGAAACAAAGACCATTCACGCTCTCATTCACACCTAAGGGCAATTTGTAGAATCACCAATTAACCTGAGGTGCATGTCTTTGGATGGTGGGAGGAAGCCAGAGTACCCAGAGAGAACCCACGCAGGCACAGGGAGAACATGCAAACTCCACACAGAAAGGCCCGGATTCGAAACCCGAACCTTTTTGCTGTGAGGCGACAATGCCAACCACTGCACCACTGTGCCGCCACCAATTATTTACAATGATACAAAGTGTTGTTTTATAGTGTCACGCAAATAAGCTAAATGTGTCTCTTGTGTATCATAAATACTCACATAACGATGAAATCCTAAAGCCAAAACTCTGATTGAGTGAGATGAATCATCATCATGAGACAAACATTTGATCCTCTTTAAAACAATGCCTACAGATGAGGTGCTGTAGGTGCTCAACTTTTTTTTCCCAACAAAAATATAAATAGATGTAAAATTCTTCTGCTAGTATTTTCCTCTTGTAGCGTTTTTGCATAATTGCCCACCACTCTTTGACATCCCCTTGAAGACATTTTTGACCACTCTTCCATGCAAAATCCCTTCAAGTTGCAAGATGTTTGAGGGTTTTCATTGCTGGTATTGCCCATTTTAAATTCCCCCACAACATTTAAATGGGATTCAAATTTGGGCTTTGCTAGGATATTCCCTAATTCCCTTCATTTTTTTGTTTTTAACATGGTAGTTTGGATCCAAACTAACATCAAAGTCACACAAAAACACAAACAAATTGATCGCCGCATCGCTAGAACAGTTAACTTCTGTGTTCTGAGAGGTAAAATACAGTTTTTGTTCGAGGAGTCTTTAAATACAGCGATATAACAGCTTTAGTTCCCTATCAGAAAGGGCTGTTTAATGCCTAAAAACCTCTGCTGCCTGCTGATTGTGAATGGTTCAGTTTGTGAGTAAGCTACCACCAAGAGCCAACAGGTGTTCAGCATCTGAAAATAAGGATAACATCTATCACAGCTAAGAGCGCTAACAACTGGGGGGGAAAAAAAATAGGTCCACTTTCATCGGCCACACAACGACTGTCTGATACAACAAAGAACAAATGTGCCCCATTTGATTAAATAGAGAACGAGATACTGGAAATTGCAACAGTAATAAGAGTGGTCAAAGCAGTCCATTATTTCATTATTATTCCTGTCAGCCTGTTGAGTTTGTACTGTACCTGATTTACTTCTACAAACAAAATATTAAAAAAAAAGATTTCTATTTTTTTTTTAATGCACCCCCAGCGTACAATAAATAGCCATCAGGGCTCCATTGTTGGTAAAGCCCCATTTGTTTACTCTAAAGCCTCATTGCATTTGAAGTAAATAACTGGATCCCACAATTGCCCAGCATACATCACTGCCAATTTACTTGGTAATTATTTTTCTGTTGTAGACAAAGCCCTTTGTGTTCTTATTGTTCCCACCTATAAATTATCAGTAAGATTTGTTTTTATCATTTGGATGTAAACGGTCTTCTTTTCGAAGTAAATGTATTCTGCATTGAGTACCTGGAACAATCGAAGAGTTGAATAGTTTTTAAGCACAGCAGAAAAAAAAAAAAAATCTGTTAGCCAATGAAGCAATACAAGTAAAGGCTTTCAACTTGCCTTTCTGTTTGAAGTGGGTCAGAGAAGTGATGTGATTTATAGTTGTCCCCGGCTACAGAGCTGAAAAACTGCCCAAGCACATGGTTAACTTTATAACTACATGTTTATTCTGCTTAATTCTCATTCCAAACACCCTGCGAGCTTCTTAATACATCAGCAACACAGATTGATATCGTGTGAAGCGTAGTGGCGCCGTAAATTTTGGATCGTTTTATCGCCGCTGTACTGTGGGCATTCAAACTCAAACATGTACATAAACACTTTGAGAAGGCCTGATGATATTGTGCAAATTGCCCTTCTCACAACATTAACCAGCTAAATTCCCTCGCCGGACTCCGATGCCAACTCGAGGAACAAAACAAACGTAGCCTCAGCACTTTTCCTCGGCTAATGCTGTTTGGTGTCCAGAGGAAACGCTGATGAAAATGAGTTTTTTTTCTCCCCTCTCCAGCAGGGGTGTACCCCACCTCTCCCCACTGTGAAGGTCACGAGCTCATTCATTTTGAGTCTGGTTGATAGGGATGAATGGGCCTTTACCTGCGCAGCCCTCCCGAGCTATAGGCCGGGTTTCTGCGGGGGGTCTTGCCCCCTCTGGCCACCCCGCCGGTCACAGTCGGGGAGATGGATGGCCCCGGCTCCTGAAGTGTGTTTGAGGAAGCGGCTCTTGATCTTGTCCGGCTCTCTGCTGATCTTCCCCACTGACAGGCCCGGGCGTCAGCAGCGCTCCTAATTGAACGGTTAAGACTCACAGGGCCGTGTGATACATCACTGTTGATACAGACAGGCCTGGAGACTCACTCCCCCTTGTCCCTGCGCCCCTGTCTGGAGGCGCTAATGAAAATCTGTGGACACTTTAAGGTACCGTCTCTCACGTAATTATTCACAGCCATGCTTTGGTCACTTTGCAGAATGAGCAATGTTTCTGATGACAAAGGATGTTTTAATTCAATCTTCTGTAAAACGGAGAATGCATAATGCAAGGACGCCACCAATTCAACTCGGCGACAGGAGGAAAGAAAAGGGCAGCCTTGAAAGGTTTTCTTTCCCATGAAGCACTTCCATTACTCGGCACAACAAAAGAATGTCTTCTCCAAGGTTCTGTGATTTCTCTAGGGGGTTATTTGTGAGTTTCAAGGCTTCGCAGACCAATTCAAACAACATTTTTGCTTTTTGCATATCTCCCCCGTCTTCGGACCATTGACGTTGAATTTCACGACTTGTTAACATTTGTCCCCCCCCTCTTTCTTCCCCCTGCTGGCCAACATTTTTGGAGCTGAAAGAGAAGAGTATTCGGTAACTGCGCTCTCATTCCGTGTGAAATTTGTGTTTGTGTGGAAGTTATTTACCACACTGGAGTGTCCTCCACTCTAATTGCTACTTGAAAGAAGACACTGTGTTATCAGGTGATGCCCTGGAATCACAGCATGGTGCCCCGCATTTCAACAACATTACAGCGAGCATCTGACAGAGAGACCATTTCCAGCCCACACTAGGAACGCAGACGAGCAAACCTTAAACAACAACAACTCGTCTGCAGTCTGAGTTGTAGCTGAGATCTGTGTGGAAAAGTATATACCACAACTCAAAGCAGGGACTTTGAGTTAAGACACATTGGGAAGACTTTAGTCCTCATAATGATCTGCTGATGACCGTTACCTAAACTATATCTAGATTAATGAACTCTCATAATTATTTTAGAACCATTTGGAAGAGATTGAACCAGGTTATACAACAGCATGACTTGATCAGTCTGGTGAGTGGGTCACATGGGGCTCCTATCTTAAAAATATGGGGTCCCATGGATGGCGTTTTCAGCAAATATCTTGGTTACAACAAGGCTGAGCTAACTAACCAGTTTTGTGTTTCTGTGTGATGTATCTATTCAGTTTGGGAAACTATGTCTAGAAAGCAATAAAAGGGACTAGAAGCCGTCTGTTGCTAGGTCGTTACTAAGGGCCGGCCTTCTTGCTGGAGTAGTAAACAGTAGATAAGTTACAGAAGAGTCTACTGACGTGACTGATTGTTTTCCCGTTCTTAGTCATATCCCATGTATTGCCATGGAAACATGTTGTGAGAGTGAATTGGCCCACAATATTAACACATTTTGATTACATATTTGATTTAGTTGGTAACTTGTTGTATAATCGCAATATTACACGAGAAGGTGTTCTTTAACGTGATTATTGGAGATCCGTGAGCCCACCTTCTCGTGTAATATAATAAAGTCTCCTCGTTGCAAGTTTTTCCAAACAGCATTTGTCAGGATACAGCAGATATAATTTCATACTCATCACCATGGTGGAGGAACAGTCTGTCACAGTCTGTCCTGTGTGTCTCATCTCCACCCCGTGGCCTCCGCTGTCCCGCTGGCTCTCGGGCGCTTTAAAAATGGCAGTACACGATGTCCATGCTGGGTCCAAACACCTGCTCAGACTCCCGGCTCTGCCAACTCCACATCTCCATCTATAAGTTCTCTCCATCTGCGCTCTGGTACCACGTGGGAGTAGTCTCATCTGTTTGTTTTTACTTTGCCATTCTGTTGCACTGAGTGCTATTAAACACAGGGGAATCTGCGTTAATCAGGGATCAGCCCTCGCTTAAACATTCATTTGTACTAGTGGAGAGTGGGGAGGAGCTGCATAATTCTGCTCACCCACACCAAGGTTGGTTATTTGCATTTTGCCTCCTGGTTAATTTGTGAAAGACCATGTCTGTTATAATGCAAATGGAAAATGGTGCCAGTCTGGCAACATGAAAAGGGTGGTAGTGGTAGAATTGCTTTATTTTCCAAGTACAATAACAAATTGAGGGAAAAGTGTGAACGTACATTTCAGAAAATCGTGTTTATTTCGCTTCTCTTGATGTCATATTTAAGGTTTGACACTAATTGTACAAAAGTAATCCATGCTATTGTGGTTTTTTTTGAAAATTTAGCTTTGTTTTAACAAGTGTTTATTAAACTCAACTTAATGATAAATCTGTCCATTCATACATTTGCAGGGCCAGTGGTGTCCTGTCAAGTAAAAGATTTTTGAAAATAAAGACCTGTGAAAAAAAATACACATAACCCACAAGCTATATACACAGGGTGAAGAAAAAGATTATTATTGCATGTAAAAATGAAAACACTTGAGCCTATAGGTACTCGGGCATCCACACTCAGTGAAGCTGGCCGTATACGAAATAAACATGTCATATACATTGAGTAAAAAGCGGCTTTCTAAAATGCCAAGGGGGAAGAAAATAACATTTCAAGCCTGCATGCATAAATTTAAAGGAACAAGATGCACAAGAGGTCCTGTAAACTTGTAGATTTATACATTTACATTTACAGTGGTCTTACAAATGCTTGGAGTTTGTTTCTCTGTTTGAATGTGCGTCAGAAGCTTTAAATTAAAAAATTAATAAATTAGAGCAAGGACTTTTCAGTTTAAGTACAAATTTTCTCTGAAAATGACAACATTTCCAATTCAGCTCGCCACTGGCTTCGCTTAGACGCTACCTCCTGCTTGGTAAAATCTTTCTGTATTAAGTTTTACTGCTAAAAAAAAAAACGTCCCTTAAAATTAAATAAAAGGTGGTGCTTGGTAAGAAAATTCGGCTCTTCCTGTAGACAAGTCAGAAGAAAGTTAGTTTTTAGCATGTGAATCCCTTTACTTTTTAAATATATACAATGAACAGAAGCTGTAGTGTCTGTACTCGATATAAATATTAACAGACCCACTTGCACTAAGGGTTAGCAGTCAACTATGGTTAGGGAATGCAACTTTGTGTGGAATATTCACCATAGTTTGAGTTCTTCATTAAGGTATTCTTCTGGACAAAGTATTTCATAGAAAATACATTTTGCTCGTAACCAGCGTTGGAGCAGTGTTTCGCGAACAAATGATTCTTGTTTGAATGAGATGCCTGAATTAGATTATGAAAGCGAACCTCTGAATATCTGTATTATACACAGAAAAATCATATCTAAAGAATACCACCGCTGCCTCGACCTTGAAAAGCTTGTGAGTCGCACACAAGCTCTTGCTTGTACAGTTAACCGTGTGTTGGTTCCACAACACGAAAAATCTAACTTTTCTTTCACCATCCTCTCTTTTAATCCTGACAAAGTAATGAGTAATGGTAAAACGGATTTATGTTAATGTTATTCCTCTTTTTTTTCTACAATTGTTCAGCTGCCAAAGAGGGCTTTGAAAAGTGCAATCCACAGTATAAAAAGCCCCTTTTTTTCAGTGTATAGTTAATATGTCAAGAAACCATTCATTCTGATAGACAAGAACATTTAATGACCTGGCCTGAGGGCAGTTAGGTCTCGGCAGTTATGATAAGTGTCGTCAAGCATTCAACTAGTTTTTTTTCGGTTTGGTGCAACTTCTTGCCAATTGAAGCAAATTCACAGGTCAGAGTTTACTGATGTCCAGATGTGGTAATAGCAAAGGTGTGCGTGACCTTTCTTTCAAGAAGAACTACTTAAGTCCTTGTATATTCTCTGAAAGTGTACGTTTAAAAAAAAAATTAAGAAATAGAGGAATGCTGCATAGCTGTCAGTAAGTCCAAGGACAGAAATACTGGGTGACAACACACATTTCCTAAAAATGTGTGTAGTTTTCAATGTAGGGGGTGCTGTTGTTGGCTGTAATCACATTAGCTCTGTGAGCTTAGATTATTTCCAGTCATACTTAACTGAGTCAGTATATTCTGCCTTGCCAAATCTTGTCTAAGAAAACCTTTACATTTTTTTTTTAAACAAAATGAGACTGAAGATATGTCAGCTATAACTGCTATTTTATATTCCGGCATGCAAGTGACAATCTTGGTAGGAGGCATTGTGTTTTTCAGTTTTTTCAGGCCTTTTCTCGAGACCGCTTTGAGGGAAGTTCTTCAAACTCTGCACAAATATTAACATGCTCCCAAGGAGGAACTGGTCAGATCTTTTTTTTTTTTTTTTGGGGGGGAGGAGGGGCAAAATAACTAAATTCCAGGTCACTTTGATCGTACCTGTATCCCATTCTTGTGAACGCAATATCTCGAGAGGGAATTTCCTCAAACCTCAACAATCCTCACAACAGGACAGAAACAGTTGAATTACAAGTTAATGCCTATAAATTTATTTAACAACTGAGGCACTCCAGTATTAAGCAGCTATACATAAAGTATACATGAACAAAGAATTTACTGAGGTTGTTATTCAGTGGTTGACATCCATCCATCCATTATCTCTATCCGCGTTATCCTCTACAGCGAGGGTCTCCAACCTTTTTGCCTCTGAGAGCTACTTTGGCAAAATGAAGGTGTCCAAGTGCTACGAGTGTAGTTTCGGACACTGCAACATTCAAGGGTTTCCAACATTTAGGGGGGTTACCAGCTTTAAAGGGTCAGAGGGGGACTGGGACCTATCCCACCTGACTTTGGTTAAAGGCAGGGTACATTTGTTTGCCAGTCCATCACAGGGCATATTTACACTTACTGTCATTTTAGAATCGCCAAATAACCTAACACGCATGTCTTTGGACTGTGGGAAGAAATCAGAGCGCCCGGGGTAAAAGCACACAGTTATGGCGGGAAAATATATTGTCCTGACGGACAGAAACCATCGGTTCGTTTTTCAGTGTCCAGCAGACTTCTTTTCTTTTATTTGGACTCAACGAAGGAGGCTGTTGGACTTAGTGATGCTTGGTTTGCTAGTGATCTCCGCCTTGTTTCCTTCCACAGCTCCGTGCAGTTTTACAGGGCAGATTGCTTCAGCTAAATCTAACCCCTGTCGCTCAAAGGAAAGGAAATTGTTTGCAAGGAATGTGTCTAATTAACACCATTGTTGCCTTGAGCCATGAATAGAAAACCACTTCACCTCACCATCTCAGATAACACTGGTCTGGTTTGTCACCCACAATAGCTGCGAGTCATGTGACCTATAGGGTTTATATGTTGTTTATGGGAAGGTGGATGAAAAGCCTTGGTTTGAGGCCTCTTGAATGTGTGCTCTTTTGTCAGAGAAAACAGGGTAGATTGAGTTTGTGGTGTGCAGGAAGGTTATAGGAGGACCACAATAAAAGTCTTTTTATCACAGGCAGTTGGAAGGAGAATGGCGAATTGTGTTCTATGATATTGGTTCCGCAAAAGGCAAATTGTGTTCCTCTCAAGGACACGTCTTCAAACAACTGCTATTGGAAAGGAAAGGGCTTGTGAGAGTCTCTGCATTTATAGCTGTTTCATTATTATTATTTCTCTTACCTCCATCACTCCATCTATTCCCCAAACAGGAAGGAACTGAGAGTCTCAGAGCAGATGTGCGCAAATGATACTCTGGTGACATCCTCATAAACTTAGTCCCTTTTTTGCTCTGGAGCTGCTTCTTCAGCTCATAAACAATTATCATTGAATTTGTTTGTAACCTCCACTCGTAAGCCTCAAGAGAACGATAAACAGCAGTAGTTTAGTCAGGCTTGGCGAGATCCTTTTTTTTCTGCTGTTTTTAAATTTGAACTGAAACGCCTCTCAAGGTCTTTAAATGTTTCTATTCTCCGTGTTTAATTATTCATGGTCTATCTGCTGTAATTTTTGTCACAGATTTTCTCCGTCCTTTTGCTGAATTATAGATGCCCCTTTCCCCCTTCCTAGGCGTCCAACAAGCACTCATTCAGTCTGGTTGTATAACTCTTAACTCAAGAACAGTTCAGCGTCTCCTCCTAAACTAAAGGACATGCATGTCAGGAAGGCTGCGATTTATCCCCTGTATTCCCCTGCCTGCATAGCTAGATGTTGAATCTCATATATCTCCTAAGTAGGTGGCTCAGAAAACGCGACAGGCATTTCGCAAAGTCAAGCATTTCACTTTGATTTACACTGTGGGTAACACCCAGAGTTGAGCGCGACATGTGCAGGTTTTTTTGGCGACAAATGACGACGGATGTACGGGCCATCTGGGAAGTGTTGAAGTTGAAGAATCACCTCGGTAGCCTCCCACTGCTCCTGTAGAGACTGTGTCGGTAAATGAGGGCTTGTGTTTAGTCCCATTTGTAAGTCTTAACCACCGCTATTTTCCCCAGGAACCTGAACACGGAAGACAAAGCCTGGCCTGAGAGTAAAGATGGATGTGTGGGCATGTTAAGCCAGACAGACGGAGGAGGAGGAGGAGGGGGGGGGGTCATTCCACCTGTCACTCTGACCCCAATCACTGCACAGCATATTGGTGGAAACAAAATGAAAGATTGATTTAACCAGTTCCTCCTCCGCTGTCTCAGCTCTTCCATCAACTGTCTGTCCATTTGTTTTCATCTGGTCGCTGGACTTCCTTCACCTTCTGCCCCCGAGGCGCACTTGCTAGTTTTGTTCTTTTAATCCTCTAAATCTTTCGAAATCAGAAAGGGGCTATATATTGAAATTTTCTACCATTGTATTATATTATGTTATATTATATCTTTATCTATATCTATCTATCTATCTATCTATCTATCTATCTATCTATCTATCTATCTATCTATCTATCTATCTATCTATCTATCTATCTATCTATCTATCTATCTATCTATCTATCTATCTATCTATCTATCTATATGTATATATATCTTCCGTTTCCATTCGTCAAATAGAAGTCTTCCTCCTTCAATCAAGAGTAGAAGTTTTTATGAGCTGTAGGTGCTGAATAGCTGAAGCAAAGTGGAACAAGTTTATTTGCGTCTTGTCGAAATGTCTTTAGCGTTATCACATTAAGTGCTTCACAACTGTACTCGTTCATCTCCACCTGGCTAAATGCTACTGTCATGATGAATAGACTGTAGAGACCCTTTTAGCTATAGTGGGCTTTAAACTACTGCCCTGTTCATTATGTTGCAAAGCATGATGGCAGTAAGTAACCATTATTAATTCATGAAATTTATGATTCCATGCAAATAGACATTATACATGTATATACCGGTAGATGCATTCTCTTTCTAGTAAAACATTTTCCCTATCTCCATTGATTATTAGTGTACATTTAAAACTGATTAATTTACCCAAAAAATTATCTTGTCGATTGTTTTTCTGTACATCTGTTGTCAGCTAATACAGCATGATGTTTTATTAGTATAGTTTAGATTTTCCAAAAAAGTTAACCTTAAGGAATTCTAAAAAATGGGTCAACGCAGAAATAGCAAAAATCATTTTTACAAGGATAAACTCTTCAGAAGTGTTTGTCAGATGGTTGAATAGCTTTGGAAACCGTAAAAACTGGCGTCGTTGTGCGGAGGTGTTAAAGGAGCTTTGAACTTCTCTCTCTCTCTCGAGCTCTTTTTTTTTTTTTATTATTGTTTACTCAATTATTTCTGGTTCTTTTGATATGAAAAACCAAGTGCGACACTGTGAATGCCTTCCAGGAAAGAAGGTTAGCAAATATGCACCAAAGTCACATGATTATTGCAACTTCATCATCCTCTGGGTTTCAGACGGTGAAGAATGGATATGAAAAAGCTTTCTGTTCTGGTTGGACAACATGTCATCAATCAAGCAGAACCAGAATCTTAAATATTGTAGGGTTTAGGTTTAGCCTTACAATTCCTCACAAAAATAATGAGCACACAGACAGATTTTTTTCCTTGCTTTCTTTCTTCAGACAGTTGCAGCATACAGTAGCATAGTCGTATACGAACAAAGAAAAGCACTGACTTCGAATGACTTGACAGTCTTGAATCTTGTCATTCATCATCGGCGCTGGTGGAGTACTTTCACTCCCTTTATATTCGGTGCTGTGAGAAGGAAGCCGTCCGCTCATTGATCTCCACCCCTACAGCTTCAGGGGTTTCATCAGACAAGGTGGCAGCCCGGCCCGGTCCGGCGCCGGGGCTCATTCGGTGGTTTCAATTTGATCCAGAGCATTGTGGGGCCCCTCATCCTCACCCATCATGGCAGTCTCATTTATCACCGGGCCTATAAAGAAGGACTTGATAGACTGAGGAGCGACCACCACCATTCAATAAATCCTTGTGATTATCCACGCCTCCAAGGTGTATGGGCGAAGTGTGTGTGTGTGCGCGTGTGCTCTGAGCATGAGCATTTGTCTCTGACTTTGTAATGGGTGTAGAGGGTAATGTTGGAACACAAAGAGGTCCATGTACAGTGCCTTTAAAGTGCTATCAATTATAACATGCGTATACGCGTCAACCCCAAGGCCTCGTTTGACTTGTTGCATTTGATGGCAACGGAAAACCTTGGCATTTCCACACTCCTCCCTCCTCCGTCTTGGCTTTCTTTCTCCAGTCACCCACCCATCCACCGACACGTTGACTCCCTCCATCTCCCCCTCTTAACCCCGCCACTCTTTCGCTTCCTCCAGAGGATTGCACAGAGGA
Source organism: Brachyistius frenatus (assembly GCF_029030835.1). NCBI lineage: Eukaryota > Metazoa > Chordata > Actinopteri > Embiotocidae > Brachyistius > Brachyistius frenatus. The sequence goes on from NW_027210611.1 coordinate 6,315,180, forward strand.
GCACTCTAGGAGGGTGATGGAGCTTTGATTGTCGGTTATCAAAAGCTATCATTACGGGCTCGCTTCTGTGGGATATGAAAATGATTTCCTAAGTGTAAAACCCATGTCATTACCTCAATGGTCGCAGTGCTGTTGCTGAGATGTAATAAAAAGAGGCAAACAAATGTGCGGTGCTCCCTGCCCGCCCATGCTCAAACACAACGGAGTGAATAACACACACAGCAATGGAGAGAAGATAAGTGACAGCGGGGGAAAAAAACAGGCAGAGAATGGAGTGTTTTACATGACAACATCCTTCCAACCAGGGTTTAATCTTCGCCGTCGCCGTGTTGTTTTGGTGCCGTCTTCGGCGCCTGAGCGCGTGACATTGTGTGGCGGGAAATCCGAGCGTCTTACGATCAAGCCGAGTCATTTCATCTGCAGACAACGAGCGCTCCTACAATCTGAGCGTCCTTTCATCCCGATGAGATAGCGACCAGGCTTCAGGAGCTACATTGACTTTGCAGGAGGTTTTCTAATCATTGGGGGAAGTAGTCTTTTCTCCTCACTGCACACCCGCACCTCCCCCGACCCCTCCCACCCATCCTTCCTGGGTCTGTTTGCTGAGCAGGGAGATGGAAGTCTATGCCAGCACCAGGCATTTCTGTGCTCTTAATCGATGCGGATCTGATAAAGATCTCGGCTTTCCGAATGACTCCGTTCGCCGCGGAGCCTGAGGGAAGATCTGATAAGTAAATCGTTCTTTTGTACATATCGCCAGAAAAAAAGATGCTGAGAAACCAGACGTGTGCCACTGTGCACGTGTATGGAAAGTCTTTTTTTGTACTCCCGTAAGACCGTAAACACACCAGAAAACACACATTGCCTCCCCACCACCCCCTCCTCACACACACACACACACACACACACACACACACACACACACACACACACACACACACACACACACACACACACACACACACACACACACTTGTCTCGCAGTAAAGTGGCTGTGCTCCAGACATGCCCAATTTGTTTCCTTTCATCCAGGACTAATGTCTTGCTCTACCCGGGGGCTAAGTGCACCATTTGAGGCCCCCTCTAGGACAGGCAGTTGCGACATGCGGATATTTGTTGTTTTTGTATCATGTTTTGGTGAAATCACGTTATCGCCTCAGCTGCAGTCACATGTACGCGGGGGCCCGTTCAAATTAGCGAGAGGCAATAATGTGCTGATAATTTCTAAAAACATTATTTAAATGTCACACTGTAATGACAAAAAAAAAAAAATCACTAATAGTCCTATGTAAATGTCAAATTCAAATTATTCAATTACACCGTCAAGTGTGGGGCAGGTGATAATTTGTCCACCGCTTGGAATACCAATCTGGCTCTCACTGGAGCTCGTTCGGTGTGCCCTGGCATAAGATAGACCTCGGTAATTTCCTGCTCCGAGGGATGCTTTCATCACCATTATTACAACTCTATTCCACTAGAAATATGTGCCATACTGGAGAGATATTAGAGTCATATTTTCAGTACTTTCACCCCACTGTCGCCCTCAGCCTGTGATAGCTTGAGAGAACTGTTACAAAAATTTTTTTTTTATGGATTTCCTGAGATGGCCCTGTTATTCCTTGCTGTGTTTTTTTTTTTTTTTTTTTTTTGCTCGTGATTTTGATACTGAGCCTCTTACTGCTCGGTCAATAAAAGTAAAATAGCAGTCGCAGCAGACTGGGGTAATAGGCTCATCTCATCAGTTGTCATTCATGGGCCGATGGGCCTATTGCACTTCCATCAGCGTCTGGTTTGGATCGGCCATCAAACAAGACAGGAGCAGACTACAACGGACAGTCAGGACTGCAGAGAAAATCGTTGGTGCCAACCTGCCCTCCGTTCAGGACTTGTACACATCCAGAGTCAGCAATAACACTGTACCATTTGCACGACACTCATTTGCATCATCACCATTTGCGCCAGGTGCAGTTGCACCATTGTTTAGGTGCATACAGTGTATGTATATGCCCATTCATGTCTGTTTTTGCGTTTGTACATCGAGAGGGCGAGTTACAAATTTCAAATTCCTTGTACTTGTAAACATACCTGGCCAATAAAGCTGATTCTGATTACACGGCCGCGCTCTAAAAGGGACGAGGCACCTTGTTGTTCGTGCAAAACAGATGATGTCATCCTGAGTCACTGGTTACAAGTTGTGATTGGACGTCCGCCACAGATCCTCACATTTTTATTGCCTCCCTCAGACAGCTGGCATTTGCACTACAGGGAGCCAAAGGGGGGGGGGCAACAAACAATTAGCCTTTTCTCTACAAAACTGCAGGCAGAGGGCTGTAGAATAATCAGAAGAGCTACTTGCTAAATGGCCTGTATTTCTCTATGCACCTTCACAACTACATGTGTATTCAGGATAAAAAAGAAAACATCTCCCCCGCCAACAAAAAAAGACAAATGTGAATGTATCTACAAATGGATAATTGCTTCCCCTTTTTCCATTTTTCTCCTTCTTTACTCCACGTGCTATTTCTCCACACGATTATATTTTCCACAATTGCTTCCCGTTCTGGCATCTTTCCATTGGCCAGAATTAGGGTGCAGCGGACATTATCTATGATGTTCCACAAAGATGGGAGTGTGACATTCTCCTTGAACGCTCCAGAAATGAGACTCGCTCTCAGCCCCTCGTGCACGTCTGCTTGAGATTCACACTTTGGTGCATTTGTCACTTTGAGAGCATCTGGTTTAATTTGATTTCTGTGCCTGGCCACCCTGCAATTCTCTGTGCTTTTAGTGTAACCGTTGCCTACTGAGTGCGGCCAACAGATAGTTCCGCAAATAAAAGGGTTTAAACTTCTATTTTCTGGATGGCTCTCCCAACATTGATTTGAGGAAGCCAGTTTTTTCCTTTGCCAATTCTTACCACTAATGTGTTAAATTCTTTTTTTTTTTAGGTGTGTTTACATTTGTTTACAATGACAAACCGGCTTTTAAATAATGACTTTTATCCACATTGTTTGTTAGCAGTGTTGAGCCGGTTCACTTATTGGCTGTTAGAGTTTTTATTATGAATATTTCACTCCACAGCTGATTTCTTTTTCAAGGCAGATGTCTTGTAACACACTCTCTGCCAAAGATTTAACATTTCTTTCAAATGTTAACATTACATTCATCACTGGAGGTCAGTCCTGCTAAGAGACCCTTTTTCAATGGTGACCTTTTTAAATTCAAAGGCGCACTCCAGCACAGCATTGCAGGAATGTTTCTCAAAGAATATTAATAACTTTTATACACTGCATCATATTTTCTTGGGTTATTCTTTTAATTGTGATTAAAGCTAATAGACTTACATGATCAGTCAATTCTTTTGTGGACCTACAGAGATAAAACCTCGAACATAAGCTAATTGCCATTGTTTTCATTTTAGAAGTGGAGTTTTCTTCCATTTTCCAGACATTACTTTATCATGTGTAGCTCTTTTTGTATGCTGTGCTGAGATCCCTTCCCCAATATGTCATCAACAGCTTCTTCCTCTGCCTCCTTCGGGCACTTCTAATGCTATTTCATCTGCGCTCTGGAAGTGCAGGAGAGCTCACATCCGTTGTTTCACCTTGTGAGATCTACAAGTGTTCAATCTTTCATTTGCCGAGGAGCTCTTTGTCTTTTTGCACCATCCTTTCTCACTCGTACAAGCTTCTATCATATCATATGTCATGACCTAATTTTCTGAAACGATTCATTGTGTCTTGTAGATTTTCTCTCGCACTACATAAAACCTAATCTCATATTCCTGTAAATTCATTTGGAAGGATTTTCGATTTGAGAAGAAAAAAAAAGATCAGCTGGACATTATGCCAGTCGGTATCCAGGTACTTCACAAGAAGAAACGTGTAGAGGAGTCATATTCTGAGATGTTGTTTGCAGATTGCTGCTTGTTTGTTATGTCCTTTGCGCATCCTGTAGAAATGCACAGCATGCTGGCGCTCCAGTCCAGTCTCCCCCCCCCCCCCAATGCACCTTCAGAATGTTAAACATGGCTGCCATGGCTGCTTCTGAATTGCTGGACTGTGTCTCCTGGGGAACGGGGAAATTGAGCCCTGGCTCTTCCTAATAGGTGGTAAAGTGTTAAGTTCCAGAGAAATGGACTGCGAATTTAACCTGGAATGGAAATTGATCCCATTACCTTGTGCTTGGGTTGCTTTCCTCCCGTAGGAAAGGAGAGAGAGAGAGAGAGAGAGAGAGAGAGAGAGAGAGAGAGAGAGAGCAAGAGGGGGGGGGGGAAATAGATGGGGAAAGGCAGAATGAGGAGAAAGAGAGGGAGAGAAATAGAAAAGGGGGAGTCACAGAAAAAGAGATGGACAGAAAACGGGAAATAGAGAAGGCGACTGGAGGGAAAAAAAGAAGAGATAGAGGGAGAAAGAGAGAAAATGGAGAAAGTCGAAGAGAAAAGGCAAAGCGAGACACAGTGTATGTGATTAGAGGTGATAGGATGGCAGTGGGGGTTGTGTCCTGCCTGGATTGACAGGCCGGCTGACTCTGTATCAGTGTGGCGCTAATAGCTGACCGCCACTGGGCGAGATGGAAAAAGGGAGTGGAAAAAGGCAGAGGACAAGGCAGAGGGAGCAGAGGAACGCTCTGAAGGGATGATACACCTCCCGCTGAGGGTTCCCACCAACAGACCCGTGGTGGCTTGGTGTGTGCAGCTGCTGTGAGACCAAGTTAACAACGGTGATTGGATTTGGAAACGCCCCAGTATCAGGCTGTGGCTTTGAAATTTTAAAATATTTTCAGGAAATATGAACTACAAACAGAAGAAATAGTATTTCACTATGAAGAAAAGTACTGACTGGGTCTCGAGTGTTATGAAAAATCCGGTACTAGATGTTCTTCGACCCAAAATAACATTCTTCTCTGTGCCCTGGCATAGACCTCAGTAATTTCCTTGATTTTACTGAAACTATCTCTCACTACCCGCCATTTCATATGGCCTAATTGATTATCTTGATGTATGCTGACACCTCCTCTCTCTGCCCATTTCGACAGAGCCCATGCACGGCCCGCGACGACTGGAGGTGGTGGACATCCAGTCCAAGCAGGTGACGATACGCTGGGAGCCGCTGGGCTACAACGTGACCCGCTGCCACAGCTACAACCTCACCGTCCAGTACCGCTCCAGAGTGGCTGGCAAGGAGGAGACCCGAGAGGAGGTGTGTTATGACACGCAGAGCCGCGACCCTCAGCACACCATCCACAACTTGACGCCCTTCACCAACCTCAGTGTCAAGCTGGTGCTGCACAACCTGGAGGGTGTCAAGGAGAGCACCGAGCTGGAGGTTCAGACTGATGAGGATGGTAAGTGACACTGCACTGTTGTTGCTGTAGATATAAGCAATATTAAAGGTCCCATGTTTTGCACTTTTCAGGTGTTTTATTTCCAGTCTTGATAGCCATTAGAATATATTTTTGTTGTTTCATATACCAAAAACTATCTCGGTAGAGATTTACATCTCCTCTCTATACTTCTCTCCAGAGCTCTACCAAGAACAGGTTGATTTGTGTCTGTATCTATGAGGTGCAATGATAAGAATAACCCTTTCTTCTGATTGGCTGACTATTTTCTAAATGACGTAAGCCCAGGCCAATCATAGGTTTGCTTCAGTCTTGCAGCTCACTAGCTCTGCGATAGCATGACCATTCGGTGTTGTCTTCCACATAAAGTTTGTAAAGTAGGCCGTACTGAGGCCTGACACATGACATGAGTGCGAGTTTGTGACATCACAAACTTGCTGCAATCCAAATGGCTCATCCAATCAGCACAGTTCAGGATGGCTTTATGCATTTCTCTGTGGAAAGAGCGTTCTAATACTTTCACAGTATGTATACCAAGACCTGCCTTAAAATACAAAAAGAAATGGGAATCTGAATTTCCAATGAGTATAATATGGGACCTTTAAACTATTGTAGTTGTAAGCATACCAAATTAAAATTTGTCTTAAGTTTTGAACCAATTTATACAAATTCTTAAACTAACTTGTTAAGGATTTTCATATGTGATATATAATATATATCTGATCACAATGAAACCAATTATGGATGTTAATTGGACGTGGTTTAGTTGTTGACAAATACATGAATAAATACTTGGCAAATTATCTTAGATTTACTTAGAACTCTACTTTATTGTGGTATACTATGATATAAACAGTGTTTGTAAACTGCTAACTAGGAGATTAAGATACATTTTTCTGTTTGTTTAAATGAATTAAATTGGTAATCTGTAATATGGTAGTGTTGCTTATTCTAAGCCATCAAATTTAGATAAGCTTTTAATGGAAAAACTCCAAAAAGAATGATCTTTTATTATCTCACAGTAAAAATTGCAGTCAATATCCAAAGGTGCCTTATTCTTTTTACCATTTTACTTAACGGAGCATTTTTAGATGAGAACAAACATGTCTCAGACATCTGAAAATCTCATATTTATTAATAAAGTTATGATGTTTTGATATTGAGAATGGGTGGATAATTCTCACCTGAGAGAACAGTCATAAACAAAGTCCAAATATTTTTCAGTAGAGCTCAGGAGTCAGACAGTAAGCCTCTGTATGGTGTAGTTGTTTCACCTCCCTCAAAGATGAAAGATCTCCTGTGTTGCCTCAGCAGACACAGGAAATGAACTCTATAGAAGTCTCAAGGAACCCCGGCCGCCAGATAACAAACAGGCTCAGCTGACGAAAAGAGAGTCATGTCTGGCTCAGATATCTCTGGCTGGAAACTTAAAAGTGGCAACTGCTTCTCACTACTTGACTGCTATGTAGTTCTGCGTGTATGTAGGATCCCATGGGAAAAAGTATACAGACGGGGTGTAGCTGTAGTATTTATTTATTTATTTATTTTTGATTTATCTCGAAAAACGCAATATCTCCCCATCACTCTGTGTCACTTACAGAATGAAAGCAATTCACACAAGAGGTTAAAGGAGCAGATTTATTTTGCAGTATCTCAGTACAAGTAAACATTTCAGAAAGATTAAGATTCCCACAATTCCCCTGGGGTTACAAGTTCATCTTTGCCTGCAACACATTTTTTTCTGTATGACAAGTGTTCAGTTTTGCTGTAAAACGTCTCGGAGTGTTTGTCTTGTGTAACAATGACTTTAAACACTCTCACACACTCCTGTTAAGATGTGTTTGGCTTTGGCTTATAGCCATTTGTTTAGTGTGGGTCCTCGACAAGCTTTTTATTGATTGTTTCATGCACATTAGAGAAAGGTGCTAGGATTGGAAGAAAAAAAATCCCGATAGAAAAGGTTAAAGCTGCTTTCATAAACTTTTATTAACAACATTTTAATATCTACGGTCACTAGATGGAAAAAAAAAACCAACAACATAAATATGGAATAAAATCCTAGCGTGTTGAATTTTTAAAAACGAACTGTATCTGTAACTTGAAAACTGTCGCTCTGCCACCAGTTTTGAGCAACATGTCTGTGGTCATTTCCTACAGTGCCGGGGGCCATTCCTCTGGAGTCCATTCAGGGCAGTGCCTATGAGGAGAAGATCATCTTGAAGTGGAGAGAACCAGCGCAGACCTACGGGATCATCACTCAGTACGAGGTACGAAAGTACCACCGTTAGCTAAATGTTCACCCGTTATAGTCGTGACCAGAGTTAGTTTCTGGATTACGCTGTTCATTCTCCTCTACCTCATTGTTAATGGTGTGCATTTCTTTAATGCCTCCCCGGTAGCTGTAGCCTTGGTCAGGGGGGGGGGGGGGGGTGATTGGATGGAACCAGCGTTTCCTCGGGACGATTGGTGTTCAAGCAAAAGTCAATGCAGATTTGTTTTACAAGTAAATTACTTGCGTAACGAAATTATGTAATGTACATTAAGTAACTTTCTTTTGTATGTAATTTACGTAAAATGACCTATTTCAAGCCAAACCATGTTTTTTTTTCTGGAACCTTACCAAGTAGTTTTTGAGCCCTAACCGAATCGCGACCGCGTCACATTTATCCTCCACCATGATCTTTTTCTGCAATCTAACCACCTGATTTGGTGCTTATCCTCAGGCACCTTACTTTTCACACCTTGGCAAAGCAGAACATGACTCTGACACGTTATTATCCAGCGGACTGACGGGTGTATAACAGGCTTCGGCGTGATTTCCGTACTCCATCCGTCTGTATGCCGTTCCATGCTTATGAACGATATCTCAGGAACGCCTTGATGGAATTTCTGTAAATTTGGCACCAGCGTTCACTTCGACTCAAGGATGAAGTGTTTAGACCTTGGTAGTCAAAGGTCACTGTGACCTCGTGTCTGTCGCCTCCCTCCTTCCCTTCCTCTTTCCCTCCCTCCCTCCATCCCTCCCTCCATCCCTCCATCCCATTCTCATGAACGTGTTATCTCGGGAATGGCTTGAGGGAATTTCTTCTAATTTGGTCTCTAGAATGAACTGATTCGATTTTGGTAGTCAAAGGTCAATTTTTACAAAACTATGACAAAATGTCTGACAGAATAAAACGGGAAAGCTATGGCATTTTATAACGCATACAGTTGACGACCTCTAAAGAAAATACAATCTCTGAAACACACCTGAAACACATCACGATCCAGCACTGAGCAGCTGTTGACATAAGGCTCCACACAGCCTCATCCAGGAGCTGCACTGACTCCCGATTAATACAGTCTCCACACACACGCACACACACACACACACACACACACACACACACACACACACACACTCTCACAATATACTTTATGTACACATTGATCTTGACCAGCTTAAGGTGGAGGTAATCCTCCTGCCTTTCCCACAGATTGATTCTCCTCTGTTGATTTTCCCTCTTGTCACCGTTTGCTCTACACTTGGTATTTTGACTAGGTTAGCACTCATAGACAGGACTATTTCTCACATGAGAGGAAGAGATTGAATAGAAAAAGCAATGTAAACAGGGTTTCTGCATAGGGTGTTCTATTCACCGCCATGTCGTCAGGTGACTGAAGTATGAAATAAATAATCTCCCAACGGCCGAGGCATTTTAATCAAAGCAGAGAAAAGTCAGAATCATAACAGCACTCTGTTTATTCAAGCGTTTGTGGTGCAGTGTTATGTCTTCTCCATGGCTGTATGCCACTAAGACGTGCATGAAAACAAAGGCCATAAAAACGGCAGGTTTTGCCGCACACTTAATCACTTTTAGAGGAACATGTTTTAGTTGTTTATCTGTTTAAATTTTCATTGGGTAGGTAAAAGCATTCGGAGCAAATGGCGTGGTTTGCATTTGTCAGGTTCACTCTGTTATGTTGAGGCGTTTTATAAAATAACCGCTTCAGGTTATCATATTCATAAACTGCAGCAAATACTTCTCTCTGTCTTGAAAGCTTTAACCACATAGTAATGTGCCTGGTTCAGGTAAGCAATATGTCGTTGACATCCTGCTCTTTCCAGGCAATAATATACAGTAAGCATCAACATAGATTTACCAGCTTCACCTAGAATTACATTTTCTAGAGGATTAATTCACGTCACCTTGTTTGAAACGGGGCGACAGATGAAGAGAAGCGTAGCACGCCGGCAGCTTGCTGCAGGTGTCTCCACCTCACACCACTACGATCTACTGTAAGAAAGTAAACCTCAATGTATTCTGCCAGTATTCCCCAGAAGTTGCTTCTTGTATGTCAGGACCTTGCTTTGATTTGACATTATCAAAGAACTCAAAGTGAAATATATCTGACAAGGCCTGATATCAAAGAGATTTCAGCTCCATTCCTTTTTGACCACGCTCTGCGAGCGCTATTTTATTGGCAACTTTTCCGACAGATATGAGCCAGCATGTACTGAAAGATATACAGACGATTTTTGATTCATTCCCAGTTCTACAGCCATACATACCAATACATATTGACTGTGGTGTAGCAGTTTGTTCATCATAACAATTCAGTGGTAAATAAAAGCAGGTTTTCCCACCTCTTTTTAAGGAAATAGCCAATATTATAAAAATCGAGTGTATTTTTTGAGAAAAAACAAAAGTATTATTCGGTAAAAGCCACTATTCTTGGAAAGTCTGCAGCCATTTAAGTTCCCTTTAACTCTTATGCAAATAAATATGTTGAGATGAGTTTAGCTGGGTTTTCTTTTCCATTTTGTCATATGACAGAAAAGAGTATGCATTATTTTTCACTTATTTTGCTCTGCAAATTTCACAAATAAAGGTGCTGGAGATAATACAGTCATTTATATTTTATGAATGCATCAAAATTTGACATTTGCTTCCTTCAGATAAAAAAAAATGTTAACCATTGTGAATTAAAAAGCTTAATATATCAGGTCAAATCAGCCCGAATTAATTTGCTCGAATATTTTTCCCATCAGTTCCATTATAGTGGTAAAAACCTGTCCATGTGCCCAGTGTTGACAAGTCATTTCAAATTCCTGTCCCTGAAATGTTATGATATAGGATTTGGCATCACAGACTCATTTTACAGACAAAGACTAAATGAGAAGGCCTCCAAGCATTTCAGAACTTGATGGACACAAATTATGCAGCTCTCCAAACTCCCTTTGTGTTCCTTAATTGGAATTATAATGGAGTTTTTTTTTCCTTTACAAGCAGAGGTATTTTCTTAAAGTGGGGCTTTACAGTTATTCAAAATGGATATTAGCAAAAACACTCACCTTAATGCTTCCCTCCAGAGCTCCCCGTGTTTATTAATGGAGAAGGAATATATTAAGTGTATTTCCTCTCTCTCCTTGAAAACCACAAGCTTGGATCAGCTTAGGCTTAAAGTCGTGTACCTCTGCTTTTTACAGTCGAATCCAACCCCTGTAATGAGACAGCTCCACTCGTAGTCCTTTTGTACCTCACTACATTTGGTAATAACTGTTAAAACCTTTCTGACATGAAGTCAGAAGCTCGAAAGATTGCTCGAAACAGTGGCGTTAGGACTAAAGCCAAATTCCACAGAGCAATCAGTTGTTTTGTTTTACGCGTACAAACCATTTTTTGTATGTGTTACATCAGTGGAACTCAATTAACATCAATTTGTATCTTATCTCTACTCCTGCACGTTTATCTATTTGTTTTTTGCAACTATTTCTACTAATTCTGGTTCTAGCTCAAAATGCCAGACTTGAAATGATTGTATACGTTTGTACCGGTACTGCATATCTAAATAGGATGGTAACCCAGAGGCACGCAGGTGTTAACTCACAGCAGCAAGGCTTTCAAAACTGCCTCATGGCATTTTAGCCTAGCAGAGTAGTGCGGGGGGGGGGGGGAGGGAACTGGAAGAATGAGATAACACATACCCTAAGTGGAATACAAAACCTCAGCACTGTAACTACAGTAAACACTTTATCTCGCCGAGCCGCTTGAATGTCTAAAACACAAAATATTTTTTTTTTATTGTGCGAATACAAATCCTCCTCCTGCTGGACGCGGCGTACCAGAGGCCACTGTGAGAATATTCATCTTCTTTCTTCCCAGATCTCCTACAAGGCCGTGAGCTCCTTTGACCCTGAGCTGGACCTCTCCAACCAGAGTGGGAAAGTAGTGAAGCTGGGCAACGAGACCACCCACATGTTCACAGGGCTCTACCCGGGATCCACCTACTCCTTCACCCTGCGCGCTAGCACAGCCAAGGGTTACGGCCCCCCCGTCATCACCCAGTTCACCACCAAGATTTCAGGTCAGCGGTGTCAACTGCAAGGCTGGTTAGTGTGCGGGATGGGTGTGAATAGATGCACCGCTTACCGCTGCTTGAGGTCTTTCTGTCCAAATGTGTGGAAGCAAAATGGAACACTGCAATAGATAGAACTGTTTTTGCTTTCATCTGCTATATATGAGCCGTACCACTGAAACGGCTACACGTTTCGGTAAATTTATGCTTTTTGATGTGTCTATTATGATAGCATGGGAATTGTATTTTTTGTCATATAGCTTCAGATTTCTTTGCTGTAAACACAGTCTGGGAACTCGGCTCTTATTATCGTTCGTTCAGCCACTCTGAAGGGCGGACCGGTGTCGGTGTTTAACCGTGTTTGTCCCGCCCCTTCTTTACTGTGATTGGATGGTCCGTTGGCCGTGACGAGCGCAGCGTTAACAATGTTCTCGGTGACCGGGAAAGAAAACAACCTGAATGCTCAGAGCAGAATATACACTCAGCACCTCGTCAATCTGCTGATGATGATTAGTCATCATGATTAGTGGCAGAGCGTCATCCGGTTTTGGCGGACGCTGATTGGTTTAAATGAACCCGGAAACAATTCCCAACGGAGCGTGCCCAGACCCATATTCGCAGAGTGAAATTGTGTCTGGTTCGCACCAGGCTAAAGCTGAACGTCTCATTGTACAAGAAAAAAAAAGTTAAGCTCTTGCCCTTGACCAGAACTCAACTGTGTTAACTATGTGTTGTTAAAAAAAAAACTTTAAAAAAAAACCCCTCTCTGCTTGGTGTTGCTCCTCAGCTCCCTCCATGCCAGCATATGACCAAGAGACCTCCCTGAACCAGACGGACAGCACGGTCACCGTACTGCTAAAACCCGCCCAGAGCCGAGGTGCACCCGTCAGGTAGGCTTTTCACAAGGAGGACGGACACACACACACACACACACACACACACACACACACACACACACACACACACACACACACACACACACACACACACACACACACACACAGCACAGTGTGAAAACAACAAAAGAGCATATTCAAACACCAGAAACCACCATCACCGAGAAATAATTATCAAAGAGCGTGTTGTGTTTATCAATATCCCACCATGAAAGAAAGTTGCCAGGGAATTCAGCACCTTACTGCACTATCTGAGCTTTATTTGTTTGTGGATTTAGATCCCGTGAAAAAGAAGCCGAGCCTTTGAAGATGAGAACAAAGGCCGGTGCAGCCGAGGCTGGCTTCGGGATCTCTTCCCTTTACATGTCTTTTATGTAGCAGGCTGCCCACCCTGAGCCACCACGGGCTTCTGGGTGGGGGTGGGGGGGTGGGGATGTAGGAATTTTGCCGGCTTGATGCCGCCTTTATTAGTCATTATTAGGGAAGCAGTACAGCTGTTCTGTTTAAATGCCAAGCTGTCGGGCAAAAGTAAATGGTTCTAGTTTACGAGGGCCACTGCGGGCTTCTGGCAGGAGTTCACCTCGCTTCATCATCTTCTTCTCGTTGTTGTTCAGTTGTATTTGCTTGCTTGTGTTGGCTTACCTCAGCTCTGGAAGGAGGGAGAACCAGTTAGCCTGGCTGTGTTTAAAAGTAACAGATATCCCTCGTGTTAATTAGTGAGTTTTAGCAGCGCTGGCGGGTGGATGCAGTTTCATATTCAACACATTGTTTCTGTCTTTCTTGCTGTCCGTTGAGCTATTTCTTTATATCGGGGGATCTCCGACCGTTTATCTTCTGAGAGCTGCTTTTGACAAACTGAGCGTCCGAGATCCACTCGTGTTTATTAACATTTATTCACATAGCAGAGATCCACCCAAACCAGCTGAATAAGCTCCTTTTATGTAAACAATAATGAATAAATGAATACGCAACAGACACGTTTTGTATCACAACAGCTTAAATTCAACAGCATGTGAATGTTTTTTTCTTTCTTTTTCTGTATTTCTTTCTTTTAATTGAAGCTCACACTATTCACATCTGTGTTTATTACTTACTTTACTCGTCCTTATTTTCTGTCTGTCAACGTATCACTTTATCACTTAACATCCCTTCACATTCCCTTCATTTGTCGTTCACGTGCTTGTGTTATGCATTCAGTCTTTTCTTTACCTTTTAATTTGAAAAGTCGCGCATTCAGCCGACCTGCGTTGTAACTTTTATCTCCCACGCGCTCAGCGACACTCGCGTTATAGCGCTGACGCCGCCGTTGCTGTCTCTGCTGTGTTTCTGTCCTCTGATATCCGTGTGCCTCATTCGGAGCGGGTTCCCCCGCTCGTTCATCAATCGCCTTGATGGAATCGTTCCTTCGGACAGGTTGAAAAATAAGTAGATATAAAAATTTTTTAAAAAAAATGCTGAAACGGATCGCCAAATATACTTGGGCGGCCGTCCACATACCTGTGCGAAAGTCTTGTGTATGAAAAACACCGCATATTGTTAGAACCTTTCGCGAGCTACAAAGAAACGGGCGGCGAGCTACCGGCGCGGGTTGGAGACTTCGGCTTTAAATAGTTAGTAATCGCTTTGCTCGGGTGGCGCGGAGTGATAAAACGTTTGAACTAGCAGTCCCCAGCTCAAACTAAACTGGCAGAGGGAAGCCAGAACGAGATCCAGCTCCTGCCGCTCCCGTCGGATGGTTTGGATGGCGTCCGGCGGCACCAGGGGAAGGCACGAGGTTCGAGGCTTAAAGAAGAATCGAACGTACGACAGAAGTCTTTCTACCCTGTCTGAGCGCACAGAGGGAGGTGGTAAAGCGCATTGCGAACTGACCAATATTTTTTTAAAAGAAGGGTCTATTTTGAGAGTTGTGTTAATGACATTCTCGGGCTTTCAGCCGCCAGGAGTGGGTTAACCTCTTCATGTGAGGAGTGATAAACACTCGGGCTCGCTGTAAAACTCAATTTTACACTATCAACTCATCTGAGTCCTTTTAAAGATTAAAGCCTGGAGATCTTTAGTCAGGCTTGTCAACTCATGTTTACCGTACGTGCAGCTGCCCAGATAAATGCCCCCGCGCCGAACCGAGAGGCCTGAGCAAGAAAGACAGAGTGATAGGTTTTTAATTTTCTCTCAGGTACAATTCACAAGGCCTTACGCAGGCTGCCATTCTTTCAGTGGAGTAATTACCAAGACCTAATTATAATTAACAGTGGTTTGTGAATTGGAGCTTCCATTCATTAGCATGCTGGGGCTCCTCTTTTGTTTACCGTCGGACACCTCAGAAAAAGATGAAATAGATTTGTCTCCGGAGATTTTAGTTTGAGACCTTCATTCTGTGCAGTCGTGCTTTAAAACATCTTAAAAGTGGTGATTGTTATCTATATTCTAGATGAGGACACGCTCAGCTCTTGTTAATTATTAAACACTGAGAAAATCCGGTGTTTTGAAACAGACACTTAGTTTTAAGCATCATATATGTTTGATGAGTCTCAAGACAATCCATTAAAACAAATCTTCAGCAGAGTTCAGCAGATGGCAAAACTACACCTCCAAACTAATTGAGGCATCCTTTGATCACAGCAGCGCCTCTCCACATCTAAACTCCAGAGGTTTTCAGGTGCACATTCCTTTTCCCGCTTTCTCTCTCGCAGGACGTAAAGGCTGGCATGCTGCTGCCTTCAGGTGCACGCCCGATGTCTAGAAAAATATGAATTGCAAAAGAGAGGGAAGGGTGATGCAGGGCAGCAAACAGGAGAGATTATGATGCAGGTCCAAGACGAGATACTGGCAGTCTTTTTGAAGGTGTTTTCGGACCCCGTCCCTCCTCCCCAACCCACACCTCAAGTGACACATGGTGCCTTTGAACATTTAAGGTGACTATAAAGTAGACTCCGTTCAGAGGGAGTTGAGTGAGACGGTCTGTTGGGATCTGCTGTCTGGCCAATAACGATAAATGTAAATGTAGTCATCTGAATTTCCTCGGCTTAAAAGAAATAAATAATAACATCTCTAATCTTTTTTGGGGTTCGAGGGTTCAGATGCACGACTAAGTGACATTCAAAGTTAAGGCACATACAGTATACATACGTGTTTTTCGGAATCTTCAAGGATCTGCAGGACTGGAAAGAGTCCTTGAAGTCCCGAATTTTAAAACGGTCAGTTGAATATTGTTTGCATTTTGTTAACCAAAAACTTAGATTTCACCCCCAAAGTTAGACTTCATTTTGTTCTGCCGCTCGTGTTGCAAGGGCACCCATCACTTTTCTTAGAGTGATGGGTAACTCATTTTGAAATTGAACACTATATGAAATCAGTTTTTAAAGCCCCCTATGAAACAGGGATTTGACAAGGGATAGCACTGATCCACAGAACTACAGAGCAGAGCAGCACGAAGCTTGATTTGATAACCTAATCTTGCATGCTGATTGGGTTTAGGAGGTAATAGACCTCCAGACGTTTGAGTTTCCTACGGCAGATGTTTTGCTGTAATACAGGAAGGGGGAGATCACTGGCAGATCACACGATAGCTCCGGCTCAGAAAAAATAAGGCAAATCGAGACATAACAGACGACAAATGTCCATTTCCTTCCAGCTGCCTGCAGTCATGCTGAAGTCAAATCATATTTCAGATAGATCTGGGCAGACGTTGCCACTACTGAGGGAGGCAGTCAATTTTTCATTTGTGTAATTGCTAATCGGTATAACATTTCCAACTTGGATTTTGCTTCTAATCTCTGGGGACGACACGCGTTGTCGGGAACAATTTTTACCAGAGGGGACACTGTTTCTTTAAGAGGATTAGTGAACTGTCTATCAGTCATGTCGTGTTAAACTAATGTTTGCAATGGCCCCTCGTCAAGGCCAGAATACGCCTCCTCACTCCATAACATCAAAATAGATGTTTACATGCTTCTGCAGGAATAAATGATTTGAGATGCTTTCCTTATCATTCACAACACTAAATCAGCCCCTTCTCTTTTTCTGCCGTAACCTTTGCCTTGAGCAAGCTCACACATATGTACACAAACAGAAAAAAATGATAAAATACACCAGTTTTAGGAGCATATATTGAAGAAAGGGAGTTCCAGTATTGTGTTTCTACCCTGTAGCATCAGATTATCTGTATTTATCCATTGCCTGAAATCAGTTGTGATTTTCTACAGTCCTAAAATAAGTACCAACTTTCTTTGATCACAGCATAGCAAACGGTAATAGCTGTGCCTAAACGTGACACAACTCGGTGCTTTTTTTTACGATTTAATGGCAAATGTAATCTATGGCACCTTCTAATTTGTTTGCTTTATAGCTTCGTGGACACCAGGGAAATATAAGGAGGAGGAGGAAGACAGAGGCACGGAGGAGGATGCTGGGTCAGGAGAAGTGTGTTACTTACAACCGCTCTTAAATCAGACATATAGGCATACAGAGCCGACCGATTAGCATTAGAGAGAGAGAGAGAGAGACAGAGACAGTGATTGAAATGCTCCCCCATAACCCCTTCCCTCATCTGCTCAAACAGCCCGGAGTTCTCCCCCGATCAGCCCACATGAAAAATAAATCTGAGTTTCAGGTCACAATCCAGTCGATTCCGAGTCAATCCGCCATAATTGGTTGGCGTCACATGGCAGCAGAGCTGAAATCTATCGGGCAGCGAGGCTGGAGGAGGCCTAATTGGTGTCAGCTCAGGTTGCAGCGCTACTGCAGGAGTCCAGGTCTGCGCTGCCGGCCCCTGTGGTCGACCACTTTTAACAGCTTCCACCATTGTTCTGGCGCAGCGTCTCTCTTCATCGCCCTGTCTCGGCTTCTTGAAGATTTTAGCAGTTTTGGAATGAAATGTCTTTTTTTTTTTTTTTCTTTTTTTTTTTTAACTGTAGTCTCTTTTTAATCTGTTGTATCCATGTTATTAGTAGCTAACGCTCAACTGAGTCTGTTCACCATTTGCCTTGTAACAACATGTTTTGGGCATTTGCAACATAGCATACTGAAAATCTGAAAGTAAAAAGTAAATTTCCCAAAATATTATATTTAAGTTCGATTTGACCCATTTTAAATAATAAAATACAATTCTTGCAATGATCCCTGAAATATGGTGTAAGACGTTTGACAGTTGTCAGATATGTAATGGAGGCAGGATATTTTAGTTTATTTTCCACACTGACATCAGTACACAGAAATAGTAAACTTCACTGGGAATTATTACTTATTATTTCCATTATTTATATATGAATTTTTTTTAAAAATTTTTAGACTCACGAATAGAAGTATTTCCAATTTACCCCAAGAATCTTTTTCATGTTCATATTTAGTAAAAATATAATGACATATGTTCGTATACAAGCCAACGTATACGCATTAAACTCATTAAAGTACTGCTTACATAACAAGGTATCAATTGTAATGAAACAATAATATTGTGATATTACACTGAAAAATACTTTCTTATTAAGTACTTCTACTCTTGATACCAAGTCAATTTTATTGCCAATACTTTGACCAACCCTAAAACTGAAGTATTACCAACATAATAATGAATTAATTGACCATTAATGCAACAGTATTACACTGACATGGACCATTTTCCATAATGACTGGTGGTACTTTATCACATTAAGTAGTTTTTGTTCCTATGCTTTTACTCAAGTAACATTTTGAATGCAAAACTTTTACTTGTAATGGAGGGTTTATGCCTTGTGGCATAACTGCATTTACTTCAGGAACAGATCTGAATACATCTTCCATCATTAATATGAGCGCATGTATCTTGCAATTCCCCGGATTGATGTCAGATTAAAAGAAACATTAGCGACAGAGGATTTTTGTTCTCGTGATCAGAGCCGTTGTTGTTCATCTGCTGTTTGTTGTTTTTCGCATTGCTCATTCATGTCATACTCAATCAAGAAAATGACTAAATGACTCCGGCCTGTCAAAATGACTCATAATGTAAATTGTGAACTGAGCATGAGGTGATGAGGTGTCAGCTGCTCAGAGGAATGTTAACACACCAGCAGTAATGGCAGGAAAATGGAAAAAAAAATAGTGCAGTTTTGTATCACCAGTAGTGAACTCATCAGTCAATTTAGCACTTTAGAAACGGTTAAAGTGAAAAATAGTGTATGTTTTCAAACACTGCGCATGTTTCTTTAAATATTTGACAGGCATACAGCAACTTGCTGCTGAAAAATGTTTTAAGTAACAGCAGTCGAGCAGGTATTATTGTCTCCATCAGTTACAAAAGATGAACAAAGCATTCTCATTAAATTGCAAATTTATTGTGAGCTAGATTTGAGTTTCTTGGTGCGGTGAATATACTGTGGAAGAAAAAGCAGTGGTTTAGATTTCCGCATTACAGGAGTTCTTACCCTTGGAGCCTCATAGCCTAAAGCACTTGGTATTTTGCCTGAGGAAAGAAAAAACAGTTCTATTCATACTGTGTCTGTCATTAAGTCATAGCACAGCCACATCATCATATCAT
The DNA here is from genome assembly GCF_029030835.1 of Brachyistius frenatus. Taxonomy (NCBI): domain Eukaryota; kingdom Metazoa; phylum Chordata; class Actinopteri; family Embiotocidae; genus Brachyistius; species Brachyistius frenatus. The sequence goes on from NW_027210611.1 coordinate 6,334,269, forward strand.
AAGGAGCTACCCGGGGTGAGCCAGCTTTTGTTTTTGTTTCACTATGTGCAGATTAATTTGGGATATAAATACTAATATGGCTGAGCTGAGTCAGAGCAAAAACAAACACGGTTATTGTGGCCATAATGTCTTCTGGGAGTAACTGCTTTGTTATTTTTTATGATACAAATGTAGACAAAGGAAGCCCTTAATAGGCTATATCCTAAAATCCATCACACCTGACCAGTTGTATGATTGACAGCAGATATAATATTTAATACTGTACCGTCCCATTATACTTCACATCAGATCCACAGTGTTTCAGCCAAGGCTTCCATGCAGCCTAATCACTTATTTCTCTGCTGCTTTGCAGCTACTTAAGTGGCTCCCATGTACCGTCTCCACCTGCCCTTTGACCTCTGCTCTCAATAGGGGGACAGTAATTAAAGGCTGATTTCTCCTGCAGACTCTCAGCAGGATTAAATATTTCATCACCTCACAACCCACTGCTAAATAGGAGAGCTCTGAGGAATTGGGACACACCCACCAAGAGCAAAGGGGGGAGGGTTTTCTAATGACACTGCAAGCACCTTATGATAAACTATAGGGTTAAAGAGCACATGCTGTACACACAAGGGGATACTTAATCATCCAGTACCAACCGCCAGGAACAATTGATCATCTCCAGGGCTGTTTGCACTGCAACTACACAGTTTAAGAGTACAGTGAACCCTCGTTTATCGCGGGGGTTACGTTCCAAATAGAGACCGTGATAGGTGAAATCCGTGAAGTAGGAACCTTTATTTTTTTTACAATTATTATACAATGAAATACTCCATAATACATTGAAACCAAAGAACAAAACCTTTTTACAAGCCCAAGCATTTGTTTAACAAATAAAAGTACTGTATAAATGTGTTTTTTTTAACAAATAACTACTGTACTGTAAAATAATAATTTTAATCATCAATACGAACTGAAGGCTTCAAATTGCTGAGATCGGCACCGCCCCACTGCGACCCGAGTCATTGGATTAGAACGGGAGGAAATGAAAAATGATTATGAAAACAAATACAAAGTACAGTAGGACAAATAGTGACTCGTGTATTTCACTGCTCTTCTGACTGAGCCGCTGCATCCTGACTCCGCTCCGGAGCGGTTCTTTCTTCTAAAGCCGGCGGTGCAGGTGTGGTTTTTCGAGAGAAGAACATAGTTATCGGTAGTTGTTGTCGCTCTTTTTTCTTCTGGGCAAAAAGATTCTTATAAACCGACATGCCACCATCGATTATTTTTAATTTGGCAAGCTGTTTTACGTACGTGTACATATTAAACCGCAACGTTATTGACAAACAGGTAGAGAAGAAGCGGAGAGACTGTTTAGCCAATCAGAATGCAGAACACAATGCACGATGCAAATCCGTGAAGTAGCGAGACCGCGAAAAGTGAACCGCGTTATAGCGAGGGTTCACTGTACACCCACTACAGTGCAGATCCTTTTTTTTTTTTTTTTTTTTTTTTAAACAAGGATATTTATAAATTTTGTCCTGCTTCTTGTTGTAATAATGTGGTCTGAGGGAAAATGTTCATGGTCACTCGAGCTCTACATCCTGCCAGGCTCTACCCATTGTCATTTTTATATGGCACAGTACAATCGAATGATTAGATAGATAGAAATGCTTCACAATGATTAAAATGGTTGCACAACAGCCATATAATAAATCAAACTATTTAAAAAGAAACGTGTATACGAGAGCAATGTATATGTTTCATTTCTATAATATCTTTTTTGTAATGTATTCATATCAAGTTATAATAATACGTTTCTTTGGATTACTCTAAACATAATATTTTATAAATGTGCACTGGCAAGTTGTACTGTTAACAAACAAAAATTATATTTACATCTGTACCCTATTTACATATTTAAATTAACAGTGTGCATCTGGATGACGGGAAAATCAATCAATATTGGGTATCAATGCATGCAGAATGCATTGAGACTGTAACACGATCTGATTGGCCAGAACACGGCTGGAGGTTCTCGAACAGGTATAGATTCTCTGCCGTCTTTATATCAAGTTGACACTATGCCCCATCACTAAGTCTTCCCCTGCAAAACATGATGAAAGCCTTCCACGGCATTGACTTCAGACACGCCCATACAACTCAACTTTCCAATAAAGTCCAATTGCATTGCAGGTAGAGTCAGGAAAAAGTAACATTTTATTAATAGTAGGCACGAATGCATGGTTTGGATGTTATTTTCCAGAGAACAGGGTGCAAATGCACCCTTGGTGTTTCTCACCAAAACACACTGTGTATCTTTGAGGTCCGACAAACATAATGGATGTGTTTCCTACTTTTTCCAGCATCCATTCTTCGTTTTCCACTGCTTTTCAGTTTTGTTGCTGCCATCAACAATTAGTGGAATAACTTGAATATTTATTGCATGGATTGTATGACTGTGCTTACAAGGGGGCCACTTATCATTTGAAAACAGTGCTCTTTTTTGACACTTGTGGTCAAGAATTCCACAGAGTACCTTTAAATCATACAATGTGCAAATTTTTTGATTTGATTCTTAACATATGATCAAAAGAAATTATTAAACCGGAAATCCGTTTTCCATAACTGGAAAATCAGAGCACGTCCGGTCCCAGTCCAGTTCATTCATCCATTTGTTGAGCAGTCTACCTTTGCTCCATATTTCGTGGTAATAACTTGTTGTTTCCAAGGCTCTTTTGGAAATGGAACACTAGTTCCCAATCATGGCTGGTTATTCTCCGTGGCAGCTGTAAACAGACTCTTTGTCACTCAGCGACTCAATAGATTTACCAGGTGGATGCGTGATGCATACTAACATGAAGGTCTATAAGACAGTCAGTCTCCCCCTCGAGCTAAGTGGCCGGCTCAGAGACAATGTCATCTCTGTCAGAGGCACAGAGGGCTGCAGTTTTGATCTCGCTAGACACAAGGCTCGGACGGAGAGGAAATGGAGAGAGCCGTTAACCTTTTCAGTTGCTGAATAATGAAAAAGCAAATAACGTCGGGCCCCCATCGCGTGTCACCGCTCATATCTCTGGTGCTGTCTTTTGCAGTCTGTCCAGTTGAATTTATTTTGAAACATTTTTATTGATGATAGAAGTCTGATTTATTCATTCAAGTAAAAGACTGTGTTTGTCTCCATGTTTTTGAAATACACACTACACTGTATATTTCATTAATTATAGTATGACGTATAAATGTTTTAATGCATTTGTACCTTATTAAATTGCACAGATTCTTTCTTTCTTTTTCGTCAGTCTTTTTGTAGCCAAATGGTGCTAGTGGTAAAAGTTTTAACTTTTTCTACAGACAATGTACAGTATAACTGCTTGGCCCCATTTTCAGCACCGGTGAAGCTACGCTAGCTTTAAGCTTTCAGCTTAAATTCAAACATTTAAACACCGAAAGATTAAAAGTAGTTTTGAAAATGTTGACGTCTACCAGATATTATTTCTATACATTTAATCTCATTTTTTATATTATAGATGCAAAGAGAGTGTGTGAAAAGAGAAATATGCAGAAGACTAAACAATTCTGTGAGGAGCGCACACACATCAGGAGATTGCATACAGTTACTTTTATAATATTTGGAGATATATGTTGCAAAAATTCATACAATATTTTGGCCTGGCATAAGTTATCATGTAATTACTTAAACTTAAAAACTTTGAATGAATAATGCTGAAGTGGTAGGATGAGAAATCCAATACATTTCTTGTTCTCTCGTCTAAATAAAGAATCATTTCTAGAGACTTGGTTTACTCCGAGATTTGGAGCATTGCAACACGGATGTCCGTGCCATTCATAAGGAAACCATTTTTACACTTTGCAAAGCAAACTGGCAAAAACAGGAAACTGCCTTTATTGCCAACAGCTTTCTACAAGTGCCCGTTTGGCCCGTCTGAGTTTGGTAATTCTGTTTGTGTGTTGTGTTTGCAGTGCGTACCAGGTGGTGGTGGAGGAGGAACGTCCACGCAGAGCACGAGGCACAGCGGAAATCTTGCGCTGCTACCCGGTTCCCATTCACTTCCAGAATGCCACGCTCCTAAACTCGCAGTACTACTTCACCGCTCAGTTCCCTGCCGGCGGCATCCACTCGCCCCAACCCTTCACTGTGGGGGACAACAAGACCTACAACGGTTACTGGAACGCGCCGCTACTGCCGCAGAAGAGCTACAGCATCTACTACCAGGCTGTCAGCACAGCCAACGGGGTGGGTGTTTGTTAGTTCTATTCTAATCTTTTCGGTTTTTATTTTATTCAAGATGTTGAGTTACACTGAAGCTTTTTTTTTTTTTTTTTTTTTTGAACACTTAAGCTTGCACTTAAGTTTTTTTGAAAAATCAAATCAGTTCTTCTATATAAAAGGTCACCAAGTTCTGTACATTTACCTCAAACGCCTCTGAACGTTGCAGTTGAACTCGGTGTTGACAGTCTGACCCTGAAGGACGGATTCACCCGTCTTGTGCTTTCTTCAGTCTTCAGCAGTGACGTTCTGCCGCTCAAAACACCTCACCTGGCTCATTCCTTCATTGTTGTAGATTTTCCGATGCGTTTCAATAGACTTTGTTGCTGATTTCCCGAGTTTGACACAAAGGTCGACGTGCTAATGTCCATGGAGAAATTGCAAATGCGCACACACCAGTTCTTACACAAATACGTGTAACGCAGGTGCAGTTGTTGATCAAGCAACGGAACTTGGAACAGAAAAGTTATTGCTTCTGCTCTGTGCATGTCACTGTGGATCTGAATACTTCTTCTACCACTTCTTACAACCGAAGAATAATAACAAAGGTGACAAAACAAAATGAAACACAAAGAAAACAAATCAAAAAATTTAAAGTCCAACTCCCTCCACATTGTGTTTGTTGCCAATTTACAGTTCACTCAGCAATTAGCTAACTAGATTAGCATAACTGAGAAGAGGACTAATTTGCATCTTAATTTAATCAACTACAGGCAGTGAAAATCAAACTGATACATTTAATTTGAAACTGGATGTAAGTTGTGAAAATAATCGTTAAGACTCATTGTAACAATACTGTACCACTTTGTCAAAGCGCACGTTACTTATTAAATCCTACACGTATCCACATCATGAGCAAAATGTAAATATTAGCTTGAGTGAAAGTATGACTGACAGATTCACTGATGAGGTGACTTGAAGGAACTGAAGTGCAGAGACCAGACTTGCCTGACAACACAGTAGCTGCTCACAAAGGCAGACACATGCATGAGATAGCTGAATTTCACGCGGCCTCTGACAGATGTGGCAGCACTCTTGTGGGGTGCAGCAGCAGCAGCAGCAGTGTCTGCAGCCTTAATAGGCTACAGCGGGGTCAGGCTTTCGAATGCAGAGCTCGACGCCGTGACACGTTCTCTCCCTCCATTACCGCGGCCCCCGTTCTTCTGCCTGTTCTAATGGAGCTTTATGCCAAACGCCAGACAAGCCTTTGATCAACGGCGTTTAGGAGAGGCGCTCGTCCCAGCGGCGGCTAAGTATGGGAGGCAGGGAACAACAATGGGGTTACCGATCGTGCAGGTCGCAGGCTTCTGTCATCGAGTGGCACTTGGCAGGGCCGTCCCTCCGCGGGGGCCACGGGCTAGACAGCTCGATGGCACAAGAACCTCGCAGATTGTGGTCCTGAATGAGAATCGCCGTAAACAGCCCTCCTTGAGATCCGCCGTCACGTCTTCAAGGGAGGCGATACGTATAACACGTGAGGCAGGGCTGAATCCAATTAGCAAGTTCTGCTCCTGAGAGTGAAGCATTGGCAGTCTGAAGCCTTCCGGGGTCGAATCAGTGAGTAATATCAATTGGCTGATGGTGTTTGTCTTTGAACAAACAATATAAAAGAGCCTGTGTTGACACAGCATAAAGCTCCGTCTCGGTAATGGAGACATTTCTGACATTATTATTTTAACATTGTATCTTGAATGGCCAAATGCTGTCTTTTATGAAGCCTTCACTGTCAATACACGGTCCTGCAAGCCTTAATTGATGTCTAATGATGTGCTATGATTTGTTTGGGCTTTTTATAAACAAAATTAGCACTTAGAGGAGGTGTGTGCCATCCATACCTAGAATTTCTTTCAGCCTTCTTCTCAAATAAAAAAATCTAAATATGACTTATTGTAACCTTACCTTGAATAAAAGGACCATACGACAGCTTAAAAGCTGCAGTAATGGGAAATGCACATGCACCCAGGATCACATGAATGTTTTTTTTATTTCCTCCTCCTCCTCTTTTCTTCAATAAGCCTGTCATGGCCTCTGAATGTTTTTTCCTCTCCCATGTGTGTTCGTTGCTCATTGGACAGCTTGGCTGGGACAAACACAGGGACACAGCACTCATGTCTTTTGTGCTGTATTACTCATTGCCTCCCTGTTCCTGCCTGTGTCCTTTTCTTTTTTTTTTCTTTTTTTTCCTGTTGTTGACAACAAACTTCATTGCCAACAGTGAGAGCGGTGTTTTTTCTTTTTTTTTTTGTATGTTGTTGAAGGCTGTTGTCAGAGCTGAAAGTCCCATTACATATTCAGAAAGTCTCCCTGACGTGTCGTTTTGAAGCCCCTGCATGCCGGGCTGGTGTCGCTTGTCACAGGGCTCTGCTTTTTTCCACAGTGGCTGACCACCTTGAGCCGCAAGCTGCCGACAGATCGCTGTTGGCTGACAAATCAGCAGCTCAGCACCGCTAATCTGTGCTGTGGGCCCTCTCGCTTAACTGCGTTTTGTGTCACAGTCGTTGAGCTCAACAGATGATAGGGGACAGCATGGACCTGGCCACGCTGCTCTGTTGTAACCGACGGGTTCTCAAATAGGTGTTGCTGTCGACATAAGTGTATCTTTGCGTGTTTGTGTGTGTTTTATAATAACCTCTGATCTTCTTCTTTTTTTCTTTTTTTTTCTTTTCCCCTTCCTTTTTCTTTATCTGTTTGTGCAGGAGACCAAAATCGACTGCGTTCGAGTTGCAACCAAAGGTACGAAGGTGTTTGCCACATGTGGTTCCTGACGTCGGTCGCATTTGGGTTTCTGAGAACTAACAAAATTAACTTTTTAAATGAGCCGCTAAAAATGAAATCGCATGCTAGTCTCGCACAGGAGGTTTGTCTGACAAGACAAAACTCTCATGTAGTTTTCGCATAAATTTGGTCAATATATCGATCCCGAACATGTGTTTTTCCGTGACTGGGAAAGCAGCCCGTGTGCCGGCCGAGGTCTGTAGGTACTTAGCTATGCTGCTTGAACGTCCGGCTGCACACATTAAGGGGCGAGGGAGCCAAAGCGCCATTGATCCGGGAGCAGAATTGATAAGGCCAGAGGGAGCCGCAGTCACACTCCGTCGTGGGCCGTGGGAGGTCCTCTCACATGCCCTGACGCTCTCCTGCACTGTGTAGTTTGCTAGCAGCTCCACTATAGATTTCCAGTGGAGCTCTAAATGTCTCCATTTACGTGGCTGAAGTCAGATATTAGAAGTGGAAGGGATTATAGATTCAGTTTATCACCTAATGGTATACATTTTAGTGCACCACATTAGAAACAAAGATATTAACCTGTTTGAAATGATTGTAAAATCCTTTCTAATGCTGTTTCTCTGCCTCAGTGTTGCATGATGATGTTTGGAAATGTTGGTATGGCTGTTTTCAGCTTCAGTGTGGCCTCTCTCTTTGTCTCTTTTTTTGTTTTGTTTTGTTCACTGCATGCCGTCTTGGATCCACTGACTATAATCAGCCGCCATACTCGTGACCCAGCTCACGACTCCGTACATCCGCATCGCCCCGGCGGCCGGCGACAACCAACTAACAGGTCAGACCCGCAGCTTTCTCCGTGATTCAACGTGTTCAATGTGTCGGCCATACTCGCAACTCCTCCAACAGGAAAATAAACAAACAAGTGGAATGCTGCATGTGTGCGATTTTTGTTTATTGTCTTGCATATTTGCATACAGTCATTATGATTAAATCAAAGAATTGCAGACTTTGTCTTCTGCCTTCATCTTCCTCAGAATTACCGGACATGAAAGACCTGTTTGAGGTGCGATTGTCATTTGATGTGTCAATGTCGGAGATTTTTTTTGACAGGAGTTAATCCCCTTTCATGAATATTTCTCATTATTTCTTGGAGATTAAATGCGAGTTGGTGTTGGTTGTTGAAGGTGTGACAACTGTAAACACACAAAAAGGGACGCTGAAGTGTAGCTGTTCGAATTCTGCTCAGTTTCTCCTTGTTGTGCACGAATCCTCCAGCTCTCTCAGGCTTGAATGGAAAAATAGTGACTGGTGGCGGCGAACGTGCAGCGCTCACAGCTTAAATGGGGGATTTGACACTGACAGCATGTCTGTAAGATTAGCCTGTAACAATACGTCGGGTCAAAATCAGCTCCATCAGTTTCAGACACGATGATGTCACCGGTCTTCAAATCCTCCGCCGCTCTGCCTTTTAAAAACGTATATTTTTAAATAAAGGCGGCTGAGGGTTTTTGATAACGGCCTCGTAGGTGCAAGAACAATATGTCACCAGCAGCCCTGGATGGATATTTTACCTTTTTGATAGGGAGGGAGAGAAAATGGCAATACTGAAGAGAGAAGGAAGATTTGTCTGACATAACAATTTATCATTCTAAATTTACCTGTGCTGACAAGGAGTAATGGTGTTGTTCAGGTGGACAGTTGTGATTCCAGCAGCGTTGCCTTCTCTCTGAGTGCTTCTTATCACTTCCTAAAGACCAGATGCTGTTAAAACAAGCTGCATCCCCACGCCCCCACCCCCTCTCTCTCTTTGTGCCTCTCATTGTTCGGCTATCTCCTTTTTCCGGGACGATATTTAATGTTTTTTGGTTATTTCAGGCATTTTTATCTTTCTGGGTATTATCTTTCTCGCCCTGCATCCTACTTTTTTTTTCGACAAGCCTGGCTACAATTTGCCCCAAATGTGATTAACCAAGGGTAAAGATGGTATGCACTTATCTCTCTCAGTGCAGCTTGATCCACAGAGTGCTGATGTCCACTGAGGACAGAACTAAAGGTGGACAAAAGGGAGCTACTTACTTTTAGAATAAGTCTTACTCTCGGCCAATAAATGTGTATTTATGCTGATGATCCATGGAATATCAGTGTGCTTATTAGTCAATGAGAGGAAAATACTGAATATATAGATGTGTATGCTGCGTTTTAGTTCATGCAAAACAACAGTAAATGGTCATTGATTCATAGGCCGTGTTTGATCCTTACGCGTCGTGATGTTTTTCAGGTGCAGCCACTCACAAACCCGACGCAGTGGAGCCGGAGAAACAAACAGACCACACGGTGAAGATCGCGGGGGTCATCGCCGGCATCCTCCTCTTCGTCATCATCTTCTTAGGAGTGGTCCTCCTCATGAAGAAAAGGTACGTCGTCTTCCTCTTACTCGTTGAAATACTATTTCAGAACTTAACTTGCAGAAGTGCTCACAGACAAGTCGTTTCTGTTTTTATCATTTTGTGTGTTTCTCCCTCAAACGGTAGCATTGTCAGCGTCGTGGTAAATAATTAATTTGATTATGTTGATACGCCCCATTAAGGCTGTTTACAGCCATGAGATACAGTGTGCCATGAAAAATTAATCCATTTCTACGGCACCCTCAAACAAATGTGCAGCGCTTCAGTGACATTGGAATGGAATAGAGAGAAGAGAAAAAAAAAATGCTATTGAGGCTTGTGGTATGGAGAGAGAGGTGGGTGGGGGAGATAAGAAAGAAAATATGATGAAAGGCTCAAAAAGGAAAGAGGATGACCGCATAGCTGAAGGCTAAGTTTACATTAGCCCTGGACCCCATGCTGGAGAGAGGTCTTCTGTACATATCCCAGCAATCAGAGGAGCTAAAGCTCAGCAAATATCAACCCCCGTTTTGTCCACAGCAAGGTTTGAAATAACACAATTTCAGTTTGTGCAGAGATTTCTTTGGCAGATAATAGTTGGTTTCCTGCAGTATCTTTATTATGAAGTGCAACAACAACAAAAAAAACAAAAACAAAAAAAACAAAACATTCCCCAGAGAAACTGGTATGTATTAGGTGTAATTTGTTCTTTAATATTTAATCGCATGTCTTGAATTAAGTGTAAAGGTCAGTACAGTCGTGCAAGTAAGAGACAGCTGAGTGGGAAGGCATAGTTGTGTGCTAATATAATCACAGAGTTCCATGTTTATTTTTGACAGTAATATAAGATTCCTCATTTTCCCCCAGCAGGGCCTGTCTGTGTAGCACAGCAATCAGTGGGTGGGTGTGAAAATCAGCACACAGTAATGGAATTGTTTTCAATTAGCCTTAATCAAACCAGAGATGGAGACGACTTCATTGGTCGAATTTTGTGTAATTTACTGTTACCAACAGGGACTCTAGAGTTGTGTTTAGACATTCAAACCGCTCATTAAGTTTCCACCTCGGAGGTCAAATATGGTAATTTTGTATAGGTGTATAAAATTACGTGTTCACAAAAGGGGGTTTTTAGGGACAGCGCGGTTGCCTCCGATTCGCCATCACATTGCTGTCGATCGATTTGACGAGAGAGTTTTTCGACCGTACTGTACTGAGACCCCCCCCCCTTACAAAGCATGACATGACTCCAAGCGATCACCTTTGCCCTCACGATCACTAGTTTACCTCCACGTATGCCACCATATCTGATTTTGTTCATTTCTACTCTTTTTTCAAACATTAATATATTTTTACTTTTTCTTTCCTTTTCATTCCATCCCCTCCCCCCCTCCTCCACTGCTTAAATCCTACCACCACCCCACTCGGCAGAAGAACCTATCACTCCTACACTTACTACCTGTAAGTAACCACTTTGTGTAATGTTAGTGCCATGCTTCTCACCCACACGCTGTTTCCCTCCCCCCCGTTGCATGCAAAGAGCCATGTCATCCTCCTCCCGCCCAGAGCTATTACAGAGGCCACAACTGTAATCTCTGCCGGAGGAGCGGAGGACGCCACTCCAATGCATCTCCACACGATGAGCACATCATACTGTATGTCACATTGGCACGGCTTCTGATGAAAAGCAGATAGACGCAGCTACACCCCCGCAAAAATAAACCTGCCACTGAAATGTTATTGCAGACATAATTTCTGCTCGACTTTTAAGGAGTTTGTTTATCAAATGATGAACTAAACTGTCTTAATGATTGTACGGCTGCCAAGCTCATCTTACGAAAGGAGGAGAGGAAAAAAAAAAAAAAAAAAATCAATCCGGCAACTACTGCATTTTTACTGAGTGTGAATTTTTTATTTGCCTCCGATGATTTCATCTCTGTTGACTTGTCAATTTTTTTTGAAGTGCCTTTCGCAGCGCATCTGCGCTTCAGTTGTGCCTGGAACTTCAATGAGTTAGTCCAAATATTCCACTTTTCTATATACTCTGCAAATGCTGAAATGCAATCAATAACTCTACGTAGGATTAACCAGACCTATATTACCCTGAAAATTGAAGCATGTGTTAACTTGTTGACCTCATCAATTTGGCTCCATGTGCATGTGATAATTTGTAGTTTTTCTCCACTCTTCTCCATCAAGCTTCTGTCATCAAACCATTTGTTTTTTCTTCCCTTCCCTTTTCTTATTTGTTTATTTATTTATTTGACCCCCCCGGCATGAGTTATTGCACGTCCATCCCATTGATTCTATGGTGATGGTGGAGTTGTGTCTTTAGCTGACAAGATGTTTGCATCGCTACCAAACGAGCTGATGTGATCACAGAGTAACCTCTTTTCTATTTCGACATCATAAAACAATCGCCGCAGCACCGCTTTATTCGCTCTTAATATAACAGATGATTCCGCATCACGCCGCTGAATGGTAAAGCAGCTTATTCCGCAGCTCTGCCTTCCCCCTGCTGTAGCTCACAGGCTCCCTCCGTACGCTCTTTGTGATGGATGCCGACTAATCTGTCTTGAGATGACTGTGATCAGAGAAGAGAATGGAAGCTGCCTCACATCAAAGAACATCTCAGAATACACCTGGAGATAATACTACTCTGAATACTCTGCGTGTCACTCATATTAGATCACAGCTGTCTTGAATGGAAAGCCCCAGTGATTTAGAGCAGTGGTGTCTTCAAAAAGCCGAGCGCGCTCGCAGTGGCCCAGCCGAGCAGGGAAAGATCGGTTGTCAGTAAAATAATTAAAATAGCAGTTTTGTGTTGTTGTTGTTTTTTTGTGGTTATTTTATTGTTGCATACTGTACATATGTTGATTTCCTGGTTTAAAGCAGGAGGAGTAATGCTTATTGTACCAAAACAACCAAAAATGAGTGCTTAAGGTTGATGCAAAAATTACAGTATTGTCTAATTTTATGAGTAATGCTCGTGATTTTTGACTTTGTGTTAATTGGCAGGTTTTAACGAGATGACCTATATCAAAGGCTTTACAAAGTCCAACCGTCCAATTTTTGTCCGTACTCTTGCATCAAAATGAATTGGGAGGGGAGAGATGCGGGTTTGCTTTAACAATTTGAAGAAAAAAAAGAGGAGGGAGAGGGCTGACGGATGCTGGGACTCCCCTCCAAAGCTGTCAAGATAACAATATGATGTGCAGTTAGTGAAGATGAAGGATTAATGATGCCCTTGGGGAAAAATATGCCACGATGGCAGCAAATACGAACAGATAACAAAAATGCACTTGTGGAAATAAACAAGACCGGAGAAAATTAGGGTTGAACGGATGTATTAAAATGGATAGAAAACCTTTCATGATCCCCCCCCCCCTCCTTTAACATCCTTTAACTCTTTTTAACAGTATCAATGTAACCAGTGACACTCCCGTCTGTTAAATTACTATGATGAAATATCTAAACAGCAAAAAGCCCGGTGACGTTTTTGAGCCAGATGCCTATTTGAAGGATTTATTCATGAATAGCCAGAGGGTGTCTACATTATTTCTACATTATTTCAAAGGGTACAATTCACTTCACAACAAGTTTAACTATTGTCTGACTGATTTGTATTCACCCAGTCTTCTGCTATTGCTGTTTGACTTCATGTATGGATGTGTAACACGATGCAAACTAATAATTTATGTCGGGGTAATGCAAACAATATCTCGCATCTCATTTTCATCTGTCGTGGTTTGTTGGAGTAAATACAAAAGAATAAGGACATAATAATAACGTTTCAGTCAAATACAATATGTTCAAGGCTTTCATTAGTCAAATTGAAGGAGTTCTCTGAGGCCACTAAGGTGTGATACAACATTGTAACATTTATTCACATAGCTGAGCTCCACCAAACCAGCTGAAAAAGCTTCTTTTATGTGGAAAAATAACAAATTGATACTCAACACACGCATACTAAACCTGTAGCTTGCGAGCTAGCGGTTAGAGACCCCTGGTCTAAAATGGTGTTGGAGAGAGTATATGTCCAAGGCTAATAAGACAACTCTCCCATCATCTGTTAATATCTCTTTGTTGTCATACGTGGAAGACGCTCTGGTGGAACCGCAACACGAGCAAGAAAAGTGCAGATGCATGTTAGCTCATTGGAAAAACCCAGATTTGCACTTTCGGGTGTTTTAGACAGAAGCTAAAAATGTCGCCCTGGAGGTGTTTCGCGCCTTACTGTACTACTCTGCTCCTCGGGGGTGTCAAAGCTCAGCTCACAAGCAAATATAACTAATGTGTTACATATTGTCAAATGAATTATTGCCAGCATATTTCAGCCTCTCTCCTACAGAACATTCTCTTAAGTTCATCTGCAGTCCTGATGACAACCCTGTTGCCAGCCATGAGCTTACCACACCTCTATGATTGATGAAAGCCATTAATGCTCTCATGCATTCATCAAAGTCTTTTAAAGGCATGAGAACATCCCGCAGTTGCCAAAATATGCACTCTAGGTATATTGCCAGTGGTGGCTGCGAGAGCTAGCACGCAAGCACAACATCAGTCAGAGCGTTCATTAGGGATGCGGTTACATGTGTGATCAAATATATGACCGTTCTTTAATCAGGTGGCCGTACCGGCCACTGTGCCCGCTGCTGCTGGGGACATGAGAGATCAATTGGTGCGGGGCAAAGGTTGGGATTGGGTCTTTATTCCCGGGAGAGGTGGATTCATCCATCAAGCAGCAGGCCAGTTAAATAAAAACACGCTTACTGTGTCGCTGCGGCGGATGTTTCAGGCCTCGTCTCATGATCCCCGAACCTCTCGTATGTGATCTGACTCTGTAGATGTATTCAGTATGATTAGCCAGGTCTCTCTTTATTAAGAAGAGGAGGATCGAACTGAATCTTTCAATAGTAAACCTATAAATATAAAGTAAAAAAAAAAAAGATTGTACACACAACTTAGGAAAGTTTTTAATTTAACTCGGGGGGGGAAAAAAAATCGCAAGACATAAAATTCTGGATTTAACATGTAAGATACTAATAAATACTTGTTTGCAAGGGAAGTGACCTCGGACACACATCTGTTTTCTTTGACCACTTGCTAATCGTGATGTCACTGTTTTGATGCTGAAATTTCAGCGACATAAAAGCTTGCACTGCACTTTAATTTGCATAGAATCCTTATATTGATTTCTTTGTTTAAAATTGCACTCGTCCATTTTGTTCCATTACGGTTGGATTAAATCCAATGTGAACGAGGTTGCTGCTAATAACAAGATGAAAGAGGAATCACCCGATTCTGCAGTTCCCTTCAGCTCTATCGAGCAGTTTAGTGTTTTTCAGCCCGTTGTTTTGGTTTTCCTCCTTAAACTTCCCCGCTTCACATTTCACACCTGTGCCTCTGTCAAACAGCATATCAATTTAGCAGCTAACCTATGAACATGATATGATAGCGCAGTTAGCATTTAAAGAGATAGATTTTTTTTTTTTTTTTTGCACACAAGTTGTAGAAGAACAAAGTAGAACTAAAAGGAGTCTGACAAAACTCTGTTTGACTATAAAAAAAAATATATTTTTTCAATACATACCGACAGTTTAATGTCCTATAATGGCCTGAATCTGTTTCTCTCCAGAACAATATAAAATACAGTAGCAAAGAGAGTGTGATTATATTGAAATATAATGATTAATATATGATATATATATATGATAAGAAGTTGTGTTTGCACCATATATCCATTAATGATCTCGGTCTATAAATAGTGGCGCTAGGTGTGTTGTTTACCTGGTATTTTATCACATCAGCTCATAGAAAGTAATTTCATTCAGGAGTGACATGTTCCATTTCCATCTGGCAGGAGGCCACTTATATCATAAATCCCTTAAGGTATACATGTATTGCATGATTTTTTTTTTATTATTATTTTTTTTTAAGAAAACCTGCCATAATTTACCAAACGGAGAGGAAAAAAATAAATAAATAAAATAGAACCAGACTGTTGGTTTAACTTTTACCACTATTTGTTTCAATTTTTTATTAAAAACCCCAAAAGACACATGTAGAGGCATGAAAATCAATAATCCAATTCCTTATAAATCTAATTTTTCATTATCATCCCCGTTGCACTCGGTGTCAGAATAGGAAGCCCTACTAAATGTACAATGTGTAACACAATGTGCTCAGGGCAAACACCTTCATTAAACCTTACAAGTCGAACATGCAGCAAGAATCACATTAATTGGTACAAGCCTTGCAGACTTTTGCACCTACAAGCTGTGCATGTTGATGAGGGAGGGGAAAGAGGAAGAGCGCCTCAAGCAGGCCAAAGGGATGCCATGCATGGAATGATATAGTTTAAATGGATTCAGTTTAAAACCGTGTGTCACTTACAAAACATCTGCTGGTAACAGTGGTGGCAGAATATAAACAGTAACATTGCAATTGTAGGAAGACAACTTCAATACAGGTTTCGATGTGAAGGTAAATGTTCATTGTTGCGATCGTGATGAAGATTTTTCTTCTGACTTGACGAGCATCTTTCAGTATGTTTTTTTAATAACTAAAAATCAAAAAAATAATGAGCAAGTGATATATTTTGCACAGGCACATGGTTTTAGAAACAAAATTTAAAAATTCAGTTGATGGTCACTTTATAATGTACACTCATACAATCTAATGCAAATCAACAGCTTAGCCATAAATGTAACTTAACGTGTTTATAATCATCCGTTTTTGGTGACATTGTCAGAAATATGTAAATGTCATTGTATGTTTAGTATCAATATCAAAAGGAAAGGTGGCCTTAAACTAATTTTTGTCCTCCCCTTTACATACATTACAGGGTCAGCATATTAGAAATACATTAATATATATATATATAATGGAGTCAAGTACAACAACACTATGAACGATGGCCTGTCTAAATTATAATTCAATTAACGCCACCAAGACAGAGTAAAAACTAAACGGAACATTAATAGACACCGTAAAAGTAGGTTTGATGGGCAAACAGTTGCTTTGGATTGCATTACATTGTACCAGTGTATCTAATAAAGTGGCCTCAGAGGCTACAGTCCATGTCAATATTCAACTTAATTCAGCTCCACATCCTACTTTAGTTTTTCTTTTTAAAGTGCAATTTATTTCTGTCTCTGAATAGATCCACTCAAAATTAATAAAACTATGAAGGACACCTTTTATTCTATTGTTTAAAAACAAGTGCTTTAAAAAGTGTCTACAGAATGGCTCCTTCAGAACCCGTTTGTATCTGCTGTTTCTGCATCTACACGTACACGGGTGGATGTCCGTATATGGCAGATAACATCCTGGAGGTTTTTTTTTTAAAGATGGAGAGAAGTTTGAAATGAGACACAGAACAAACAACGACTGAAATGCCCACACTGGGTAAATCAAAGATGCTTCTGTTGCCCCTCCCAGCTGGAAGTCAGTCAACTAACACGCACACATGCACTGACGGATGTGTGCAGATCCTTTAATGAAGCCGTCTTTGTCCCAATGTCACGAGGTTTAGGCTGAAATCAGGCCCACCATGCTGAGCTTGAGGTTTTGAAGCTCGTTTCAGAAGTCGCGGCAGCGTCACCTCCCACAGAACCGACATTCTGGCGAACACGTGCAGACACACAATCCGTGCAGCTTCCTCTTTTATTGCAGCTGAACTCATGGAGCCTGGAGCCCCTGCTCCCTTAGATCCTAGACGCGCCAGCCCTGTCATGTACTGAACTGCAGACAAGGTCTCTAATGAGAGTTGCCTAATATAGTTACCTGGAGTGTTTGCTCAGTCTTTACTTCTAGAAACACCTCTGACATCTGTCTGTCTTGTCGCCCTTCATGTACACCTTCAATGCTTTGCTGTGATTTTTATTGTCAGGCATGCCTGCAAGCAAACGACTTCTATACATTTTTTTGTGTTGGGCTCTTTCCATGTGCAGCTTCGCACTAACTATCTGGGGATGTAATAAATAGTCGCATTCATCAACACGCACAAACACTACTGTACACTTCCTTGTATTATCTCGCTTGGCATATCACACCCAGTAATATAGTCATCTATCATTAAATTTTCCTCTCTTACAAATGAGGAAAGAATAGCATGCCAATTAATCTTCATCTAACACCCACGGTGCCTTGCAAACATCCCAGTATTGCCGGTGCTTTACTCATTTTGGCGCTGGTGTCTGTGCAGCCTCGTTTATCTTTGACGCTCGCGCGTTCGACTGCTACGCCGGCCAGGAAAGCGGAAATCCAGACGCAGGAATAAGAAGAGTGATACTGTATTAAAACCGGGATTATGGTTGTTCTCAATAGTCGTCTCCATGAGTGCACACAGTGCTGAATCAGTCTGAATATTGCCTTTGGGTACATACCCCCCCCGCCATCCTTCCCCTCCTCGCTCCTCCTTATTACAAAACGAAGCTATAACGGAGAGAAGAGACAAGATTACCATTTTGTTTGCCGCTCTAATTGCAGATTAAAGACAAAAAGTGGGTCCGGCAGACAACAAAATGTCACTAGTTTGTCACTTTGCTTTCTGAGGAACGGATCCACTATTAGCCTCACGTTGCGGCCTTCAGAGCAAATGACTGTTTGAAGGCAGCGGGGGACTGTTGCCATATGGCACAAGACGGCGACGAAATTGAATAAACAGAGGAGATTTGCGAAAACAAAGCAGCAGGAGTGCATCATTAGACAGCAGTTGTCCGTGAGAGAGACTGCAATTCAAATAGGCGGAGGGGTCACGCAGAGAGTAACAAAGTGCGAGGATCAGTGCGAGGGCTGCCATAGTTAATTTTTACACCGCTCACTCCCCTCCAGCTACAGAGCAGTGGCAGGCACCAGATAGGGCTGCTGCTACAGTATGTTCCCACTCTCAAGCTGTTTGCCATTCATCTGCAGTGCAACTTCTGAGGAACTAGGAAACTCGTCAACGTGATAATGCGATGCGTTGTTTTATTTGCCACCATGGGGAATTAACTTCTGTCTTCAGGAGGTCAAAGGTCGGGGTCAGTTTCAGAGCGCACTCGGAGGCTCGCTTGGGATACTTCTGCAGGGTCAGTGGTCACTGGCTCTCACTCCAAAATAAAGTTTCCAAGTCTGTAAGAGTTCTCAGTTGTTGTCCTAAATTCACAAGTCGAAGTCGTAGAAAATCAACGTTGCAGCAAATGTCGTTCTTACTTTTCGCTGTAAATTCAGTGAATGCCACAGTTCAGCCTTTTTTCAGAGAGTTTGGAAAATCAGGTGGAAATATTTAAAACAAGACGTATGGTCATAGAAATAACAGGAATAAAATGCACTCACATTCACATAAACAGAAAAACCACAAATGCATACATAAATACAGATGAATTATAGGAAAAGTGAAAAAAAAAATTGACGAAAAGTTAATTGGTCACATCAAAGTTTATTTATTAATGTCTATGTTGTACAAATCAATAGCATAACAAAGTGTTTCATAAGTATTTAAAAATTAAGAAAAATTGAAGGTCAACACCAGCTTCAACAAATGGCATTACAACTGAATCAAAACGATGAGACTCAAGGTCACTCCTGTCCTGCCTCTCCCTTGTCAATCACTCCAAACCAGGCCTGTCAATCAAACCAGTCACGTCCCCAAACGTACCTCTCTCTGAAACCTGTTATCTACTTCATTCTGGAATTATTTTTCAAATGAACACCAGGCCACTGATCAGGAGGAGTGAATTTAGCGACTGTCATCATAATGATGAGCCGGAAAAATTAGTATTTTTCTTAGTGCACTTGAGGCTTTTTGAATATGAGTATATTGGAGATTTTTTTTTTGGAGCTAGCACATTGGTATTACTCTTTAAGGCATGTTAAGAGCATCTTTAATGTTTCTTTGTTGTTGTTTCGTTTGTGTTTGGTTTAAATGCATGTGGTGTTGGATAAATTGCAATTCGATGGCAGTCTATCCGATACCTGCTGAGAGATTTCAGCTAAAAAACACAGATATGAACCTCATTGTAGCACTGAATGTAAGAGATGTCAAAGGTTCACCGAACTCGATAGGATTCATCCTGTGGGGAACATGAATTTCTTCACATTATCTATGGAGGTCATATACTTCAGTCAGGGCCAAAGTGGTGAACCATCTGACCTTCAAGCCATGCAAACAACAGCATCAATAAAAAATGATCCTCTGTACAAGACACTGTTTAAAACAGGAAGGCCTTTTAAGAGCCTGGAGTGATAACAGGAAAAGCTTAAGACCCTTAGCTTTGTGTTTTAACCAGAGGACAGGCAACAATCTCTGGCCAAGACCGAAAAGTCCTACTAAAGTAAAGGAGTATTCTTGAATCTGATGGTATTTGATCATGGGTCAAATATTGAGGCCAGAACAACTGCTTCTACAAAAGAAGAGTCTGTGTGCTGGTGGTATTTCTGTGTGTGTGTGTGTGTGTGTGTGTGTGTGTGTGTGTGTGTGTGTGTGTGTGTGTGTGTGTGTGTGTGTGTGTGTGTGTGTGTGTGTGTGTGTGTGTGTGTGCGTGTGTGCGCGTTTAGTCGGTACACAATGCTTTTTAGATGTTTGATCAGGGACAGATTGCTTGTAGGCTCCAGCACATCAACTCAAAGTAGGTCAATAAAAGCAGGTTGACTGTTTCAGTTCACAACTCTTAATTCTTCCACCCCAAAATACTATAGTTAATTTTAAATCATCAGGGCCGCTGATGTATTTGGGTTAGGGTGTCACACCTTTCCACATTCTCGAGGATTTATATTCCACTGCGTGGAAAAGCATCTGGTGCCTAATAGGACCTAATGTGACCACTGCCTGGGGCACATTATGGCCCCGCCATCTCATTACATCTCTGACTCATCACCACCGGCTTCATATCAGATCAATTCACGCCCAGTCTTTGCCGTGTTTTTTTTTTTTTTTTTTTTTTTTTTTTCCTGATTTTGTTGTTGTTGTTGTGTTTTTCCCCTCCCCTACGAAGGAAATTGGCCAAAAAGCGGAAGGAGACGCTGAGCAGCACCCGCCAGGAGATGACAGTGATGGTCAACTCCATGGACAAGAGCTACACGGAGCAGGGCACCAACTGTGACGAGGCGCTGTCCTTCATGGACACCCACAGCCACACGTTGAACACCCGCAGCGAGTGCGCGCTCACGCTCAACGGCCGCAGCGAGTGCACCCTCACGCTCAACGGCCGAGGTAAGACGGCCTCACCTGCCTCCTCGCACAGCTACACACAACACTGAGCGGGGAGAGGGGAGGGGGGGGGGCAAGCAATTTATTTGGTTTGGTCAGGTGAGGAAGAAATCCAACTGGGCTGAGCGGGAAATATATATATTTACCTCGGGACTACCTGAGCATGTGAGCCTTCATCCTCTTTCGAATGAACTGTTGATTTAAAAACATGTTCAGAAAAAAAAAGAAACAACCCCCAATCTTGCTTTTAAAGCCTCATATCCGTCATTGCTTTTAAGCGAGAACTCAAATTAAAGTAAATTTGTTTTGACTTCCTTTACAAAAAAAGAAAATCTCAATTCTCTTGCAGCAACTGGAATCAAAACTCAGTGTGAGTCCAGACTGAGACTTTTTCTTATTAACGTGACACGTGTTTTTCTTTTTTCATCATTTACCCCATCCAGTTGCATAAATTTGTGTTGAAAATGGATTTTTAATAAAGAACTGTCTTAACATGTCTTTGGGTTTTTTCCCCCAGATTTTCGCCTTTTTTTTTTTTTTTTTTTTTTTAGCCGCCGAGACTTTACTCAGTCGTTATAAACGACTTCACTGTAATTTTGTTGCTTTTGAAAAACTACGCGCGAGTCAGCAGGGAAACGGCTTTTTTTTTTTTTTTTTTTCAAAACAGTTACACTTGATTTGACGGGAAACACTTTGATACGATTTTTAAAAAAAGATTGTGAAATTTTTTTTCCTTCAGTTGGAGCTTCATCCTTCCTCACAAGCCCTCGAGGGTTTCTCCCTCCGTTTTTACACATTCCCTTTTAAATTTGTTCTTTCTCCAATTAATTTTTTGTTACATTAACTAAAAAATATACTTAAATCAGCATTGTTAATTTTTTTTACCAGTAGCATTCAGTCCCTGAATACCTGCACTGTAGCTGCTCGGCTGTGGTAATAGATGTGTAAATGCTTGTAAACAGCCTGAAGGGAGTCTTGTATTTAGATCAATAATCACGGCATCTTGAAATCCCAAACCTGACCTCAAGGCTTATCAGTAAACATTAGAGCTCCAAGAAGTCTGTCACGAGGTCCTAACCTCAGCCCCCGTGCTGCTTCCAAACACACAACACATACTCGATGGGCTCCTGTGCGATAACCTATTCATTTTCTCTGTCCCAGGTTAAACTTAATACTTTGTTGATGGACAGCGCGGCTAAGTCTGCACCCGGGGCTTGACCTGGTATAATCCCAGTCAAAACCATCAGATTAAAACTGCACAGCAGCTTCTGTCTCCACACCCCTGCAGGGACTGAGCCCCAAAAAGATGCTTTGACCTTGATTAACTGTCTGTTAGTGTACATGTTCAAATCCAGCCCACTGTCTGCCAGCACAAATTATTTAAATGCATTACTTCTTACCCGGCCCGTCAGTGTGTAAAACCCGCTCACACTCCGTGACCTTACATTACTGTCATAGTGTCATTTTATCTCAAAACCTCATGGCTGACAGATTATAGTCCAACATACTGCCCCCCCCCTCACCCCTCCCTCACACACACACACACACACACACACACACACACACACACACACACACACACACACTCCGGCATGACAGTTCTGTTGATGTTGCATGAGAAGATAACTCATTTACTCAAGTATTTATTTTCAACTTTACTTGAGCATTTCCTTCCTGTGCTGCTTTATAGCTGCACTTTACTTCACTTTGTTACTCCACTGCATTTATCTGACAAGCTATAGTTACTTGTTACTTTGAGTATTAAGGACATAGTTACAGATTATATGATCATCTTGTAAAATTTACAAGAGTGTATGACGTACCTAATATTAATAAATTCCTATTATATAATAAAAACATTTCCCAAATGTGCCGAAATCAGATATTTTAATTTGAAATTTTTGATTCAGCGGACTGTGATTGATTTTTTTGTTGTTGTTTACATTTAATGGACCAAAGAATTATTCAAATGATTACAAAAAAAGTAATTGTCAGATTTATCAGTGATGAGAAATATAATTGCAGCCAAGGAAGGAATAACAAAAACTCCCTCTTACAAATAAAAAGGGATATTTAGAAGCAGTTTTACACACTCTTGTTCATTTTAGTACGCTCAGCTGTTTCAACATGTCACAGATTTCAGTGGTTTTATCATATAAGCAAAACAGGAAGTGAACACTTTACCCCACCGAGATACGTACTTATTTTACTTGTGGTCCCATTGCTGTAGCTCTGTCAGGTCACCCAATGATGATATGTTTAAAGCAACTGACACGAGAGGATGAAGAGAAATGAAACGAGTTGGGGATTCACACAGTATTTCCTTTATGTCTGAGGACCATGAATCTTTTGAATTATTAATATTTTCAAGAGATTTACAGACGCACACACAGACTTTAAAAGATGTCGGTGGGGAGGAAAAAAAAACCCACAAATGAGTGAAAATGGACTGTATTCTGTTTCTGAAACTATATCGTTTTTCTTCCAGCGACGACCGTCTATATTCATATTTTAAATGATTACGTCTCAAGGTTTGCCGACTTTCATAAACATCTTTTGTCATTTTGTTTGCATTGTGGCTTCCTGGCAGCTTTATGCCTTTGCTCAAGGTCTCTGAGACTTCTGCTGCCACCACAATGTCGTGGAGGCAAATGGAAAATATTTTTGTTTGTGCACTCAAAGTAGCGTTTACCGTCGGGTAAACGTGAAGCGATCCTTTATAGTCCGTTTTATTTTGAAGAGCGGGTCTCGTAAGTTGTATTTTTACACAACGCATTGTAAGTGCTGCGTGTTTACTCTGCCTCTAACAATACGAGACCACGCTATTGATGCTGTTCTTCTTTCTTTTTCTTTTTTTTCCCTCCTCCCCGTGTGTAGCTGGATCATCGCCGTCCTCCTTCACGCTGCCAAAAGCCAACACTCTCAGTACTTCCATCCCCACAAACTCGTACTACCCAGGTAAGCATGCTCTTACTTCCTCTCACCAATGCCAACAAATCACTGCAAAGTCTGAGCAGTGATGTTGGCCAACTCAGTCATCAAGAAATGAGCAAAATTAAGTGTCAAAACAGATTAAGAAGAAACAATATTTCCCAACAAGTATTATGTTCTTAGTGAGATCTCTCTTTATGTAAATTACAGACTAATGCTGTAATGTGTGATAGGAATCACCTAACGGAGCCGATATGTGTTTTAGAATTAGGAAACGATTTCACAAATGAGAAGGCAGATGAATTAACTGTAGATGGGTTTGCACCCTGCTACACTTCTGGTTGTGTTTTATACCACTTTGCCAAGATGGATTTTTAGCTGTTCAATTACGGCCTCGGTTTCTACCAGATAATATCCATAATTGTGTGTCTTATGTAATCAGATCACAGCTCATTGATTAGACGGAGTAAAGGGTAGCTACATCTATAATCAACTGAACTTACTGTGTAATTAGCTGTCCTGGAAAATATGATAAGTTTCTTGTTTTGCTGTCCCTTATTTTATTTTTGTTGTTCTTGTTGTTCTTGTTCTTTTTTGTGGATTATCTTGGCTTCTTTTATTTACTTTAACTCTCTTTCCTCCTCCAACTTCTGCACTTGTTTTGGGGGTATTGAGCAGATCCCTTTGTGCCAACTGCTATCTTAGGTGAGACACCTTTTTCTTTTCCCCATTGCTGTTGATTATTTAGTCGTACCTCTCTGCTAAAGAAAGTTACAGTGCATTACATTCATAAGATGGCTGTTTAAAGACATATGAGGCCAAAGAAAAAATATTTTTTTATTATTTTTTTTTAATTTTTTTTTAACTTTTGTTTGGCTCTTTTACCAAAGATGGCTTCCTCACCTTCATACCTGCCTGCTGCTTCCCCCTCTCCTCGTCCTCCTCCTCGTCCTCGTCCTCCTCTCCGCCCCTTCCTTCCTTCTTCCTCCCCCCTCCTCCCCCGTCCACCAAACGAGGGGCTCTCTCCTGGGCTGAGGCTGGCTTCACTCCATCCCATCCGCATTGCGTGTCGTGCGTGTGATGTCACATACGTGTTTGACCTCTCATATGCATGGACAGACATGTGGACTGGATGTGGGGGGAGTGTCTTAAGAGGTGTGTGTGGGGGGCGGGGCGGGGCGGGGGTGTGTGTGTGGGGGGGGGGGGACGGGGCGGGCAGTTGACCCCGGCAACGCCAGGCTACAGCATGCTGAAGCCATATAGACAGCTGCACTGAGACACAACAGGCAAACAGTGTGAGAAGGGAGAGGGGAAAAAAAAAAGAAAGAAAAGAAAAACGCTCTCTCTTAACCCCCCCCCCTCCTCCCCAACAACAAAAAATAAAAAAATAAAAAACAGAATTCCAAAAACCAGGATGCGTTCGGTCTGAACATCTAACGTCTAGCATTAGCTGTGCTGCCCTCCCCCCTCTCCCTCCCCTCTCTCCTCACTACGCATTTTAACTTCCCTCCCTCCCTCCAAAACAACAACCTTTTCTATTATTCTTTTTAATGTCGCCCCCCCCCCCCCCCCCCCCCCTGCCTTTGGCCAACTGCTATCGACCTACTTGTTTTTGTTTTGTTTTTGCCCGTGTTTTGTTCTTCTCGTTCAGCGATAACATAGAATTATGGTGAGCATTTTGTTCTTCTGTTAATTATTGCCAGCCTTTCGTTGAATATGCAGAACAGCCCAAAGTGCGTCGTCTTATACGAAGCAGATGCTTCTCTAATAGCGGAGCACGTATTGTGGCTGCAAAGCGGGGCAGTAGAACTGTAATCATTTAATACTCAAGGCCAAGAAGAAAGATGCAATAAGCAACTCTCCTCCAGCTTCACCACAACTGCATTTTTAAATACTTATCATACAGTCAGGGCGTATTTTTTTTTTTTTTTTTCACCTTAGTGCAACATAAAGCGGCGTCTTTCATCACCGCTCTTGTGACAGCTGCTTATGTTAGTTCCACATTTAATGAAGCATGCAACAATTAACATGAAATTACAGCAGCCAGAAAAAGGTTGCGTGCTTTCATTTGTGACACATTCAGTCACAGCATTGTCTCATCAGTCGAGGTTAATGATCAAAACTGATTAGATCATAGAGGATCGGTGGCGGTTTGGATTTCATCGAACAGTCCCATTAAATAAAAAAAAAAAATAAAACGATGTAAGTGCAGGTGCCACCACTAGCACATGCAGATGTAATTATTGTAATTAGAGAAAGAAACTCAAAATGTCAGAATACTCAAAAACAATAATTGGCATCATTAAAAATATGGAAGTCACAGATGTGAAACAATTATAGCTTGTTCCGAAGACGACCAGGTTTCCACCATTATTTTCTCCCCTGAAATCCATGACTTCCTTTGTTTTGTTCTATTATTTTTTTTTGTCTTGCACTGTTGAAATTGCCCCATCCATCCACTCAACATCCCCCCCCCCCCTTGACTATAGGCTTTCTACGTAGGCAGTTTGAACTGAGAAGGCATGTGATCGTGCCCTTTAGCGTAGCTCTAAAATCACTCTACTGTACCAGGTTCTCATGCTGTATTGTTGCTTATCCCCTTCTCTCTCCTGTCTCTTCTCCTCTCTTTCTCTTTACATACGTAACCTCTTATGTATCTGCTATCTAAAAAGTGCCCATTAATGGTAAGTTTTCCCATGTGGGCCCTGGGTTTGGGGGGGGGAAGGAGGCGGTGTTTAGTCAGAAAGCAATGCCGACAGTGACGGGCTGCTTCTGACACGGGCATTATCGACATTTTCTTGCATGACAAAGTGGACATGTTAGCATCTCACCACCCTCCGTACCGTGCCACCAAGCCACCATTAGCTTAGCATGGTCAAAGTACATACAGTGCCCCCATGGCAGCATCACCCCCATGCATTCTCCTCCCATCTCCGCTTCCCTTCCTGGGTTTTCTTTGTTTCTTTTTATTTATTTATTTATTTTTTATTATTATTTCATTTTTCAGGGTGGGGGGAGGGAGGGGAGGGGTTAGGGTGGCAGGGGGTTGAATCCACGCTGTGTCTGTGTGATGCTTCTTCTGACGGTGCCTGCTGCAATACATGCTCACTGTGGCCCCCTCGCATCCTCTCCCCCCCCCCCCCCCCACCCCCCTCCTCCTCCTCCTCCTCCATGTTTCTGGACACCCTCCATCGTCCGCTGGCTCCCCACAGCATCTGTGCCTCATGTCTGCCACTGACTGGATTACAGTATGAAAGAGCTGGACTGGAGTCTGACTCTCAAATATGATCCCCCAAACCAGCATACTGTACTGCCAGTTTAAAAAAACACACACACACACAAAAAAACACAAAAAAAGAAGTAAACGTGTTGTTTTACAGCATCTTCATGAAGACTTTTAGGATTGATCTTTACAGTTTGTCACAGCTGATGGCCACTTTACATATTTTACTCTGTTAAAATGCTTGCAGTATTATAAGTGTGTTATCCTTAAGGGGCATTGTACCTACATGGGTGTACAGTACAGTATTTCCCAGCCACGCAGAGACAGATGGACCTGAACCTTCCCACCACATGACTCATCCTATTACTCAATGATGTTGTGTTGTTGTGACCATCCATAACAAACAGATTACTAGTTGAGAGTTGTTTGTCATTTTGGAGGGTGGTGACATAATGCTTACCAGTAAATGAGATAATGTGCCATCTGGTATTGAGAGCAATGGACTGGTCTGAAGAGTGGAAACATTTAAGCTCGTTATGTGACCTTTTAAATCACCAAACCTTTTTAAAGACACAGCCGCCATTTACTGCTTCAAGCATTATGTCACCTAATATGTATCTTACAGCAGTCTACTGAGAACTCGTGCTGTGTTTGGCTCCCTTCTTCTCCGTCCTGACCCGCTCTGGCCTGTCTTCTGTTTTGTGTCCCGCAGACGAGAGCCAGAACATGGGCAGCGACACCAGCAGCCTGGTGCAGTCGCACACTCACTCGCTGAGGAAGCGGGAGCCCGTCGACGTGCCGTACCAGACGGGTCAGCTGCACCCGGCCATCCGCGTGGCCGACCTCCTCCAGCACATCACCCAGATGAAGTGCGCCGAGGGCTACGGCTTCAAGGAGGAGTACGAGGTAGGACGCGCCCGGCTGGCATCCTCCCCTCCCACGGAGGTTGGAATCACAAATAAAGCCTGGTGATAGACTTGTAACTCGACTGAGAGCCTCAGTCTAGTACGAGGCTTCATCTGTGTCATTGTGAACATCTCTGTCTGTCTCCCGCTCTCTTCCCCTCTCTCTCTCTCTCTGTCTCTCTGTTTTGCACCGCGCAGCAGAACTGTTTTGTTTCTCCCCAGATGCACTTTTATGATAAATTGTTAATGTACCCCCGTCTCCGTGTGTTTACGGTGTGATTCGTTTTGTCGTTCATCTGTTCCTTGTTGTTTGCAGCGACTGTGCATTTTTGCGTGACGTGAGTGCGTTTGTGTCAAATGCTGCTGTCCTCATTTCTCCTCCGAGACTCAGCCGCAGACCGCCGTGAAATGCAAAATATCAAAATATGTGCCACGCCCCCCCCCCCCCCAATAAAAGTGCGAGGGATCGCCCGTGTCCCCTCCGTTTACCTGAATCAGGCTCCAGCGATGGCAGTCTGACCGCAAATTTGAACACCGTTGTCACACGGCAGCATCCATAATCTGACACCGAAAACAAACAAAAAAAGTTGCCCCAGAAGAACATCACTCTCATTTCCTCTCATTAGTGCGAGAGGCTGGCAGGGTTTGGCGGCGCTCCAGCCTCTCCTCGCCGTCCCTAAGCACCACATCAGCCCGCTTCACCTCACCCCGACGCCACGTCGTAACAGACTGGCTTCAAGCTATCCTTTTTTTTTAAATCCTTCACTTCAGTCTGACATCCTATTGGCCTTTTTCACTGATATTGCTGCCACTTTTTTTGTTTTGTTCATACTTAAGATCTTCTTTGTCCCTTTTCCCTTCCGTCACCTTCTCTCTTTTTTTTGACTAACATCACTTCTTTCTTCACATTTTCACATTATTTCCTCCAAATTTGTTTTTGTAATTTTACCATCTACACCTACCTGCTCCTTCCCGGCTTTCCTTTCCCTCCCCTCGTCTCCCGCCCTGCTTCATTGTGCCATGTGTGGGTCAGATTTATCAGTAATTAACTCCCCTATTCCCCATCATGACTACGGAATGAAACAATGCAGCCTCCCGCTGCTACCTGCAGCATCAGATCATGGAGGGGTTGGTAGTGCTTTGGGCTGGGCCTAATCCATTATGATTACAGGTGTTTTGGGTGGAGGTGAGCAGCATTGCATGGATGCATAGCAGTCGGGACATCACAATGAACAACTGCCCCTCATCCCCTCACACTGCTGTCACCCAGCTGCAAAAAAAAAAATTGAATTGTTGGAGTGCTTAAAGTGTGTAATGGAGCTCATTCTCACTTGGCTAGAGCGATTCATTTGTATGTTGTGTTGCACTGCTGTCTTCTCTATAACACTCTGTCTTAAGGTTAATGCCCTTTTTTTTTATTTTTTTGATGCTGAGATTGGAGCCCAGTGCACCTCTAAACCTGTTGACTTACACTGTACTATATCTCTCTCCGACCCATGCTTCTTATTATTCTGTACGTTAACTTTGGATCAGATAAACGAGGTAAGCCAATACTTTTGGTTATTTGTCCATTTCTTTTTTTAGACTTGTAGATGATATCACAAACGCGACAGATCGATGGTGGTTGTTAGCTTTTTTTTTAATTATTATTCTTAAGGCCATGTGGGATTAAA
The DNA here is from genome assembly GCF_029030835.1 of Brachyistius frenatus. Classification (NCBI taxonomy): domain Eukaryota; kingdom Metazoa; phylum Chordata; class Actinopteri; family Embiotocidae; genus Brachyistius; species Brachyistius frenatus. The sequence continues at coordinate 6,363,570 of NW_027210611.1, forward strand.
ACATCACACATTTATGATTTATTCTGAAAAGGGCATTTACCAACAGAAGCCAAATTATTTGACATGGAACAGTAACATTTTTCTCAAACTTTTGTCAGTGTTAGTTTTACAAGGACACTGTGGAATGTTTTTCTTTCCATGATGAGAAATTGTAAGATCCAAAAATTCTCTACAACATAGATCTGATGTTTATAAAGCTTTTCAAAAGCATACTTGATATTAAATACACAAAGTTCCTGATAAACAAGTCAGTAATTTGGAAGATAAAAATGGAACAAACCAGTCATTTCTGACTACACAATCTGTATGCTGCATCACCAAAAGTATTCGTGTTTTTTAATTATCACAGCCAATTCAACAAAGGACATTTTGAGACTGTAAAACACTTCAAAAACCACTTTGTGTATTTTGTAAAAGCTTTATAAAGCCACGTGTGATATGAGCTGTAACCAAATATTTGCATGTCCAAATTCTCCTGCACGTTGACGCAGAGTTTGAGTGAGCAAACAAGAAGCAGAAAACAAGTCTAAGCTGCATCCAAAGTGCCATGTTGTCATTGTACTTCGCTTGTTTTCAGCCTGTTTTCTTTTTTGTTTTGTTAAATGTGAACAGGAATGTGTTGCATCGAGCCTCCTGTGAGAAATTCTTTAAGCTCCAACCCCAAATGAACACTAGTCAGTTTGAATGAGTCTCCTCGCTCACACGGATGATTAATTAGCACAGAAGCAACTCACTATAGAATACCGCTTCTGTGTTACCATTTTTGTTTATTCATTTATTACTTTTCCACGGTGCGCGCTGTATGTCAAGTGCTCTGTTGTAGTGTTGTAGGTTTTCCCCATATGCAGAGAAAGAATTGTCCTTTTCACTTACAGTTAAATGGTTACAGACAAAGAAACTGCCGAGCAGACAAGCTGAGCTGGGATTTGAGTAGGTAGCCTTTAATTAAAAACATACGACGTTGGCTGTGTGCCAGTGGGATGGTGGAAAAACTACCTGCAGATGCAAGGAAGTAAAATGCATTGCGTACTTTTGCTACTAAATAGTTTTTACAGGTTTTACAGTCTGTCTGGTGAATTTTCACTGTGTGTGTTTAGCCCATAGACTGAATATATAGACGTAGCTTCCGGGTCTGAAAAATGAGGCCGATGCGGAAGTGCCTTAAGCTACAATACCACCGAGTGCCACTAGAGGTCGGCTCCAAAAAGCCTCTGGCTCCATAAACTTCCGTTCAATTAGTCTCATAAGATTCAAAGTCATTAGAATTTATTCACGAGTTACCTCGGTTTTGTTAGCTAAAGTCGCTCCTTCTCATTAGTTTTTTGGCGATCCATTAGAAAGTAATCCCGTCATGAATTAGAAAATAAGCTTAAAAAAAATGTGTTTGGGTGGGGGTGTCTTTTTGATTGACAGGCCTGCGGTGCTGTCAGGTTATCGGTGGGCGGGACGTAGTATCGCCGGGTTTCCAATCAGTTGGAGCTCGTCCAAACGTGGTCACTATCGGCTCCAAACCGCTCCGAACTAGCAAGGTGGCGCCAGCCAAAATCGGATCTTGAGGCTTCATAACGACCGTTCACAAACCAATGAGTGACCTTGTTGTTGGTTTCCACTCGGTTTAGTCTTTAAATTGAAAGCCTTCATGTAATCTTTACCTCTTCGGGACGCTCCCTACTTTATCACATGATCACAGCATCCGAACATGTTGAGGAATATGACCACAGCAGGGTCACTTCATTTAAAAGAGAACTGTTTTCAAGTTGCCATGTAACGCCTTTCTTCTCGAGGATGATTTGTCTTCAGATGCTTGATATTAGACCTGTATCCTTCAGAGTGACAGCGAGAGCGACATTGGCCCGAGCGTTTGCTCAAGACATACTGCCGCGGAAAGGAGAGGCCTATATAATCCATCTCCGAGACATGCCTCCATCTTCACTGGAAGGATGGGACATATTTTTAGCATATTAAAGCTGTTTCCCAGTGAAATCACTAATCCTCAGGACTTCATACAGGAATACGTCCTTGTGTGGTGTCTGAGAGGCCGTTTTATATGCGAGACAAACGGCCTGCTGCCTGCCACAGCGCCGAGATGAATGGAACCATCAAGTCCGAGAGCAGTGATGATTGAAGACAATGCTTCCTCCTCCACACTAAAAGGAGCTCTCAAACAATCTCTTTAACCCCCCCCCCCCAATAAACTTTCCTTATTTGCAGAGGATCTGCACTGTAATGTATTAGCTGACTTTTCAAATGTGCATTAGCTCGCTGTGAAAAAAAAAAGGCAGAACAATGACATGTTTTCGTCCCGGCCAGTCTTCTTGACGCCGACCCCACCCACCCCTCGCTGAACAGCGGTCGACTGGCAGTGGAGAGGTATTTTCATAATTTGGCTTAATTGTGCCTGGTGTGCCATCAGAACGGAAATCTCCCCAGCGAGAGATGATAAATATTTCATGAGGGTAATCTGAGCAGAGCAGTTTTGATCTGCAGACGATGAGCTGGCTTTATTTTTTTTTTTTTATTTTTTTCTTTCCCCCCGCCGACGTAGCTGATTGAGTCCTTCAGATGAGGCAGACAGACAGCCGCTGCGGTTGCTCCGCCCGGCAGAGCGGCGCAGAGGGAATGGTTTGAGTGTGGCGCCCGCTGCCTCGGCCCGAATGGCACTCGCTGTTTGACACAGCTCCCCGGGATCCACCATCCTCTCCGTGTTTCATGTCTAATGATGATGTGAATGTATCTCTCTCTCTCTGTCTCTCTCTGTCTTCCCCTCTATTGCCAATGCTTCCTTCCTTTTTCTTTCTTTTTTTTTTTTTGTAGAGCTGAAAGAGGAAGACTGTATTCTTTAGCCTGGTTATCATTTAGAGTGCTCACACATGACACCATATTTCATCTCGCGCTCTCTGTTCTCTGTTTTCTTTCCTTTCAGAGCTTTTTTGAAGGACAGTCTGCACCGTGGGACTCTGCCAAGAAGGATGAGAACCGCATGAAGAACCGATATGGGAATATTATTGCATGTGTGTACAAAGCACCTCCTCAGCGCTCATGAATTCTTGTGTGCCGTTCCCATTCTTCTGGCTGATTTATTGGCCAGGCTTGTGACTAGATAACTATAAGCTGCTCAAACAGATTTTTATTATCAGCCAATGAGAGCAGCTTTGACCTTTCCAATCTACTTTTATATTCATCTTCCTGTACCGTCTCTTTAGTTATGTGCACAATGTGGCACATGTACCTTAGACAGGGTCACAAAATGTAGAATTTTATCTCACCGAAAATTCTTATTACCCATGTGCCTTTTAAATTGATGCAGAGTTGCCAATTAATGCCGATTGGAAAGTTCATTTGAACTCTTTAATCACTGCTGTCACAGACAGACCTTGAAGGTCTACTTCTGGTACGTAATGTACCTTTAAATTGACCTTTAAATTGAATTAAAATTCTACAGTAATGTAATGTACCTTTTAAATGGTCTTTTAAAGTCAATTTAAAGGTACATTAGATAACTTTAGACTGGAAAATTATATAGTTGCCACAATTTGTATTCACTGTTTATGAAATTAACATCATGGTTCTTAAACTTGTCTTTCTATTAATTGATTATTAAATCAACTTATTGTAATGTGGTTTGTTATACAGCATCTGTATTGTCACATAGTTATTACCCCGTTTACCATTAATTAAATGCTTACAAAGTTTTACAAGAAGAAGCAAGTTTTCACACACTTTATCAGGGAGTTACAAAAATATGATTTTGGTTTTAATTTCCAATTCGCTATCATCAAGGTTTTAAACTTGGCACCAGTATGATGGTAATGCTGACAAAGCCTGTGTTCCAAATGATGTACTTCCCTCAGTACACTCAAATATAGTACACTTACATTTCAGTACACTCATAATACTCTTAAATGTTAGTACACTTACTTGTGTAGTGCTTGAATTCCAACAGAGTAATGTTTTCTCAAACTGCACACTGCTGTTCTGCGCTTAAATGGAAAGTAGCATTTGAATGCATCACCTGCCAACATGTCTGCTGGCTTAAATATTTTACCCAGAAATGGGTCATTTTGTGCCCTTTGTGTAGCGCACACAATAAACATACCGATGGCTTCCATCCAATGGCAGTATACTGTGTGGGAAAAACACCTTTCTTGCGGTGTAAAAAATACTTTAAAGTTGTCCGTCCTTATCCGCTACGTAGCCAAGATGGCGACCACTGTTTAAAGTGTCCAGCGTTTCACACACATTTTGAAAACATCATCTTCACCGCATGTTTCCATACTTGTCAGTGTGAACGCGCTTTGCGCACTCAAAATAGTGAGCGTTTGTACATGCGGTTCGCCATTTGGGACACAGCCAAAGTCACATGACCTTATCTGTCCATCAGCCATGTTGCATTTCTTCAAACTCCACGTTCATCCGTGCTTCTGTGTGACGCCGGTCTGGTCGTGCTTTCACTCCTCCGTCACCATCAATTCCTTTCTATTCCTTTTTCTACTACCCTCTGCTTCTTTTCTTCTACTGATGCCCTCGTTAATATGATTAATTCAACACTGGTTTCTTCCTCTCTGCCTCTCTTCCAGATGATCACTCCCGTGTCAGGCTGCAGGCCCTGGAGGGGGAACAGAGCTCCGATTACATTAATGCAAATTACGTTGATGTAAGTACACACACCAGCCAGCGCCACCAACGCAAAGGTCACCGCGCTTCCTCTCGGGGAGAGAGAGGGCGCTGGTGCCGCCGACACGGGGGGGGCCTGAGGGACAAACGCAGCCCCTGCTGCCTGTCCATCACACGCATACACACACACACACACACACACACACTCAATTCGAGCCTTTGTATTCAACTTTAGAGGGCTGCTGTATCGCTCTGTTCGTTGGATATATTAAGAGGAATAAAGATCAGAGGCTGACAGCACTGGGAGACAGAAAAGGCTAACCGGTGCGCAGGGAGAACCGAGGTTATCGTTTTGGACTTCACTTTGAACAACAGTGTGAACGCATTTTGAGACCCAAAAAATGAGAAGAAAAAGAAGGACGATTATTTAGCACAGTTAAAGTCCACGAAACTCCAATACAGAGTGAAGCACCTCGCATTTAACGCCACAGATAGAAAAACTTCACCGATTTGTCATGTTTAATCTATCAAGTTAGATTAACAACTTTTTATACCGTTAAAAGCAAAATACAATAAATGATTCATGGGAATTCTTTCTGATCTTCCACCTCTATTACTTAAGTTTGGTTAACTATTTGCCCCCATTTACCGCATTAGATATTTTGTAGCACAACACGAAAGTCACTCTACTTTGCTTCTACGAGGGGACAGTTGTTGTTTTTTTTGCACAATGTTAAGACGTCGATGGTCAGAAATTGTAGACTTAAAATATTTTTAAACTGCTGATGTTGTTGTTTTTTTTCTGGTGAGTGGAGTCTTGAAAGATTGCAGAGCTGTATTTGAACATCTCTCCGCTTCATATCAGCATAATGCCGCTGCCTCCTTCTGTACTGTCAGACACTGAAAACTCCCACACTCTGGAATCGAACTAGACACCCAGCTATCTGCAGAGGTTTAGTTGCACTCTTTACCACACGAAAGTACTTCCAACACGGCTTTTACATGCACCACAGAGACTTGGCACACCTTTACAGTAAGTAAAAGTCATTTAAAAGTGGCGTGAGACGCGGCTGTGGTTGAAAACAGATCCAACTCACTTAGCTCCAGCAATGTAGAACCTCCTCATCTGACCTGATTTGCTGTTAATAGCAGTGTTAGTAGCAGGATGTGACCAATCACAGCAGCTCGCCGGCCTCTTCGAGCAGATGCTTCTGCTCCATGTGTAATGGGCTGGCGATGTACCCGACTCCCTAAGTGGTTTTCTGCTCAGGAGAGAACTCTTCACTCCGTCTCCCATCCTCTCTTCCTCCGCCCCTCTAATGTGGTAATTTGTAATCTCTTGTTACGCCCTCAAACATAAATTCATAATGTAAGGTGTGCCACTGCAAATGCAGGGGGCTTAAATTATTTACCTTTCCCACTATTCAGTTTATGGCCCATTATGCTGCGAAAAGGGGTGCTGCGGAGAAGAGTCTCGCAAGCGAGCGGGCCCCATTACAAGATAAGAATATACGCATATTAAAGAGGGCCCTGATTGAAAAGGATTTCCACCGCTCTGCCAGCTTCATTGGAAAAGTACTTAGTCGAAACGCAGGCAGATGGGTAATGGTGTTTTTGCTCTTCAGAAAGCTTTTTAACCCATCTAAAAGCTTGTCCTGCCCAATAAACTGGTGTGTGTAGAACATTTCCCACCGTGTTTGTTATTGTACTCTATTATACTGCCGATTATTTCGAGTCATGTACGAGTAAGCAGAAACAGCCAGGTGTCTTTCTCCTCTCTGCAGCTGATCGAGTATTTTCATAAACATTTGAGAGGCAGGGAAACGTAGTGTAATGGCCGTAGCGTTGTGCGTGCGTGCGCGTGTGGTACAGTGGTTAGATTTACTAGCGCGCACAGAAATCAAGTCACTCAGGTGCTCGCAACCGCATCTTTAAATATTTATTCACAATTGTTAGGCCTCAAAAAGGACCATAATCCCATTCACATTACAGTATAACCACAAAATGTTGATATTGAACATGTATTGAACATAGCAAACTGACTTTTCTGACACTAAACTGACATGAGATGTAAAACAAAAGTTGTTTTTTTTTTTGTTCCAGCGTTTAGCCTCATGCACAATCAATAGCCATAACCTCGGGCTCTTAAAGCCTAAAGTAACCGGACGCAAACCTCGACGCTGTGCTTTGTACCCCTCACGTGCATCCTCTCTCTGGTTTAATCCCACATAGGGCCTCGGGGCAAAACCGAGCGGTGGGCCCCCACTGACCCACTACTTATGGTAATTTTGTTAAAATGAGGTTTTATTGAGGAATACATGCTGTGTAAAATTTTGGCACTCAGCCCTCTGCAACATTTTTTGGGCTTGTGACCACGGGCTTGTGACCACTTTAAACAAATCAATGTCTGCTTGAAACCTGTTTCTCACAGGTAATGACCTCGACTTGAACAGTTCAACCAGAGATTGATTTTTTTTTTTTTTTTTCTCAGATTCAGTTTCATTTGAAGGATTTTTAGAGACCTGAATAGGTAAAAGTGTCCAGTGAAAAAGAAAAAGAAAGGGAAAAGAAATACAAACAAAAATACAAGTGTAACAGATCCATGTCATTTTTTTTCTTTTCTTATAACATAAGACTCCTCAGATAAGATTAAAAAAAAAAAAAAAAATAATGCCTTTTCTTGGCATTGGCCCTCCCTATGACTTGTCTGCAGTACAGCATAAGGATGTTACATTTCCTAGATAGCAAAAGAAAAACATTGCCAGGAAACGTATTGGAGGGATCACTTTTCCTGTGTTTGCCCCAAAATGTATTTGGCAAAGCAAATAAGTAGCATATAAACATATTTTCCAGGTGATAGGGCTGGAACCCCAGATTTGCAAAACCTAGGCTATCTAATGATATTCAAATTGAAACTACCAGCTCATGCCCACAGGCAAAAACACTTCATGCTGCATATTTTACACACCCCACTCCTACTGGAAAGAATTCATGTAAATGATCGTTGTAATAAGCAATGCAACACGATACAAAGAGCAAAACACATATTTAATTCCTCTTTAGTAATTTACACATCCCTGGAAAAAAAAAAAAAAACTTAATTAATCATCTCGGTATTGACATTTTGTGTTGATCGTGGAGAAATAATGTGTCTAATGTGGCACGCTCACAAAAAAGCCACAAGCCCATTTACGGTCGGCTCTACTCACCTGCCAGTCACTGTCATGGCCCTCCTTCCTTCCTTCCTTCCTTCCTTCCTTCCTTCCTTTCGTTCTCCCTGCCTCTCCCTCTCTAATCCGACGGCGTACTGGGCCTCCACTTTACTTGACAGAACATACATGAAAGCACAAACAAATCTCCTCCTCAGTCCGGAGATAAAGAAGTCATTAAAAATGGAGGACAGTTGAATAGCTGAAGGAGCCCCGTTGGATGAAGAGAGAGAGAGAGAGTGAGTGAGTGTGAGGAAAATATCCTTTGTGTCTTTTCTCCCGTTCATTGGAGGAACGTTAATCACAGTCCAAGTTAAATTGAATATGAGTGAGATAAGCAGAGCAGCAGGGGTGGGAAGGAGGGGATGGAGGGGGGGGGGGGGACAATCAAGAGGAGGCTGGGCCCGGGAAGAGCCTTTAAGTCCTAATGTTTTGTTTCCTGTCTCATATCTCTGGAGAGAAGACAAGGAATTGGACAAATAAAACTTGAAGGGATTAGAGTAATCTGAGAGACGAGGGCCCTATTGTGAAGATCAGCGCTGTTAGTTGTATCTTGGGGATTATCAACACTTTGGCTGCTTACTCCAGAGGTGTGCTGCGCACAGAGTGCGCGACGAAGAGAGTGCTTTTGCAGCCTCCGTCACTCCAGCTCTGTCACATGTTCAAAAACGCTGAACTGAATGGGTAGTACAGTGAGCAAACAGCTGGCAGACTTACCATGCAAAGTATTTCTTGACAGCGGCGCGGACATTTCTCAAAACAAATCCTCTTAAAGTGGAGCAACGGGGAGGCAAGAGTTCATTTTGGCTGCAGAAACATCTGTTATACAACGAGTAGTTCCGACCTTGAGATCTGATTGGTCAACTGTACATTTGGAGACGTGCTCAATTCAGCATAGCAGCACACCCTGCCCATCACTAGAAGTATCACCCCGCCTTGTCGATGGCAAATATATAATTGGAATTGAATGTCGTATAATGTGCAATATAATGTTGTTTTTAACTTGTTTTAGGCCCATTATACGTGACCCATTTTGCGCAATCGGGTCTTTTTTGGTCCTTTTCTTTTGCTCCAAGCACCCACACCGTAACAACCAAACAAATCCTAGCGGCGGCTAACTTTACTGGTTTGGTTTTTAACACATGACACGGTGCTAAAATCTTTAAAAAAATCAGAAGTCCATCGATGTCTTTGTTCAGCTAATATATTAATTACAACAAGATTGAGCTAACTAAGCAGTTTTGTGTTTCTATGTGATCTATTTATTCCAGTTGAGAAACGATCTCTAGAAACCAATAAAACAGACGAGAAATAATCTCTGTTGCTCGGTCGTTACGAGGGGTCGGCCGACTTCCTGGCTTAGGAAACGTTGCATATATTACACAAGACTTATTGTTTTCCATTCCTTAGTCATACTCATTGACTGTATATAAAAGTGGACGTAGCTTCCGGCTCCGAATAATTCGGTGGATGCGGGAGTGTAATACCACCGGATGCCACAAGAGGTCGGCTCCAAAAAGCCTCCAGCTCCATCGACTCCCATTCAACTTCTCATTAAAATTCTCAGTCAATAAAATTTCTCTCTGGCGGTCCATCTGAAAATAATCCCATCATTAATTATAAAATAAGCCTCAAAAGGTCGGGTATTGAGAGGGGCGTGTCTGGTTGATTGACAGGCATCTGGTGCAGTAAGGTAACAGCTATCGGTGTGCGGGACGTAGTATCGCCGGGTTTCCAATCAGTCAGATCCCCCGCTCCCTCCCGCCCCAGCTCGCCCAAATATGGTCACTACCGGATCCAAACCGCTCGGGACAGGCAAGATGGCACCGGCCAAATTCTGAACTCAGGGCCTCATTACGGACGTTCACAAACTGATGGATCACGTCACTGCTGGTTGCCGCTTGGTCATACCCCATGTATTGCCATGGAAACGGAAATCACACTAATAATTTTGACAGTGAATTGCCCCACAGTATGAATACATTTTGATTACATGTTATTTAGTTGGTAGCGTGTATAACCACAAGCGCTTCAGTCCTGACTGTCGTGCCAATAATGAGGTTAAAGCACACCCTCTCGTGTAATATTGCCTAATTAAACTGGGATTCCATACAGTCTGAATATATTCTGTGCAGTGATGTGTGTGTTTGTTTATAAGTTTGTGATGCAGAAATAAACCGAAGGTCAACTTCCATTGTCAGAAAAATTGATTAAACATCAAAGTTGGCATTCGTCTTCTTTGACAAATAGTCTCGCGACAGCTGTGCTTTTAGGAGTAGGAGGAACCTAAAGTGACTTTCATATTCTCTTCTCACACTTTTCTCTTGTTGTTGTTGTTTTTTTTACAGGGCTACCACAGGCCAAATCACTACATCGCCACTCAGGGTAAGAATGAAATCTTTCTAAAAAAAAAAATTGCCAGGCTCTCTGGATTGGAAATGTGTGGGCGGCGAGAATTTAAAGGTTGTCTGTTTTGTTCGGGCGGATGGATGTGTGCAGGTGTTCGCGACTATCTCTCCGAACATCCCCCATCGTTGTTTACATACGCTCGCTCTTGCAAACTACTCTTTGATGCTCAGTCAGGTGTGTGTTCGGTGGAAATCTGGCACCGCTCAGTGCACACACACACACACACACACACACACACACACACACACACACACACACACACACACACACACACGTCTGAGCAAGCGGAACAGCACGCTTCCTCTCTCCGTCTCTTCCCTCCTTCCTTTCCATCGGTGGTGTGGGAGCGATTAATCAGGCAGACTGGGAGAAAGCTGAATAAATAAATGGATTAGCTGACATGTACAGGCGCATTTTGTCACTGTGTTAATCTGGCCAGCAGATTCACAGAGTGAGGAGTACTTACCGTGACCCCAGAGGTTAAGTCTGATTGATGGTTAATTGTTATGAATTTTGCATTGAGAGCCTCAGTCCCTCACAACAGGGCCTGCATGCGTTGGGATTTTGCATAGCACTTTAGGAGGGAAAAAAAAAAAAAAAAGTCAGTGGAGGAGAAAAAAGAAAGGCGTTCTTTTTTTTTTTTCTTTGTGAGAAGAGGCCTTAATGGATTCACAATCTGCTTTGGCGGAGCTGGGAGTTGCATAATTACCTGTTTATTAGTGCATTGCCTCTCTTCCTCAGTGTCTCAATTAAAACGACCCCCTGTTTGCTCTTACTTGAGAAAAGAGACGGCATACCAATCAGGCGACGGGCCGATCGCGCTGCGTGTCTGCCTGTGTGCACAGCACCTGGTGTGTTCCGCCTCGCGCTGACCACCCGAGTCAAACGCTCAGAAAACGAGCCTGTGTGTCAAGTGCTGCCTCTCTTCGGTTCACGAAAACAAGGCCGCTGTAACAGGCCGCGTTCGACTCTGAAATCGCTTCCACTGGATTATTATGACTGCTATAATTGTCCCGGAGTCATTAAGAGAATTCCACATTTCATTTAAAAATATGCATATGGAGATCAGCAGTCAAAGAAATATTGCAAACAGAAGCCCTCTCTAAGATGAAAAGCTCCACAAGACAAACGTGTTTCCATTCAAGTTAATTAGCCCGTTTTCTCATTGAGCCTGCATAATAAGTCCTCATTTTCCATCGACTGTATCGCGAGCACGATAAGGCTCTGCACCGTGTAGAGCCAAATCCAGTATGAGCGAGTGGAAGCGTGTGTGTGTGTGTGTGTGTGTGTGTGTGTGTGTGTGTGTGTGTGTGCGTGCGTGCGTGCCTGCGTGTGCGTGTGTGTGTGTGTGGAAACATCTGTATTCTCTGGGAAAGCAGGCCCTTTTATAATTCATCATCAGCTCCGGCAGACTGACAGGAAGGAAAAGGCTCCGTCTGCTGACACTGAGGCAAAGAGCAGCGAGAGATGATAGGAGCGCCAGACACAGACCTGTCTCTCTCAGTCAGACAAACTGCATACTGGAGCACCTGAAAAGAGCACCTGGGCATTGGCACACACTCACAAAAAAAAAAAAAAAAAAAAAAAAATATGAGGAACTAGTCCCCCCCCCCCCTCCCCTCCTCGCCCCTCCACAGTAAAAAGTTTTTTTTTTCCCCGTGACTGACACTTCCACTCGAGTCCACTGGGACCAGCAGGAGACTCAGAAAATGATGAGACCTGTAATAGTGCTGGCTAAGCTAAAAAAAAAAAAAAAAATGGTTGTTATAAATTGGTTGTGAAAGGTGGTTGGTGGGGTGTGTGCGCTTAATGCGGCAGACGGGTGGGATAACGTTGTCCCCGTTCTCTGACGCTATAAACTACAATGACGCTCATTAGTTTGGGGTTTATTGACGAGTCCCTTTGCTCTGTCAAGGTGACAACGGCAGGTAGAACAGCTGTCACTCCATAAAAGCCTCATCACCCAAGCTCTGCTCCTCATTATGTAGGTCAGTCTCTCATCCAGGGCTTTTTTTTTTTTTTTCCCGCTGCAATACAACAACTGTCTGTCGGTAATTCTCCAAACCCAAACTGCAGCTCACCTACTTAAAGCAGACAAGCGTGCACGCGCCCTCCACGCTCGCCGCCTCGCCTCTGTCCATTTTTATGTCCTGCAGATCGTTTAAATACGGATCAGACACAGGCTGCTTCTTCTTCCTGGTGCAGACTGTGAATTACACCTGGATATACAAAAACACCTTTGATAAGTCCCAGCATCCTTCCGGTGATGTGGAAAATATTCATGGCGCGGGGAAAGGGTTCAATTTCATCAAGCTTCCTCTCCCCCTCCGGTCTTCATTGCTCTTCCCTCTCTTTCCCCTCCCCCCTCCACCTTCCCCCACTCCTTCGCGAGCAGCAAATGTCACCAGGAGCGCAGAAGTTTTATTATTTACAGGTTAACATCTCAAAGCCCAATGGGGAGTGTGTGTGTGTGTGTGTGTGTGTGTGTGTGTGTGTGTGTGTGTGTGTGTGTGTGTGTGTGTGTGTGTGTGTGTGTGTGTGTGTGTGTGTGTGTGTGGGGGGGGGGTGGGGGGGTGGATGGAACGAGAGCGAGAGAGCAAATCAATGATAAGTGAGTGTACATTATGCCAAAGTCTGCCGCATGTAATATTAATGGGCAAAAAGGGGTACATAGCCTGCGTGTTTGTCTGCGAGTGTGTATGCGCACATGTTGATCAGGAGTTCTGGCTGGGGGATTTTCTGCAGCTGTCACACTCCTTTGCTTTCTGAGGAGGAGCAGGCCGAGTCCCCAAACACAGCATCAGCCGCCGCAGCTCCCTGACAGCTGGAAGTGAAGCTCCTACCGGTGCTCTTCTCCTGTGAAGTGCCTCCTCCAAACTTCTCCAACTAGGCTCCACGCGCGTCGTACCACAAACACTGCTCTCATCTCCGAGTTCCCCAAGTGAGCTCTCAAACCAGCTCCTCGCCGGTAACCTGCGGATAAGCCTTTGAGGATGTAAAGCGTTCCCTAAGCACGGCTTGTTATCGGGATGATTTGTTTCGTATCGAGGCTCATCTTTCCTTCAGCTCTTCTTACTTTGACTGGTTTGTATCTTGAAGATATCCGAAATTCGTTTTGATGATCGAGAAAACGGGGTGAAAGTCAATAAAGTCAGAAACACAAAATCTAGATGAAAACTAAAACGATTGCGGTCTGTAGTTTAAAGGAACAGTTCAACATTTTGGGTAATATGGACACTCGCTCTCTCGTGCGTACGCTGAGTGTAGAACTAGAGCCAGTGGCAGATTAGCTCGGCTTAGCACTAATCAGCACGCTGTATCTTTTTTTTGTTTGTTTAATCCATAAACAAAGAGAAATGTAAAAATGACCACCGGTCGCCAAGAAATGGTTTCAGCATAAAACTCATAAAACCTTTTTTTTTTTTTTTTTTTTTTTGACATTGTCCAAAAAAAAAAGAGAAAACACGGCTATTTTCAGACTTTCCCTGGCAGTAATTAAGGTTGGGGTAGGTTCATGATTTGTGTTACAGTGATGCTTTTACCACTGATCATACGCAAGAGAAAAAGGCTAACAATTGCGCTGCGAGTCCAAAAATATTACAATAATATTGTAATAATTATTACATATAACAGTCTTCGCATATACACATAACAGTAAAATGGTGTGAAATCAAATTTAGCTGTAGACGTTTCGACACATTCAACGTAGCACAACGCTAATGTTAGTGAGAGGCAGTCGGATTCCGACTCCTCAGTCGTTGATAATAGCGAGCTGAAATGAGTGGAATCCAAAAAAATGAAGGCAAGCAACAACATTGGACGTGGCCTTTCTGGGGCTGTTGCGTGGTTTAATACAGGGAGTTATATTTAATTATTGTTGGTGTCCGCAGTGGGTACTTTGGAAATGTGATTTGGTACATCGTGGTAAATGGTCTGAAACATTTGGGAACTTCTGGTTTAGATTAAAGCATTGTTTGAAGTCATTAGAAGATAAGGGTCTTGGCTAAAAGCAGACTTTGGTCACTCAGCCTCCTCTTTAAGAATCTTTATAGTGCCATGATAGCATTATGCTTTTTCAGCCTCTGCTCCTGACAGATAAAAGTCAGTATTCAAATGACCACAAGAGAGTCTGGAAAACCTTGGTCGCTTCGCATGTTAAAAATAATAAACCAATGCTTTCTAGCCGTTTATCTCTCTTTCTATCACCTGACTCTTTTTCTCAGATGCAAATATTGGAAAACTGCTTAATTTATACCGCATTAACTGCAGTAATAATTATCAACTTGCAGTGGGAGACAGAACAACCTATTTAAAATCATGTTATTTTCAGTGGAGATTGATTAAAAACTAAAACAACGAGCTTGAGAAATATCCAACTAAAGTGTCACCCAAAGTTTATCTCAACACCTGAAAACTGTTGACCACTCCCGAATAAAGCTAGCAAATCTCTTTGTACTTGTATCATCAAAGGCCGTACTCACTTCCTCACAAGTGTCATCAAGTTCATCGCGGCCCACCGACTCCTCCGTATCTCTCCGCCATCTCAGCATTCCTATGGAAACATAAATTGGCCGGCTGAAGCTTTGGCAGGAGTCTCCCTATTGGATGATTTACCATATAATGCCAAGTGTTATTGTGTTACTGAAGTCCTACACACCAGCTGTCCTGCCTCTCTGTCTCCTTCTCCCAAACTTCTCGGCAGTGTGTATCCTCCCTCAGGGACAAGTGTAGGAGGAAGCGGAGTGGGTGGTTCAATCAGGTTGGGTGGTTATTGGAGAGACTGGAAGTGACTGGAATTGGAGATTGAGGTCCTACAGTTAAAATCGAGACACACCACCGCATGCAAAGCAGAAGAAGCGAGGGAATACAAATGGAAGATATCGAGTAGTTTTGTTCCAGATTTCTCGATATCCAATTGGGATGGGAGAAAGTCAGGAGAAGTTCATTTCAAAATTTGTATTTAAAATACAATTATTATTCCCTGCAAAATGTTTTTGTTTTCAAAAGCGAGCGGCATGAACAGGCTGGCAGCAGAAACCTGATCGTGGAAACAATGGTTGGCTTGGAATCATTTCCAATCTTTTATTCCGAAAGTCTTTTAAATTTCATTCCAGAGTTGTTGTTTTTTAATTCAAAAAAATAGATGTGATTTAAGCTGTGTCACACAAGGCTGTACAATTAGACGCTGAGGCAGTCAGGATGTGTTTCGGCACCCCAGAAAGCAGATCAAACACGGCTTGATCAATCAAGTGAATAAAATGGTGATGACACTTGGTTGGTACCCTGAGGGAAATTAGGTTGTTGCAGAAGACAGAAGCCAATAAGAAGTACAAACAGTACAATCGTAGGAAAGGATGCAGGAAGTGCTGCAACTGGTGTCTACAAGCTACCCAAACTATAGAAACACAAACTAAATATGTAAATAATATAAAAATCTGTATTTGAACTTCATCAGCAAAATTTAAATCATTTTACTCCATCGAGCTGTGCAGTACTGCAGAGATACTAATCACAAGTGTTTATGCAGAATGAAGTGGACTCAACTCGGTCTGAGTACCGAAAATATCTTTTAAGGTTTTATCTTAAAAAAAACAAAAAACGTTCTTAAGGCAAATCAGGACTTTCAGGTGGTTTTGGCTCGGGAGGTAAATATGGAGGAAGATGGTTTGAGTTGAGTGCACTCTTATGGGTTTAGCTTTGTCTGAAAACAGGGGGAAGTATTCCGTCCAGCTCGATTCAAATTTATCCAAAATACTCCAGGAGGTCACCGTGTCTGGTCAAGAAATACTGACGATGGGATGTTTTCACACTTTAGTTTTTATATGGATAAAACAAACAGGAGATAACACGTCAATCAGTGAACTTTAGAGGTGCTGCTCGGCAGAATTTTGTTACCTTTAAACAACGCGAGGCTAACTGTCGACTGCTAGCCGCCCCTTCCTCCCACAAACTGCTGTACTACTCTTTTAACTGCAGGGTTGCTGGTTTGATACTCAGCTCCTTCTGGCACTCCTCAAAGTGTCCTTGAGCAAGACACTAAAACCAAAAATGCTTTACAATGGCCAGAACATTGGACACTGGCTGCCGCCATTGTCACTTGTGTTTTATTTACTAGCTGGTGGCTTAGTGCTTAATCTGTAGTAAATCTTAAAGGCAGTAAGTGGATGACATATTTTCTGAAATGACGGATGTCAAATCAAAACTTCGAGATGGAGCAAGAAACGTGGGCTTATTCTTTAGAAATTAGAGTGCGTGATCTGATATTTTTTTTTTTTTTAAGAGATTTCATGCACTAAGCGTTATTAAATTTACTTACCACACAAATATCAAGGCAAAAAAATAAACCACTAACAGTTTGTGTATGTGCCATGTTGTGTCTCGGCCCGTGTGTGTCTGCATAATTCGTGATGTCTCCAGGTAATTTGGCCCCAACGCAGGAGGGGACTGCACAGTTGTTGAGATTTGCATTCACTAATTAATTTGTCAGAAGTAATTTTTTTCCACTTGGTGCTTGATTAAAACTAATATTAATAATTTTAATTAACCAGAATAATAATTAAATTCAACCTACAATTATTGCTCAGTGAAGTTTTAAATATTGCAGGCACTGAATGGTTCTCTGCTCATTTATTTTGATGTTTGCCAGACACGTTTGGGTCCGGTTCGGTGTGAAGGTTGGTGCGGAGCAGATGAGATGGAGCGGTAATTACTTTGAGCTTTGCCACACACACTGGCACAGTCTCATCTTTGAATTTATGATTCATTTCCTCTCATTTCTCCTGCAAAATTATATGTATCACAGTATTTAAAAAGAACCTTTTCCCCACTTAGAGTTCTGCCTGCAAGCCCTGTGAAGACTTACATAACTATTAACGTGTGATAAACACCAATACTTTTGTGTGCTTTTGGTCCAGAGCTGTTTTTCAATCTTACTGCGGGATGCAACATCGCAATATTGCAGAAGATTGTCTGCTTCTATCTTCGTGGCCCCTTGAAGGCCCTCTCCTGTTTGAAAATGATGGTTCCCTGGTGCACAAAGTCAGGTCTATAAAAAATGGAGTTTGTTGTTGAAGAACTTGAATGCACAAGAGCACGGACCAGAACTCCATCTCCCCATCACCTTTGTGAAACTAACTTTCTGGAATGTAAGGTGAATTTGTGCAACAACAAAAACAAGTCAAATTGAATTCCCTCTCCCTGTGTCTCTCAAAGGCCCCATGCAGGAGACGGTGTTTGACTTCTGGAGGATGGTCTGGCAGGAGAACACGGCAGCTATCGTCATGGTGACCAACCTGGTGGAAGTGGGCAGGGTGGGTATCAATTACGTTTCACTCAAACTTCAGATTTCAAATGAGATTACCTTGACCCCAGTCGGCTGACTGCCTGATTGTATCTCGAGGCAAACACAGCTATCTTTTTTTTTTTTTTTTTTTTTTATCTGTTTTTTATTTGTCTTTGAACATCAGCACCCAGATGTTTCTGTGCGTGTGTGTACGCTAACTCAGCGAGGCATGGGGGTCGGGTGCCGCCAGCTCTTTTTCCATCTATCTGATCAGTGAGAAGTGAGGAGAAACTGATTGATGGCCTTCATTACCAGAGAGGCATTCAGGCGACTGACTACTGTTTCATGTGAGCGGCTCCATAAGAGGAGATTAGACTCCGCCGAAGCCACCAGCACCTACCGGACTCCTCCGAGCAGAAATATCTCTTAATGTTGTCCTCATTGGACAAAATGGGGCCGTTATTGAGTGGTGAGAAGAGTTCATAATGTTCAAACTAATGGTAGAGCCTTGACTACAGCATGTGCCCTGGAAGAAAAAAAAAACACAGCCCTGCTTCAGTCCTAATTTGTTCCACTTAACTCACACTATAGTTCCTCCTGGTTAGGTTATAATCAAGGGAAAATGAAGGTCTTAATGCGCAGTGTAATGCTGTGACTGCCAGGGGAATTTCTCTAAGACATTTTTAACACATTCACACCGAAAGCCCCTCAAACACAGGCACACCTTGATTTCGCTGATGTGCATTTTTTGGGGGGGCTTAAATGTAGCAGAGCTGATAATGATTCATGGGCCCATCTCTTGGTACCTCATTAGGCCTTTCCTCTCCAGTAGCTGAGCCCACCCCACCCCACACCTTCTCCGCACCTGCTTAGCTGAGGCGCCGTCCTCGGCGGGCCCCGGCACCCCAAACCGTCTGTTATATGATCCTTGTCCAATGGCGGGCGGGAGGCACAGTCGGTCACAGTGACGGTGGCTCCATAGAGGGCCCCATAAAAATCGCTCCGCCATATCACAGTGGACCATCTGCTCGGCACAGTTGCTGATGAACTCTGGGAAATCCTGGCACACACACAGACGAGCACACACAGCCTCTGTCCCGCCGCTCTCGCGCACGGGGGCGGCGCTCGGCGCACTTTGATGTACGAGAGATTTGGTTTGGAAGTTAGTGTGCTGATGTGTGAGATGAGGTGATGCTCCGCGTGCTTCTTCTCCGTACACTTTATCCATGCGAGCGAATGAGTTCAAGAGACTGTGTACACACGAGAAACGTGCTCAGAAGTCTGCCCGCACAAAAGAGCATCTGTGTCGACGCTGGCATGTTTTAACCCAAAGGCTAATTCCCCCCCCCCCCCCCCAAAAAAAAAAAAACCAGGCGGTTGATTCGGAGTGATCTAATAAGGTAATGGCTTTTGCCTAATTCAATCTGGCTGGAAGCGGACGGTGGATTTGTGATTGTCATCAGGGATTAGTCATCAGGGGTGTCAGGGAGAGGGACCCTCAAAGTCCCCCTCTGTCTCTGTCACTCCACAAACCAAAATCTCATTTCATTCGTAATCAGTGCACAGACGCCAGAAATGAAAATTGAATCTACTGGTGGCTGATGTCGCATTTATCCCTCATCAAAAATTATCATTCTCTGATATACCTCCGTGATCGCAATCTCTATTACCAGCCTTACTCCCCCAGTATCAACAGTTTAATTGAACAGGGGGGGAGGGAGGAGGATAGTGGAGGGGGGGGGGGCACAAGGAGGAGGGGGGCGGGGGTGGGGGTAATTTTGCACTCATATGATACCTAATACAAGTAATATTTCCAGTGGGGTGTTTTAGATTTCTGTTGGGAAATCTGTTTTTAAACAGCTGAGGGTTTATTATTTCATATCATTATTGGATTGTCATTATATCTCCCTCATTCAATTGTAGCACACTATTTTTTTTTGTTGTTTTCGCCCCATTTATCCACACCGGTAGTCAAAATTTTAAGGTGGAGATATCTCAACGCCCTCTTAGTCGCCTGTTCTGTTCTGTTCTGTTTTGTTCTGTTCTGTTCTGTTCCCTGGGTTTGTTCACGGTTCCACCTTTAGACTCTTTTTTTTTCTTCACATTATCGACGTGAGAATGAAAAAGCAATAACGTGCGAATGAACTCTCCATCGATACATAAGATTCCCATTTACAGCAGATCCTTGACCGGGGGCTGAAACTAATATGAAGCAAATCTCATTTCCATTTGAAAGAAATGCTCCAGAAAGTGAAATATCAGGTGGCAAATGGGAGGTGATGTGACAATTATCTTTATTGGAAAAAATTGACAGCCGAGCAACTCGCAGAGATTCAAATCGAAGTGTGTGCAGTGGAATAAAGCCATATGAAAAGTAAAAGCATTGTAATTAGCATGCAGCATATGTGGGGGTGGTATTAAACCCTTGCTTTCGTCACTCGCAGGTGAAGTGCTGTAAGTACTGGCCTGATGACACTGAGATCTACAGGGACATCAAGGTGACGCTGATAGAGACGGAGCTGCTGTCGGAGTATGTCATCAGGACCTTTGCTGTGGAGAAGGTACACTTTTTGACCTTTCTGACACTTTCTAAACTTTTTTATTTATCTCGGAGACAGTCGAAGAGACATATACCTTTTTCTGTTTTAGCTTTTGCTTTCTGTCATACAACTGAGATCCTCTTACATAAGTACTAGACCTCAACCTTCCAAGGCTCCCCAGCAATTCAGCTGAAGGAATAATGGGCGCCGCAGTCATAAGCACGTGGAGAGAGTTGGCTTTGGATAAGCCTCTCAAGTTTC
Organism: Brachyistius frenatus; assembly: GCF_029030835.1. Classification (NCBI taxonomy): domain Eukaryota; kingdom Metazoa; phylum Chordata; class Actinopteri; family Embiotocidae; genus Brachyistius; species Brachyistius frenatus. The sequence continues at coordinate 6,383,885 of NW_027210611.1, forward strand.
TTTGCTACTGTTACATGTTTGAATTGGTTTTAGATGTTGCTTTTATTAACAGCTCATCAAGGCCATGGCAATACAACTACCAAATGGTTGCTGTAAAAATGAGCAGATTTCCTCTCATTCCATCAGATTGATGCAGAAATATTTGTATGACAAAATGTTTTTTTTTTTTTTTTATAAAGCCTGTTTGTAGGATTTGAACATTATTGCTGTTTGTGCTGTTTGCTTGGCGGATCACTGATGAATTGGCTGAAGGCAACACATAGTTTGTGTCCATTTTAACTAGGTTTTTCACATTTTCTTTTCAACAACTTGTACTCCTCGAATATTATGAAAGACACTGAAATAAAAATAAAATTTGAATTAAAACTCTACACACTTTAAAAAGGAAGTATTTCAGAGAGGATTTAAACAGAAACAGACCATGTAATCAGAGTAATACAGTGCATTTTACCCCCAACACTGTTGGAAGGCAGAAAAGGGTTCTCAATTGAACCTATTGGAACCATATAACTTTTAGGTTTCCCTTAAAACCTGAAAAACATTTAGTTTACATTCACAAGTGTTGCAGTATAGTATGATTTATATATATATATATATATAATCTAGATCTTCAGCTAATGAGGCCATCTAGAAAATTACCTTACTTTCCAACTTACTACATCTGCAGAAGCTGTTTTTGTCATATATTCTACAGTGTCCAGATCGTAGAAGTAACATACAGTGTAAGCATTTGTGACTGGAAGGTCAAAGACGGGACAGAAGTGCTACAGTCGGTAAAGAAATAAGGCAACGCAGGCCTTAAACATGCCGTGTGCTGCTAGAAAAAGGAAACGTTGCTCAACCCTCTTTCCACCGTGTCCATAAAGTGTGTGTTTGTATTCAATTCGACTCCGTGTTTGCTTTGGATGGACCTCTCGCATCGTCTGTACACTTCCTCCCCACGTCCCCGCCGTGTTCTCTGCTGCGCTTTGTGTGTTTAACGTGATGACTCCGTTCCCCAGAGAGGAGCTCACGAGATCCGGGAGATCCGACAGTTTCACTTCACGGGCTGGCCGGACCACGGCGTGCCCTATCACGCCACAGGCCTGCTGGGCTTTATTAGGAGAGTCAAGTCCAAGACCCTGACCAACGCCGGGCCCATGGTGGTTCACTGCAGGTTAGTTTGCACTGGAACTGAGCACTCTGATTCAGGCTGGTGTTTCTACTTTGTCTAAGCAGCCAGTGTGTACTTGTGTTTGTCCCTCATCCGTTGTTTTATACAGTCTGTGGACTGAAAGCCAGCAGAGCAGAGTAGAGCTGTGCATGAATGAATATCATAGCCAATATTTGGGATATATTTCAGTCTAAAGTCAAATCACTTTATCTTCCAAACACTTTTTTCCTTTTAAAGGGTCAGTTCATCAAAATGATTGGGTTTTCATGAAATCCTTTTTTTTTTTTTCTCAAAGAAACAGTCCCTAAGAGTATATTGAGTATCATCTATAGTAACTGGAATAATCTTTCTGGAAAGACGATAGTGTTATTTAACACGTCTAAAACATGTTTAACATGTCTAAAATATAATCTGTCACTGCTGCTTGTGGTGTTGCACACTTTCACCCCCAGTGTATGTCGGCAGAGGGAATAATCAGAGGCAGCAAATATCTTAAATCCAAGACTATTTTTGGGATCCAATTCACACACTTCCATGTTAGAACAATGACTTGCGTAGTGTGCGAATTACGACAAAATGTTTTTATTGAAGCCTCTGGTATCGCAAACATTTGGAATAACCCTGTGCAATAATAGATGTCCTGAGTCTCTCCATAAATGAGACTCTTTATGTGCGTGTTTGTGTGTTCCTCTGCAGCGCCGGTGCCGGTCGAACGGGCTGCTTCATCGTCATCGACATCATGCTGGACATGGCGGAGCGAGAGGGCGTGGTGGACATTTACAACTGCGTGAGGGAGCTGCGCTCACGGAGGGTCAACATGGTCCAGACCGAGGTACGGCAAACCCGGTCGTCACACCGGCTTCACTAGAGCTGCGTCCGTCCCCGGAGACTCATCGGTAGAATATGGAAGAGTTAGAGATGCAGCTTGACAGGCTGCAGCCACCAAAAGTGGATTGGATAGTATTTTGCAAATAATTCCTCTCTGGTGAAAGAAGCACTTCCACAGAAAACATGTATTATTTAAATAAATGATTGTCTGTCATTTATTAGTCATTAATCTGCAGCTTAGGTGATCCAGGAGAGGTTTTTAACCATTTTGACATTTACTGATGATGCTCATTATCTTCTAAATTGCAGTATAATAGTTTTAATTTTTTGCTGTCGTTCACTTGAAAGCACAAGTTCAAGTGTCGCGTTTTTCAAACAGGTTTTTCATGATGTAACTAAACAATCCGAATATTAATTAACCTCTGTTCGATGGCTGTAAAGCAGGTGCCCTACTTGTGTAAGCCGGCTTTAAATACCTTGCGAATGGTGTTTATATTTACAGCAGACATATTTTTAACTGCCAGAGCAGTGGTGGGGGTTTTATCGTCGTCACTCACACCAACTTTTACATTTTTAATGAGCATTTTTCACACAAAAGACATTTATTGAAGTGCACACCCCAACTATTTCCCAGGGTGCTAAGCACAAGTGCCTGGCAACACATGCAGTAATAAAAGGGTTTAGAGGGTTGTAACTGAGAGGATTTAGCTCATATCGATGGCTGAAAAACATCCCTGGCTCATCCTCCAGCTTTATGCTGGCGTGGACAACCGGAGCGACTTTCCTGAACACCGGCCATCTGGAGGTGTCCGTAGTCTCGTTGAATGCATCATTTCACCGTAATTCCCTTTAAATCACAAGCGTCATTGGACTTAATGGGCAAATGTTTCATCGCTGACGTCCGAATTGGGATTTGAGCAACCGGAGACCAAATGTTGTTCACCCTGAGTCACTCTCCTTCAAGTTCAGTGACCTTCAAAGTGTGTGTCTGTGTGCGCGGTTTTCCCCTCGCAGGTGTTCAGGCTCGCTGGCACGGCTCCTCCGCCCGCAGACACACACCATCTCCCCCAACGCGGATTTTAATCTGTCGGCGGAAATGAAACGCCTTGTTGTTGTTTAACGTTCATGAGCTCAGATAACGTCTACCAATCTGCGGGTTCTCGTGCGCGAAGCGTGTCACCGCCGACCCGCTGACCCCGGCCCGGGATTGTCGAACCGCCGGGTCGGCGGTTCACGTCGTGCTTGTAGACTTAACAAATGGCAACACATGTATCTCAATCTGTAAATCAGTGACCCCTGTGCATGTGTGCGGATTTTGGTCCGAAGTGACAAGGAAGTGTCAGCTGGAAATGTCACTTCAGAAGAGATTTGCATCAAGCTTGAAGCTGTGTCACCGTGTCCGCTGCTTGACTGACTGATGGGAGGAGGACGAGGACGAGGAGGAAATGTGTTTAGATTTCCTGTTTCCGACCTGCGTGGCATCGAGTGCAGCCTTTTTTTGTCTTTGAGACATCAACCTTGTGCGTGCGTTGGTCATGTCAACAATCATGACAAAATCATAACCCGGCGAAGATCACGGAGGTTTAAATGGATCATTAAAAAAAAAATAGAAAAGTTCAAGTAATACTCTCTGCAAGGCCTCTAAATAATTGAAGGTTTTGAAAATTTTAAGGGAAAATTAAATCAGCTATGTAACCAAAAAAAATGCAAAAATATGTAATGTAACCTTTGAACATGGACAATGACAAATATTACTCATTGAAATTGCCTTGAGGGTGAAGAATAATCATGCAACGGTAATGGAAAGGTCATCGAATTCTTCTGGCAAAAACATACAGGAGGCTCGTGTATTTCTGTGGCTGATAAAAATACCACTCATATCTGGTGTTTTCAGAGTCTTAGAAGTCTGATGGATCCGCAATGAGGATGCTGTTTTTTTCAGGAGCAGTATGTCTTCATCCACGATGTCATTTTGGAGGCATGTCTATGTGGCGACACCATCATCCCCGCCAGTCAGCTGCGCTCCGTCTACTACGACATGAACCGCCTGGACCCGCAGACCAACTCCAGCCCCATTAAAGAGGAGTTCAGGGTGAGGAGCTTATTAGCATAATCAAAAAGATCATGCAAACAGTGTATGCAAATCCCATAATGAAGCATTATCTCAAGTGCGGGATCAGTTCTAAATTACGGTAAACATGTTGTCCCTTGATGAGTGCCCCCCCCCCCCCCTCTGGGCGAATCAGTGGCAAATATATCACCTTGCATTAATGTGTAATAGCAGCACCCCTCCTTGGACCAATCAGTGTTACACGAGACACATCGTCCCCCTAAGTTTCATCACAGTCACATCAGGGGAGTCGGAGCTATCGCTAATGTAACTTATTAAAGAATTGCATTGTTAATTACCATTTTGGGATATAATTAGCACACTCTCGAGACCCGAGTGCCTCGCTTCCTGCGTGGAATTGACAGCATGTAATTCTGCGTTTCGACTCGACAGACTCTGAACATGGTGACTCCCACGCTGCGGGTGGAGGACTGCAGCATCGCCCTGCTGCCCAGGAACCACGAGAAGAACCGCTGCATGGACGTCCTGCCTCCGGACCGCTGCCTCCCCTTCCTGATCACCATCGACGGCGAGAGCTCCAATTACATCAACGCCGCCCTCATGGATGTAAGTGTCAAACATTTCGGACCTTAAGCTTCCAGTTGCAACTTAGATATTCTCGCTAATTGCATCGCTATAATTTTAAAGTGACACGGAGTCACGAGCCTTTCCCACATGTTGCTTTTCTGGTCAGACACGCTGATATCAAGGCAGGGATTTTGTATTTATGAGTTAATAGAAGGCTGTCACGGGTGACGTTGGTATTTCAGTCTATTTTTTAATGGACCTCTTTATGTAACATTGTTCACGTTTTAAGTACTCCTTCCTGACTACCAATGCTCAAAAGAGAAGACATGAGACAAACAAAACAAAACTGTCAATTATAAGTTATTGTTCCAGTAAGTGGACTTAATGTGCAATAAGAGTTAAAAGTAGTGTAGAGGATGTTAAATGTTAAGGTTTTTTTTTAGATTTAATTTAATCAATTGGTTCAAAATGAAAGCTCACCAAGCAACATGGTGCCAATACATTTTACAATTACAAAGAATACACAGTCCAGGATAAGCGATTGAAATAATGTAAGTTAAATTAAGACTACCGCATTAAAACAACATTGGTGGTGTACAAATGTATGTCAGCATTTAGACCTAAAGAGTGACTTGAAAGAAGACTACGTGTTGGCGTCCCTGATCTCCTCCAGCAGGTCTTTCCGAAACTGAGGGGCCCGAACAGAAAACGCCCGGTAACCTTTAGTATTAAGATTTGTTCGAGGTATAGCCAGGATTTAGGATTGAAGGACTTACTTGAGACTTCAGCAGAGAATTCCTCTGACAGACTTAAGACTTAGAATTTTCCCCAAGTACATTAAAAACGCCTCTGTATTGTCGTCACATCTAATTGTCTGATTGCAGTTTGAGTAGAAATCTCCTAATATCTGAGATACACTAAAGGACAAGACAATATACCCCCCCCCCCCCCAAAAAAAAAAAAAATGCAATGTGTAGCAATTCTGAGGTGTTAAATTTTACCCCGAACAGAGAACACCTTGACAAGGCCACCTGTTCATTGATGGACTTTTTGGCTCTTGCTCGGATCGAGCAGTTGACCTTTTCAGGTAGAGGATTGCCTCAGTCACCACTGGACTACCTCTGGGAGCCAGAAACCACATTAAAAGTGCAGTGCCCTGATATAATCCCTCCAGACATGAACTCTCCATTAGATAACAACTCTCCGCGGGAGGCGGGTCAAAGGATGGAGGTCGTTTCAGAAATGGTTTATTCTCGGTAAATTGACAGAGTTACAAACTATAAAATATGCACGAGGTTCTATCCCGTGCCGTGATTTCAACTCTTTTCTTTTTTTTTCCTTCCCTCCTCCAGAGTTACAAGCAGCCGTCTGCATTCATAGTGACGCAGCACCCGCTGCCGAACACGGTGAAGGACTTCTGGAGATTGGTGCTGGACTACCACTGCACGTCCATAGTCATGCTCAACGATGTTGACCCGGCCCAGGTAAACCCGACCTGATACGTGCGCTCAGACACGCAAACAACACAGAAATAATCCTCGAGGGATATTTCGAGGATCTCCCTCGCAAGCAGACATCACATGAAGCAGCTCCTTTCATCAGAAGTCTGTATCTAATAACAAAAGCACAGTGTGGGAATTGGATTCAGAGAGAGATTGCTTTTTGTTTTTCTTCTAGCATGAACCCATGGAAAAAAAAAACCCAGGGATGTACCAGCATTAGAAAAACCTATATGTACACAGAATATGTTTGAAATGAGGTAGATGCTGCAGAGTGGAAGAGGACTTGCCATGAAAGTAGACGGAGAGACGGGCCCTGTGGAAGAGACTCTCCAGATTTCTCAGCCCGAGGCTCTGTCATAACACCCGGGGATCAAAGCCTGGAGCCAGGCTGCTCTCCCCATCCAAATCCCCTTTCCCTCGGTGACTGACTGGATGGATAGAAAAAGGGCCTTTTCATTCAATATTCTCACTGTAGCCAGCCTGTCAGCCCAGCCAAGAAAGCAGCACACAGGTGGGGAAATGGAGGGGGGGAGGGGGGAGTGAAGGTTTACCATCTTCTCCATCAACATCTTTGTTTTTTGCATCTGTTGAATTTGTCAAGTTTTGACGGGCTCTCAAAGGAAACTAGAAAGTGGTGCTTAAGCTGCCACACGGACCGCATATGTATTTGTGCTTTTGTGTTTTTGGAGAAAAGGAAGTGTATCCATCCGTATTTCGGTTATTCAGGCCTGTTATTTGCATTCTTCTGAAGTAGAAGGTCGTTTTTTTTTGTTTTGTTTTTCTCGCTTTGTTTGTTCGCGACTCTTCGACTCTGCATGAAGGTATGTCTGTCAGCGGAGAATCTGTCCATCTGTGTGTACACTTCCTCGAGTCTGGTTTAGAGCCGTGAGGCCGGCGGTTGCTTCACAGGTGCGTGTTCTTAACTGGGCTTTCTCTCCTGAGGAGCAGAAATACGAGAGATTTCACTGCTCTTATGAGGCTGAGCGAGGGGTTTACGTCTCTGCACACTTTCAGTACAGGTGCCAGAACAGTCAGGAACAAAATCAATAACGGTTTCTTAATACTTTTATTAGGTTCAACGGTTTATTATTGTTATTGTACATGAATCTATTGATTGAATTTTGATTAGCTGACTGAACGTACACTGTAAAGTTGTGCAAAGCCCAAGGTTAACTTTTTGAAATACCTTGCTTTGTCCTATTTTGGTATTATCAGACCCAAATTCACTGTATGAATATAATGTATTATTGTGTGCAATCGTTGCATCTTAAAGGTCGTAGACAAGTTGCAACCTTTAGCCAATCGGTATTGACCACCATGTGACGTATGTTGCGTGGCGATACCATAGATAGTATATAAAAGTGGATGTAGCTTCAGGGTCTGAAAAATAAGGGCCGACGTGGAAGTGCCTTAAGCTGCGATACCACGGGGTGCCACTAGAGGTCGGCTCCAAAAAGCCTCTGTCTCCATCGACTCCCATTCAACTAGTCTAATAAAATTCTAAGCCAATAAAACAAATTTCCATGAGTTATTTAACTTCTGTTAGCTAAAGTCGTTCCTTCTTATTAGTATTCTGGCCATCCATCTGCAAATAATCCTGTCATTAATTTGAAAATAAGATTCAAAAAGCAGTATTTTTGGGGGGCGTGTCTGTTTGATTGACAGGCCTGTGCTGCAGTCAGGGTTACGTCCATCGGTAGCCGAGATGTAGTATCGTCAGATTTCCATCCAGATCGAGTCAGATCCTCTGCTCGATATTTGCTTGTGTTGCTAAAACTGTTATTATTGCTTCATGGAGCTCGAGCACATTCACCGTTGCTGGAACTGCATTTCTAAACAAACATTTGTCTTTAACTTCGTCAAACCCCGCTGGTCAGTGATTGGTCTAACCTTCACATTTGCTGAGCGAACCTTTATCCAAACAGGGTTTCCAAGACTATAATCAGAGTGAAAACTGAAGCAGTGACCAACAGGCAGGTGGAGCCAGACTGGCTTTGTCCAACCAACACTGCAAAAGTGAAAAATATTCAATTTGCAATTGCGTTTGATAGAGGAAAAAAACAGCCAATGGGATCATTTCTGAGGTATTTGGTTTGATGAATGACTGATTCTGTGATTCCCAACCAGCAATAAGCAATGAATAAATGTTTCAAATGGAGAGCGAGCAGGTGAAGCGGGTAGCTAAAAACAATGGATAAATGAATGAACATCAAGCTTCTGACACTACTAGAATACAAACATCTAAACAGACTCAAACATCAACAGTTCAGTTGAATGAAAAAATATTGTAAGAATCTCGTCTTGTGTTTATCTGGTCGGGCTGTCGGGTTGTCCCAAAAAAGGATGGGAACAATTCAAATATAATAATTCAAAAATGTTGGCAGTGACGTATCTATCCATCGACCAATCTTTCGATAAACTTCTATTACAGTTTTCTTCATGGAGATGAGTCACAGATTATCCCTCTGCCTGAAATATTAGTAAAAAAAAATAAATAAAAAAAAAAAGCAGCTTTTTAGAACCAAAGAATGTGTGGGGTTTGTTTTTCTGAGGGAAAGAATTAGTCGATGTTTTATCTGTTTGATGTGTGGAACAAAGGGTCAGTTGATCAGGAGAAAGCGCTCAAACTTCGAGCACATCTGTTTTTTAGTGTATCAAAACTATATTTCAGCTTCTTTATTAAACGATCTGCGGTAAAAGAACTGTTGAAGAAAGCACTTCACATCCAATGAAGTCCCCTTGTGTCTCGCTGCCTTGCAACGTGCGTGTCGGGAGTCAAAATAAGAGTCAGTGGCTTCAGTCAGTGTAGTTTGGATCTGAAACTAATGAATCATCTTCTGTTTTCTTTTGTGTGTTTTTCGTTGTTTTGTCTCCGTGTGTGTGTGTGTGTGTGTGTGTGTGTGTGTGTGTGTGTGTGTGTGTGTGTGTGTGTGTGTGTGTGTGTGTGTGTGTGTGTGTGCGTGTGTGCGCGCGTGTGTGTGTGTGTGCGTGCGCACATGCCTGTTTTGTTTAGCTGTGTCCACAGTACTGGCCAGAAAACGGAGTCCACCGCCACGGACCCATCCAGGTGGAGTTCGTCTCTGCCGACCTGGAGGAGGACATCATCAGCAGAATATTTCGGATATACAACGCAGCTCGGGTACGGCGACACGGCGGTGTCCTTTTTTTGTGACCAAAAAAAAAGATTTTTTTTTTTTTTTTTTGAGGAAAAAGTGATGAAATCGTGATCAGGCTGCCGTGCAGTTTTTCTGCTCTGCTGCCCTTTTGCTGTAACTTTTGAAACTTGTTTGTCTTCCCTGCGGAGATCACAACAGCCAATTTATTCTGTGACTGCACACCTCACACGTCCCACTCATGCGCCGGCCTGTCCGTTCAAGCTGTGCAGAGGCAGAGTCATTCTGCTCTTTAACGATGCCTCTGCACCAGTGACTGGACCACAAGTCGGTCTTTTCGACATCTTCACGAATGTTCACGCGTAGTTAGAAAAGGTAGAAAAATAAACGGAGTTTCTCATCAATCAACACTTTCTGAATAGAATGTGAATTTGTCTCAGGGGGGTTTTTTCACACACAAAAAAAAAACACATTTTCTCATTTACGAGTGATATTCAGCCAATGCACAATACACAATTCATCTTTTGAAAGATGATTCCCATGTTTAATGATCAGTGGCTCCTAACCTGGGAGGTCAGGACCCCTCAAAGTGTTCACGAGATGAATCTAAGGGGTCAAACGGTGATTAATGGGATAAGAGGGAATTATTATTAGACATATTTCTTGTAGTTATTTAAAACAACCTGTTCTTTCTTGCTAAATACCGGCTACTTTTACCCTTTTTCATCATTCTCATAAAACAGCTGAAATCAAAGCGTCCTTTGTTGTCACTGCTCACAAGCCACAGACATATCGAACCTGTGATAAGGAGTCACATTTCAAGCCAAAACGGTCTCCCTATGCCTTAAATCAGTGGTCCCCAACCATTTTTAAGTGAAGTGATATTTACCAGTGACCCAGAGTACCAGATCCAGGCCAAGTGTTTTTTTCTTGTTAGATTAATTCATTTGAATAATTTTAAGAGCCCAAAAGGGATTCATTTCTCCTGTATTTCACACACAAAATAGCGCAACTGGGAGAAAAAGTCCCCCTAAATTTCTATAAGTAGAATGTGTTTTTCTTTGGCATCCATTTAATCATCCTGTGGCCCTTGAGATTTATCCTCATGGGGCGGGTGGGGGGGTCACAGACGGCCCCCACTGTTCCAGATAATCCACAGACCACACTGTTTTTATTGAAGCTACTTTTTTTTTAAATAAAGAAATGGTCTTTGTGAAAACTGTTGACAGCATATGTAGCAGGTTTTGAAATCTGGTATTTGAGCGACGTGAGCACACGGGCCAAATTCACGTTAAAAACCCAAAATATCTGCACGGCTCGACACCACGACAGCTGTGTGTGTGTGTGTGTGTGTGTGTGTGTGTGTGTGTGTGTGTGTGTGTGTGTGTGTGTGTGTGTGTGTGTGTGTGTGTGTGTGTGTGTGTGTGTGTGTGTGTGTGTGTGTGTGTGTGTGTTTTTTTGGGTGCACTGACCCTTTAACTTTGAGCTCCCAGATATCACTGCACAGACAGGGTCCTGACCAACGCTGACATCACTTGCGGTCACCTGCGTAAGCTCTTTCTCTCAACAGTCTGCCAATAATCACTCCTCATACAGTATGAGCGCGCTGTAGCATCCTCCGGCCGGCGGAGGCACCAGCAGCAGTAGGATCTAATCACACATGATCACTGACAAGTGTTATTGATCAATATGTCCGAGTGTGATTTAGAGTGTCTGTATTGCAGATCGCTTCACTATCTGTCTGCATCGGCCCATCGACCTGTCGTATCTGCACCTTCGTCTCTTTCAGTGACTCATCGGGTCCCTTCATTCGTCCATACCCAGCCTCACCGAGGCTTAGCTTCACGCTGCATCTTTACAGCCTGATTGCACCTTCGTGCAGCAGCGATTAACCTCAACCCATATGCGTGTTAACCTGGGATAACCGGTATGTCCTCGTCCTTGTCCTCGTCCCCCCCCCCCCCCCACTCCCCCCACCTACCCCCATGCAGCCTCAGGACGGCTACCGGATGGTGCAGCAGTTCCAGTTCCTGGGCTGGCCCATGTACAGAGACACGCCCATGTCCAAGCGCTCCTTCCTCAAGCTCATCCGACAGGTGGACAAGTGGCAGGAGGAGTACGACGGGGGAGAGGGACGCACTGTGGTCCACTGCCTGTAAGGTTCCTCAGCAGCAACTTAATCCCACGCTGCCATTAAAAATGAAACATCTCCACCTACTGACTAAAAACTGTTATTGCACAAAAAAATACAAAAAAAAAACCTCAGCTTTATTGTGAAAACCAGCTTTCCTTTATATAACTTTTTACCATTTTCTTGATGCTCGACTTTTCCATCACACCTGCAGGAACGGAGGCGGCCGCAGCGGGACGTTCTGCGCCATCAGCATCGTGTGCGAGATGCTTCAACACCAGCGATCTGTGGATGTTTTCCACGCTGTCAAAACACTGAGGAACAATAAACCCAACATGGTGGACCTACTGGTGAGGAAAATAGTGGCAGCTGAACACTTTCTCTCAACTCGTAAAACATCGTTTATTCAGTTTATATATACTTTATAAATCTTTGTCAGATTGTTTTAAGTTCCTCGCGGCACAACATCGTATCCGAACAGATACACCCAACAGTTCAGCTCACTTCCGTGTTTGAGAAATCAAAGGTCAACGTACGATGGTCCAAACGGAGGCAGCGGAGACTGAAATATACTGACTTTTAGTTTTTTAGTTTGATTCCCTTTGTATTATTTGACTTAGCCTTGATTAGGAAAGAAACTTTGCGGTTCTTGTACAAATTAAGCTGAAAATGTGATTAAACCATTCGCAAGTTGTCCAAAAAAAAAAATCCAGTTCCACTGGTACAATTTTGAAGACAGAATAAAAGAGTTGAGGCAACATAGAAAAATCATAAATGAAGAAAACTACAAATTAACTGATAATTATTTAAGCACTTTCTGCAAGTGGTAGAGAGAGCAGTACACTTTGCGTCTGCTTATTACAAGTTTTAAGAAGTAGAACCGAGTGGTTGTGAAATTCCTTCGCTGCACAGTGATGTATGTGGAGATTGTAGTTGCGTGATGATATATATATATTTATATCTGTGATGTGTCCTCCTGAGTGACAAGCAAACCTGATTAAGGCGTTTCCACCTGTTTCACTTGTACTTAATTATCAATTCGTATTAATCTCGTCCAGAGCCGAGTGCATTTGCTGTAAGCTCCGCCTTTTTTTTTTTTTAATAGTAAAGTGTAAAATCACCACGCAGCACTTTCCTGATACAACCCAAAGAATACAAAGACTAGAGCACACAGTGAGTAAAATAATAAAAGGTAAAGTAGCGTACAAATGCATGGAGAGCAAAATAAGAGAGCGGAGGAGATGTGTTCAGCGCATCATTAGAGGTCCCCCGAGCAACCTCGGCCTGGAGCAGCATCGCCACGGTTCAGGTTCACCTGAGCCAGCTCTGACTATAAGATTTATAAAACATAAATGTCTCGCTCTGATGTTGAGTCAAAGTGTTGAATGGCTGGATTTGAAGCAAAAGCAGAACCTTTTTTTTTTTACTCCCAGATTGCCCAACTTTACTTTGCGACTCCGGGTGATTTCATCATTTGTAACTTTGGTAAAAATGTGAATCTGACAAAGTGAAAGCACGATATTAACCGACAGTGAGAGGACCTAATTCTCTGCGTCCCAGTCCCTCGTAAAACGATGGTTTTGAGACCTTCATTATTTCAATTGAAATTGCCTTGCTGTCCTAAATTAATTTGTGACCTCCAGACTTCGGGTTGACAGTTTTCCTGCGGGGACAACAGGAGCCGTGCTGCTCGTCGTGCCCTCCTAGACCAGCATGACCGGGTCACGTCCCTCACATCTCTCTCACGTTTCTGTCTGTTTCTTCTCGTCTCCCAGGACCAGTACAAGTTTTGCTACGAAGTGGCGCTGGAGTACTTGAACTCTGGGTAACTCGGAGCTCCCGTGCACCCGCCAGAAATGAAACATTTGGGACATTACGGACGACTGCAGCTCACATTTGTGCATTAAGCTACGAGTGTGTTACCGACCCAGCGGATGCGAGGTACACACACAACCATACATGCAGCTCCTTTGACTGGCTCTCCTCCTCCTCCTCCTCCTTCTCCTTCTTCTTCTTTGGTTGTAGACGGGAAAGGTAGCCAAGTTGTACAGTGTTAAATATCACAGCCCATTTCTGTCGGCGCCGGCTGAGGAAGGAGCACAGTGAGTTTATTTTTTTCCCCCTCTGCAGCGAGTCTCCTCCTCTCTGGATCCCTCTTTCTCTCTGTCTCTATCTCTCTCAGCTGCCTGTAGTCCCGTGGTTGTTGCCTTGATCCTCATTGGACGACGAGCATTAAATGCTCTCCAGTTTTTCCATGGAATGCGATATACTGTACATAATGTAACGTGTCCATTTGACTCTCTCTGATTTCTGTTCTGCTCAGCTCATTATTAAAAGTCATTAAATGCAGGTGCTCAAAGCCTAAATGTTACTAAATGTCCTGTAAATTTATGACTTCTTAGATGACTATTGCTTCATACTGTATGTTGGGGACAGCTGGCTCGGTCTACATTTGCTTACCTTAATTCCTGTACAGGGATCCAAAGCTTTATTTGCACTTCCATTGATCTCTTGTTGTGCATAATGTACATATTTCTGTAGATTATTTATTCACGGTATGTACTTTTTTTGTGATTCGCAGTAAGTGACAATCATATGTTCTATAGGTTTGGGTTATTGACTGTATTGTGTGCTGGGTTTTTTCTTATCTTTTTTTTTCTGTTTTTTGGTCATCTTGTATGACGGAGTAATTCCATTGTAAAGAAAACAAGATATTATATAAATGTATCTACAATATAAACTGTGGATTCTCTATTTGTGCCTCGTCTCTGCATGGAGCCGGGAAACGTGACATTAGGGCGACATCTGCGGGAGAGATGAGGAACTTCTACGGGTACCACAGGATTCACATGACATGAATTTGTTTTAACATTACAATGGTGATTTGTCTAGTAATAGATTTTTTTTTTTTTTTAAAGCATAATTATAAAATGTATTTGAAATGCCCTTAAAGGCAAGGCTGTAATAATACTGGAGCCTGATTGTTCAACACCAGTAAAGTGTCTAATAAAAACTATCAAACTGTAAATTTATCTTAGATTTTAGCAAAGAGTTCATAATTAACAAGTTGATTATTATATTAACAGGCAGAAGTCCCAAAAATGCATTTATTCTCTTACACTTTGAAACAAAACAACATTTTTATCTGGCAATCTTGATAATATGCTATATCAAATCAAAATAAGGAATATTTAAAGAAAAGTCCCTTTTAAACTACAAATCAGGGGTGCTAAACCAACCTTTATTCCATTTACTTTTTTTTTTTTAATCAAAATAACTGCTGTAAATTCATGATATTTATGAAGTTTACCAGAATTTTAGGTGTTTTCTGTTTACTGATCACTTTTGCCTAATAATGATCTTGAAAATTGTGTTTGCTCATCTACAAAAAGGTGGACTATACTTAACTTCAGTGTTTGCAAGGATTTTCAGTTTATTATTCACACCCAGCGTAAACCAAAGCTGTCTGGGACAACAGTGTCGCCCCTTCATGAATGTTTTGATGAAACTGTTTCCGACCATTTCGGAGGATTTCGCTTACGGTCCTGTTGAATTTTATTGCATTTTAAATGAGGTGTTGCTGTTATTTAGCCCATCCTCATTGATGTAAATGATGTTGACTAAATAACAAACACCTTGTCAACGCATTCGCTTAATGTAATTCATCACGGCAAACCTGAGACACCAGCTCCATTTCTCATGGTCATCATTCAGTTTTGAAAAGGTTCAAGATGTTTTGATTTAAGTGGATGTTTTGAGAGTCTAGTACGCAGTTCATAAGGACACATACTGTGAAGGTGCTCCTTATAATGGAAAAAAAAATAAGAATAATAAGCAATTTAACCTTGAAGAAATGTCTGCTTCTTTTCATGCAGTCCATCGGCACACTCCTTTTCAAAAAGTTCTTAACATTTTTCATGCTAAGTGTGTCATGACTTTGAGAAGTTAAGATCCAAATCAAAGCCTCAGTTCCTTACAATTAATTTAATCTCAAAACGTAATGTGACCCGCCGAGCTTTTAGTCTTGGCACCGACTGATGAGCCAGAACAGACCTGAGCTTCTTTTCACAGTTAAATCAAAGATTGACCTATAAATAGTTTGTCAAGGACTCGTACCAGCACAGTAAACAAACTTAAATCATGTTGATTAGTAAATTGGCTCCTCGACTTTACTGTTAAATGCAGAGAACTGGCTTGTTTGAAGTAAATGGATAATGGACATAATGTTTAGCCTTGCCATGTTTTTAGACCGATTGTATGAAGTTAAAATGAGCGTGGGTTTGGGTTTGATTTCTTTGGTATCCAGTGGTGCAAGTTTTGAATTATTTCCTGTAAAAACGTGTATAATTAATGCTTTATTCTAAAATGTAACTGGGGCAAATCTGATATCAGTAAAATCTGGTGTTTCTTGGACTGACGTGCAGGTTTGTGCCTTCAGAGCTTTTCTCCCTCTAGTGGTCACCATGAGTAACTTCCCTGAACCTTCTCTCTAACGCATGCAATGTGTGGTCTAAGGGAAGCAATTGATTGTGACATGAAACATTTAACATGAGTAATATCTCTTACACTGACACATGTGACCATTTTATTGAGGTTGTGTAAATTCAAAAAGTTTAACAGCTCAGCAAGTGAAGTCCTTGTAATATTAAATTAAAAAAAGATCTGATAGTGTCTTCTCCTGCAGAGTTGGAAAGGCAGAAGAGTATGTTTTGAGATCAAACTTTATAATACGGGAAACCATGGAGGACAGGAAAGCAGCCACTGTTTACGTGTAAAAATCTACAGATTTTTCTGACATAAAATAATATAAGGAGCAAAGAAATTTCAAAAATTCAAAAAAATAATCATTTTAAATTGTTGCTCTATGAATTTAGATTCAGTCACCGTGTGCCACAGCATGACTTTTTAGTTACCTTTTGGTGGTATTACTTTTTTTTAGGGTATGTATGGACAGGAAAACGAGACCAGATGTTTCCAGACTTTTCAGATGGTGTACCACTATATAGCAAACCAAATTTCCCAAGTAGATACCCACAGTTTTATTTTTGTAATATAAAATTGACTGACGCACTTGGACTTAACCATTCAACAACCTCAGACCGGCTAAATAACAACACAAGCCTACTTTTTCAAAATCAAATAAAACATTCACATCTTTTGTCAGAAATGGCGCCATTCGGCACCTCAGCTACCAACTCCAACTCCTCTTGTGCATCGACGTGATGTCAACCTACTGAGCACGGGAAAATTTCATTTCTGAAATACTGAAATGATTACACCACACATTTAGTCTAATGTGATGAGGATGACTGTTGTCTGTAATAAAATGAAATTAGATGAAAATTCTGTGGACCTGCTCAGCTGGAGTGAACTTGTCGGACCTATCATCAAGGCTCTTGTGTACTTCCAGTGGCACACAAACCAAAGCTTGGGAATCACTGTACTGCAGAGTTAGTCGAGGAATTAATTATGTATGCCAACATCTTATATGATCAATACACATTATGTGTTTAAGTCCAGTAAGACTGTAGATACTAAAGGGATTTACTCGATTGTGTCTAAAGCGGGAACGATATCAAATGGGGGAAAAAAAAACCAGATGTGATATCTTAATCAATTAACTGTCCATGGCCTCTTGTGTCTTTGACAGCATTCAAATGTGACATTCCCACCTTGAGGACACAAGCGTGCCGTGAGGATTTGCTCACTCTGAGCTACGAGGTGCTGATATATCGAGAAAGCTCGTACATAAACCACTTTTTCTCACACATACACATAAAAAGCTTGCACGCAGACTACTTCTTACCTGCAAAAAAGCATTTCATGTGTATGTGTGAGAAAAAAGTCCTGTATGTGCAAGCTTTTATTTGTATGTGTGAGAAAAAATTGTGGATGTGTAAGCTTTTTATGTGTACGTGCGGGAATAAATGTGCGAGCTTTCTTGATATATGGGCTTAATGGCACCTCATATCAGTCGAATCTCAGTCTTGCACATCAGTTGCTGTAATGACTCGACCCAACCAGAATTATCAGGCGTTCAATGAATTGACCAGCCGGCGGTTTGGTCATAAAACTATGATGTTTCAACCGCAGACAACAACAGTATGATTCTATCATCTGTGTGCCTTCACATTGATTAAGGAGCACGTCGGCAGCACCGGAGGCAAAATCATCACAAACCTTGTGGCTAATTCACCCGACATTGCAGGTCTAAAGTCCAACGATTAAAACCAGCAGGTCTCCACTCACTCTCCTGCCTGCTTTAGACTGCTGCTCCTAAAAAGCTGTCTCTCTCGCGCCCCTGTGGGCAGAGCTGGAACTACACAGCTTACGTAAAATGATTTGATTGACAACTCAGACTAGTTGTTATCAATCAGCCCTGCACGGTGGGGCTTCAGAAATGATGAGTCACCTGCATTGATTGGTTAGTGGGTACATGAAAATAGTGGGAGGTTATTGGATAATTCTTCACAAGAAAAACATGAAAATCTATCCAACATGGAATCCTAATTTTACTGGTTGAAGTTTTTTTGGGTTTTTTTTCCCCTTCCTCCAGTGATGTAGAACAACAACCAGAGATCACAGTGAGGTGTGTTGCTGTCAGGTGCAGCTTTAGACCACATGCTGCAACAGACTCAAAGCTGTCAGCCACAAGAGGTCAGTCAATGACTCTTTTTCAGTTTGGTTGTTATGCTACTCTTCTATCTCTGCTCCTCTGAAATAAGGTTGTTATAATTGAGCACAAATTATGCAAACACTATGCATCTCTTGGTAATTCAACCGCTATTAGTCCCAGAAATTTAGCCTTGGACTCGGACTGCTAATGAGCAGCGCACAATATTAAAAACCAAACACAATTTCCATGTCTCCCCCCCAAGATATTCTGTACATTCAAAAATAGAAAAACATAACAACATCCCAGTTCCTAAAACATGCCATATTTGGCTTTTATTAGCTTCACATTCGCTGGTGTGTCTCTGCAGGTTGTAGCATCACCCTGAAGGCTCTCTGCAGGATGGCAAGGAAGGAATCTTTGGCACATCTTCACAGAAGCTTGATAGTTTCATCTTTTCCCTCTACAAATGTTCCAGCTGGTCAGAACTGCAGGCGCCGGGGCACCAGAGAGAGTTTCATATTTCATTGCAAGACTGCGGGTGAATTATTCCTGTGTTCACATGTGGAGACCAGAGGAGCTGATGAGATGGAGGAGACATGGGAGCTGATCCTGCTGCTGAGCCTGGATGTGAGCTGAGCTGCTGGGAGAGTCCACACCAGATGTTTCCTGAGCTAAAGTCCACAGGCACAACATATGGACACACAAACAGACACACAGAGCTGTGTAGTAATTTATGCAGCAGGGAAATCAGCAGCAGTTGTCTGTATCAATCGTGGTCAAGGAAATTGATGTTATTCAGTTGGACTTGAACAGAAAAAATGCTCCTCAAATGTATTTTCCGAGTGACATTTTTTTTAATCGTATTAATAAGTTATTTGCTGTGTGCATGGATGGATTACTGAACAGGCCTGCAGGGAAAAGGGAGGGTCTGGTTGGGATGATTTTATATATTTTCCTGTAGTATTTAGTGTCTATTAGCAATTTGTGTGCACACGAGTGTTAGCAAAACCACAAAGAGATGGAAAATGTTGACAAAGAGAAGTAAAACTGCCACTAAATGACTCGAAACAACCAGACAGACTGTAAAAGAAATCACAAAAATATCCACAGATTCAAAAAGACCAAATAGACCGCAAAAAGATGGAAAACGACTCCAACAAGATCCAAAAGAGGTACAGAAAGACTTGGAATGATCACATACAGACCACAAAGAAAGATAATATGACCTCAAAAAGACACAAAACGAGGACAAAGAGACTCGAAAACTATCACAAAGCCGTGCAAAATGGTGATATAGAGATCAAAATCGCTACAAAGAACCATTACTGCAACAAAGAGACTCTAAACCGCCACAAAGAGAGGCACAAAATGACCATAAAGATGCACAGCAACCACCAACTGAGACAAAACAGCAATGAAGAGGCTCCAAATACAGCTTAGAAAGATTTCAAGTTGTCCAAGATAGCAGTCATTTCATTTAGAGATAAAAAAAATAAAAAAAATGTATGCCCAGCAGATAAAATGAGCAGGGTTGCTGCTGCAGATAAATTGGCCTTGAGAACTGTTTTTATGGCATTACTTGTCCAGGAGATGGCAGCGTGGAGCAGGCAACACTGGCAGCCACACATTATCAGCAAAAAGTCAACAGCAGTGAAGACTTCACTCTGTTTATACACTTCACCTTTAACCTCTACTTGTGTGCTCATAATCAGTCATGTCAGCACCGTTATTCCCCAAAAGTTGCATTTTATGAAAATGGGAAATAAATCAATTGTTTGATTTGTGAAATGAGCCGAAGAAAGACGTGATGTTTACACTGTGTCACTAATGATTCAGCCCTTCTACGTGTCAACAATAGATTGATATGTGGATGTAATTGGTGTGTAGGATTACATTTGCCCGTTTCTCCACCCCGCGTATGCATCATGATAGAATATTTTTTCAAATGATTTTTCTCGGTCTCCTCTGCGCTGATGTAACAATGTAATGAATAACACAATGAATAATTAAACGCTCTGCAATTGCCGATAAAAGATTAAGTGGTGTGCTTTTTCATGATCAGGATGACTCGCTGAATTGCAGGCAAACAACCCTCCAGCGAGTCCACATGCATCCGGGCAGTCTCACACACACACACACACACACACACACACACACACACACACACACACACACACACACACACACACACACGTGACACGAGTGCAGATTCACACACAGGTCAAAGGGTAGCTGAAGCAACTGGAGCACAACAGCCTGTTTCCATCTCCAGGGACTGGATTATTCTCTCTTCTCCCCGCCTTTATCTCTTTATCACCCACTCTCCCTCCTCTGCTCTTCCGCCAGAAACAAATGCACAAACTGGAAAGTAAATTTCTGGGAGAGCAGAGGTGGACAACCTCCTCAATTGCCCTCTTTTGACTTTCCATGTTTTAAGTGGCTGCAACAGAGAGGCCTGCAGGTGACACACACACACACACACACACACACACACACACACACACACACACACACACACACACACACACACACACACACACACACACACACACACACACACACACACACACACACACACACACACACACACACACACACACACACACACACACACACACACACACACACACACACACACACACACACACACACACACACACACACACAAAATGTAAATTAGCCCGGGCGTGATCTGAATTTGGCCCATTCTCAAAATAAGTCATGCTCAGCCAGGGATTTCTCAAATTTAAAAGCTTGTAATCATCCCGTCGTCCCCGTGACTTTATTTATTTTTTTTTTTTTGGAGAATGATGTAGCAGCTGACTTCCAATAATTCCGCGTATTTGCTTTCGGTCCCGGCTCCTGCACATCGAGCGTTTTCCAAGGGGGAGCGAGCGATCAATCAGTGGACCGGCTCAACATACAAAAAGCACCCCTGTCGAGCTCTCACGTCTGAGCCAAATCCATACCTCATATTCCCTCCATTTTCATGCAGATGGAGGGGGGGGACACAGGAGAGAGTAAGATGTCTCTGCTCTCCCGACATTGTTTCTATTCCCCTGACAGTTTGATGTGATTGCATTGTCAGCCCTCCGAGTCTGCTGGTGTATGTGGTATTCTCGGTTAGAGGCTGGATGTGCGAAGGCTGGAGGAACGATGTTCCCGGGCACAGACGTGGCATACATATTTCAGTAGTTTGAGGCTACATATTTTAGAAGTTGCAAGCTTAGTGTCAACCCACAAGTGGATAGCCTAGTTTGGTGTATGGCTGGCTCATTGCGTCAATTTTTTTTGTGACGTTTTCTTGTGGGTCCAACAAGCAAAATGTATGCACAGACACACACACACACACACACACACACACACATACATGCTGACGTTGGAACATCAGTCTCCATCATGTCAAAAATCTTCAAGATGCAAACCAATATTGGGCAGTCTGCCCGAGGTCAAGTCCTCATCAAAGTCAATCTAATTTCCTGCAACTCAGAGGGAAACTGACGACTTGGCCCCCATGTTGCCGTGGCAGCCAACAGCCCCCCCTTCTGCATATGATCAGTCTGTTGCCATAGCAGCCCCGTGGAGCTTTCCTGCCAGTCAGCCTAGCAGGGAAGACGAGTGAACCGCCGGTGCCCCCGTCCAGAGCGGCCTGCATGTCTTCATCTGTTGCCATGGCACCGTAATAGCGTTCTGGATAGATTTGGCATGGCAGGGAGTCAGTTCCTTTATCTTCCAACACATTATATTGAGCCGAGCTAGCCCGCGTTCACTGCTCGCAACATGGTGAACAGACAAAAGGAAGCCGAGGGGGAAAGAAGGTAGATCTCAAGATAGTTTATCTATATTGAGATCTGGAGCGGCGCTGCGCTTAGATGTGCCGTGTGCTCATCGCGTGCTAATGAGGAGGTACATAGAGGTGGTGGATGTTCAAGAGACAAGCCTGACAAGGTAACCTGGAGTGGACTCTCCAGCTGACTCGCTTTGTATTAAAATGAGTCGATGTGTGGAGTCAAATCTGATGCAGTCACAGTGAGGATGTAGAGTGCAGCGAGGGAGCCGGGCATTTTTTAAAAAAAAAATCCACTTTAAAGCTGCTGTAATGAATGTTTCAATGAAAACATTGTATGAAATGACAATGTGAAAACAGTCTTGACAGTGTGGAGCGGGTTGTTTGTGGTAATGAACGTACATCACAAATGAATGATAATGCTGCTCCATGACTGCTGGATGTGTAATTAAGCAACTGCTTCCTAACAAACTCAACATATCAGCTTAAAAAAAAAAAAATGGGGATGATATGTCAATGTCAGATTCACAGTTTGTTTCTGCTGCTGCCAAGTGGCCAAAATTCAGGTATTGCAGGTTTAAAACAGAAAAACAAAAAAAGATATTAAAGTCTCTCTCCTGGCATCCTTAATACCCCTAAAAACTCATCTTTGTTTCCAATTTAAAAATCCCCTAATGTCTTAAAGTGGCTTATATATAACTCTATACCTTTGCCTTCGTGTATGTGCAGATCTATGAATATGGAAATAGCCCCCACCTCTTTCTCCACCCACCCCTCCGCTGCTCACCTGCCGGTCCGATGGTATGGAAAGCACAACCCTCCATATTGACAGAATTGGTTCCTTAGATATGCGATGTATAAAATTGGTCACCCTTGTATCATATTAAAAAGTGTAACTCACGGGAGTCCACTTCAGCTTATCAATGCCTCGCCAAGGCGTGAAAAACGACGTGGTTAGGTTAAGATTTCTTTAAAGAAATCAAATGTCCTCCTTGTGGACTTGAATCCTGGTCTCTCCCCTTATGGACGATACCAATTTTTTTACTTTGTCAAATGACCTCCTTCTTCGACCCTCATCATACGAGCTGCACTTCTTTCATTTTTTTTTTTATACCGATCTGCATTGATACACTACAGCTGCAAAGTGGAAATGCCATGACAACGACGGCTTATTTTGTCACGATACGTCTTGTCGCATATAAAAGAAACACCGCATGGACATGTTAACAACGGTAAACACAGTATTCTCATTAGTAAGGGTCTTTAAAATTTCAGTTCACCCTAAAAAAAATATGAAAAGTTTTCATTTGGGATACTTTTTACTGAAACAGAAATGATGACATGCTGATGACATTATCCAGAGTAACTAGAGCACTGTTTTTGGAAAGAATTGTAGGTGTTTCATTTTTCATGTCATTTTTCATAGCTTTGAGCACTACAAAGAAAAGTCTAAACTGATTAATTGTACTGGACTGGATGCAGAAATCCAAGAGAGAAATATCTCAAAGCCCTGGATGAATAGAACCAAAACTACCAGCATGGAAATCTCTTATAAGTAAGAAGAAAAAGTGCAGAGTCGAGCCAGTTTATTTATATGGCACATTTAAACACAATCAAAGTGCTTCTAGACATCAAATACAACTAACAAATTAGATGGACTTCAACAATTAAGCTTCAAAAAGCAAATTAAAATCAAAGTAATGGTTGATACCCAAATCAAGAAAAAACCAAAAGGTGAAAATAAAACAAAAAATAAGCCACAAAACCAAAATACAGCATCTTCCCCACCATTTTTCTCTCTGTGGTTGCGGACAGACACTTTAAGGATTTTTTGTTGTTGTTGTTGTTTTAATGAGTGATGTCCAAAGTGTTCAAGGTACATGACATAACTCTTCACCTTCAGATGGACGGTGTTGTGTTTCGTAAGCCTTGTTATTTACGTCCTCATCCCCTCGCACTCAAAGCAGGTGCTCAGCCAACCTCACCGAGACCGTTCCCGTAGAAAACGGTCGCGGTAACACTATCGCGTCGGTCACCTTTCTTCAGCTGGTACTACACGGCCGAGAATGACTGTCGGCTGCCCGTTCTGGTTGTTCTGTGGTCGGGATCCTCGCTGGTCCTGCCTCATGTCGCCACCAGGCTTTTTCTTGTGGTAAGAAGATACCAGTGGTGGGACAACATCCATCGTCGTCCCCCCCACCGCCACCCCGCTGTGCGGTAACCTAATGAGCATGGTGACTCTTGTTTGGCACCCGGTGCTGCTGCTGGTGCTTGACTTGTCCATTCATCAGAGGAAGGTGAGCCAAGGAAGCGTGTTGCTGAGCACAA
This sequence comes from Brachyistius frenatus, assembly GCF_029030835.1. Taxonomy (NCBI): domain Eukaryota; kingdom Metazoa; phylum Chordata; class Actinopteri; family Embiotocidae; genus Brachyistius; species Brachyistius frenatus. The sequence continues at coordinate 6,407,981 of NW_027210611.1, forward strand.
CTGGGCGGCGTGGAGGTGTCGTGTTGTCGAAGGACGGCTTAATGCCTCGTTGTTGTGATTGTGTGCCAATCCTCTGACGGATATCTAGTTGTGGAAATCTAGGAAATGTTCATCATCTTGAGATTCACCAGTGTGGAGAGTGTGAAGTGTCGTGTCGGGGTTCCTGTCTGCAGCCTTAGCCGGCATGGAGTGGGACGCCTTACACTTTCACTGAGGCATTCCTCCACTCGGGGCCTGTTTCTGCTCAGACCAAGGCTCAGGAATAGTTTGACTTATTGAGAAAGACGCTTTCTTGCCAAGAGTAAAATCAAAAAATGAATACCTTTCTCATGTGGGTTCTTTAAATAATAAGACTTGAAATGGGGAAACAACAAGCGTGGCTCTGATCAAAGGTCATCAAATCTGCCTTCCTACACCTCTCTGATGCACTAATGTGTGTGTAAATGTAAAAATGTGCTGCTACGGGGGATTATGTACTGATCTTTGTGGAGCCCAGAATCTGTTTTAATGAAAAAAAAAAAACCTTTCTCCCAACCGAAGAGTTTCTCCTGTTACATGCACGAAGCAACGCACTGTGTCAGGTCTTTCCACAGTTGACGTCTGACATGGAAATCAAAACTCAGCAAGATACAGCCCCTGAACAGATTCTCCAGAGAAGAAAAAATGGCCGACAATGCATGTTTCAGCATATATGCATGTCTTGGGGTTTAATTTTTTTCGACATGCTCTCCATGTGATCTCCTCGTGCTCATCCATCCATCTTTAGGACCTGCAGGGCTGAAACGGACACATTCTGCCATCACATACATGTGTCAGTAATCTATTCTTCTTCATGTCACGCTTGGCAGGGAGGTTGGTTCTTAGGCCACGATGTCTTGAAGCATTTCTGTCCAGATGTTGGGGGGTGGGGGGGATCTACATCTGGTGTCACAGTCCTTTGCACCGTAGTGGGAATTGTCTTGAGGAACTCCTCCTTATTAGAGAAGTCATTGAAGCGCTTCAGGCAGCTCTGTAACCAGTGGACGGACTGCAGCAGCTGGACTCAGCGTCTCCTTCAGCTGGAAACAAGCACTGGGTTCACTGACCGGCAACGATGAACAGCTCAGTGGAAACTGTTTGACCGGTTTGATGAATTGCAATTCAAGTCACAAAATGCTGATGTCAGAGTCACAATTTGCTGTTGCCAGTATGAGCCGATTAATCTGTACCGCCTTGTGTCAAAGGTGACTGTCAAACGATGCTGCTGTGAAGCTTTTTCACCCTCTGGGTTCCTTTCTATGTGTGCAGCTTTTCAAAACCTGCTTGTTGACTGAGTGTGCTCCTTCATTAATGGACCGAGGAACATGACGGTGACTAAATTTCTGTCTCGCCTCAGCTCAGAGCATCCTTGATATTAGGTGTAATAGCGAACGCGCTCAGTGCATAAATTTGCAGCTGAAAAAGCTACAGGAGGCGAATGATGCAGCCGCGTCAAGCTGGACTAAGATCCCAGAGGGACATTTCTATCAGCATATCTGAAACAGTTCCAGCTGTTTTGAATGATTGAGTGTCTGAAGTTCCCCATGAAACCTTGAGCGCTGTTGTGACAGTGCTGCGGGAACAATAATACTTTATATAGTTAGGATATATACTTTATGTATTTTGTATATAAAGTATGTTAGTATTATAGTTTATATATAGGCTATATGGCCAAATAAATATGAAGGCAATACAGTTCATATTGTAGAGCCTATGCAGGGACTGAACCTTCGTCGTCATGGCAACAAAACACGTTGTTAACATCATAGGCACCAGGAATACTCAAGTTAGAAAAGGTCGTGTTTTGTGTTCAAGTACAATAGTGACATTGCACACGTGACGTAACATAAATAGGCTACGTGACGTGTTACGAACGTGATGTAAAATTAAAACTGCAAGCAGTGATTTGCGGGCCCTCGCACGCTGCACGTCGGGGATCCAGCGGGTCGGGGCCGCTGGCTCCCCGACGTGTAGCACGTCAAGGTCCGCATAGTCCCGCTGGCGTTCCTTGTTCTTCTTTAAAAAAAAAAAAAAAAAAAAAAAAAAGGCTTTTTTGGTGGCTTTAACACCTTCAAAATCTCCTGAAATTTGGTGCCTGACCCAAGTTTCATGAGGTTTGGAGCATCGTTTGACCTTAAACATCAACTTCCTGTGTCACGGCGAAACATCAAACTTAGCCGCATTGCCCTGGCTGTACTATATACTATGTACTCTATACTCTATACTATATACTATATACTTTATACAAAAATGAATTTTGGGTCACTTTTTGGATGACATGACAAGTGTGACTTTTTTTGGAATATTTCAGACAACAAAGTATGACTTTTTTTTTTGTCATATTTTGGACAACATACTTTGGATATTTTGGATGACTTTTTTTTTTTGTATCACAGTATGACCTTTTTCTGAACTGACAAGTTGCTTCTCACTGCGAGGAATAAAAAAAAAAAAAAAGGTCACTTTTGGACTTTATTTTTTGTTTGAGTTTTATATTGCTGTTGACCTTTGGTTTGACACAATTTTTGGGGCTTACCCTTAGAGGGACTCCTTAGTAGGTCTCGCGCCGCGTGAACCACGTGGCTTACCCTTACAGGTAACTCTGTGAGTCTATGAACTGTGTGGCTTATGAAGAGGGCTCGCTCTCCATAAACCATGTGTGATACCTGACCGGGGCTCGAACCCGTGTCTTCGAAGATTCTACTTCACCAAGGTTGCTATTAATGGTTCAGATTCCACCTTGGCCTGTTGATGATGATTCAACTTTTAGTGAAGTTGAAATGTTTGGAGAAATTGAAAAAGTTTTGCATACACTACACATTAAAGGGACACATTTAATATCACTGCAGACCCCCTTGAAAACATGTATAGCTACCATCCAAAGAATGTCTGCGGCAATTTTGGTCGCATTTGAAAGAATATTTGGGGAAGGTGAAGTTATAGCTTGCAGTGAGACAAAGATTTGTCACAATGCAAACCTTTCCTAAGGCGATAGTTGGTGCGGTGGTTACCAAGGTTATCCTTCAGCAACGAGGTTCGACTCGACCCTGTGTCATGACTTTAAAAAAGATCATACCATTTTTTTGCCGGGAAGAGACGTGTGTACCAACTTTCATGAGTTTTTGAATATGATAAAGCCGCCAAAAATGCAACTGTTTACGGAGAATAATAATAATAATAATCGCTTGAACAACAATAAGTCTATATGCAGTCAATGTTTCCGGACACTGTATTCCTATTATAAATGATGTTGTTGGATTAATACAATAGTCCAAGTCCAGTGTTGACACTCTTCTAGCTCCTCTTGGTCTGACTGCTATTTCTCTTCTAAAGGCTCCTTCATCTTCACCAGCTAGTTGCTTACTGTTGTTTGGTGCTGAGTGCAGCATGTTTGTTAAAGGTTGAAAATGATGCTATAAGAATGTCCTGAGTTGCAGATGAGCTGAAACTTGCTCCACAGCTGCAGAGCGGAGTATTGGGTGATAATTCTTTAAGGCTTTATCAGTGTTCTCTTCCATGACGTCGCAGACATTTTTTTTTTTACATTGTCATTTAACACACCGCTATTGTAAAATTATTATTATGATTGCTTTCATTTAAAAGCAATCTTTCTATAGATCCTAATCATTGATTTTTCTAAACAGAAGATCCATTGTTATGATGAGCGCTGACGGTGCGCAAACCTAAAGCAAATGTCAGATTATATCAGTAACTGTTAAGCTCTGCCCTGCCTGTGTCGATGAGGCAGTTAAAACAAAAGAGGCGATCCGTCTTTATCCTGCCTCACTCCACTGCTCCAAGTGTGTTTCAGAGACAGAGGAAAGTGATGAATCGGCGCTCTCACTGGCCCGATTGGTCTTGAGCCAATGTACAGGCTGCTTTGTTGTGCTGTGTTTGCCTCCCTTTTTTCTGCTTTCCCATCTCCCACTCCCCCCCGGCAGCAAAAGGTGATAATGGCAGAGTGAACAGTATGTCTGAGTGGCTTAACACAAAATGTTCTGCTGCCTGGGCTCATAATGTTAGGAGTCTTTTTGGCAGAGGGGATTGTTTATCATAATGACCAGTGCTGTGACAAAATGTTCTTTCCCACTCGGTTGTTGGTTTTTTTCAGGCTGTATTTTCAGGAAGGCTAATAACAAGGTTTACCGCAGAGGTCAGACACCTGGGTGTTATTGTTAACGGTGACCAACAAAATTAAAACCGACTTTTATCGTCGAAAACAAGAGCGCGATGGCGCGCTGTACGTTCTGTGAGGCCGAACTGAGACACGGTGGTGCTTTGAATGAGTGTTATAATGCTGACAATGATCACGCTAGCATGCTGATGTGTAGCATATAAAGGCCTTTACACATCAGAGGTGTAATAAATAAGTGACACAAAAATGCTAAATACTCGCCGGCAAATATTTTGCATCAAAACTATTCACATCGGCAGTGAAGCTGATTAAAGACAGTTAATACAGTTGTTCAAAATATGGTTTGAATAGATTAGCAACAGCCCATTCTTCAGAAAATACAATGCATTCAAAAAGGCCAAAATATTGTCATAAACATGTGCATAAACAACGGTTTAAAAAAATATAGTGACGTGCGACGTGACGTTACGTTACTTTTCTGTAATGTGAGTTTTTTCCTTTAAAGGAGGAGATGGATAGAATGACTGGATACAACAGTGGGACAGGTTTTTTTTTTTGTTTTTTTTTAAACCACGTTTACTGTTGCCATGATGACAAAAGTATAATCACTTTAATTAAATAGTAACTTCAGCGCACAACATGATGCAATCACCCAAACCATTATCTTTCCCTCACCTTAACCAAGCGATTTCTGCCTGAATCTAACTAAATCAGATGTAAAATTTTGACTTGGATGATTGTGCAAAATGAAAGATCAAAGGATCACCCAACATTACAGTCCATCCTGAATCTACACGATGGACAGACAGATGGGGAGAGAGATGGATGGAAGGATGGAGGGATACTGGAGATGGGAAACATTGATAGATATTTCAGTCAGAACCAAAGTGGTGGACAATCGACAGGCTGACATCCATTGAGTCATGCTGCTGGTATGGCTAAAAATATATTTGAAGTTAAAAGCTTCTTGCTTCTTGTTGGTGGTGCTACTAAAACACACTCTTTACTCATCTGCCTGCTGTAACAATAGAGAGGTGGGCTAAGTACAGTTAATTCCAAATTCAGCTGCCAGAGTCGCCTAACATAAAATTAAAAAAAAAAAAAAAGAAGCAATTTTCATCTCCTCACACCTGTTCTCAGATCTCTGCTCAGACTCCTGGTTAATATTAAAATGTAACTCCTTCTTTATAATGCCCTGTATGGCTCCATAGTACCTCTCCATTTCTACTCAAATGACTGTGTGTGTGTGTGTGTGTGTGTGTGTGTGTGTGTGTGTGTGTGTGTGTGTGTGTGTGTGTGTGTGTGTGTGTGTGTGTGTGTGTGTGTGTGTGTGTGTGTGTGTGTGTGTGTGTGTGTGTGTGTGTGTGTGAGAGAGAGAGAGAGAGAGAGAAACGGGTAGTTCGTAGTAACACAAAGCTCTGATAAATGTGGTTTTCTCTCAACCAGACAACAAGGATGAAGATGGTTCACCTTTAAGCAGCTAAAGAAACACTTATTTCCCTCAGGAGTCGGTTCACTGCAAACCAATAAGTGCGGACAGTGACTATCGGACTTACCGTCATCAGGCAGCCAGAAACACAACTCCAAATAGAAGCTAATGGTGCTCGATGTCTGCTGGCTATGAAAAGAGGGAACAGTTTGCTAAACCAGTCACCATATCAACTTTATGAAGCGGATTGTATGTGTTGCGTCGACAGCTTATTGTGTTGTCCTAATTGGCCATAAAATCAATTCACGTGGGCTCAACATTGTTCACAAGCAGATAGTAACATTCCTACAATGTTTCTATTGTGTCTCTACTGGAATGAAATCTCCTTGAGAAGTCGCCTTCCTCTTTCCTTTTTGCTTCTTGTCTTTCTACATTTTTATCTTTTCATGTCACGTTTTCATAAGAAAAATCAATGGCAGTACAGCTTGTGCTTTTCTAAACCTCGCAGATAAGAGGATAATACATAATCAGTATTTATTAGGACTACATGGAGCCGCCAGTGTGTCAAAATAAGGTCTGAATCCCCTTTATGATCATTTTGTTTCATTATTTTGCCCATTTTTATGGTCTACGATGAAAGCTGCAGGTCAGTCAGGTCGGTCTATTTCATAGTTGTGGCTGAAAAATGAATAGCTCGTCCAAAGGCACCCCTAATAATATAACGTTACTCAAGTCATTCATGCGGTCGGCAGATGGAAAATTGACATCTTCTGAGTACACTTGGGGGTTTTTCAACTGTCTTTGCAGCAGTAAAGGTTAATTTGCCTGATAACACAAATGAGCCTGAGCCCTGCGACGGCTTAATTCAGGAGGAAATGTTGATTAAAGGCATTAGCATATGAAAAGATGAATGACCTCAAAGATGCTCGGGATAAAAGCAGTCAAAAGTGGTTGTGTTAGGTCGACCACCGAGATGAAACCCTTTTGATTGGAAATACAGTTTCAGCCAGTTGCTACACAACTGGCAATGTTGTGATGGAGATAGGTGATGAATGTGCTAAACATGTGCATTGAAAAATACTGTAGTGGAGCTTCAACAAGGAAAATCCGTTTTGGAGGCAGTGCATGTTGTCAAATTTACAGCACATTTGACTCTCCAAATTAAAAAATAACACAATGGGGTCCTTTATCCCAGCAGTCACATCTATCTATCATCTACTGTTGTTTGTGTCACTCACCCTGGTGACTCACTGGAGCCTTTTAAAGTGATTAAAGAGCTTATTTAAAGAATAAAACACTTGGGAGTTTGCGTGTTGGTCTCCCACTGCACCACCGAGTCTCCAAAATCACCTGACACAAGTTGAAGCAACACCGTATGTGTCACATAATAGAAAATATAAATAGAGAGCGGAGCTGTGAAAAAGACAAACCGGCCACATTAGCCTGAAATCCATTTATAGGATTGTGTTGAAGTGATGAACGGTTTATTTTGCTTATAGCCGACATGTTTTTAAGACACTGTGTTCTTGTTTGTTTTTTCAAGACACACTGTTCTTGTTTTCTACCCAGCTCGTTTTGAGGGAACAATGGCAATTATTCTGTTTTGTTTCCCTCCGTGAACCAAACTGTTTGCTATTTAACGTCCAGAAAAATGCAAAATGTCAGTCTGTCTGCAGCTTCTGAATGTTGTGAGGGGCGGTGACGTAACCGAAGGTCACAGCGCCTCGTGCAGCCGGTGCCACGACCACCGCATTCCTTTCACTCGGTTTACCTGCTCAGGTAATACCGTGTGACGGCTGCCGTATCCATAGCAATGAACCCCTGCAGATGCCCTCGACCCGGCCTCCTCCGACGGCCTGATTAACATGCATGGATTGAGGCCGGAGCTCTTCCCTGATTGGTCCTGTCAGCTCCTGGCATGGGTTCTGGCTTCACCCCTGCAGAAGACCCAGCTGGCTGTGTGCTCCCCTCCCATCAAGCTCACGCCTGCTGTATTCCACATGACCGGATTCGTCCTCCAGAACCCGGAGAACATGCTCCCGTACAGTGAATGTCAGCGCCAGCATGTCTGACTGAATCACACGAAACCACGTTTTGCCTTTCTATGTATTTGACGTACAGTAAATCTGTCATGTTCTTATGGCGTCATATATTTTTCTGGTGTCTCTCTGTGCGAGCTCTTTGCACTATTTCCCCCTCTATCCATTTCCTTTTTGCAAGTCACCCCTTTTGAGGGGCGACTTTCAAAGATGTCAGCTGAAAAAAAAATAACACAGCCGGTGTACAGCCCATCAGATGTCACTTTTGCCCTCTCATTTGATTCCGCGCTGCCTCTGTCCCAGCACTCCAGCCCAGATAAAAAGGAACCTCTTCTAAGGTGTTTCGCGAGGCATTATAAAACGGTTGCCATGGATACCGAGTCTGAACAGGCTCCACATACAGGCTGCAGAATAGGAAATGACAGATGCAATATTTCACATTTCAGAAATTCCTTTTAATCTCGTCAGCACTGAGGCTGATGGACCGTTGTGTTAAAAATGCCAAAGATCAAGACCCTAAAAATAGGTCTGCGAGGCTATTTGTTTCAGTCCGCGTTTGAGGGGCTATTTGCTTCTTGCTCCACAGAGGTGGGTTGAATGGTATTTTCCGCCTCATTTGGTCTTTGTTGTTTCTCCCAGAAGAGATGACCTATATTATCTAGGATGGGAGATCAAAGAAGACTCTTTCACTGATCTCATGAAGCTCGCATCTTACAAGCCCCAAGAATTAGTCCTGATTGCGCAACCGCCTCGCTGCACTGCAAAATGTGACCGTGAAGCTAAACAGTGGAAAGAACTGCTTCTTTTGTAGCTGCTCAGCCTACGGGATTCATGATCCTGCAGTTTAGGAGGTGATGCACACTCTGCTCCTTGCTGTTTTATCATCCGTCTCATATGCATATTCAGAGAACGTGGTGAAAAACTAAGACTCCGTTTTTACATTTTCTTTTGGCACAACTTTAACTTAAAAGAGTTGTCCGAGTTTGTTCTCTGGGGCTACTTTCCCTTACCTGAACATATTGCCTCCATATTTTACCCATGAATTCCCATTAGTGTTACAAGCTGATAATATGTGGGCTACTGCTGGCCTCTATTTGTGTTCTGGTCCTCGGCCACCTATTTATCAGCCATTTATACTGTGGCGATGAAACAAGGTCACCATTGGGAACCGGCTACCTGCTGGGAGCAAGTGTCCACCTGCTGCTCTCTGCTCATCCTCCACGCGCCTGCCCCCTCCTGATCCTCTCTCCTTGGTAATCTAACCAACTCTTCCTTTCTGCAACCGGGTGTTTCGTTCCATTTTCAGCGCTGTGTTCAATGTCAGAGACGCACGGCCGCCCGACATAGAAACGGACGGGCCACAAAAGCCCATATGTCTCCATGACCTGTATCAGTCGCAGTGCCGTCGCGCATCTCATTAAGCCACAAGCTGCAGATGAACCCTGATGTTCATTCATCACAAGAAGGTGTTCTCCCTGCAGTACCTGAGCAGACAATGGTGCAGGAGATGGTTACTGTGGTGAAGCCGCGGTGTGATTTATGAGGATTCCAATTTGTGAGATACCATTGTGCAAGATAATAAACAGAAGTGTAGCCTCGATCTGGGTCGACAGATTAATGTGTTTGGATTCAATAGACATTAATTGCGCTGTGGTTTGGCGAGGAAGAATATTTTGCCTTTTAAATCCTATTATTTGTTTTTGACCCCGTTTGTGTGCTTTTAGCATCTGTTTTGATTTACACGTCAGGATTTGATGAATTCATTGAGTTCCAACAGTTAAAGAGTAAATCTGGTGAGCCATATTCTTTTCTTACCGTCAAAAATCACCATGAAAAGATGAAAAGCAGCCAATAGGTTAGGTTAGGTTAACCTGATGCTACTAACAAACATTGTCCATATAGCCTTGGTCTAGTCAAGCTTATTCATCTGTGACAAAGAGCTCCATTATTGTACAAAAACCCTTACAGAAAAACCACAGCAATTTTACATGTGCAAATTCTCGTGACCACATATGAAACATGTATTCAGCCCATGGGAAATGTGGTTTTTGAACATTTTCATGGTGTAATGTAGCCCATGTAGGTTCCCATGTGAAAACTTTTCCCCATATTTTCCCCATGTTATCATATGTTGCAACATGTACTAAACATGTGTCTTACATGTGTCATACATGTAGAAACCATGGGAAACTGTTGTGTTTTGTTCTGTAGGGGAAGGCACGCAGTTACTCTGGGTGTCCCTTTGTTATAATGAATATGGGCACTCTAGTTTATTTTCCACCACACATGCCATTCTGCTGCCGTAAATACCACAGAGAATCAATTGCGTCCCAAACAAACACGCAGTTTATTTCTGTTTGAGTAACATTTGAAAATCCAGAGTCCGGCTGTTTTATGAAAATAATTAGCCCGTTTTATAAAATTTAACTCCATATCTTTTTAAAAAGACTTAACATTTGAAGCTGCAGTGGGCTTGAATAGGGAAGAGAGATCAACATATTGGTCTTTTTTGTCTTTATTTTTGTTTTGTAGTTAGAAAAATATCAGTCTAACAGATTGAATAATGTCAGCCTTCTCCTTCAAGCACTGGTTGTACATGTCAGCAAACATCAGGCCGATTCTTCACTCCGCAACAACTCAGACCAGAGCGGTTTTCAGCTTAATTAATGACCCATCATGTCCTTTAGCTGTTTCTGTGTCCTCAGATCACAGAGGGGGGAGTGTGGCTTTTATCTTTCCAACTGTGAAGACCTCTGACTTCTGCAGAAACAACTTGGGCATTAATGATGACAACGCCTCCCGGAGGAAGTTGATCTCTCGCTGAGTCCGTATTCCAAGTTTCCGCATTCCCAATTAGTTGGTAGAGTCCAAAGCTCAAGAAACTAAATGAACCCCCGCAGATCCTGAAGTTTAATTGGAGGGATCTTTCAGCTGCTAACCAGCATACTGCACAGCAGAAAGAGTGTCGGACGAGGAAAGGAAGCTCGAGGACGAAGTGAATGTCTGTGCAGATACAGTAACAAAGCCGGTTAGATTTCAGCGGGAGAGTCACTGGAATTATTTTTGACACTACAGTATATGTGAGCCTCACTGTGGTACACTGTCTCCCGAGATGCCCGCGTGTCTGAGGGACGATCTATTTTTTGATAAGCACCAGAAAATGGTATAGGAGCAGATCCGATGGGGCTCGACAAAAACTGCGTATAGGAGACACATTTTTCACAGCGGACAGGACGGCAGAGTGGTGTCTTAAATAACCGTGACAGACATGATATGATCACTAAGGAATAAATTGAATTATTGAATTGTTGCTGCAATGTGGTTGGGAATGTCCCTCCCAAGGATGAAAGACCCAGTATTGGAAGACTGTGGCATAAGGAAAAATCTGTCTTTGATTCCATTTATTTGACCTTTTTCTTCCTTGATGACAGTGAAAACCTACTAATTCATCACTCTGCTCTAGAGAGTATAATTACCAGGGGATGTCTTGATAATAAATGATTAAGTATGTGAGAGTAAAGTCATTAGAGAAAGTTAGAAAGTCTGCAGAAATAATGTTGGTTTTTGGGGTTTTTTTTGGTGCAGTTTCTGCAGGTGCCTGCAGTCTACTCCGTCACCAGTAGGTCATGCACACTTTGCTTCACATAACTGTCGGATAGCCGATAACCTGAATATTTCCCCAAAGCCCTACATTGTGTGAAGACTAATGCATTTAAGATATTGAATTAATTAAACAGAACATGTGCTGCCAAGTCTTTGGAGCTGAGCACATTAGCCACTGTCAACAAGGACCCATTTGAGGGAGCTTATGTTGAGTACCAGACCTTGTTTTGTGGGAAGCAAGGTAAAAACCAAACTTTGGTCCAATCCCAGTTCCTCCCCTTGGCCCTACCCCTCTGTTTTGCGTGTGCCCGTCTTAGGGATCGAGGGGTAGTGTTCATCTAGCCCTCCAAATGGAGTGCTTTAAGATGCAGACTCCAGATGGATGGGCAGAAGATAAACTGAAGCAGCATAACATGAAAAATGGTCCATTAAATTAAAAAAATATTTTTTTTTTTTCAAGGATATTTTTGTATTTTGAAAGTGCAGTTTTGGGATAACAAAGTTTTCCATGTTTCAACAGATTTAATGAAGTCTTGTTTGTGAGCATTAATAGCGGATTCCCTGAGATACACTGTTTTGTCATCATCCTGTATATTTCCATAAATTTGACAATCAAATTCTTGAGACTTACCAATTTACTAATAAAATAATTTAGGAGAATTTGGGATACTGTGGATGCAACGAGTGGTGTCTAATTTCCTTAGTTTAAGATTTTAAGCCCTCTATCTGAAGAACCACTACCCAGTAGTATACTAGGGGTAGGGCCACGGGATGGGAAATGAGATTGGGCCTTGGCTTCGCCAGACATTTGCTGCATATCTTCCCCTACATTCCTGTCTATTTCCACTGCACTTTCAAATAATAAAAGGCAAAAAGTTCCCCAAAGAATAATATAAACAGTGACAGGAAGAAATGCACCAGGATAAACTTGTAAATCTACAAGTGTGTTCTTAAACTGATTGCTGATTGGAATCAAGAGTTGTCGAGGGGAAAAAGTAATCACTTGAACATGAGATGGGACTGACGAGCAGATAATGATGTGAGTAAAAGTGTTGGCTGCTGCATTCTGCAGCTAAAAATCATACATATATAAACAGTATGCTACTCGAAGTGAGCGAGAGAGGGCGTAAAGAGAGTTGGAGAGGCTGATGAGGCCTCCACCTGCACTTATAGATCGCGGTAATTCACCAACCACTGGGCCTGTGTTCAGTTAAGTATCTACCATGGATTTACTTGTATCACTAAATTCTGTTAAGACACAGTTCATGTCCAAAAATATAATTTGTTGAGGGACCTCGGTCACGTGATCCCGCGTCACGTGACATTTACGGTCTTGTAAGTTTCACGCTTTCGAAACGTGTAACTGTTACGCCTAGACAGGCCAAAGCGTGGCTATTTCATGCTTTGCTGTCGTGGACCGGCGCGTCTATTACACGCTTCTCTGTGATACTGGGTTGATTTTGGAACATTTATTAAGAAGTTGTACGTCTCTGTCAGGAGCTCGGAAACATCTGTTGTGTGTCACTGTATCTTCCTATATTACACAAGCTCAGAGCCATACTGAAAGCTGCTCCAGACCTCCAGACCTACACTGCACCACGGATTAAAGACAGCTCTTTAACCTCCCCCCTCCCCCCCGGATTATTTCCCATGTCCGTGTATACGTTGACTCTGACTGCGGCATGCACACTGGAGTTTTCTCTGTTCCTTCCACTAATTTATGCTGTAAACAAAACACATTTCTGGGTCATAAATTCACAGTCAACTCTCTTGAGCATCAGCACTGAGTTTTGTTATATGCATGCTTGCTCTGCCCAGTGTATAAAATGCTGCCTGTGTCTCCAGTCTCGCATCAGCGAAACACATCTGGACTCTGTCATATTTAATTTTGTTAAACACGAGGACGCAACATACAAGCAATTACAGCAATGTAATCCAAGGGGGAGAAGCGAGGGGGAGGAAGACACGACGTAAGAGATGATGAATTGGATGTAGTAGAATTTGCCTTTCTCTGACTTCGGTGGGCAATTTGAAACCCATCACACAGTAATTTAATCATGCATTGTGCTTTTCCCCTATTTATTTGAGATGTGCCCATGCAAATAGTGGCCTGATTTTGTCATAAAAATTCCCAAACGATTGTGCAGAGTGGCAAAACGCAACTGGCATAGTCCATAATGTTTCTGTAAATGGGTAAGAAATCTTGGGGGAAAAAAAAACAAAAAACTGGAAGTGTTTGGAGGAGAACATGCAGTATGATAAATGTGCTGAGCAGACCTCGTTTTTCACGTTGCCCAATAATCACCACCAATGGAAATGCGGTTGGCCCGCCCCTGCCGGTCGATTGTGAATCCGCGTTCAACTGGAAGCCACTCTTCCAGCCTTGGCACCAAAGTGGCGCACCACGACAGGCACCGCTGAACGAGGAGTGCGCCTTTGAAGATGTTTGATCGTCAAGCCACTATTTCTGGTAAGAGACACGCTGTTTTATGATCTTTATTATTATTACTATTTTTTTTAATAACCAACAGTTATTTGCTGCGCCTTTTCCTCCAGCTGAACACTCCGTGCTTCTCTCGTGTTTTATTGTCGAATCTGGTTCCATTGTATCGATGTAGAACGAGGTTTGGGAAGTCTTTGACACACGGGTTTAGTTTGAGAGTATTTTTGGTCCTGAATAAATCGACGGGGAAGAGTTTTGATGTCAGGAAGGCGTTGGACTTGGAGCACTGCGCACTTCTGTCCGTTTACTTTTATTCGAGATTGAAATGGTGATTTTTGTCGTGTTTTGATGAAGATATTTCGATTTTTTTTTTTTTTTTTTTTTTTGGTACATATAGGATGCCTCATTTTTCAAATGTGGGATAGACACAGAGAAAAATATAGAGAATAGCAATATTTTAAAGGCTAATGTCTTTATTTGGTTAAACTTTTTTTTTACGGTCGTGATGTGATCCATTTCTCATAAGTTGGTAAACCAAAGCAGTGGAGACATTAATGGTTTACTCAGGGGTGTAATTATTACCACACGGCTCTGAGTTGTAGTGTTGGTAATGAAAGCATGGGCTTCGTCAGGCCGTGGAAGAGGTATGGATGTTTGTCATCTTGCCAGCACCTTGCGAGACCCAAAAATACCGTGTTTGGCTTTGTGCTGGCGCGAGACGCGTCGCCGTGGCTCTGGACATTTTCAGGGCACCTCCAGCTCCACAGCAGCTCGTATTATCTTCACGGGATTTTTCCAACAGAAGGGAAACAGATGCGCCGTAATGTCAACAGTCGATTACTCATGCAACATTGCGCGAAAATATGCGCCCCCGCAGCCCGGACGGACTAAGCGTTCAGACCACCCTCCTCTCTCTCCGTGCCGCCAGACGAGCAGCTTTTTTTTGGGAGACAACCCGAAGGAGTTGGCAGCTTCCTGTTCAGCACCGCAGACAGAGACACAATCGGACTTGTCCACACCCACTTCTGGTCCACGTTACCGCTGCCCTTCTCTCCCCAAACATGGAGAGAGGTCCGCCTACGCTTTATCTGTTTTAGTGCAGGTTGACTTGCTCTCGCCCAGGAGGCATTTGAGTGGTTATTGGATGTGATATCCAGAGAAAGTCGCTATAAACAGCAGCTGAGTACCGGCGTGGTGTTTGCTGAAACTCAGGTGCAGAGCTCCGTGTTCCACTTTCCGTGGGAACTGCCTGTAATAACTTGAATTATAAAAGGATGTCGAGGGCCTTGATTATATCATTATTTTGCCCGCGTGTTTTAGTCAGAGCAACACCCGGAGTAACGTTTGAAAACGTCTTATTAATTGCTGCTCTGAAATGAATTTGTTGTGTAAGTTATTCATGAACCTGAGCACTAAAACATACACAATTAGGCGTCATTAGTCAAATTGAATA
Organism: Brachyistius frenatus; assembly: GCF_029030835.1. Classification (NCBI taxonomy): domain Eukaryota; kingdom Metazoa; phylum Chordata; class Actinopteri; family Embiotocidae; genus Brachyistius; species Brachyistius frenatus. Next base: position 6,423,101 of record NW_027210611.1, read on the forward strand.
TCAGTCTAATTAATCATCCTCCGATTTTTAGTCACCATATGTGGCTGAAACTCATCAGATGTCTGATGGCTTCTTTGCCCCCTTTGGGACACAGTTTCTACTATTATATGTACTGCATAATCATAAAAAAAACAACCAAAAAAACGAAACCCAAAATGCAAACATCCCACATGGCAGAGATTGTGTTGGTGTATAAACAAGGAGCTAATAGCTGGTGTCTGCCTTTGTGATGAGCTGCATGTGAAGGACGCTGTCATCTTGACGCACAGCTGCATTGGTTGATGGTGAGATGGATTTGGGTGGAAAGCAGGAAGGAGCTGTTGGTAGGAGAGAGGAGAAGCCGAGTGAGGTGGAGAAAACATGCCTGCTGGCCTGCTGTCTGGACACATTACATTTTCACGGGCTGATATCGCACCAGTACAGCTGAATGGGGACAAATAGCTCTTCTTGTTCTCCGCTGTCGACTTGGCTAGTTGTCTCTGTTTTGCTTACATCATCGTATTTTCAGATTCAGCAGCAGCTGATGGATGTTCGCTATCGCTTGGTTCAGTCTCCACCTAATGGCCAATATTGCATTTGCTTTTTGCTGGATTAGTGCAGTGTACCTGTTGGATAATCTCTAATGCAGGGCTGGATTAAACCTCTGGGAGATCTGTGGGCCGATATGAGCAATGGGCCCCATTAACCCCCGTTCTCCCTTTTCTTGTACCAATTTTTTCCCCCAAAATCGAACTAGTATTTCTACAATCAAATATAAGAGATTTTAAAATAACATTTTTACACCTTTAAAGGATTTTTTTGCAGAGAGTTTTGTAACAAAATGCCATTCTTGTGTCTGAATAGTATATATATACCTGGAGCTGAATGGCTTAGCTAAGCACAATTACTGGAAAGGGAGAAGCAGGTAACCTTCCCGTATTCAAAGGTAACAAAATGAAACTACTTGAACCTCTAAAACTCAATAAATAGCATGTTATGCCTCGTGTTTTTTGTAAAAATCACAAGTGTCAAAACGAGAATTCATTGTTTTTGGGGGTGTTATGGACCAGACGAGTTGCCAGGCAACCGGAGGATGTTACTGGCCCCGGCCAAGAAACAGCCGAGCACACAACCCTCTGTAAAATAGTAAATTATTGCTCCTAAACTTTACTTTCTTTGGATTTTGGATTATAGAAATGAGACATTCTGGTTTCATTTGTAAGCTTTAGAGTTACTGGTCGGCAGAGTTTCTTATCTCTGGACGAAGGCACGCTACCTTTTCCCTTGTTTCCGGTCTTTCTGGTAAACTAAGATAACTTTTTTTTACATTGTGTTTTAGGGTGCATGAGGCCTATTATTAGTCAGATATCCAACTAAATCAATGACAACATGTTTGCTGTGTGGCATCTGGTTGTTTGTACATAGTGAACATCTTTCTGTCTCTGTTTTGTGTTCTCGCAGACTGAGTGACAAGCCTGCTGTCCAGTTGCCACCATGATAGCCACAGGTGGCCTGCTGCGCATGAACAGGCGCCAGGATTCGCTCCGATCCAAAAACCGAGCGGAGAACAAACGGAAGCGGAAATCGAAGAAAAAGAAGAAGAACGACGTGGTGGTGGTGAAGGGCAAGCTCAACCTCTGCTCCCCGGCCGGTTTGGTGGCCGGTGTTGGAGTTATAGTTCTCATGGTTGGGATTTCCATGGCTGTACTGGGCTACTGGCCCAGCCAGAACCAGCAGCAGTACCAGGAGCGCCGCAGAACTGGAGCGTACCACGCCAACAGGATAAGCTTTTCCAAAAGTCCGCCTGTTTCCTCTAACTTGACCCGAGACAAGCCTCCCTCTGGCCAAAAAAATCGATTCAACCAGAGCCATTCGAACAGCAGCGTCCCCGACCCCTCCCCTAACTGTGGCTTCCTCTGTGACTTCCTGGATAATTACCTGTACTCAGACAATCTCAAAGTCTTCGGACCGCTGGTGATGGGAATCGGCATTTTTCTCTTCATCTGTGCCAACGCAGTCCTCCATGAGAACCGAGACAAGAAAACTAAAATCATTAACCTGAGAGATATCTACTCCACAGTGATAGATCTGCACAGCATCCGGTCGAAAGAGTACTCGCCTCTGAACGGCCTGGTGAACTACACTCAGGCGAGGAGCGCCGAGGGCCCGTCGGGTTCGTTCCCTGCGAGCGGGATGCTCACTCGCAGCTCCTGGCCCTCCACCGGGATCCACAGTTTCCAGGGCGAGTTGGATGGCGATGAGGTATTCCGACGCTCCTCGTTGGCCAGCAGGCCGCGCAGCTGGTCCAGAGATGTCCAGACCTTCACGGACACTGTCTACAGCATCTACAAAGACTACAGCAATAGCAGCGAGCAGGCGCCACAGCCCCGACAGTGGGAGACCACCTCCATCGTCACGTCCTCTGTGAACGCTTTCACCCTCCCTGTGATCAAACTGAACAACTGTGAGGTGGAGGAGTCGGAGAGAGCGGAGGCAGAGGGGCGCACGGAGGAAGAGGTGGTTATCGAGGCCGTGGCCGAAAACATTAGTGAGGAAGGACAGGCCGGCAGCAGCCAGACCGACGAGACGGACGGCAAGCCGAAGGAGGCGTCGGTGATGGACTCCCCGCCGCCCCATCAGAGCCACGAGAACATATCCGCAGACACGGCTAAGGAACAGGGGGCGCCGCAGGCCCTGCCGCAACCACAGTGGACCCAGCTGTCCCCTCCTTCCCCTGTTGCCAGGGCAATGGGGTCACGGATGTCGCTCAACTCCCTCACGGATCAGCCTAGGTCCGCGCGCCGCTGCAGCCTGTCTGTGTCTGCGTGTCGTCAAGGCGACAGAGCCAGGCGCTTCAGCTGCCCCCGTCTGGAGCGCTCCAACAGCAAGGGCTACATCAAACTGACTGACCTGGTGGGCGAATCCTTCGAAGCCCCCGACACAGACACTTCTTTAGTGGCCACCGAACAGGAAGTAGCAACGGACGCAGCAGCAGCAGCGTCGGCAGCGGAGGGAGAAGCTCAGGGAGAGGACAATCTGGTGACACCCAGCACCTCGGCAGAGTCCTAGATTTTTCTTCTTTTTCTTTTTTTTTTTTGCTGATGAGCCTCTTAAAAAAAGACTCTTTGATGTCTTGTTCTTTGCTTCATACCTTCTTCTGCTGATGTGAAGCCGGCCGTCACAGAGGAACGGAAACATGGAGAGTGAGCAGCTAAGGACTATTGAAACATAGCCATGAACACTCAAGAGCAAGGCTCTTTATAAATAAACCACACCCACAGCTCAACGGCTCAATATTCAGATGTAATTTTTCTATTTTTTCAATGTAGCAAGAGCAATACTAAAGACTTGTAAGGAGTTTTAGTAAAGATTTGTAAAAAAAAAAAAAAAAAAAAAAACGACATAAAAAAGAAAGAAAAGTAAATCTAATCTGATGAGTTTGAACTTTTCTTTTTGTATAAGAGTAGGGCAAACATTGTAGCTTGTAGAATTGCCAAAACTGTCACTGAGATCTGCCGTCCAACATGTTGTACTGTAGCATCAACATATGCCACAGAAACCTAAATAGTCTAGATTTGTTCCTCTGCATTGTTCTGTGAATACCACGTGAATAGGTGAACTGAATTGAATCTCAGGTAGACGTTTGGTTTAGGATCGGGACCTTAAGGACGAGGTCTTCCCCTACGTGCACACTTGTTTATATGACGCATACATGGTTGAATAAATTTGACTGTAACACCTCCGTCGTCGGGTCTAATAGGTGTCCTCGTGTGATGTTAAATAAAATGCAGCGAATGCTCAATAGTTTGTTTGCTCCGAATAGTTTTACTTGCATCAAGAAAAATTAAAAAGATTAAAAAGTGAAAGAAGTTTGGAGTGCGAGTGATTTAGTGTGTGGCGAACCTACAGATTGTATGGATTTTGTTGTCCTGTACTTCTCATTACTGGGAAGCACTGCAACGGTATTGATGTTGCATTATCTGTGCTTACTGAAGTGGGACCGGTGAGCTACACGTGCCCTTCACAACAGTCTTCCTAATAACTGTCTTCAGTACTAAAAGGGGAAGTTAGCAGAGTCTTGATTTAAATGGGAAACAAATTAAATGGGGAAAAAAAGTGCCTCGGTAAATCATTTGGCCAACAAAGGTACAGAAGGGCAGTGTCGAACACAAACTACAATTTTGCTGTTTAGCTTGGTTGTGTGAAAATCATTTTCATACTCCGCAAAACCTCCAGCGACACCTTGTATAGAAGTATCTGTATTTATTTTTTTCCATGTTTCTTCACCCACTTTTTGTGCAGATCTTCCCACAAATTTGTCACCCGTCTTTGTGTGTTTTAACCACATATGAAGCTACTTTGGTACATCCTGTAGTGGAAATACATCCCACATAGTCGTCTACCTTAAAAAGTGTTTATCTAAATCTACAAGGATCATTGAGAAGCTTTTAGTTTGAAAAAGCTGAAGTAGTAGATTTATTCAAGCACTGTAGCAGATACTTCAGTACTTTTGTTTTGTGCTACTTCATACATCTCATTTATTTTAACATTTACATCCATTTTTATCATACTGTTTTGCATTTAAGAGGAAAATATTGCACTTTTTACTCCACTACATGTATTTGACAGTTATAGTTACTCTTTTACATGAAAAATATATGATAGTTTTACAAAATTAAATTAATAGAAGGAACAATATTTAAAATGAGCTCCACGTAGACCAACTGCAACACTAAAATGCTTTTTAAATATAAATAAAAACAATCCAACAATATAATACAGTATAGTATGTAAAGATATAACAGAAAAAGGGCCCTTCTGCTTCACCACTTTTCATTCATTTAAGTTTATTTTACTCATAATTCTTTCATTTTACCGAACATGAATGCAGACCTTGTACTTGTATTGGTGTGAATGCAAATTGAAATATTGTATAAAAGGATATAAATACTCGTCCCACCGCTGATTATGAATACAGAATACAGTGCATGCTGTTCGACACTACCTCCAACTTATCTTTCCTGAACATTGACCTTGGTTTGCAGACTCATCACAGGAGGATCCAGTGCAGCTCACCACAACGTGGCCATCTAGTGGTCATGTGACATCATGTGATCAGTCACATCCCCTCTTACTGCAAGCTGCCAACAGGGGGAGCTGGCTCTATGCTGCAAGGAGTCGTTGTCGTGGGCGGGCCTCGTTTTAGTAGTACCGTGGGGGCCGGAGTTGTTTTTTTTTTAGGCAGGAGGGGCGGGGCTACCTCGGTCCGTCTCTGGGAAGGTTTGGCAAAGCAGGCGCTTACAGGTGTCTGGTCCTTTGCACCCGGACGAGCCCCAAAGTCGGGATTTCTGGTCTCCGTACACGCACCCACGTCACAGCTGCTGTTTTGGGGGAGTTTGTGTCTCCTCTCTAAAGACTCAGGTAAAGTGCTCACATGTATTTAATGTGTTATTTCAGTTTGTGAGGCGTTCAGAGCCGAGAAATTTACAAGCAAGAGATAGTGAATTAAGACGCTTTGCATACTTTGCGCAGCATTAAACTGCTGTTTGGCGTTTCTAACATCTGGAAAGCGTAATTCCCAGCGTATGATCAAAGATTTATCGTCACACTATTGTTCTGTTTCATGTTTTTGTGTTCGTGTTTCTGTTGCAACCACCGGGCTTTTCCACCACGACGTCAACCTGCTGCTTTCCCGGTGACACGGACTGTGAAATGGTGAGTACAAGTGTTCATTCACAAAAGCGGGAAGCGTGACACACAAAAAGAGAAAGTCCACATACGGTAGTTAAGGACACGATAAGTACAGTCAAAACTTTGGTGTCTGAACGGAAAATATCTAAAGGAGCTGCCACATTTGCTTTTCTAAGGGGTCAAACACGAAGCACATTCATTTTAAGTGTTAATAAGATGAATTATTACTTTGCTCTGCTTTATTTTGAAAATCTTAACATTACTGAGAACGGCAAATGTTGAATTAGCAGCTGTTGAAAATGAAACCACGTCAAAACTTCTTTTACTTCCCTGAATTTAAAAATACAACAACAAAACCAGTTGAATTTGCATAGGACACTTTGATTGACGAATCTTTAAATGTCCTTATTGTGTTCTGTCATGTTGACTTGTCTATAAACTATCAGCATTTTTTCTGAAAAGGTTCCTGAGCTCATTCCTTCTCACAACTGCTGAGAAAGCATAAACTTGTTTTTCTTGACACACACACACACACACACACACACACACACACACACACACACACACACACACACACACACACACACACACACACACACACACCTGATCAAACGTTTGCTGGGCACAGGCACTCAGTTCGGAAATGGGAAGTTGTCACAGCATGTGTTTCCGTTCAGATTCTCCCTAAAATAGAAATGGGAATGAATCAAAGAAGGAAGAGCTCTTTGTTCTAATCTTCTCTTTTATCGACTTTGAATGGCACATTCATCTCCTGATATCCTAGAGGTCTATATGGCTGGAATGAATTCTTATTTAATCTCTTAGATATATAAATTTAATGGGCTGGTGCATTTTATAGTGGCCGTTTTTACGGTTCAGTAGTTTTATCAGCTTTATGAATGATGAAGGTGAATGTGCAGGACCAGGGAGATAAGGCCGGGCAAAGTCCGTGGGATGCATCATGTTCGTTGGATGGTGACGGCGTGTAGAGCCCGACACGTTTCTATGGATGATCGGTTGAATTTGCTGAGGTCAGAGATTTATTGTCATCGTGACCTGTCTTTAAGAAGACCCAGTGTGCAAAATATATTTCTTATATGTCATAACACAAGCATAGAGAAGGTAGTGTTGTGTCATTATTCCATTTGTGTCTTGGATAAATTACAATTGTTTGTGCGGAGAGCTGAAGCCAAAGGATTCCCAGAAAGAAAAATGTTTGATGGCTCTTCAAAATTGTTCTCCAGAGTAGTCGAAACTCTCTCACTAAGCCATGAACTAAAACTCATACTGCGTTGTAAAAAAAATATATCAAATTCAAAAATGTTTAACTTCCCCAACTATGTAACTGAAAAGCCCCTGAAACCTTAAAATAAAAAAAATTATAAAACTGCGATAACCGTTTTTTTTTGGCCATTTGGGGACCTACTAGATATAACAAGGACATAGTAATCACCTTTTCAACTATTTACATATCCAACAGTTATAGTGGCTCATTTGGAGTCATACGTCAGACCACCCAGCCAATAAGCCCAATATCCTCTCTCTTTTTGCTCTGTTTTTGGTCTCTACCAGCTCCTGAAGGAAACGTCTGGCTCTGTGTTCATCAGCTAGTCGCTAAATTTGTCTGTTTACTTTTTAGTGCTGAGCAGGTAGTTTCTAGTGGGTATTTTACAGCTTTTTTCTACTGAGAAAAGCTGCCTATTGCAGTATATAATGATGTTATACAAGCCTTGAGAGTGAATACGCCTGACAGCTAGACATTTAACCGACTATAAAGCTCCATAAAGCCACAGGGAGCTTCAGGGGATAATTATCTCGAGGTTCTTCACTACAAGCATCACTTTCACATTGTCACATTGTCTTCATATGGTCACTTGATACATTGTTGCTATAACAACATCAACGAGAGGTAATTTAAATGCTAAAATCAGGTAAAGAGGGCTGTTAATTAGCAAATGTTAACCCTCAAAATCTCATCTAATTTGTCTCTTCATCAGGACTGTGTATATTTGTTTTGAGCAGATTTGATTGATAGTCAGCAAACAATCCTTTTAATGTCATCAGACTTTGATTTAAACCTGATTAGCACATAGTTTAGTGGCGACATCTTTTTTCGAACTGAAAGAAATCCTGACAACTCCCATTTTAAACAACCAATCTGTTCTAACTTTGGCAGAAAAAAAGAAGTTTTCATGCAGAACCATGCCAGAGTAAGAAAACTATTGAAATGCAAAGTTTTCAGGGCCTTTATGGTGGAAATGCATTATTTCCACACAAGAGCTTTCCAAGATCCTCTTTTCTTACACCATGTGGTTTGGCAGCAAAAATTCCAACTGGGAAAGCTGCACTTAAAGACTATCCTGTAAACATTGTCATAAATACTGTAAAAATGATGAGACACCAGCTGTAGCATGGAAAGGAGTATTTACATTTTGTGGATGACCATGTTTCTGGCCTGGTTTTTCCAAGCTGGACTGCGGAAACACACGAAGGTTGTAATTACGGGCAAGCAGCCGGGAATTTCCACATTTTGACTTGAACTGGAATGCAGCATATGTCCCAAAACTGTATGTCATCAGGTATTAAGTCTGACAATGTCGTTAAGATGTTATGATTGAATGTTCCCATCAGAGATCATCATGTGACCTCAATGTCCTTCAATCAGAATCAGGAGAGGTGATTGCCTTTAAATGTTATGCAATTTCTTACTTTCTCTTCGGCACTTCTGCACCTCACACAGGATGACATAACAAGATTAAATTGAATTTCCGCAGCTCAAAGAATGAGTCATTCATGTCATACAGGAGAGATTTCCTGCAGTTGTTTTGATGTAATGTTGCTGGTGATGAAGACTATCTCTGACTATTCATCTTGGGAATTTAAATCAATCCTTCTGTCAGTTCGGTTCATGATCAATAGCGCTTGCATTGTGCTGCAGGAGCAGACGTTGTTTTACCTGCTGCTCTTTGATGCTGTGACTCATTACGCCGTGTGTGACGAAATAAAGGCCAGGGGGGCCATGTGTGTGACTCAGGAAAAAAGGGTTAAAGGTTAAAAGTAACAGTGCGTAAATCTCCGCCATTATCATGATTTAGCGATAAGAATCGTAAAGGTTGGTATAAAGTAATATGTGCGCACTTTCTTTGTATTAAATGTGCTGAGCCAAGCAATTTGTGACGTTACACCCACGACTTCTCCGGATGCACATACAGCCCTGCATGAGAGAGATGGGCGAGCCTTTATTAATCAAAATAGAATTGAAATTGAATTATAAATGTAGGTCATTTTACAATCTTACCTCTTAAAAGCATTTGTAAACATTACATTTTTTGACAACGTAAATAAAATGTTCTAACCAGAATCACATTACATTCACTTATTAGAAAGCAATGTACTATTTTGATTACTGTTGTACTATTATACTATTAGGAAAACAAAAATTTTCCAAATAAAACCACCTATATGAATAAATTTGACAATTTAAAAAAAAAGAATTTCATTAATTGTATCATTAGAAAAAGTGACATTAGCATATTCAAAAGTGTTGTTTTTATCTGAACAAAAGATCAGACCCCCCCCCCCGCCTCCCTCCTCCTCCTCCCCAAATCACCATGTTTGCATCCAAATTTCATCATCTGCTTTTCTTTGCCATACATCACTATAAATGGGATATCTTTGTTTTTTGGTCTGTCGATCAAACAAAACAAGCAATTTGAAGACATCACCTTTAGCCCTAAAAAAACAACGTAATTACATTTTTTTTTTGCCATTTTGTTTCCTATTTCCTTGAAACTACTTTAAGTAAAATCTATATGTGCAGTCCAACAAAGTCTTTTTCAAATTTCATTTGACCAATTTATAGTAGAAAACAACTGTTTTATTGCGAGTCTAAATGTGGTGAAAAGTCGTCGTAGATTAGACCATCATGTGTTTGAAAGCTCACTGTTTAAATTACATCAACAAATTCGCTGACTTGACTATCAGACTGAAGAGTAAGATGAAAAATGAGGCCGTTCAACACAGATTTCTTGCTCTCAGGTGTTCCTTTAATTCACATTCAATGGAAGTGAGCCGACAACGACACGTGTTGTTATCTCCCAGCGCTGTTGTTTCGGTGGACCGGAAAAGATAACATTTATGATTCAATCTTGTTGAGTTGAGCGATAAGCTTGTTTGGGAGTATTGTTATCTCCCAGCGCTGCCTGATCAGTGGAGAGCAGTACCGGACCGTCTTTGCCTCTTAAAGCTGCGGCCTCCAGGACAGCACCTTGACTGTCACAGCTTATTTATAGTGGAGCAAAGAGGTTAGTCTTTCAACTCCTCCTCAAATGGGATATCGAGCAGGAACTTTAGTTTCTGACCAAAAAAATCTAGAGTTTTTCTAAGAACAAGCATGAGCGTTGTTTGAAATATAGCTTGACCACATTTTACCCATTGTCAGTTTTTCATCAACGAAACACAGAAAACACTTTACATTCAGTACATTTAAAATCATAGTCCAACATTTTTGGTAAATTGTCTTATTCATGTTCTTGCAGTGATAGACAAGACCATAAAGTTTTGCCCCCATCTGCTTAGCGTAGCTTAGCACAAAGACTGGAAGCAGTGGGGAACAGCTAGCCTGGCTTTGTCCGAAGGTAAACTGTTACTACCAGCAGCCCTGAAAACAAATGTCTCGTCCTTAAGAATCCACTTCTTTCTTGGCCATCTCAACAATAAAAATTTGAGGAAATAGTCGAGCACAAACCAAATGGTTTTTGAACCATTTACACAAGATACAGTATAATGTCTTAATTTGGGTGCTTTAGAGATGTTGGTCAAAGTATTTTTTACTTTTGGTCTTTTGGTCAAGCTAGCTGTTTTACCCTCTTTCCCATCTTTGTGCTATATTAAACTAAGCTACCCGGCTGCTGGCAGCTTCTTTATAAATTAACCTACATGGGAGTAACATTAATCTTCTCATCTAACTCTCAGAAAACAGGCAAATACACTTGTTTCCCAAAGTTTTACAATATTCCTTTAAGGAATCTGGAAGTGATATTTAATTTTTTTTTTTATATATATATATATATATATATATATATATATACTTATGTTTGTGAATTTGGGTTTACAGCTAAATATTTTCATGGATATAGATTAAAAAACTGCACATAGTGATAGCAAGAATTAGAAAAAACGCACGATTAATGAGCACATCATGTACTGTTGGTTTGGACTATGTTGTCAAGATAAAAATTGTTCCATCTTATCACTACCTGTTCTGCACAGGACACTTTGCTATTCAGATCGTTCTCCTCTGATACTGATCTGAAGAAAGCTCTAAAAGGGAACTGTGATTTTAAATACTGCTGCAGTTTTCTTTTTCTTTTTTTTCCTGCCATCACATGCGACACGCTGTCTCATCCACAATCACTCAAATCATTAGCCTGCAGCTTTCCAAAGGTTAGAAGTGCACACCACTTTTATGATTTCTCAAGATAAGATGTGCTTCCTACAAGCAGGAAACAAGGAGGGAGTGCTCCTCACCATCTTAGTAATAACTTGTTTTCATATTAATCCACAGTGTGGCCCCTTGGCTTTACATGAAATAGTGTCAGACTTGAAACGTTTTCTAATCGGAGGTGTGATGTGATGAGGTGTAGTATGCTCAAGGTAGGGGGTTGTTCTGGGAGCTTTGGCCCAGGTTTGGGGTGTCAAAATCCAACTGTAATTTGGCATGTAAGCTCGCTGACCTGCAGCCCTCTGGGAGTGAAGGCATTTACAGCTGAGTAGAGCCGGACAACGGGGGGAGAGTGGCTTTGGCTGGCTGGAGGTGAAGTTCAAAGCTGAGTTGGCGCTAATTCACGTTGAGTTCATTCAGTTCAGAGTGTAATTTCCTGCGGCAATCAACACAGTAGGCATAAAGTCTCAGTTGTTGATAATTCATCCATAAATCAAACAACGGAATGTATTCAGACTGAAACAACGGCCTGTGGATGCTCAAATTGGCAATGACTTTATATAAGGAGGACATAAATGCAGTGTACATAATCTGATGTGAATCTCTGATCAGTGTGTGAAAACCCAAAGGACAAAATCAAAGTGTGATTCTGTGTTTGGGCAGATATCCTTTTAGAGTAGCAATTATCCCCCCCCCCACCCCCCCCCCACCCCCACCCACCGAGACCCCGGGGATGGCCGGGAATGCTAGCCTGGACTTCTTTTTTTTTTTGTCTTTTAATTGGATCAAATGGCGGATTTGCCATGTATAGTGAAGGGATCTGCTTCAATATGATTATGTATTGATGAAGTGCCAACTTGCTTGTTCTGACTGCAGCACTGGAAATTAAATTGCTGTAATGAGGTTCATAAGGTTACTGATTTTAGAGACTGAGCATATACACATATTCATACACACCAGGATTTGCTGGTTAAAATTTGAGGAGAATGCTTGTAGAGTTGTAGAATTACCTTTAAATGAACACTGATTTGAAATTAACAAATTTTATATACTGATGCTGAATTAAACTTGAATCAGTGCCAAACTGCTGTGTAAGCATATAAAGTTTCAAATTAAGTGAAATAAAAGAGTCAGTGGCAGAATTGCTTGTTACTTTTGTATGATAGTAAAACACTTATTGTTTAAATGTGCTAATGCTCGTAAGGATTCTGAGAAAAGAGCAGGTTTGGAGGTTAACTGAGTACAAGGTTACGGTTCGCAGCAGATGGTCTGCACAGGAACTTCATGTCTGTACGCAGCAGAAAAAAAGTGAAGAGTTAAGCAGCCATACAAGCTAAGTAGAGTCCAGAGATCACATGTTGTCTGACTTATGTGGTATTAATCATTCTGCTGACCAAGGGCTGTTGTGGTAGCTCAGAGGAGTCATAGCTGTACACTTCTCTCTGAGACACTATACATACAGAGAGGAGAACCACAGCTACAGAAATCTGTGTAGAAGTTTAGAGGCGGATACTTTAGGACTGCAAATATTTGAAAGCCAACAGTTTAATCTACTATTAGCTAATTTCTTTGTACTTAGGACATAAAAAAAAACCACCCAAGAAATGCCACCAAGCGAAAGAAATTGTAGTTTTCTGACTTTTAGGACTTTTGGTACTTTTATAGGACTTTAGGGAGATTTATGAGGTGGACAATAACAGCTCCAAGGGGAGACCCATGTTGGTCTTTGTAAGCAGCTGTTTTGCTAACACAATAGCCTTAGAAACCCAAAGGGGTAAAAGCTCATAATGCTTTTTCAATTTACGACTTTAATAATGGCCACCATTATGAGTGATTTCATTTTTTTTTAATCTGCTGTAAAAAATAGTCTTATCTCCTGAAAGTTTATATCTAGATCTTGCTGCCCCCCTAGTGGCCAAAAAAATACTTTGTTCACCTTTAAAGGAACACTGTTTAGGATTTAGTGGCCTCTAGCGGTGACGTTGTAGATTGCAACCAACTGACCACCCTCCTCTTCCAAGCATGTAAGGGAATCTATGCTGGCCATGAAACTCGTGAAAGGCTCTCTGGAGAACCAGCGTTTGGTTTGTCTCTTCTGAACTACTGTAAAAACAGCTCAGTGGAAGAGGACCTGCTCCCAACGTAGATATTAAGGACTCATTGTAAGGGACCCAAAACACAACAATTCTTAATTTCAGGAGACTATACACTAGTGAAAATGTATTATGTATATTATATTCCACTCCTGTACATAGATTTCTCTGAATCCTACATGCTGAACCTTTAAGGGGAAAAGCCACCAATAGCATTTTGATCAAGTTATTGTAGAACATAACATCCACTTCTTCACAGAACTGTCCAAAATATATCTCGAGAGTTTCCTCTTGTAAGAAGGAGAGAAGAGGAAGAACAGTGATTGTGTAAATTCTGCTGAACTCAGTTACCCTATTATTAGTAATATTTCTTCCTACTACATGTGGCCTTGAGTGTCGTACCTTTTATTTTATTTTCTGTGATACATCATCATATCTGGCTTTCATTCCTGGGAATCAGGTGCAGTCTGTCTTTGTACCTTGAAACATGCTTTTAAGATTAAACTGTCCTGACTTGATATTTGCAGAGGTCATAGAAATAGATTGCCAAACTTGCCTGCATTGCATTTTTTAACAATACCAAAGCGAGAACTGATGTTTCCCGCTGAGACGAGCCAGTACACATCCCTTCATTTCCATTTTAAGATTGTTTACTACATCGCAGTCACCACCCACGGGCCAGACAGGCTCTGATGAGCAATGTCTGCTACGATCGGTCGGGTCATGACAATGCTGTGCCAGTGCTCTCATTGTAGATAAGTATTATTTGGCTGGACAGAAAAAAAAAAAAAAAAAAGAAAGACATTGTCGTGTCTGATGTACAGCATGTCTTCTCAGAGAGGCTCTTTGTGATCGCGTACGTGACAGTTTGTTCTGGGACTGCAAGCGGTGTTTATCATTCAAATAATGTCTGTGGAGGGGGGAAGTGAAAGAATCCCACTGTGGAGAAATGAAAGAAATACCATTTTCGAAAAAAAAAATAGCTTCAATGACTGGAATAAGGATGTGTGCAAACGATATCCTTAGACCTTTTACGGTTATTGATGTATCACATTAAGGCTCAGTCATTTATTTTATGGTCTGAGATCATTTTGACAAACTTCCCTCAGTTAGAAACCCAGGGGTATTTTGTTACATCTCTGTTACATCCTGCAGCTCGAAACGTCACCCTTCTTATTGGTACTTGCCCTTTAAGTTGTTATTTCAGGAATTTAAAAATTGCATGTACTGTAGCTAAATCACTGTATGTGTAACAATTATTGTTGTTGTCGTCATCGAGCTTGTTTTACAAACTGTTCCGCAATTAGCCAGAGATTGAATGAGGAGCCAGCTGTTTGGCCGCTGCACGTAGGAGTTGCAGTGTGTGTGTGTGTGTTATGGCATTTAACCTCTTACTGTCTGCAAAGCACGCCTCCTGTGTTGCTCTGTTGAATTCATGTTCGACTGCAGCAGAAAAATTCTCTTAAGCCTTTATGTTCATGACCGTGTGTTTATGTTTGCATAGTGTACTTGCCAGTACGTGTATGCCGTATGCTACTTAAACATGAAAGCAATTAGATGAAATAAAAGTGAAACGGGTGACAGAGTTGGGTCAAGTTCCCACTGGAAGGCGGGAGGCTAAAAAGCCACAAATCCCTGGGGGGAATAACCCAGACTCTAATTAAAAAGCTGCTTTTATGTCTGCGTTTGTGAACGCACACAAACCGACATATGGGCCGAGGGGAGGGCAGCAGATGTGTGTCTGATGTTGTGCTCATGCGCTCACGATTGGCTGGTATTAATATGTCTTGGATTATGTTTTTTAGTTAAGAGATCAAGTGCACCAGACTGCATAGAAGTCTGCATCGGATTCAGTAGCAACTGTTCCGAGTGTTTTGTGCTTTTCCATGATTGAAGTAGTACTCAGATCCTGTGCTTATACCACAAAGTAAATGTCCTACACCGTTCGGAAGTATTTATAGCAAAACGTGCTATAAATATCAAAAATCAAAATGCTCATCGTGCAGCATCGTAGTTCCCGTTAGTGTTACAATATTATATATTAATGGATCATTGGTACTGATGCAGTAACTTGCAAAAAGCTTTTGTGTGTTGCTGGCGGGTCATTTTCAATACTTTATATGGGGCCGAGTCTATAGCAGCTACAGATGAGTCCCATTTTCCTTTGTGTTTTATACGTTTAAGGACAAAGACGAGACAAAAGCGTACACACAGATGTTGACTTAAAACTATGTTAAAAATGTGGAAATGATCTGTCAGGAAAGATTGACTATTTGTTTTGTATTTATTCTAATATTTCCAGATTTATGAATTGTGTTGCCGACAGGGACTCTCAGATAAACTGATTAATTATTTTGACAATCTTTTCTTTTTTGGGGGGGGGCTTTTATTGACATAGTATTGCCAGGCTTATATGACTTTGTGCTGTTCATGAGGTTGCCACGACTGATCCACTGTCTGAAGTTTCGGCTATAAAATGGGAGAAAACACAGATGTCACTTGCATGTTTTGAGCATCCAGCGGTCGGAAACGTATGCAGTTACGGTCACGTTAGGCAAAAATTCTTACAACCGAGTTGTTGGAATTGGAGAATACTTGTCTTTTTTTTGCTTGAAAAAAAATAACTTTAAGAATGAATGGATCATTAAAAAAAAAAAAAAATAGTTGCCAATTAGTTATGGTCTGTCACCTAACGTGTTCAATAGACTCGGGGTGAGGATTTGTTAAGCGGGCTGGACATTTAGCGGCTGCTCGGATGACACAGCAATTAGCCCCCCCCCCCCCCCCCCTCGAACAAAAAAAAACCAAAACAAACCTCGTGCCATGAATTGCCCTGCTCTGCGCGTGCACGCACGCACGCGGACATGTGTGTGTGTGTGTGTGTGTGTGTGTGTGTGTGTGTGTGTGTGTGTGTGTGTGTGTGTATTCGTGGGGTGGGGTGGGTGTGTGTGTGTGTGTGGGGTGGGGTGTGCTTCTAAAATAATACCCCGGCTGTCCTGGTATCCCACAATACTCAGCTTTGCACAGTGGAGTTTGATAGGCCGGTGGAGAAGGGAACTGCAGCAGAGCAGCAACCGCTGTCAGGAAACAGAAGCCCACCAGTACGAATGCAACTCGCATAACCAGCTCAACGAGGACGGTCTTGTCTGGTAATAAAAAACCCTTTTTTTTTTTTTCTTCTTCTTCTTCCCCCCCCCTCCCACCACACCCCCACACCCCTCGCTGTTCTTCTCTAAATCCCACACCGAGGCTTTCTTAGGAGACGCGCACGCTTCCCGGTTTGTACAATTCTTTGTATTATTCCTCCTCTTTGCCTTATTTTGGGTCGCGTGACCACAACAGACCGCGGACAGATAATTACCATTAAAATACACTTTTGACTGTATTGACTCAGGCGGAAAAAAAAAAAAGAAAAAAAAAAAAAAAAGAAGAAGAAAAAAAAAAAAAAAAAAAGAAGAAGTCGTCGTGGCGAAGAAACACGGGTTTTTATTATATGATTCCGCTGTTGTTGTTGTTGTGTTGTTGTTGTTGTTGTTTTTTTAGCACCGTAGCCCCTCGGCGCGTAACGTTGTGGCCGTTTCTTGTTTTGCTGCTGAATGGGGGGAGGAGGATGGTGGGGGGGGGGGTGGCTTCTTACAGCGGTGCTTGTTTCGTAGCTCCAAGCCGAGGAGGCTTTGGACGGAGCATTTCAAAGAAACGCACCGCTGAAGGTGAAGCGGTCGAACCGACGTGCTCCAGTTTGGAGGCAGAAAGCGGGGGGGGGGAGAGAGAAAATGGGTGAAAACAACGCGATACAGATGCGTTTCCGACCTTTAATCCTCCTCTTCCCCCTCCCCACCACCACCCCCTTTCTCTCCACGTTTTTGTGTGTGTGTGTGTGTGTTTTTTTTTGTTTTTTTTTCTACATCCGTGAAGGACAGCGCTGAGTCACCGGCAGACACGGTTTTCATTCGTAGATCACGAATGGATTAAAAGTGTGAAAACGTTATCGGAGGTTTTGGGACGACATAGTTTGGGGTGTTTTTGATCTGCAGTGCGGTAGGCGTGGTTAGGGGCAGGATGACACAGTCCCGGATCCTCTTCTTTTTTTTTTTTTTTTTTTTTTTTTAAGCATCCTTACATCCTCGTAGGCACGGCGGGCGATGGCCGGAGTCTTGACTTGACCATTTAATTAAGATGCACAGTAAGCTGCTGTTGCAGTAGCGTGGAGGCGCAGAAACACGGTGGGCCTCGTCAGCTGGCTTTCATAGTCCATTCTCTGAGAGTACACCTCTGGTTTTTTTTTTTAGCTTTGGTTTGCGTTGTGCTGGTTTATAGAGTTTGTTGTCTTTTATTTAATCCCACATTACTTAAAAAAAAAAAACAACAACAACCAATAATAATAATAACCTGCTGACATGCATTTATATTTGCTAGGAAGACTGAGATATATGGTAGCACATAAAATCTGGAGAAATGCCGTAGGTTTACACGGTTAAATCGAGAAGTCGGGTCAGGTTTTATACCCCCCCCCCCCCCAAATCATAAAAATGTCTCCTACAATATTCACAGTATGCTGCTCCCGTGATTCAGATGAGGAAACACCCCGGTTACGTGTAACTGAAAATTTGATGTTGAGCGCGGTTGATTGTTTTCTAGATTCATTGATTAGCTGGTTGGTCTTTAAAGGTGCCCCCTAACGTGTCTTATTTTGTCCCCAGCCATCAGTCCAATACTCAATTTATTGTCATGGAAGACTAAAGGAACCAGAAAATATTCACGTTTAAAAAGCTGGAATCAGAGAAATTTAGCATTTTGTTCATATACAACAATTACTCAAAATGATTATTGGTTATTAAAACAGTCGGCATTACATTTTCTGTCAATCAACTAATGGATTAATGGAATTGGTTGATTCATGTTTTGTGGATTTCCTTATTAACTGTGATGTATATATTTAATATATACAATATGAATATGTCCGGACACACGGGCAACTTAATTTGAGATTTAGGATATTGTAACATGGATGTTTGACTTGCATAATTTACACACCATACAATTATTTGAAGAAATATTAAACGCATTATTTAATAACGTGTTATAATAAGTATTTTAGGGATTGATTGATTTGAATCATCAATTGTAAACGCAGCCCTGTTTTGGTAGTATAAATACTTTTAAGGTAAGAGTCCGGGTGAAGGCCGGAGCATTTCCCGGTGAGCATGAAAATAATCTAAAAGAATACAATAACGAGGAGGTTGCTGTGTACTAGCCCCAGATGAGGTAAACAAGCCGAAAGGTTCATTTTAACAGTTCATTATTCTCGCCTGCAGACATTATTGGTAATCAAATCACATCTGAATTACTGATTACCTGTAGCTAATCTCGTCAAATGCTTAATCCCTTTTTGGCCGGTTTTAGCCGCTGTATAAGAAGTTATTATCAATATACAAAGATTTAGTGACTGATCTTTTATCAACAGGGGATTTTTGCCCTTTTTGTCAAAGGAGCAGTACGACTCAATTGACGGCCGTTAACTCTAACAAGCTAATCCTGTCGGGCACATGGGTAATGTTTGTGGGATGCCTTTACGGCAACCAACCACGGCGTGGAGTAACCGCGCGTCAACAGCCGCGCGTTCATCGTGTCCCATAACAAAGTGCGCAGTGAAGTTGCGGTAACAATAAGTTAGCCGAGCTCTCTGTTGAGTCCCTGAATGCATCGCTGCTACAGACAGTAATGCTAAGAATGTAAACGCAGCAAGCCGACAGGATTTATGGCCTCCTCAGCAAAAAAAAAAAAAAAAAAAAAAAAAAGCTCTCTGCGCCGGAGTCACCTTCATGTGACCAGACTACCTTCTCCAAATTCGGCCGCGGCGCTATCGAGTCTGTTCAGTCTGTGAGACTTCAACCAAAAGGTCTTCGTAACATTGACGCGAGGGTTGATGTCAAGCATCTGAACCCGCAGCTGAAATTCATAATTACACGTGCAAATGCCTTTTCGTGTCGAGCTGTCAGGAGACTGTCTTCGTGGAAGTGCATAGTGCATTTCTTACAAATTTACGAGAGACTCATGAAGCATCAGTCGTAAGATGTTTTGCTGAGTCACTGATGTCACAATTTCACACAGTTTTACTTTGGTATGGTTCTTTTGCAGATGCTTATTTTAAAGATCTTTTTTTTTTTTTTTTACTGGCTCTAAATGAAAAGGGAGGGTCTGTTTTGACAGAACTGACTTTATGCTTAGTTTTTTTTTTTTTTGCCCCCAGAGCAGAAGCCTGTTTTGTCTCAACCCACCGTGGCAGAAAACAGATCTGAGTTATGTAAACTTCTTGAGTTGTTACAGGCAGCAGTAAAGCTGCGAGATGTGAAATGTGATGAAGGGACGTGTTACGCCTGCTCTTTGTCCAACATTTGTAAAAAAAAAGAAGCCTTTTATTAGTTCGTCGCTTGTTAGCAAAGTTGGTCACATGTCATTATTATCTACTGAAAAAGGAAAGTTGAGCGATATAGCCCTGAAATAGTATCAACGTGCTTAAGGTTTTCTGCGATAATGATATTCTGTACAAAGTTTAATGCTATTTAACAAAACAAGAACATTGATTGCAACAAAATAAGTGTTACAGTTTTATATGTCGTCATAAGCGAACCAGTTTGCCTGCAGATATTCAGTAAAACTGAAACAAAAGTCATCTGTAAATTCTTAAGTTTGGATACAACTCAGGGTGAGATTCAGATTCTGTATAAAACATAGCTGCTTTCAGCCATTGTTTGTTCTACAGACACGTAATTTATGCACGTGTCGTACTTATAGCTTCATAATGTTTTAATTTTATTACGTCATCTCAATTACATCAGTATAATTGTTTGTTTTTTATCATATTAAACTGATATTATCGTGAACAATACACATTACATTGCATTTAGCTGACGTTTCTATCCAAAGCGACTTACAACACGCCGATGGTACACCCATCGGGAGCAAAAACAATTTTTTTTTTTAGGGTTCAGTGTCTCGCTCAAGGACACTTAGGCATGTGGACAGGAGGAGTTGGGGATTGAACCGCCGACCATCCGATTAGTGTGCAAAACACTCGACCGACTGAGCCGCGTTGTTGTTACCTCTTCTGATGTCCTACACAGCTGCATTTAGCTCCGCCCATTTCTTCTTTTAGCTGGTAGACTCTTCGGGATGCTGCTGCCGAGCTTATTTGGCAAAATTGTTACAGGTTCAGAAAATTCTTGATTCATCTGGTGATTATTTTCTTTATTGTTTACGTTAGAATCAGCTATTTGCCTCAACATTTCTCCTTCAGATGTCTTGTTTTGTTCGACCGAGACGTGGAAAAGCAGCAAATCCTCACAAAGATGGAACCCTGAAAATGACCTTTTTAAAAGGACGAGCAGTAATTCACCGATCAAAACTGCTGATTACTCGATTGTCGCAGATCTAAAAAAAAAAAAAAAAATGCATTTCCTTTAACAAAGTATAGAATGGTGTCTCGTCAAAGTCTTCCATATGCCAGAATATCACATTAATGACAAAACATATCAATAATTTGGCTGTTTGGGAGTCGGGACGGTTAAAAACCCTTCGGGGACCTGTGACCCCCTCGGCGGAGGTGTCTCCTTTGCGTGGCCGGACCAGCTACGTGGTATCCCGTTACAGTAGACGTGTTTGTGTGTGACAGCTGTCAGCCCCTGCAGCCATGCAGAGGGGTCGCAATCATGTACGGCAGGCCTGCTCGGGATGGGCCTTAACGTGTCAAAAAACGCCAGCTATCCCGTCCACGTAACCCCCATAATTCCCCCCCCGGAGGGGGTGGGGGGGGTTAGGTTATGGGTGCAAGGGGCAGGGGGCGGAAGGGATGGGCCCAGCTGTGGTGTACTCCGGCTAATAGCACTCAGCACAGATGGCCGTCCCTCATCCTCCCAGTGTGTGTGTGCGTGTGTGTGTGTGTGTGTGTGTGTGTGTGTGTGTGTGTGTGTGTGTGTGCGTGGGTGCGCGCCTGCACGGAAAGAGCAGCGTGCATTACAAATCACAAATGGACCTTAAAATGGAGGTTTGCATGCATGGACAGCACACAGTATTTAGTGTCAGTAATCAATTACGTAATGTCGCCACACGATAAGCGTGTGCGCGGACATAAACATCCACTGCGATGTGTTGACTCGCCAGTACGTCTACATAGGAGACGATCGGTTTGTTGAGTGGCAAGACGGCAGGAGTGACGAACCGTGGGCCACTTTAGAGCCACAGAAGGATACAAAAACGTTTTGTTTTTGTTTTTAAAAAGAAGAGGGAAGTTGTAATAGCACAGATTTGCCCTGCTCAGGAGAGGTTGTACCTGCAAAGGGGTGGATGGTTTCCGCTCGTCCGTCTTCGGAAGTCAGGGAACATCAGCTTTTGTCTTCAGGTGTGACCGAGGAGAATATATACCTGCTTCCCATCAGGTGACATTTGAGTGAAAAGCTGTTAATCCGAGAGATAAATTTGATGACACCTTTGACATCTGAGGAGCTCATTGTTGTGTTTTGCTGCCGAGCGCCACTGACGCGACAAACACGTGTAAAACTTCCTGTCCTGTCCGGGATAACAATAGCCGGTTCTTTTTTAGACCTTTGTTAAGCTATGAAGCTGACAAATCTCCTATCGAACCATTTCTGCTGACTCATTTCTATCAGCTAAGAGCAGTGATAAAGCAAGAGCAGCTTCTCACTTGGTTGGAGGCCCTTGTGTTTGAGTTGTTTAAATCTGATCAAATGCCGTTTTAGCGGCATCTCTTTCTGTCTGTGAGCTCGAGGTTTGTCCCGGTAAAAAAAACAACAACAACAACAAAAAAAAACAACTTGCCAAACACATATGATTAGATGTAAAGTTCTTTTGTCTTTAGCCAAATCTCAATATGATACGGCCGCGTTGGCACGATCGTCAGCTACTGGCAGTAAAATGAGTTGTGAATACAGCTTTCTGAATGCATAATGTATGTGGCGGTCCACGGCGAGGGCCACACACAAGGCCACTGTGTGTGCCGTTGTGTGGCCCTGTGAAGCGTGCCTGTCACCAGTGACTGAACGTATTCTTCCTCCATTTCTATGGTGCTAAGATGTCCCTTTCCTCCCCTCCTACCATAGTTCCTGTTTCATAAGGGGCGGGAAGGGGGGGCGGGGGGGAGGGGTTACGGGATGCAAAGGTTAGCAACGCAGCCATCTTCTGTCAGCTGATCACCGAGCCGCTCCCCAACTCCTCCACACGACAGAATAAAAAAAAAATTAAAATTAAAATTTAAAAAAACAGCACAGAGGTTTTGACTGGATTTCTGCTTGAATTCATCTTAATGGTCTTCTTTCTTTTTTTCTTTTTTTTTGATTACTTCACGTGGAAAACATTATTTATTTTATTTTTTTAAAGGGTTGGAATTTGGATCCTGTGACTTCTTCCTTGTTTCATTTAAATCTCTGCTGGTTGGGATTGTAATCTCGATTTATTAATCTTTATAGTCTTTTTTTTTTTTTATCACACCTGAAGTCACTAAAGTTGAAAAGAGTTTGATCAGCATGTTGCATTCAGTGACCCTTGGAGCTTCAAACCTATGCAATCGACTTGTTGGAGAGAAAGTTTCTGAGTCCAGATTTACTGCGGCTTTGAGTCAACATCACTCTGATCCATTTAAAAACCAACAACTTGCTTTTCTGAAGCTTTTTTGTGATTTGGCAAAGCTTGATTCTGCATTATAATGTAATCCGATTTCCAGTAATTCCATCAGGATACAGACCCACTGCTCATTAGCAAAGACTAATTATCCTTTGGTGTTCAAAGGATAAAAATCGCATCATTGGGCATTAGAATAAGTGGTAATACCTGATTATACCGAATCTAGAGGTTCTTTTTGTTTGCAGAGTTTACATAAAAACAATCACACCTTTGGGGTTTTATCTGAGACAAAAAAAAAACAACAACCAATCAGCTCTTTTCAGCTCCAAGTATTTGGAAGTTATCTGTCACAGTGTAAGATGAACAAAACAACACGGAGGCATGATGAGGTCATGTACTCCATCTGTTAATAATCCAGCAATGTGCCCGCCAGTCCTGTTCACAGCAGGACACACGGAGTTCGACATGTGGGCCAAATTTAGCCTTTGAGAAAGCCTTTGTGAATTTTTTAAAAAGTTTTCTAAGACGGGTTTCGTATTACTTGTGAAATATCTTGACCCCCAAAAAAGCCTGAAGCACTTTAATATAGCCGATCATACCCCGTGAGGTTTTTCTTGTTTTGCTGTGGTTCTTGGAGCCGCGACTCTCCCTCGTAAATGTAGCCGGGTTTTTTTTTTTTTTTTTAAGTCGGCATGTCAGCACTTTCGGGGATCACCTCAGCCCCGCAGGGTTGGCCGTGTTGATCCGGAGGCTGCTGTCCCCGTTCGGCCACGGCTGGGAGTCGGAGATCCTCCCCCGAATCCTCCCACCTCGCAGTAAACACCGCCCTATAAATAGAGCGCGGGCCAGCAGCAGAATGACAGGCATCCGTACTACAAACCCCAGACTTTCTGCCGCAGAGTGTTACTCTCTCTCTCACACACACACACACACACACACACACACACACACACACACACACACACACACACACACACACACACACACACTCCAAAACACCACATCCCAGTGTCGAGGCGTGTGGTGGGTACAGCCAGCACAGGGGCCCCGAGCGCGATTCGTCCTATATGTCATGTTTGTTTGTCAAAACTGGCCATGAAATGTTTCCCTTCATTACCCAGTTTTTGGCCCTCGAGACGGTGTCTGTCGCTGGTATGCTGCTATTCAGGGACGGAGAAGGTCACGGTGTGAAAGACGTGTGCCGGTGCTGCTCAGATACTTTAGATTCCTGCGTGTAAATACTCTGCAGAGGAATGGAGGGAGCACGAGAGAAAGTGCAACACTGGCTGATGATCTTTTTTTTTTTTTTTTTTTTTTTTAATTGATGAGGTGATTGTAAAGATGCTGAATGCTCTCTGGTTGCTTCTTCAATGGGAGGATTTGCTGCCTTTCAAGTTTGTCTCCCTCGTAAACTGAATATGAATTAGTTTGGCGCCATCACACAAAGCAAGACTCTTCTTATAATATCTAATAATCATTCAATAATTAAAATGACTAGTTGCAGAACTAAATTATTTAGTCTATAAAATGTAGAGGAATATATACCTTCAACAACAGGTCAAAAACAAAGTAATGGTGTTTTAACTGTGGGGAAATCTGCAGAGCTTCGCATTGGATGTTTGGCATCTTCATTTGATTAATTACTTAAAATCAATAATCAATTAGTACATTTTGTCAGTTAATTTTCTCCTAATGTGCAAATTAGTCTTAACCAATGAGTAAATTAATGAGCTAATTGCCTCAGCGGTGGTATAAAAAAAAAAAAAAAAAATTCCCGTATGTAGATGATATACAGACACTTTTTCAAGAAGGTGAGAGTACAATTGCAACCAATGAGTTAATTATCAGAAAAATAAGTAGCAGATATTTTCGTAATTGATCAGCTGTTCCGGTCGTTTTCCAAGCAAAAACATTCGCTACTTCCACCCTCTGTAGTGTGATTCACAGATTTTGTTTCTTCTATGTTTATGTACGTGTAAAATAAATATATTTCATTCACATTTTTGAAAAACCAAAACATCTCCTTGGACTTGCACTCATTTTCACTATTTACTGACAGTTTAGAAACAAAATGATTAATCTGTGAGAATAATTTGTTGCAGCCGTAGATGTTCAGATTCATTTTAACCTTCCCAGAGTACGTGAAAACACATATATTTAGAGTTTGTGGATGTCATAGCAACAGCAGCCTAAGCACTCACCATTATCAGCTGCTGACGCCACTGACAATACTCAAAAGGGGACCTGAGTGCACCGAAAGCCGCTTGCATCAATTTTTATTCTGCTGTCAAACAATATCCACATCTCTGCATTTCCATCAGAGGGGAGACTCTCACTCCACAGGCCTGAAAAAGCAGCAGTGCATCAATTGAAGTCAGCTGACTCACCTAGTTTTCCCTCTTTACCCTCCTTTTTTTTTTTTTTTTTTTTTTTTTTCCCTCCACTCCAGTGTGATTTACCATGACAACTGAATCAGGCGCCGACTCGGAGGCCAAGCAGCCGCAGGACAACAAGGAGACGGAGAAGGGGAAAGCCAAAGCTGCGTCCCAACCCAGCCAGGCGGCAGACGAACCCACCTCACCTCAGAACCAGCTGGAGCAGCTTCCAGCCGCCGTCGGACACAGCACCCCGGCCAGGAAAGAGCAGGTCAGCCTCTAAAAGACCACACGCACCCACTGCTGTCCCTTCTGAGAGACATGGACACATGAACGGAAGATCCATGAAATCTCATCCATCATATTTGGACGTTTAGCATGCTGTCAAGAAACGGTTTGTCTCGCCGTGTAAACACTACAGATCCCTTTGAATGGGAGAAAACATTACACACCATTCATCTCTCTCCTGACTGAATTGTGTCTTTGTGTGAAAAATGGGAATGAAAAAAAAAAAAAAAAAAAAGGTGACGACATGACCCTAGTGTCCTCCACGGTGGTTACAACCCTGCGTCAGATGCATTCATCTGCTACTAAACTTGGCTTTCATTCACCGCTCCGTGCTTTTATTTTGAAAACGGGGAAGAATGGCGATTGGAAAAAAAAAAACGTTCAACAAAGTGCGCATGCTATTATTTCCAGCATTACGTCAGCTGATCGCACTGATGAACGCGGCTGCACACGGCTGCGGGAGTGATGAGTAAACCGAGTTAGTGAAGTCGTTGGTTGGAAAGTAAAACCTCGTGGCTTTTAGTGGTTGATGGTTTAATTGGTCTGGTAATGCTTGGGAAGGCTGACTGAACTGCGATGAAGACTTTCTGTTTAATGTGTTTAAAAGAAAAGGTTTTGCCGAAGGTTACGACTGCTTTGCCACATAAAAAGCCGTGATTTCATGATTATTTTCACGTTATTAGCACGTTGAGAGGATCATCCAGACTTTTGAGATTTGACAAACCTGCTGGAATTGTGGGAAACCAAAATTAGTTAGTGATCTGTCATGAAGAATAGTGTAACCCTGCAGCTCGTCCATTTCTCTGTCTCAGGAAGCCCAAGTATCCACTGATGTTATCTGAACACTTAAGTGCTGGTCTGCAGATTTTTCGCCCAAACAGCCTGCTGGACTCACAATCTAATCGATCTGCAGATTGAATTTCCAGAGCTTCCAAACTACAGAGTGACCGTCTCAGGCAGATTCCTTCTTGCTCCCTTATTCACCACTTGAAAGGAAAACATTTTCACCAGCTGTTACGGATTTGGTCTCCAGTATGTGCGACATTGGCAGCTCCAAAAGATTGTTACTGATTCACTTCGAGGCACAGTTTCATCCCAAACAAACACTTTGACTTCAGACAGCCGCATCTTTCTGTGCACAAGTTGGTCGTCACGGCAGTTTAGTTGCTGGATGTGTTCACTCATTCTGCAAGGTAGAAAAAAAAAAATATCCATTAACATATTTTCTCTCTTCCTTGTCAGGCCAAAATTGGTCTGTTGATGGATGTAACGTTGTGAGTGGAAAATGATTTAACAATCTGAATGAAAAATAAAAGGCTGTGAAAGGGTTGACTGATGTTTGATGTATGAGGACTCTCAGAGCGCATTAGAGAGGGTTTTTGGCTCTGAGCTGTCCCGTCTCATTATTTGGGCTTAGCAGGATTGTCGCCGATGGTCCTGCAACACTGAATTATGCCTAAAGTTGTGGATTTCGGTCGTTCACGACACACCGATATGAAGTCAGAAGGTCAAAGTCACTGCAGCCAAATGTGGAAAAAGCAGAAACAGTTTTGCCTTCTGATGACGTGTCTTGTGTTTGAGCGTGTGACTGTAGTTTGACGACCCGGCTGGCTGTTTATCACGGCGTGGAAAAATGAAGTTTCGAAACGGAGTGGTCGATGAAGAGAAGAAATAAGAGCACGAGCTCACACGTGTGTCGTTGTGGGCCGTAATGAGAGAGCAGCAGAAGCAGGGCGACGTGATGGATAGATCCATTATGTCTTCGGCGGCAATGTGGCAAAATAGTCGTTAAAAAAAAATAAAAAAAATAGAGTGTTTTAATGTTAATTAACAAAGCGGTACTTGTATGAGATTTTGGCCACGCTGAGGTAACTATACAGGCACAACTACGACAGTATGTGATTTACAGGATTGTTGTTTTGTTTTTTTGCATGAATGTGAGATCAAACTCACTTCGTCTGTCCATTGATTATTGATCAGCGGCTGCATCGTCTGCTCGGTGCTTCAGTCTAATGACAGAGCTGTGTTGGACTCGCGCGCTCGCTCTACCTGCACCTCGTCTTCATTTATGTTTTGAAGGAGTTCCACGCGCGACTTTCTGACGGCCGTCGTCGTCGTCTTTGCATGTTTCTGCCGTTTGCTCCGTGTCGTCTAATCTCACGGCGCCACGCAGTTTTACCTGGAAGCGACGTCTTCTTCTTCTCCTCCTTACGTTGTTTAATGGCGGCTGGCTTGACAGCTTTCAGATGCGTTACCGCCACCCGCTGACGGGAGTAACGTATTACAGCCATGGCGCCGGGGAAAAACAGGGGAAATAAGGAAGAACGATAGTCGCATATTAATAGATTTAAAAAATATATATATATTTGAATGACTATTTGAAAATCATGTCCCATCCCTAACCTTCATATGTCAGATATTTAGCCAAAAATCGACATCCATGTCTTTTTTGTTTGTTTTTACATTCACATTACATATCATTTATCACTGCCTACTCTCATGCATGACTGTAGTTCGGTAGCCAAAGTAGTCTGATTAAGCTGATCCACACCAGCGTTCCTTAAGGTGCACTTATTTACATGAACCAGCCCGTCTAGTGCCACAAATGAGGATGATGGATGATGCACCCGTCATTGTCGGAGCCGTGCGAACTGGCAGCAACAAGAGTGAGAAAAATCACAGCAGTCTGACACAACACTGTCAGTGTGTCCGGTGAGACGCATGCTCCAGCAGAGGGAACATACGAACCAAGGCTGTCCGCTGTGATTTCATACGTGTCTGACCCTTGTTCTCGTCAGTCATAAATCAACTGTAAATCCTCGAAATACATCAACCGGTGTTTCTTGGAAATTCCAACTTAATCAAATCTAGATGATAGAGTCACTGGAATTCCTGTGTTCTCTCAAAGTAATTTTCTTCTGTGTTTGAACTCTTCGTCTGAATGAGTCCACAGGGGAGAATTGGTCACATAGGTTACAGTAGATATTGTAGGAACAATGTGATGGATGTAGCCCCGAAGAGCGAGATAAGAAATGTTCTTCAGCTGAATGAAAGGAGGAGGGGGACATTAAATCCACTTTGTGAGTAAGAAGGGGAAAATGTCTCAGAGCCAAAAGCTTCTTTTTTAGTATAAAGTCAGTCAGGAAAGGCTTTGTTTTCAGCCAAGTGGAAAATTGGATTTTCTCTCTTCAAGACAAAATGGCGGCATACCTCCAGCTCCTCTCAGTGGGACCTGATTACATTCAGTCAGGGTGCTGGCTCTATTTTTAGGTTTCGCAAATGTGACAAATCTGGAGGCTTTGTCAAAGATAACTACATTAAGCATCTGACATTTTGGGGCAGTTGGAGGCTTTTAGGGAAGGAAATGTGTGTAGAAGGTATTTTTCATCTCTGGTCTGTGGACACTTTCAATCTAACAGCATTAACTTCTCAATAAAGGAGCCATTCAGGGGGATAAAGGCAGAGACGTCTCACTGGTTTACTGTCCCACTTTATAACAAAGAAGTCCAGCTCTAAAAATACATCATACTTGTGGAAAACTGTAATTATTCTGGATGTAAATACATTTTTGGTGTTCCAAGTTCGTTACTGTTCAGTGACACTTGTTCCCTTTTTTTGTTGTTGTCAGGAGCAGCAGGAAGAGGATCAGTCGTCCCACAGATCATCCACCAGTCGTCTGTCCAGGTCTCCTTTGAGAGGAGTCAAGAAGGTGAAGATCATGCAGTGTAAGATCACCCTGCTGGACGGCTCCGACTACACGCTCAACGTGGAGGTGAGTCTCTGGAGGTGGCGCTGATTGTTTTTGTTTCAGTTTGACACAGAGGAGTTGTGTTATTTAAATTTTCGGCATCTTCATCTGCACTTCCATCAGCTTCCTCACAACTTCAGTCTGAAGGAGATGGGACCCACGTGGTAACAGTTCAGGACCAGAAAAGAAAAGACCTTAACTTTGAGATCGTTAGGAAAAAAAAAAAATATTCTTATTTAATATTATTATTGTTATTTCAATTAATATATATGTACTTTATCTCTTTTCAAAAGGCTTAGTGTGTGCAATGCAGTAGCAGTTATATTTGAATAAGTCTACAGTATAAAACAATTATATCAAAGCTGAAATATATTTCAAACAAATTTTATTATATGACAAAGAAATTAAGACATCTTTTGGCTTTCTGGGACAACACTGGACCTATATGTTTTTATTTGCGGGATGCTGTGAAGGATAAATGCAGCATATTTGATGCATGGTTATATGTAGTTGTTTAACTGCAGTCCCTGTCCTTGGTTATGCTTTAAAATTTCAAGCTAAAACTGTTTTTATGCTTACATGTAGCACACAACTTAATTAAATTAAGCTCCATACAGAAAAAAACAACAGTTTTTCTCATTTCAGATGCACTTTATTTTACTTAATCTGAAATCTGAAGTCATATTTATGTTTCCACAACATTAAAATGATGGTTGATTGATATATTCATGAATATATGAAAACTGAGATGTGCCCGTCAGGATATAATCATAAGGAGTGGAATGACTGGATGGTTTGTGAAATTATCCTTCTGCTGCACCCATAATGTCTGTGCGAGTTAGAATTATGATACTTGGCCTGTTCTGTTAATGAAGAATTAATCTGCGCTACTTTGACAACCCGTTTTAGAAACAGGGATTTCATGGATTCACTGCAGTTTCACAGTTGAATTATCAAAACTACTTAATGGGATTTTGTTCCTCTTCGAAAGCTTCTTTCGAGAGAGAAAAAATATGAATGCGACGCTTCTTAAATGTTTAGTTCTGACTTCAAGGCTCATCTGCTCTCCAGAAATAAACTCTACGAGGAAAGAAGAGCCAACAATTAGTGGAAAACATGTGTCTTTGTGTTGTAAATGTGACGCTCGCACAGCAGCGTGGCTTTTATCATAATGTGGAGACATTAAATGTGGACATGGGATGTTTTTGGAAGAGAAGAAATGGAGCATGAGTCGGTTGTTAATCATAATGGGCAGAAATGAGAGAGGAGGGTGAGGTTTTAGATGGATTTATTACTTTCTGGGTCAAAAAATGTATCAAAGAAATTAAATGCTTGTTTGATATATTGCTGTGCAATTAATTTTTTTTATTAGTCTGTGCCATATGTCTTGTAAGGTTTTGGTGCATTTCTCTGCTCTCGTACTTTTGTATTGTGTCAAACCGCTTTGTAAAGATAGTTTGTCCTCCAAGCAGCACTGTTTACTTTCTGATTAGAACACTTACCATGGTAATCTATAGTTGTTCAGGAGCCAGCGTTCAGAAATAACCCCCAGTGATTCAAGCAGAGCCCACAAAGAAAATGCCTTTTCGTTGTAACTGACTGTTCCACAACATAATAGCTGCTTTCTGCCTTCAAACAGTCTCTCTTTCTGTTCAAGCGTCATTAATTCAGGAATAAATCTGACTCGTGAACTTATTTGACATTTCTCTCTCTCTCATATTTCCTCCCTAAGAAAACAACGTTTTTTGCAAGATTCCCCAAATGTGTTCAGGCTGAACCGGAGAAGCAGACCTTCCTCTGCAAATCTCCTTTAAGCAGATTCCTCCCCACCAGGGGTTTGGGTAGAGGGATTAGCCGACTGTTTGCGGTGATGGTGAAGTGATGGGTTCTGACCGTGAAATGGGACCATTTGTTGGAGGGAATCAGTGTCATTGACTCAGTGTGTTGGCATGACTACTTGATGTCCCACTGCGGCACTGGAAGGGGTTAGGGTCGGTCTGGACTTCTTTCCCCTGAGATAGGCTCAGAGAAGGTTCTGCATTGTTGCCATTTTATAGGCCTGTCTGAAATATTAGCACACTTAGATTTGAACAAAATATCGTCAATGTTCACTTAAATGAAGTAAAATGTCCTCAAAGCTGTTATGATTCATTGGAATGTAAAATAAACATATTGTCTAACACCCCCCCAAAAAAAATTCAAACCTGAAAATGCCATGTAATAATTATTCAAGCGTGGCTTTCTATTAAGATATGAGATCTTCAAGCCAAAGCTTGGATAACCTTTCTCAACAGGGGTTGTTTTTGTTGCTTTACTAAGCTCCCTCAGATCCACAGAAGACATTGTTGATGTTTTAACAAGCTGAGGAGTTTTCCTTATGTCAAGTAAACTGATCTCTCCGTGTCTAATTGGTGGACTGCCCCTTTAATAGATGGGATAACACCGGACAGCAGCTAAATCTGACTTCATGGTGTTCTCACAGGTCTGTATTGTCAAGTCTGCTCAGTTTAAAAGCACACAAAAAAATGCTTATTTATCGCGTAAAATTTTTTTTTTATTATTATTATCTAAATGGATATACTGCAAATTGGTATGAACAGAAAATCAATAATTGGCCTTTTGAATGGAGCATAAATTCCCCAGGAAAGAAAAGTCGATGAATTATCCTGCAGATATGGAGGGTAAACAAGATTATGTTGTAATACATTACGCATGACAAACTTGTGCTTTTATTCACAACAAACTTCCTAAATATTAGTTCATGTTTAGGGTCCTCCTTAAAAACATGTCAAGGATTTTATTTGACAATAAATTAGACTAATCTGGGGATTTGACTTCTTACTTAAACACCCTAAAAGAAATGTAAACCTCATTCTTTGTGTGTAATTGCAGTTATTAGCCAATGTAGCACTGAACCATCTGTTTACGCTGCTGTAATCTGCCCGTCCTGCCCTCCTGCTAGGACAGCCTGACTCGAGGCTTCTCTTGGCACGAGTCTCACCCCACTGCACTGTGTCACAACACTGACACCTCCTCTAAGAGGAATACTCAGAGCTGACCTTGGATTAAAGTGCATTAGAAGGGACGTGAGCAGAAGGAACCTGTAGACTGAGAAAGAAAGGAAATGCAGGAAAAACTGGAACGATTGTGTTGTCTGTCCTGAAAACCTGAAAAGTCTGAAACGGTTTGCTCTAAAAAACAACAACAACAACAACTTGGAGCTGCACATGAGCCTCCGAACTGTTCATAAAGCATCTCCATTTATTTGACCTACTAAGCTATTGTGTGCAGCTCATTGTCCTTTTGGTACCAAAACATGAAGCTAATCATCAGAAAATCAGTTGAAAAAAAAACAAAAAACATTTTGAGTCACTAATCAAGCAAAAATTCAAAATATTGTCTTATGGATATCAAGACTGCAAATAAGACACCTGAAAAGTGTCAAATATGGGACCTTTAAAGAGTTATGCTGTGCTAACTGATGCAGTAGGTATTAGTCGCACCTGGCGCTGCTTGCAGCCTGACAACACCTGTAATCACATTAACAGCGTCGCCATGGTAATAGTTTTTATAATAGCGCCCTGATGAAAAGGTGTCATTATACAAACATTGCGATCACGACAATAAAAACCAAGAGATAAAAAAAAAAAAAAAAAAAAAAGGGCTGATTAGTTTCCTGCTTACCAAAAGAGTTGTCATAGCAACCAATAAGGCACAATCATAGCTAGGCAGATTTGTTTTTCCTAGAACCGAAAATAAAACCTCTGTTGTATGACGCGGCCTCACAGCTGAGGGTGACACACAGCCGACATAAACTCAGTCATCTTCTGGTGTTTGACAGTAATACAGTTGAGGTCAGTGGACCCTCAGATAATTGCCAGGGAGTCTTCTTCCTCCTCACAGTCCCATTTTAAACCCCTCCAGAATGACAAGATTTGACGTTTTTATCCCGCTGACCTTGTAGTTTTCCAGCTCAACTCAATTTCCTCCTGCGGGAAAAATGTCTGCGCTAATCGTTTCCTATCATTTTCTGTGACACAGAACGGCCGAACCTCCTCCCCCTCACTTCAGAGGGTGTTCGTTCCCAGTGGACGAGGAGGAGGAGGAAAGAAAATCCCCCATTCTCTGGTCTTATCGTTTTCAGTCAGAGGTTGTTGGTTTTCTTTTTAAAGCCCTTTTAAGTTCAGATGTACATCTTTATCCTTCCTCTAAAGCACATGACAGCTACTAGCTTTATCCCTCACTTAATAAAGAGCTGAAACAATTCGTTTTTTTTTATCAGAAAAATGTATTTGCAACTATTTTCATCATCACGTAATTGTAATTTTATAAGAATAATTGGGCTCTTTTTCTCACAAAGTGCTTCACGGAGAGAAAATAACATCGCAATACCAATATGGCATACGTGAGGGGGGGAAAAAATAAAAGATTATCAACAGAAATTAAAACCCGGTAAGATAAACAGGCAGCTCAAATAAAATCAGGATATGCTTTTGGATGTGGTAAGTTTTCAGAGGAGACTTAAAGGAATCCTCTTTTATACGACTGGAAACGGACCAAAATGATGTTTAAGGAAGTCAACAAAGACAGTCAAGAAAATGAAGCTGCAGCTGTTAGTTGCACTCATACTTGTAATCCAGGATTAGTTCCATTTCTTTCATATAATCAATGTGAATCTTCAAACTCAGTGTAGCTGCTGCTGTTATTAACTCTAATTGAACTAAATTCAGACGGTTGTATCCTGAAATTACTCAATATTGATGTTTCTCTTCCAATTTGAGATCAGCTTACGTCTCAAGTTTCCTGCTGTTTTCCTCCTAAACAACCCCGAGTGAAGGTAGAGTTCGTGCCAGATCAGTCAGCTGCTACCGTTACCCTCTGAACCTATTTACTCCGGTTATGACCGTATCTGTTTGACAGCTATTTGACTGATCCTAAACAGGTTTGTATTTCACAACCTTGTTTGTGTGTCTTGTCAGTGAAGCCGGCTTTAAATGCGGCGTTGAGAAGCCACTGCCGCAGCCAGGAAGCAATCGTCTTGACATGACTGTGCTAATTCCCTCTTAGATGTTCTGGTAGGATTAACTCTCTGCCACAGACAGATTTATGGCTTCGTTAAAATCACACACACACACACACACACACACACACTCACTCAAGAGTTTGCCTCATTTAAAGAGTTGGGTGTATTCTCTGTGTGCGCGTGGATGCTCGTACAACTGTAACTTGTGTGTAGAAGACCGTGTTGCTGCGTCATACTGCCAGGTTTGTGTGTTCACATCCTCGAGGGGGCTTCATTCGAGCACCACTCTGCCTGCATGCGACAGATAGACAGGCGCATTGTGACTGCTGCTGGAATAAGCTATGGCAGTTCTCAGGCTATCCAGACGTGCATTAGGAGCTGGCTTTGGCTCGTGGCGACTCGGGGCCTTAAAATATCCCTCGTGAGCTGGCCAAATTGAGTGCACGAAGTCCAGCCCTGCTCGGGTGCGGGGGGGGGGGGACGACAGAGCCGCCGACGGCATCCGGAAACTCGGGACGCGCAATCGATCGGTGGGAAGCGTGCACGTTGCAGATGTTCACCTTGAGCACAGAAATTCTAATGTGTATTCATACTAACATGCTTTATATAGAAGGAATCAATCCAGCGAGGCCCAGCCGGTCGATTGTGGCTCCAATATCTTTGAGGGTGAGCCCGTGCAGAGAAGGCCCTGTCACGCAGCAGTGCAATTTAATGTGCTGCATCGTTGCGCTGGTTTTGTAAATACAAAATTAAGTTAATTTGGTTGTTTTGCAAAAACGAGGTTTGAGTTCATTTTTTATTTGATTATGCCAATTTGAGAAGAGCGGGACAATGAAGGGAATGCAATCTCTTGAAATCTTTAAAGTTGCACAGCAAACGGCAACAGTGATCGCTCATAGTGCTTCCTTGTTTGCTCTGTTTATTTAATTTGGTGTTTTTTAATTGTCAGGAAATCCAAGTTGAAATAATCAGAATGAAATCATCTTTGATCCTGACAAAAAAAAAAACAGATAAAGAAGTGCAGAGAAGATCTGGAAAACGTGGAATAAACCGGACCAATCTAGCTAAATTTTGGTGGAATAATGGTTTTGAATGATAGTTTCTGGATTACAGATGGTCAAATGATGCACATGTACTCGTGTACCTATTAAGTGACTGCATTAAATATATATTTTGTTTTTTCTTCTCACAGAAACGAGCTAAGGGCCAAATGCTCTTTGAGAAAGTGCGTGATCACCTCAACCTACTGGAGAAGGACTACTTCGGCATCACGTACAGAGATGTAGAGAATCAGAAGGTAATCTTAAAAAAATGCATATTATATTAATTGGTATATTATTTTTTTTATGTTGTGGCAAAGTGGTTCACTCACAGCAGGAAATACGTTCAAATGGACTAAAATAAAAGTATTTTTCAAAAGACATTTATTAGATGACTTGGCTAAACATGCTGAACCTCCTTCGAAGATAATGTTTCATTAATTTATTGTCACTTGTGTTTTCAGACATGAAGATTTATAACTTTAAAAACTTTGTTTTTTTTCGTAATTTTCTCACAAATTGCTGATTAATGCTTTTTGTTGTTTTTGTTTGTCCTTTTGCAGAATTGGTTGGACCCGTCGAAGGAGCTGAAGAAGCAGATCAGGAGTAAGTGCAGTAATCCAGTGAACCCACTTACAGTAACTGTTTCGGTCTAACTAGCACAGTGAGGTGTATGCAGCTGTAAAACTATGATTTCAATCATTTCATATTCTCTCTACTTCTCAGCTGGTCCCTGGAACTTCGCTTTCAACGTGAAGTTTTACCCTCCAGACCCCTCCCAGCTGACCGAGGATATCACACGGTGAGTCAGCATTTGTTTGTTCTGTGCTCGTTGGCATGAATAATGTCTTCTCCCGTAAGTGGACGTTAAATTTCATTTTTATCGCCTCGGATGCCTTAAATTGTTGTTTAATTAGAAAAACTTAACAAATCATGTGAATGAAATGTAATTAAACATTTCAGTGGGCTCACAAAATATAAATCCAGACTGATTCGACAACAACAACAACAACAACAACAACAAAAAATGACTCGACTGTTCTGTATTCTCTCTTCTCTTTCTCACAGGTACTACCTGTGCCTGCAGCTGAGAGATGACGTCGTTTCAGGTCGCCTTCCCTGCTCCTTTGCCACCCACACAGTGCTGGGCTCGTACACGGTGCAGTCGGAGCTCGGAGACTACGACCCCGAGGAACAGGGCAGCGACTACATCAGCGAGCTGCGCTTCGCACCCAACCAGACCAAAGAGCTGGAGGAGAAGGTCATGGAGCTGCACAAGACCTACAAGTCAGTGTCCGCACCGTTGCGTCATAGTTTTTTATAAAGTCGTCGACATTATAAACAAGAATTTACAGTTCAGTTATAGCTACAGATGCCTGCAGGAAAAGAATAAGTAATCGAAGATCTGTCAAATTTATCGGTGTCGGGAAGGAGTAACTGAAGGTGTTTTATCGACCCGGAGCTTCTCTCATTTATATTTTGATGTTTGGGCAAAAGGACGACAAAAAAATAATTAAAAAATCCAAATGAAAGTATAAAAGTACGATTTTTGGTTTTCCTGATGCATCTGTGCACGAGACAAAATTGATCAGCCTGATTTCACCACGTCATATGGTGTCTGCAATTTTTTCCAACGCATACAGCTTTTTTACAGAACTGTATTAATGGACTAATTGTAGTTTGGGTTCATATTTTCTAACTTTAAATATAGAATGAATTCCTGAGATTCAACCAAATTGCTGAAAACATCACAATTCTTGCCATTGACGACATTTTTCAAAAAGAAATGTTAACTTGTGCCGCTTTTGTAGTTTTTGTGTCCCAGATGTGCAGTTCTTCCATAAAACCTTGAATACAACAGCTTTAAAAGTCAGTAAATCTACCCGAGTGACGTTTTACAACCTGGAATAATAATCTGTTCTGAAATGCAGCATATCTGCAGACACTGAATTTATGTTTTCCTGTAAACGGATCTTGCTCTCTGTCTTCTGTCTGCGCCCCCATTCTCCCCGTATTGCAATCATTTGTGTGTAATTTGAGGCGGTCCTGTCTAGTCCAGTGGGCTGAGCGAGGCAACGACAGTACCAGGATTAGGGTCTCTCTAAAAATGGATGTACTCATGGCCCTCTGTGGACTTCCACCTACAAGCATCCATAAAAATAACCATTTCCCAAAGTTTTGTTTTTTTCCAATAAACTTTGAATTATCCCTGTATACATGACAATTCTCCCTTTTAAGTTTTGCAATACAAACACCGGTTTGGAAGCATAAAATGTGTCTTTGGTTTCCCTGTTGGTGTCTGATTGTTGTGTCCTGTCCAATCAGGGGGATGACACCAGCTGAAGCAGAGATGCACTTCCTGGAAAATGCCAAGAAGCTGTCCATGTACGGTGTGGACCTCCACCACGCCAAGGTAACAAGTCGGGACAAGTTGTAAACTCATATTTATAGAATTTTTGCCTTTGTTTTATCGCCTCTTACAAGTCAGACATAGTATATAAGTGATTATCAATAATTTATCAGTATCTAACTGGTGAAACTGAATTTGGGTACAACTTTTTAAGTTGGTAATGGTAAATGGTAAATGTCCCAAAGATGCATATGAAATGTTAAATATGATTTTTTTTTTTTTTTTTTTTTTTACTGTCTAAAAAGGAATAGTTTGACAATTTGGGAAAAATATAATTTCCTTTTTTGCTGAGTTGAATAAGAAGATTTATATTATTCTCATATCCTTAATGTAAGTTTAATGCGACAGCCAGAAATCAGTTAGCTTAGCTGAGCGCAAAGGCTAACAACATTTGTCTCGGCACCGTCAGACGTTCACCTAACAGCAACTTAACATCTCACTCATTTGTACAACTATAAAGAGATTAAAATATTTAGTCTACATTTTTGACTGTTGCATGTAAACTTGCCTTTACATAACTTAACACGTGTGCCTGCCCGTGTGCTTGCGCATTACATGTGTTTTCCAGTACTTAAACAAATAGCGCTACACTCCTGGTGCTAAACTAACCAGCTACTGGCTGAAACCTCCTTTTTTTCATGCACACATAAAGACAGGTGAGCATTTTTCCCAAAATGTAGAACTATTCCTTTAATAGTAGTTTTATAAATGATCAGTATATTAAAAAAATATCCTCCAGTAACGATGGATGTCTCCGAGATGAATTAAGAATCATGGAAAGTTATGAAGTGAACATTTACCGTTTCTGTATCTGAGATCTTAAACCAACATACTTCACTCATGCAGTCAGTAGTAACGCTTGCCACCACAACACCGCTGCTTCAAAAACATCATGGCTGCCTCAGTGATGCCGCGGTTTAACATGCCACTGCTGCTCTGCTGATTGACTGACATTATATCAGTGCTGCCTCTCTGGGTTTGGGGGAGGGAGGGAGGGATGGATTGATGTGGGTGTTAGATGAAGGGTTCTGGAGCCCAGCTTGACTCGGGATGATTCTCTTGCCGTTTCATGTCCCACCGGCCAGATGGGATCAAACGCGTCATTAGAACACAGTCGGTAAAGAGAGAGCCGCGGTCCGACGGCCAGACCGCAGTCGTCGTGAAGGAAAATTACAATCATCAGTCTTCTCGATGTTAATCGGTTATCTAAAATGCTTCGAAAGCCCCAAAAGATGCGAGCGACGGGGAGGATATTACCTTCGCACCGATTTCGATCAGAGTGGAAGAGATGACAGACTTGAGGAAGCGGCCGTTATCGGACCGAGCAGACGTCGGGGCTCGGTGTTGCTTCTGTGAGTCGCAGTTTTTGATACACAAGAAAAAAATGTGTACAAATCAGAACAGCACCCCTCTTTTGTCTTCTCTCCTCTCTCATTAAATGCAAAGTTGGTAGGGAGTCTCTATGAATGCTTGGCTCCAGCTGAGGGAGAGGTAAGAGGCTGCTTTCCATGTGCTTAAATGAGTGTGTGTGTGTGTGTGTGTGTGTGTGTGTGCGTGTGCGTGCGCGTGTGTGTGGTTTCCACTTGTGCATGGTTTCATACAGAGATGTCATTTCCAACGTCCCCAATAATCACTTAAGACTGGTTGCTCCTGCTTTGGATCGGCGCTTCCCTCTCAAAAACATCACCATTGGTTTCACCTGCTCATCTCACGCTTTGTGCAGTGAAGAGCATCATTCTGTGCTTCATCCACCATTTTCCTTTCCCAACAGATTTCACTGTTGCTTTTGCCAGTCAGTGCTCCTCCTTCAGCCTTTATTCAACTTCACCGCAGCTGCGTATAGGAGATTAGAGCACCACATGCCTGATTCCACTCTCCACCTGCCTGCTTTTCAGCCCCATTTTTATCACAAACTTCTCTTAAATATCTTCTTTGTCCTGCTGTGCTCTGACGCTTGAACACCTCCTGTAGAGTTTAATGGAAGTTTGTTTTGTTGCAGACCATAAAAAAGAAGAGCGATGTTGTAGTCAGGGACTTCCTCTCCGTGACACAATCACGAAGAAGTTTCTTTAAACTAATTATATTTTTTACTTTCCGTTTTCCGTCATTTCTTTGCGCGTGCGTTGTTTCCCAGGACTCCGAGGGCGTGGAGATCATGCTGGGAGTTTGTGCAAGTGGCCTCCTCATCTACAGAGACAGGTTGCGGATCAACAGATTCGCCTGGCCCAAAATCCTCAAGATCTCCTACAAGAGGAACAACTTTTACATCAAAATCCGGCCCGGCGAGGTAAAGACCAGAACAATTATGTAGATGGAAAAAACATTGATCTATTTATTTGTAGGGATGTCCATTACATTTTTTTTAATAATTGGTGTTATCTGCGAAAGACCTTTTAATTTGTACCCGTGTTGCTCCCATGTGCGCTACGCATGCATGATGCCTAAAAGTGGTTGAAAACTTAATGTGAATTTAAAATTTTTTTTTGTTCAAATTAGGAATTGGAATTGGGAGATTATTAAATGACTCGTATTGAGATCCGTGGCAAAAATGTTGAGGCACTATGTATATATTGGCCAAAGTAAAGCAGTTAC
Source organism: Brachyistius frenatus (assembly GCF_029030835.1). Classification (NCBI taxonomy): domain Eukaryota; kingdom Metazoa; phylum Chordata; class Actinopteri; family Embiotocidae; genus Brachyistius; species Brachyistius frenatus. Next base: position 6,463,419 of record NW_027210611.1, read on the forward strand.
TTTAAAACTGATATAAACAACAACTCAACACACATGAATAGAATTAAGGGTTTAAAAAAAAAAAAAAAAAGATGATTAAATATCAACTTTGCCTACATAGTCAATCTGAGCTCGGGATGTTGTCTGTGTTGCAGTTTGAGCAGTTTGAAAGCACAATTGGTTTCAAGCTTCCAAATCACCGCGCTGCCAAAAGGCTGTGGAAGGTCTGCGTGGAGCACCACACCTTCTTCAGGTAAGAAATACCCGAGGCCCTTTTATTTGGACAGGAAACAGCTCGTCATGCAGCGGTAGGTCGGTTTGATCACGAAAGAGTTGTTCAACTTGTCAGAAACTGTCTGGTTCTTTTGTGGACGTTTTCACGTTGCCCCGTTTCCAGAATATAATTGCGGTGCCCCATATGTGATCACTGTACTCACAGCTCTCTGGTATCCTTTGGTTTTGAGTGATAGAAAACATGAGTTTACTGATAGTCACTGTACTTGATTTTTTTTTTTTTTTTTTTTTTCTGTAGTGAAGCAGAGGCAGCGCTCAGACTCTCAGTAGTTGTTGCCATTTGGACAACATGCAAAGCTGGTTTATGCTGCTTTAAGCAGAAACTCGATCTCCTGGGTCGCTTCGAGCAGCGAGCCCAGCCTGAGTACTGTCCGGATGAGCTTGAATGTTTCACAGTGTTTGCCTTAAATCTGTGTTTTTATTTTTGGTTTGATTAACGCGGGCGTTTGTTACCGTGTGACAGGCTCGTGTCCCCCGAGGCGCCGCCGAAGAAGTTCATGAGCCTCGGCTCGAAGTTTCGCTACAGCGGCAGAACGCAGGCTCAGACCCGCAGGGCCAGCTCTCAGATCATGAGACCTGCCCCGTTATTCGAGCGCTCCTCCAGCAAACGCTACAACATGTCCCGCAGCTTAGATGGAGGTGAGGAGCAGTTTGGGGTGTTGGTTAAGCGTATATCGACTATTTATGCAGGTTATTTTCAGCCCTTTTGTGTCACATGCACCAATTTTTCATTGTAGACATTTCTAACTGTAAATGCGTTGGTGAAAAACCTTCTGTCACTAAAAGATGCTGCTGGTGCTGTTTTGTACGAGGAACTTGTGACAACTTCCCTTGTTAAAAGTACAAATTATTCTATTGTTCCTCCTTTTTTTTTTCTTTTTTTTTATTCCCTTTTTAAAAGGAAGAAAAATGCACCTGAAAGCTGACAAAGCAAAAAAAATTCTGGCACAATTTAGCAGCGCTGTGTCAAAACCACAATAGGTACAACAGCGCAGACAAATCAAACCTATTTTTTTTTTCTCTCCAATTCAGAACCATGCGTTGGTGTCCAAAAAAAAAAACTGTCACTGATTCAAGTCCGTCACATCCAACTCTCTGTCCTCTGGCGTTTCAGCTCCCATCATGGAGAACCACGAGACTCTGATGAAGGACAACGCCTCTGACGGGGCAGCCAAAGTCATTGCCAAGGGCGACATTATCACCACGGTAACAACGGAGAAGAAGGCCGAGGAGGAGAAGGCGGAGCAGGAGGACGCTCAGAAAGATGCCACGGAGACACCAGAACCCACTGCCACAACGCCGCTCAGACAAGACGCAAAGGTAAACCGCTGTTCAGGTTCAGTGCAGCCAGAGCTGCATTTAATCTGGACGAAAACAACCTTTCAGACGCTTTTTGTATCGGCTTCATTGAGGTGCCACATAATTGTCCAAAGCAGATGATGTTTCGTAAAAAGACTGGGGTTTTTTTTCAAACCTTTTTTTTGTTTTTTTAATTTAATTTAATTTTGTTTTCTTTCTTAATAGATTTCTTAATGGCTGATGATAATTTCCCAGTTGCTTTGAGCTTAACCCTCTGCACTAGACTTGGCCTAAATGCTTCTCATCTTGTGTGCGCTTGACTAATTAGCTTTTCTTTTCTTGTCCTTCCTTTGACCCCCACACTACACTCGTGTGTGCTCATGCGTATTCGCCCCCCCTTCCCCTTTCGCTTCCCTCCATTTGCACACACGTCATCGCTTCCGTTGACATTTCCCTCCCATCAGTGCTCCCCTCATGTATACACAACCGACCCCCTCCGCTCCGAGCTCTCCCTCCCCTCGTCTCCCGTTTCATCAACTAAAGTGCGGCGGAGGCGCAGGGAGAACGCTCGTAAGCGGGCCTCGTCGGTCAGTCCGGCCAAGAGCGGCAACGGGTGCCGCCGCCGGCAGGCCCGCGCTGACCGCAGAGCCGCCCTGCTGGAGGAGCAGGCGCTGCTGCTGTCGGCTCGCAAGCAGAGGCTGGAGCAGGGCAAGAGCCGCGGCGGCACGCTCTTCTCCTTCTCCCTGCACCTGCCCGACCTGTCCTCCATCCTGGACGAGGACGGCTACATCACCTTCCCCGATCTGACCGAGATGCGCTTCCTCCCCGAGTGCGCGCAGAACTTCCTCCCCATTAAGTCCCCGTCCCTCATCCCCTGCTTCCTCTTCATCTTCTTCTTCCTGCTCTCCACCTCTTTCTCCGTCCCCTACGCCCTCACCCTTTCTTTCCCACTGGCGCTGTGCCTCTGCTACCTGGAGCCCAAGGCAGCCTCCCTGACCGCCTCCATAGCCCAGGGCTACCATGACCATGACAGTTCAGAGGAAGAGGAGGTGTGTGTGCGTACGCCTATATGTTTCAGTACCCGCCTCTGGCTTAGAATGAAAGGTTAACCTCCTTCATCCCGTCCCGTATCTCGCTCTGCTGTTTCGCCAGTTCAGAGCCGACCTGGAGACTGCGCGTGTCCCAGTGTCTTGTCAGTCTCCTACTTTCAGAACCTCATCTCTGCCCGGTCACTCTCATCCTGTAGACCCCAATCCTCATCAGCATCACAAGTACGCAGAGATGAACCTGCAAGTCGCATCACTTCATATCTGATTGGCTCGTATTTTACTTAACGAGAGGGTTAGACACAAACAGTCAGCGCCATCAGGTACGTTTTTTTTCTCATCTGGCCCTGAGATTTAATTTCTTAGCAGCATGACCGGCAAATTACCATGAAACATCACTGAAGTGTGAAACAATTCATCGTGCAAATATTTAGATATCTGACTGAGCATGTTTATGAGAGATTATGAGGATTTGAAGAAGTCACCTATCTTCATTTAGTCACTAATCCTTCACTAAGCCCCATATTTAAAAAAAAAAAAAAACATAGCTTCGTGCCCTCACCCATCTCAATGTTTTCATTTACATTCAGCGCTTTACGGAGTAGCACGTGATCAACACCAGCTGCATGGGAACACTTCCATATTTATCTATGCACTCAGTCCCTCTGCATCGCAAAGCAGCACAATTTAAAATGAATAATTGAAATTGAACTTGTGCTGAAAAGATCTCTTTAGTGTTTCTGGGAAGAGACTTCCAGTGTCGAGTCATCCAAGATGTGACACTTTTCCCTCGAGCAAGATCCTTTTGGAAATCACAAGGGATCAGTGTAGTGTAATACATGCTGCGATGCAGAGAGACTGTGGCAGCTAAATGCATCCGGATCACCCCCAGTGTCAACATGCATGGAGGAGGAGGAGGAGGAGGAAGGGGAGGGGCCTGAAAGTCAGGTTACTATCTGGCAACCAAATCCTCACGTCAAATCTAGATAATCAGATGTTGTTTGTTTGTCCGATGACAACGCGGCAAACGTCATGGATGTATTTCAGTGAATATATGTACATGATACATGATGTAGCTTTTCCACATCCGAAACAGATTTGATAACAGTGCCCTTAAATGTCAACGTGACCGACCGAAGGTTTCAACTTCCTCTGAGCCTGTTGTTGTTTTTTTGTTTTTTTTTGCTTGCTTACTTACTTTTCATTTGCTTTTTATCTTTTGGTTTGTTCTTCTCTTGCAGATCTTGTCTGTAGTGTTGTCCGATAATGTGTGTAGCTTTCAGAACCAACAACCTGTGCATTTCCATTCGTCCCATTTTGTGGTTGTAAAGAATCTCTTGTAGACTTAGATAAGCGCACGTTCGTACATTTTACAAGTTGGGTTCTTCTCGTTTTTCTTGCTCGCCACTCTGGACGGTCTGGGTCTGTTTGTGAAAGCAGACCGACAGCGAACAAACTGACTTTGCCTTTGATGAAGAGATGACTGCCACAGAGGTTTGTACATCGAGGAAAGACGTCAGGCTTAAGGCATGAAAGAACCGTAGAAGGAGAAGGGAACTAAAGTCCGGCATGTTGATGCACGCTCATCATGTTGTTATGCCCATTTTGTACTTGTTTTATCAGGGTTTTTATGTATTTTAAACATATTTAACCATTGTTGAAATTTCCCCTTTGTCAATATGTCTTGCCTCCCATTACTATTGACTGGTGGCTAAGCCCCGCCCCTTACTTAACTGTCGCTACACACCCGTTACATTTTTCCAGGTTTTTTTTTTTGTTTGATTACAACAAGCACTTTACAGGCAATATTAAGTACATGTGCCATGCAGGCAAACAACGTTACATGTATGAAATTGTGTTTTACATATAAACATATTTACCTAACGTAGTTAGCTTAGCAGCTTGGCGTAATTTCAAAGTTAGTTTTTTACTTTAAAAGAGTCAACGTCAAAGAGTTTTAGGAGGTTATTTTCTCCAAGTAACATTACAATAAAGAGGAGAACAGAGCTGCTAAACGTTTGATAGCGTCAGAACCATCTGCAGTAAAGAAACACAGACAGATATTAGTGCTGAGCAGGGCTCTCCTCTTTTAACAAACCCGCTAAACCTGCAAACTAATGTAGTTAATAGTGTTTTCGTTTGCTATAGAAATAAATACTCATTTACTGCTGTATGTACTAAGCTTGGTAGCTTGAGATAGTGACTACTGCAGTTTATTCTGGAGCAGAAAATAACAATTTTGCTTTTGGATAAATCTAAACTTTACAAATGCAGACTCGTACTACGACTATAACCACATGTGCACCACTTAAACATGTAGGAGATGCAAAGCTTTTCACGCCTGCGGTTACTGGTAACAGTTGCTAAGGCTATGATTGGACCAATGCTTTTCAGTTAAGAGGATAAGCAAATGGTCAAGTTTCCGTTCGTTACTTCTTCTTTTTTTTTTTTTTTGTAATGCCACCCTAAAGAGAGGGACTCTTATCTGTCTGCTTGCTGCTACTTGTTGTCCACTTCTTTCCCTTCACCTGATTTTCTGTCTTCTCTTTGATGGTTCCTTGTGGCCTTGTCTCACTGTCTCTGTGCTCTCCTCTTCACCCGCTGTCAGTCGGAAGCCGATGAGGACTCTGAGATGCGAACGCAGGTACACTGGGCTCGCTTCACGGCCCTGCTCAGTGCATCACACCGCCATCAGATGCACTGAGCCGCACAGAAATCAGCCATCAGTCACTTTGTGCCGTCCCTCCGCCTTGGCTTGCCTGCTGCTGCTGCTGCTGCTGCTGTTGTTGACACACTCTCACTATCACACCACACCAGACTGACCATTCACTCTTGCCTGAATTCACTTCACAGAGTGCTTCTTGCAGAGCTGTCGCTGCTTCCAAACACGCCAGTCCACCTCATTTCTCAATTGCTGATGTTTGTGAGGGTGGAGTCGTGGTCATATTTCTTTCCCTGCCGCTACACCTGAGAGTCAGATTTCACAGTTTTTTTTAATTTTTTTTTTACCTCCAACGCTTTTACGGTGACTTTTCAGTGAGTTGAATTTTGCCATCATGTCATCTGCAATTTACAGTTGTACTGTTGAAGATAAAGCTCCCATTTTCTCCTAATAAGAGCTGGAATTTAATATGGCAGAGCACCTAAATACCTTATTTACAATCCCTCTCCCCTTCTGTTTCTTTGCAGTATAGTTTCATAAGACGAGTTAAGGGGGAAACCGTTTTTATCAGGCATAGTAATCTGATGCTAGAGGTTGGTAAGAACACAACGCATGACTGGAATATGCATGCAGTTGTTTTTGATATGAAGAATCCGAACTGATCAAAGGACTGATAACAAATATATATATATAATATTATCGCTACCTGCCAGTATTTGATACGACTTTCTGGATCTCCTGTGTGGATTAATTCTTGCTGTGAGCATCTGACTTTATTATTTATTTATTTATTTAAATAAAACAGCTCAAACTTGAATAAGACAGCATTAACCTCGTATGAGATTTGGGAGTGTTGTGCTTAACTAAACCTATGAAACTAAATCTGTGAAACTGCATGAAACCATTTATTTTCATTGAATTAAGCTGGTCTTAAATGCTCCTTTAGCATTTAAGCATAAGCTGCTACTCTCTGAGATAACAGCTGTCATGTGGGTGGATTATTTTTCTTTTTTGCTGTTATTTGGCAGTTTATGCAAAGATGCTGCACAGGTAGCCTCCTAAACAGGCATGTGAGCGATAAAATGTGAAAAATAAGGAAGCGCATAATGCAACTGATTCAGGTCTGCGGAAGTTTTGGGTCCAGACCTTTTCAGGGCCGCATTCATGCTGTCCAACATGTATGTTTGGCAATTCATTGGACATGCAAGCTACCGCTGCGTACATGAAGCATGGCCATCGTCCCCCTCCGCGCTGCCTCCGCCCTCACCTCCCTGTTATCACGGTTGATCGGCTTACTGTAGGACAGCGAGCCGCCGACGGAGATGGTCAAGCACCAGACCAACATCAGCGAACTGAAGCGCTCCTTCCTGGAGACCGCCGGCGGCACGACGGGTCTGACAGAATGGGAGAAGAGACTCTCCTCGTCCCCTTTGCGCTCGCCCAGGGCGGACGAAGCGCCCATGATAGAGCCGCTGGAGCCGCAGGATGTAAGCCGCAGTCCACAGCTGCCTCAATGCCGGCATGCGTGTGTGTGAAGCATGACATCACCGGGGCGATTTTTTTATTTTTTTATTTTTTTTTATGTGAACAGAGGCATCAGTCTCAGGATTAACAGCGCTACGAGTCAGTGGGCATTAAAGTCAATATTTATAACGGGGCTGGAGCAATATTTATTACATCGAAATGAGTCAGGAGGAGTACATTTTATATTTAAAATGGCTTTCGTGCGTATTAAAGGAGAGGATGGGTACCTGGATAGAGGAAATTGATCTGTAAAGTCTTTCTGAGTTAGTGCGCGAATAAAGTTTAATGCACGTTTTATGCAGTGGGTGTGTTTCTATTCGTCACTCCCATCTCTTCACTATATCTCATCAGCAACTGATTATCATTAATTTGTCTAGATAATGGATTTTGAAGTCATCGTTCATAATTTGTTGTGCTCAGTGTCTTCTTTTCTTGCGATGCGCAGCATAATCTGACGGACGAATGAGCGCCACTAAAGTCTCTGAAGACGAATCACGACTCTGTCTTAAAATGAGGAGAAGCTGATTCTCTGGAGAAACTTTTAAGGATCCAGAACTGCTGTGTTTGAACACGTAGTTTCACCGGACGTGCCCGTGCTCGCGTCTGTCTGAGTGGATGTGACCTTTTTTTTTTTTCTTTATTTACTTTCCTCTGCAGACTAATGACGAGCAGCCGGCAGGAGATGAGACGAAAGAGGCGGCAGAAACTAAAGTCACTGAGGTAAACTCCTTCCTGTTAGTTTGTCATGTTTGAACATGTGTGTTTCGTGGGAATCAGTGGTTGTTTTTGCCCTTTATATATCTTTCCAGCTCCAAAAGTATGTGGACACTGCACGGTGTTTGGCTCTCACTACTTCACATGCACAGTAAAAGCACCAAGTTTCTGACATTTAAATTGTTTTTTCACCACTCTGATATAAAAATATTCTTTGTTTTCCACTGCTTGAAGACTAATTCTAAAAACTGTAGCGTTTTTTGGAATTAGGATCCAATGTTATCAAGTGCGGATCTAAATTCAATCACTACCATTTACTTTCATAATGCTTTAAGAGATAAATCTGCAAGAAACTTAAGATTACCAACAAGACTACATCCAAACAGAGCACCTGGATCCATGTACCTGTGGAGCTCAGCCTGTGTGTGTCATTTCTACCTCAACTGTCTCTTGAACGTTTTTCCGCCGCGTGTCAACTGTGTGATCTGTCTAATAACTTGCATGACCCGTTTCCAATGAGCCAAGTGTCTCCCCAGGCGGCACGCTATCTGGTGAAATACGTGGCGGAAAGTATCATAACAGATGGGGCCACCTCCTCGGGGCCTCACGGCATTAGTCTGTCGACGACCATGGACGACGACGTCTTCATGGACGGCACCCTGAGGGAGGTGGAGGAGAAAACCCCCGACTCCCAGGAGGAGGTGTCGGAGAAGTCGATGCTGAAGGTCAGCCCCGGAGCCGTGAGGCAGGAAGTGTCCCAGGCCATCAGCGACAAGAAAGGCACGCTCATTATCTTGAAGGAGGCGGAGGATCAAGCGGACACCGAGGACAAAGAGACGAGCGCTTCGGTTGAAAATGAGGAGCCTGTCGTCCCCGGAGAGCTTGAAGCTGACGAGAACGAAACGACGTCTGCCTCTAAAGAGAAAGAAACTCTTCAAGAAGACCCTTCTGCTGTTATAGAAGCCCAAACTACACCAGTCAAGACGCTGAGTCCGAAGGTGGAGATAAAAACTGATGACATGACTCAGATTAAAGGTATTGACTCTCCTAAGAAGGCCATGGCGTCATGGATTTCCGAGGAGGTGAAGACGGAGGCGTCGGAGGTCATCAGCGTGTCAGCAAAGGAAGTCGAAGAGACGGAGACTCGTGACGGGCTGAAAGAAGAAATCTTCGCCGTCGAAGAAGTCCAGTCTGAGCAGTCAAAGTCCGGCCTGACTCAGATTACACTTTCTGAATCTTCGACTACATCCTTAGCAGTGGTACCGTATGAAAACTAAAAGCAACAATTCAGTTTTGGCTTCCTCCCTTCATATCTCCACCACCACCACCACCACCACCTGCCGCCTACCCTCCATTGCCTTTCCTCCAGCAGCAATCGAACCAGTCTAACAACAGTGTAATCGAGCCCTCTGCATGGCTAACGATCCCTTAACACCTAGCGTTTTACTCTCACACCTGCCAAACCGCCGGTTTTATGTTGCAATCAAACCTGCTGCTTGTTTTTGAACACACCTGTGTTGGGTTTGTGTTTTTTTTTAATTTTTTTTATTTTGTTGACAGCTCCAACAACTTGCCTTGCCCTCACTCCCGCAGCTGATAAAGGAAAAGAAATGTAGGCTGTGGCTGGCTCCTGTTTGTGTTCCAGCGTTTTCTGCTACGCTCCACCATTCCTTTCTTTGGGCTCCGTTATCAGTTCCCTGAAAGCGGTGACTTCACAGCCCCGTGGCTCAGTGCCAGCGCTGCAGCTTTCCCCGCCTCATCCTCTGAAATCCCCTCTGCCTCAGAAACAAGGCAGGGGGGAGGGGGGAAATTGTATGGATCAACCTGAAAAGATATTTCACTGTTCTTAAGGAACAGTTTTCAAAAGCCGATTAGCGGGAAATTTTGCTCATGGTGGATTCAGCGATCCTAAAACCGGTTTTCCGTTTGAAGTTTGGGGATTTTGTTCAACTTGTCGCAGAAGTTGGCACATTCAATAAGCTGCAGAATGGTGTTCCATACAATCATTACTACATTGTTATCTTTTCAGACCTTTCATTTTTCCCTCCCTCTTTGCTCTTCGTTTGGTGTTCACTGTGACTTTTGACTGTCCTCTCTTTACCGTTCTCTTTGTTCGTGTGCCCATCCATCCTTCTGTCCCATCAGTCTACGCTGGGATGGGTTTCCTCCTCTCAAAAGGTGACCACTGCTCTCTGGTCCTTATAAAACGTCTTCCAATATTATTGTATGTAATTCCCGTCAGGTTGTATACACTCAAATTGTCAAAATGCATAACCAACATCACGGTTTTTCTCTCTGTTGTCAGGTGTGATATTAAACTCCCCTGTACTGGATTTTGTTCTTTCACAGTGATACAAAATCATCACCTAATGGTACAATTATCATTCGCAGGCATCAGCTGATCAGGAGGAGAAGGTTGCCACGGAGACGGAGGCAGCGCCAGCCAAGTCGACAGGGCCAACGGTGAATATCCAGACCACAGAGGCTGCACAGGCCGAACCAGTGCACCCTACAGCGGAGCTCACGGTTACAACAGTGTCAGCAGAGCCAGCACAGGCGCAGCTAGACTGTGTCCTGGTGTCACATTTAGAAATAGGTGGCGACAGTTCAGGAGATCCAGCTGAAAAATCTGTCAACCCTGGCCCCGCGCCACCCGCGCCGTTAGAAGCAGAAACGCAGCCGGTAGCAACAAGTTTGGGGTTCGACGAGAGCGCTTTGCCGAAGTCTGCAGAAGCGAACTTAGCTGCAGAATCTGCGGAAAAAGAGGATGCGGGTGTGGTAGGGGAGGCGTTGGTGTCGAGAGATAGAAACTATGGTTTCAGATTCACTGTTGCTCCCGTTCGCAGCAGAGATTGCACAAAAGATGAACAGCGGCCTTCGGCACAGCCGGAACGCGACGAAGAGGACGCAAAAGTGTCTTTAGAAGAGGAACTGGCAGCTTTAAACGACGCAGGGGAGGGAAAGCAGACCGAAGTCAACGGCAAGAGAGTCCAGTTCTCGGATGAGGTGCAGGTTTTTAAGGAAAAAGAGTTCCCCGCAGAGTTCGAAGAGAGTATCGAGGAAGTGGATGAAGAGGCGGAGGAGTGCTCGCCGTCGGAGGATGAGGACGAGCCAAAGCGCTTTGCAGAGATCTCAAACGGTTCGACCTTTGCTGAAGAGAAATACCACTATGCACAGATGGAGGGCTCGGAAGACGAAATAGACGAGGTGAAGGATGCCAAGGAGGGGGAGGAGGCGGAGCGCGGCAAGGCAGAAGAGGATTTGCGAGGAGAGGAAGACCGTGTTCGGGGAAAGGAGTCAGAAGGGAGAGAAGACGTTACGGCAGCGGAGGAAAAAACAGGAGCTGAAGTAGTGAAAAACGAAGAGGTGGAGCAAGAAGAGCCGGAGTCCGGCCCACGTGAAGCGACTCGGACCGAACCGCTCGCGTCAGACGGCCCTCCCGCCCGTTCACCTGCCGCCGTGCCCCAGTCGGAGGTAACCTGCATCAGCTCCGGCGGCTCTGTAACCTCACCACCACCACCACCACCACCACCACCACCACCCCTCCCTCCTGTTGACACGATCCGCCACCAGTAATCAATGACAAACCTCGACCAAAAGCATGGACGTGCGACTCCACTTCCCAATTTCACAGCTTGTTGCTGCGCAGATCAGGGGACCTTTAATGTGATGTGGTGCACACACTTGATCGAAACCTTGTGATTTACATTCTTCAGTATCTCCTCCTTCACCGGATTAGGGACACTAATGCATGACTGCATGCTCGTTTAGAGATTTAAGCCCTTCAATTACCGTCTTTTGGTTTAGCGTGTTGGCATGCGGTGCTCATTTTTGTCAGTTTGATTTCAATTAAAACAGCGTGGCGTTGTTTTTAAAGAGGTGATTTGGTTTCTTTGAAGTGGGGTTGAAAGACGTACCTTTCCAAAGTCGCGTCCTCAGTTTGGAGAAGCAGGCAGCTGCACCGGCACGGAAACCAACCGATGTGCCGATGTGGACGGAGACAGCAACGCGACATGTTTTAGCCATTTCAGCGAATGCCATATTTATGTTATTTTCACCGCTTTCCCTTGCCGTCAGACATCCCCGTGCAATCTGGAACTGAAGCCGTTCTATCCATCTGCGGTGTCCTCGAAGCCGCCAGACTCGATTGACAGAAACGGCTATTTTGTGAGTTGCTGGTCTGCTGCCGCCTCGGTGCGTTGGCTTGTTTGCGTTATTGTGTGACGGCGGTAGTGCCTTACACGCCAGCTCAAGAGTCGGACTAACACCAAAGTCACACAAGAACACAAACTGACTCGAGGCTGCGGCGGAACAGGAACTCCGGAGTTCTGCGAGGTAAAATTGCTGCTTTTGCCAAAAGAGTCTGGCGGAGAGCGATGTAAGCGCTTCAGTTTCCGAAAAGTTGCTGCCTCCATCCGCAGCTGTCGCGCTGCTGCCTGCTACTCCAAGCCGGAGACGTGATGACCTTTATCCACTGCGGGCGAACTGGCTGTGGATATGCCATGCAACCCTTCATTCATACAAACTTAAACGATATCTTTTAAGTACAAAAACACGGTTAAAAGACATGACATCGAACTAAACCGGAGCGTCGACAGTTTTCAGTTCCGCTCGTCTCCCTCGGCCGTTATTTATTTGCTCCTGTTTTGTCTTTTCGTCCTCCAGAGTCCTGACGCCGTGGAGGTGGCTTCCAAAGACACGCCCGTGGTCCACACGGAGACAAAAACCATCACCTATGAGGCCGCAGAGGTACATGTGTTCATAAAGTAAATACTGTGCTGACAAACAAAACTCAGATAAGTAGTAATGGTGTCTGATGTGTTAATTGGCAACAGTTTGCTCGCGAATTATTTTAGCTTTTGCATTTGATGTTGAAGAATTCCTCTGACCCCTTGTTAAGAATAACAGATCAATCATAGATAAATTAATGAATTGAGCTTCAAGGCTACCACTGATTAATGCTGACTATATTTTAAAAAAAGAGCTTGATAAATCCGTTGTATTGTGTTCATCCGGAGTTTAAATACGGACCGTTTTGCTTTATCAACAGAACGACACTAACGGGGAGGCGGACCCGGGGGTGCTGCTGAGTGCTCAGACCATCACCTCGGAAACCAGCAGCACCACGACAACCACACACATCACAAAGGTCAGAGTGCACCCCATTGTCCTTTTGGCCTCTTTTGACACTTGAAGCCTCAAACATCTCCACAGCTTATGAATGTCTGAGCGTCTGAGGTGTAAACACAAACTTAAATGTGCTTCTCTCACAAATGGCAAACCTCTTTCTGTCCAGCATTTATACATCGTTTTATTTTGCAGTTAACAAGGGCAGACATTTTGACTTAAACAATCAGAAGGGCTGCAAGGTTATTGAATTAAATTATTAAGCTTTTAGTAGTCTGATTACTCTTTTAAATAAACAGCTAAAAAAAAAAGGGGGGGGGGAAGATCAGAGTCCAAATTGGACATGCCTGTTTTTCTAGCACTGTTTGTTGGACTCTTGGGTTTATATTTACATAATCAATTAATCAACACATTGGTTTTTCCCGTTAATCAGTTATTTTGACCAAAAAATGTCAGCAGATTGTGAACAAAGTCCAGAATAAATGAGATCCTGGTGATATCGTGACGAATCGCAAGCACGTTCCGATTTTTATCAAACAGAATTACGAAAAACTAGAAGATATTTTTGTTTAAGAAGCTACAATTTGTGAATATAAGGTAAAAAAAAAAAAAAAATTATGAATTACCTAAAATGGACTAATGGAGTGGATTTCAGATGTATATTCAAGCAGCCCTGGGAAGACTGCTTTTACAATAATATATATATATATGAAAATAGTGCGTTATAAAACCTGAGAAATGTTTCTTTAGCCGTGTGTTCGGATTGGGATGTTGCCGTATGTTTTGCGTGCGCTGTGATTTTAAATGTGTGTTTCCTGTCGTTCAGATGGTGAAAGGAGGCGTATCAGAGACGAGAATCGAGAAGAGGATCGTCATCACAGGAGACGCAGACATCGACCATGACGAGGTCTTTTAGAGTTTTTCATTCTGTTTCTCATTTTGTTCTCTGCTATCTTCATTATTTAATTTCTTGAAGTCAGTAATTTGATTTGCACAGCAACGGTAAATAAGTGGTGACCTCCGTGATCCCCAGAGCTTTAAACTTGCACTTTGTAAAGAGTCACACGACATGGAGCGGCCTAGCATGTGACATTTACAAAACAAAACAAAAACATTACAAAACAATGCTTAACTCATGATGTGGCTTAACAAATACTGGAAGTGTGACAATATGTGACTAAAAGTGACTTCCCTGTTGGCATACTGACTTACAATTCAACATCCCCGCTCCCTCTCCGCCCCTTTCCCCGTTCTCTGTCTCCCCCTGGTGATCCCTCCTGGCACTGCACTCCCTTACATAGGCTCTGGCTCAGGCCATAAAGGAGGCTAAAGAACAGCATCCTGACATGTCAGTGACCAAAGTAGTGGTACATAAAGAGACAGAGATCACGCCAGAGGAGGGTGAGGACTGACCCAGGTAAGACAATGAGAGCCCAGTCCTGGTCCCGGCCCTGTCCGGTTTTAGTCTGGTCTGATGTTTTAATTTGGTCGGACTTGGCTTTTTTTTTTTTTTTTTTTATTTTTTTTAGCTGGTCTCCATTCTCGGGCATGCTGCTTTCCCATCAGCACTTCCTCTCGCTGGTACAGATAGCCCTGCTTCTGTAGCACTTGCAGCTTAATGCATCATGCTGTTGTCATTCCAGCTCCACTTCGCCCTGAAGGGGAACGGACTGCTGGTGCGAGTGTGCACACAGAGCAGATATTATAGCCTCAGCTCGTAATGACAAGGCTTAAAAACCTTTACAGTAATGCTGCCGGCCCTCTCACGCAATGTCTTGTAATCTGGCTGCAACACTCCCCCCTGCTGGAAAGAAACACAGTCCATTTTTATTAGAGAGCTGAAGTGTTTTGCGGCAAATTAAACACAGACTTTGTTCCTTTAAAAAGTTCGCAATACCGATCTTTACAATTTTTCTAAATAAGAAAAGTTTTTTTTTTTTTTTTTTTTTTCTAAACATTTCTTAAGTAAATAAGCAGAAAAAAAGCTTTGAAAGGGTGACCTCATTTGGTGCAGGATTCTGTAAAAAGAAAAAAAAAGTCCTACATTGTTGTGTCCGCTTTGTGGAGCCTCACAGAGGGAGACTTACATTGATGAGCGATTAAATACCGGCTGAACCGGCTTCTGCTTCTCAGCTCTAAGCCTGCGACTGCAAACGCACCCGCGTGGACTGAAATCTGATCTTGATTGCACACAGACGTGCTTCAGCCCGTGTTCAAGTCCGTTCTTACTAGAAAACGTATCCGCATTTACCGAAGAACTCCTTTTGTTTTCACTTATAGCACTTGCAAGCAAAAATACATTTAAAAAAAAAAATCAACTTGTGCTGTTTTGCGTGAATAAAAACCTGATTAAAATAAGTCTGCAGCACTGAGCAATGTGCATAAAAAAATAATACCCGATTGCCCACACATGTGTAAGGAATTGCAAAAGTGTCAAACTTTCCTTCCTAATGTAACACAGCAACAACAACAACAACAACAACAACAAACGTCGAAAGTTGCCGTTCATCCCCGAGACGTAAAAAAAAAAAAAACTGTGTTTCTGGGACACTTGCCACGAGTAGTGACATACTTCTCCTTTCTGAGTGGGGGAGAAAAAAAAAACAAAAAACAACAACAAACAGCTCCTCGTGTTTCCTCAAAACTTCACAAACGCAGCCATTTGTGTCTCAACTTGTGCGCTGTCAGTATCGTGAGGGTTTTGTCAGGTGTGGAGCTGCATGAGGGAACTTCTCATTCCATTCTGTCGCAGCATGTCGTTAGAACTTCTTCCTCTTCAGCCTTTTTTTTTCTTCTTCTTCTTCTTCTTCTTCTTCTTCTTCTTCTTCTTCTTCTCCTTTTCTTTTCTCCCCCCCTCCTTCCCCTCTCTCCCACCGTCTCTGGAAACCGGTGTACTTTACTGTAATTTCACCTTCTGGCTCCGGGGCTTGTTATTTCATTGGCTTCTCGCTGAAACGATCCCAAGGCGCAGGGTTTGGGATGAGCGAGCGTGCATGCGTGTACTTGCGTGACTCACCAGATGGGAATGCTCGGCTTTGTTTCTGCGGCCTTGCCCTCTGTCCCTCTCTCTCTCTCTCTCTCTCTCTGTGTGTGTGTGTGTGTGTGTGTGTGTGTGTGTGCGCGCGCGCCTCTAATATCTGTGTCATAGAGCGGCTGTGTTTGAATAGCACTGTCAACACAATACTAAAGCTTTTTTTTTTTCTCCGGCGTCGCGAGTGCTCGTCTCTCTGCCGCTCGCGGGTGCTCTCGGCGTCCTCGTTGCCAGAAAGCCCGTTTGAAGCGATCCATTCCTTCCTCCGACAACGCACGGGGCGCCGGCCCGTCGGCCGAAGCCTCTTTTTGAAATGAGAATGCGTCTCCCCCTTACGGAGTCGTCTCCCGTTTCGCCGTCCTTTAATTCGACGGACGTTTCCGGCGACTGTGCCGTCGTCCCGCCGGCGTCTCGGGGTCGTTTTCTCAGTTTCCCGATGTGCCGTTTTCAGTCGTGTCGTGAACGATGAGTCTCCGCACCGCCGGCGTTTTTTTCTTAGAAATTCGATTTAGAAATGGCCATTTCTCTTTGTTTTGAAATATAAAAAAAGACATAAATATCTTTTCAGGATATTTTGTGTTAAATACAATCTTTCATTTTAACTTAAGAATCGGGGGACGTTTATATCATTCTTTCAATATTACCACGACAAAATATACAACCAATTCTTTTATCCTCTTTGTATCCTTAAATCATATTGTTCTGACTCAAAACACAGTATAAACAAGTCCTTCCCTTGACTTGAATAGCTTTAGCTAGTTTGTGTTTGACGTTTTACACTTTCATCCATTAACGCAACTTCCAGTTTATTATTTATAATCTTTGAGTGCTGCAGAGTGGCTTTAATTCCTCATTGAGACCCAAAGTACCCCATTTAGAAATCCGTATCGCCATCTTCTCGCAGAGCAGATTTTTTCCAAATCTTCTGCTGTCCGCGAAGGAAATGCCGCCGGAAACTTTTGCTGAATAAAGTTTGACGTGCCGGAGAAGAGTCCTTCGATTCCGTCTCGTTTTGATGGACTAAAATGACCTCCGGGAGTCTCTAGTTGGACTGTAGCTGGGATAGATTCTGGGGACGGCACTATTTGAAAAAAAAAAAAAAAAGTCTTTCGCCCGGCGTGCATCCGCGTTTG
Source organism: Brachyistius frenatus (assembly GCF_029030835.1). Classification (NCBI taxonomy): domain Eukaryota; kingdom Metazoa; phylum Chordata; class Actinopteri; family Embiotocidae; genus Brachyistius; species Brachyistius frenatus. The sequence goes on from NW_027210611.1 coordinate 6,480,228, forward strand.
CGTTTTCGTAGCTCAGCAGTCCGCCTCGTGTTTTTCTGCGACCTCGCCCGTACTCGGGCTCATTTCCGGTCTTTTGCACTGTGAGCTTCAGGACGTCCTAACTTCTGACCCCTCTGCTCCTCCAGGACTAACACTGAGGGCTGTTTTCTGTTCAACCTCCCAGAATCCAACATCCACAACTCCACACGCGACGTCGGGACTCTCAGAAGACTAGAAAGGCTCCTACTCTCCAAATGCCGCAGCTTTGCCGCTAGTCGCTACCATCACCTGCAAAATTAATAAAAAGCATTTTGCATGAGAAGGACGCAATGTTGCATTGTCCAAACCAATGGCAAGATTATACTGAAAACCGAATGATTTTCACAACTGGTTCTTAATCCATCTGCACGCCGAATCCCCGTGTGCAGCAAGCAAACCTTTTTGCTTTCACTGCCTTATGACATTGATGCATTTTTATGATTATTGAGAATAATTATTGTAGCAACGTTTTATTTATGAAATAAAGCCATCACTCCAGAAACTTAAAATCGCTGTAGGCTGTGTATGTTAGAGAGCATAGACTATTTAACCTTGCAGTAGAAGTGCCGACCTCATTTGCAAGCAAGCGTTGCCTGATTCCCTCAAACAACACAATGATTATGATTATTTTGATTTGTTTTTGCCATCAGGTATGCCACTTCAGAAATCACTGCAGCTCAGTACTGTACATATCGAAAGCTTTCCTAGGAAAATAGCAAATTATCTTTCACGGTTGAATTTTGTCACGTCTACTTGAATTGCATTTTCCTTTTTTTATTCTAATTTCAGTGTGTTTTTTTTTTTTTTTATTGTTTCCCCATCGTTCGATCGCACCTCTGCAACATTTTCGAGGTCTGTTCCGGCAAAAAAGCCCAAGGAATCAAGATTTCTGTGAAAAGAACTCGACTTTTACGTGCCTGCGCAGGCTTTGAATGTTTTCCGGGGTAGAAGATCGGCCGCAGCACAAGTCCCAGGTTTATGTGACTGTGAGGCGAAGGGCTCAGACTGCCGAGCGCTGCCCAAACTAAATGCAAAGCCCTCCCCCCAAAACACACACACACACACACACACACGCACACACACACACACCATCTTGAACATTTCAGCTGTATGTCTCCCATATCCGTTCAAATGTATCTGAATAAGTGAGTATTGTTCGTGTACAGCCATGTTTTCCTCAAAACGGTGAAATAAAAGTGGCGAACGCATTTCCTTTTTAATTTGCTGTTTTCTTCTAAAATAATAAAAAATGACCACAGTACTGAAACTTGAGTCGACAGTGGACCCAGTGATTTTTTTTTTTTTAAATTTTATTTATTTATTTTTTTCTTACTTAAAAACAAAGATTTCCAAATATCAAACAGTGTAATTACTCAATGATAACTGAAGGGTGTGGCTCATTTAGAAAGATACCACGTGAAGCTTTTAAATGGAGATTAGCAGCAAATACCATCAAATTGTTTCACGCGTTACACTCTAAAATTCATTCGGGCTTATGATTTATTTTTATTTTGTTTTTCTAAATGAAATCTGATAGATTTGAGTTTAAAATTTTAAAATTAGAAATACATTTTTATTTTATTTTTATTTATTTATTTAAATCTGTCCATTATTTATGAAAGGAAAAGCTCTAAACAGTTAATTGACCTGTTAAAGGAAAAACCCGCGGTCCAATTCAGACACGGATTTTTATAGCCAGGAGTAATTATGCTGATGAACAGACGGAGGCTTCCGAAGCCCCGCCCCGCTGGATTCGCGCGAAGAGTGACAGAAAAGTGAGAGGTCTCACTCTGTCTCTGTTACTGGACGTCATCCAGCCAACACGGAAAGAGCAGAGTAGTTTGCAAGAAAAACTTCACAAGTCATTTCTGTATTTGTTTATGTCATTACTGCCCAGTTTTTGATCTAAAAAAAAAAAAAAAAAAAGTAAAACTACATTTGTGCAATTTGTGCAATTTTACACTGTGTGCGCCATAAATGTAATTCCAATGATTAAAAAAAAAATAATGACAATATAGAAAACCTATGATCTCGTTCGGCCGCATGTTTAAGTAGTTTTAGCTGAAGCTGAAGGGAAGCAATCATTTCTCATGTAATCCAATTAAAGTGAAAATAATCTTTTCTGAAGAGCCTTAAAAATTCTAAAAAAAATCTGTTCAATTTGATTTATACAATTTTGATCTAAAAGTCTTATTTGTGATTATGTAAATTCCGGGATGATGCTTGTTGGAAAACTTGTATGCGGTACTGACACTTGTGTAGTTAAATGTAACCTCTGTAGTTTTTCAGTAAAAAGTGGAAAAAAAAAAAAAAAAGTTATATGCGGGTTCTTTAAATGCTCAACTCTTTCCACCCTTATTTGTTTTTCCAAGTGTGTTTGATTTATGGAGCTGAAGTTTGTTCGCTTTGACTTGTTGAACTGTTTCAGATTGAATTTTTGGATGTTTTTTTTTCAAGTGAAAAAAAATGTGCAAGCAGTTAACAGGCCATTCCTTATAATCATTGATTTTTTTTAAAAAAATAAAAAAAAATTAAATCTATAATCATATATGTTTCCCTGGACACGCAGTTTAGCTCGGGAAATGCATCTGTATTGATACTGCAAATAATGTGTAACATACAACCGAGCCCTGATTGTGTGAGGTGAAATACGTTGTCTTAATTTCCTTCTTAACTTTGACGACAAAATGTGTCCAGATACCTTGATTTATTTATTTATTTATTTATTTAAAACAAATTCAAGAAAACTCCCAACTTTCTAACCAGAACCTCGAGGAAGAGAAACGGCAGCTCCAAAAAAAAAAAAAAAAAAAAAAAACCCACGGAGTGACTCCTCCCGCTCGTGAACAGACGATCTCGTCCGGAGTACCCGCTCCGGTGCTGTAGGTGGCGGCCGAGCGGTGCCGCATTTCCTGTGGAGCCGCACAGTCACAACAAGAGGAGGAAGAGGAAAAACGACAGCTCTGGATCGTCGTCGACTGCCTTGCGTGACAACACAGGGATCGCGTTCAGGCTTCGGGTATTAACATTTTTCTGTTTTTTTGAATTCTCTCTTCCGTCTCGTCGGACGGCGTCGGGAAGGTCGCGCGGTGTGTGCGTGTTTTTTTGGGGGGGGGGGGGGGGGGGGGAGAGAGAGGGAGTGGGAGTGTGGGGAAGGGGGGTTTCTCTCGCCGCGCGTCTTCGCCTGCTTCCCCGCCGTCTTCCCCCCGCGGTGCGTGAACTGAGTTTTAAGACACCAGAAAACATGCCCGTGGAGGCTTTGCTGACCAAAATGGCTGGGCGCAGTGAAATGTGAAATTTTTCTTCCTGAGGTTATCCTTCCTGCACGCCGCGCGACCGTCACGCGAACGCTGCGGCGAAATCGCGTCGCTGCAGCAAAGAAAAGTGCGTCAGTTAGTTTGTGTTGCTGGTTGTATTTATTTATTTTTTGGTAGTTTTGCTGCTGCTGCTGCTGCTGCTTGCATCGCTTGGTCGGGCCTGTTGGGAGAGGTGGGGGGGGGGGGGTTGCTTTTTTTTTTTTCCCCCTTCAGGATTTCTTTGCATGATTGATTTGGCCACTTGTTTTTCACTCCGACGTGTCGTTTACTTAAGAAACGCGCTTTTTTTTTTTTGGTCGCAACTTTCTCCCGTTAATTGTTTGTAAAAAAAAAAAATAATAATAATAATTTTAAAAGTGTGTTGCATACTCCGCGTGTATTTATTCTTTTGCAAGAAGCGTGCAAATAGAGCTCCACCCCTCAGCTGTGCAGCCGCGTTTTGTTGTGGAAGCTGACAGTTTGCTGTTTGTTTGTTTTTTGTCCCCCCCCCTCCTCCCCACACCCTCCACATCCTCCCTCCTCCTCCTCCCCTCTCTCTCAGGTTGCTCCTATTTGACCTGCAGCATGTCTGATTTACTGAGATATATCGACTATGACCACAAAGCCACCTTTCTGAAGATGCTCAACCAGCAGAGGATGGAAGGTGAGCACTGTGACGTGGTGGTGGTGGTGGAAAACATCGAGTTCAGGGCTCACCGCTGCGTCCTGGCGGCCTGCAGCAACTACTTCAAAAAGCTCTTTAAGAAGCAGAGCGACGAGGACAACTCCATCGTGGAGTTGGACTTCATCCGCTCCGATATCTTTGAGGAGGTGTTGAATTACATGTACACGGCCAGGCTGGCGGTGAGGAAGAAGGACATCAACATGATGATGTCGTCGGGTCAAATCCTGGGCATCAACTTCCTGGATAACCTGTGCACTCAGAAACGCGAGCTGACCAACATGAAGACCCGGGAAAACCAGGCGCCGGGGGACCACGGGATGAGGGCCCAGGACGCCATCTTGAAGGAGCTGGCCATGGAGGAGGTGAGGAAGAACAGCTTCTACGACCAGGGGATGGACAGCATGGGGCCCGGCGGCTCCCACGTCTCCCAGCCGCACAACTACAACACCAACATGAGCAAGGACCCTCACGGCCACAGCTGGGGCTCCTCCTCGTCCAGCGACATGAAGCTGGAGTACCTGCTGTACGGCCACCGCGACCACGGCTCCTGCCAGAGCGCGGGGGCCAAGCCCATGGACCACAACGCCAAAAAGGAGCGGCTGCTCACCGCCAACCGCCCCTACGGCTGCGAGCACTGCCCCAAAGCCTTCACCACCGCCGCCCACCTCAAGGAGCACCTGAAGATCCACTCCGGCTTCAAGCCGCACCGCTGCGTGGTGTGCGGCAAGGCCTTCATCAGGGGCCCCGACCTGAAGCGGCACGAGAGGGTCCACAGCAACGAGAGGCCCTTCGCGTGCCAAATGTGCGAAAAGGCCTTCAAGCACAAGTCCCACCTGAAAGACCACGAGCGGCAGCACCGGGGCGAGCGGCCCTTCAACTGCGGCTCGTGCGACAAAGCCTTCATCAAAGCGTCGGATCTGAAGCGCCACTGGAACACCATGCACAGCGGCAACCCCCGCAGACAGATGTCCCTGTCCCCCGCCGCGTCCCAGCACGGCCAGGCAGAGGCCGCCGACCAGAGAGACTGGAAAATGGAGACCGGGCCACATTCGCACAACTCTGGGGACTGTTGAGCCTACAAACACACACACACACACACACACTCTCAAACACACACACACACACACACGTACGTACTGACACACACACACACACTCTAAAACATGCATACACACTTGACACAACCACAACCCTGTGACAGACATCACACGGACAGAGAGCGGAGTGAGTAACGAGAGATCATAGCATGTTCATAAGACTGTGGGGATGTATTATTATTCTAAAGAGTTATGTCAAAACGATGTTTCCTTTCCACCTGTAAAATCATGTAAATGTTTAGTTCACTCTACTATACATATATTTTTCACAAAAGCATCGTTGCTATCTAGACCGAGGGTTCTCATAACATTATTCTCTTTTACTTTAATGGGATATGTAACATTTAAATGTTTGTTTAACATTTCAGTCCCTCCAGCAATTCACCGAGGTTGTTTTTTTTTCTCCACCTTTTTTTTTTTTTTTTTCTTTTGGTAATTGTAGCGTTTAATAAAACAAACAACAACAAAAAACACGTTATTGTGCTGTAGCGTTCCTCCAAAAGTACGATGGAAATTGCAGACCCGAATAAAAAAAATAAAGTCAGGAATTGGCAAAAATTTCCAAGACGTGCAAAAAAAAAACCAAACAAATTGCCTTTTGTTTTTTTGTTTTTTACTACTAAGTAAAAAAAGAAAGAATCCTATGTAATCCCTCTCTGTGATAATAAGCATACAGCTGGAAAAACTTTAGTTATCATTTTCTTTTCTTTTTTTTTCTCAACCATCACGGGCTTGAAAAGTACAAATATAATTCAAATTGACCAAACAAACTGTCACTGAAATTGTAAAAAAAAAAAAAACATAAGCTCCATCTTCTGTAAAAAAAAAAAAAAAAAAGTCCTTTTTAAGGTTTTTATTAATACAAATTCAACACACGATGTTTATGCCTTCAGCAGACTTTCTACTGAATACTTTTAGTGCAAAAAAAAAAAAAGAAATTGCGTGAATTTAGTAAAGATTTCAAGCTACTGCCCAAATGGCGGGAGATCGGCCGACCTTGCGTAACTATGTTGTGATTTCCTGGAGGGACTGACGTTTTATTACTGGATTTTATGGATATAAAAGAGAGAAGCAGAGTTTGGGGGTGGGGGGGGGGGGGCGAGGGTAGGCGAGGGACGGGAGGAGGTGGGGGCGGGGGGGGGGTGGTGTGGGGCGGGAGGGGGAGAAAAAGATATTTCTGCATAACATTTGTTGAATTGAGTATATTCATGTGGATGTTTTTAATGGATGTGTTTAGTTGTATTGATTGATATTACACTGTAAGAGTAAGAGTCACCATTTTGCATTTGACGCAGATGATACCAAAGTCTTGGACGTTCGACGGATGGTCTGCCGAGGCCGTCCTGCCCAAGCAACCGGCCAACTAGATTTACTGTTATACAGTATAACTGTCATCCAGCTATCAACAGTTAATGATAGATGTCTGTATATACTGTAGCTTAGTTTGTTGCACAATTAGAGTACACAATAATGAATTATGCACATATAACATTGTCCTACTCCTACACTTTGACAATAAACACCATTTGCTGTGTTTTATTTATTTTTCTAAAGTTTGTTTTTTGAGGAACGGGACTGAGCATGCTCAGAATTTTTTTTTTTAATTTTTTAATTTTTTTTTGTTTTTGATCCGTGATGGTTGCCGTGCAAAACTCGGGTCTGAAACATTAGATACGAGCGACGTCCAACGTTTGTAACGGGATGTTATAGGCAGTCAAGAGATGTAAGTACCGGCCTCCGTCGCTGTCCAGTGGTGATGATTTTGGTTTCTTATGGCCGCAGGTTTAAAAAACTGTCCAAACTCCCAATTTTCCACCTTTTAAACTCAAAACTATCCACATGTGACGTTTGTAAGCGCGGTAGTAATATTCTAGAAATACTGAATCGCAAAAGAGGAAAGTTCTAAATACACTGTTTAGCAAAAGATTTTGTCCCATTCAAAGCAAAAAAAAAATAAATAAAATAACTCGTTCCTTCGGCGTTTTAGCGTGTTGAGTCCAAATGTGTTTTCAGAATCTGTGTCCGTGTTGGCCGACTGTTGCTGGACAGAAAGAGGGACGTACCCGAGGACAAATGTCGGTCAAAATCACACGCGAGTACATTCTGGAAGTGAGTTTGTAAGTATTTTTAATGTAACAGCCTCGTGTATGAATAAGTCATTTACACTCTGTCCCTTAAAAAAATGTGCCAGATGGAAAAACAAATTATAAAATACAAAAAAAAAAAAAAAAAAAAAGGATTTGAATTTCACCATTAAAAGTATTTTATTTTGTAAGACCAAAAAAAGGTAAAAAAAAAAAAAAAAAAACTGCTACCAAGAGTCACTGGATGGTAAATATTCAATTGTAAGCTATTGAAAGTCAAAACGATGAGAGAGGGAGGGGTATGGGGGGGGGGGGGGGCAACACGGTGACATTAAAATGTCTGAAAATGTAATTGCAGCTTGCTGTCATATTTTGGTTGTGCTTTTGCTCTTGTTAACGACCAACATCACAACCAAGAACTTACCTGACGAGAAAATGACCTCCGTCACGTTTTGACTCGTCACAGGAGGGAAAGCGGAATTGATGACGTCTCCACGTGTCCCAGCTGACAGCTGGAGTTTCCTGAACGAGGCCAGATACATTTTCAATAAAGCAGATCCACCTCAAGAATTTACCATTTTTATTTTTATTTTTATTTATTTTTTTTTTAAGCATTTTCTAACATTTTATTGGTAAAATAATAAAAAAAAAAAAAATGACTTGCAAAATAAGACATCACATTGTTGGATCATAAAAGCCACCATTGGCTGCAGCTGAAATTAAGAAAAATTAAAAAAATCTTCAGCTGGAGTTGAAAGTTTTGATGACGGAGCAGCGCCTCGGGCATCGGGCCTGTTTTGTAATCCTATGCAAACAATCGCATCTGCTGCTCGGGCCTCCCCGCGCCGGCACCTTTCCGTCCTCCCCCCCCCCCCCCCCATCGGCTCTTGTCTGCAGGCTCTGGCGGGTCGGCCGGAGGGACGTCACCCACACGCGCGGCAGGTCCTCCTTTTTTTTATTTTTTTTTTTTCCTTCAGGAGGGAGAACTTTTTCCAGCTCTCCCATACTCCGCATGCGACACTAGATGGTGCCCTGTTCACAGCGATTGACCTGTTGCTGCCACCGATGTTGACCTGCTGGTCTTCGACCTCCACTCCCCCCTCCCCCTTCCCGGTCTTGCAAGAACCGCTGAAGACACTGAGACTACGTTTGTTTTGTTTTTTTATTTATTTTTTTGTTGTTGTTTGTATTAGAGCAGGCTCGGTTAAGAAAGAAAGAAAGAAAGAAAGAAAGAAAAAGAAAAAGCCCATATGGTGGCTGTGTGAAATGTATGCGCCCTCACACCTCGGTGTTTTCCATATATTTCCATACATTGGGAGTCCGGAGGCCTGAGGGAGGCCTCTGCGGTATCGCTGCTCCGTCCGCGCGGACGAGCAGACGGGAGAGAGTCTGTACCTATTTGTGACGGTCTGTCGGGGAGGGAGGAGGGGGGAGGGAGGGAGGGAGAACATCCTCAGCTGTCGTCCTGTTTGCTGCCTCAGATTGATGTTTTCTCTTGAAGAAGAATAGTTTGATTCGCCTGTAATTTTTTTTTTTTTTTGTGGTGGTTGAAGCAATTTTGTGGAAAACTGACGTCAGCGTCTTATGGAAAAGGCGGGCCTTTGCCTCACTGATGCCCGAGATCTGTTTTCTGCATTTCCTGGCCCAGTTGTACTGTGCTGTGTGTGTGTGTGTGTGTGTGGGGGGGGGGGGGGGGTATTAAAGCCAGTGAATGATGCAGGATATGGGTTTGTATCACATTGTTAGGCTGATTGGGGCTGGGTGTGTTGTGTGTGTGTGTGTGTGTGTGTGTGTGTGTGTGTGTGTGTGTGTGTGTGTGTGTGTGTGTGTGCGTGTGTGTGTGAGCGTGTGTTTGCGCCTTTGTGTCGTGACTGGCTGCATGTCTGAGTGTGTATATTTGTGAGGACGGTTGAAGTATAATGTGTGCGTGCCAGGGGATTTGAGTGATGAGGGCTTGTGTGTGTGTGTGTGTGTGTGTGCGCGCGCGCGCGCGCCTAAGTGCATTCATATGTGTGCGCGCGCGTGTGTGCGTGTGTTTGCATGCGTGATGACTGGGGGAGGAGGGAGGCGTGAACGCGAAGTCATGCGTGTGTGCGTGCCCGCGTCGGGGAGAGGTTATACGTTTGTGTGCACTGTTATGCATCCGTAATGAGCTCTGTGTGTGCGCACGCACATTCCTCCGTGAGTGACAGGCAGTGAGTGAGTGTGCATTCACGCGTGTGCCTCCCTGCCTGTACTCATCCGTGCCTGTGTGTGTGTGTGTGTGTGTGTGTGTGTGTGTGTGTGTGTGTGTGTGTGTGTGTGTGTGTGTGTGTGTGTGTGTGTGTGTGTGTGTCCGTGCTCATTTGTTTTTACGTATGCATGAGCTTGCATGCGTGTGTGTGCATGCAGATGCACACATCATCGCTATTTAGGGAATTCACGTTTCAGCAGACTGACTTCTATAATGCAGGTAGTCACACGAATGAATATATGTATTTCAGTGTGTGTGTGTGTGTGTGTGTGCGTGCGCGTGCGCGCGGCATACATTAGCACTCGTGGGGGCTGTGCGTTCACGTTCATGTCTGTACGACTTTATGTGGCTTTCCTGTATGTGTGGTGCATATTCTCTTTTCAGCTTTTGGTTTATGTGTGCGTGTCCGCGCAACGCGTCTTGAGAGAGAGTGTGTGTGTGTGTGTGTGTGTGTTTGTACGCGTGTGTGTATAATGTGTACAGTGAACACCCGGTTTCCATTACCCCGGCCGGCGTGGTTCCCTCCGCCAGACCTCAAACCTCCTGTCTCCACTCTGGCTCCACCCAGCGCTGCCACAAGGCTTCCCAGAAAAGAACAGCGTCTAATTAAAAAAAAAAAAACTTTAATTACATTCATGTCATCTCTCTCTCTCTCTCTCTCTCTCTCTCTCTCTCTCTCTCTCTCTCTCACACACACACAGACAGACTTGGGGGGAGAATAAAACAACTGTATACAAACAATTCCATGTGATAAATGGGCATGAAAGGCGAAGCCAGCAGTTTTTTGTTTTTTTGTTGTTGTTTTTTTTCTCCCTCTTGAGCGGAACGGCTTTTAATCAGAGCTGCTGTCATTCACGAGCCGTGGAGTCTCCTGTGATGTCCTCCTCCACTTGAGCACCATCTGGAATTTCTTCAGCTTTTTAAGGGACTTCGCGATGGTGGTGGTGGTGGTGGGTGATGATGGTGGTGGTGGTGGTGGTGTTGTCTCCGTCCCCCCGCCGTCTTTTCCTGAGACGTTTCGTTCTCTTGATCTGATCTCGAAGGCGTCTTAAACGTCACGGGGATGCGTATAAATCCACTCACGGACTGCGCGTCGTCTCCAGTCGCTGCACAAAACCGCACACACACACGCGCGCGCGCACGCACACACACACACACACACACACACTCTCGGGCTGTTCAACTGATTTGTGGGGCAGCACTTAAGAGGACGACACGACGGTTAAATAACACTCGATTAACGGCTCATCTTTAGAGTCAATGTCACATTCAATAGGAGGAGGGTCTCTGGAGGAATGTTCCCGAGGGGTGTAAGGGGGAGCGTGGGGGGGGGGGAGGAGGAGGGGTTCACTCATCACCTTGAACACAGGAGCTCCTCTCTGACCCCCTTCCCCCCCTTCCCCCCCTCCCCAAATCAGGCCACATCGAAAGCGGGTTTATTAACTGTGACCCCCGTGCGTCCACACACAAGGTAGGTCTTTGTTGACCCTGCGGAGTCAGACGGTGGGGTTGGGTGGGGTGTGTGTGTGTGTGTGGGGGGGGGGGGTGTTATCGGGCCCATCTTTAAAAAGGAGGACTGGGAGAGCCGGGTTGGGGATCGCCGGGGTCTGCCTGCAGGAGGCATTGTTCGGGGCCCCCGGACCAGATGTTCCGGCTGAGAGATTACCATCATGTCACTCCTCAAGTGGGGAGTCCAGGTGCTCCGTCACTGTCCCTCCATCACTGTCCCTCTCGTCTCCCATCTTCTCCACCTGTCCTGTTTCCACCTGTCCCTTCCTTCTTCTTCGTCTGTCCCCCTTTCATCAGTCCTCTCCTATTCCTCCTCCTCTCAGTCCTTGTCTTCCTTTCCTGTTCTTCCTTCCTTCCTTCCTTCCTTCCTTCCTTCCTTCCTTCCTTCCTTCCTTCCTTCCTTCCTTCCTTCCTTCCTTCCTTCCTTCCTTCCTTCCTTCCTTCTCCTATCTCCTCCTGTACCGTCCTTCTTCCCGCTCCCCACTTGTTTCGCTCCTCTCCCGTTTCTGTTTTCGAACTTCCTTCATCTCTCCGACCTCCACTTCTCTCTCTGTCTCCTCCTCCTTTCCTCACCTCTCCTCTTTCCTAATTTGACCCTACTTTCTCGATTCAACACTCTCCTTTGTTCCTCCTTCTTTCCTCCTCTTTTCCACCCTTTTTTTTTATGTCCTCTCTTTTCCTCTTATTCCTCCTCTCCTCTTCTTAATCCTTTCTTTCTCCCTCTTTTCCTTGTTCTTCCATGGCCTGTACTTTTCCTTCCTTCCATCCTCTCCTCTCCTCTCCTCTCCTCTCCTCTCCTCTCCTCTCCTCTCCTCTCCTCTCCTCTCCTCTCCTCTCCTCTCCTCTCCTCTCCTCTCCTCTCCTCTCCTCTCCTCTCCCCCTTACCTCTCCCCTCATCTCTTCTTGTCTGATCTGACAGAGCTTTCTATCTCCTCTCCTTTCCCCTCCTTGTCATTTTTCTCTCCTCCGCTATTTACCCTCCCCTCTCTCCTCCACCCTCCAGCCGAGATAACAACTGAGGGGCTGACTTTGGTCAAACACAGCACGCGCTGTTCTCCTCCCTCCACCTCCTGTTATCAGTCTCTGCCACGGAGGTCTCACTCTAATGAAATTCCCCTGTTGATCACAGAGACGGATCTAAAGGCAACGTTTGTTTGGAGACCACATCTGGGGAGAGGCTGAGGGCATGAAAAGGAAAAGCAGCTGTAATCTGATTATGAAAAAAAAAAAAAATGTTAACCTGGAATCTGTTACTTGGCAAAAACATTTAAAGGAATAGACAAAGATGTTTTGTGAATTTTAGTACCAGAAAATATTTTCATGACCTTATTATTTCTAAAAAAAATTAAAAATCCTGTTTAGAGCTGTCTGTTTGATCTTATGTTAAAAACTGCTATAAGAGCGTGGCAGTCAATCATTACAGTGGAAGTGGCCTAAATCTAAATATGTCTTTTCTGTCTTGCGGAGAGGACAGTGCAGTCTCATTGTGCTCATTGATTACAGACACTATTCATCCATCTATACTGTATATACACGTATATAGAAAACGTCACGTTCAAGCAGGTATCGACTTAAATCTCAACAACTTTTAATGGATTTCAATTCTAAATGGAAATGAAATGTTTCTTTCGACATTTTTTTTTTGTGTGCATGTTGTCAGCGGCAATCTGAAAAATAGTAATACATCTTTGCTTTAATTTGTGTCATTTTAGCACGAACTGTCTTTGTGACATGATCATCCAATGCAGCCAACGCCAGCCGTAAACTACCCCAGCGTTTGTCTGCACCCTTCCACACGACTGCAGCAGATAATGAGATTGTGCTGTCACATCCTGTGGATTCGTGTTTTAAAACAGGGTTGAACTTTCACGTCAACATTTGTGTCATTTCACATCCAGTTTAATTCAAACGACAAAACTCGATATCTATGTCAATCCATTCTCGAAAGAATGCAGCTTTTCACTGTAAATTAATATGAGTCTAAAAAAAAAAAACACCCTTAAACTTCCAATTCCACCTTAGAATAGAACTACCATAAAAAAAAAATTATGCCAACAAAAAATATTTAAAATACAACTAATAAAGAATCAAAAATCAATCTCCAGCGCAGCATTTAGCCCACACATAAACAGAATTTAATTTATAATAAGACTTGGAACGATTTCCCCGTCGACCTCACACTGTGGTCGGTTGCAATAGATTTGCGTGCTTTGTGTAGACATCCCTGATTTATCTGCATGACGTGATAAATCATACAAATTGCATTTCACTTAAAAGCGTTTTAGAAGAATCAGATCTATTTCCAAATCAGCTGCAATCGTCTCCAGACGTAAAGGCGGCCCACTTTCTCGTCTTCCTCCTGTTTAGCTCGCAGCGAGGGAGCAACAAGCCGATTGGTAGAAGCAGAGCGGGCTGGGATGTAAGGTTGGACCATGTCCTGGATGTCCACTGGACCCGATCTGTTCGTAGCGTGTTTGCGTTACTTTGCGTTACTCGTACCAATGTTTTGTTACTTTGTTGCTACGTTACTTTAAGGAAGTACTTTAAGTAGTAATAGATGTTTCCTCAGCAAACAGATCAAATCAGATGGGAAACAGCTTGTCCTCCATTTTCCAAGGGATTAGTGTGTCACAGAAATATATTTACACAACTGCAACATGAATGAAACAATAAAAGGGGCACATCAGGTACAAACATTGTTTTTCCAAATTAAGAGCACGGGATGTAAAGGAACACAGGAAGTCAGTTAAAATCCCTCCTGTAATGCTGCGGGTAGATTTTCAGGTGGATTATGGGTCATCGACGAGTCAGCACCAGAGGTCACAGTTCAAACTAAGGTGTATAAAACCAGGAGTGTGATGAGCTCTCGGTGTACAAATATAAATCGTGATATTCAGCTTTAAAACACACCTGCGCAGGTAGCACAAGGAAACGTCCGAGCTTTGTTTTTTTTGTTTGTTTTTAAACGCAGGAACTTCTGAGCGCCGTCCTCACGTTACTTCGCGTTACGTCTCGTTACTTTATTACTTTGCGTTACTCGTTACTTCGCGTTACTTTGCGTTACTCGCACCACGGGGCATTCACAAGGCTACGGGGAGTCCCTGAAAATGTTGACTCGTCGCTGGAGCCGCGCTTCTGTGGAACTTGATATGAAAACACGTTTTACGTGCATATGTCTCTGTTTTTTTTTTTTTTTTTAAAGATTTAATTTATAGAATATATAAATGGAGAGAGTTTTAAAGGTGATGGTGGGCGTGCCGTGCTGGTTTAGATGTTTACTGTGTTTTCCTTCTCTAACGTCTACAGAACGATTGAAGGTTGGCGGTGATCAACTCGGACCTGAATCTGCAAAAAGTAAGTATTTCCCAGTTTGTCTAACTGTTTCTTTACCACACTTCCGTCTGTGCTAAATTTAATGTCACGGAAGATGGGCATGTCAACGGCCAAAATATCCCTCAAATGTTCCTTTTGTTAGCACTAATTCTACTACTGTTGTGGCCCCGATACTGCTCACAGCTGTTCAATTTGGATACCTAAACCTAAAAAGCGGCAACCAGCAGTGGCGTCACCCATCGGTTTGTGAACGGACGTTATGAAGCTTCAAGTTCGGGTTTTGATCGGCGCCATCTTGCTGGTTCGGAGCGGTTTGGAGCAGGAAGTGACCATATTTGGGCGATCCGGGGGAGGAGCGATTTTTTTTTTTTTTTTTTTTTTTTGCAGCTAAAAGCTCCACGCTTAATATCTGCTGTTTAATGCATGGTTGCTTGCTTTAGTAATCAGAGTTTTGCATCCTGATCAGAGGTTTGCAGGCAGGGAAAAAAAAACAACATTATTATTTATCCGCTCTCAAACTTTCCTGTTTCACATTTTTTCAATCAGTTTCTTTTGCCACCCTCTTCCTGTATACATCAAAACATGTAACTTTCACAGGAAATGAAGTCACCGACAGATGATCCCCAGTAATTGCGTGGCAAAACAAAACGCCGCAGCAGTGACCGCTTTGCAACACAGATGTCACCAACATCTCAGCAACATGAGTCCGGAGATTACCACTTTAACCCGTCTGCTTTCATCGGCTCACACATGACTCAAATCAGCTCTGAGCCGACGTTATCAGCTGCTGCACCGTCCTCCGTCTGCTCCCTGAACAGTGACGGCCTTGTCTCAAAACCATCACAACTGGTCCACAGCACCGCAAACCGAAAGGTTTTTGAACTCGGTGTCTGGCAACAAGCGGCCGACATCATGTAATGTGGTGGCTGAGCAAAAGAGTTTGAGCGGTCATTCAATTGAAACCAATGTTGTGGCTGACGTTTTCAAAGGAAACCTCTTCATTTTCCAGGTAGTGCCTGCCAGCCCGCTAAGTGATTGAAATAGAACAAAGTGAGTAATGGAAAGATACGAGTAGTTTGTTACGCGCGCTTACTTCCTGGGAAATCTTCTGAGGTTGCGTTTTATCAGCGTCAAACCAGAAGTCCCTTTGAGTCCTCAACACTTAAAAGACTCAAACGGAGATGAAAAGTGGACATTTCTTTTGCCATATTCCCACAAGCTAAGATTTCAAACCAAGGCTTAGCCGTGGACGGGGCTCCGGCCGAGAAATGAAAGGACTGTTTCGAGTGTGGGATCACTCGCGTAGCTCAAGGGCCTAAAAATTCAACCTGTTGCCATAAACACCTCGCAGGGAGAAAGGTCGGCGGGCTGCTGTCGGGGTGGTGAAGGAGTGTGTGGGGGGGTTTCAATCCCCTCCTGCCCAGCAGTTGCCGTTTCAGCTCAAAGAGGGCGCACTGTGCAGGGAACAGGTGGAGGGACGATGACGCCGCCGTTGCAGGAGGCTAAAACGGGGTGTCGCGCACTCAAGAGCCGGCGACCTATTTCCTCCACGGGCTAGAAGAAAAAAACGCTGCTTCGGAGGAACAAAAGCGAGGAGCGAGGGAACAATAGCTCGACTCATTCCCGACTACAAAACCGGTAACAGCTTATGGGAGCGGGGCGTGTGAATGTAAACAGGATACGGCGCTGGCTCCAGTTCTGTACACACTCACTTAGTGCATGCCTTTCCCCGCAGTGTACACACACCTATGACACAGCTCTGTTGGCTGTCGGGCCACCTTTCCTGAAAGGCTAAAGAAACTCGGGTGATTAAACGGCTCCCGAGGTGAATAATTCACCAGCTCCATGAAGTCGATGCGAGTCGAGGCCCTCGAGACTCGGGGCGAGCGGTGAAAGAAAGTAGACAAACTTTGAATGTGCACTTCCTGCTCAGCCGTCACCACCACCACACACACACACACACACGCACACACACACACACAGACACAAATACACACTCGGGGTTAAACATCTGCATAGGCGCTGGGCTACGGATCTGATATCTGAGTCACTTCAAACATCAACATGCGATCTGGTGTTTCCCATCCATCGTGTCAGCGACGCAGATGGATGAAGAGCGTTGGAGGAAGGGATGTGATTAACTGAAAGTCTATTGTTTCTTCCTGAGGTAAAGGCCAATGAAGCGGAGGATACATCTTTTTTTTTTTTTTTTACTTTGACAAATTTCCTGTCTCGAGGAAATGCTAGCCATTTTAACGAAGAAAATCTAACGACGGACAACAGTTTAATTGTTATTTTACAGATTCCTTTATTGAGTCATCTCCTCCATCACAGTCCATTAGCTGTTTTCTGTTATAAGTAGGCCCAGTTGGTTTCAAACAATTTTTTGCCGCTAATAGCAACCGCTAACAGTTTAACTGACATTGTTACAGCCTCCATTTGTCAAATCTTTGACCAAACAAATACACCAAAGTTTGAAAATGACCTGTTAGTAGTTTTTGATTTATGACTTGTGAATGAGGTCTTTCTGTGATCAGTTTATTGCTAACCAAGCTCGGCTTTGTGCTGGCTGTTTGAGGTTAATGTGTAATTTACTGCTGGGTTAACTAATATGTATTTTACTTTTTTTTTTCTGTTATGTATGTTTAATAGACTATAGATTGTATCTAAAGATGGACACATAGCATCTTCCCAAATGTGAAGCCATTTTGATCGCCCCCCTGGTGGCTGTTTGCAGTATAACCTGCCCACAAATATTTTTTTTTACCGGTAAGTTCACCTCAAACTAATTTTTCAGTATTTTATATCACGTTGTGTGTGTGTGTGTGTATTTATTTATTTTTTGATTTGTTTCTGATTAGCTATTAGATGCTATGAAAAGCCTGCATGTACAAAGTAATGCACGATGTCGGAGCGGCGTTCCCGTCCTCGACTGAGATTTATCATTGTCTGTTTCAAAACACAAAAACAGCTGCTCTGCAATAACTGATATTCTGAGGGATTTGAGGAACAGCAAAACTTCGGGAAATTAAGTTTGTGTTTTGAAGGCTAACTTAATTAGTAAGTTCATGCTGGTGTTACAGCTTGCAAAGTAAGAGCTCAACCAATCCGGAGGGGAAATAATCGATACGCAGCTGGCTAGTTAGACAACCAGCAGAAACAATTTTCTATCTAGAAAATGATTTGGTAAAAATGTGAATTCCTCTTAGCACTGGTTGTAACCTCGATACCACGTCTCCTCTGCACCTCCCGGTAAGCAGCCTACCGGACAGAAGTGGTAACGTGTCCTTCCTCAACTGTTTTTTTACTCAACTAATTGCAGTGTTTTTCCTTAAAGTTGGGACTTGGTGATCTTTAATTGGTGATAATTTTCCTTCAGGCGTGGAGCAAGTTATAAATAATTTGATAGCTGCTCGTTGCTTTTGTAGTACCAATTTTGTAGAACTAATTTCTTTGTTTTTATAGTACCGTGAACCTTCCTCTGACCTTTCTTAAATGATCCATCTTGCCTTTTATGTGGTGCATCTTGTTTTCATGTAGGCAAAACTACTTTCGAACAAAAGTGTTCGCAGCGGGTCGTCCAGCGCAGCATCCCAAGGAGTGACGTCCATGTTGGATGCCTCCTCACTTCAGGATTTGTGTCCATTGCCAGTTTTCAGTTTCAGTGCGGAAGGAAATATCCTCCATATGTACTGTAGTTATGCAGGAAGTAAAGGTGACCACCATCGTCTCAAACCTTAGCCAGGGTTTTAGTTGCCTAAACCTGACTATATGTTGGTAATCTACGCATTAAATTAATTGATTTCATTCATGTGAAACTTGCCCTGACTGTACATCAATAAAGTATGTGATTTAAACCCTGCAACATGTCCTGTTACATTCATACTGAACATTCAGACACCGTGTTTGACCCCCCCCCCCCCCCCCCGCCCGCTTAATGTTTCTGCAGCGGCTTCAAACAGCAAACGCCCACTCCAATCTGCATCTGTGGATTCCTGGTTCACATTGAGGCGGTCGTCTAATGAGAAGCATTCCTTCCTGAGAGAGAGGAAAAGATGGCCGTTCTGTAAGTCCTTTAATTTCCCAAGATTTGTACCTTTGATTTTGGCTTCCCCTCAATTGCCCCACTCCAACGACACCATGTTGCCTGTGTGTGTGTGTGTGTGTGTGTGTGTGTCTAAGTGTGTTGCCTCTGAGGGGGTGGGGGATTCACACATGTGGTTTTGGGTAGTCTTCAAGGGCAGCCACATGTTGCTGGAGTTGCTATCTGCTTGGCAAAGGTGGATGAAATGTGATAGGCTGTGTTTTTTTTTCTGCCTCGGTCCCACAGCGAGGAATGCAGACAGTTGGGTCGGGGTCTGTCATTACTCCCAAAGAGACTGAAACCTAACGTTGCCATTATTGATGTCAGTGATGTCTGGCTCCTGTGTGTCACGTGGCAAACATGTCTATCCAGTCGAGCGGATGAACATCTTGTGGCATTAAAATGCCTTTTCTGAGCCTATAAACTTCAGTGGTTGACCGGAGTCAGAAAAAGATCATATAAGGGACCTCTTAGTCAAAATGATTAGAAACTTTTTTTCCTATTTTTTAAGTTTGACCTCCTGATCCTCAATGCTCCCCTTATAACCTCACTTAAGTAGAGCTACAAAAAAAAAAAAAATCAGCCAGTCATCAATCAGTTCTTCATCTGTTTATGACTGCACCAGATTTCTCACACATGGATTTAGAGGAGCTGTTATACACAGCTCCTCTAAATCAGTCTGACATATGTGGTATCTCTGAGAACTGAGGCGTCTCCACTAGTATTTAGGTTTAACTTCTGGGAGGTTGAATAATGCCTGGCCGCATATCATCAAGGGTTCAAGAGGTTACATCTGAAGTTTAAAGGTGCAATATGTGAGAATTTTAGTTGAAAACCTTCAAACAACTAAAACCATCACCAAAATGTGAAGAAATTACTATTTTGACGCTATGTCAAGGACGAATTGTGTTGCACAGATATCTACCAAAAGTTAGCACGCTCTAGAACTTTTGTATGTGACTTGCTTAATCAGCTTCTCATCCAGCTATCTAACGAACTCAGGCGATTTTATGCTTTCTGACCTTGTTTGAACAATTCAAAACAATGTTTAGTGCAGCTAATGACAACGCAAATTACAATAAACCCTCATGCTGAACTGCTTGCTTAAAAAGTGAAAATATCAGGAGTCACAAACTGGCATTGTATATTTATTCAGTTAGTGTACTTTCATCGCAGTACCTATACGAGTCTACCTGCCTCGTAGTATACGGAAACAAGTGGGCTCGCTTGTGTAGCATCTGTCTAAAAAGAGAGCAGTGTCAGGACAGATTTCATCACTCCTGGACGCTGACCCACATCTGGAAGATTTGGCAGCCAAAATGATTATTTGCGGCCTGGCTTCGTGCTGACTTTTCACTCTTTGTCTTGTTTTGTTTACCAAGATTAGGGTGTTAGAAATTTAGCTAGTTCAGTCATGGACTTGTTTCAAACTTTGTGTGGGTTTCCTTGAACAAAGGCACTGGAACTTGTCACCTGCCATTTTGACTTTGTAAAATTAACTTGTGTGGAGATGTGTGTGGAAATACGATATTACAATTCAAATCATTTCAAAATATAATAATGTATGGTATGTGTGTGGTTTTTAAGACATAGAGGTCACTTAAATTCAGTTTGGAGTACGGCCCTGATGAATGGTAGGGTTGATTTACAATGACTTTAATAACTGACTTTATTTGCAAAAAATCCAATGTTCCTCTGGGTTAAAATTAAACTCTCCACTGAGGTCGGGACATTAACTTGATAACAGTGTCATAAAATCAGATTTTTTTTTTGGAGGGAACATCAGCCCTCACAGCCTCTGAATGACAGTTTATCTCACCATGTGGCTTTGTCAACAACATTAACTCCAGCGTCCAAACACCGAGAAGTCATAATTTTAACGGCCTTCGGGTTAGTGTGTGGTGCTCGCTGCGCGGCGAGGCAGCCGGCAGAGCGAGACTCCTGCAGGTCACAAGCCTCAGAGCTGTGCAACAGATGCACACGATTAACTCAGGCTACTTCAGATTAGTCGCCTTTTGAAGTTCAAGTTCCTTTTTTGTGACATTTTCCTTTGGAGACCAGTGATGCCTTGTAACCCGAGACAGAGGGGTGGGTTGGGTGATGTGGGGGTCTTTTTGGGTGGTCTGCCCAGAATGAGGAATGCTGGAAGTTTGCCTTTGAGATTGCTCCGTCACTCAGTATCTTATTTGGCTGTCTAAACCCAGACCTCTCCACCTGTAAACATGCTTGTTGGACCTTTAAGCTGCACAAAAATGCATTGGTGTATCAAACGGTTAATGCCACATGATTTAATGTTAAGCCTATAATGCGGTAGCCTGGATCTGTCAGAATATTCCTCACGGCTTCATTTTCTTTCTCAGTGATTGTAGTCTGGAATACCCCGTTCGTATTAGTGTTTTGTTTTTTTCTAAATGTAGTTGCAGCGGTGGTAGAGTTTTGGCACTTATGGTGGTCAATACCGATTGGTCAGAGGCTGTTACAGTAGTTTCAAAATCAACCTGAGGTCTACGGCGATTAGGATGCAACGACTGCAAACAATACCCGATGAAGGGTCGCCAGACCCGTAGATTCACACAGGATATTTGGGTCTGGGAACACTCGGCTAACAGAATTTTACATTTCAATTAACGTACGTTACCTTCAAGCCCTTCGCCAAATGAGTTCACCCAATGCTGATTAAACCGATCAGATAAATCTCTCTGTATTTCACAATATGAAGAGTTTTTATATCTGCTCTCTGGTAAGACTTTCCCTCTCTGGCTGGATGAATGCTAACTGTCCATGCTCTATGGGGGCAGCATAGCCCCTGTCCATGCTCTATGGGGGCAGCCCCTGATTGAGCCGACTAACCTCCGGTTTCGCCCTGCGGTAATTTGATTGGTAATGAAATAATTCAATCACAAGTCTTTTTTACAATTTCAAATTGTTATCAGATCGAATGGATCAAATTCTGCCTGTGAAACAAGTCAGTTTGCGGGGTTGTGACAGCTTTTATTTAATCTATCCACCGGTTTACACCTGTGACAGAGTGGATGCACACATGGTGTACTGTCTGACTGGCATTATTCTTGTTGTTATTTTGGAATTTTGGCAACTGCCGGTAAATTTCTGGTCTTGTACTTTGGTTTGATTACCTATCACACAACATTTGAGTCAAATAATTTACTCAAATGATATTAACATTTTTGTGGGGAGAAAAAGGTCCATTCTAGATATATTTACTCAGGATTTATGCATAGAAATCCATTTTACTGTTCTGTTTGTAATAAACTTAACCTCTCAAGAGTACTATGTCCTTGGTGGATCCAAAACTCTTTACACTAAATAAATCTTTTATTTGCCACTTCTTTTATTGTACCAGAGAAATTGACATATATTGATGGCAAACACTCCCGAAATACAATATGATGACAGGTTTAGTGCCGGTCCGACTTCTGTTCGGTATGTTAACCCCTGAAGCAGTCAGGCTGAGTTTCCACAGACCTCAGTGGCTGCAGGCAGTACAAGACAGAGAGGCCTTCAGTACATCCTTCCATTTCCTCCCAAGCCTGCAAGAAGTATTTTGTTATTTGACCTTTATTTTTACATCTGAGACTTAAGAAATAATAATTTAATCATTTCTAAGTTTCTAACTTAAAAACGACGTCATGTCAACCTTTCAAAAACAAATTTTCATTTAAACTTCATCTAGTGGTTTGACAAAGTTGTCAGTGTGATAGATAAGAGGAATTCATGTTATTGTCCAAATAGTTTGTACCGAAGCATCAGCTTTTATTTAATGCCCCTTTTCCGCTGCTGGTACTACTCTACTTGACTCTAAACACTTTTTGTAACCGGGTACTTTTCTAGATTTCGTTGTCCACTGCAGATAGTAACCCCTAAATACGGTATCATTACTATTGCGATGCTGCACAAAACTGACATTGCGTCAACGTCAGTGCGAAACACACACTCGCCAAATCCTTTCATCGGCAACCCAACACGGGTATGTCGGCATCTCCTCAACTGACCATGGCCTATTTCTGCGGGAAGCCATTAATCGAATTAGTCCAGTGATTTAAACAAATGGTTTTCATTGTAGTAGCTTTGCGAGTTCCATAACTTTTGCCAAAGAAAACCAACAATAAGCAAGCAGAGTGGAGTCAAGCCATACTAATGCTAGCAGTGGAAAAAGGGCTTTATTTGTGTCCTCAAAATAATGTACCTGTAACCAATATTTTAAACCCTAAAATGTTTTACAAGTGAATTCACAGGAAAATATGCAACATTTGGAACCAATATTACTTTGCAATCTTATTATATGAAGGATGCATGCAACAAAAGCAGCCTGACATGGAAAAACAGTCAGTCGACAAAGCTCAGGGACTCTGTTCTCTTCTAAATTAATCTGATATACATTTGAAAAATGGAAACCAAATGTATTATAAATGCCAAATTACTTGGCCTTGTCTACAAGCACACGTGTCACAGATAAATGCATTCCTTCTCCTGCTTTGAGCGACAAACTGCATGCAACAAAGAGAAAACAGAACGAAGCACTAAACAGTTATGTCTTTATCTGAGAGGTCCTGGATAACATTCATGAATTACAGGCCAAAAAAAGTGAAGGATAATGATGGAAAGCCACATGAAGATAATAACATTTTGCTTTAAAAAAACAGCTCTATAAAAACACGACTGTATCCATCCGAAGCAGCCAAGAGGAATTTTCCGCTGCTGCCCAGTAGTTTTGATGAGTCCTCTTATAAATTTGCTGTAAATAGAAAAATTGAGAGACGATTGTTATTACTTCACGCTAATGAGCGTGTGGGTTTAGAGGACTTAAATAGTATTAATCTGAATTTTCTTATTCATTTTAAATCAGAATACATTTTGTTTTCCTCCCAAGGACTAGATGACATCATTTATAAGAGTGACGCGAAACAACAAAAAGTACTGAGCTGAACATTTAGATTTTTTTGTTGTTGTTGTTGATATATTTGGTAACATTAGTAATTCGAAGTAACAGTTTACTCAAATCTGCAGCTAAACAGTTGATTTCTCTGTAGATTGCACACGGCGGGCACCGTGACAGATTATGAGACAAGTGTTCGAGATAGTTTATGTATCGTCCAGCCTTTTTCCTCAGTCACTCCTCCCATCTGTTTCCAACCTGCTGGTGGGACCAGACAAAATGGCCCCGCCAAGAGAGTCCGTGATGTGTTTGAAAATCCATTCCCTCGCAACTCATCAGTAATGAAGTGTTTGAAACAGTGCAGGCTGGAGAGGAGGGGAGGAATGAGACAGTTTTAGGCTCTGTGACAAATCCTCGGCAGGTTTTTAATGGTTGAAAGAGTCATGCAACACTTTGGCCCGATCATTAATAATCCCAAAGGCCCTAATCAGCTTTTTTAATCAATATCTTTCAAAGTGACAGTTAGCCTTTACTCAGTGTTTCACTCTCGGTGGTGATGGTGAGGGAAACACATCTGGACAATGTTAAGTTCCTCAAATGAAGAAAAACACGATTGTGACATTCGTTTTCGTGTATTAGGGTTCATCTCACAACAACTCTCACTTTTTTTTGAATGACTAAACTGCGTTAACTGAGTTACAATAACCTGTTACTTTGGCACACGACTAGAAAATATCCGCTCCAGTTCTGGCTTCATTTAAGGTGACTGGGCGATAGACTGAACACTCGCAGAAGCATAAAGCGTGATCTCTAAAGCAACATCAACCATTTCTAAAGCCATTACTACCGACTTGTAAATCGTTTATAAAGTATGTGGTGCAGTTCATTATTTATCTACTCGCAGCAAATCAAAAACATCTTGTACCTAAAACAAAACCTCAAACAAGCCATTAAAAACCTGTTTGTGAATAAAGGCTGATCACAAGTGGGGCTTATCTTCGTCATCCACACACACACACACACACACACACACACACACACACACACACACACACACACACACACACACACACACACACACCTGCTTCTGCTTCATATTCAATGTTCAATAATGTGCAAAGCACCAGATACCCTACAGTAACACATAAAAGAATGTGGATTATCTTTTCAATTTACTCAGCCCTTGATGTTATGCAAACAAGATGGAGTGGAGAGGGAAAAAATTTGGTTGGTCAGACACCATGGAATCTATTTCTTTAACCCCGAGGAGCGAGATCTGTCAGGCTTTAAGTCCTAATGTGCTGCAGCTGATCCCCGCAGCTTTCACAGTCTCATTCCATCTTTCAATCATAGGATTATAACAGATTTCTAATAAGACACAGACTCCCCATTCCCAGAGACCGTAAAGGCCTACGGGCATCCAAATCATACTGTTCACGTTCAGCTTGAAACAATCTGAAGATGACAAAAAGTCTGCGACACACACATATACACACACTGTTCTCATCAGGCAGCGGCATGGAGGAGGCTGAGGTGATGATCTGCACTGTGAGCCTTCAGGAACTAAAAGAGTACCCCGAGGAAATTAAGTTCGAATTTTGGGAATGTCGGAGAATGTAACTGGGTTTCTTATCAAGTTTCATTTTGAATTTGTTTTATGTGTGTTGGTTAACAAGCTAAATGTAGTTCCAGAAAAATAGGATCTGTTTTCAATGGGCATTTCCTGCAGTTACAGTCTTTTCAGTGTGAAATTCCTCATTTGTGTTTCACTGGAAATCGCTTCCTTCCAGGCTGTCGTTCTATTTTGCCCGGGACAAAATACCCCCAAAATAAATGCCAGCTACCGGGATACGCAGATACAAAATGAATTGGACTAATCAAGACTTTTAGAGCCTCTAATTAGCTTCTGTTTGCAACCTTTTTACAAAAACGAGAACTGTGTGGCGTTTATCCCCCGTTGTAACCCTTACTGCGAAGTTACAGCGCAAAGGCATTCGCTCTGACGACGACGACAAAAACCGAGGTTTACAGCGGTTGCTAACCATCTCAATATGCGGCATGTGAGTATTGTTTTAAGACACTTTGAACATACTCTTTTAAAGTTCACCTCAAACAAAGTGCTCAAACAAACCCACTCTCCTCACACTTCAAAATTGAGGAATGTGGCTCCGTGGGTGACGTGAATGCAGTATTTGAACTTTGACCTCACGTATTTCAATCATTCGTTGGAGCGTACCACCCGGGACAGCGGGTGTGCGCCCACTGGACCGACACCCGGGTGGACGTGTTGATTCTTGCGCGTGGAAGAAAGTTAGTGTCGTAAAGATGTCGTTTTGTTAAATGGTGTAACTCACGCTTGAAGTTACCGTTGACATTTTCTCTATTTAATCACGACCGCAATTTTCAGTAACTGAGTGCGATAAGCGATAAATGTGGGCATTTAGAAAAAAAACCTTTTTGTCCTTAGGTCTGTTCAGACGATACTTTGCGCAAACTGAGCTTGAAGCGTACTAAGATACTAACTTGAACTAGACCATTTAAACAGGCGCGATTTTTGCTTTACTGATCTATAAGCTCCAATCGCACTCAATACTTATATATATATATATATATATATATAAATGTTGTGTGAAGTTTTGTGCAAGAAGTCCATCAGAGACGTAGCCGGCCCTTTCCAGAAGTACTATGTAAAAATGATGCGGTGACGCTTCGCCCCTTCTCTGCGACAGAGAGAAAAAAAAAGATTAGTCTCGGTTTCTAATCGTGTGTTGGGCAAACAAGGGAGGAGGAGAGGGGGGGGGGGGGGGCCCGCCGGCTCCACGGTGACCCCAGAGCTCGGCGTTTAAAGACGTTTTCTGGGTCACTGAAGCAGAACTCAACACTCTCTCACTCACATCACACGTTCGCACAGACACATAAACACCTGCGGATAGAAAGAACTGCGAGCAGGGATTGTGTTTAGCTCCAGAAACACCGGAGAAAAAAAAAAAAAAAAGGATTTCTCCAAACATGCCCTCGTGCATGTGCACAAACACACGAACACGGACGGATAATGAGAAAGGTTCCCGTGCTTTGTAGTGTCGAATTACGCACGATCGTGCGTGCACATACACTGTGACTTACGGGCGAGTCAGACACCGCTGAGTGGTTGCATTGTTGATGACAAGGGCCCGTGAAGGAAGGACAGGCTTCCTGTCTGTGATCTTGTTGTCGTGGAGACAGCGGGCCCCAGTCAAATAGATTAATCCGGGATCCTTTGATCTTGTAAGAAGGAAAGGAAAGAGGATCCTTAAGCTGCCACCATTTTTCCACATGAAACAAACCGCTGGCATAGTTTTGGAGTTTTTCTGTCAACGGCGTTCCTGGAAAAAGCTCCATTTTAAAACTCTTAAGCCGGCACTTTATAGGTTTAGTAACAACAATTTGTTTGAGGCGGGAGAGGGAGATGTCGGTGGGTGGAGTCAAACAGCCACTCATTATGTGGACATGTTGGTTACCTGGGAAAGGTGAAGAGCCAAGAGAAAGAGTCCAAACACGCACGGGGTTGACTTTTCATGACGTGTCTTTTCTTTGATTCTTGCGGGAAAAAAAAAATTCCCATTTTATTTCAAGCCCACCTCTTGACATTATTTGGGCCAACCAATCAGGTCGCTTGATGCGTAACACCATACGACACATTGCTGATGAAATGGGAGTTTTCTCTCTGAGATAGCCGGCAGCCCACACCAAGCTCA
Source organism: Brachyistius frenatus (assembly GCF_029030835.1). Classification (NCBI taxonomy): domain Eukaryota; kingdom Metazoa; phylum Chordata; class Actinopteri; family Embiotocidae; genus Brachyistius; species Brachyistius frenatus. The sequence goes on from NW_027210611.1 coordinate 6,507,195, forward strand.
AAAGTGGGGCATTGTGCGGGCTGCCCAGCAGGGCCCCGTGGTTTGGGGCCCACATGTAACCCACATTGCACAACACATGTGCGCCCCATGTGGTCCCAAGCTTTGGGGGCTAACATCCTTCCTTGCTTAGGTCATTGGAGACACTCGTAATTCCAGCTTCAGTCAGGCACTGAGACTGGCACTTTTTTTTTTTTTTTTTACAAATACTCTTCAAATCAAAACCTATGTTACCATCCACTTGTTTTTAAATGATGCGCACACAATAGCCCTCAAAAAAATGTGATTAAAGTAGAGTGTCACTACGCCACAGAGTTAATGTATTTGATGAATTAGGAAACTCTTTCACGGATCTTGCATTTAATAAAGTTATTTCATGGAAACAAGAAGGCTTTAAGTCACATTTTACACAGAGATTCACAGAGATTTCAGAACATGTTTGAATGAAAACTACTATTTAGTCAGAAGTAGAGCTAATCTTAAAAAACAGTTGTTTTAAGAGGTTAAGACACATCATGCAATCACAACTTCCCAAAAGTACCTTTGGCCTTGTGACATGTCATCCCCCCTTTAATTGACAATCGACTGTCAATGAAATGAAAAATCATAAAAAACTAAATCGTTTTTTATTTAGTTTTTTTTTTTTTTTTAGCTTTGCTCAGTTAAATCTCAAACATTAAGATTATACCTTGAAGCTGCTTTGCCTCAAAGTACAACTTCTCTCGCATGACTTACGCTCTGCAGTTGGACTCCGTGTGATGTCATTTTGTCCTTGTAGCAGTCAGTCATTGTGTGTTTCTAAGATGTCAATACGCCTCTGCACCACTGTCAGCGAGACAAACTGTGCAAACTGTTTATTGTCACTGCGATTAAAGTGATTTTGATCCTGTAGCTCATTTAAAATGTCTTGAAAATCCCCCGACAGCGGGCTCAAACACTATCACTCACAAAATTGCTCTCGTGATTTGTCTTCATCTTTAATAAACAAAATCAGCTCGTAGTTGTTGTTTTTTTTCTGTTTATTCTCCGCCGGGTTCGATTGCCTTCCAATCAAAACAGCGGGGGATCGTTCCATTGTACTTAGCATCGAGCATCCATTACCCAGCCTTTGGTTTGCTGCATAAACAGTTATCTGACATGTGAGATAAACACTTTGTGTCATGTCTGCCGCACAGAGAGGAGAAGTGGATGAACAATGATGGAAAGACTGACTTTCCCTCCGCATCTGTTCCTTCTCTCCAAGCAGACAGAGATGAAAAAAATGTCATTTTAGGAGATCAGATTAATCTTGCTGTCTGTAGCTTTCATTTCTCCTCGTGTTTTCTCAGCTACGTTAATGTCCCTGTTGACCAGCCACTCAAGGGAAATTCTTAAAGTACGCCTTTATGTTTTTGTGGTCGTAGCCAAAGACGGAGCTGCGTAAGCTTCCGGCCAGACTCGGCTGTGTCACGAGGGCCATAAATCAAAACTATTATGAGGTTTGTTTAATGGTACAGTACGCGCAGCTATGGAGAGTCGCGGAGGAGACGGATTCGATTCAGCTTGTGTTCTGTCATGCTGTTGATGCTGGTGTGGTTGTTGGTGGCCTGGTGGTCAGACAGACTGTCCTTCAAACACAGGACCGGCATAGAAAACCCGCTGCGTCAGCAAATATTCTGCCCACTGAAGTGTCCTTAAAGGAAACATACACATGGAAAAATACCCGCTGGTGATGTACAATAAACTTCAAAGAGACCATTTTATTGTTTTGTATTGTATTTTTTTTTTCTAATTCTGGTTAAGACCATTAAGGCCACGTCATATTTCCATTGCAGCTAACAATGCTGAAATTATTACTCTTCACCTTCTTTCCAGAAATTTGTGGAAAAAGCAGCACGAATGAATGGTTTTTTTGTTTTTTTTTTCCATGAATTGTATTCTGTGCCAGTAATGGAAATGTTGATACGCCAATATTTCTATATTACTTTAAACTACCAATTTTCCAAATTTCTGTGATAAATATAGACTAACATTTGATATACAAAATACTGTGCGTAGATTAAAGGAGCAGTAAGCGCTAACAACATTTTGGCGAACTTCCTGTCTGTTTTTGTAGTTAGCATCCTTCCTTCCTCGCCCTGACGTCACCACACGAACGTTCACTTTTTGAATATTGGCAAAAATATTTTTATATTATACACTGTAATATACTCTGCCATGATAAAGGGGGCTATTCTGCTTAATAGATCCTTTTACCTCCAATACTTATACATTTGTCTGATATGCTTATAAAAAATGTATATGTTGGTTTCTATTTTGTAACTTTAATTTTACCCTGGAATACTTCTACTTTTACTTTTCACTTTTGGTGTACTTTTTCGAGCACTGATCTCCGTATACCACAACATAACAACAAGTTGTAGAAGTACAGCAGCAACAAATAAGAAACCATGTTGCAATTTGCGAAACAGTCATGACTTTTTTTTTTGTATCTTTTCTGACCAGAATAACTTTTGCTGTCTTTGTTTTTCCTGCAGCCATCACTCCCTCCACCTACACAGAAAAGCCACAGCCAAAAGGAACAAGCTCAGGCTTGTTCCCCGGGGGTGTCGTCACAAGTCCTTCTGGGAAATGTAGGAAGCCGCTATCTGAATTACACGAACGCGAGGCAAGTAAAGAGAAAAAGCAAGACGTATTCAAATTAACTTAAACCAAATCCTTCAAATCTTTAAACGACAGCGTATCATAATATTTTTGTGATTCTCAGATGGCGTTTTGTCACGATCTGGATTTTACCGTCCTCATTAAATCACCATCGAGGATATTGAATAGAACACTTTTCCTCAATAAAAATTCTTCTTCAGTCTGTGAGTCTGTCAAAATCTGCCTCATGACTCGCATTAATCCGATTCATGTGTTTTTTATAGTGAGAGACCCTATCTGCTTTTTATTGTTCACTCTTTAGTTTTATCCAGATAAAAATATCCAGATAAAATATCCAGGCTATTTTGTGAAATTTTCCACCTGAGAAAACATTCCCAGATTTAGTCTGTAACAGCTGCAAAACTGTAAGGCCAAAATGAATAACCCTGGGCTCTATGTAAAAGAGACATTTGGGATAGTTTTGAAATACAGTAAGTCCCTTTATCCTTATGCTGGAGCGAGATTTGAAAGATCCAGCAAAATATTTTATTTTTACTTCAGTCAAATCAAAAGTGTTAATTAGGAACGGTTATCAGCCGTTCTAAGACCCTTTCATGTAGCCCGTTGAGCCCGTTTTCCACAGCCGGTACCGGCTCTTCTCTACTCAACTCTGCTCACTTTTGGCACCAGTTACTTTTCCACTGCATACAGTGTCCCTTCAATGCAGCGTGGTTACATTAGCAATGATGTGTTAAACTACCGTGAAATACACACTCGGTGGATCTTTTAGTCGACGACCAGTCACCACCTCAACTGAGGTGCCATTAATTGACTAGTCCAGTGTTGCAGTGACACAGTGATTGTGACGATTCTCTTTGGCCAACGGTGGTCAGCGTTTCTAACGCTAATAAAAGTAAGAGGTAGCCTACCGGGTAATATCCACAACTTTTTGCACGATGGAAAACCAAAAAAAACGCAAGTGGAGAGTGGAGAGTGGAGCCGAGCCAATCTGGTACCGGTAGTGGAAAAGAGGCTTTATTAGAGCTGGATAGCATGTTACTAATGACGGACCGTTCGTTGCTCACGACGAGAAGGTCCATCAGGTCTCCGTGTCCTTTTTTTATTGATTTTCGATAACACAAGTAATAGTTTTATGTTTGTGATGGACAGCAACCTTTTTTTTTTTTTGCGCTGATAAATTCCTCTCCTGGGAATAAATAAAAAAAACTCAAACTTTGCTTTTTTTTAGCTGACCATCTTTTTCTTTTGCGGCGGTTTCGCATCGGAGGGGACGAGAGTAGCAACTATGCACAAGCCACCGCAAAGGCTGGTGCTGTAGTTGGAGGCTTGGACCTAAAATACAAATCTCCATGTATGCTAATGACTTGATGGGTTGTTTTTTTTTTCTTCTTCTATAAAACTCACAGACGATAGTCGCCGATGGTTGTCGTCTAAATAAGCTGTTACCGAGAGAACATTCTCCGGTCATCCCTCTGCCTTCATTCATCTCTGCTGTTTTCTGGTGACTGGCATGCTGCCAGGACATCCCCTCTCTGTCTGCTTTGGTGTGGTGGCTGTGCAGTAAACTTGGCTGGCATGGAGGCAGTCCCCACCCCCACCCCCCACCCCTCTCTCTCCTCCCTCCTCCCCCCTGCCCCCTCACCCTGCACCCATCTTCTCTCTCTCTTTGTGTATGCCTCTCCACCACAAGCCAGTCCAAAGAGCATCTGGTTCCTCTTGGGCCTGTGGTCACAACACTGAGAGAGTGCCACATCAAAGCTTCCCTCCATCCAGCCCGCAGAGAAGAGAGGAGAGCAAAGAGAGAGGAAGAAGAAGAAGAAGAAGAGAGAAAAATCTGGGACAAATTCCGTTTCACACACACACCGCAAATCTGTCTTTGCTCATGGAAAAAAAAAATCGCAGCGCGCACATCAGTGGTGTTGCGCTGAGAATCCATCAATCTCCGGGCTCTGACCGCTTCACTCGCACAGATAGTCTGAGTTTGGCTCCCACGCTCATCTTTTTTTAAAGCTTCAGAGACTCTGGCAAGAACATTTTAAGCTGTAAAGTTTGTTGTCAGTTTCTATTGTATTAGTGTTACATAATTTTAATATAATTATGTCTATAAAACTTTAATGGCGAGACCTCAACCCCTCTCTTCTGGGGTGTTTGTGCTCCAGAGAAACAAATCTGTGCTGTCAAAAACATAAAAGAAAGAAAAAAAGAGATCATCGCTGATCAAAAAAAAACCTCTTAATGCCTTTCCTGTCTTCAAGCTCGGGCACGTACACACACACACACACACACACACACACACACACACGGACTGAGAGAAGATCAAATGTTGAGGGCTGTTTTGAAATGTGACCCTCCGGCAATTTCCCCATCACTCAAAGGCACCAAAACCCAAACATGAGTGTACCTGCCGCTTCCTGCCGCTCTTTAGTGTCCGACAGCTGAGATCTCAGGGAACAGTTTCCTCTCTGCTCAGACATGTTTTGACAACTGATGTGAACGGTAATGAATTGCCATAAAATTACATTTAGTCTCTGCTCTAAGCCATTTAAATTAGTCGCAGATGGGGTCAGAAGCGTGGAGGGCTGGTTAGCGGGTGCTGCCTGGAGGTGGGGGGGGGGGTGAGGTTGCTGGTTCTAACCCTACCAGTAGTGTAGTGCAGCTGGGCAAGAACAACTACTGTACATCATTTTTGCTTTACCAGCAGATAATTTAACCCCTAACAAGCAGCGTATAAAGTACAGAGTTGATTTTAAAAATTTCTGACAGGTCTTTGGAGGTTTTTACAAAGTCGGACTTGCAATACTGAATCAGATTCCTTGTTGAATTTCGGAATAATGTGACTTCATGCTGTTGGAATAGTGCTTGCATTGCTGCAGGGCTTCAAAAAAACATTATAGGTCTAAAAGTGTTTTAATCAACAATCTGAGACTGCGCAATCCTTTAGTTCTACATCATCGAATCATTTTATGATTTGTCCCAAAATGCTGTTCAAAGAAAAGAAAACGTAGGAATTTCATGTAAAGATGTTATAAGCAATGACACCGAAACGTAACGTTATTAAAACAGCTCGTGTCTTGCAGCTGCAGCGTTGTGCTGTGAAATAAACAATCAGGCCCACACAACACCGGCGCAGAGCCAAACACTGTTGACCTCATCACTCTGAAAATCCAGGAAAGGGTCGAACTCCCTCCGGGCTCCGTCAGGCTCGCAAGAGCAACTGAGAGTGCAGAAGGTCAAATCCACCTGTCAGTCCCCGGAGGGAACTCTTAGGAACAACCTGATCGGCAGATGCTGGCACAGAAACCTTACTGAAAGTTATGGGTTGGTTATAAATGTTGCGAATACATTTGGATGCCTGAAAACCATTTCTGCAAAAGGATTAGACACAGTTTGTCACTTTACACCGCTAAACTGGTACTTTTGAGTTCCCTTGGAGGAAGACACGAAACCCTGGAGCTGCTTAAAGGGAGACTTATAGCTCTCACTCGACCTGCAGTTGATAATCACCACACGGCAACGACTATCAATACAAGTGTATATTTTCAGGAAAGCACAAAACTGACGACTTATTTGTTCCCTGAAAAATCCAGATCCTTTTTTTTTTTTTTTTTTTCATCACTCTTTAATTGTACAGTAATTGTTTAAATGACCTCAGTCTCAGATTTGTCCCTGTTAATTAAGATAGTAAGTCCGACCCAGTTATATAAAGTGTGTTTAGCTTCTGTCACAACTGGCAAGATTCGTGTCTTCACTTCAGCAGCAACTCTGGTGAGTATAAGATTGAAAGTTCACCCTTGACTTTAGCCCGTAGTTTAAAAAAGAAGTTTCACTTTCTAAGGCCAAAAACAAAACGTTGAGGTTGACACAGACGAGGAGTCCTTTAAAGTCTTTATTTGAACACCTATAATTCTCCAGGCAACTCCATCTAATCTGAAAGATTGTGTGATACTAAACAATGGAAGTCCACCATCACGTTTTATTCTTTTGATATTGTTGCTTTAAAACCACAGTGTTTTCCACGTGTTTTCTCGTCTTCTGTATGTTGTATTACTGATGGCTTCCTTAATTATAAAAAAATACATGTTTCCCAGGAAAAAGGGGCCCATTTATAGATGTTTTACAGCATGCAGATTTAATACTTTCTTAAGAAGCTCTAACTGTCAAAACAGGAATTTATTTCCGTGAAAAATTATTTTATTTATGTTAAACTTTAATCTCTGAATCCCGACAAGAACGCCATCAACGCGTGTGGTTAAACAGAAGATATAAAAGACGTTCTAGTGATTTAAAATAGATGTCAGGAACTTGATTCTCGGCTCCCTTTGAGTACTTCATCCCCTCGAGCGCCACCGCAGTCCTGCCGTTCCTTCTCGTCAGTAAGACGTCTGATTTGCGCGGCGGCTCTGCCGTCGTCTTCCTGCCACCTGCGAGCAGAACGTTCTGGATGGACCGGGAGCGTTTGGCAGCTTACTGTTCCTCGTCTGCAGGCTCCCGTCGGAGGCTTTGATGCCAACAGCTGCCAGTCACAGGAGAAAACCATGCAGACAGGAATAAGTTGAAATCTCTATATCTGGCTTGGCGGTGAACCTTTCAACAGAACTGTTATCGATTGTTGATTCATGTCTTGTTGACGAGTTGCCCTTTCAAAACATTAATAATATGCACAAAGTTTTTTTTTTTTATAGCAACTAAAAATAAGATGACACAAGTGGGGTTTTTTTTAACATAGAGATTCTTTTGTTTAAGTCAATTCAACTTCCAAGTTCAATTGTTGAACACAAAATCTGCATAAATCAGTTCAGAGAGCCCACGTGGATCCGTGTGCAGCAACTTTATGAGCAATCCAACAAATCGTCTTCATACAAATAAAAAATAACTAGAAGTTGTTTTTCTATAATAATCAATAGAAAGTTTGAAATACAATACAGAAAAAGTCGTTGCGCAGGTTTCCGTAAGTGAAAAATGTTACGTCTTTGGCTGATACCTCGTGCCTCAGGTAAGGCTAAGGTAAAAAAAAAATGATGCGATGTGAATATTTTTCACTGACCCTTTGTTTTTCATCCAGTCTTGACGACAACAAATCCAACAGGCTTGTTTTTGAATATCAGCTCGGGTTTTCTGTGATTTTCTGCAGTTGGAATTTGACCAATAGGTGGCGCAATGGCAAGAAGACTTTTATACCTGCAGTGCACAAGTTTTTCCCTTAAGCCAGTGACAGGAATTACAAAAACAATGCGGCAAGTGCTTACGCTATAGGCTCCGCCCCGCTTCTGTTGCAGACCTACGACGGTGAATAAATAGTGGATAAACTAGTTTTATCCATTTGATTCGTTAACATTTGGAAAGCCCGGAAGAGTTGGAACGACTGAATTATTTTATCCTCACTCCAGTTAGTTAAACCAGACTTTATCTGGCTCAGTCAGTGGAAGTCTTTGGTGCGCATGCTCTGCCTGTAGAGCCATTCAGCCAGCCGGCATGGGAATGTCTCACCAGAAAACAGATGTAAAAACTCCTTGAACTGTGGAAAACAAAGGCATTTGTTTAGTGGTGATAGGTTTAATCAACATTGTGTGAGCTCATTTGGCAAGCGCTTTGAATCTAACAGGCATTTATTAAGAATTTAAAAGTCCCATTGGTACTTGATACGGAGGTGTCAACTTGACGTCTGCTTGACATGTTTGCGTCAGTACCAGTAGTACCCCCTCAGGGGTATTTACTGAGCAATATATATGTTTTGGCTGATCAAATAAATCTCTATAAGCTGGTGACCAGCAGAGGCAATTTGCAGGCAGTTGTGCAGCAAATATTTGGGTCTTAGCCATGTTAGAAAAGAATTAGTCTGCGCGTGGTTTCACCTCACTGGTGGGCAGAAGAGCGCAGACCGGTGAAGCAGTGGGGCCATCGTAGACAGGCACGATGCAATAATTACTGGGGTGACATCACATTTTTAGTCTCTCTCTCCTTCTTGGAAGACTTTCATGGTGTTGCATTCGATGTGACGCATGAAAAGTGACAGGAATAGTTGTGTGGCAAGTGAAAAACAAATGCATGAGAGAGAAGTTAAAGCCCAGTGAGGTTTCTCACCTCCGCACAGCTGCTCCCTCGTGACATGAAGTGGGTGTGAATGTCGGTTTGTCGCTTACAGAAATGCACGTTTTTTTTTTTTGAACGTCCATCAAACACTTCCAATGAAATACACTAGGGCCTTTTGCTTTTTTTTAAATTTTTATTTTTTTATTTTTTTTTTATCTTGCATTCCTTTTTTTCTAACACTCAGAGCTGGTTTTATGGTCATTAAAAAAAAAAAACTAAAAAAAAACCTCATCATGTGTATTTATAGTCGTGCCTTTAACGTAAACCACTGCAGCGTCCACTGGCTGCAGAGCCCGTGCTTCCTCTGCCTCATGCAGAGCCGGACAGTGCCGAGTCAGCCTGTGTGCTGAAGCAGCTGGCACCGCGCAGGACAAACAGGAGGTCTGTCAGTGAAGGCCAGAGGCCCCTGGATGGGCCAGAGGCCGCAGAAACCACAAGAATCTCGACTCTGGCATGGCAGAGCAATAACTTGGGCCTCTTTTAGGTCAGTTTCGAAAAAGAATTGGTCATGCTGCATCATGGATGTCAGTGAATTTGAAAGATTTTTATCTCCTTGCGGTTTGCGCCGGTAATTAAGCTTCTTCCCTGCTTCTTTTTTTGGTATTTTTCCTCCTTTCAGACGGAGCCGTGCGCTGCAGCTCGTTCTTGTCCACCGTGAAAAACAACCCCGGCAGTCCTGAGAATCACCCGGGGTAAACAATCCATCACAGGAAACATGACGGCTCATGGGTTCTGTCAGTGTTTCAGTTTGATCATTATTCCTCTGCACCGAGCCGAGTGTTTTCATATCATTACGTTCCGCCCTGCTCGCTGTCAATCACCTCACACCCGCAGGAAGACCTTGAGGTCTCCTGGAGGAAGTAACTGCTCAAAAGCTTGTTGCCTCAGAAATGTAACTGGAACATTGGGGTCTTCCTGCGGGATGGCAGTTTATGTCAAGCTACCGGAGGCTCCACATGAAAGCCTTGATTTGTAAATGATCACGAAAAAAAAAAAAAAAAAAAAAAAATTGTTGATTGATTGACTGAGCGCAAACTAAAGACGACGACGGGAGAAGCTGTGTTTCTTCAGCGCTGGCACACTCTCCCACACTTATTGTGCTTTTATTTTCTCTGAGTTGTTTCTGGGCTATAAACATATTTTCAGGGACAGTTTATCCCCGACCCTGCAGGCCACTTTATTTCAGAGAAGTTCTACACAAAGGGATCTCTCATTGCACATGGGAGTATTTACCGAGGCAACGCAGATGAAAAGGCCTTCCCTCCCCTCCTCTCCCACCGCCTCTGTCCTCTCTGTCTCCGTTTCCCGCTCCCAGTCTGGATTGATTTAACTGTACTGTTTCAACTGTCCCTGCAGCAGCAGCAGATGTCGGCCATATTGAAACCGAACTCCCGAGCCAGGCCTTTTTCGTCCCGGGCTCTGTGCTACCTCACAAGTTTGACTGATTGTTTGGCCGCTGAAGGTTTCATAGGGAGGACAACAGCAGAGGTGGTGAGGCATCGCAGTCGTCCTCCAACAGTGAGCAAACAAGGGTTAAGTCATGCTTGTCGATACATATAATGTGTTTTATTCTTGGACGGGTTACGAGACAGACGTGGAGAAGGCCACATGACTTGTAAACGGACTTTTAAGAGGAAAATTGGTGGAGTTTGTATTGTTATAGGCACAACGAGAGCTGAACTGACTGATATGAGACATCATACATTTGGCAGCTAAGCTTTTGAAATGAAACACAATCATTTGTTCACAAAGACATTTTCAGAGAGAGAAGATATCAGTAGATTTCATTTTATCTTTGACATTCAGTTTCCTCCCTTATATACCGTTTGCTTTTAATGTTGTGGATGCATGTTTTACACTACATCACACACACAGATAAACCTAAAACTAATGCAAGGTGATTAGTTCAGCCCGTAAGTTGCCCTTGATGGAAATAATGGTTATCAAAATGTTCATTCCAGCGGGCTAATTTCATGCTCAGACTCATAAACAAGCATTCAAAATTATGCAAGTATATTAATCATGTTGTTTGGGAAGAAGCAGGGAGCTCATGCCAGGTGCCTCAGCTTGCTGTTTAGTGCGACTCCTCGTCAGAGTGCAAAGTTGACTCATAAAGGCACAATAGCCACATCAATGGGAAACACGGCAGGTTGATATAAACCAGAATTATACTTCCAATTCTGTTTTTTCAAGTACACTGAAGTCAGAGTTTCTTGAACCCTTTTTTTAAAAACTTTTTTCCCTGATTTATTTTTTAGGTTAAAGGTCTCCATTTTTACTCAAGTTAAAGTTTGTAAAACACTTTTTAACCCAATCTCTCCTTTTGTTTCCCCTGAAATAACTTTTAAGTTGGAAAAATATCAACAGCTTTTCATTTAATCTGTAAGAAGTTTACGCCAAAGTAAGTCGTCGTACGTGAGAATTTAATATGGCTGCACAATTCAACTAAATGGAACTATTCGACGTGTTGTGCATCCTTTTTTTCCCACATTTCCTTCAATTCAGCTGCATCTACGGTTATTGGCATATCCAGAAACTTCATTGTTTATATTTGAAATGAAATCACGAGGCTTTGAGTGAAGTTTGGCTGCAGTTTGAGTCACCCAAGCATGTAGGTTCGAGTCAGTAACTCCTCTGCCCCGATATAAAGCAGCAATCAACATTTAAACAATTAACGTGTCATAACTCAGTGTGAGTTTTATGTTCGCTGCGCGCCACTCCCTCCTCATTCCGCCTTTTACAGCGCCCTCCAGAAATGACACAAGTATCTGCAGGGAGACATGAAGAAAGAGGCAAACAGAAAAGAGTGCAGTCATGCAGCTCCTCAGAACACCAACTTAATCAGAAGCAGGGAGACAACAACTTTGAAATGTCCCCACTCACATTCATCTGCTCTGACATGTTTAGCGACACTGACGATAGAGGCTTAATGCAAAAAACATGTCAGAGGGATCCGCGGCGGTTCAAAGTGAGGGGAACAAGTTTTAGCGTTTACAGGCAAAATCTAAATTCCCTTGCATCGAGACGGAGTTTTTATGACAAAATATCATCACGTCTTGGAGGAAATGAGACGCCAGAACACCTCAGATTCACATTTTCAGGGGTTTTACTGTCCCATTGAGCCTTTTGATAATCAAAGCAGCCTTATTTCCACCTCGCACAGATCACATTCCTGCAGCGACACAAAGAGGGTGCAGCGATGCTTTGATTAGCCACACAGGACAACAGAGGGGTCAACACACCAGAACAAGCCTCCCCAGTTTCACCTCCCTGCCTCCAGCCTCTCCTCTATACAGCCCTCTTATTAACACCCCCTTCCGGGCTTCTCTCAAATCCCATCACTCTGTTTGTCCGGATCCTGCTCGACGGCTCTTCCGGATCCTGAGAAAAGAAGGAGTCGAGGAAGAGAGGAGGCCTGGAATCACTCTCCCAGAGCGCGGATCCAGGATTAGAGGAAAAAGAGCAAACACCGTGGAGCGTACCAAAGGGAGGCAGCAGTGAGAGTTAAGACTCCAAACAATAGAAATTAATTTGAACTCCCTCAGTGGAGCATTGCTCTACGGATTAAGATTGGAGGATTACTGGATAAGCACATGAAATACTGTTTTTGTATACGGTGGGGCCTCTTTCACCATGACTTCTCTTCCTATATGAAAGCATGGATGGAGACTTTACACTGCAAAAAATATTTCAGCACCATAAAACATAACTTGTGCTTAGCGAGGTGGCATTTCGGAAGTTGGCGGAAAGAAAACATAGCTCGCAAGTCAAACTGTGTTTCCCAGTTTCCCCACTCTTTCCTTTAAAGTAACTTTAAGGTTGGAAAAAGTAGCGTAAACTTTTTTTTGATAAAGCAAAGAAAATGAACAGTGAACTGTTTCTATTTTCATTAATGTTGGAAAAATGACTCAAGAGGTTTGGTTCAAAATCAAACACATCGGACATTTATTCTTGCAAGAGGGAGCAAATACATGCACCCTCCAAGAGAGGTGTCCAGCAGTGCTCCCAGATCTCCTCCGTAGGGCAGCTTTTATACAGTGTGACAAACAGTTGACAGCAACCCCCCCCCCCCTCCCCCTCGGTTCCCTTGGTATCTGCTTTCGTATGGTGATACTGAGTTGGTATCACAAGATAAGGACACAGGGGAGTCGTCAATTAGATGCGGAAAGTAAAACAAAAAGGAATCACTTGCAAATAAGAGAGAGAACAGAAGAGACTTTCCGGAGCCACAATGCAAATAAGAGGAAGAGACAAATCTTTTTTTTCCCCTCAATTAAATTAATTGATTAAGTAAATTATTAACCAAAACTTCAAGTATTCATTGGCTCCAGGCTCCAATTGTAAGGTTTTGATGCTTTTGTCAGTTGTATATCACTGTAAATTAATTTGAACTGAGCAGTGGATACGTTGATTAGACAGGACAGGTAATTCAAAGGTGTCAGTTAGAATTTTGAACAAACATCTCAGAGTACTTTTTTCAGTATTTTCTGGACTGGAAAGATGAAATCCTAATCCTGACTTCATGTTTCTATGATTCAGATTTTACATCATACTCCCGTTCTTTAGATATCCATTGCATAATGTTAAGGATATTTTGCACGCATGTAATACACCTGTCAGTCCACGAGAGGTTCACCGTGTCAGTGTCACATTGTGGCTATGCGTGAAAAGTAAAGTGCCTCAGGTTTAAACACCAAAATGTGGTTAAGTTTAGAAAGAGATCATTGTTCCGGATAGAATAAGCAATTTTGTTTGAGTAGCATTACGTAGCATTAGTTACTTAGCATGCGTTCCTTCAAATAAATCCATGTTGATTTTTGCTTTCTAACGGACTCGAACAGACTCTCTCCAACGCAAAAACTCCTGTGTTCATTCCATCCAATCTCTCCCAGCATCCAGCGAGGTAAAACGTGACACTGACACGGTATCCTCTAGTGGACTGACGGGTGTATTACGCGCTTTGACGCGATACTGGACTAAAACTATTGGTTCAGCACAATGGACGTTTGGTTGAGTTTGTACCGACTGACCCGGATAGTGACTTTATATCGGAAAGTCCACTATGTAAAGTTGTAAAAAGCCTTTTGTAGCGGAAAAAAATAGCTGTGTGAAATCTGACTCATTGATGTCATTTGAGATTGATGCCAAAGACTTCAGGGCTACTCAGGGCTACATTTACTGCTACGAGCACAAGAGCCTGAAATTACCAAACCCACTATTTGCACAGGGTGGAAATAGGGCAAAGGTGGGCAAAGGGTCTTAACAGTTGTGAGACTATTTGTTGTGAGTTCAATAGGAGAGCCATGCGCCTCATCAGCTTATACTGTACAACAAATAATAAAACCAAAACAGTTTTCATATCCATGTTCTTTTTTCTGAAAATGTTCAAAGTGAAGGTGCTTTAACAGAATCTTTTAGCATCTAAAATTCCTAAAAAAAAAAATTAAAAAAAAAGGAGTAATTATATTTCTGCAAGTTTTTGTCATTTTCCACTTTTAAGTTTAAACTGATTAACTCATAAAAGTCACAAGTTGTGCGGCTGATGAGGAATTGTAAGTTGAAGCTGACAAAAAAACCATCAATAAAGAAGATTTAGTAGGTTTGGTGCGTTTTCTTCAGAAACAATAATAATTTAAAAGCAACACATTTGGTTCAGCGTCAGACTGACTGATTGGGTGAATAGAGAGGAGCTGGAGAGGCGCCTCATGGTCACAAGATCAGAGACAAAAGCAAAAAACCTCAAGTTGAAAAGAGACTCGGAAACTCAAGGCCAAGCTATCTCAACCTCAAACACACACACGGCAGGTGTTGTTGTTTTTTTTTCCTCCAGGCAGAAAGGCCATGAGAAGTTGTATAATTTGAGAGCCACGGTAAAAAAAAAAAAAATGTGCAGCATCCATCACAAATCACAAGGACGATGTTGGAAACAAATGAAAGGACGAAAACTCAACAGTAAAAAACTTAATGTGTGGTCCTGTGACAAACTAAAACTCAGTTAAGTCCAAATAACACCATGTTTTTTTTTAACTTCTAATATAATTACCTCTCCATGATTATGGACCATTTTAACATTCCAATATCACTAACAAAATTAAGTACAAAAACCTCTTGAATTTGACCATTTCTTCTTCATCAGACTGATTTGGACTTTTTCAGGGGAAACCTCAAGTCGTTGCCTCTCAGAAGAGACCTGGATCAAGTTCAGGTACAGAAACCATGGTATTTCATGTTGGTCATTTTTGGGCTCCTGCACAAAAAAATATGTTTTGGTAGGGGATTTTTAAGGTAAACATATTACATTACATTTAGCTGACGCTTTTATCCAAAGCGACTTGCAATAAGTGCATTTCAACCATGAGGGTACACGACCCAGAACAACAGGAATCAAGAAAATACAATTTCTTCATGAAAGCCAAACTACAAAGTTCTTTCAGTAAGTGCCATTTTAAGTGCTACTAAAGTTCTACTATTCAAGGTAAAGTCAGAAGAGGTGTGTTTTTAGTTTGCGGCGGAAGATGTACAGAGTTTCTGCTGTCCTGATGTCGTTGGGGAGCTCATTCTACCATTTAGGAGCCGGGACAGCAAACAGTCGTGATTTTGTAGAGTGTTTAGCTCGCAGCGAGGGAGCAACAAATCGTGATATTCAACTTTAAAACACACCTGCACAGGTAGCACAAGGAAATTTATTTATTTTATTTATTTTATACACTTTATTAATCCCCGAGGGGAAATTTCTTCACTACAGCAGAAATGTCCGAGCTTTGTTTTGGTTTTTTTAAACATACTCCAAGTAACAAATTCTGTATTGAACAAGTGTGCACGGTGGCGCTTAATGCGAGTTTTTATTAATCATGTCATCTTATTTTAAGGTATTTTATAGTTCTACTCTTAAATAATCTCTTTCAGTCACTTTAAAACTTCAAAAATGTTAAAAAGAGATTTCCATCGAATATTTTGTAGGGAATGTAATTTCCCAGCTATTTGTATTTGTAAATTTGTAAATGAATAGGAAGTTATTTGTTAAGGAAAACGTCAATTTAAGGCATGGATAAGTCAAATGTACTCACTTGCCATTCAGTTCTATTTGGGACTATTACGTTGTGATGATATGATCTTGTTAGTGCTGCTTTGCCAGCTGGCATTGGACGCAGTGTTTTCACAGTCATTACTAAAAGATTTCCAGATTCAGCACTTGACTCAAACAACTTAAACCCATCGGCGACTTTTTTTGCAGTGTGGACCTGACAGTGGGAGAACTTCACCACACTCTCCACGCCCATGAAATATCTACATGGGCGGGGGGTCCAATCGCTGGACACACGTTCAGACACTCCTCCGGGGAGCAGCACGCAGGGCGCACAGAGGACGCGCGTAAAAGTAACCAAGCTGCCTCATTTGAACGCTGAACCGCAATCTTTACTTCTTGCAGGGAGCTGTGCCGTAAAGTTTGGACTTTATAGGTGTGATTCTTTGTTTTGAACCTCAAAGTACCGCTGTTGTTGTTTTTGTTTTTTGCGAATCGGAAGTGTATTCCCTGATAATGTTAGGATTTCTCAGGATTGTCTTCTCCACGTTTTGGATCCAAAATGTGAGGATTTCTGACGGAATAACGAAGGACGCTGCGTAAAGGAAAGCTTGAACTCCACAGTGTGACCAGTGAAACTCGTTTGAATCCCCTGAAGTGCGGAATGGGGTCGTCATCTACACTGCTTCTTGTTGCTTTTTTGGGTAAGTAACTTTTCCGTGTTTTGGTTGGATTTGTTATGAGGTCTAATGTGGTGCAACAAGTGTGGAGGTTTGACAAAATGAGTGAAAAACACGTTTTAACCCACGTGAGCAACAAAACAACAAAGTGCATACTACAGAAGAGGAAGATTTTTTTATTTTTTTTAATTTTTTTTTTATTAATGTAACGTGAAACAGGATGAGATCACACAGAGACATCTTATTCACTGAGGTGCTACATGTGGCCTCCGTTCACCTCAGCACACCTGTTTACCATCAGCTGTGTGTTTGTGTCCAACAAGACTAATAATCATAGCGTTATGCCCACAGTGATGTCTGAGGGTTAGAAGGCAATAAAAACGCTTCCCGAAGGCTGCTGGGCAGATGAAAGCATTGGGAGAATTAAGAGCCACTTAAAAACATCCATTCCCGATGAAACCCCCTGTCTGAGCAGCAGAGGATTAAGGGACTGCTGTTGACCCAGTCCATCTGCTCCCAGTGACAGTGGAAGGAAACATTTGGCAGCAACTTCAAATGACCGGGTTGAGATAAAAAAAAAAATATATATATATATATATATATATTCTGGAGTCCACTTATCCTTAAGTGTGTTTAAGGGAATCTAACGTTCAATTAGGTGGTGTGTTATTGCAGCCTTTCATCGTGGCAATGAAAATGCACTGTCAGCCTAGATTAGTGTGGGCTGTAAATTTACTGGGAGAGAAAACCTCAGCAAGCCTTCAGCAAAGAGAAACTGCAAAGTCTCAAAAAGACAGATATTCAGAGAAGTAAATGGACTCACGTGGAGAAACAGCTGCTTGTACTTCAACTTTTTACTGACATGAATTTAGGTCCTCTGTGCAGCCTCGGTGGACCTTTTAAAGTTTTATTATATCTCTAAATATTCAGCAATTTTAAAATGTAAGGGAGAAGTGTGGGATGGATTTTCTTTCTTTCGAAGGAAAAGTTGATTTGAGAACGTGCGAAGAGACTTTCTGTCCAGTGTTAGTCTTTGTTACTAAAGTTGAAGAAATAGACAATAACAACACAAATTCTTAAAAAAAAAAAAAATCAACATTTTAATCACAATTTCAAGCTGTAACTCTACTGATGTTATATTCCTATGTCTAATTCCAACATTAATATTCTGATTTCAAGTTTACAAGAGAAACTTTTTTTTATTCCACAAACAATTTCAGCAGCAGACACTCTAAATGGTTTACAAAAGAGCTTCGCCATATACCGAAGCATGAAATTAAATTAACAGTGAATTTAAAGCCACAGAGAATTTGGAAAAGGAACTCAAACGGAAATTCTATTCAATCATTTGCCAGAAATAGTGACATCTAGTTAGGCATACATGCACAAGACACAACAAAGTGTCAGTAATAATAACACTAACATTATAAGGAAATGGGAATAAAATAAATAAAATACAAAAAAACATATTGACCGTAATCAGGCTCTAAGAACTAAGTTGTAACACTGGTTTGAAAGTCAGTTACTTGCATTTTTCAGCTGTTAAAGTCTGTAAATAAACACTTTGATGTGTGACTTTTGAAAGCAGCCTGAGATGACAAAAGCAAAGTCCAAAGAGGACGAGTAATCAAGGCTGTAAGTGCAGAGGGAACAGTCAGAAGTTTTGACAACAAAAGGGACCGTCTGATTGAAAGTCATGTTGATGAAAGTTGGACAAAACTGCAGCGACAGAAAGAGACAGGATCAAACAAGAGGGGCAGACAGATGTTGGAGAGACACATAGTGATGACTGCCAGCAGCAGTGATTCGTTCTACGGCTGAAACCAGCAACACCTCAGCGAAGAAACCAAAACAATCTCACCTGAAGCTCCATTTAGTCAAAGTTCTGGAAGTTTTATCTATACCGTTATTTTATTATGGAAGTTTAACAGTTGTAATAGAATTGATTGTTGATTTTTTTTTTTTGGGGGGGGGGGTTTGGCCTCTTCAAGGATTCCCCCCCCCCCATGTTGGCTCAATATATGGTTGCAAAGTTTGTTTCTGACATTTGAAACTAAAAGCGTCCAAAAAATTTTTTTTTTAAATTGGAAACTCCAGAAAATTGTATACACTTTGAAATGAGACTGAAGGGACCCTGTTAGTATAAAAGTCTTGTTCCATTTGTGTGTAGTACATGTTAGTGTGTCCTTTTAGAAATTTAAAAATGCATTTTGTGTCATAGGCTAATGATAATAAAGATAGTAACGATAATAATAATAATACCTTCAAAATAACAACCAGGATTTAAAAATCTTAGTGATGTCAAAATGGAATAAATTGTATCCGTGCTCGTGGTAGTAATATCAGACATTCAATCTAGACTGAAATATCTAAACTATTGGATGCAGTGCCATGAAATCTTGTGCAAACATTCATGATCCCCAAAAGGATGAATCCTACTGTTTTCTAATGTCACCATGACGTTATGACAGTTATGGTTTTGAGAGACATGTTCTGGCAACTATGGAAGAAATTGACATGACATTTGGTGCAAATATTCATGTTCCACAGAAGATAAATTAAGATAAGTAACTTTGGACCTTTTTTTTTTTCCCACCACTGCCATCCTCAGGTCAAAGTTTTGATTCTAGACCAAATACAAAAAGTTGTGAGATTCCCACCAGCCTCAGACTTTAGCGCGAATTAACAAAATTTAGAAAGCAAAGACAGTAAAAAAAGAAAAAAAGATGGTGAACATGATAAACATTGTGAGCATGTTCGCATGTTGATGTTAGCATTCAGCTGGAAATATCACTGCGTCAAATTCTCGGAGCCGTTGGCATAACTTACCGCTTCTCCTCAATCTTGTCTGCCGCTTTAATTGTCGTCATTTCTTTTCTTTCTTTTTTTTTCTTAGTTGTAAAAACTCCAACACGACTCTTAAAAAGTCCCCCAAAAAAATGTGGCGCCACAATGTTAACAATCGTGTCACAGTACAGTGCTATATCGAACAAACGCAGTATTTTAACACTCTCATGTCCAACTCTGCAATAAAAAAACAACTCTCATTCAACCTCAATGCGCTTCATATGAAGCAACATTAGTGTTTTTAGTTTTAGTAACACTTTGCCTGCTGGCATTACATTCAATTTGGAAAAGTTGCTAATGTTTTTGTCTTTCTATCCAATTTCTTTTCCCATGTTTATTGATTGGGCGAGAAGATTTGGCACCAGAAGAGTTGCAGCTGCTTTTATGAGTCAACTGATGACGTGAATGCTTGCGAGGGAATCATGGGAACCTTTCCAGTTCTTACCTTCCCTCCCACGTGTTGGTGCAGCCTGACAGCTCGCTGCACGCTGTTGTTACTCAACCAAAACGTACGTGTTTTTCACGCCGAATGTAAAATCCTCACCTGTGCAACTCTCGGCTGCAGATGCACGCGCGTCGGCGCAGCAGGTGTAATATTTACCTGTAAAATCCGGCAACGCGAGTGTAGAAAGTCTTCTGAAATAGAAACCACTCGCGCTCCGGCTTCTGGATCCAGTCGTCCTCAAGTTAAAAGTGTTATTTTCTCTGCCCTCGTTCATTCCTTCATGGTCACTGCCAAAGTGTGAGATAACACAAAGAACGGTTCCTTTGTCTGGTCTCGGCTCCGGCACTTGTGGATTTCTCTCTTCCCATAAACGCTGCGGAGTCTCTCCTCTTGTCAGGGGTCCCGGCGCTCTTACCTCACCGGTGGGATCAGGCCAACTGGAAATGTTTGCCGTGGTTTTGGGCTCTGGGAGTTTTGTGGGCGCTTTGATTTAGATTGGGGAAAGCAGCGGCAGCGGCAGCGAGGGACCAGAGAGGGTCCGAGTCAAGCCCTTCTGATTATTGCCTTAATGAGGGAAGAGTTTAAAAAAAAAAAATAATAATAACGGTATTGGAAGAACCGTCGAGACGTATGATGCTTCCTCTTAAAAAGTAATTTTACAAACAGGCTACATGTAACCTCCTTGTAATCATTTCCTCGTTTATTTCCCTGTAAGCCTGTTTTCCATTTTGAGTTGGTTCGTATTTGGCTTTGATGTCATGTAAAAAGATTTGCTCTAAATAAAGCTCGCGTTTCATTATAATTTAGAAATTTTCTCAAGCTTTGGTCTGACGCTGCAGACTCTGGATCAGGTCTGTCTCTGTTCAAACAGCTGAACATCAGGCATTATCTGCCATCAAAAACGGCAAAAAAAAAACAACAACCTTGATTTAATATGACGCCTGTTATTCACAGATAAATGCGATTCGGGTTTCTTTCTGAACATTTCACGTCTTTTTAAGTGATGAGAAAGCCGAAAGTCACAGATTTGTTTCAACACTGGGAAAGATAATGAAGGTACTTTTATGATGTAAACCTGAAGTTGACCTTTGTTGACTTTGTGTGAATTAAAACTTTACCGAGAAACTTTTTTTGGTTCGGTTACCGGGAATTAAGACAATATTAATTTGGTGCACCTAAAAACGTTGTGGTGTTGATGAATGATGAATGATTCTGTTCCGTTTCTGTTGTTGTTGTAGGTACGACTGATAGGACTTCGATTAAGTTACACTAAGAAAGTATCAGACTTACCTCAGTAATAAAACAAAAAACAAATGCACCATTTAAAGTACTTAGTACAATCACATTACTTTCGTCCGCTGTCTAGTTTTTCCCGGAGCTTTCATCCCACCTATTGTCATGTGAGTAAAAGCTCCATATTTGTGTCATGTGAGGTTAACTTGGCACAGACGGGCAGCTTCTGAAAAGGCAACTGGACTTTGAGTTAAGTTTTTTGGCGGGTTGAAATACCTCTACTGAAGTCTGCACGTGTTTTTCCCATTTAAACTCCATTAACATGGAAGTTGTTTCTGGGTCTGAAAAGTGAAGCCAATTTGGAAGAGCCTTAAAGCGCATTACCTCTGAGGACCACTAGGAGCTGGCTCCAAAAGACTTCTGGCTCCAATAGGTCTAAAAAAGCATCAGCTTCTCTGATGGAATACAAAGTCAATGCATTTTTCCCACCATTCGTTATAGTGTCATAAATATGGACATGACGGCGTGTCAATCAAACAGTCCGCAGTCTGCTTTTAGGAGCAGGAAGCAGACTATTAAAAACAATTTATCTATCATTTGTTATTGAAATTGTTGCAGATTTTCTGTCATTTCACTGATTAATTAATTGATTCCTTCAGTAATAATTCATTAGTTGATTGTTAGTTGATTTAGTTAAATGATCTTTGTATATTCTCCAGCCCTAGTTTTGTGTATCTGTGTTCATGCTGGTGTGTTTGTGCTTTTTCTTTTTTTATACCTCAGCTTTGAGAGAAATTCACGTTTTCACATTTTATATGGGAACAGGCACACATTTGTGTCTCCACTTTTGTCCGTGTTTTGTGTGTTAATTCCACCCCGAACTTCACCTGCCATTAAACCTCGGGTTATATATGACCTGGGTGGGGTAAAACGTTTGTTTGTGTTTCACATCTTACAGGTTGCCTTATAAATACAGACACACACACAGACACACTGGTGGTTTCTGCTCTCGTCATTGTGAAAACAAGCTGTTGGCAGCCGCTCAGGGTCTTTCCCGTGGTCTAAACTCACTGCAGGTGCAAAAAAAAAACACCTCGCACATATACACATACAGAACATGCAGCAAACTGTGAAGCCTCTGCTTTGATTTTTAACACAGCTCCAGCGAGCAAAGCAGCGTTACTAATACCACCAGCTGAGTCGGGGATCAAGTCTCCCCACTGTCCAGTGTTTCCACTGAGCAGCGCTGTGATGTGGTGATTTACACACAAGCCTGGGCTAGCTCGCGGAGGAGCTGCTTCGCTGGGTGTAAAACAGCTGGACGGAGCTTTGTTCTTCATGGAGCTTTTGACTTCTTTTAATCAGATGTTTTCGTCCCACCCTCTGTGTTATTAGTCTCAAATTAAAAGCGCAGAGGCGACCGCAGCGGCATTCCTGGGCGTTAAATTATATTGCCAGGCAAGTCGGGTCCAATAGAAAGAATTTAAAGCAAAGTCTTCATATTTCAAGGTAGATTTTGATGATATTAGAGTATCACATGGAATAAATCCTCGCTGGAATGTGAGCTTCAGGGCTTTTATTTGGCTGCAGGCTTTGAAAATGCTTTCATTTCCGATATGTTATCCCTTTAAGCTCGGTCCATCGCCGAAGGTATTGTTATTTCGTGCGGTGCATCAAGGGCATGCGGACAGGGTGGGAACCGAGCGTATGCGATTCCCGCTCTCGTCTTTGCGTCTTTATTTCAGCACGATCTTCTCACTTCTTTGTTTCGGTGTTTGTTCAAGTCGGTTGCGGGATCAGTTTTTCAACTTTGCCTTTTCATCACATCATCAGCTAATGTTAACCTATAAAGACTCCACTCATACCAGGTGTTGCAGGTCGCTGATACATGTCTGTAATCCCTGGTGTGATGACACGAGTTAAACTGACTAAATTATACCTTCTAAACACTTCAAAGAAGACGTGCAGATTGAAACCATGACATTAAAACTAACAATCCGACTGCTTTTCCTGTTTGATCTCAGTGTATTTACCTTTATTAGTTGTTTTAAAAGCGGTTGTATTTCATTTGTTAGGATGTAAAGATCCAAACTGAAAAGCCCTGCCAGATTAAACAGATTCCTCAGTGGTTTATTTAACTTTTCTACAGCAACAAAGCAAAAATCTGAAGTTCAAGCACTGCTGATGGCCCTTAAAACAACTAATTTAAATGTACTTCTATGATTTTTAGTGTGCATGCATATCTTATCCTCATGAAACGATGGAATTAAGACGCCAATATTCAAAAACTTTACAAGTTTATTTAAAGAATGTCAGGTTACGGCTCACCTCGGTGTCGTTGTTCCCACAGTTTGGGCCGAAGGTTCCTCTCTTCACTACTTGGACGGTCGCTCCAGCCGTCTCTCCCACGAGAAAACCTTCGGCCGGTCCCTCAAAGACTCCCAGTGCCATCATATGCTGAAGCACCTACACAATGGCGCCCGAATCACTGTGCAGATGCCTCCCAGCGTGGAGGGCCACTGGGTGTCCACCAGGTTTGTTTATTTTCTCTTTTACTTCTCATAACTCTTAAGCTTTCCAAATGATTTCTGTTGATTTTGAGCAGGATCAAGGTAAACGTTGGCATCACTGAATCGTTTTCCTGTCTTGCAGCTGTGAGGTGAGACCGGGGCCGGAGTTTTTGACGCGCTCCTACAGGTTTTACCCCAACAACACCTTCCAGGCTCACCAGTTCTACTACGAGGACAACCACTGCACCAAACCCACCTACACGCTGGTGATCCGGGGTCGACTGCGCCTACGCCAGGCCTCCTGGATCATCCGCGGGGGCACAGAGGCGGAGTATCACCTCCACCGCGCCCAGATGGTGTGTCACACAGCCACCGTGGCCAAAGAGCTCAGCCACAGGCTCAACCACAGCTGCCGCGGGGCCGTGAAGGGCCCCTGGGAGCCCAGCGTGACCTACGAGCTGTGGAGCGAGGAGGGCGGCTACGACTGCTCCCGAGAGCTGAACTTTGCCATGCACGAGCTGCAGCTGCTGAGAGTGGAGAAGCAGTACCTGCACCACAACCTGGACCACCTGGTGGAGGAGCTGTTTTTAGGAGACATCCACACCGAGCCGTCGCAGAGGCTGTACTACAAGCCGTCCAGCTACCAGACCGCCCTGCAGAACGCCAAGGTCAGTCTCTCAGTTAGGGTTCAGAGGGATGAGGGTGACATGTGGCTGTGGACTTTTTTTTTCCTCGAGCAAAACCTTCTGGCTTGAATAGACTTGAATAGATCAGTGGTTCCCACCTGCGAGCTCCTGCTAGAGGTTCTTAAAGCGGGGCTTAAACTCTTTGTCTTATTACTTATTGAACCGCTGGATAGTTTTACATCTAGAGTCCTCGGAAAAAAACTTGTCTAAGAAGCAGTATCAATATTTGGTTCATTTTTTTTTGAGGGGTCAAAAGATAAAAAGGTTGATGAATCAATGCTGCCGATTAACACCTTTTAACTGCTTCACGAGTCGCCATGTTGCAGTGACGCACAGGTGAACTTCAGGATGCTATGACATCACTGTTGGGTGTGGTTAAAGGTGCAACAGGGTATACATTTATTCGGGATGCTGGAGGGGACCTGGTTGAAACTTTTCAGACTTTTTCACCTCTAAGTTTCTGTGTCTGTGCTGCATTCATGGACAATATCTATTGTAAAGTTGTTGGCAGTGCAAAATCTATCCCAATGAAAAGTGTTAATAACCGCAAACCGATCAGATCGGAACTAACAGTAGGGATTGATTTCTATTTTATATATTCCTGAATTGGAAGTTGAATTAAGTTTTCTGTTATTGGTCACCTTACTGTTGACTCAGGGAGCGTTGCTGACAGCCACTCCACCCTCCTCCCTTTCACCCATATGCTGACCTACCAGCAGGAGTCTGCAGTTCAGCATCAGGGACGTGAACTCCTCCTGCCCACAAACTCGAGTCTTGTGTTCATTGGAACGTACGAACGAGTTCGAGTATGGTTTTGTTTTCAGTCCCGAGCATTCGGGTCAGCGCTTAACCTCAGCTGAACTCCACTCCCAGTGTGTCGACCCTCCACGCCACAAAGACCACACACACCAAGACAGAGCAGGAATTGTTTTTTTGTTTTTTAAAAAAAAGAAAGCGAGTTATTTTGTGCATCGACACCCTGAGACTAACGTACAGTTTATTAAATAGGTGGACTAAACAATAACTGCCTCACGTACATAGACCGCTGAAATGTCCAGCTAATTTGTAATTTTCTATGATTGACAACTGACAGGAAAATCTGAAATATTCTGAGGCAGTGAGGTCCAACTGTCCGGTGCTACAAACATCCACCTTTCGCCTATTTAAATAATGAATTAGGAGCAGTGTGTATGTCAATAATCTTGGCCTTATAACACACGTTAAACATTTGCACTGATGGAAACCAGAAGCTGTGTACATTCTGATTTCATCTCCCGCACGTAAAGTTGAGAGAGAGCGAGAGAGAGAGAGAGAGCCCTTTCTTCCCTCCACTGTGCTTACGGGATGCAATTTCACTATTTACACTGCTGAACAGCAGTTTCCCCGCCGGCTGAAACCCTGGAGTGATGTTTTCACTGTCACCCTCTACAGAGATTACAATGAAATCCTGTTCGGGTCCGCTGTCTAAATAAACATCCATTTGTAGGTGGGGGATGACGGGGCTTGGTGTTTCTGATCAGAATGTAAACAGAGTGTGGAGAGAGGAGCTGTGATCCGACGAGCTCCCCCGTGGCGCTGTAATGACCACAGCGGCCTTCCTTAAGCCCCGCCGGCCTGCAGCGCCGCAACGTGAAACCGGGCCTATCTCTGGGAGCAATCAACATGTGGTATTCCTAGAATTTGGACTCATGCAGCCCTATGAATTATTCCGGCGAGCACATACCAGGTCTGATTTCATGCATGCCTGAGGCTCGAATCAAAGTGTTGCATGAGCGCCGTTTCTCCTCGATCTTCTCTGAATAAAACGGACGTCCGGGTGTTCTCGGCGCGATGATCCACTCTGAGGTGGAAAGTTGCGGTTGGTCAAACACAGTTACAGCATTACCCAAAGGCTCGGTTCACCCAAATGATCAAAACAGAGATATTTTTACATGCAGATAGTTCTGGTTTTATTTACCGAAGATCTCTTCGAGTCTCTTTGATTTCTGCTGCCAGTTCAGTGAAGGATGAAATTCCTTTTCTGGTGCTCATAACATTGAAAAACTACTTTAAAAAAAATATATATATATCATATTTTTCTAAGCATACCGCTCCACCCCACTTTATTGTGGACAATCAAAACTAATATGCTGTCAACTTTTTACAGGGCGGAAATCAGTTCTAATACAAACTGTTCAGTGTGTTTTTTTGGGGTTATCCAACAAAATAACAAGTCATTTTCTTTGGAATGAAATGCTGCAGTTAATTTATTTTAAAGCTGCACTAATCAATGTTTGTATGAAAAATGGGCCAAAAATAATTGTGTAACATGCAGTACCTGGTGTCACCTGTCGCCGGGAACTCGCAGAAGGTTTTGGACACATTTTTCCAGCTCCATTTTAACATCTTTCAGCTCAGTGTTTTGGTTTTACAGCCAGGAACTTTATTGTTTTGATTCAAGCTAACAGACACAGAAACTTAGCAACTAGCTGGTAAACACTGTGGAGCATTTAGCTGCTAAAGACATGTTCCACATAGAAAATGGTGGAGACCAAAACGGAGCTAAATGAAGCGTGAATACTGCTGTACGGGTAAATTGGCAAATGTTTGATTGCATGTTTTCCCCATAGACTCACTGATGAGGTGATAATGCATCACTGTTGTGTTTGCAACTTTCTGTGCTGCCCCCAAGTGGCCAGAAATGCATGAATCCAGCTTTAAATATGTTTTCAATGCCCTGACTGTCTCAAATTAAATTCCACTGACCTCCACTGCGTTTGAGGAATCTCAAATGCGTATATTACAAAACCTCAGCGCCTACACCCAACACTAACGGCTTGGCAGACTCCAGTAGGGAGAAGTGATGAAATTCTGGATGTTGTTTTGTTATTTGGGTGAACTGAGCTTTTAAAGAATGGTAATTTGCTTCAATAGTACGAGCCAGCGTTATACAGAAGGCATTTTTAAGCAACAAAAGTTTTACTGCTTTTAGAGTGTTGGTCATCTTTTTGGTCATCAGCTGAGATCGTGTAATAAATTAAGTTTTGAATTAGATATTGAAGCAGCAGTACAGAATACCACGCTCCTTCCTACACACACACACACAAAAAAAAATCCCTCCACTCTAGCATCTCTTGAAATTGTAATAGTTTCTTTTCGGTGGGGTTTTTTTTTATTGCCGTGCTGACTCTCCAATCCATTAATCTTAAGCGGAGCACCCAGAGCTGGTCCCAGTCCAGAACATTTGCTGGTGCCAGCGTGTTCATTTGTGGTTACTGGGTGGGACTCAGCAGTGATGCAAGAGTAAAGCAGCAGACTCTGTTTTTTAAGTTTGTTTCTTTCATTTTCTGTCGCCCTGGCTCGCTGCTGCGTCACTGAGGTGGAGTAATGACCACTGGATAATGATCCTTGTAAGAAGGGGATCTGTGTTTTTATGTTGTTGCTGTTTTCAAATGCATTTGGACACAACCTTCATGCAGAAGTACATTTTTGATCTTGTTGTTCTTTCTTTAGTTTGGTTTATGTTACAATGACCTTTTGTTACTTCTTTGTGAGCTTATAAACCCTTGAAGTACAATTTAAACTTGAGCAATTAAGCCAGTCAGACTAAGATAAGACTCTAATTATGAATTCCTGGGAAGTCATCTTACAGGAGAGATGCTGGTCTAGCTCAAAGGATACTAACGTAAAAAAAAAAAAAAAACATGAAAGTTGTCCAGAAGCAAATATTATATGAGCAACAGAAACCATGTGAGGCTTTAAGACATTTTTGTCAAAACCTGTTGGTACAGATACAGACAGGATATCTTCCAGTGAACTATGTAATCCTTAAAATCCCCAAATGAAAGAAGCTGCCAAACAAAGTGGAATTCTATCTACCACGGCTTAGATTGCACATTATTTGTGTGTCACTTGTCATTTACAGGAAACAAAGGCAGTAATATCCTCCCTCGTTCCTCCTTTTTCTTCAGTTTCAGAAGTTCTAAAACGCTTTGTTTCTAGCAAAACGTATGTATCGAACAATCCGTATACTGTAGCTGCTCTGTTGCAAAGAAACCTGCCTGTTTACGATTTCTTAGTAGTAATAAAGTTCAAATTTGCAAATCGCCGCTGCTTTAACTTTTACTTCATTAACAATACCTTTGAACTGTGCACGCTTAAAGGTTCAGTGTGTAGTATTTAGCAATTTCATGGCAACACCTTTGGCAACAGGCTATTGACAAATTGTTGACATTTAATGGACTAAATGTCATTCAAAAAAATAATAATAATAATCCCCAGATTAATTGATAATGAAAATTGGCATTAATTGCAGGCCTATTACCTTCTATTGCTGCTGATCATCTGTCAACATCTCTGCGTAGGAAAGACATCAAGGGAAAACGGTGTGCGAATGTCAAACTGATTTCACCTCTGGGCTGTGTTTTTATTGGCTGTTAAAAAATGAAATCCGGGGTTCAAGGTGGAGCTGAGGTTGAAGCAAGTAAACCGCAACAACAAAGCGTCAAAGCCGGAAAGAGCTGAAGCTGAAACCTTGAAAAACTTTAGCGCAGATTAAACATTTGCGAGATATTAATGAGTGACCTTCAGAGTTTCGGGTAGGGGGGATTTGGTTACTCCGGGATGTATTGAATTTCTTTCAATACATTTTTTTTTTTTGGTGAAATTATTGTCAGCATCGCCACTGAGGTTCACAAACTGTAAGAGCAAATAAACATGATGTTAGTTTAGAGCTTAGTTTTATGTGACATGGTTCATCTCCAGGTCGGCGAAAAGTTCTCAATCATCCAATAAAAACTATAAATTGGGTCTGAATCATATTTTTTTTAAACGGTGTCACAGCGGCAGTAAAACTTTTATTTGCAACCTGCAAATAATTGAAGAAACACTGGGTTGCGTAAAGCTCGCTTAGGGCTGCATTGGCTTTAAAACTCAGCGCTGGTGATTGCAGTTAATTACAAACGAACATATTAATCTTTTTTTTTTTTATGACTGGTGACCATTTTTCTCGGCGAGGTTCTGCCATATTCAACTACTCTCAGCAACTATCTCAATCGGCGTTTATGCAAGGGAACAGAGTCCATTTAGCAAAAGCACTTTACTAATTTGATTGTATAATTAATTATTTCATGCCAACAGTTTAAAAAGTTCCATTCCGACACACAATCCAAAATGGTAGGCTGTTAAAAAAAATATAGACCAGTTAAACAATACAATAAAGCCGTTTGTGATTATTGCAATTATCCAAGGTTATATGATTTACAAATGCAAAGGTGGAGATATCTGTAAACAAACAAGAAACAGTAGCGCAAATGAAATGTTTGTAGAAAAGTTTGTACAGTGTAAAGATTTAAGATCTATTTTTGTGATATTTACTTGGCCACTGACTCGTTTTTTTTTAGAGTGTGCAGATCTGGGACATGTTTTCCACACCTGCCTCAGAAACTCCACCCACTTCTGCTCTTTTTTCCTGTGTCCATATATATATATATACACACACTAAAACGTACTGTATTTATTTCTCCTTTTTCCCTCTCCATATATATTCGGTACTAATACGCACCAACACAGACGCACAAGTGTTGAGGTACACAGCCGTTAAAATAACACGCACACACACAGTGATCCAGTCGTCCCATTAACCTCTCACTCTGAGGCGGTTGTGGAGCTGCACTGGGATTTTCTCCTCTACAGGATGTAGTGATACTCCTGTTTTTTGTCTTTCACTGTTCTCCTTTTCTTTTCTTTTCTTTTCTTTTTTTTTTTTAACTCCCCATAAATCGAATGCAGACGTAATGTTGTCTGGGAAAAGAGTGATCGAGTTGAGGTTAGGTCTTACATTTTGACCACCCTCAAATAACAACAAAAAAAACCCCCAAAAAACTGAACCGCCTCCCAGGAGTTTCGTCTTTGGAGGAGGTTTTGTGGAATACTGCACGAAGGCTTCCAGCTCCAAATCCGTCAGGTCCTCGAGTCTTTTGTCCGGTCCGAGAGCCGCAGCTGTCCTTTACGTGGTCATTATGATTACATGCTGCTCCACTAAACCAGACGTGATTTCAACTGAATATGATTAATGTGCCATTTATGGATTTGCAAAGCCTTTTTTTTTTTTTGTAGTGTGTGGAGGAGGAGGGGGGGGGGGGCATCCTGGTTTGTAAGAAGCATGAAAGCTCGGCTCACTGTTCACCGTGTCGTGGCTGCAGTTCATCCAGACATCTGTCTTTTTACAGTAAAATGATGAGTTCACTCTTGAGAGAGAAAGAAAAAAGGCTGCAGCCTCGTCTGGCTTCCAACGCTCTCCAGATTCAGACCGAAGGAAATTGTTTTTCCTCTTACACCTTTGAGCGGACGCCAGCCGTCTTTTGCGTGACTTTCACAACACGGTGTACTGATGATGGATCAAGTTTTCAATGAACATGCCTCTGCGTGACGTTCAGTGGCAGCTCGAACTCCCGAGTTTGCGAACAAAAGTGCAGCCTCGGCAGACGGCTGGTTGACCAGGTCTTTGGGGATTTTCTGACCTCATGAACAAATTTACTTTTATTCATTCTATTCCCCATGTTTTTTTTTTTTTTTTTTTTTTCCAGTGTCATAAAACAGCAATTTTAGTTTTATTACAGTTGTATCAAAGTAAATGTCCGCCTAATATTTCATCAAGTACATGTTGAGATAGCTGGAATCGGGTCTGTCTCGTGGTTTGTCCGACGGAAGATACCGACAAGTTTATTTTTCAGCTGCGAAATTATTTTCAAAAGCCAATTTATCTTTACAGCCGGCGTCGCTCATCGCAACACGTTGTCCTTGAATCACTTCCCCTTCAAACGTTTGCAACGAGGATAAAAGAAGAAGAAGAAAAAAAAAAGTGTTTACATCCACGTTTTTGTTGCGAGCAATTCCTTTTTTCACAAATGTCGTCGGCCTACTGGAAAGCTATTTTGTGCGTTATCAGCACCAATTAGTGGAACGGCACTAAACCGGAGGCAGTAATTTGCATCCCTGTGCGAGACACCCGCATCAAAACATTTGTTCTAGAGCACCGCCAGCGGTCAGAAACGCCACATGGTACCTTTTGAGGAAAGCTCGTAAAGAAATCTTTGATTTTAGTTCATGTAAAGAAATGAATATTTTCAGTACTTGGTTCCCTTAAAAAAAATATATATATTTTCCTTGTAATTCCACCCCCCCATTATCTTCCACTACATAAACCACTCGGACAATATCAATATTTTCTGTACCCTTTTTAAAATTTTTTTTTAATTATTTTCAGAACCACGACCACGGCTGCATCGCCTGCCGCATCATCTACCGCTCAGACGAGTTCCACCCTCCCATCCTGCCGCCACGGGCCGACCTGACCGTCGGGCTGTACGGCCAGTGGGTGAGCCAGCGCTGCGAGGTTCGACCGGAGGTCCTCTTCCTCACCCGCCACTTTGTTTTCCATGACAACAACCACACCTGGGAGGGCCACTACTACCACTACTCCGACCCCGTCTGCAAGCACCCGACCTTCACCATCTACGCCCGCGGACGCTACAGCCGAGGGCTTCACTCCACCCGCGTGATGGGCGGGACGGACTTCGTCTTCAAAGGTAACTCGGGGGGCGGGGGGGGGGGGGATATTTTCCTCATTTTTTTATCGTGCTGGACTGGTGCTGAGTACCAAGTACCGGCAGAGCGGCGCGGCGGTTGGCGCCGTCGCCTCTACGGCCAGGAGGTTCTGGGTTCGATCCTGTACCTGGGGCGTTTTCTGTGCGGAGTTTGCGTGTTCTCCCTGCGTGGGTTCTCTCCGGGTACTCCGGCTTCCTCCAAAAGACGTGCACGTCAGGTTCATTGGTGATTCAACAAGTCATACGAAAGCATGTTATCCGAAATATCACCAAAAAGTCATACTATATAGCATCTCAAGAATATGAAAAAGAGTCATTCTACAGCATGTCGTCCAAAATATGAAAAAAAAGTCATACTATTATCATATTTGGACGACATGCTATTTTTTTTTTTTTTATCATATTTGAATATACTATATTATATATATATATAATATACTATATGACTGCAGTATGACTTATTCATATTCTTGACGACATGCTATGGTATGTTTTATTTTTAATATTCCGGACAAAATGCTATAGTATGAATTTTTTTCATATTTCGGACGACATACTTTGACATATGACTTTTTTTTTTTTTTTTTTTTTCCTGCGTGACAAATGGCACAGTGGTGCAGTGGTTAGAACAGTTACAAGAACATGGAGAACTTCCTGGGTTTGATTCCCACTTCAGACGTGCACATCAGTTCAAAAATAAAGTCATACATGTTGTACATCAGTTCAAAAATAAAGTCATACATGTTGTACATCAGTTCAAAAATAAAGTCATACATGTTGTACAAATACTTAATACAGAGTCATACTATATAGTATGTCGTCCAAAATGTGCACAGCAGCCGTAACGTCAGTGGCAAATATATATACTATAGTCATATAGTCGTTCATATTATAGTATGACTTCCAAAATATGAAAAAAAAAGGAATGTTTTCCAGAATATATAAAAAAAAATTTTTTTAAAAATTCATACTGTGACTGTGATCCAAATGTTGATCTTTAAGATCGGAGCCGACGGGTCTTCTCGTGTCTTCCTCCTCTAGTGAACCACATGAGAGTGACGCCCATGGACTTCGCCACCACCTCCCTCCTCAACGTCTTCAACGGTAACGAGTGTGGAGCGCAGGGGTCCTGGCAGGTCGGGGTGGAGCAGGACGTCACCTTAACCAACGGCTGCGTGGCGCTGGGCATCCGACTGCCCCACACAGAGTACGAGCTCTTCCGCATGGAGCAGGACGCCCACGGCCGCTACCTGCTCTACAACGGCCAGCGACCCAGCGACGGCTCCAGCCCGGACCGCCCGGAGAAGCGGGCCACGTCCTACCAGATGCCCCTGGTCCAGTGTTCGTCGTGCAGCCAGGCGTCCGATCGCGGCCACGGCGACGACGGGTCTCGCAATGACTGCGCGGGACGGCACGGAGGCGGCCGGAGGGACGCGGCGGCGGCGGCGGCGGCGGCGGCGTTCGTCGCCGCTCTGCTTCTCTTCGGGCAGAGTTAAGAGAGCCGGTTTGGGCTTCTTTTTTTTTTCTTTTTTCTTTCACAAAAGACACACCTGGACAAGAGTGTGGATTTACAAGAGAAGTCTGAGAAAACAGGGAGACCTTCTTGTTAAAATAGCAGCAAAAAAAAAAAAAAAAAAAAAGTAAACTTTTACATTGCGACGCGGAGGAGGATGAAAACTGGTCTCCGTACCTCCGATCCTGATCTCCGGCTGCCAAAGACTCGACACTGCTGCACCACAGAAACTGCACTTTAAGAGTGGAACCAAAGACCGACCCGTCCCGCGTTTCCACAAAGACGACTTTGTACCCACACAGACCCGAGATGATGTTTTCTACCGTGTATATACCGATAACGATCGATGGTTTTGTTCCGCAAAAAGACAATTTGATGCGTGGAAACGTTTTCTACAGTGAATTCTTGACAACGGACCTTCCTGTCTCGGGGACATACGCTCGTGAGTTGCTGTTTACAGTAAAAAGGGATCCACAGTACATATATTATAGTTTTTTTGTGTGTTTTTTTTTTACATATTATAAACTCAGCTGCAGCCTTCTAATCCAAATAACGATTGCGACGTCGTTTTGAATGCAATAAAAACTTGGTTGATGTGCACACGATTATCTTGCGTATTCTAGAAATGATTTGATTCCCTCGCCGCTCGGACTGCTGCGTCTTCGCCGGCCGACACGTGACCTCGTTTCCAACGAGTTTTTGTTTTGTTTTTGAAGATTACGTAATTATCGGAGTGGGAAAGCACGGCAGGAAAATTGACGTTCTCAACGGTTCAGGAGTTCGCCGACGCCGTCGCCCGCCCGATGTTTTACACCCGGCTCATCGGTCATAACTCGGCTCCACTTAAAACAAGACGGCATTAATGAGGTTGATCAACATGCAGCAATTCTAGCAATTGGCAGTGGTGTTTAATGTCATGATTCGTTTTACATTGACAGAATTTGGTAGTTAAACCTCTGGTGACGGACTTTTGACATATAAATGAAAGTCAACTGACATTATAGCACTCGCCAAATGCGTTCACGCAACGTATTTTGAGCCGATCACCGCGAGGTCAATCTGTTTTTCCACAGTATACACGTTTTAAAAAAAAAAAAAAAATTTACAAGCGGCGTCTGGTGATGCAGTCGGCCGCCTCACCCGTCAATCATGTGGCGATCCGGTTTGGTCTTCCCGTGAGGAATCAAGTGAATTCCAAAGAAAAGTAGGCGAGTGTTTCGCTGCTTGCTTCAGGTGGTTCAGAAGTCGGAAGTCATTGTAAATACCTGCGTTGGGGAACTCCCGTCCTTCGCGTGCGGCGTAGAGCACGCTGCAGTCCTCCGGCGGGATTTCACTCTTCATGGAAGTCACAGGGATGTCGTCGTCGTCGTCGTCGTCGTCGTCGTCGTCATCGCCCTCTGGATCACGGACCTGCTTGGAAGCTTGCCAGCATGCTTCCGTCACATAAAACCTCTGAAAGCTGCACTCGGCATAAAAACAAGACTCACGGACCGCCGCGGCATATTCTGTTTCCGTCGTGAAAAGCTAAGGAACAATATCATTGACAGACGGTTTATTATCGTTGAACATCTTGTTCGGCGTGCCGGACTAAAAGAACCTGTACCGGGCTTCAAGAAATGTCTTTATAACTGGATACCACGTATAAGATTAAAGGGTTCGATACTCGTCTTTGTGTTTATCCGTTCTGTACAACAACATTTCTGCTCCCACAGTAGAACATTCAACATATACATATATACACATATATATATACACACATATGTATACATACGTATGTATACATACGTACATACATATATGTATACGTGTATATACACACATATATATATATATATATACATATATATATATACATATATGTATACATATATGTATACGTGTATATATACATATATGTATATATATACATATATATATACATACACACATATATATATACATATATATATGCACACATATATATATATATACACACATATATACACATACATACATATATATATACATACATACATACATATATATATATGTATATATATATATGTCGTTAATCCCCTCGTGAGAATTTGATGGCGTCCAACAGAGCATTTAAAATGCCTCGTTTTTTTTGTTGTTTTTTTTAATAGGTTTGTGGAGTCGATGCGTTTCTAGGGAGTTGTACAGGGAAGCTGCCGAGGACAACAAGTCCTGTGCTGGAGGCCACCGAGCAGCTTTGACAGGAGCTGTTGGGAGGCAGTTCATCCTCACGGCTGTTCGCACTTTGAAATTTTTGTATGTTTAAAAAAAAAAAAAAAAATCACAGTTTTGTCAAATTGAATGCCGTTCAGGGGTTTTGTGAAAGAGTTGCATTTACTTTTCTTAGTGTGCACGTTTTCTGTCCGACCGGTTTTTGTTTTTTTTCCCACATTTCCTCCGATAAGCCACAAAAGCTACGCGAGAAGGTTCTCTCGCTCTGTTGTGGATAATTAGCAACAACGGCAGAGAAAAAAATAAATAAATAAATTTTAAAATAAACGTTTTTCCTTACATCTGCAGCTGTGGGCGGGAAAAAAAACAACAACAAAAAAAACTAAACAACAGACAAATCATCCCTCATCCTTAAAACATGCTTCTTCTAAGCCGGTTTTCAGTACGAAGCACGTTCTCCCTGCTACAGCGTGAATACTAAATACGGCACATTTTTGAGGAGCCGCTCACAGCTGGAAAAAGTCAAAATTGGGTTTTAATTTTGATTTCTCTCTCTCTCTCTCTCTTTGTGAAGTTGATAAGCGGGAACACTTCAAAGTCACGTTGGCAAGTTGTAAATGATTTTTTTTTTTTTTTAAAAAGGAGCAAACAGATTAAAGATTGTGCACTATTTTCCTCGGGGTGATCCTCCCCCCACCCACACCTCCCTCCATTCGTAGTTCTCCTCACCAAAAGCTGAGGCACATCTCTCTCCTATTTTTAACAAGTCTACTGAGCGAATACTTTCCACAAGATCCCGATCGACGGCAGTTTCGGAAAAATATAAATACATTCAAAAAAAATTTACAAAAAAAATCCAGTAACAATCTGTCAACCGGTATTAGATTCGAAGCACAATAAACAAAACAAAAAACGTTGGAAAAGATCATTTCGATTTTGTCCTAAAAAAAAAAAAATAATAATAATAATAATCCTGAAAACACAGTTTCCTGAATTAAACATGTCGGTCCGTCTTGGACATGAAGCGCTTTTGTTCGACACTTTCTAATCGTTTACCAGCTCACACACACACACACACACACACACACACACACACACACACACACACACACACACACACACACACAGTATACACCAACACTAACATCAGCCAACACCTTATGAATACAATTATGCAACATTCAATTTGTACCGACACGACAGCCATTCAGCCGCAGCTCGACATGTAATTCTCCTTCGCTGCGCTGCCAAGAAAGGAAGAAAGAAAAAAAAATTGTAAAAAACAACAAAAAAATGTCAATGGGTTTTTCCCACGCTGCTTTGTCCTGCCGGAGTCCTTATGTGAATCATATTACTTCACGCTTCAATCAAATGATTGTGGGTTTCGGTTTTGTGGAAAACTTTTGCATCTTGTATTTTTCTTTTTCTTTTTTTATAACCCAGCAGACTGAAATGAGTTAAGTTTAGGAACAAAGATGACCGCAGCACATTTTGTCATCCGGCGTGCCGTAACGTACAAGAAACGCGCCAAAATTACCGACAAACGACCTCGAAGGGTGACGAGCGGCTAGTTTGTCTAAACTCAAACAAACAAAAAACAAAAACACAATCCATGCTCTTTTCAATTTAATAAAAGTAGGATCCAAACTTCCGTCACGAGTCGCGGGTCTGTTTTAGTTCATGCGAAATTGAAGTGTGTAACGTGACCCGTTTCCGTGGCGACGCGGGCTTCATTTTATTTTTTTTTACGCATTTCAACGGCGCGAGATATCTCGTCGCTCTCGGCAAGAAACAACACGAAGGCGAGCGAACCCGTTAGCCGAGATGTCAGGCGTATTTAAAACGGTTCGTTCAGATGTTGTATTTTGTCCTCGTGCGTCATAAAAAACAAAACAATAAAAAAAAAAAAAAAAAAAAAACAACGTTCGCGACAACGTGACGGAAAAGCTCGGCGCGCAATCGCAGCGCGCTCGTTAAATAATAAATACCAGGGTTGTTCGAGAGAGAGAGAGAGAGAGAGAGAGACATGAAAAGACGGCTATGAAAACCACATTTCTCATTTTTATTTGTTTTCAATGTTTAATACCATGGAACAGGATTTTAAGAATGGAAATCTTTTTATTATTTTTTTTTCAGTCAATATTAGCCTCAGAAGGAATATATGCTTTGTATAATAATAATAATAATAATAATAATAATAATAATAATATTATAAAGTCTGCATTGGTGTTGTGAGGAAAAGGAAAAGGACAAATGTACAAGGAGGAGGCACCTATATATCCCCGGCTGGACCTGAACATTCCAACACAAGAAGTAAGAAATTACAAACCGAACAGATTTACTTCAGAGGCAATCCAGCAACAGGTAGCAAAGGTCTTTTTGATGGAAGGTCGTTCCTTTTTTTTTTGTTTTGTTTAAAAGGATTTTAAAACAACATTTACAAGACACCTAACATCCCATTCAATTCCTATTAAAAACCAACAGAGAGAGAGAGAGAGAGAGAGAGAGAAAGAGGGAGAGAGAATCTAATGTTTTGACTGCTTCATGCCCCGTGGTTGACTTTAGGTGCAGCTTCCATGTGGACTGTTGGTAAACAACTTTTCATTGTCCCGCCTCAACATCTGTTATACTCCAGCCATCAGAAAACAAAAGAAGAAGAAGAAGAAGAAGAAGAAGAAGAAGAAGAAGAAGAAGAAGAAGAAGAAGAAGAAGAAGAAAAGGGAGCCTTTGTTTACTCAACTCTGTGCATACTAACTGTGAGATTGTAAAAAGGCGCCGCCTTCGTATGATGCTGTACAGATGTGTTCACTGTAGGGCACACGACCAATGATATGGCAAAGTCAACAGAAAGACTTCTTGGTTTTTTTTCCCCAGGCCTTTTTTTTTTTTTTTAAACTCCGGAGCCGGTGGGGGGCGGTGTGGAGGAGGGCGAGGCGGGGTGGGGGAGAGGGGGAGGGGGGGGGGGGGGATACGGCTGGCATGCATCTCCCAGTCTACCAGATGAACTTCCCAAAGAAAAATCCAATGAAGATGGCTGCTATGACGACGACGAGGGAGGGCAGGGAGGTGGCGCCGGCTTCTCGGCCGAGCAGGGAAGTTGAGTTTGAAGTCATGTGGTCTGAGCGGGGCATCTTTCTCATTCTAATACCATCCTCCTGCGGAGAAGAAGGAGGGATGAAGGAAAAGTGTTCGACAGCTGAGCGGAGGGGAGTTATCAGAGCAAAACACAATACGGGACGTCGTCTCCCGTTGACCGGATCGGGACCGAGACATCCTGTCGTACTCGCTTTTTTTTTTTTTTTTTTTTTCCCCCCTCTTTCTGTACAGATTCCAACACAATTCATCCGATCAGGTCTGAAATATTGAAAAATAAGTGTCTTAACACCCCGGAAATTAAACTCTCCCTCATCTCAGCCAATCAGAGAACTTCCTCGGAGACGTTAACGCCGCGGGTGTTTCTGGCAAACACCGTTAACTTTAATTAACCGTTGTTGTTGTTGTTTTTTTTGGCATTCCAACGTTTCGCTAAACGACTTTATTTATTTTTCTAATGTCTTCCAGTAAATCTCGTGTTTGTTTTGTCACGAGAGAGATCGAGACACTTTTCCAGCTGCCTCTTCACTCAGGAGAGACACGCACGTCCTTCAAAACACGGCCCTCCGATAAAAGCGACGCTTCTTCGCCTTGACAAGAGTTGAGACCGACCGGATAGGAAGCCGCCATTAAACAACGTAAGGAGGAGAAGAAGACGACGACGACGACGTCGCTTCCAGGTAAAACTGCGAGATCGGACGACGCGGAGCGAACGGCAGAAACGTGCGAAGACGACGGCGGCCGTCAGAAAGTCGAGCGTGGAAGTAGTATTTTTTTTTTTTTTTTTTTTTTTTTTGCTTTCCCGTCCTTACTACAAACCCAGCAACACACCGAAAGAGAGTTGTGAGACATCAAAGTGGATTCGGTCCGCGTCAGGTTACAGTTACATCATCTTTGAGTTTCATTCTGCTAGACGTCACAAAGGTTCGTGAATCACGTTTGGTTTTAGTTTCATCCGGCTTCAAATGCATTAAAAAAAAAAAAAAAAATCTGAATTCAATTTGTCAACACATCTGACCTTTAATTGCCGATTCTCGTCGGTCAGCTTGCTCATCTCAGCTTGCAGCCTCTTGCACTTCTCCACCACCTTCCTCATCTCCGTCTCGTCCTGTGAGGCGCCGGCTGCTGTCGAGTCGGCCTTCGTGGAGTTCATCCCCGGGGCCGCTTTGGTCGCCTCCACGTCATTCTGCCCGACGGAGAGAGGAAGAGGGTGACCGGGGTGAAGGCCGGAGCGTGCCCTGAGCTAAGAGGGGGAGGTCGGCGTCGGGACGGCCGCCCGGGCCGAGGCGAAGAAAGGCCCCCCCCCCTTGTCCGCGGGCCCGGAGGGTCACGGTGCCGAGTCGAAAGAAAGATGTTTGACGAGGCTTTGTTTTGTGAGATAACCGGACGGCGGGAGGGGGGGGGGACAGAGGGCTGTATTATGGGGACAGACAACTACAGTATTGTGAATGAAGGTTGACAACAGATCCGGAGGCAGGATATGATGTTATTATCGCTGCCGCCATCCAAGGAAAGCATCTGCTTAGGAAGTCCATTAAGACTCCGATAAGTTTTTAGACCTAAAGATACCGAATAAGCAAACATGTGGAGGTCCCGTCATAAATCAGCCGGATCGGGACACTTTCTACGCCGATAAGAAAATTGACATGACGATAGATTATGACCCCCGTTTCTCTTGTGCTCGAGAATGTCGATGTCGCTCGTGACTTTCACGTTGACCTTCATAGAAAAGTGGCGAAATTCCACATAAATGTACATTTAAAAATGGAAATCCAATTCAATTGGCGCTTTTTTCCCCGGCATTTTCCAACGGTACCACAAAAGCTGCTGTTGCCAACTCGGTCGACTTTTGTCTGATCTGCCAGCCAAAACACATTTTTCACCATTTCCACAACCGACGATACGACAAGAGCATGACATAATGAACTATTTTAGATGAGGCTCGGAAAGGAAACGGGCTAATAATGTATCGAGTTTAGAGAGCGAGATGGAGAGAGTCACATTAGAGGAGATAAGGACCCCCCCCCCCACCACTCCCCATGTTTAAGCGTCTATGGAAAGTTATGTATTTGGGGCTATTTTCAGAGTTCGGCATTGAACACGAGACCTTGAATCGACCAAATGATGCTTCAGGTTTTGGTTTATGTGGAAATAGGCTGTTTTTAAATGCACAGCAGCCTCTTACCATTTTATCGTTTTCAGAAGGCAGCTCGAAGACGCATCTCAGCTTGGAATCCATGAGATCATCGGGTTTTGCATCTCTCCACTGGTGGAGATGAAAAATGGGCTTGTTATTCATTTATATAACTCAAACTGCTAACAGCTGAATTCTGTGAAAACACACACACACACACACACACACACACACACACACACACACACACACACACACACACACACACACACACACACACACACACTACTTTAAAATATTCATATGCAATGTGGCCTTGAATCTATGGACGTTACATGAACTAAAAACATGCACAACATTTTAAAAAAAACTGTTTCAACCTCAGTCTCATTCCCACAAACTCCTGTGTGCATCTTTTTTTCACGGATTTTAAAGTGTGTATTTTAAGAATGACACGTTTCCATAAAGTCATCTCCAAAACTATTACACATTAGAACTGCTGAACATGAAGGAAAAAAAAAAAAAAACTTAAGTGAGGAGTGTAAAACAGATTTGCAATTGCTGGGTTGTGCAATGCAATGGAGGAAATGTATTTTATGAATTAGTAACCATATCAGATTCCAGTCTACTTATCAGAATCCGTCAGACCTTTGTTCCTCTGCACTTGCTGAACTTTGAGACTCATTCAAGACAAACCACTTGGTGAACACAACCACAAAGTATGTGCATGTTGTCCTGGCTGACTGAGCCTTTGCTGCCCTCTGGTGGACAACTGGAGGACAACTGGAGGACGCAGCTCAATTTTGTTCAATGGTTTGCCGTGATGGCCTTTGTCCACGTAACTCAGCAGGATGACAACAACCCAGTCAATGACCATGTTCGGATTTTGGCAGTAAATATAAAAATTATAGATATATATATATATATATATCCACTTGAAAAGTGGATTATACATCTTGATGTTTTATCACATTAAGAATATACTG
Source organism: Brachyistius frenatus (assembly GCF_029030835.1). Lineage (NCBI taxonomy): Eukaryota > Metazoa > Chordata > Actinopteri > Embiotocidae > Brachyistius > Brachyistius frenatus. Next base: position 6,548,849 of record NW_027210611.1, read on the forward strand.
AGCTGTCGGTGCTAAACAGTGTGAACTTTGTCTACATCTAGATCGGTCGGTACATTTAAAAATATACATATTTAAACTGAGCGACTCTTTTTATATCAAAGAAATCAATACAGTATTTTTACATGGACTTCCGTGTTAACTGCTGCTGTGTCGGTTTGTACGTTTTGGCGCGAGCAAGCCGAGTAATGAAGTCTGATATCTGGTGCAGATGGACACAAATCACTGTCGTCAAGCTCCCACTTTACATATTTAAATGTCTTATGAGTCACTAAATAAAAAGCAGTGACGGTGTGTTTTTTTTTTTTTTTTTTTAGCTCAAACCTATTAAACCACATCTTGTTGAAGCAAAATGAAATAAATGGATACAAAAAAAACAAAAACAAATCACTTACCAATGAATCCATGTCAGAAACATTTGGTGGCGCGAAAATCGTCTGCACCATGAATTTATGTTTACTTTTCTCATTAGGGTCGTAGTCGAAGGGCTGCAGCATGACTGGAAAAGAACGAGGAACAATGGTAAAACATTTGCACAAAGGCATCTCTATACACAGAGAGCCGACGACCGAGACGTTCAGCATACTGAACTCCTGATGAGCAGCAGGGAAAACGTTTTAAAAACACTAAAAGTAAACTGAGGACGCTTTGAAAAAAAATAAATAAAATAAAAATAACACCACGAATAGTTTTTACTCATCAGTGAGCTTCACACAAAGTGCAGCAAACTTCATCACTGAAGTACACTGGAGCTCAAATTAGATTTGAGCTTTCTACAGCTGCTGAAGGAAGCAGATTTTTTTGTTTATTTTTAAAAACAGCCGTGATTTCATTAATGCTACCCGTGACATGAAGCATCGCGACGGACGATTGAAGGACCTGTTGACTGTTTGGTCTGATTAACCAGCAGCAGAAGAAGAAGGCAGTAGCCAGATTGAAGCTAAATTTAAACCACATTTACATCAGATTCTCACCACTAATCAGAGAACGCAGTCCGGAGATGATTACAGACAAGATGTTTACACGGGCTGCTCTGAGGGCTGTTCCATCAATCATTCTTGTTTCGCGCTTCAGTTGGCGTGCAGAGGCGCTATCTAACCACAAATGTAATCTTTCGGTCACATCACCAGTGTGGTTGACCTTTGTGGCAAATCTCTGTATGACTGTTTTAGCAGATGCACCAACGGCTGGCTGTAGGACACCGGTGCTATGACTACACCTTATTACTTATGATAATCGCCCAACGCACGCGTTATGAATATTCTGAACCAACGGGAGAATCACAACAACCTAGAAATATTGTGTCCACTGCAAATTTCTAGTTACTTTTAAAAGGAAAGTTAATATTTACAGACATTTCCGTCACATTAAATCTTTAAACGCATCTTTTTCTACACAATCCAACGCCATCTCGCCGCAAAATCAATTACGCCGCACGTTACTTTGGCCTTATATTACGGATATTAACGTTTGTTATTACTGAAATGTTGAATGCCAGTAACCACTTGCAAGTATTTAACCAACCGACTAATGAAATGAGGATAGCGGGACATTTTTAGAAAAGAAAAGAAAACTGTAGAGGTAACTGAATTTGTTCATTTAAAATGTTAACCGAGAGTACATCCTGGTTACAGCACCACTTCACAACGGTAACACGGGGACGTTTCTGTCCTGTGGACACTTCACTACACAGGCCACAAGTCAAATGCGCACTCTGCCGACTCGTGTGAATTAAAAAAAAATAATAATAATAATTTTGATGAAAAACAAAGACGGCTGATGAATGGAGACTCACCAGAGATGGTGACGGTTGCGCCGGCATCGATGACGCCGCTGTTCGGCCGTACGCAGTACCGGCGCGGCGCCGTCGTCTTCACTTTGAAACACACTCTTTTGTCAGAAGGGTTCTTCAGTTTGAGGTTGGTGGTGACTACATCTGTGAAAGGACCTGGTGGACGCAGAACAACAAACACAAGAGCGTCATTGGTTTTGCGCCGCGATGAAAACGTTCGGCTGCTGCGCGAAAGCGCGAAGGAGACGCGCTTCTCCGGGCGAGTTGTCCGACTTCACGATACCAGAGTCGGTATGTTGCGTGTTTTCGTAATGCGATTGCAGAAGTTCCAATCTTTCAAATGGCGTATCCTCCCTGGCTGCCAATGCTCAAAAACAACTTTAAAAAGAGTAATTGACGGGCAACTCAATTAGACTACATGATTCAGAAGATTTTTGATTTGAGATGGATATAAAAAGAAAAGAAAGAAAAGTCCGGCGGTGTGAGACTGTTTTATTAACAGTTGCAGATATACATATCGATCCGGAGTTGCGACATATTCAAATAAGGGCATCAAATATGCTCTCAAGTATACGATTGGCTTGGTGTGTTTTTTTTTTTTAGTGATGTCGAACCTACTTGTAAAGACAAGAGGACATTTTGTGTGTAGCTTTAGAATAACCTCCCTTAAACTATTAATATTAAAATATTGTTTTCCAATATCGAACCGACATATTAAAAGCATTTTCACAACTCCATAACCCCGATGGTGGGATATCACCACCTATAAATGCAAAGCTAAGCATAAGACATTCACAAAGAGCAGCGTCTACAAGACCATCCATGCGGACTACGGGCCGGGCAACACCAGCTGAAAGAATACGGTTTATTTATTTCCGAGACGGCTAATTTCATACAGATGTCCCATGTTGACATTGGAAATTAAGGTCCTGGCCTAATCAAATCATATATCAGGAGATAAATAGTTAGCTTCGCCATCTTGTGACAGAGGAGGTTTCAAATTAGGTCCTTAACCGCGGTCAGCAGCATCCAGCTTTGATCAGCCATGGCATGTCGAAAACACAAGTGGATGCCAAGTCAATGGTACCCCAAACTCGATCACAGCAATTAGCCTGTGGGACAAAAACATGTCCCATGATGTGAGACTAGTTGACATCCTTCACATGGGGAGGGGAGAGTGGAGAGGTGTCCACTGATTTTACCTGCTACACTATTTGCAGGTTGTCCAAGTGTTTTAATGGAACATGTCTCTGGTTACCACTGGGGACAGCAGTCAACCGTTTCATAACAACCTCCCGATGATAAACCTGATCATTTTGGATCTTGAGCTCCAAGCGAGAGCACAAATGCAATTTACGTTGTTTTTTTTTATTTTATTTTATTTTTTATTGGAACTGACTGTGGGGCTCGACGGTCTGAATTTGGAGAGAAAGCACTGGTTCAGCTTTGCTTTTATTAAACATATCCCACGGTGGATTTGTGTGCAAAATGATCAACTATTTTACTCCGTAACTGTCAGGTTTCTAATGTTTAAATGTATTTCTTCAAATTTCTCATTAAAACCAATAGAATACAACTAAATAAACGTATAATTTATCTCTAATGTCCTGACCTAAACTAGTTACTAAAGCAAATACATACGGTTTCCCTCAGCTCGTCACAGTATTATCAAATTTCCTATATATATATATATATATATTTGTATGCATAAAATATATATCGGACACTACCAAGAAATATAAACATTCAAATAGTCTTTCTACTTTCCATGGTTTTCACTGCTTGGTTGGACTTCTGCAGTTCACCAAGCCCACATTCAGCCTTCCTTCACATCCAGTGCTCGGAGAGATAAGAAGCGGTGCATGACCAGATTGGAGAGGCTCCACCCAGCTTAAACTACCATGTAAAGTTATGGTGATGACCGAGGTATGGCTTTCAACACGGGTGTGTCACAAAGGCATTCAGGCAAACCTGAAAAACCTCATCTGTGCGACGGTGTGACGCCTGATGTTTCTATACGCAGATTCTGCTTCCAATATCTTAACTTTTCATTCATCGCTGCGCTTTAGAAAGTGTAAAAAGAACGGCGTCACAATACAAGGTCATCGTAACAGGGAAACGCCGTCTTTGTCAACTTGCAGTTGTATGATAACCATAAATATTGATTATCAAGGTACATTGTTAAATCTTGTTATATTTTCCGCCCCGTTTATCGTCGCCATTTGTGCCTCTTTAATGCTCGGTAAATCAACATTCAGAAGGTCGACTCGCAAGTAGCGGCGTGGATGCAAACCAACGGCTTTCAATTACGAAATAGCATTATGACATTTGAGGAATTAAGGAAAGTAAACATGATTTGGCAATGTTCGAAAGTACAGTGTGACATGAATATTTACAGCAGCGTCGGTCACTCCGACTGACTTTCAGCCTGCTTGAACTTTCTAAGTGGGTCAAACTGGAAATGGATGCTGGTAAAAAAAAAATGACTCTATATTTATTAATCCCTCCGCTTTAACAGTGACTAAATAAGGAGACGGACTTAAGGCGACCGAGTAACTGCTTTCACAAAAAGTACACTGGGTCTACGTTACACATCGTGAGCATTTACTAAAAAACCAAGCTGAAACGGATAAAACATCGGAGAACGGTGGCGCGCGTCAGATGGAGACGCCCACGTAGCCCGCATCCAACGCCGAGCTACCGCGATGCCACCTTTGCTCGAGCAGCGCGAGCGCCATCTCTCTCATCTCGTTGCATGTATGCCGAGTTAGGGTCCCCCAGGCCGGTCCTGTTCTAAAAATACCGGCCAAGGAAAGGAAAGGAGGGCTGCCCCCCCCCACCCCTTCCTCCAGCTCGCCGGAGGACTCCCAGCAGAGGCTCTAAAACAAGACCGGCTCTCAGATATACGCAGACCGATTTAGCTCCAGTCTCTGTGACAGCAAAGGAGCTGTGGTCATCATCCTTCCCAGTGGCAGAAGAACGAGAACATTTGCATTTTTATTTGATTTTTTTTTTTTCCCTCCTCCTATTTGCATAATAAAATGTATTCAGACTCGAGTCGCCCCACACGAGGGGTTCAAAACTCAAAGGGCTATTTTTGAGCGATACCGGAGCAGATGCAGCTCTCGCGTAGTTTGAATCAACTTGCAAATGACCTTTCTATTAAGAATAAATACCGATATATTTGCAAATATTTTACATAATAATTGGGATATTCTTCAACACGTCTTAAACGATGCTTTGGCCTCTGCGATTACCGATCGATTCTGGTCAATCACAACAATACAATTTGGCCCGGCATCTAATCCAGTAAACAAAGGGCAAATGTTTAATCTCACGAGGGGGGGAAAATGTAAACCCTGTGACTGATCAGCAATTAGTACAAGTCCAATTAGACCAGAATTTCTTAATCGGGGAAAATTGCGGAAATCCGCGATCAGATTACGACCGACCACGCGTCCAAAATGACCCGACCGGCGCGGACCGGGACTGACTTCTACCGTCGGCTTTTTAACCAAGACTTAAACGATTAAAGTTCCAGTAACCTGTTGCGCAAACAAATCACAACCTTTAAAACCAGATAACTACGGCCGGCTTAAAAAAAAAAAAACCCTCACGGTCTTCAGGTGTGGAGGTCTGAACGTCTTAGTAAACAACGCCCAACCCGAAGCTGGTATTTGAACCGCTGACCTTCCTGACAGATCTCATCAAGTCAAACCGGTGTCGACTCGCGCCTCGTCCCAGCAAAACAATTTGGCCTTTCGGTCTCGGCGAGACGACGGCCTGACAAGATTCTGGTTTCTAGGACGCTTGGTACATTCAGCAAAACAAAAACAAACAAACAAACAAACAAACAACAGTGTCTCAAGTCGTGACAATGCCTGCTGCAGAGACATTTAGTAACTGGGACGAATAGAAGAAATGCAGGGAAGAATATTCAGGGTCAAAATTAATAATAGTGAAGATTTATAGTTGTGTTTACGGTCTTTATGTATTTGTTTATGTTTTATGTATTTATTGTTTACTGTCACTTTGTTTACTTGTAAAATGATCACAAGAGCAACAAGTTGGGAGTAAACGAAACACCACAAACCTTGCACCGTGTCTAAAGGGCTTCTTAAGTCTGACATGTGAAACCACAGTTTGTTGTTGTTGTTGTTGTTGTTGTTGTTGTAGTAGCTACATACCAACTTTTGCATTAGCAGGCTAACCTTAGCCATCGTTAGCCAACGATCAACTGACAGATAAACAGTCGGGTGTTTTATCACGTTTAAATCAGCGGCGGAGCCTCCGACCCGCGAGCTCACTTTTGGTTTTTTCCCCTTACGAAAACGTCCAAACTTAAAAAATACAATAAAATAAAAAGTTTAATTCCCTTTCGTGAATCAGCTCCGACTTGCGGAGCGGCGAGAAACAAACAAGTTTGCTGCTGCTAACGCTACTAGCAGCAATAGCAGCTAAATGCTACCGCTTAATAAAACACGCCGCGTGATAAAACTCCGGACTTGTTGTTGTTTGTTTGTTTGTTTGTTTGCTTTGTGCTCCGTTTTGCAGCCGTTGCTAGCGGCCACGTTGTTTCGCCACTTCGCCGGGTGTTTGTCGGTGAGCAGGGGCCCCGGGGTAAGGTGCCACCGCCACGCCGGCTTTCCCACGTCACTGCAGCGCGGTGCTCCAGCGGCCCTCTCCCGTCCTCCCCTCTCCTCTCTCCCGTCCTCCCCTCTCCCGTCTCCCCCCTCCACCCCTCCAGCTCACTTAAAATGGCGGTGAACGCTATCGAGCTTCTTTTTTTTTTTTTTTTTTTTTTTTTTTTTACTAGCAACGAAATTCGCTGAAATATCATCTCAGTCCAGGTGATGTTCCTCCACCACCACCACCACCACCTCCACCCACCTCTCGACTACTTCGCAGGACATTTTTTTTTTTTAAATATATATATATATATTATCCATTCACCTACCTTTAAATTTGAGGTCGACGGGAGGGTCAAGAATAAGGATCTGATCCAACTTGGACATGTTTTTAGCTCGGAGAGGGAAGGGATGCGCTTGATTTTCGGTGTCGGTAAATCGGAGGGGGAGGGGGGGGAAGAGAGAGCAACGTGACAAGTGGAAATCCTGAGACCCACCGCCACGAACTGAGTCAAACGCTGACTGAGCTCCGCGAGCGAGCATGTGGGTACAAATACCGGAACGCGCGAGTGCACAACCCTGTTGCGCGCCCTCGTGGCTCTGCGACTGATGTGATTACGGTGGAGTAAACCAGTTTACTTTGCTGGTAATACTCGGCAGGCAAACAAATTTTTTTTTTATTTTTTTTTTTTAAATCAAATGACCCGTTCTTGGTTTAATTTAAATTATTTTTTTTTTTTTAATTTTATTTTTTTATTGTGTGTGGTTTAAATCGCTTCGACGCAAGTATGAGCTTGGACTTTTCTACTTTCACAATCACAACTGTAGCTGAATTCATGCGTTTTATGCGGGACATGGTTTGTTCTTTCAGAAAAGCTTTTTTTTTTTTTTTTTTTTTTTTAAACACCTATTTTAATAATCAAATAAATCAATAAAATTATCATCCATTTGTGATAAGAGTTTCAAAACTCGAATATTTGGTCCAATTATTATTTTTTTTTGTATTCAAAACGTGAGTAAATATTTTTCTTCAGTCAATAATTGTGACAAATATATATATATACAGAGCATGATATAGTTAAAAACAAAAAAACGAATTAAATATTAGTGTGTTCTGGTGGGTGAACTCAGCAGTGACACTTTCTGAATGACTTAAAAAAAAATATCAGCTAACATATATGTCAGTGCTGATAAATATACTGTCAGCTATGATAATGACAATTTATTGATCAGGCTCCAAGACATAGTTGAGATGAACTAGAATAAACTACAAAGTGCCAAATTCATCTATTTTATTGTGATTCTACCCATTCTCTGTCACTAACCTCATATTTTATTGAGTAGTTTTTCTTTTCTATTCTTTTTTTTCCCCCCCAATTATAATTACATGAAGTTACCCTTTTGTAACAGCAAGAGATTGATCAATCAATTTCAAACTATGCATTATCGTCACATCATTTTTAGGTTGTTCAAAGGCACACGTCGTGGTGAGCTTATTCATAAAATGCTGGTTGCGATAGAGCGAGACTTTGTGAAGTTTAAGTGATTTTTACCTATTAAGAGATGTCAACGTGCACACAGTTTTCAGCTTACTCCTGCAAAACCAGGTGAAACTGTAACATAACTTTCAGATTTGTCTAAATTCCAGTCATGAGCTATCAGCCACGCGTGCACGCAGAAAAGACTTAGAATACAGTTCCTGTGAAAGAGCACTACAGGTTGTTTCTAATACAGCTTTTAAGAAAAACTCTATAAAGAAAACCAAAAATCCCCGACCTGTCCTCCCGAGAAACCAACTCAACATATTTTCTCTGATAATGTGGGACAGACGAGGGTGGAAGTTCTCCGAGACATAATTTGAGACGAATCCTGATGTTTCGTACGGTGTGCACGCTCGGTTTTGAGCGATGTCTTGAAAAGACCATTGAAAAATGCGGTCACTGTTAAATCCATCTTCGTGGCACGAAGTGAGGACCTTCCCTCCGTAAGCTGCTGATGGGTGTAATCTAGTGGACTGAATAGGACCCTGTTGAAACGCTCCACGCTGCATGTAATTTGTGCCGTTTACAGATTTTCACAAAGTATGTGCACGTTATGTGCAAAAATAACACGCTGAGGGAGAGTAAAAGAGTTTGGTTTTTTTTAAGAGTTTCTTACATAAGAAAGAGAGCAAACATGTACATTTAGGTTGCTTTGAGTGAAGTAAACAAAGTAAGGCCTATTTTTTTTTCCCACAATGCACCTTGTAATGACTGCAATAATGCTTCAGAAACAGAGTAGCGTGCAACCAAAACATGTGATGGTGGCTCAGAGAAGATGCGTCTCAAGTTTCCCACGACATCAGGAGGTTGATACTAGTAACAACCTTCTTTGAGAAAACAAAAGTTAGACACGGTGGGTTGTTTTTTTGTTTTTTTTACAAGCATTTTAAAACGTATTTTATCCTTAGAGTGGGTTTAATTAGCACAAAACAAACGAGATAATTCGAATAATTACTACTTCATAGCATTGATTAATATACAGAAGTTAATGTGCTTTACAGAGAATACAGGGAGGCATGACGGAGGCATACATGATGAGGATGGCTGAAAAGGACTGGTAGTTTTAAACTGGATTGTTATGTGTACAGTTGGTCTGCACTGATTAAGACGAGTAATTCATGCATCGTTCTAGCAGTATTCACTTTTTAGCCATGTCACACATTTGTTTAGAAAACTTTTTTTTTTTTTTTTTTTTTAATAGGCACGTGTGGCGACGAACACAACGCTTGTTAGGAATCTCACCTGATGTGGGAGGGAACTTCATACCAAAGTCCATTGAAAAATCTGCATTTTTTTTGTTTTCTTAATTTGGGTACACTCTTAAGTAAATTACTGTGTGACAGTTTAGTGGGAGATTGAAGCCACATGTCGGACATTTGCTGGAAATATAACATCCTGAGTGTATATGCGCAACACGTATCTACTCATTGAGAACTGAGAGTTAAAAAAAAAAAAAAAAAGGTCTTCTTTCTGAAGGAATGCACTATGTTTTCCAATAACCGAGGCCACACCAATTGGCAGACATTTGAATGGAGTCTGGTGTGATTTTTCCATCTGAACATCTGCACATATCAGCATACATATTGCATTACATACTACAAAAGGAATGCTATTATCCTGTCATACATGTTGGTAAGACCGCTACATTTTGAAATTATTTGTTAACTTGTACTAAATACAAGTACAAATGTAAACAAGTTTTAGAAAATATGAAAATTCAGAACCAAAAATATTCATTTCATAGAAAACTATGAAGTCTATTAAATTAATTTGCGTGGTCATTTTAATCTTTTATCAAATATTGACATTATGGAGAACACTAATAGTCTTTTTTTATTTTTAAAGTAACTCCATACTAATATTGTGTTAAATTAATGTAAAAGTGCTGTTATAAATTTCTCAAGTGGTCAAATCCAAAAGCACTACCGGCAAGGAAACAGCAGCCAGCGCGATACATAACTCAGATTGCACGTGGGCTGACAACTATCTACCCTTTATACCACTTTTATGCAAACCAAAGTTTCTTTTAGAGTTGGGTTAGTATGTACAACATAACTTTTTTTGTTTTTGGAAACGTAACAGCTGTAGACATGTTTAGAGTAAAATACATGCAGTTGTCTTCTCTTTACAATATAAAATGTAACCCTGTTCAGGTAACAATACATGGAAAGCTCATGTACGGCAGTCGAAATACAGTCATTCCCTGTAGTGAAATCTCAAACAACACATTTCAGCATGTAGAAAACATCTTCAACAAATCACTATGTAAACAATTCTAGTATCTGTCACAGTGTTTCAGCAGGGGGGGCGGGGGACGGGACGTCATACTGTAATTGCGATTTAGGCCGTTCAAGCTGTTCAGCATTACAGTTAAACCCATATATAGCAGAATGTGCGTGAAAACGCGTGACGGAGAGGAATGTAAAGCCGCTGCGTTTGAGCTACAAGGGAAATGCTCGTCCGAGGTTCGATCTCAACAACCTCTCATTCAAATATTCTCATAAAATTCTAGGGTGATACATACATGTACACGAAAGCTCCACGAGTAGTGGAGAGCGGAGACTTGGTAAAAAAAAAAAAAAAAAAAAAATTCAAATAAAAAAAGAAAAGGAATAATAAAACCTTTCATTCAATGCGTGTCATTTAACTGCCACAGTTAACTTTTGAAATGAAAACAACCAGAACCTGGTTTTATAAAGCACATCGGCTTGGATCACTTGCTTAATTTAGACTATGTAAAATGGGATAAAACGGGCTGTGACCTACACCACAGACAGAAATCCTAATGTAATTCAGTCAAATCGCCACCTGAGGGGGACAAACCGAAGGCTCTCTGCTTCCTGGCTTCAACAGAACTGCTACACTTACATGAAATACTTGAAAATTGGTGCATCGGCTTATTTTTCTTTTTTTTTTTGTTTTGTTTGTTTCATGTTGCAATTGACCACACGCTCAAGCTGACCTTAGTCCGTCCACTGTGTTGTCTTTCCCGGGAGGTAAGACACTGTGTGCATTGTGGACTATGTGCTGTGCTGGCAGGGCTCCTCGGTGCTGAGGTGGAGTAATCTCGGTACTAGCAGCACCTCCTGGTGGACGGAGCGGGCTGCCGGGTGAGTTTGAAGGACTCGTTGCTCTCCACCTCGGGATTCTCCAGGGGAGGAATCTGTTTACCTTGGAAATACAGAAACAACAGCGAGTTGTGATGGCAGATTTACAAAGTGTTTCACCGCGATGACTCTGGCCATGCTTCGTTATTACCGCCGTGAACAGAGAGCAACGTATTTGCCGGACAAAACAAAGCGTGTACTGACACATGTGAAACAGATGCAACACAAAGGCATGAAAACCTACTGATTTTCTGAAAAAGCTCCTCGACATTGACAGCATTTCTGGCACTAGTCTCGATGAAAATAGCTGCGATCGATTCAGCAAACTCCTTCGCTTCCTTCATAGGAACTTCCCTGTGAATGAGAACATCGGTGAAGTGAGTGTGGGGGAGGATGAGAAGGCAAATCAAAGTTTTCGTCAAGGAATTTTAGGTCAAATGCACTTCTAACTGGATTGATCTGGACGGCTCTTGAAGATGATACAAGGAACAAGATAAATCAGCGTGACTTGGGCGCGGGGCGTTTTTCAACTCGTACAGATTCTTGAAACGGTGGACAAAGACAGACACATTCCTTAAACCTGTAAGAGTTTAGTGTACAGACAGCCTTGAAGAATGGGAAACAGTAAAACCTGAGTTACGACTGGGTCTGCGGTGAATTATAAAGCACAGCCTATCTTCCTGAACATGAAAGAAGCTGGTGATTTATGGTTCACATGCACTTTTATGAAAAAGCGGGACCGACTTATCATTATTAAAAAAAAAAAATTAAAAAAAAACCCTCTTGTGTTTATGCCACAGACCACTTATAGTATCACTTAAATATCCTGGGGAAGAAGCTTTTACGACAAAGACAATAACAAAAAATGAGCCCACCTGATGTCTCCTAAATCGTTCTTATTCCCTGCTATAGCTACAACGATGTCCTCCGGACCGTGCTCCTTCAGCTCTTTCACCCACTTCTTCAGTGTCTGGAAAGAGTCCTGGACAACAACAACAACAACAACAACACATCCATGGTCAACTCTGGGATAGGTTCTTTTCACGAGGATATGCCCAACATATTTTGCAACCCGTGTCACATATTCATTGCGCTGGTGTTTTTCAGACAAGTTTCCATGAACAGACCAGGAAAGAATGACATTCGCAGGTCATGAAGCAGAGTGATGGAAAAGGAACCTCAGCAGGGATCGCTCGAGCCCCTCGTCACAAGTTAGGTGAGGCAGTAAGAGGTTTTTTTATTTATTTTTAAAGTACATTTGTCATCTGGTCTGGTGATTTGAAACGATGACGAATGTCCTGTTATCTTACCAGTTTAGTTATGTCATAGACAATGACAGCAGCAGCCGATCCTCTGTAGTACATGGGAGCTAATGAGTGAAACTAAAACAAAAACAAAACAAACAAAAAAAAGACAAACATATTTAGAGTAGTTAGTTATCAGTCAATATATCAAATCAGAGCTTTCTGTTTGGATGGCACAGTTATACGTAAATATCAGCCAAGGTAGTTCATAAAGGTGACTTTATTACTAAAGATGACACTTTAGTTTAAATCTGGGTCATAACATTACAAATGTTGTGTTGACCCATAAAAGACACGCACAGTATCGCGCAGTATGAATAGACCACTGTATGCCTATACATTCTTAAAGGATGAGTCACCGACGGAAAAAGTTACTTCCTCAGAAGTCTCAGCCCTTTTTAACTCCTCGTGAAGGCGAGTTAAGAGGAACCTTTTACAGTTACGACATCAAATGAACAAATTTGGTATCTTGCGGTGAAAAATGCTGAACGCATTTGTTTCCAGTGGACTGAACATTTCTCAGCACCGTCAACGAGCATCTTACTGCAGATAATCGATCAGTGAACGTGTCCGTCTGGGAACAGCAAATTAATTCCAGCGCGGAGACGACAAACCAGGTTTGAAAGCGTTCATAAACAACACCTACATTTCAGTTTGTGTAACAAAGAGCACTGACGACAACTGCAAAACATCAGACTCAGTATATATCTGGATGTGGACTAATGCGGTGGCTCGGTATAAAAACTCTTTGTGCTTTGTGTTTATCTATTCGTTATCTATACCAGCTTTATCCTAACAGAGGGTCACAGGCGGTTGGAGCCTTTCCAGGCGGGGCAAAAGATGGAGTTCACCCTGGACGGCTCTCCAGGCCGTCACAGAAAGACGTCACAGAAAGACGGGACGACCGTTCAGGCTCGCATTCACTCCTACGCAGGATCCACCAATCAAACTGAAGTGCGCGTCTTTCGTCTGTTGGAGGAAGCCGGAGAACCAACCAACTCCACACAGAGGCCCCAGCGGGTTCAAACCCAGACAGGTTTATCTGATATCATCATCTCGAATATTGACGTCGGCGTCGGCATCTGTAGATATTCAAAAGCTGCGCTGTTTACGTCACCTTGTCCAATTCTACCGTCGGTACGCGTCAGCGCCTTGCTGTGGTCGGCAGAAGTGCGTGTCGTACCATACTTGTGCTCGTGGTAAATAAACCGTGCATGAAAACCTTTTGGTTTACAGTGGCACGAATGTTCAGAAAACTCCACATCTTTGATTTGTACGCTGCCACTGATAATAATAATAATAATAACAACAACGACAACAACGTCTTCACCAATCAACCTCAATGACGAGAAAACCTGTGTTGTTTACAGATGTTTGCCTCGACGACCACGCGGACTGTAACAAGAGAACCCCGGCAGCAGAGGTCTCGCGATGTAGTTGTCACGCACAAGAAGGAAATACTTGCCCTAGTTTTTTTTTTCCATGCAGTAAGCAAGTCTGGCAAAGCCACCATCCCTCCCCCTCCCCCTCCCTCTCTCCCTCCTCCCATCAAATGAATCACTTAAGATGTCTGACCTCTGAACCATGTACTAATCATCCCGTTTCACACCTAATAATAACTCCATGTCATGAGTACCGCTGACAGTGAGGTGATTGTGTCACTCCGTAGCTCCCTGATGCAAAGTGTAACGTGGTTCACGGAGTCACGTGTGCAAACTGCAAACTTATGAGAAGTTTATGAGGTGTTTCTGTGCTGGACGTGCTCACCCGTTCCTGTCCGGCCGTATCCCAGATCAGAAATTTGTGCAGTTCATTTCCAGACGGTACCGTCTTGGTGAGGAATGACGCTCTGTGGAGGATTCAGTGCATTTTACAACAGCGCTCATTCTTTTAAAAGCACAGCAAAAAACAAAACAAAACAAAACAAAAATATATATATATCTGTTCAAGTCAGCAGGAAATAAGCAACACTGAGATAAGATGTTTGATGAAGAGTCCTTGTTGCTGTGGAGACGGTTGGCGTGAAACACTGACTTCATTAAACGATGACTTCATGTCCATCTCAGTTTCCCCTCATAAACTATAGTCCTTTCCTTACTGCATTTAAGTTTGACGTTTGTCTATTAATTTGCATTTGATACACGTTTATTATCGACATTATTCTGCTAGTTCTGCTGGTGGAGTCTATTTTGTGTTTATGCACTAGGTTTTATAAAAAAAAAAATATGTCAAGACTATAAAAAAAATTATAACTCCGAGGTTTAAGCTTTAAATCTGGGAGTAATAGTGACCTGAATTATTCCTTTAAAATATGTATAAATTTTAGTTTGGGGCTAAATGAGTCACAGGAACGGAGGCAGATTATGTATAGTTATAGATGGTTGTTTTTTTGTGGCACTTAATTTATATAATTAGTATTAGTGGTATCAGTATGTCTACCAACGTATCCATTAGTGTAACCTGACATTACTTAAAAACTATTCACTTAACTCGACCTTACACGTCGTTGAATTCAGACAGATCGTGACTCCCGGTTTGATCGAATCACCGAGTCGCTGAGTGAACTTCAGTGTCCAGTTTGACGCTTCAAGAAACAAAGGCAGCAAACCACCCCGCCTCCGTAGGCACGCTGGATTGATTTGTTTCCTGCTGTCTTTTTGCGAATTCAAAACTCACCCAATGGTCGGACTGATGTTGTGATCAAAATGATCCTGAACGAATCGGCAAACGATGCTGGATTTCCCAACTCCAGTGTCCTGCGAACAGAGGGGGGGTCAACACGTCAGTCACAGCACAGGCACTCAGTCCAGGTGGTCACTGCTGAACAGAATTGATTGTGCAGCTCTCCGGTCACACGCTCATCCCATCAGAAAGCTTTCTGTTAGTCCATCAATTGTCCCCAAAAAAAAAAATGTACAAAATGTTTTGTTTGTGCAGGACAACATGCCGCATCTGTCAACCCCCCCAAAAACAAGTCGATTAACATGGAAATAAAGGCCTTTAGCTGCATGTTATTAATGCTCCTTTCTCCCTTTTTTTTTTTTCTTTCTGCTGAACCGGGCACAACGGCAGCTCTTAAATGAGCTAAAGTAGGGATAAAAAAAAAATAATAATAAAAAAATCTGCTGTCACAGCAAGCTGAGGTGTGTGTGGTTGCAGGGTTGAGTCAAAAGGACGTCTCGGTGAGCGTGTCAGTCGGCCCGAGGCGGCGTGCACGGGCCCGGTAAACGTGACGGAGCTCGTGCAAGTTTCCAGTAACCCCCTTTACTTCATTGACAAAGTGCCAGTTCGCGGTCCAAAACCCGTCTTCCCGTCTTCCCGTCCCTGTCACGGTTTCTAAAAAGAGACGAACTGGTGGGGTTTCTGCAAACGCAGCAGGAAATATAACGGGCGGCTCGTAGCGGATGGTGACGTAATGGGTGATAAACTATCAGAGCCGTTAAAATTTAAAAAAAACAAAAAAAAACAAAAAACACCACAAAGTAAATTACAGTGAAACAGTTCAAAAAGGAAAACGTAGATGTAAAAGAAAACACGTCTAAGAAAAATAAATAAAGATTGCTGCGCCCGCTGGGTCGACGAGGTTGTTGTTGTTTTTTTTAACAACTTTTCTGACGTAAGTAAGTAAAGTAAAAGCTTCTTAAAAAAAAAAAAAACCTTTCCAAAGCGGGCATAACATTATAAGACTTTAAAAAAAAAAAGTATTTAACATTAAGCTGGTCATGTTATCGGTTAGTTACGTAGCTGTCGGTTATTTAGTTAAACTCGCAGCAGACTTAACGGAATTTTCCCCCAAAACGGCTCAACAACAACAACAACAACAACATCTGCTACTTACCCCTAACAGGCAAACTTTGAGCTCCCTTATAGCCATGGTGAGTTGTGAACGTTTTTAAATCATCCTTTGTCAGAGTTCACTCAGTGTCTTTGTCTCGTCATGCTTGAAATTGCTTGTTTTTTTTTTTTTTTTTTTTTTCTTCTTCTTCTTCTCGCCCTCTTTTCGTGGATACAAAGAGAAACCCAGCCCCTGAGATCCGAGACAGACAGACAGACTGACCATCTACCCAAAACGAGTGGCAAGCTGTGTAGCTAAAACAAAAAAAAAAAACAAAAAACAAAACAAAAAAAACCCCCCCAAAAAAAGCCACTTCCGGTGACTTTTCAAAATAAAAGTCGCATAAAAAGCCAGGTATCCAGCTGAATCGGTGTAATTCGGGTTTAAGTGTCCAGAAATGGCTGTTAGAATAATCTGGGTTTAGGGAGCTTGAACTAAATATGTTGGGACAAAATACTTTAATATTACTAGTGAAATTCAGTGGAGTACAGACTGTAACATACACAAGTGATGTGTTGAATATTTACAACCAAAACAAGTCATCATGCAGTGAATTAAAAAATACGCTTTAATTTTGAAACGGAACTTGCTTACATCCGGTCTTTTCTCGCTGTATTTGTTCTATTTGATGGGCTCCTTTCTAAATCGGAAACCAGTTTAATTATGACCCAAAAAAAAAAAAAGAAGAAAAAAAAAAACAAGTTGGGTGGTTCCACTATCTATTGAAGACCGACGCTTTAGTTTGGAGTCAAAACATCCCATCTTCCACTTACCTCAAAATGGATGCACAGGTTTTGTTTAGGCTGGAAAGGGGAAAGGCAGCAGTTTTCAGGTAATGTGTAATGGAAAATGAGAGGCACTGAATATGGAAAACACTTCCAGTCAAACATAGTTAAGTCGTAAGGTAAATCTCAGGCTGTGCAGGAAGGGAAGAAGAAAGAGGGTCAAACTAATTGTTCAGATTGACACTTTATTCTTCACAGCATTATTCTGTCTGCAACAATCAGCTACAAAAGCTCGGAACAATATGAAAATAACCTCATGATAAGCTTTTGAGCCCCAATCTGGCATTTATCCGTTTGAGTCACAGGATTAATGTCAAATCATGAGTCCAGATGAGATTGCTTCGATTTGCCCGTGACCAAAAGCAGGGGGCAGTCACACTTAGCATAATCCATACAGGTCATTAATAATACAAAATTTAAAAAAAAAAAAAAGAAGAAAAGAACGTATGACAAAACACAAGAGCTGAAAATACAGCTTGTTTGCAATTTTACAAGTTTACAGAAACTGTAAGTAAGTCGGGCCTTTGCTTTAAACACCACTGAACGATGACAGTGCTCTGCAATAGTCATGGATCAGTTGTGAAATGAAATGATTGACTGACACCGAGTTTTTTTGTTTGTTTTGTTTTTGTTTTTTTGTTAGCTGATGCCACGAATAACTTTACACGTCATGAGTTCAAAAATAACATGAACAAATACACAACAAAACGAGCCTCCTGCGAGTCTCTGGAGACGCAAATCATCACCGCAGATCTTTCACGTCGTCGTACAACGGGACAAATGTAACTTTGCAGGTTTCCTTGTTTGAGGCAGCGATAACGGACGATGATTGCACGACAGAGCAAAGTGTTGCTTCCAGCAGCGGTGACTCTGCTGTTTTTTTTTTTATTTGCTGTTTCATGTTTGTTTTTGTTTTTTTTCATCCACTGGTCAGTTGGGAGGTGCAACGCCAACCGCGTTCGTCTGCTGTTCAAAAGAAAAGAAAAGCATCTACAATATATTTATACATTTTTTTTTCATATATTACTGAAAAGATCTAACTTAAAATTAACGCATTTCTGGAATCGTCATCCGTATTCTTCAGAATACTGCTTAAATATATAATATACAGATAGACCAATCATAAATTCTTCATTATTCAAAGAGCTTTTGTGTTAGTGGTTCTGTGGGGAAACGCGTCCAGTCTGGCGTCTTCAGTTATGGCACAGTGGTCTCCATCCAAACATGTCAAATTTGCATCTGGGCGAGGGACGAAACCGACGACGGGGACTGAGATCATATCTGGTCTGGCGATCGCTTCTCGACTCGCTTACCAGTGAAAAATAAACTTTCTGTAATCTACTCTCTCTCTTTCAAACCCCTCCAACTCGCTTCAGGAGTCACTTCATACACCCCCGCCCCCCTCCCTCCCTCCCTCCCTCCCGCGCCACCCCCACCTCATCCTCCTTCATACAGGCTTGGCACTGCAGATTTGAAAACATGGTCCCACCTCGTCCCTCAGTGGTCGCCAGTCGTCCGCTACAGCAGCTACTCTGTTTCCAGGTTGTTGTTTTTTGTTGTTGTTGTTGTGTGTGTGTTTGCACGGGGGAACGAGAAACAAGGTCAGGACGCCACAGACGCTAGAACAGATGTATCCTTGGCCTGCCACGACGAACTAATGAAATCTCCAGTGGATGACGAGTGACACTACGGGGACAACTGACCAGCGGTAGAGACGTACGTCGGCGCAGCTGCCGCCGAACGCGGCGCTGACATCTCACATGTTGGCGTCTCTCCTGTCTTTGCTCGGCGAGGGCTTCGAGGGATCCTTAGCCGCCTTCCCGTTGGCCGGGGCGGGAGCGTCGGCGGCCGCGGCGGCGGCGGGTGCCGCGGCGGCGGCGACGACGACGGGGCGCTTGGTTTGCTCCTCGCTGCGGGCCTCCGGGCTCGGCTGCGCGGGAGGAGGCTGCTCGGCCGGCGGCTGGACGGTCACTTCCTGCTGCAGTTTGTGGCTCTGCAGGAGGCGGAGCTGGACGCGCAGCTCCAAGATGGCTTCCTGCTCCTCATGGATGGCCTGGTTCAGGTGGGTGTTTTTGTTCTGCGGGGCAACAAAATGGATGGAAGTGATGAAGTACTTCACCTGCTTATATATTCATAATTTGATTCTACGTGGCTCCACTCTAGCCTTAAAAAAAAAAAAAAACTCAGGAGGAAGTATTGAATCAACAAAAATGAAATTAAAAGCGTCGTACTTTTGGATTTTACGCCCAACACACTGCGGTCAAAGTTTCAGGTACATGCTGAAACTCCACGGATGCTTCCTCACCTCCAGTTCCTCATTTTGCTTCTGCAGATCTTCCAGTATCATCTGCAGCTCTTCCTCATCCTCACTCTCGCTTTCGCTGTCTGATGAATATTCCTCCGTCTCGCTGCGACCCTGCTGCCGACTGAGGGCGAACGAGACGCCGGGTTACAGACGGGACCCGACGCGTAACACTTGCCGCCGCGCGGCACATCCGACCTTTTTTTGGTCTTCTCTTACCTCTGGATGTCTGCGATCTCCCCCCGCAGCCTCTCGATTTCCTCCTTCTCGGTGGCTATCTGGCGACGCAGCACCTGCTCGAGAGAGATCAGCTCCTCCTGCTCCGTCAGGATCTCATTTTCCTGATTGTGGAGAGGAAGTGGGTTCAAGAACTTTTATTATATCTAACGAGGAAGAGGGGGCACTTGAGCGGGCCATTTAAAATGAGCGTTTCCTGGTTATTATGTCATCGGTATAAGCACCTCGATGCGTTTGTCTGAATGACTCACTTGCGCTAAGAGGAGGTTGATGACTTCCTCCTCGTTCTCGGTCATTTCCTCCTTCGAAACGTCTTCCTTCGACAGACTCGCTATCTCCTGGGCGATCTTACTCTCACACTCCTGCAGCCCCACAGAGGGGAGACGCAGAAATAAAGCACACAAAGTCAAACACTTCTGCTTTTTCCTTGATACAAACAGTCCAGAAATAAAGACTCCTCCTTTTCATCTTTCAGCCTCCGGCAGTAAAACTACTGCAACAGTCCTGCAACAGATCCAACATTAGTGAAAGTCGCAATGAGGTGTTCATTCATATTTGCTGCGGTTTGTGGTGCTGTTGCGTCATACAGAGAGACGTCTGAGTTATTTAGCTTCAACTCGTTGACGTACATTGCGTAGGCAAACAAAAACAAACAAAAAAACTGTTAAAAAAACAATTTCTAAAACTACCGTTTTAAGAAATAAACATTGAAAACTTTACCTGACGTTTGGCCTCCCTCAGTTTGCGTTTGAGAGCCGTCAGGATCCTCTGGACCTCCCACAGGCGCTCCTCTTTGGACAAATCCTTTACGCCGGCCTGCAGGTCTCGGTGCAGACAGTTCAGCAGGAACTCCTAAAACGCAAACACCTTTTTTTTATTACGAGGCGGAAATTTACGACGAGGTCACGGCGACGAGGTCACGGTGACAGTTCGGGAGACAAACAGTTTTCAATTCCTTGTAATCACAAAGCGGTTGATAGACACGGTATTCAGGGACAAACTGAACCTGGCAGACAGGCAGGTAGAGAAGCACGCTTTGCATTTTAACGTACAAACCATCCCATGTCATTTCTTGAGAAAAGCAGAGGACAAAAAAAAAAAAAACCCACTGAGCTGGAGTCACAAAACGCCACGAAAACCATTTGTTTCCAACAATCACGTCAAAAAAGGTTGCTGATGTCAAATTAAAGGCTGAACCAGGTAATCGGTTTATCGTGTTTTTGTTTATACTGCGGCGTCATGCAGCATCTGGCAGAAACTAAACAAACGTCTGGGTCACAAGGAGAAACATGTGCACTGCTGACAAGACAATGTACCACAAACAGAAGAAGCTTGCTTGGCTGAATTACTGCTGAATTACAGAGCTTCGACTTTGTGACACTTTAAGCTCCGACAAACGATTCATCTTCTTACATTTGTGGATATGTTGGAGCAGCAATCTTTTTACATGTTTCCCTGAGACATGTAACGTGAGACGTGAAACGGAGAAAAGCTGACGGCCCTGAATCCCGATTGAAACCCACCTGCCGTCGGATCTCCTCCTTGATGCTCTCCTGAGTTTCGGGCAGAGCCGGCATCGTCGCCATGTTGGACCAGCGGAGCGGCCGCACCGCCGGCTTCAGGACCACGTCTCCGAACAGCTCCCTCACGTGGGTGAAGAACATGTAGAGGACACGGTTGCCAATCTGAAAGTGACGTAGACGAATCGGCAGAGGTAAATGAACACAGAGCGGACCGTTTGTATCGAGCGGTACGGAAACTGCATCTACGCTTCCGATGATTCTTCGTCTTTGCGTCGCCACCCGTTTCTCCAGATTCCCGCACGTTTGCTCTCAGCCTGATTAAACTGACCTCGGACTCCACTCGTTAATTGAACCGAGTGTTTGTTGATGTTGTGGCTCCTGCTGCTGTTGGTTCAGAAGAAGCGGAGCAGCCTCGGAGATGTCCCCTACGGGATTAAATTAGCTTCCTCAAACTGGGTCAGAGTTTCAGAGATGAACCGATTGTTTGATCCAATAAAAACTCGCTTGGTTCGTTGCTAAGGGGAGGTTTCTTATCTTTTTAGGCACACTTGAGCCTCGGCCAAAGTCCTATATTTTCTATTTGATGCCTGCTGCTGTTGAACCGACGTTCTCCGTAAACATTTCGTCGTCATCTCCTCCCCCCCCCCCTCTCTCTCTCTGTCTCACCTGTATGGTGGGGTTGAGGACGATGGAGATGTTCTGGATGTTCATCTTGGTGTCCGCCTCCCTGACGATGACGTGGTCCATGTGCGTGACGAGCCAGGAGAGAAGAAGTCGGCTCTCCGGCGGCACCTCGGCCACCAGCCTCTGGAACTCCGTCACCTTCTCGGCCTCCACCTGCCGACCGCAGGCGTCCTCGAACCTCTGGACCAGGTCTCGACCCAGCAGGTTCTCCGGCAGCTCGCGGAGGTACTGCTTCAGCAGGCTGGCGACCGTGTGGGGGTCGTACTCCTCCAGGCAGGGACACTCCTCACGGTCGTACGCTGCTTTCAGCTCGTCCACCTTGGACTTCATACCTGAGGAGACGGGGAGAGAGGACAACGTGAGCAATCGAGACGAACGCGTTTGGGGATGTTTTTGCTTCGCTTCACGTAAATCTGCGTCGTACCCGAGACCCGGTAGATGCCCTCGCACTTCATCCCATAATTTTCTATGTAGTCCACGCATTCTCTGAAGATGGCTGGCAGCTGGATGGCATCATACAGAGCTGTCCTCTTCACAGCTTCAGCCAGCGGGGCTCCAAAGATGGGCCTGAAGGCCGGCGTCTCCACCGGGACCGGCTCGGCTTCGGTCGTCGGCGGCGGCGGCTTCTTCTTCTTCTTCTTCTCCTTCCACTGCTTCACCACGTCCGCCGCCGTCAGGTCCTTTGACTTCTTATCCTTGGCTTTGTCCTCCTTGGGGCCCTTCTCCTTCACCTTAAAGTCCTTCTCCTTCTTCTTGGAGAAGCTGGGCTTCTTGAACACGTGGATTCCCTTGGAGCGCTTCATCTTGGACGGGCTCTCCGCTTCGTCCGCTGAGCTGTCCTCCTGGAAGGCGGCGTACCCTTCCGCTGCGAAAGTACAGAGAGAGGGTTAAATCTAAAGGTGGAGGGGGGGGGGGAAGAGAGAAACGCCCGCGTTTTCTAATCTCCCTTCTACAATACAACTATGATAGCAGTGAAAAAGAAACAGGAAGAGAAACGTGTGTGAGAGAGAGAGAGGAGAGAGAGAGGAGAGAGAGAAAGGATAGCAGAGGAGGGGCAGAACGGGGACTCGGAAAAGAGGTCAGCCACCGATTTAGCATAGCTCCCACGGCACCTTACAACTCTCCTCTCCAGAACAGGCGTAGTTTAAGCACTTTTCCTCAGAGCAAACAAGAAAGTCTCAAAGACAGTAAGTGGCCTCTTAGCAGTTTTAATATCTTCTATTTATATCTACTCCGGTTCCCCCCCCCCCACACCTAGAACGAGCCCCGTGCGCCACACCGCCGAGGCACACCTTCACTCCGCGCTCTGTGGGCGTGAACCTGAAACTGTCCATCTCTTCCTCTCTGCCACCTCTGGTGGAAAGGAGCTAAATACAGACACGGGGGAGGAAAAAAAAAAAAAAAAAAAATCCGGATGCAAAAGTGGACAATGGTGAAAACAAGCGTACCCGGCAGAGGAACATGTCTCAGGGCGGCGCGCGGCGACAGCCGGCGGGACGGGAACGCGGGGAGCTCTCTCTGAACCGACAAGCCGCAGCGACGAGTCCCTCGGCGGCATCGCAGCGCCGCGAAAAGCTGGAACTCGCTGGCCTCAACTGGACGACCTGCTCGCGGTCGGCAGCTCGTCCGCAAATACCAGGAAAATATCTCCTTTTTTCGGCCAAAGAAATCCTTGACCGAATGAATGGATGGATGTTGTTCAAGCTCCTTAACAAAATCACATTCTTCTGTTGCTGCCCATTCTTCAGCTTGGGACTCATTTGCGTTTCAACCATTCCCCCGACCAACGGAGGGTTTCCGTGCGAGGTTGACAGAATGCCGTGTCGTCATCGTAAGTGAGGTGCTACGGCGTCACTACGGTTTATATCAGTGTTGGCGTGGATGTCAGCTTGACACGCGCCCACATGAAAACTTTCTTTACAGAACATGAAAGCTTCGGATGAATTAGATATGGTCGTATTGGCAAGATTTCTTTCTTTATGGTTATTAATAATGATTAAATTCCGCTTGTTAAAAGTGCACTGAGGTCAGCGCGGGCAATAAACTGTCAAATATCCTGCTTCCATTACAATATCTTTATTACGAGTATCAAAAGTGTTTTATATCCACATTTAAGGATCACTGCAAAAATGCTATACACTGTATACTATATATAGATATCTATAAAGAATATTAGCCCATATATCAAAATCTGAATCGCTTTACTCCTCTAATATCAGTATTTCCCCCCCCCCAAAAAAAAAATCCAGTATAGGTCGGCTCTACCGATCAATAAATATCCCAGAGTGGGTTTTAACAAGTCAAATCTGGCCATCGTCAACATAGTTTTTACTGGGAAACATATTGAAATATTCCCACACTCAAGGACATTGGTAGGACAGATTATTATTCCCACATTGAGGAAGATTTTTTGTTTTGTTTTTTTGTTATTATATTTAGTTGTTACCACGTCTGATCTCAGATGGTCCTGGACATCCTTCAAGAAATTGATATAAGTTAAAAAAAAAAAAAATAAAGATACACGGAAACCTCTTTGCTTTTTAGTGACGCGTTTCCCTCGTGCGATTAATTGTGAAGAATCACATTATCAAATTGATTTTATTGCTGTCAAACCCGGACGGCGAGCCCGTTGTCCGGTCTTCGCAGTGTTTGTGCGACGTGTGTTCAAAACCGTGATGCTCCGTAAAGTCACGAAAATAATTATCAGAATTTTATACAACTGCAGAATTGACGAAAATGCGCTCACTAATTGTTTGGCACAAATATGTCAGCACTCAAATGTGCGCGAGTGTGCTCCTGAGGGTGCGTAGATTTTGTTCTAAGAACAAATCCCAAATAAGAAGACATTGGTCAATGCCAGAATCTGTAATCTATAATCTGTCAAAACCGCGTAAATGGGTTTTAAGAAAAGATTTATTCTTAAGAACAGACGCAGAATGACGCCCATTGTTTTGTTATTCGCAAACATTTATTCATAACTCCCGAAGGCCACTAAGTGACCTTGTGCCAACAACTTTTGCCAAACTATTTCCGAGGTCAACGATGAACCTTACATGATTCAGTTATGGAGTGTCTCAGTTGCCAAATGGTGACAGCAGATGCCACATAACCGTTTTAATTCTTCTGGTGTTTCTCACGTCCCCTCTCTCTACCTCACGTTTCCTGTCTGCCTCTAAAACTGTCGACCGCACCACCAGGGCAAAAAAACAACAACAACAACAACAAAAAAAGCGACTTACTCCTTTTCTCCTTCTTCTTGAACTTGTTCTTCTTCTTGCCGTGCTCCTTGTCGTCGTCTGAGACGTAGGCGTCGGGCGGCTCGTGGTGATGTCCATCGTGAGGCGGCGAAGGTTCGCCGGTGCGGTACAGCCCGGGGAACTTGGTGGGGCTGATTTCCTCGGAGCTGGGGGTGCGCGCCACGCCCCCGGGGTGCTCGGCCCTGCGCTGCTCCGCAGGGCTGCTGCTGGGCGGCAGGAAGCACTCGGTCATGGCTGCTCCGGCCTTATCGCTCCTCTGGCAGGCGCATCACCTCTCCATCGCGCCTGCAGCGGGAACAAACGTAAGATTCTGCCGACACAACACAAACCAGCATGCGAACTCTCAGTCTTAATCGCAGACTCCTTTCACGATTTATTTACTGTACGTTAATAAGTTTACTTCTGTTGTCATCGAGGTGTTATTGATGTCTTATTTAACTGACAGGCCGGTATGTAAGGTTTTGTACTGTTTACTTTTTTTATTTTTTTTTAAATGGAGCATATATAACTTCATTCATCCCATTTGGTGATTTTGAACTTTTAAATCAGGACCAACTCAAATAATTTCTGACGCATCATGTGATGATTTCACTGAAAGCCCCAACAGCATGTACGAATGAACTACATTTGTCGAATTGTATGTAAGAGATCTCAATCTCAGTTATTTTACGATTGAACTATTTTTGCCAGATCAGGAAAAAAAAAACTCTCTCCTAAAACCCGCTCATCTCCGTGTCACATCACATCACATGATATTAACACGCGTGTAGTTTAACCGCGGTATAGACACGATCAAACCACTCTGGTTTCGCAAACCTGTAACCGATCTAAACGAGCTGAAAATCAAAACATTTTTTGAAAGTTAAAAGCACAATAAAATAAACAAAAACAAGCTGTAAATCTCCCCTGCTTTGTTTTCTTTCTGAATATTTAGATGATGACTGTAACAGTAACGTCCTCCCACCAGATGGGGCTTCTGCCATTCGCACAAATCACATCTTCCCACAATCCTACTTCCATCAACTGAGAAACACACTAATGGCGATTTATCTTAAAAACACCCATCACTGATCACTGAAGATGATCAGATGGTTTTTGATCACGTGATTGTTCGATCATCCGTCTGATTGGTTGATGTTAAATTAAGCACACACACAAAAAAAAACACGTCAGTCCCGAGTAATTCACGTTTAAGGAAGTGGATGAAACGATGTGCTTTTGCAGATGTGGTTTAAAATGTCGAAAACAAGTCGCTGTAAGATGTTTTTGTTTTAAACCGTCGTTCGTGTAGACATTACAAACACAAGTCAGATGTGATGCTTTCTTTCTCAGTAAAATACGCTGCAGAAATGTGATAAATGACGTAAACCTGCAAGCCGGATGTTAACTAGCACTATCCTGATTTAACTTTAGGTATAAAACATATTAATAAATCCCCGTCTGACATATTAATCTTCCTTCGCTTTTGGGCAAATTAACCTCAACACATTTTTTTTTGTTTGTTTGTTTTTTTGCTTTGCCTGTTTCCACAAGACAATTTATTCAACACAACTCGTCACATATCATCAGTTTTGCTGACTTGGGTTAGTTTCTGTACCAGTGAATTTATGCGTATTGACATTTAAACAAACAAAGAGAAAAGTGTTTTTGCCCAAAAGTGAAGCCGTCCTCTCTGAATGGGAAGGGCCCGTATGCTAACTAGCTGCCAGCCTGCTAAGTTAGCCGATTAGCCAAGCCTATCCGTGACGATAAAATATTTTTTTAAAAAAAGCCGCCGAGCTCCTCCAGACAAAACCAACCACGGATATGTAGTGAGCTACGGATGCTAGACTCCATTTCGCGACTGCTGTACTGTCGTTGAACGAGCAAAACACAAAAGACGAGAAACTTTACCAAGTGCTATCCCGTTCGGTCAGTTTCACAGTGGAGCTTCCGGCTGTCTGTATACTAAATAAACCCATCTGCGCTTGCGCGGAAGCGCGAGTGCATGCTGGGGGATGTAGTTCCGGCGTGTGGTTTCCATTGTTTGGGAGATCTCGCCCGCAGACGTGTAGTTTTTGTAGGTTTTCTTGGCCCAACGATGGTCTGGAGTTAATGAGATTGTTTAGACTGGGGTTTCATTTTGATCTCAGCCACAAGTTCGCTGTTTTTCAGGCCTTCGCGCAACAGAAACTGTCATTAAACAATGTTTAAAAAATAAATAAATAAATAAAAGGCAGCTATAATCTAAATTTGGTGTAACCACTTGCTATTTTTGAATTATGCGTACTTTCCCGAGAGCATGTGGTCGGACGCAGAAAACCGGTGGTCATCCGGACATATGAAACACATTAGTCCTCTGATCTTCGTTGGTACCGCGCGCTGCAAACCGCACGGCCGGCGGTGGTTGAAATGAGGTCATGATTCAATATCATAAAAAAAAAAAAAAAAGAAAAATGAAAGACAAACAAGGTCTCATTGTGCGACTGCTCGATGAGTCTGCGCAAAACTGCCGTTGCATGCCAATTGGGAACATAATCAGCGATAGGGGCACCCCGCTGCCGAAAATGCACGGGCATTACAAAGAGCATTTGTGTGCGCGAGATTGGCGTCAGTAAAAATGTTCCCTTTTCCCCTTCGCTTGCATGAGACGGTCAGCGAGCGGTGGAACACCTGCGGACCAGAATGGTATAATAACAGCTTTGTTTCCCCAGGAAACGATGCCTTTCCTGACTTCGGCCACACTCGGCTAAGATTAGAGCCACAAACCCATTAGAGACTGGGAAGAGAAACATTTAGCATTTCCCCCATGCTCTGCACTTTTTTTTTTTTTTTTTTTTTTTTTTTTGGGGGGGGGGGGGGATCAGAAAATCGTATAAAGATGATATCATAAAAAAAAAATTTTAAAAAAAAAGAAGAGCCTTCTCTGTGAGACAAAGCAGTCCATGTCACCAAACCTTTCTTTATTTGGCATGAGACTGGGATTTAGTGGACCATAGTTGTAAAAATACATTATTCATATACACCTCTAGTAAAAACAAAAACTATTGAAAACATATCTAAAAAATATACAGTGAAACAATACCAGCAGAATAAAAACACTTTGCGGGGGGAGTGGGGGGGGGAAGGGGGGTATTTCTTTACAAGGTAACTGAGGAATGCTATAATACATAGCGGTCGTCGTTTCCTCTGCCCTCAGTCCTCCCAGACATTTGGTACCAACATGTGCCCCGCACTTCAGAAGAGACAGTTCATGCACTTCACAGCCTTGCTGCCGTAGTCTACGCACTCCGGCCCGATGCACTGGCAGCATGCGTTGTGAAACCAGCGGTACTTGGATCCTCCCATTGACTCACAGTATAGTTTACACTGACGGATGGACACGCAGTCGTCAAAGTAGACCACTGTGCACATGTTCTCTGAAATAAAAAAAAATAGAAAAGGACGAAGTGAGTCACAGATCCAGCGAACGCGGTTTACAAAAACAAGTAATTACCTTTTAACCCTCGATGTTCCTACTTTTACTCGAGGGGTGAAATGAATTTGCTGCGACTAAGTACGACCATGTGTTTTGGTGAGCTTGATGAGTTAACTGCTCGGCTGTGTGGGAGCGCTCGTATTACTTTATAGCGAATAGCGCTGGCTTCGAGGGCGAGAGCCAAAACAGCCGCAGATGAAAATAATAAAAAAAAAAAAAAAAAATGGCAGCAGGACAACACTTTCAGCTCAGTTACGATTCCCTTAACTGGAGATCTTTTGGCGGCGCCGTCTCCCCGAAAATCTAACCCAACCCCAAACTGGTCCCACTTCAAGACTTTGTAGTCCTGTTCAGCTCTGGGTCGGGTCTGATTTTATTACCACGGGTCTTAGTGAGTGTGCATGAATGTAAATGAAAAATTTGACCGGATCTGACAGGACCATATGTAAAGACACGGCATGCGAGCAAAACATGCCATTTCTCATGTCGTATTTCTCATTCAGAAACTTTACTGGTGATGTGGATTCGTAGCCTACAGCAGTTTCGTACATCATTAAATGATAAGACGGAGCACTTTTTTTTTTTTTATTGATTCATGTCTATTTTGAAGCATTTGGTCCTGCATAAAGAACAGCATTACCTTGAGTGTCGTAGCTGGCGTGGATGCTGTTGCTCGGCACCGACACGTTCTGGGGCTGGTTGTCCAGCGACTCCAGGAAGGACACCAGGTTCTCGTGATGCGAGAGCTCCTCGGCGACGGGGAAGGACACGACCATCATGTTGATCGGCGCGTCGCCTTCAGTGAGGGCGCGAAACAGCGAGGGGATCGGACGGTGCAGCTCCTCCACGGTGCTCTTCGACGTGGCCGGAGAGTCGCTGTAGTTCTTCGGGTTACACATCCCTGACAACGAGAAGACGGGAGGGGGACATTAAAGGGTCAGTTCACGCAAATCATTTTGGGGGAAAAAACAACAACAAAAAACAACACGCATGGATGGATATTTTCCTCACTTTTGGTGGTTTTGTGTTTATTTGCTCTAGTTTTCAAAGTCATAGAGATTTCTGAAGCCACTCCAATACAATGGAGGTGAATGGAAATTACCTCACAGCATCAGCAGCGCTATTTCTAGAAACAATTTCCTTATTGATCTGGATAATCCACAGACATCACTGAGAACGGTTTTCATTCATTTATACCAAAGAAAAAGTGGCCGTAAATTCTGTGGCTGAACCAGAGTGATGTTGACACTGTGTCTGTAGATATAAAATTACTTATATATAATTATATTAGACATTATTGGATTGTGTTGATGTTATTTCCATTAAAGTGAGTGCTGTAAATCAAGTTCAGATTGCCTCTATTAGATTTAGACCAGGACCACAAGATTTCTACAAACTACAAACCAAACTGTGTTGAATGTTTGAGTATCAGAAAGAAAAAAAAAAAGAAGTCAGTTTCAGTTTACTCATTTTACTGTTCAGACATATTTTCTATAAATTTCCTGCACATCATGGTCTAAATGTTGTTTTCTGCATGCACAGTAAATATGGTGAAGAACACTCAATTTGACATTACTTTTATTCAAAGGTGTTTTACCGAAGACATGACCATGGCAGCCACAAAGCTACCGAATCAGTAATCTCGGTGATGGATATCTTTAAATCTGGGTGGACAAAACCAAAACTATCTGCACATCTGCATTTATATTCTCCACTAAAGGTTTGATTTTCTTCAGTAATTTGGGTGAACAGACCTTCTAACCACGTTATCAAGACCCAGCTGGCAAACTGAAAATACACACGTTTAACAGTTAAATCGTTTCAACTCACAGGGGCCGTTTTGTGAAACCACACCACGGTCATAAGTGTCTCTTCTCAATTAAGGTCTTTTTAACGCTTCATTTAATTTCCACATACAGTAGTAATCACTCGTACAAAGTCCCCTTATCCTCAGATATGATCTTTCTAAACCTTTAAATGAGTCAAAGTGAATTATAGCTAATGAATAAATCATTTAATGGGGAGCGGAGTTTGACAGAGGAATTGGATTACAAACCGAAGCTAAAAGCAGAGCCAGAGCAGCTGTTTTAGATAAAACGTACACATGGGTCCTCCCTCTGTGTCCTCCTCCCTCCTCCCTCCTCCTCCTCCTCCTACTCCCTTCCTCCTAAAACACAAACTGTCCTCTCCCCACCGCTCCTCTGCTGGGCCGCTCTTCAAAGTAGTCGGCGTTTGGCACAGATAACATGTTTACAGTGGAAACTTGCTTAAAGTGGACATAAGGCAAGGAGCAAAACATAAAAACAGAAATGAGGGATATGTACTCGCTCAAAAGCTACAAGTTCTCCTCTGTGTTTTGTTAAAGGGCCGTCCAGGAGGAAAACAGCGCCGTAACATCTGTGCAGCAGCAGCAGCAGCAGCAGCGAGTTCAGTGCTCAGTGTCAGATTCTTAAATTTGTGTTCCACATGAAAGGGCTTTAATAAAGTGTCCTTGTCAGCACGTGCAGCAATATCTGTCTGTCAGAACTGATCTGAGAGCTTACTGCTTTGCAGGGGCAGGACCAGAGGGGGCAGGGACCGAACCTGGTGACCCCTTCTTCCTGCGTCAGAGACGGTGATCGGTATCATCGACACATTACTAGCGATTTTCTTGTTGGAAATTCAATCAAATGACTACAAAAAAAAAAAAAAGGATGTGCACAACTGCTACAAATAGATGCAAAACAACTAAAAAGAAAAGTGAAATGACTACAGATGCAAAACGACGACATCAAGGAGACACGAAAGATGCAAAAAATGCACTCGCACAAAAAAAAGTGACTAAAAAGAGGGAACGCGGCAAAAGCTGAAAAGGCTAAAGAGATACAACACAACCACATACACAAAATGAGACACCAAAAGGAAACGACCGAGGAGACACAAGAAACACCCAAAACAACCACAAAGACAAAAAAAAAAAAACCCGGCGAAACGAAAAAGAGATGTAAAACAAACGTAAAGAACAAATATACGGCTAATGAGGAATGCAAAATGACCACAAAGAGGAAAAGAGACAACTAAGGACACACAAAACACTTAAAAAAGCTACAGAGACAACAAGACTCAAAACGAGACATTAAACAAGATGCAAAAGCAACTAAAAGAAATGTGAAGTTACTTTAGGTAGAATAACCCCAAGGACACAGAAAATAACATGCAAAATGAGTAAAAAAAAAAAAAAAAGAAAAAGAAGAGATGTAACACGACCACAAAGATCATTAAACGGGACTCAAAACAAGATGTTAAACGCCAAAAAAGGAATGCAAAATGACCACAAAGAGACAACCGAGGATTAAAAACGAAAACAAGATGTAAAGGCAACTAAAAGAAATGAAAAACAGCTGAAAGACATGTGAAGTTACTACTGACAGAAAATAAACAAAAGACAAAGTTACGGACACAAAATGAGACGCAAAAGCAAAACGTAAAACGACTAGAAAGAAAGACAAAAGGACCACAGACACCAAGATGAGACGTAGATTGGCCACAGGAAGACGCAGTACGACTACGAAGGGGCGTGTTGCTTGTGGTCGTTGCTCGTCTCTATCAGTCTTGGCGTTTTGCTCCCACGAGGCCGAGGCGGGACGCCTTCTCGTGCCTGCGTCCAGGTCTTAAACTATTTTTTTTTGTGTTTTAAAAAAAAAAAAAAAATAAAAATCTGCCTCCGTCCTTTGAAAACTCCTTCTAACCTCCAGCTGGTTACAGATGAAGAAGCCTTGATTGACCACCTCAGCGTTTCCTCGTTTCATAAATCCGGTCGTTCTGGGTCTCCCTCGGACTTGCGCCCCCACCACACGCACGCGCACGCACACACACACACACACACACACACACACACACACACACACACACACACACACACACACACACACACACACACACACACACACACACACACACCTCGGCAAGAGGCTGAAAGTCAAAGTTCATTTGAGCAGCTTGACCTTTCTGTCCCCTCTTTCTTCCGGCCTCTTCCTCCTTTCATCCTCTGGAGCACTTCGATCCTCCCTCTCCGTGTGTGGAGGCGCTGCGTGTTGGTGACGGTGTTCCTTTAATTTCCTCTCTTTAACGCCGAGTCAGAGACGCGTCCGACGTCTGGCTTCGCTCGCCTCACACTCATCTCTCTCGTATCGCGGCAGCAACGCTCAGAAGGAACCAGAGCTTTTTAAACCCGCGTGCTGCTCTGCTGTCAAGTGCATTACGGCCTCAATCTCATGTTTCACAGGCTTTTTACTAGGGGAAAGTGCTCGGCGGGGGGGAGGGCAACTGAGAGACTAACACCACTTAAACACAACTGAGTGTATGGATACAGATTAGTGTACCGGAATTATTTGAACTATGTCACAATCAGAATACGATCAATTACAGGAAGTATTATAGTGAAATAGAAAAACTCCAGCAGCAGCACTAGATGAAGAAGTCCGAACTGAACTGGACTGCAGATGAAAATTAACATCATGGCAACTCTGGTAAAATACATCAACATTTATGTTTAATTTTGTTCATGGTCCCCAACAAACAAAATTTGTGGCAAAAATTAACATTAAATTCAACACCAACAGTCCAGTACAAATGTGCCGTATTTGCACGCATCTTTGCTGACACTAATGTCCTCCCCAGATGTTCAGATCCACAGTCATCGCCAGCCCTGCCGCTGTCAGAACCGGCTCAGTGCGTAAATCCACCCGGACAGAAAGCGTGGGCTGAACGGCAAAGTTTTCCGAGTTCAAAATAATGCTGACAAACATGCTGTCAGCTCTGAAATATGTTGCTAATAAATGAGTCCCCGGCACTCACCCACGCAGTCGCAGCACTCTTCCCAAAGATTCCCCAGACACAGCATGCACTCTTTACAGCAGGAACAGTTCCCATCAGACGGACGACACTGGCACAGCTCCTGCGGGAAACACACACAAACACGAATCAGCAAAACAGAACGGCATGAAAGAAAAAAAAAAAACGCCTGCAAGCGGAGGACATCCAGTACAGATCATCTGCAACAACCCTCAAAAGTTAATGCTGCCAGGTAGCCTGAACATTTTGTTTTTACTTTATCAATATTTTAATTGATGATTAAAAACAAAGAGACATGGGCAGCGATTCAGAAGGAGCAGATGTAGGACGTGTTACATGTCAACTTGATGCCTTCGTGGTATATTTGAGCATTTCTGGGCCCCTAAAGAAGTCATTTTGTGCTCTGTTGATGTTGGCGTTAAAAGGCCCGTATTGTATGAATTCAGATTTCTGTTTGTTTTCCGATTCCTAGGCAGGTCCTCTGGGCTTTATGAAGAACGCGAACAGTGTGAAAATGCTCAGTCCACAGAGAAATGCATACGGCTCATTTTCAGAAACTGTGATGTTTAGACGAGTTGTTTGGACCTTTGTAAGTTTGTGATGTCACAAACTCATGCTCGTGTCTTAGCATGCCTGCCTGTCCAACCTTTTATATGGAAGAAAACGCTGAGAGGTCATTCTGTCGCAGAACAAGTCAGGAACAGGACTAAAGAAAACCTGTGATTTGCCTGCGCGTGCGTCACTCAGAAAAAGAGTCAGCCTAAAGATTTTAAAACATCATGAAGTATCAATACGAGTAACGGTTTTAAATATCTGTTAAAAGATTGCAGTTAGACAAGAAGGTGAAGAGAAGCTGCATCATTTCCCCCACGTGATAAAATTCAAAACAGTATTCTTGAATTTATGCTAATATAGGTTAATTAGTCACATTTTCACGATTCAATGGCTCAACCCTGCAAATCTAAATGAATATCATTTTTAGAGCACGAGAACATGCTTCATCGTGCATTCAAATTAAACTTAAAAGGTCGAGGTCTGACAGGTGCAGCAGTAAATAACACGGCGGTCGGACGAAAACGTGAAGACGGGCTGTCTGAACACGAGGCGTACCATTACATCATCAACAGAAAGAGCAACAGCAGGTTTGCTTCCAGTACAGTAACCATTACGGGACGCAGGCCACCGCAAGACCGAGCGACCGGTGGCACCTATCGAAGAATGTGAGACGTCCGCGGACACGGCGATAACGCGGAGAAGAAGAAAAAGCAACGGCATTTCCATTCACGAACAGAGCAGCAACAGTAATGCCATTATTCTGTTTGTTTTTAATTCCCTTCGCAGCCGTGCACGTGTCACGTAACCGTCACAGCATCCAGATCGGGTTCTTCAATGGTGAAACTCAGGAGATGAAAGGTCGGACTGAGTCACACTTTTCGAGCTTTTTTTTTTTTTTTTTTTTTTTTTACAAATGTAAAACCTCTGTGGATCAAAATGTATAATAATAAGAGAAAAAAATTGACTTCACTTGCAGTCGTATTCATCCTAATAGTTTTACAGATGTCTCTCATAATAGTGGTCTACGGGGAAAAATGCATTTTGGGTAGCAGGGCTTTTTTTTTTTTTTTTTCTTGTTGCAATACCACGTGTGGCCACTGGGACGAAGTGGCAGCACAGCATCCAGCTCTCTTTATACATCCATGGACTCTTCGGGTCAGGCTAACTGCACTCTGGAGGAGTCTCGTGAGACGGCGCGTTATCAAAGCCAAAAGCAAGAGTTTCCAAAGACAGGATTTGACCATAAATCATGTTAAAAGTTTGTCTTCAAGGTAGATTAAATCAGAAAGTTGCTGCCTGCAGCGGCCATTTTGCTCTCTGTATTAAGCATCTCCATCTGGGGATAATTGTCCACTGTATAAAGAAGAAGAAAAAAAACAACACAAAACTCCAAATCCTGAACAACGCCAGGTGCACGGCTGTGAAGGGAATTAAAAACAAACAGAATAATGGCATTACTGTTTCAGCAATAAATCATCATCAGCATAAACAATGGCTTAAAGCTGAAACACGTTCATTTTTTTGCCCACAATAAATTCAAATTTATGGATCAGAGAGTGCCGGTATTGTTTGTTTTTGATACTTGCTCACTGACCTCATCACTTTGCATATTCATCCGCGCACACTAGTTACATAAAACTTTTTTGCACCTAAAGCTGCTGTTTCATGGGCTTTTCGTTTCTCCGAATCTCTACAAAAGAAGCTGCAGGCGGCAAAGAGCCACAAAAGACACACAAACTGTGAAATGTGCCAAGTTGAAATAAAGCAGAAGTATCCTTTAGAGTCTGAAGCACAGCATTTAGGGACTCGGAGCAGTCGAGTCAAGGTCAAGTCCTCATTTCGGCGACTAAAGTCAGACTCAGATGTCTGCAGCTGTTGCAGTTAGTAGAGGACACGAAACACATACAAACATCAGCTGTGTAAATAAAAGAAGAAATATAATGTTATTATGAAACTTTTCAATAAAAGGACAGTCTATAGTAGTGTCCTAAACATGATAATATAAGATTTTAAGGGAATTTTCTCACTATTTTGCAGTTATAAATGAATCAGGTTCAGTGGGTTTGTTTGTGTGCTGCTTGCTGGAAAAAAAAAACAAAAAAAACAAAACCCTCTTGCTAAATTTCTCATGTTGCTTTTTATAGAAGGAAAGTAATATTATTACAAGAGCTTCTGCAAACATCCCAAAAACATAAAACCGCCGCTGATCCCATAACTCTCGTACGAACACATAAAAACACCAGCGTCCCCTGCGTGCTTCGCCGCGACGACGGCGAAGAAGAAGAAGAAGAAGAAGAAGAAGAAAACTAAAAGAGAAGCGCGGGGGTGGGATTTGAAAAGTGGGTGAGACGGCTGCCAGAGGAGCTCCTCTTCCTCCCCTCTGCTCCCTCCTGACACAGAACAGGGAGCACATTCCTCCACATCAAGGTCACCGCGACGGGTGGAGGGGTGGAGAAAACACCTGGAGAACAGAACATGGCTGCTGCTCCCCCCATAACAACACACACAAAAAAAAAACCACCTCCACCCCCTCCGCCCAACCCTTCCTCGACTCCCTTCCTCTCTTGGTTTTTCCTCTTGTTTGTTCGCTCTTTCCCTTTTCTTTACTTCTCTTTCTTTCTTTCTTTCTTTCTTTCTTTCTTTCTTTCTTTCTTTCTATCTCCGCCCTGCCTCTCCTTCACATGTATTATCTCCTCCACGTAAACAGTCCCGGCAGTGATAAAAGACTCTCCAATGACTCACCAGTGAGGGATTGCAAAACCACACACAGTTCACTTAATCACCAGCCTCTCAATCCCCCCCCCCCAAAACCTCTGATCCAGACCTGATCCCAGGAGTAATTATGACTCTCAAAAAGGTGGAATTATAAAAATAAAAAATAAAAATAAACAGCTGCTCGAGGGGGGAAAAAAAACAACATGCGGCTCATATTTCACATTAAAACATTTTTTTTGGTAAATAGAAGAGTAGCTGGAGTCAGGAGGGAGTTTTCCCGAGGCTAACATTAGGAGTGGGAGGAAGCAGGAGGAAACAGCTAACTGTTAGTGTAGCTGCATCACTTTTCCTTTAAAGGAATATTGGACCAGCCTGGTACCACTAGACTCGTATCCAACGCGTAAATATATGGGTTTAGTCCATAGACCGTATATAAAAGTGGACGTAGCTTGTCGGTCTGAAAAATGAGGCCAACTCGGAAGTCCCTTCAGCTGCAATACCACCGAGTGCCACTAGAGGTCGGCTCCAAAAAGCCTCCAGCTCCATAGACTCCCATTCAACTTGTCTCGTGAAATACGAAGTCAATACATTTTTTTTTTCCACGAGTTATTTCGCTGTTGTTAGCTAAAGTTGCTCCTTCGTATCAGTTTTCTGGTGGTCCATCTGAAAATAATCCCGTCATTAATTAGAAAACAAGCCTTAAAAAGCCTTGTTTTTGGAGGCGTGTCTTTTTGATTGACAGGCCAGTGGTGCAGTCAGGTTACGGCTATTTGTGGGGCGGGACTTTAACTGGCGACACCCCGAGCCAGATTTCATATCAATTTAACTAAATAAATGAAATAAAACGACACTCACTTCATTAAAAACAGTAGAAAGACAAAAAGGAACCAAGTGTCTGAGCTTCAAAAGAACTATCGCAGCCCAAAAAAAAAAGAAAATCTTTGGTTCTAGCTCAGTAAATCGGGAGGATTTTCTGATTTTCTTTACTTCGTACGACACTAAATTCAGTCTTTGGTTTTGCGGCTGCGTGTCGGGACAAAGTAAGCAGTTAGAAAACATCACTGCGTGTTGTGGAAACTTGCTCTCTTCCTTCTCTCTGGCATTTTCCAGGATAAAGAATTGGGAAACTAATGAACAGACTAATCAGAACAAGCGGCAGTTGCAACCTGACAAACAGCAATTTCCTCGCGGAGATGGATGAAGTTATCTGCGCGACTTAAAAGAGCTCTTATTAGGCTTCCCTCGCTCTCCGGCGGTAACCGCGGTGATCAGTCAAGAGCTCAGCTGCAGCGAGACAAAAGGACTCTGGAGGGAAAGTGAACATGCGCTGCCTCGTCCTCGCGTTCGCTTTGAAATCTGCTGCCCCGCCCTGCTGAACGGAGCTGGATCTCTGCACACTCCTCAGCCTCCCAAACTGTATATTTCCCACAACCAACCAACCAACCAACCCCCCTCTCCCGCCCCCCCAGACACACACACACACACACCTCCTCCTGACCTCTCCCCTCCCCTCCCTCCCTCCTCATGTTCTCCCACCCTCAGGGGTTTTAGGGAATTCAGGCAAATGACTTGGGATGGCAGCAGAGCGTAAAAGCGAGCGTCTCGACGGCAGATCCCACTAATCACAAGCAACACGGGAGGGTCTGCAGAGGGGGCGAGAGGCGGAAAAGTTTCCCCTTCACGGCACACGCACCATCGCCTCTCGCTCTCTTGACAGCTAGCGAGTCGGCGTCGGCGGGGTCGCGGAAGCTCCAGAGCCGGTCGTCCCCCGAGCCGCGACTCATCGGGCGAAAAGTAAACCACCTGGAAGCGAAGCAAGAACACGCAGCGACACGAACGGTCCGAAGGAACCGAAGCAAAGGGAAAGGAGCACGAGCCGGTGGTTCGGTAGCAAAAGGGTTTCACCCAAGAAGACACGGGCGATAATCTGTTTTAAAAACAAAAATTATTTAAAAAAAAAAAAAGGATCATGACAGATTTGATTACCTGTGAAGATTTTTGGGGAATTTTGTTTATTTGTTTTTTTCAGAACAAACAGACTGCAAATGTAAGAGGACGGGGAAAAACAAGGTTATCTGCACTGCTGGAAAACAACTAAATCAACTTTATATGATTTTGATCATCCATTAAAAAAAAAAAAAATCAAGTATTTTGTCAAAAAAGAAAAAGGTTACAACTATCCGAATGTGAAAATCTGCCAACTTTCTTGGTTTTACATCATAAAATTCAATAATTTAAGAAACTTAAGCCGTCACCTTTGACTTCGCTAATTTTAAGACATGTTTGTCAACTAAAAGATTACTTGACATATGGAATAATAATGAAAACGATCGATAGTCAATTCCAGCCCAACTTTCAGCAACAGGTGCCGCACAAAACCAGGTGCATTGTGGGACAGTCAACTTACAAAGACTGAAGTGGCCTCATAAAAAAAAATAAAAAAAAAATCACATTATTGCTTCTCTAAAGTTGCAGTCAATATATTTATTGATTATTGATCAGCAGTTTCTGGACCTTTGGTGTGTTTTTGATGGTCGCAGCTTTAAGAGTGTTTATGTGCTGTTGAGCTGCTGCTGCAGGGACATGAAGACGCTTCACCGGGGACCCTCAACCCCTCAGGTCCCGGATTCACCGGGGGGCCAATTTTGTTTTTATTTTTTCTGGGGTCGTTATTTTAATAAAAGAAACTTGAACCACCGATGTAAGGTGGGTCCTTCTGTATTAGCTTATTTTGCGCCCCTGTGCTTCCACGTTTCATATCCCTACATAAAGCACTGTACAAACCAGATTACCACAGCAGGGGGCCCAGCAGCAAATCTTTGCCTATAGGGGCCTCAGTTCAGGTTAACCAGGCCACAAAAATTTGGAAGCAGTACATACCGGAAAGATTAGTTTTCCTGCTGATTTTGGGGGGGGGGGGGTGTCTTTTGGCACAGAAATGTCCTAAATCTATTCACAGTTCTGGTTGGACACTAGACAGGGACTTTTAAAAGATGCCAAAATACCAAAAACTAAATCAAAACAACGATTAATCTGTCCGTTGGATTTTAACAAGCTTTAATCTTCATACGAAGCTTCAAACCTCCGTGTGCCGGGAATCCAGCTACCCGCCAAACATACCTGCAGCTCACTCTCACACCGACTGAGGTCAAACAGGTGAAACAGCCACTGAGGTTAATGACAGTACTTTGAAGACGTTAATGGGAGAGGCAGGGCCACTAAGCACACAGCGCTCACCCCACAGGACGGAGGACGAGCGGCGGCCGCTCAAAACAAACCTGACAGGTGGCTGAAAGACGGGCCAACACTTCATTTATTCCCCCCCCCCCCCTAAAAAAAAAAAAAAAACAACAACAAGTATGCGTGAGAGAATCCGTGCGAGCCGGTGGGTCGCTCCCCTCATCCCGACACCACCGGCTTCGGACGAGAGGGGAAAGAGTGACACGCAGGAAGTGATGTTAGAAAGTCAACACGAGTCAAAAGTCAGAGACTGAAGAGAAATTTAAAAACAAAAAAAAACTCTCATAAATCAAGCAGAAGGGTTCGCTTTAAATCTGACTGCTAGTCGGGTGAAGGTCAGAGAAATTCACATCGCTGCTCTCCAGAAAAACAAACCGTCCTCCCAGACTTTTCCTGGCTTATCGGAGGAATGTATCTGCATTCTTCACAACAGTTTCCATCTTTGTTCTCAGGTCCAAAATCTCCATCTCGTCCGGGCAGATTCGAGCTCGACTCTTTGGCTCTCCGCCGGGAGAATCGTGTTCTTGTGAGAACCCGGCACAGTTTGCACGGAGAAAAGAAACGGCAGCTGAAACATATTTGTTGTCGTCGTCCCCCCCCCACTCAGCGAATTCAGCAGTCTGAAGAACGCTACTGTGGAGTTCTGCTGGTTTTATGCAAATTTTTGAAAGAGCGATAAAACGAGATCAGACAGCTGACGGTCGAGTCACAATTTGCGTTCTCGTCGAGAGAATCGAGAGCATCTGCTCACGCAAAGCGGCTGAAACGCGGGACGACGGAAAGCCTGAAATGAGCTGCAGCTTCATAGAGAACACGGTGACGTTCAGGAGTTTGAAGCGCATCGTTCACCTGAGATTAACGACACCCGGCCGCCGACACCCGGCGCGCCACGCTCGACATCCGAGGCGTGGAAACCGAACTCTGACGTCGTGGTAAGTGGACTAGTCGTCTTTGGGTCGAGTTGGCTGTGAAAACCTGGAAGCCCCTCACCTGGATGAGACACTTGCTGACGTCGCTGGCGCACAGGGCCTTGTTGCAGCCGGAGGTCAGGGACAGTCCTGAGAGGAGGAAGAGGAGCGCGGCGGCGGCGGGGAGGAGGATCAGCTGACCGGGCCTCATCCTGACGGGCTCACCAGCACGGCACCGGAAAACACCTGTGGTCAACAGCAACAACAACAAAAAAACACGCAAGACAAGAGAAATGAACACGAACACTGAAACAACACCCACAAAGTAAAGAGAAGTTGGTGCGAAACAGATTTCAAAAAAATAAAATAAAATAAAATAAAAGTATCCATTAGAAACTTCTCACCAATTTGAGATTTTAAACTTCAAAAATACACTTTATACGTGGGCTTTTTACAGCGCAGGATTTTTTTTTTTTTTTGTCTGATAACTTTAAGTGCTAAAACGCAAGAGGCTAAAAACATTAGCAGCAAACTCGCAGTAAATAGGAGAGAAGTCTGTCCTGCATCACGCAAGAGCGATCACGAACTTTAACACGCGAACATCACATCGCTGAAAGGCCTTCGTCACCTTTCATTCAAAGCCTGCACTGCTTACTTTACAGTGGAATAACAAATGCACACACATCTGGCAACATCAGCTCCCTTTTTTTTTTTTTTTTTTTTTTTTTTTTTTTTTTTTTAACCCCTCCATGTGTTTGTGCGCTTTCACACACACACACACACACACACACACACACACACACACACACACACACACACACACACACACACAAACACTCCGCGATCTTCCTGCTCTGCCTTTTTTTTTTTTTTACACCTCAACACTTGCTTGCACATTGTTCCTTTTCACATGACGGGGGAGAAAACATGTGAGGAACACGAGCTCCCCGCGGTCCTCAACGCGTTTCTTCACCTCCTGTCTTTCTTTCTTTTCTTTTCTTTTTTTTTTTTTTCTTTACCCCAAAAAGTTTGTCTCATTCGCACGTAGCCACGCAGAGAGTCGAGAGCAGAAACGGCGAGAAAGGAAAGTTGTTCGCGGGTTTAGACTTACCACGACTCAGTTAACAAACTCGCAGGTTTTCGGTGTTTTTTTTTTTTTTTTGAAGGGGACGGTGGCTGTTTTTTTCTTTGAACTTCTCCAGGATGGTGTTCCGCCGCCGCTCAAGTGTCCACTGTGTCCAGAGGGCGTCAGTCTCTCCGCAGCACAAAGCGACAGGCAGTCGGGCGCCTTAAAGGCACACACACTCCCATTTTCTCTCCCGACGTCGGTGGAGGAAAACACCGGGTCACGCACACACACACACACACCGGGCCGAGTGTCCTCGAAGTACAGGACAGGAATGATTTACCTCACCGCAAATCATAAAACAACCGAGATTTGGAGCTCTGTGCGTAAAAGTGTTGCGCGTAAAAAAAATCGGCGCCGTTTATCTTCGAACTCCAGGTGGACAAACCAGGTGGGCTCCTGTTTGCCCTCTCGTACGCGAGCACATCTTTCTTTTGAAGCCACCCCCCCCCCACCCCATTAAAAAAAAAAGAAAAAAAAAAGCCCTTTGTCTCCCCTCTTATCAGCGACTGCGCTCATCAGGTTATAAAAGGGCGAATCGGAAGCTGCGGAGCTGCTCGGACTCCCCGCTGAGACGCGGCCCCTGTCCTCGTTTGTGGCCGCAACAGAAAGGGTCTGATGGGCCACTTAACTCCGCAGATGTTTACATATGTGGTTTTGTAGAAACGTCACCAAAGCCTCAGCAGACCTCACTTCCAGCCTTTCAGACAGGAAGGTGGGGGCGGGGTCGGTGGGGGCAAACACATTTCAATTTCAATCAGATTTAGGAAAAGTGACAAAGGACATGTAATTGCTTTGTTACTTCACACTGATAAAGATGAATGTCAAACCTACAACACGGGGAAATACACTCCATTTAAAAGAGCGGATTAGTTCTGCCTGATTGTGTGACCTGAAATGAGCTGTTTCAAGAATAAATTAACTTTTGCCAGTCAGATTTTCGGTAGTTTTGGTTGAAACTGTTTCCACCTTTATGATCATTTTGGACACCCTGAAATGTGTTATTAAGACTTGTGTTGATGTCAATGTCTGGAGAGCGAAATGACAAATAAAGCCCCTTCGTGATTTCCGTTGAGGCCCCCCAAAAAAACAAAGAACTACAAAATAAAAGCTTAATAAGTAAAGTTGTATCAGCTCCTGAAACTGTTTAACCTCCGCGAATGTCCTGCAACGTACAATACGTACTATATAAATCAATGATGAGCAGTTTGTCATTGATAACGTTGGAGGTATTATTATATTTTTCTTTAGTAAAAATGGCAACAAAAAAAAAATCCCTCAAAAACTGCTCCATCAAAAGTTAAAGTCACGTATTTAAAGTTTTATTAAAGTATGAAGAGTACAGTGTAACATGGCAGGCAGATGATCTTCATCACACTCTAAAATAAATAAATAATATTACTGAAGCAAGAGAGGGGAGATTTAATAACGATGTTTAAAGTTCCAGTCCACTCCAAAATGTGTTTTGCTTCCTGTTACTTCATTCCCATATTTGAGCAATGACGAGGTCAGAGAAGCGAGGAAGACTGTTCACCTTCATCTGCTGGA
Source organism: Brachyistius frenatus (assembly GCF_029030835.1). Classification (NCBI taxonomy): domain Eukaryota; kingdom Metazoa; phylum Chordata; class Actinopteri; family Embiotocidae; genus Brachyistius; species Brachyistius frenatus. Next base: position 6,592,223 of record NW_027210611.1, read on the forward strand.
GGAGGAAAGTTTCTCTCCGACGTCATCGGCAATCTAAGATGTTGAATTTTTCGGACATAAGTAGTTCCGACGCTTTGAAATAAAATAAAATGTTCTCGTATTCTGGAAAGTTTAATAAGGGATGATGGGAAATGAAAAATGTCTAGTTTTATAGTAGTTTGGTTGAAAAGGATCAAAGGATGAAAAACAACTATTAAAGGCCTTTTAGTTTTAAATTTGCATTGCTGACTTGTTTTTTTTTTTTTTTATATATGTAGCAGTTAGACCGACTTATTTTACAGTAGCAGCAGAAAACCTTTAGTTTCTGATTAAAACTTTTTTTTTTTTTAATGGTGTCAGCATCATAAAAGACAAGATAAGACCAAATCATCAACAGTTCCCCAGCACACAGCAGACTGGAGGTGCAGCACTGCCTACAGCGACATCTACTGGCTGAGAGTAATTCTGCTCCCAGAGTGACGACGATGATGATGATAATGATGATGATGAGCAGCTCAGAGGACTCGTACATTATAAATGTCACATTTGATCAAGATTTAAATCAATCACACGAAACAAAATGTTAATTTCACAACAAATAAAATTTATTCAATTATATATTACAAATATGTACAAGTCATGTAACAAGTAAATATTAAAATAGACATTTTTTAGAACTATTGTTCAAAAAGGCATTATGTTGAAAAAATAGGATTTGTTGTGATCTCACATTGAAACTGTAAAAGTATGTTTGTTTTTTTTTCCTTGGAAGCCACAACAGACTTTAAATGTGCGCAAGACACAATGGACAACACGTGAGGAGTGAGGCCGGAAAAAAAAAAAGAGGACATAACACAATGGCGCAAAGAAAAAGAAACAAAAAAGAAAAAGAAAAAAAAAAAAAAAAAAAGCTGGAACACTTCAGTAAACCTCACGATTCAGTCCACAGTACAGCTTCTTAGGAAAAAAGTACAAACAACGCAACGCATGCACAGCATTTAATTGCCAAAGTCAAAAAACACCAGCTGTGGCGCGGAACTCCAGATGAGGAAGGAAGAAAAAGGTAAAAACAAAAAACACAACGAAAGCCAACACGTGCTTAAGATTTTAAGCCAACAACAACGAGAACATCACGGACGAAGAGGAGGACACCCGATATAAAAAAAAAAAAAAAAAAACAACTTTGGTCCATTAAAACATCAGACGGAACGAGTTTACAATCAAAATATCTATTATTTTTTGTTTTTACAAGTTTAAAACAATAATTACATGGCTATTTACAAATGCACAATTTTTTTTTTTATGTATAAAATAAGTTAAAAAATTAAGAGCACAAGTCTGTACACAATGTATGAACACTTCACTTTGAAAACAATTGAAATCTTTCAGACCCTGCTGGATGAGGAGCAGGTGGATGTCGTCCACGCGTGGCTTCCTTGCTGCGTCTCTCTGCGCCGGCCCGGCCCGGCCCGGCCCAGCTTTTGGTCTCTGCTCCCTGCTGGGCTCCATTGGTGGCCTTGGACCCCCCTCTGTTTTTTTTTGTTGTTGTTTTTTTTTTCCTGGTCAGTCCACGTTCCCGGTCCTCCTGGTGGGCGGCCCCGGTTTGGACTCTCAGAGCTCTCGCAGTACATCGTCTCTTTTCAAAGTGCCCTTCTGTATTGCCGCCACATTCTAGGTGCTTCACATTTATTTATTTATTTTTTTTAAACTTTTCCTCGTTTCCCCCGAAAGCGCCGGCCGCCGCGCGTGTCGGTAAATGTGGCCGCCGCTGTGGCAAAAAAAAAAAAAAAAAGCACGTCTGTCCTACAGCTCATATCGGGGTGAGGTCGAAGTCGTCGTTGACCTCCACCAGCGGGATGTAGAACTCGGGGATCTCGAAAATGCTGGTGGACTTGTAGGTGGCCGGGTCCAGCTCCTGCAGCTTGAGCTGCCACTCCAGGCGCTGCACGGCGTTCAGGGCCGCCGCCTCGTGCTGCTGCCTCATCAGGAGACACGTCTGTGGAGGGGGGGGGGAAGAAAAAAGAAAAAAGATATATATATATATATCACGTCATTACTTTCCTCCAATCGGCCGTTTTCTCATTTCCATCAACGATAACCGATCGCCAAGAAAGAATTAGCCGAAGAACGAGAAACTCAAAATGCACACAAGGGGACGTTTTTCTCCAACTCGCCGTTAAAACCCGAAGAGAGCATTTTCGCTTCACGTTAAAAACATCTTCCCGACAAATTTTCAATCATTTCTGTTAGTTTCTTTTGAGCCGACAGAAATCACTCATCCAAGTCGGCGTCTTCCAAACGTGAGGACCGAAGCCGAGGCCTCGCAAGATAAATCTCAGAAGGAAGAAGTCGTTTTGAAGGAAAAAACACAAAGTGGTGTTTAAAAAAAAAAGAAAAAAGAAAAAGGAAGCTCCCAGTGTATTTATTGGATAAGTGGTGGAAACACTGATGTTTTCCATGTGGAATAAAAGGAGAGAAGTTTCCCAGAAAACGGGAGAATTAGATCACCTTCATGGGAAACGATGTGCGTGCGGTGGCATCTTGCTCTGATTAAATCCAAGGACAACGTAGAAGTGATTCAGCAGACCCGTGATTGGTTTTGTCTTTATAAAATATTTATAGCGTTACAAGGTAAGGATGGCAAAATATAGGAGGGGTTGATTTAAAAAAAAAAAAAAAAAAAAATTCAGAACTTCAGAAAATTATATAAAAGGTCCCGTATGTTACACTTTTCAGATGTATTATTTGCCGTATTAATATCCACAAGTAGATATTTGTTGTGGTTTTAAATACCCCCCCCCAAAAAACATCTCGATATAGTTTTAAATCTCCACTCGTAGGCTTCTCCTCTTCAGCTTTTCCAGGAACAGACTGTTTTGAGTCTTTGCCATTAAGGCGCATCGATAAAAATGAGCCTCCGTTCCGATTGGCCGACTCTTTTTTTTTTCCCTTCTTCTTTTTTTTTCTGGCTGACGCGCGCAAGTTTTCTTCAAGCCTGTCGCTCCGCATCGGAAAGGACCGCTCGGCCGTATCGAAAGTTGGGACAGCGGGCCGCGCTGAAGGCAGATGTATAACACAAGTGGGAATTTGAGACGTCACAAACTCAATCAAAGAAATGGAAATCTGATTTAATACCACATTGGACTTTTTAGTTTTTATACTTCAGGAGGTAAAATCCCTCTTTGGTGTGGGTCATTAATCAGTAACAAATTTGTTTTGCTGAATTTATAGATTTTTTTTTTTGTGTGTGTGTTTTAGAAGCAGGTAAAAAGAAAGACGGTGGCTGAAGGCAGCGTGATTTCACACTTTTTTTTTTTTTAGTGTAACAATAAGACTCCACAGATAGAAAGACGTCATCTGATTTAACAAGGCCACTTAATTTTAGACCAGCCCGGGTTCATAAAACCGGAGCCGGAGAGTACGGCCAGCAGCCGGAGAGCCAGGTGAACGCAGATTCACTTCCTACTTGGTTTGATTGCATTGTTGTTGTTGTTTTTTCCCCCACCTTGTGTGCATTTACAGCCAGAAAAACAAACAAAAACAAAAAAAAAGAGTCGGCCAATCAGAACGGAGGCTCATTTTTTATCGATGCGCCTTAATGGCAAAGACTCAAAACAGTCTGTAAAGGGTCAAAGTCAGAGATTCAAAATATAGAGAACAGGTGCACTGGATCGGACAAGCATCTTTTCTTTGAGATTTAACACCACCCTGCTCGTGTGTGGGCTCCAGCGTCTGCAATTTCTTTACGTGTAAAAAAAAATAAATAAAATAAAAGTCCTTATAAACCAAAACTGAGGACTCCGCCGAACAAATAGAGACCTAAAAAATGATGGAGAAACTGATGAACTACAAAAGCCTGAAATGGTGCAACTGTTATTTTGTAATAAACAAAAGCATCTACCAACCCTCTTTCTATTGTTTGCCCTGTAAAACCGCAGCTCTTTAAAAGATCAGCCTGAAATTAGTTCCACATGTGGACAAGAAGTGTGGGAACCAGGAAAATTTAAATTTAAAAAAAGGTTTGAAAAAAAGAAATCTGGTTTTTGTAGGTTCACAGTGAAAAAGACAACAGAGCGTGATTTTATTTTATCTAATTATTCTGAATCGCATTAATTGTTGTTTGGTCTTTTAAATGGCAGAAAAAAAAAAAAAAAAAAATCACCATTTCTCTAAATACCATTTTCCTAAAACCCCACGTGAAATCTTTCAGTCTCTTCTTCTTTCTGCCCGAAAGTCTAAAACCCCAAAAGACATTCATTTGATCATTTAACAAGAAAAGCACGGGAGAGAAGCTGAACCTGAATTATATTTATCTCGAAGAAAAAAAAAAAAAAAAGGATTTAAAACGAAAATAAGAAGACAAAAAAAAAAAATCATTGGAGGATGAATTTAAGCTCTTCAGCTCTTTCTTACCTTCAGTTTATCAAACTTGTCGTCGACGTCCTGTAACCAGGACATGAACTGTCTGGCGTTGAATCGGTCTCTTACTGACGTTTTGCCGTCATCGTTCTGCGAACCGAACACAGAAACATCAACAACTTATCAAACACTGAATTTCCTCACCCTGTAATATCGTTGCACTGTTCATCTCATTTCATGTCAGAGCACCGGACACTTTTTTCCCCCCATTTATCCATTAAAAAAAAAAAAAAAGATTTGTCTTTTTGTGTATATCCATTTGAAAATAATGATTTTAAAAAAAAAAATTTATCCATCATCTTATTTCTTATATCTTATACGTATTTGTACATTTTTTCATATTGAATGCACTTTGCTGCTGCGCCGACCGAATTTCCCCTCTGTGGGATTAATGAAGTCGAATCGAATCATCCAACTCACCTGGACGTCTTGAGGCATGTTGTACACTTCGGCATCCAATAAGACTGTGCAGGCACTGAAAGGCAGAGTCTGATTGGCCAGCGTTCTCGCTGCCCGGTAGTGAACTCGCAAGACTTCCTGCTCGTTGGAAACGATCAGCTTTTCCTGAGAGGAGAAAAAAACAAACAACAACAAAAAAAACGTCCAAATCAGTACAGAAAGTAGCATTTCAAACGTCTGAAGGTAAACTTACCGACATGAAGCCGGAGGAGGGGAAACTACTCACCCGTTCGATGCTGTGCTGCAGTCGCAGCTTCATTCGGACGACCTCTTGTTGTTTGAACATCTCTTTGAGCTGCTCGGGGAGCGACGGAGGCGGAGTTATCTGCTCAAACACCCGACGAGAGAAGACGCAAATCACTCACTCGCACTTCAAATGTTTACTAGACACCAGATGTAGTCGCTTGTGGCAACAACGTCAGCACGTCCAGTCGCGGTTCAATAACGTGATCAAATCTGAAATGTGACACGGTTCCGCTTTAAGTACTTTCAGGTCTTCGATAAACGAATGTTCGGATTCCATTTCGTGCTCAAAACAGTCGGTTTCGATCGACAGCTGAATTCATGAGACGAGCGGCATTCGATATCAAAATGTTCATTAAATCGAGCTCGCAATGAAACAAACCTGGACGTGTCATTTTTCACAAGTTACTCGATCCAAACGCGAATCATTTTTCACAAGTATTAGGCAGTAAAAAAAATAAAGATGATTTTTTAAAAAAAAAATTATTTATGATTTGAATCCATTTTTCCCTCTCTACCTAAACTCAACGATAAATATTAAAACTAGAGAGCTTTCGGCAGTAATTAGAGCCAATAGTATAAATATCAACAGTGGGATCTGCGCGAGGCCCCGGAGGGCTGCGGCGGAGGCGCTTTTACGCGGCGCCGATAACGAGAGAAGTGTTATCGGTATATAAACCATTCGCACCTCGGGCACTTGTGGTTTTGAGTAACGGCAAATTATACGTTTCACTATTTGTCTCCGGGGAAACGGCACCACTTTTATTCGATGACCACCGACGCCGGGGATTCATTTCTTCCTGCGAGCACTGGCAAAATATGGAATTCAAGTTTAACTTCCTTCTGAAATTAACGCGAAAGCGAGTCGTGGTTTCTTTATCGTCGCGTTGCCACGCGGGTTATATTTCGGTAAGTGTGGTAACAACACAAGAAAGTTTCATTTAACGGAATTAATCAAAACGTTTAGTTTACAAATGATACGATCTGCTGCCGGAGACGTTTGTAATTCTAATCTGCAAAAGGAACAAATCGGTGCCAGCTGAAAACCAGAAACCTAATAGCCAAATATATATAAAAAACTTTTTTATTCAAAACCTGATCTTAAGTTAATGAGTTAGAAACTTTACCTCATTGCCAGTTTAATTTTCTATCAAGAAAACGTTGCAGCACAGACGGCTCTGTTATATCAGCAAACTTGAGAGATCTTAACATGAGAGACGGCGGCTCAATCAAGAATCTTTTGACGCAGCTTTGACTAAAGGCAGAACATTATGCTGACTCACCGTTGGTATGCAGAGTTTGCTGAGCGGGTTCCCGTCCAGGAGGTAGGATCCATTGAAGGTCACGTATTCGTCGTAATACTGCGGCGGTTGGGGGATGACGCTGCACAACACTTTGCGCTTCTCCTCGATCTTCCTGCGGATGTGCAGGAACTCGTAGTACGGGTTGGCCCTCTCCGTCTGGTACGGCTCGATCTCCTCCAGCTTCACCGAGTCCACGATGGCGGCGAGGGACTGCTGGCCCATCTCCCTGTCGTGCTGCGCGGCGGAGCCCGGCTGGGAGCCCGACGCCTTGGGCATCTTCCTCTTGCGTGGATGGGGCACGTGCATGTCCACGTCCTCGTCCGCGCAGCGAACCTTGAACTTGGCCCCCGAGGAATCGGAGTCCCGGTCCGTGGACTGCGGAGAGGAACTCCCCGAGGCGGTGCTGCTGACGTCCGACTGAGCCGCCGGCTGGACGGAGCTCTGACTTTGCTCCTCGGCGCCGTACGACGACGACGACGACGACGACTCGGGCTTCTCGTCGGCGGGCGTCGCCTCCGAGCGGACCTCGGCTTTGGGTTCCCACGGAGCTTCCGCCCTCGGGCTGCCCTCCACGGACCAACTCTCCGCTGCACGAGAGACGCCGGCGGCGCCGCTGTCCTCCGAGCTCTGCGAGACGTCGGTCATCTCGTCCGGCTTGTGTTCGGGACTCGGGCAGGGCGCGCTCTCCTTCTCCGCCTGGGCGTCCGGACACGCGGCGTCACCGGAGGGTCTCCACTTCTTGCAGTCTTGGACATTCACATCCGCGTCCTCTCGAGAGCATTTGGCCTCGCCGTTGGTGTTCCCAACACCCGGAAAGGCCTCCGGTGCAGCGCAGGTGGGAACGTGCGAGCTGGTGGACGGCACGGGACTCTCCGCCGCTTCCGGCCTTTCTGAAACCGTTTCCATACTTTCTTGTTCCGGCCGGTCGGCGTTCTCCGCCGGCTTGTCTTTGAGGTCGGAAACCTCCGCGGCGCCCGATTCCGTCTGCTGCTCGCTCTCGGGGACAGAAGACGTCTCTCTCTGCTGGAAGGTTTTTGTGTTCGCGAGCGCCGACGGCTCGTCGGGCAGGGACGCCGTCGATATCGACGGCTGGTCGGAGTCGGCGTTGCCGCATTCGGCCTGTGAACTCTCCGTCGGACACAGGACGTCGTTCACGACGGGCGCGTCGGAGAAAGGAGGCGGTTTCTGCTCCGTTGACCCCGTTTGAGAGCTGCTGCCCTGAGAGAGGCCGGACTGTGGAAGCGACACGTTTTTACTTGGAAGATCTTTGTTTAACAGTTGCGTGGTCGAGCATCCGGCAGCGCCGGCTTCCTTTTCGGTGACGGATTCAGCAACCGAGTTGGAACATTGTTGACTCCCGAGGCTCTCCTCGGCCTCCGAGGTCTCCTTTGTTCTCGGCTCGTCCCCCGCGATCGCCGCCGCCGGGCCGGCTTTTGGCAGATTTTCAACAGCTTTCCCTTCCGTGGGCGAGTTGCCGTCCTCGTCCAGGATCGCCCTGAGGTACGGAGATTCGTGTCTGGCCGGCGGCGGCAGCGTCTGGTTACTTTGGGGAACATCTGGAAGACTGTTGCAGTCCTTGTCGTGGACGGGCGGCGACCGGGTGGCTTGGATGACGAGGGAAGACTGGAGAAATGCCGGCTGGGAGTCGGAGGCTTCCAGGTTCATGTCGGAGTCGTATTCGACATTTCTCGGCGTTAACGTTGTGGCCTGACACGAATCCTCCGAGCTGGCGACGGAGACTAAAGACACAGACCTGGACATGAGGCCGCAGCGCTCGCTCTCCGGCCGGGGCGATCTGGTCAGACAGTTTTCCACCGCCGACATGACCTTCGCGCTGATGGAGGGCAGACTCTTCCCGTCGAGAGACATCGTTCTGGGGCTGGTGCCGTCCTTCAGGGGTTTCTCTCTGCTGTGGACGTCGGACGCTTCGGAGCTTTTGGAGCGCATGAGCTCCTTGCTCAAGCACGGCTCGGTTTTGGTTCTGTCTTTGGGCTTGGACTTCCCTGGATCCGCCACAGGCCGCTGTTTGAGCCGTTCCCGCTCTTTCTGTTTGATTTTTTCCAGGTGTTTCCGATGCCACTGCTCGATCTCTTGGTCCTTCAGGCTGAGCATTCGCTCGAAGCTGGTCTGCATCAGGTCATCGTTTACGAGCCTCTTTTCTTTTGGCTTGGCGTCCCGTGTTGCCTGAGGGGCTTTGGACTTGGGCTTATCGGAGTCCGTCTCGTTGGGTTTGGCCTTGCTGATTTTGGCCTGCTGGGAGCGGTCTTTGTGCCGGTCTTTATCCTTGTGTCTATCGGCGTCGCGGTCCCGCCGGTCGCGCTCCTTCTCCGGCGTTCTCACAACTTCCTCCTTCGATTTTGTCAGTAAGGACTTGCTGCTCTCGGACAGATAGCTCTTCTTCTCTTCTAAAAGTAATTTCAGATTGGAGCTTGATGAGAGACTTCCATCTTTTGTTTTGTCTCTCTTCTTCCTGTCACAGTCCTTTTCTTTGAGGCGATCAGATTTACCGTGATCCGTGGTCTTCTCCAGAGGTTTTCCTTTCCTATCAGAGTTGCTGCGATCCTTTTCTCTGTGATCTCCGACACTGTACTCTCCCTGCCTCTCCCTATCAGACCGTTTATCAAACTTATCTTTATTTTTCCTGCCGTCTTCGTGCTTTTTTGTTGCGGTTAAAGATTTCAGCTTTTCATTCTCTTTGTAGCTTTTATCTCCAGGCGAGGGGGAAGAAGTGGCTCCGGTTCTCTCTTTTTCCTTCCAACGATCCACCGAGTTCTGCGGTTCAGCTTTGTCGGAGTGCTCCGTTTTAACCTTTTTTTCCTTGTCGGGATGCCTTTTCTCCACTTTATCGGATTCCTTTTCCTTTCCTGGGAGCCTCTTGTCAGTTTTCTCACGTGAGCCTTTTTCAGACGGCTCCAGCTGTTCTTGATCAGCTGTGATCCCACTTATGGATTTCTCCTCTGTCTCTTCTTTCATGCTGTTGCTCTGCAGCGACTCCTCTGGAATCCGCCCTGAGCCGTGGCAGTCCACCTTCTCGTCACGCTCGCTCGGCTTTGAATCCTTTACCTTCTCCTCTTTACCGGCAGCCTCCTTCCGCTCCTTCTTCACGGCCTTGTCTTTCTCCCGCTCGTCTCTCTGCCGCTTGTCTTTGCTGCTGGAGTGCTTCTCCTTCGTGTTTCTCTCATCTTTGACAGGAGACGAGTCAGCGGTCCTCTGAAGCGAGCTGTTGTCTTCACCTTCCTTTTTCACTGGCAGAGGTTCATCCGTCTCATCACTTTTGAAAAAATTCTCTTTCCAGAACTCTCTGTCAAACTCCAGATTCCTGTGGCTGTCTTTTCTGGCCTCCTTTTGCCTGTGGCGGCTCCGCTCCGCCTCGTACTCTCTCCTGTGTTTGTCTTTCTCCTTGTGTTTAAGTTTATGCTTCTTCACCACTTTGCCGTCTAGATCGGTCTTCCTTAAGGCACCGTCGCTGCTGTCTATACTGTTTCCTATGCTGCTGTCTTTGTAGGGGCTCGAACGACCGTCGTCTCCGTCCACGCCCGAGTCCTTCTGTTGGTGCTTGCTCTTCTCCTTGTGCTTACACCCTTTGGTGCTGGAGCCTTCAGTGCAGTAGTCTGCGTCTGTGTAGTGGTTGCATTTGACGCCGTCCACCGGACACGAGCTGTCGCTGATGGAAACGCACATCTTGGTGTTTTCCTGTTTGAGTGGCGTCTGTTTATCCGTCAGACTGTGGTTCAGTTTAGGGGATTTGATGGATGACAGATGGAAGAGGTGGACGGATGAGTCGTCTTTAGGACTGAAAGACATCTTGAAGGAGTCTTCCTCCCGACCATTTTCAGTGCTCTCAGACACAGTTGCCAGAGAGAGTACCAACGTTTTGCTGTTCTCTTTCCCATCCTCTTGGTTTTCCTTATTTTTGTTCTGGCTTTTGCTCTTTCTCTTGACCTTCCCTTTGTCCTTGTCCTTTTGCTCAGCATTGTCCTTTTTCGACCTCGTGTCTGGCTTGAGGCTCTCTGAGCTCTGAGAGCAGGTGGGGGAGTTCCTTTTCTCCGGCAGACTCTCCATTTCGTCGCTGGAGGTGTCCGAGCTGCAGTGGACACGGGACGCCTTCTGCTTTTTGGACTTCGAGGAGGAATCCCCTTTGCTGCTCTGCTTTCCCACCACATGGTTCCGCTCCTTGTCCTCCTTCTCCCGCTGCCGCAGTTCCCGCCTGAGGATGTGTCTGTCGTTCAGGGCTTTACTCAGATCCTCCTCTTCTTCCTCGTCCTTAAACTCGTACTCGTCCAGGCCTGGCACGGACGATGACGCTTTCGTGACCGGTTTGCCATCAGAGTCCTTTTCTGTGTCAGAGTCGTCCATGTTGTCGTCCACACTGGAGGGATTGACGGACGGAGGGTCTTCAGATTCTGTGGAGCGGAGAAGATCTTCTTTAAAATGATACATAACAAGTCAATAAAGCTCAATGTAGAGTCATGTAAATACACGCAATTACTGAAGGTTACATGATGTATCCAACACAGAAACGTAGGTCTCTAATAAGTTTGATTATATTCTTACTTTCCTTTCATGAAAAATGTTCTGTAGCGCAAATATGATCATGTGACTTGAATTAGTTTTATCAAATAAAGCTAGAGTACCATCCTAAAAGGGCGTTGACATTTGAAGTTTTAGCCTCTTCTGGTCCATCTGTAGTGAACATACGATATTGTTGCGTTTCTATCCAATGCGCCTTCCAGCACACCATCCAATAATATAAGTAGTAGTAAAGTTAGTACGCTAATAGACGACATGACACAGGAGGGTGAACCAAACACAGCAGCCCCTGGTTCCTACCTGAAGAGGTGTCATCCTGGTCCGACAGCGGCACCTCTCCCTTTAACAGCTGTTCCAGCTCCTGAGAGTCTGCGACGTCCACCGGCCGCTCGCCGCGCTTGTTGGCTTGGAAGGCGTTCCCGCCGTGACGGAGTAAAAGTTTCACAATCTGCAGAGGACACAGTAAAAATGAACAACGAGAATCTCGAGAGAAAGAGACAAAACTCACGTTTGATTGTTGAATGGAAAATATACTCGGTAACACAAAATAAATCCCAAAACTTCAACATTTGATTTAAATTTGTGACAGGTTTAGTTCTTTAAAGCAGACAATTAAAATACTTTCATTTCTCTTTCTTTGGTACTTTTTTACAATTAACACAACTCTACAGACAACTTATAAAGAGTATCTTTATGCTCATAATAACATACACTATACTCTGAGAAAAGCTATGGAGAATTTACATTTGAATGAATGAATTGTTGTATAATGCAATGAGAAATGATCAATGGCAATAAACCTCTTGTATTCGATATTTTGACAACATGGCAAACAGGAATACATGATGATGGAGGAGATATTGGTTTTAAAATGTCAGTTTTAATATATTTGTCAAGTTTGACATACTGACTTGTATGACAAAGCCACATCACTCCATCAAGATTATTACTGTCAAACCACAGATGGTTTAGTTCTGTTTTTGACACATTTACACTGATAGGCAACTTTTCTTTGTCTGTTCTGTCAATTTCAGCCACATAACACCAGTGCAGAGATCTTTATCATTCCTTATCATCTGCAGACCTACTGTTATGACAAACTTTCAGATAAGCTCTTACATCTTTGTGCCCGCTGCTGGAGGCGTCGTGGAGCGGCGTGTCGTCATCCAGACCCTGCGTGTTCACCTCGGCGCCCGCCGCTATTAAGACCTTGGCCACGTCGTAGTAACCGAGATTACAGGCTTCGTGAAGAGGAGTCCAGCCTGGAGAGCACAGGGAGGGTTTTCAGGAGACGGTTGCAATTAATATCCAATTTAACCCTGCAATTTTACTACACGAAAACAAAAACATCTGCAGAGAAGACGGTGACGCGCGGACTGATTGCCGCTCGTTTTATCTCTCCTTATAATCAGCAGCTGTTACTCCGCTTCATGTCGTGATTAGCGACCGCACAGACATAATGAAAGCTGTTAAATAATCGTCTCCCGTGGCATCGTACCTGCAAAGTCTTTGACATTGACATCGGCTCCCAGGCTAATGAGCTCCTTAACTTGCTTGGCATCGCCCCGGATGGCTGCCATGTGGAGGGGAGTCTCCCCTCGCTCGTTCCTCTTGTTGACCTTGTCTTTCTGTCGAGACGAGGCGCTGCTGGGCACCTTCTTCTGCACAGGGGTCGTTTGTGAGGGGTGACTGGGTGTAGAGTCTGGACACAGGAGGAGGGAGGAAAAGGATTTAACTGGTGCTCGAGGGAAAAGCCTGTCACAGATTGAGATAACCACTGCTCTCTCTAGACAAGACTGAGCCGTGACCGACAAATCTGGTTTTGCTGAAAGACTATTTAAACGTGTCTTTTACTAGGTATTTAATAAAAGAAACCGTTCTTTTAATAGGGATTTTAATTTGCATCGAAAGGTCAAAACTAGACTAAGTAACTGCGATGAAACTGGTTTCACTGGGAAGATGGTATATTTTCAGTGGATATGCATTTACTGTCCTTATCTTAAAGCCTATTATTTTCAAAGAGAGCCAACTGCATCAGTACAGTATACAAAGAAAGAACAAAGATAACGTTCTTGGCAGCGAAATGAAATATTAGATGCTGCCCTTCCTTTAAAACAACAACCTTCAAATTCTGGAGAATATACATGTCAGAGCACTCAGAAGCATGACTCATCCAACAGTAAATACACTCCGAGCCGTCTTGATGTGGTAAAAAGGTGAGAGGGCAGGTACACAAACCTGGACTGTTGGCAGTCATCTGCATTAGAAGAGCCATCTGTTTGCGCTCCGACAGCGGATACCCAAACAAAAGGTTGGGCGCCTGGGACTTCTTGCCCCCGGCCTCCTTTTTCACCTTCTTCTTGTCTGGTCCATCTTTATCTGCAACAAAGCCCGAGAAAAGATGTTGGTGAACAGTCCAAAAAAAACAAAAAAAAAGAAGAAGTCTTGACCGTTCCCAAACGACATATTTCATCGCCACAATGACATGTTTTCCTTCCTCTCCTTGTATCTGTTGAGCACGCAGAGAAACAGATGACAAGCATGAGGTTTGAAAAAGGGGGATTTAAAAAAAAAAAAAAAAAAAAAGGACAGCATTCTCTTAAGGCAGCCAAGTGCAGACGGCACTCCTCGGCTCCCCCCCGCCCCCCGTCTCCGTCAGTCGGTTGTTACTAAACACAGACATGCGTGAGCTGTAACGGGGGCAGATGCAAAGGCGAAACACACACACATGCATGTGTGCATGTGTGTTAACAGCGGAGTAGTACCGCAAAGTGGGTGACGTGACTCGAAGAGGACATGGAGGAGGAGGAAGACGAGGAGGAAGAGGAGGAGGAGGAGGGGGGGGGAATCAGGCTGCAGCGATTACCTGCGTATATCCTGCAGGGAGGCACTAATCTCTCTCCCCAGGTCTCACTCGACTGGCCTGGGTCTGAGTCATCTACAGTGCAAAGCAAGAGAGGGTGGGGAGGAGGGATGGGGGAGGGGGGCGGCAGGGTGGGTGGAGGGGTTGGGGAGGAGGTAGGGTGGGAAAGCACTGCATTAACGCTCACACACTCTCACTCTCTCTCTCTCTCTCTCACACACACACCCTCCTCATTTCACATGTACTCAAATACAGACGGGCACAAAGGCGCACTCTCACTCCACGCACAGATTATGAGTCATGGCAACACAGGAGACAGGAGAGAGGATCCGATCCGAGGCGGTCAGTGGACTCATTACTTCCCTTTCTTCCTCCAGCTGCCCAACGCAGGGAACCTGAGGGGGCACTGTGGGGGGAAAAAAGCTGCTGGAGGGCAACAAAAATAAATAAAAAAAAACCACCCTCAAAGCTAGTTTAGCTTTATAACCTGTGCAACATAAATCATACTTAGTGATTTCGAAAATTGAGGCTTCTCATCTGCGAGACTGACGCAGGACCACACAATGAAAATCATTACGTTGGGCTTTGCTCTCCAGAGGAGATGAAGGCGAGCTGTCTGTAAACACGGACTTTATTCATCATAATTACGGCTGTAGGATACGCAAAACTATTTTTAGGTCTCAGATCTGATGCAAACACACAGTTAAACTTCCAACCAAATGACGTGAGTCGAACGGTGTTTACACAAGCGAGAGGGTGAGATTGAGACGTCTACAACGTGAAGCGGAGCACTTGAGCGAGCTTTGTGTCTTCAACTGGGAAACCTGTTTACTGCCAGCGACGTTCGAGGCCGGTGCAAAACGCTGACAACATCTTCAATGGAAGAGGGGAATGAAAAGAATTTTTATAGTGAAGCAGTTATCACGCATCTTTTCACAAATAAATGGGGCATACCAGGTCTTACACGGAGCATTTGTTTGTGGGGGGGGAGGGGGGTAGTACTACTGGGGGTTAAGCAGCAGGGCAGTGCACGTGGGATTGATTTAAAATGTCCCAATGTTCATAGTAATGAAAGAATATGTCACGAAAAGCAACACTGATGTGTTTTTAATCGTGTTTTTTTTTTAAACAGTGGAGGCTCGATGACAGACGAATAGAAGATATATCCAGTTTTGGCTGCACAGACTTCCCTTCAGTCAGATTCTGTTTTTTCTGTGGGATTTTTAGGCAGTAAAGTAGTATTATACAGAGGGGTTGGGGGTAGGGGGGCCTAATTATTATACATAACATTCAAACATACTACATATCAAATAGCTGCTCTACAGATTGATGCGATCGCATCTGCTTCTATTCTCAGGTCTCATAATAAACACTACAGGCCACAACTTCATCAGTGTGGTCAGATTTGGATGTCGTTGCCGAACAAGTTGGACCCATTACGAGTCTCTGTAGACGACATGGCCACCAGGGGGCGGTGTGAGGACATGGCAGCGAGCCAGCAGCGTGGCCGGTTTTGAGGAGGAGTGGGGAGGAAGAGCGAACGGCTCCTTACCGGTGTCAGAGTCTCGCTCCTCCGTCCGGGACGGACTGGTCGTGAAGGAGAGCTTGCGCTTCATGGAAGACTTGGCTTTTCCTTCCTTCCCCAGCAATTCACTCCGGTCCAACTTCGGAGTTTTGGTGAAAGGGGACAACTTGTCTTTGCTCTGTCAGCGGTGACGAGGAGAGAAAACGCACATACACACACACAAAAAAAAGAAAGAAACATAAAAAATTGAGGCAAGTCAAATACAGAGAAGGTGTGGCTGCAGTTGAGACCTGCGCGAGCCTGAATATGTAACCGTGACAGCCCCGTTTAAAAAGCTCAGGTAACTAGTTTGACAACAAAGTAGTCAAACTAAAAAAAAAACAAAGCAGGTGGTATTTCACATGGAACTAAATCTACCTAAAACACGACACTAACGTTAAAAGTGCACATGATTATATTACAGGCCTTGTTGTGACTCCGCAGCATATTGTTTGGGTCATGCAGACTGCGGGTCAGAAGAAGTCTATTCTTATGAGACTCTGCTTGTTGCAGAGAGAAAGTTTTTTTTTTTTTTAAGTTTTTTTTTACAGCCGTTCAGGTTTCTCTCCCAGATTAACATTCAGTACTAACAGACAGAAGAGTTTCTCTTGAATTACAATCGCTAAAAAAAACACGAGAGCAACAGCGGCAGCTATTTTGATGTTTGAATAATCATTTTAGTCCGTTTTTTTTGTTTGCTTTAAAAAAAAAAAAAAAAAAAATAATAAAAATACATAAAATATGCCGTTTCATCTTCTTAAATGTGAGAATTTGATGCGTTTATTTGTTACACTGAATATATTTGGGGTTTTGCTCGCAGGTCAGACAAAGCAAGATATTTGAGGTTTGTGAAAAAACATTTTCTGATATTTTATACACATGACGAATTAATCAATAATAATTTAAAAAAAACTCTCATTGCAGCTGCAGCACTAATTTCATGCGGTCACAAAAAAAACTTTTCACAGCATATGTCAATACAGGGAAGAAAAAAAAATGCACAAGTTAAAGTTAGAATCTTTTTTTTTTTTTTTAACCGGTCTAACAACATTGAACAATTGAGTCAAGATCCTACTTGTCTAATTTAATAAAGACCTCAGTCACGAACATACACGGAGTACTATCTCGTCTCTACAGAAGACGGCTTCATGTTTAAGTACTGCCACACTTGAGGTTTTTTTCTTTTCTTTTGCTGACCGAGATCCGGGCCATAATTAAGCTGAAAACACAACGACAGCCACTTCAAAAGACACAAGACGTTGAGTTTGATCCCTCCTACCGGCAGCTGCTAATTGTTTTATGTATATAATGTGGGTTTTCAGCATTTTAACTGAAATTAGTTTCACAGGGGTGATCTGATTCTTCAGAAAATACACAGGAAAAAAAAAAAAAAAAAAAAGTCATGGTGGGGTTGGTGAGGAGGAAAACACTAATATCCAACAGCACTGAACAGCAACACCAGTCATTTCTGTCTTATCAGTCTTTCAGTTACTGGGTTTTTGCACTCTGATCTGCAGACAAAGCTTTTTCAGTGCCATTACTTTTAGTGAGCTGCACTTTGGTGCAGTAAAATACATTTCTGGCAGGAAGAAAATGTCTGCAGTGTGGTGCTTCTTTGATCTCAGTGAAGCAATGTGCCAGCTGTGCAAAGCTGAAGTGTCTGGCACTGTTGTAAGTAGAAGAGCACGAAGACGTGGAGTACTTTTCGCCTTAAAAACAAAAGCAGACACAAACGGTGCCTCTCCATTTACGTAGAAACAATGCAGATGTTGGATAACAATGTGGGGAATCGGATTTCTAAAAACCTCGCTGTCGTTTCTCTGACACGAACACACATCAGTGCGTCAGCTGTTTTGGGAGAAGACTCCAAATTGCGTCATGAATAATAGCCTGGTCTTCGAGATATTGGTTACGTCCAAAAAACCTCTGATTTATCTTTACTGGTGAACCAAATATGATCAAATCTCAAATGTTACCGCAGCAGCATCAATGTCAACATGTGCACTGTGGGCTGCCGGAGCGCGCTGAAGTTTACAGTGCAAATTGGTACAGAGATTAGTGTAGCTAGGAAGTTAGATGTGCTCCCTGCCGGCGCACAGATGTCAGAGCTGCAGCGAGTGGGTAATGAGCGTGTTTACAAATTCGAGTTCTCAAATCAAGCAACATTCATGCACGTGTTTGCAAGCGAAAAACTTGGAAGCACCACGACGGAGCACCTGAAGAGCAGACCAGGTGCAGAAATGTGCAAGGAGACAAAACCCCGAGATGTTTCAGATAAGAACTCAATCTGCTTGGCATTTTTGGATGCCAACAGAGACAAAACAAAACTCCAAAACTCCACCCCCACCCCCACCCGACTGTCTCTGGTAGATAATACAGGATTTCATTGTTTGCAGTGGGGCTGCACAATTCTGGATAAAAAAAAAGAAAAAAAAGACATATTTTTTTGCTTAGAAATGAGATCACGAATCTCTCTCACTATTGCACTCATTTACTTTTATACAGAAGAACCTAATGATGCCTAAAACACGCCAACGACTTTGTAAACGTTCTTGTTGTTGGCTTAAATGCAGCTTCATGAAATTGATACCGACCATAAAAACGGTCTTTTTAGGGTCCGGGCACCGATGGTGCGAAAGCCCTGTTGTTATCCAAGCGATTATGATTCCCCGTAAACAACTGCATTTTTGGAGGCTTTATCATATTCAAAAACTCATGAAAGTTGGTACACCCATCTCTCCCGGTGAAAAATTTTGTATTTTAGTGGCGTCGCGAGTGGGCGTGGCCAAATGACTCGCTAGCGCCCCCTAAACAGATGCCCCGGCGGCTCCATTTAGCTACATGCATGAAATTCGGTGGACGTGTGTATCACACCGAGACGAACAAAAAAGTTACATTGCACCATTACGTCAAGTCAACAGGAAGTCCGCCATTTTTAATTTAGTCACCATTTTTGGCGATTCGCACGTTTTACTTTAACAAACTCCTCCTTCAGATTTTGTCGGACCAACTTGAAATTGAGTCTGTGCCCTATTTACATGTTTGGAATTAAAAGTTATCATAAGAATTTGTTTTCGTCGATCGGTGTGCTCGTGGCGTGGCGGCCAAAAAGTGACCCAAAAGTCACTTTTTGCTGTAGTATGACTTTTTTTTTTTTCATAATTTGGATGACATGCTATAGTATGACTTCTTTTTTAAAGTCATTACAAAGGGGGGAATCAAACCCTCAACTCTTTTACTGAGAGGCAACAGTGCTAACCACTGAGCCACCAATCTTCCCAGGAGATAGACAGCATTGTGACAAATCTTTGGCTCACTACAACCTATAACTCCACCGTCCACAAATATTCATTCAAATGCGACCAAAATTGCCACAGACATTCTTAGTAGATATACGTGTTTTCAAGGCGGTCTGCAGTGATATTAAATATCTTCCTGTAATGTGTAGTGTATGCAAAACTTTTTCAATTTCTCCAAATGTTTCAACTTTACAAAGTTGAATCACCATTAACAGGCCAAGGTGGAATCTGAACCATTAATAGGAGCCTTGGTGAAGTAGAATCTTTTATCTGTTGAGTTAACCAGACTGTCTGTTGAATCACTGGAAGCTCTGAGTGAACTCCGTGAAACTCTTTCTCCTGCCGCAGCTCCTCCTCCAGCGCCGAAGACGGTCTACAACGCCAACTCCGAGCTAGAAACAACCTCATGAAGACACGGGTTCGTAACACACAAGTTCACGGTTTACCCGCCGAGGTAACACAAGGTTTACCCGTTCAGAAAAAGGTCATACTCCAAAAAGTAATGAAAAGTCATCCAAAATATCCAAAGTATGTTGTCCAAAATATTCAAAGAAAAGTCATATGATAGCATGTCGTCCAAAAAGTGACCCAAAATTAATTTAGTATATAGTATATACAGTGGGTACGGAAAGTATTCAGACCCCTTTAAAATTTTCACTCTTTGTTTCATTGCAGCTATTTGCTAAATTCAAAAAAGTTCATTTTATTTCTCATTAATGTACACTCAGCACCCCATGTTGACAGAAAAAAACAAATGTAGAAATTTGTGCAAATTTATTAAAAAAGAAAAACTGAAATATCACATGGTCATAAGTATTCAGACCCTTTGCTGTGATACTCATATTTAACTCACATGCTGTCCATTTCTTCTGATCCTCCTTGAGATGGTTCTACTCCTTCATTGGAGTCCAGCTGTGTTTAATTAAACTGATTGGACTTGATTAGGAAAGGCACACATCTGTCTATATAAGACCTTACAGCTCACAGTGCATGTCAGAGCAAATGAGAATCATGAGGTCGAAGGAACTGTCCAAGGAGCTCAGAGACAGAATTGTGGCAAGGCACAGATCTGGCCAAGGTTACAAAATAATTTCTGCAGCACTCAAGGTTCCTAAGAGCACAGTGGCCTCCATAATCCTTAAATGGAAGAAGTTTGGGACGACCAGAACTCTTCCTAGACCTGGCCGTCCAGCCAAACTGAGCAATCGTGGGAGAAGAGCCTTGGTGAGAGAGGTAAAGAAGAACCCAAAGATCACTGTGGCTGAGCTCCAGAGATGCAGTAGGGAGATGGGAGAAAGTTCCACAAAGTCAACTATCACTGCAGCCCTCCACCAGTCGGGGCTTTATGGCAGAGTGGCCCGACGGAAGCCTCTCCTCAGTGCAAGACATATGAAAGCCCGCATAGAGTTTGCCAAAAAACACATGAAGGACTCCCAGACTATGAGAAATAAGATTCTCTGGTCTGATGAGACCAAGATTGAACTTTTTGGCGTTAATTCTAAGCGGTATGTGTGGAGAAAACCAGGCACTGCTCATTACCTGCCCAATACAATCCCAACAGTGAAACATGGTGGTGGCAGGCAGCATCATGCTATGGGGGTGTTTTTCAGCTGCAGGGACAGGACGACTGGTTGCAATTGAAGGAAAGATGAATGCGGCCAAGTACAGAGATATCCTGGAAGAAAACCTCTTCCAGAGTGCTCTGGACCTCAGACTGGGCCGAAGGTTCACCTTCCAACAAGACAATGACCCTAAGCACACAGCTAAAATAACAAAGGAGTGGCTTCGGAACAACTCTGTGACCATCAGCCAGAGCCCTGACCTAAACCCAATTGAGCATCTCTGGAGAGACCTGAAAATGTCTGTCCACCAACGTTCACCATCCAACCTGACGGAACTGGAGAGGATCTGCAAGGAAGAATGGCAGAGGATCCCCAAATCCAGGTGTGAAAAGCTTGTTGCATCATTCCCAAGAAGACTAATGGCTGTACTAGCTCAAAAGGGTGCTTCTACTCAATGCTGAGCAAAGGGTCTGAATACTTATGACCACGTGATATTTCAGTTTTTCTTTTTTAATAAATTTGCACAAATTTCTACATTTCTGTTTTTTTCTGTCAAGATGGGGTGCTGAGTGTACATTAATGAGAAATAAAATGAACTTTTTTGATTTTAGCAAATGGCTGCAATGAAACAAAGAGTGAAAAATTTAAAGGGGTCTGAATACTTTCAGACTGTAGTATAGCCAGGGCGATGCAGCTAAGTTTGATGTTTCGCCTTGAACCAGGAAGTTGATGTTTATGTTTCTGATGTTTCATGAGTTTTTGAAGATGTTAAAGCTGCAAAAAAAAAAAAAAAAAAAAAAAAAAAAAAAATCCTTTTTTTTTTGTTGTTTTAAAAGAAGAATAAGGAACAAGATCGAGAAAAAAAAATCAAACTGCAAGCGGGAATATATATATCACTGCTTGCAGTTTTAATTGTCTTCTTTTTTCTGTGCTTTTTATTTGTCCTTCCTTTCCGTCTCTCACTCGCTCTCACCGAGTTCATCTCCCTCCCTGCCGTTCTGCTGCTCTGCGTCACATGCTATAACACTGGGTTGTTATTGGTTGACGGAGAGCAGGCGCATTTGTTTTGACGCACCTGATGTCCCGAATGAAAGTGCGGCAAAATCGTTGGGTCATTCAGAAATGACAGGATGGATGAAGGAATCCATATCACCATTATAAAACAATTGATTGTACAGCCCTACCGACCATTCATGGCTGAAGTATTGTACTCAAAAACACGATGAGTTGGTAATCCTGAGCAGCCACTCAATGTCGCTTTACTTTAGCTCCTTTCGGGCCTTTACCGGTTCAATGTGGTGCTTTCAGAGCGCTCTATTGGCATAAATGTCCACGTTTTCATCAGTGTGTAATCACCTGAAACCAAGTGTTTTTCTTAGCTTACAATTAGCTGTTCATATCTGCATAGAGAGCAGGTCCTCTTCCGGGAAGCTCGTTTCTTTAGGAGCCCAGAAGGGACAAAACCAAACACGAGCTCTCGAGAGAGTTTTGTAACGAGAGTGTTCAGTGGTTCACTGCTAGCGGCCACGAAATCCTACAGACTGCTCCTTTAAAAAAAAAAAAAAAAAAGCGAGATGAATCTACAATTCCATAACGACCAAGCAAATGCTATCTGCCAACGCCATCTTTCTTGACCATGTGATTCCCCCCCTCAACTCAAGACTTGCACCGAGATAGAAAGCCTTCGCCTGACCCTGTGAATGCATTTTCATGCATTTACTTCTGCATATTAATTTTAATGGCACCATAAAGTACAGAACTTCATGCAGTAAATGTTCATTAGACCGGTTTGACATAGATGGTCTTCAGCGATATTCAGTTATTCCTTGCATACCTTCTTCCCCGCCTGTTTATCCACCATGGCTCCATCTCTGTCGCTCCCAGGTTTGGCCATGGTGTGGCACCTGACTAGCTTAGACAGCTACAGCGCAGCAGGGTCATCATGCACCTGGAGACGGAGAACACAACAACAGTGAGAAGGACTTCAACTCTGCCACATCACTGTTTGAGTGGATGACCGGTCTGGGAAGTTGTTTGCGTCAGCCACTGGCAACAGCAAGAAGTAGTTTTTAAATGCAGGTACAATTAAATGAGAATTCTTCACACAGGCTCTGCTTTCAGCGAATGTCTGTATCACAAAGGAAACTGGAGTTAAGTAAAGAAAAGTCACTTATCCCCTGAGAGCAGCGGAGTGGCAGTGTACGAAATACTAAGCCACTAAGTGTAACCCAGCTGTGTTTCAGGACGTCGGCCCAGTGGCTCAACAATCAGGGATTTTTATTGAAATTTCCATTCCTCGTCTTGCGTACGACCTTAGAGGACGGGCAGGAAACAACTACATGAGATGGCATGAATCACAGCTTTAGGGACTCTTAGGTTTCTGAGGAAAACACCCCCACCCTACGTGATGTCACTATGGCCTACTCATCAGTGTAACCGAGCTCTTTGATGTGGTTTGTGACGCTGTAGTAACACATGTGGCACACTGCGGGTGCCTGCAGCGCCCGGAGAAAGTACAACACTCAGGTGAACCTGCCGCATGGAGCCGACGCAGCATGTGACAGTTAACGTGTCACATGAACATGGCAGTTTTTAGTCACAAGACCCTTTTCTCAAGTACTTCGAATGAACTTTCCCCACTTCCTTTTTACACACATGCACAGCATCTCATGATTCAGCAGAAACAGCCCCGTTTCCCTGTGAAGGTCCAGTGATTACTTGTTATGCAGCTACCAAATTGAGCGGGACAGCCCCCATTACTCAATACAATTCACGTTATAGTAAAGATCTATCATTTCAAGAAAGAACCACCAAGATTTTTTTTAAAGTATTTCCCTTATTTCCCACAAAGAAACCAGTAGGCGTAAACCACCTCTCTAAATAGCACAGTAGTAGTTTTCCCTACTATTCTGGAGATTTCTTCCAATCAGCACCCTGTTTCCTCAATCAGGCTTTAGTAATGTTTAATTACATAATTAGATCAACAATATTTCACTGTTAAAGCCATTGCTGGGAGAGACAGCAAGATGTCACAGTGTGTGACTGGAAATTATCACGAAAAAGGTCCAATCATTTTTCCATCCTTAAATACTTAAAAAAAAAAATCCACAGAAATACAAAGAAATTCAGCACGACATCATGAAAAGGCCACGAAAGTAATGTGCTTCTGAAACAGAAGATTAATTGGTACATAATTTACGCGTTTAATAGTAATTTCAAGGTGAAAAGAAATAAATAAAAAAAGTATACAATCTGTGACCTGGATGAAAAACAGATTAGATCAATTCTCTAATAACAAGTGTGTTTTATAGACTCTCTAAAAACTGTGGGTTTTTAAATCAGGATCTCCACCTTAGCTTATTTCTTTTGGCTCAAGGCCATGACTTCTAGTGAGGTCAAAAATCCTGATTTGAAAATCAGTGTTGACATTGCTCAGCCTTCCCCCTCTACGGCTCGGTGTTTTTCCTGTGGGCCTGTATAAATGTAGGGGGCAAAAACTGACAGGACAAGGGCAACCGGCAGCCTTGAATGACAAGGCCTGCTGCTAAACCAATACCAGTGAGATGTCCATCATTACTAGGTAATAGTTTTGGTCTTAAAAATGTAACAAAACAAAAAGCAAAAAAAAATAAATGGCAATCTCAATTTCCGTAAGTCCCAAAAGTTAAAAGTTTTGTAAAAACAAATTAAAGAAGCTTCAACTATTAAATGTCAAATGTCACCTCGCAGTTTCCATCCCTGGCTGCCAAGACTCATTTTATGTACTGAAGACTTTAATAATCATTTCATAAAAAGCATGAAGTGTAATTTGTAAGGCTATATAACTACAATTGACTGGACTTTACTTTGTTTTTTTAAGCCTTGTTGTTCTTGTTCTGCAGTATGTCTACTGCATTAGTGCGTAAATTCTTTGAAAGAACCAAAACAAAGTCAGTTTCATTATTTGTGTTCACATGCTCGGCCAATGAACCCGGTTCTGGTCACAGCTGCGGACATGCAAAATAAACAATTCTTCCAATATGGACTTGGCTGCAAAAGACGTCACGCATTCTAAAACGTGGATGCTTCACGCATAACGTCACGCCAACAGTACAGACGATCTATACAAATCGCCAGCGTTTCAAGGTGCACACCCGAGATCGGTGACGCCAACTCGGTATCCAACACAAATGTGAAATGTGGTCACGGTCTTCCCCTTCTGTTCCCGAGTTACAGTGTTTGAATACCAGCCGGGAAAGTACAGAACAAAATGTCGCCGCCGCGAAGTTGACCCTTGACCTTTCTGGATATACAATGTCATCGCGTCATCCTTTTATCCCAAACGCTTTGTCAGGTTACCGTGACTTCGTCCTCAGACCACTATATTCGAATCAGTTCATCTTTTAGTCCCGATGGACGTTTGTACTAAATTCTGAGAAATTCCCTCAAGCTGTTCCTGAGATATTGCGTTCATGATAATGGGACAGACTGACAACCAGAAAAACATTATGCTTCTGGCTACGGCTGTTGCCAGTGCAGACGCATAAAATATTTCAGAAAAAAAGAAATTACCATTTCTTAAATTCCTCGGTGACAATTTCATATTTTTTGTAAAAGCAAACCTCAGAAACCTCAACTACACCATGTTTAGTCTCTCTCTCTCTCTCTCTCTCCCCGCCCCCTTCAAAAAAAAATAAAAAATAAATCTCACAAACCACTTCATCCAACAATGTTTCCACAAATAGTCAAAGTACATCTGCATACTGTTTATATCTACTGAGGCAACCAATCCTGTCAGTTGGGTCTCTGACTACAACAGCGATTGCAAAACAATAATCCGTTGGGACTAAGCGACACACCACGCTACCCTGCATGCAGCACATGCTAGATTAGCCCGGGTCTTTCTACGCAGACCGATGTACATAATGCCTTTGAAATTGACAGAAAAGTGAATGCTTTTTTTTCCTTTTATTTATTTTTATTTAAAACTCCAGACACCGCCAAATACCAATGTAATGTTGTTTACATTTTTTTTTTTTTTTTTTTTTTTTACCCGAGAGCCAAACATGCCGGTCCCAAAAACAGTCAACACAATCAGCAGTGACACACTACAGTGTCATTACGGTGCGATCAGTCCGCCGCCCACGTGTGAAGCACAATCAGAAACACGCCACTGGAGATAAACAGATCACAACAGAAGAAGGCCTTCAATTAGGAGATGTCATCCAGATGCGACATAAACAGCGGGCATGTCCGGGCCTCTCGTACGCATCACCTTACCACGGGACCATTATGTGGCGCGTTCAGGATTTATGTAAAAGCCACAAGTCTTACAAGTTTAATCAGCTAAAGCACTTCAAGACAGACGCATGACGGGCATAAACGGAGCTGCCACGCAGCTGCACATGAAGGAAGGAGCAGGAAACTGCCGTTGACATTTGTTTTTAATGTACTTTACTTTCAAGTCTCAGTGGAACCTGAATTTGTATAATGTAGAGGACAAACTGTTTTTTTAGTGCGAGCTACTTCATCAATTGGTTATATACTACAAATCTGAGAAATGATTTGATAAGTGTATTTTTCTTCTTTTTTTTTTTTTTTTAGCAAATCACCACTTTCCCTTCATTTTTGAAGTTCTTAAAGCTTCTCAATAGGTAAAGTTGAAATAGTGAAAATGAGTAGTTTTATCATTTTAAGATGTCACGTTTGGGCTCTGAAAAACTGCAATGGGCTTTAAAAAAATAAAATAAAAAAATACTACAGTTAATCAAGAAAACAACATCTATACACTGAGGCACGTTGATGCAGCCCAACTGTTTTTCATTTGAATCTAATGCGTGACCAAATCTGTACGTTGGAAAGTAGGCCATATTTAAGCAGTTACACATGCCACTTGCTTTGCCAGGCGGGAACCAGTCCCACTTGTTCGCAGCACTAAATCACAAGGAATAGGACGGCTTTAAAGGAAACCAACATTTTGTTTCTTCGGATACTTTCACAACCTCTGCTGATCCTGAGTATATGAGCACGGTGTCGACGGGTATCCTTTTTTTTCCCCCAACGCGCGGCCCCGCAGCGCAGCCGAGGCCAGCGAGAGGTCCGCCATTAGTCAGCAGATAGCCAGTAAGCAGCAGCATTGTCATTGAGGCAGCTGAAAGGGAGAATTGAGCTGCCCACAGTGAACACGTTGGTGTAAAGAGGCTCGTGTATCGGGGGTATTAAAGCGGTATGGACAGGCCAGGACCGGACCAGAAAACAAATGCTGACGGGACTCCAATCTGGCCCAGAGACGAGGCGAGGAGGGTGTGACTATAATTACAGAGGTATTTTGGACACTCGCCAGTTTGGCATTTGCATTCACTGCGTTTCACGAGCAGCTCAGAGCTGCGAAAGCCTCTGCGAGCTCTGCCATCAACCTTGGGCTGTTTCAAGTCGCGACCTAACCCTGCCTTGACGACTGCTACGGTTCACAGAGGCCAAACCTGAGATGAGCTTGGCGTGGGATCTCGTACAGTGAAAACTGAGTCATGTGCAGCAATCATCTAACCTACTTAATATCAGTGAAACAAACTATGAAACTGCAGAATCACAGATGGAAAAAGGTTGAGCGATTTACTACGGGGAGAGAAGCGTCACCAGAGACACTCGGGACGGCTGGTTTCCTCCGTCCCAACATCAGCGATGTGGTAAATAATTCAGCAACCGAGACACTGACGAGCGACAACAAATTACACTACAGTTTCAACTAATGATCACGTTTTCATTATTGATTCATCTGCCAATTATTTCCTAACAGAATAAACATTTTGTCAATGAAATGTCCCAATTAAAATCCCAAAGGGACAAAGGTACAGGTGAAGTAAAAAATACAAGCTGCAACCAGAGAATCGTTGGCTTTTTTCCCCACCTAATTCAGTTAACTAATGAGAGTGGCTGATTAATCTTTGTCAAACATTCAATTAACAGCGGGGCTGTAACATTTAGTCAATTAACAGCTTTGATTAAGCGACTATTTTAATGACTCAATATTTACCCGAGTAATATTTCAAGCAAAAAAATTCCAGATTCATTAAATCCAACCTCTAGATTGAGAGGATTTTTTTTGTTGTTGTTTATTTAGTGTGATAGTAAATGTATTAAAATGCAATTAAAGCAGCATTAGTCAAAAAGATAACCGTTTTTAATCCCCAAATCTTTCAATTCGTGTCACTGACATCATGTCACGGACTCCGTTTGCCACGATAGCCTCATTATTGTAACGGTTTCAGTGGATGACCAACATAGAAAATCAAATATCACAATATTTCTGACCAAACACCTCAATAATCAATACTGCAGCAGTGTTGTTGTGATGAGCATTAGCCCTTTCACAAAATATTTTTCACAATTAGGTTTTCATAATCATTGGTAGTGTGGATTATAAAGACAAAATTATTTCATCACTTTACTGTGATGCAGTCTTTAAAATCAGGAATGAAGAAAAGACAACACTAATGCCACAATATTTTATCCAAAATCTGAGATGCTTTTTAGTTTAATAACATATTAATATAATATCAATATATTCCACAGCCCTATGTCAGTTCACATGATTTAAAAAAAATACATCAGTTTCTGAATTACCCTCTTCAAAACCAGGACAGGCTGAGACGAAAAAAAATACGAGTCCGGATTTAAAAAAATTCTAAATATCCGTCTGCACTGACTGAACTAAGTCAGTGAAATCCCAAGTTAAGTGTGCTGGCTGCACTGCTGGTCCCTCTGAGAAGCAGATGTCTCTGTATTTATTTATAACCTGGTGTTCCTGCCGTCTAACTCCACTTGTTCCTGACTAACAACAATAACAACCATTTCCCTGTAGTGCTGGAGCATGTTGGCTCCGACAGCGCAGCGCTGCTGCCGGTGCGTGCGTGTCCTTGCGCGAGTGCAGCGGATTGGGGGTTTGAGCAAAGGGGAGGGTATGTTGGGGAGGAGGGGGGTGAGGGGTGTAGCTGGGATGGTTGAAGAGCACACACTGTACGGTAACCTGATCCACTGACTGCAGGATGGGACAGGGAGGGAAGAGGGCTAAGAATAGCACAGAGCCTGACACACAGCATGCAGAGTATGCTGCCAGCAGCAGCAGCGACATTACTCCACTACGGCTTCCAGAGTACCGCCTGCTGTGAATTCTCGCACACAACCATGTGCAAAATACATGCGATCCCCCCCCCCCGGTCCCGCATGAGGCTGCACTTACGATGGCGCTCACAAAGGAACCTGCTGCAAAGCCGGCTCTGAATGCACCGCTGGGTTTAAAAATTGTTCTGCGGACGGAGAAATAAAAACCAACTGAATTAGTGGCATGAATATGTAAACATTTTCAGTCGGATTTCCCGACAAAAAAGGAGGCCGGCAAATCTGTAACTCGCTCAAGGAGACACACTACGCTTGCTGCAACGGTAAACAGCCGGTCACGTGGTTGTGGTCCTGTATGCCGTCGGGCTAAATGATGGGGGAGGTCTCTCTCAGCTGCACATCCACTCCCAGCCTCCTCCTCCTCCTCCTCCTCCTCCGACTTCCTAATGAGTACCAGGACAAAGCCAGGCGCAAAGGCCCCGATTACTGAGACTACAGGAGAGGGGCAGGAGAGGCAACAATACCCAGCGAAGAGCCAGCCATCTTCAATGGGATCACACATATACACACCCACAGGATACCAGCCTCCATGTTCATATTATAAACCAAATAATATGCCTGCAAAATACAAAATGCTCACTCGCACTATGAACCCCAAATCTGTAAGGTGCCCCAGAAATGTCGAATACAATGATTTTCCGCTTTCCATTTGTATTCCGCTTTGAATACAAATGATTTTTCAAAAAGATGGGAGAAAAAAAAAAAAAATCAATATAATTATTTATCAGGTAGAAATATTAAACCGCAGGCGGTTCAGTTCGTTGTGTGTATATTATATGTTATGTATGATTATAAATTTAAATTTTGGATTTGTCGTTACTGGTTGAATTAAGCAACAAACATTTTTTTTTTTTAAACCGTTAGGGTTATTAAGTCATCATTCTAATTTGTAGCCACAGAGTTCAAAACTATTCAAAATGTCATGAAGTCACAATTAGTCAACAAACCTTCACATTTCTAACGAAATAAAAACACTCAAAATATTCTGAGCCTCGTCTATCTGTGCTCTCATACCGCCGTCAAATTATTCTCATGACTCAACTGTGCACCAAGTTCAAAGGCAAAACATTTCCAGCACAGAAGAAGTGCAGCTCCTCTCCTCCCGACACCGGGTCGTCTGATACATTTCGACATGGACAAACAGACAGTAAAAGACACTGGATGCCTCGAGGCGTCTGTTCACCTCTCGCTACCCTAACACCAGACAGAGGAAACACGCCTCCTCCTCCTCCGACCGGAGCGTCTGGCCTTCGTTCCACTAGTTTTGGGGTTGTATAAATACGCCGGCCACGTTGGTGGGAAGAGGTGGAGAGCTCTGGTTTGACATCTTGCACATGGGAAAAGCATGGGCGGCTACTGCCAATAGCAAGAAGAGCTATAATATTAAGTAACTGCTAGAACCGGAACCAGTCTGCTGCCAAATTCCACTGAACCGGGTTCATTTTTGTTTGTGTGCCAGCCACAGTAAAACTGTGATATTGACGGACATTACCGGTTGTACAAGTACAAGGGAGCACAATATTCTGCCGTGGCTGCTTTCATTTTACTCATGTCAAAAAAACAAAATCAAATTCGGTTACTTATTTCATAATTATCCAATCAATA
Organism: Brachyistius frenatus; assembly: GCF_029030835.1. Lineage (NCBI taxonomy): Eukaryota > Metazoa > Chordata > Actinopteri > Embiotocidae > Brachyistius > Brachyistius frenatus. The sequence continues at coordinate 6,622,207 of NW_027210611.1, forward strand.
AGCTCCTTGAAAACCCCCGAAATAGTTTTATGTGTCCTAAATGTTTATTCCAATGCAAGATCGAGTGCTGAAATGTTTTCACAGCCTTATCCATTACTTAAAAGCTTCCACTAAAAACAGGAATGGCTCCAAATTCCCACGGGAGAGGCTCAGGACATGGCTCACGGACAAATCAAAAGCCTCATAAAATAGCCTGATGTTTGTACGACGGAGGCGTGAGTAGGGTTAACTTTACTGGCAGGAGAATCAGGCTGGGCCTCGGACTCACGGAAACACGCCCATTAAACGGGCCCGATGAGAGTCTGAGAGCCTTAAGAAGCCTACCGCCACCGCTCTGAATGTAGGTTAATGATCAGATACCCAAGCAGGGGACAGGAACAATGAGGCCTTTACTGCTGATTATGGGTTAAAAGGAGCGGGAGGGAGGGGACGAGGGAGGGATTAGAGCAAAGGTTAGGACCTAGGCGTGGGTCTTGTTCTTATTTCCACCGCTGTGCCAAGTTCACATGACTGAACCGAACACTGGAGAACTGTTGTTGCTCAAGGAAACTTTGAAATACACAGTACGGACGGAGAATAAAAATCGGATCCAAAATTAGCACAATCTTGGAATGTGCAGTAAAGACAGCATGCTAAACGATAAACAGGACTGCTCCTCATTTTCTTATATTTTTGGTAGAGAGGCACGATTGCTCTCCAGGGTATAAACTACCACGACGCATTAACTCGAAAATATGACATTGGCGACGCATGCATTTGCACAAAGTGGATAAATAAAAGACGCCTCGTCAGCTTTGGACAAATTGCACCCACCTCTTCTCCTTTCAGCAGACGAACTGGTTGTGGGCAGCGTCCAAAGACCCCGGGAGGCAAAGACTCCCAACACAAAACACCGCCGCGGACAACAAGGTGTCACAACCACAACGAATCCCGTCTCCTGGCTTCCGTACGAGCAACGAGCCGGCCGCGGTCTGAAAAGTATCCCGTGCGGGAAACGTTGTGTCGGTTTTCGTTATGACATTCGAGACGCGACTCCATCCACACCCGCCACGTCCCATTAAGCTCGACGAGCCGTCGGTCCGATCGCCGGCCCGACGCATGGCGGCCCCGCGCGGTGCCAAAGCCGCAGCTTTGCAGGTCCAGAGTGAGCCTCAGCGAGACCGGCGGGTAAACGATGACTAAGCGTCTTACTGCCGAGCATGCAAACATTTCAGCTCAAAACAAGAAGACGTAATTCACCGAGCAAACAAACAATCGAAGCTGATCGTTAATAAGCCCATTAACTAATCGATTAACAGCCTACGGATGATTTTTTTGTTTTAGTAAACGCCTCCGACACTTCTGAACCCGTCTTTATTTGACACTACGGTTTCAATGAACAGGAGCAAAGACAATTCCCGGAGACAACATTTCCAGCCGTACGAGCATTTTTAGAGTCTGTGCGTTTCCACAGTCAGCGCTGCGTCAGAACCAGCGTATTAATATGCATATTTTTTAGATATCTATTTGTATTCTAAAGTATTCCATTTAAAAGGTGAGGCTGTGTCGGGTGACAGGACACAATCCCGGTGACAAAGAGGCTGTAGACATTTGCCGTGTCAGGAGTCGGGAGCTTTTACCTTCCTTCTGTCATTTATAACACCTGCTTTTTAAACATAAAAAGACATTCGGTGCAATTTATTCCAACGGCCGTCAATAAGCTTCACACTCGCATGACGCACGGCAGAATATGGACAGCTGGTTTGACTCCTCCACATTGTAGTGCTATATTGGCATTTCAGATGATGTGCAGTTTTGTGTAATGGTGAAGTGGCTGAAACGAGCAAACACTAATCTATCCATACCAGCATGTTCCTGGTCTAAATATACAGCCAAAAAAAACCATTTCTAAGTGCCATTAGAAACTATTGGCAGCGCTGGAATGTTTTTACTGTGTAGGCAGAAGACATATCAAATTGTTGAATAAACATGGCCACTATGGGCTCTTAACCAGGTTCTCATTAAAAGTTGCTCTCAACCTAGATTTGGGTGTTTTTTTTGTTTTGCTTTTTAAAGCCTTGTGTTCGGTACAGACAGTAGGCCAGAAACATAGATGTTCTACCTTTTACCTGGACATGTGAAAACGTAGCAATCAAACACTCCTACATTGTGCAGGAGATAAACAAGAGCACTGTCAACATCACTAAATGATGTTTCACCATCGTGTAAATATCAAATTCGTGTCATCCCAGTCCGTTTGAGGCCAACTAAGAACCATTAACATTATACAACTTATTGAGCCATTTTAACACCTTTCTATGTATTTATACAGACTTTTTTTAAAATTATTATTATTATTATTCCACTTCAGTTGTTTGATCTTTGCAATAATTATATAGAGAAATATACTATAGTATATGTTAATTTTAACTGAATGCACAACTGGAGTAGGTCAACTGTAAACATAGGTTATTTGAATTACTGAAACTGTATTGTAATAAGACAAAGGCCCCTCACATAATTTAAACAAGCATGTTGAAGACATTGTTGATTTTCTTTGTTTTGAGTGTTTGTTATCTAATGAAGAAAAAAACAAACATAATGCTGTTCTGTAAAATGTCCTCACTATTATTCTACATATTGGTTAAAAAAGCTGATAAGACATCGAGTCTAAAAACAACCTATTTCAAATCCATGTTCAGCACGGCGATTGTATGCGGTGATTTTGTGTGCTGCAGATCATTTTCTGGATAATGTATGTAATTGATCTGAAAAATGTAACATTTCATGAATGTGGCTGCGCTGTTCATATCTTAGTTTTGAACCCATTTAAAATGGAAACGAGCACAGACATGCATCGTATTAGAGCAGCACGAATAGTTCAACAGGCTACTGTTGATGATTAATCACATCTGATCACCTCACCACCAAAACAGAAAGTTCAGAGTCAGATTAACGGCACGTCTAATTCGAACAATCAATACACATCCGCAGAAATCGTCCTGTGAATGAAACTCTCATCAGCCTATTTTGCGGCAGGGGAGTCTTCCGCAAGCCCGGTCACTAATAGAGCCAGAGTAAATAGGATACAACCGCTTTCTTTGGCATCTGTAAAGTGAAAGCAGCACAGCAACGAAGAATGCAAACCACACGCCCTTTGTCAAATTGTCTTTTTCCACCCCGAAACTATCAGCGCACACCGTCGTCTCCCTCGCTGCTCGTTCAGAAAAGGAAAACTTTAAGGGCTCGTTAATAATTGAAACCCCTACGACGCTGTAATATTACAACCCAGTTTACCCATCCTCCTGTGTCATCGTGCCGTGTCTGGAGTCCTGCGGGAAGGTCACGGGCTCTCAAATCGCGGGTCTTTAAAAGCCAATCGTGGATTATCAAGCCGTTACACACCGTGGTACTGCACTCAACGTACCAAACAAAAACAACGCTCTGCACACATTCAGCTGCTGGCAAAGGCCAGCACATGTTGTGTAATCACGAGGCTCCACCCTCTTCACACATAGATAGATACACACACACACACACACACACACACACACACACACACACACACACACACACACACACACACACACACACACACACACACACACACACACACACACACACACACACACACACACACACGCTGGGCCTCTCGAAGACGCAGATACTCGGCTGATGGAGCCAACTGCAGAAAGGCTCTGGCCGGGCTGGAAGCACGTCGTATCATAAACGCTGCTGGTTCTTTCACAGCCTCGTTTCAACTGCAACACAATAAACGTAGTCGACAACTTGAAGTGAAAGTAATAAGAGAGACGAATTTCAAGCTGCATGGAATACAGGAAACAAGATGATTTCTGCCTTTGGCTCTTTGTGTTTGAGGTCGCTTTTGTTTTTTTTCCCTATTTCTTACAAACTTTTCGAATGTCACTCGTCCTTCGAGGCTGATCTAACTTCAACACGGCCCAGTTGGAGTGACAGGAGGGCTTCAGCAGCCTTCGATGACCATTAATAGCAGTTCAACAACACTTAACGTGCGCTGGAGGAGAGACTAAAACAAACCTTCTAACTGTTTAGGGGGGGGGTTTCCCTGAAGATATGGCCCTGACGTGATCACTCAAAAAAAAAAGAAAAAAAAAAGGGGAAGTGCATTCAGAGTGTTATCTGAGTAAAACAGCTTCATTGCAGGCAGAATTCATACCTGCGTTGTGTTGCTGGTGAAACGCTGCGTGATGACATAAAGGTTAGGCCGAGAAGACAAAACAGAGGTCCAAATATATCAAAGAAAGTCTGAGCCTTTAGGACTCATAAAGGCTCCTCTTATGATTCAAACTAACAGAGCCCAAACATTCAGAAACCATTGGAGACCTTAATTTCCTTTCCTCCAAAACCTTCAGTTCTTTCTTCTTTACCAGAACAATGACTGCTAAATTGCCTACGACTTTCTTTTCCATTCCACTGATCTGCATTTACGCCCCACCACCTCCATGTGAAGGTCACGTCTCTACTCTTGTCACCTCTTATTTTTCCTTTTCTTAAACTACTATGGATACCATTAAAAGAAAATGCATACTGCACTATACCTTTGGATGGATACACCCACTGGTTTGTTAAGATATTCAGAAAAATCCTAAAAACAAATATAAAAATTGGTAATATCGTCTTTTTTTTATTTATTTTACGCAAAAGCAAATAAATATAAATGAGACAGAAAAACATGTTGTCTTACCCATCCTATAAATCCAAATCAAATTCATTGCAAATTCTGAAAGCAGCACGCTGCAGGGAGGGAATACTGTACGTTCTTGTATAATTGATCCTGCATTACAGCACCTTGGTCAATACCCTATTCTCTAAGAGGCTTATAGTTGTTTGCAAAGGCTATACTGTAGAAGGGCCGTGGTATGGTATCCCAGTTACACATTAAATCCTCCATGTGCTTATGTTCATTAAGCATGGAAATCCTGAAAAGGTTTCAAACTAATTTACCAAATCTGCAATCAGGTTGTAAATACAGCGTTAACTGTATATACTTATAATCAAACTGTCCATTATTGGCCTCTTTGTGGCCGTTTTTCGTTACGTGGGTCTGCACTGCTTTTGGCGAACCCTCTCCCTCTCTATGTGCTTGTATAAAGATTTGCCTGGACTGCACGTGTAAAACTGATGTGACTGCAGATCCTCCCTCATCTGATTTTCATGATCTGGCAGAAATAGGAGGAGAATCCGATTTTTGAGAATCCAGACCTGTCACTCAATGCGTCCGGGTGCGATCAGAGGATGAATGCTGCCATTAGATGTTGCCAAGACAGCCAGAGAAAATAATATTTCAACCAGAGTAAATCTACTCCTCGGTGAATGTGATCAAATTCTTCAGACCAGCACCACATCAGGACTGCAACAAACCACTATTAGGCTAATCATTTTAACATTATATCAAGTACTATTATAAAGGCAAAGAGCATAAATAAAATGCTCTCAAAATGATGTAATCTGACCAGCAGCTAAAAACTGAACTATTCAAGTAGAAAGCAAACGACTTGAAGCAGTGACCTGTAAATATCTTTGACTTTGTTAATAGCCATTACTTTCAATTGACGTATTTATTTGTTTTTCTAATCGCACAAGTAACCACCCAGTGGTTTGCTCATTTCCTCAAAGTACCACAAAGCTTATATGACATCATATCACCAAGAAACATGAGTCGGTACCCAGTGGCTTCACAACTGTTTAACATGTCGTGAATGGGGACATCCATCCATCAGAGCCAAGGCTCACAGTTTCTTTCCAACACGCACCATCAAAAGAACAGACTGCATTAGACTGTATGAAAACCTGTGCGCAGGCTACATGGATAAGCAATACAAACACATCTATTGTCGGAGAAAAATAAGGATGGCTAACAGTGGAAGGAAAAGGCTTTGGAGGAGCAGCAAAAACCTATAAATGAGTCAGTCGAGGAAACCCCGGTAGAAACGATGAGAACGAGGAAATGAACGTGTCCAAAGCCAGTTCTGACAATAGCATATTCTGTTGTGGGAACTTTTTGGACAAATACAAGACTTGCCAGCTGGCTTGTGACATTAACAGTCATCAAGTTAAAGGTCAACCAATATTTGGCCATTGGCTGCTCCCCCTATAAATGTGGTGTGCATAGAAATTTGATGATGGCATTAGTCAGATGACTATCATAATTAAAAGGCGCATATTTAGAAGATATCGTTTGCAGTAGTCACAGACAACAAGTTCATTTGCTTATCGTTTATGCGACAGCCATCAAGGAAATTGACCTGGCGGGGTCTTCGGAGTCGGGTTTTGGTGCTGTGCGACCCCGTTGGAAATCAAATGTTTGGACTAGAACCACACAAACGGCAAAAGTGGTCAAGGTACAGCAACCGGCGGCGGCGCCGACACTTCACAAAAGGAAAGCGGACGGTGGTCTATCCTGATGTGTTGATGTGCGCCATGTCTTCGACTAAACAATTTAAGTGGGTAGCTTCAACGAAAAAGCAGAACATTTGAAGCGAGAGAGTAGTCAGTACACAGCTTTTGTGTCGCACTGCATTACATTTGTACAGGTTTCTACTTTTTCTCGTCACAAAGTGAATGAGTGCATATTTACCACAGCGTTTAAACATAAACACCCATGGCAATTTATGTATAAAACCACCGTATAACAATCGACCGCTTTACTAAATAAAATTGTTGTCCGTCATAACAAAATTGACTTTGGTTGTTTTTAACGATCATTTCAGTCATACAACTGAACGAAAGCTGTCCGTACAATTTTCTTCCCTTTTTCCAGAGTTGATGACAAATATTAGTCACCATCGCGTGGTTTGTATTTATTTGCATTAAACTGGAAATTGCAGACTACCAGGAAGAAAAACATTGAGAGACTGCACGTATACACCTCGGCTTCCAAAGCGCAACGCAACGGCACTGGTGCCAGGATGCCCATGAAACAGTACGGTGATATACCGCAGTATCAATTATCTGTCCCACCTGTAGTCGCACAACCTTTAGCACTGCGGGATATCTCATTCATTTTCAGCCAAATCACCATCTGATGCCTCCGCCGTTGCCAGTGGAGTACTGAGATATTAGCGCGAACTCATTACGGACACCAAAAGAATTCGTACTGAGAACGACCCCAAAAACATGTTCGGCAAAGTGGATGAATCTGATTACACTGGTACGCTAACGAAAAGCCTGCTAATCCCACCACGCGCAATTAACTACAAAATGGCAATGAAGACTGTAAACCCTGGCAGCAGACACTATGCTCACACCTGAAGCACTATTACCCTAATATGAGAAAACTAAGCTCTATTCATAAAAACAGTCAATAGTTTCTGCACAGCCACGGCAGTGATTAACATGTTTACTGTAGTGTCTATATAAAAGGATACTAAAAAAGATTAAAAAACCAAACCAGTAAATAATGGATTAACTAACCTACTTAAAATAAAACGCTCCCCCTAACAAATATCATGCATGTCATAACAAATAAATTACAGCCATATTTACCCCCTTTATGGCATGACATGGCATGACATGGCATAAATTGAAGCTTTGTTCTCCCCCAAACATCTAAATTGCTGTAGAGTTTTGGAAACAGTAAATATATCAAATTAACGAGATTACTCCTAAAAGTACTTTGTTATTATAGCCCGCGTGCATTTTTCATCATCAGGGACTAAATTTGATGGGTAGGCAGAACCGAGCTTTGGTAATGAGAAAACATGATGCGTCATGGAAGATTAGATTTATGGTTGTTGTCAAGCAAACCACCACAATTTGATCAACTAGCTCCTTTTCTTTGTTTTAAGGTTTGACGGTGAACGAAATGAGCAAGTGTAGTTTTTAGTTTTAACCGAAAACGTTAAATGCATTCCAGCCGGGTATTTTGTTTGACAACCCAACCTCGTAAGAGGAAAACGCAGACTGATGCTAACATGACGTTTTCACACTATGGGATGAATTTAACATTAGGAAACGGACAAATACAGGTTGGCTTTGGCGAGTGCTAGTTTTCACTCCGAAGTATCTAGGAGACTGACCAAATTCAATTCCCCATGCCACTAAAAATGCAGATCACTCCGAATAAAAAGGGCCACGGAGAGTGTGTGCTTTTGATCGTTGCCTTCTTGTTATTTCATTTTCGATGTTTAACTGTAAGCAACTTCTTCAGTTCATTTAGTTGATGAAATAATCATTAAACAACTGTGGCATGTTTTACTTCGTGTTGTTGATATAAGCGTTCTACTCTTGAGGGTAATTATGTTGTAATCCTCAAGAGTGTTCAGTAACAGAAAGTCAAACGGTCCCGCGATCACAATTTATTTTGTATTTTTTTGCAAAGATGGAAAATTGTCACGTTAACATTACAAAATAATTATTTTGTAAACAGAAGAAAGAGCTACACTGGCAGCCATCCACATTTAAGCTCTATCTCCCCTGCAGAAAGGCATGAAATACATCTTACATTTGATGCAGCTGTATTTTGAATCCCACTTGAATAAAAGACCCTTTGTATGTCCTTTTGATAACCATATTGTTCACGCACTGTCTCCAAAACGCATCATTACCTAAAATTAACAGCACACAAATATATACGTAAAGAGACAAATAACATTTGAATAATGGGAATTTTGGTAGTGCTTTTGTTTTTATTAGGTTAACCTAAAAATATATAATCGCCCTAAATGCAACACAGCTCTTAAACCATTAATGTATTTTGAATTTCAGATTAACGTTTGGTTGATTCAGATCGGTCGTTTGCACAGACAGCCATCTAAAAAAAAAAAAAAAAAACAGGCAGCTTTTGTATCATGCAACACACCCCCAAGATGTCACAGTCCCTGGCTGGGAGGCTCCTGGTTATTTAAGCTATGCTAGTTCCTTGCGTGCATGAAGCAAATCACAACTATATATATATATTTTTTTTTACTCTAGATTTGATAGCTATTATTCCCAGAACTGTGTTGCTTCTCAATATATATATATATATATATATTTTAAAAAAAAGGTGGCGTTGGCAAGATCATTGCAGACAACACCACCCACCTCGCGGTAATGCCGCTCGTGCTTTCCTTCCAATAAACACAGAAAGCAAATGTTGTTGAGCGCTACAAAAAAAAAAAAATTAAAAAAAAAAAATTGTCAAGTTGTTTTTAGATAGTAAACATTAAAATAATAATAATAATAAAAAAAATTAGCCAATATATGATCGATCTAAAATCCTTGAAAACGCGTGACGGGGGTATAATCATTTTTGATTATTCCTACCGTGTGCCTCCCCCCCCCCCCCCCCCCCCCCCCCCCCCCCCCCCCCCCCCCCCCCCCCCCCCCCCCCCCCCCCCCCCCCCCTAAATAAATAAATAAATAAAAATTCAAGTTCACACCATTTAATGGCAATAACCGAGCACAGCACAGCCCGAGACAAAAGCCCACTGCAGCCCCTCCGCTGCCCTCAACGTCCCCTCCTCCCCCCCCCCCTCCCCAGCGTTTAAATCGAGCTAGCTAGCGAGCTCGCTTCCCTGGCTGCCTCTGGCTGGCTGGTTGGGGCTAACCCAAGCTCACTCTCGCTTCGCCCCGACATTTTTTTTTATTTTTTTTATTTATTTTTTTTTTCCCCCATCGGCTTTCTTGTACCTTCGCTCCACACACACAAAAAAAAAAAAAAGAAGAAGAAAAAAAAAAAAAAAAAAAAAGCGACGAGTTTTATCAAAAGCAGATACGACATTTTTTTTCTTCTTCTTCTTCTTCTTTCCCGTTAAACGGAGATAAAACTTAACTCGATTGTGTGTAAACGCACGTGGCACACAAACTAATAAGCGAAGCTCACGCGGAAGGAAAAAAAAAAAACACACAACATTCAATTTTCGCACGCAGTTCACGTCGTTAGCTCAACATTAGCCTGCTCGCAGTTAGCCGGATGGCTAACGTTCACAGGGATTTTTTTTTTCTTCTTCTTCTTCTTCTTCATGATCCGAAGCACTCAAAACAACAAGCCTCGTTTTTTTTTGTGTGTGTTTTTGTTTTTGTACTCACCTTTAAACCGGGTCACACGTCCCCCCCCCGCGCACACACACGCACACACAACCGACTCATTCGGGTTCCTTTGCTATACGTGAATATTGCGCGATATTTAACGAGTTATTTCCTAAATAGTGGACGTTAAACCGTAGCCTACGGCTGCGTGACGTTCATCGCTGAGGTTTGAAAACATCGCAGCCGTTCGTCGCTCGTCCTCTCCGAGAAAAGCCCGAAAGCAAAACATGCAAGCGCCGCTCTCATTGGTCGAGGGGGGAGTCACGTGACGGACCCGAAGCTCCGCCGAGCTTATAAGGGTTCTCCCGTTCCGCTGGATAAAAGACCGTAGACGGGTAACGTGTTTAAAAAAAACAAAAAAAAACGATTTAACTTTTATATATTAACCGAAGCTGTGAGTAAACCGGCACTTTTTATTTAAAAAAAAAAAAAAAAAAAAAAAAAATTTAAACGTTAAAGAGTTATTCGTTGTGCCCGTCGCGAGTCAGTGGCGTTTTTTTATTTTTTTTATTATATATTTTTTTTTAACCATTTGAACGGGGGGGCTTTTTTTTATTTTTTATTATATATATATTTGTTTTTAACCATCTGAACGGGGGGGCTTTTTTTTTTTTAGCGTGCGAGTTTGGACCGAAAGGAATGGAGAGGGAGAACAGGAATGGCCGCTTGACGTCATCTTTTCCGCTGCTGTGTTGCGGTCAGTGGGAACTTTCTCGAACATCGTGGCTCGGTGTGGGGAGGAGGGGGGGGGTTCAACAACAGCAATGGCGGCTCCTTACTTTTCTCGTGAGCGTGGCTGCATAATTTCGGGCGCATTTTCGGCGACGCACCGACCGCGTTGCTTTGCCCTTAAGTGCGCGCCAATTTCTTCCTTTACGAGCCGGCCTTAGAAATCGGTTGCGCAGTGACATTTGCATCATGGTGGTGGATTTTTTTTTTTGTTGTGCGCATGCGTCACGGTGCATAATGTTCTATGTTGCGGAGCAGGGTTGAAAGTTGGGGGGAGGGGCACCGGCTAGACACGAAAACGCCACCGGGGCGGGATGGAAATGAAATGACAGGAGCGGTTGTAGGAAAAGGGGGGGTGAGGGGGGGGGGGGGGGGGCCCGTGTTGTTGAAGGCGATGGCGAGAAGGTTTATCGTAGAACAGCTTGAACGTATTAACGTGACTAGTCAAAACCTTTTTTTTTTAAATGAAGAAGGCTATAATTACATTTTGACTGGTCAAAGTTTTAATTTAAAAGCCTGTAATTTGCCACCATGTTCCCTTAAATGATATCCACAATCTAGTTTTAAGTATACCAATTGTGTGTATACATATATGTTTTTATTTACACAAGTCAAAACTAAATATATCTGTTACTTGAATTGTAATCATTTCAACAATTAAACAATCTTAATTTGCTTTTGGATGCTTAAAACTATAATATTCAGAAATAATAAATTGCAAAAGGTTTGACCATTATATGAATTCAGTTGAGCTAATATTGGATGAAATGTCTGCATGTAATCTGTGACATTGCGTGTAGCGTTTATGACTAGTATTTTGTGTGAAATTATTATCAAGAATTTCTCTGTCGGAAGATAAACGGGTACTGAACCATTTCATGTCCCGTACTTGCTCAAGACAGAGACAAAGAATTTAAGAAAAGCTACTTGGCATTGTTAATGGAAACTGTGTTGTAACGTTTCCTTCTTCCGCAGCACATATGAGCTAAAGGTTTGTGATAGCCGACCAAATGGTCAATTTCCCCCTAGAAGATGAGGGGTAGTTATTTACCGTTAAAAGCAGATGCATCGTCTTTACAACAGATCTGTTTAAAATTATGATCTTGTCTTTTTGTTGGAATCCCTGGAAGTGACACACTGACACCTAGGGAACAGGTTCATGAACAGTTTATTTACACAACGTGTTTGAGTTAAACATAATGGCTTCGGGGACAACTCGCTTTCGTAACAAGCAGACGGCGGCCCGAACACGTCTACAGGTCCGATCTTACGCCGAACCCTGGTCCGGTGGGCGGCTCTGTCAGAGAAGTCAATCCACCTGCGGGCTCGCAGGAGAAACGGCCGCCCCTGTGGAAAAAGAAAACATGTCGTCATTTGCAATCGGGAGTACATACTGTACGACTGGAAATTCCAAACTCTTATCAGCTGAAAAATACACAAATTCATCTGCTGTGCACGTTTTGCACGTACCTGGGTCCTGGTGGTGGGATTCGGCCTGCTTTAAGTTCATCAATAATATCGTCCATATCCTTTGGTGTCAGGTCCTCCTAGAAACAAGAAGAGAGCAGCATACATGAGGAGAAAGCAGAATAGTGCGCTGCCAGGTCTCATGCTTTGATTTTCACATCCTTCAAGCTGTATAAAAAACTTTTTTTTTTTTTTTATCTAAAGAAAAAGTGGGAAGTTTCAGAGTCAAAATGCTACTTTTGCAATGAAAGCAGGTTACGATGATTATAGCTCATTTAAAAAATAAAAAAAGGTATTGTTATCCAGACATGTGAATGTAGGATCGACACTGGCAGACAAAAATGACCAAATCGCCTTAAATAATCTTTTTTTTCTTCAAATTTCAACATAATTTGTCAGTCACAATAGGACATGCAGGGCTTTACACTCTCATCTCGAATGCAATGTCACTATAATACAGCAGATGATTCGGTGCCGTCAATAATTTATTCTAAAAGCTGCATCACTTATAGCAGCAGTCGGTTGTTATCCGATCCACTTTTTTTTTTGACAGTTCTCCATATAAAAGGTAATAAAAACTTGGCTTTAATTGTCAGCGCAGTTCAAACCCTCCTTGGCAGGTTTTGTTTTAATCCTAGTCGGTGCTAAAGAGGTTAAAACCGAGTCCAATACTGTATATTTAAGTTGTTTTTAACAGGCAACTAAAGTTGTAGCCCATCAACCTTATGACAGAGCGGAAACAACATTTCACACACAACTGAATTTGTGACGACGTTTTAAATTCCTAATTAATGTCGACTCTCATCCGACAACATTCGTGTTAAAAAGGGGCTTCAATTATTGCATTGTTTTGCATCTCATAACGTGTATAAAGGCTTTTCTATTCCAGGCTGTTCAACAGGCGTATCTGTGCAGCCACGCTAATGCCGCCTCAGAGCTCCTCCTAAGCTTCTACCTCCAGATTTAAAAGCCCTGAATGTCCTGACACACATACGAGCGCTTATTCGCGAACGGTATCATCTCGAATTAAACTAAATGCATGTAATAATGACTGAATTAATCCAATATCCAAAGACTGTGTGCGTTTCTGTGTGCTAATTATTCACGTGAAATGCTGAAGCCAGCGCTGCTTTACTCTCGGTGTTAACACGTCGAACTTTTCTCACTGTGACGATCGCGCCTCAGCAGTTTGAGGCGTTGCAGAGAATTCCTCCTATGTTTGCTGTAATTGGGTCATTCACTCGCGCTCAGCTCGCAGTAACTGTAACTTGTCATTGAGGGCAGAAGTAGTTCCACGTAACGTTTCACCACAAATCCGAAAAGAAAACTTTTCACATCACATTTGGCTCATGAAATCGATCCCTCCCCCCCCAAAACCGAATTCATAGACGAGACATCACTTGTTATTCCAGTCATATTATTATTATTAATGTAAGGCTGGTTATATTTCTGACACAGTCTTCAATGTCGACCCCGTTCATGTCTTTGTGTAGATCGTGCCACACCTGCAGTGGCTTTTAAAGGACAAAAAAATGTATATATAACACTCCAGAAATAGGGCTGAGAGATGTATTCTCTGCAGACATTCTTCACAAAACTCATTTCAGGGCTTTAACCTAATTTTGTTAACGTAGTTACAACGTTCAGTATGGAAGCCACCTGCTTAGAGTAGTCAGACACTCACATAATAGTTGTCATTGATCTGGACCATCGGCGCATTCACACAGGCACCCAGACATTCCACTTCTATTAGCGTGAACATCTTGTCTGGAGTGGTTTCTCCAACCTTGATACCTGCGGAGAAACAAATGAAGAAAAGCTTTATGTTCAACTGATCCCTTCTGACAATCTACAGATCGTGTTACAGAAAGAACACATATTTTCAGCTCGAGCAGTCGCGCCCGACGCGACACAGCTGCAACACTACAGGCGAGGTACGACGAAAAGTAAAACCTCACGATTTGCCTGATTGAAAGAACAAACAAATGAGCGTCTTCTGTTAAATGTCTCACAGGCTGAAGTATGTTAACAGTTTCCCGGCTTCATTTCAGTGTTGTGTGTTTTCTTGTTTGCTGCTACAACTCGCTGTTGTTTGAATACCACCGACAACTGTATATTTACATGCTTGTTCCCGATTTCTGTTTATCTCAAACATACACAATAAAAAAAAAAATTTTCCATCTTCGTTTTCATCTCTTCATTGGTTTTTCGGCGTTAGATGGAAAATGACTCTCTTACCCAGTTTGTTTTGGAGGGCCTCCAGGATGCTGTCGGAGTTGCAGAGCATGCACGGTGTTGTTGTGCAGATCTGAATGAAGTATTTTCCCACAGGCTGACGCAGGAACATCGTATAGAAAGTGGCTACTTCATACACTCTCATTGGAGGGACTTCCAACACCTCGGCAACCTGAATTAATACAGTTACAGAATATTTAAGGCTCACTTAAATGATGCCAACAACGTTCTGGTGTATGAGAATTCATAAACATGTGATTTTAGTTGTAGGAAAAAAAAACACTGGCATCACACTGCTGGACAACAAATCGGAAAAAAAATCGCTGTGCCTTGTTCATGACGAAGATGGGGAGCCATCCGTGCTGCCTCTGGGCTAAATCCAAGACTGGGATGGTCGCCGCCTGCTTGTGTCCAGTGGGGTACATAGAAATGATGGCCTCAATCCTCTGCAGATAAAATAAAAAGATATTTTACGATGACTGTGCAGTTCAAGATCCAAATTTCTCTGTTGTAATCTAAGTCAGACCAATTTAAAACTCTGGAACAATGTTAATAGAAAATGTTTACCTGCACAGACATTTACAATGCAAGAAAAATTGCATAATTTTAATAAAACTCTTTGTGAGTATTAGCATTTTCCTGTACAGCGCTAAGTAGACAGTATCATCTTTGAGCTCTTTATAAATAAATTAAAAAAACACAGACAAAATATTGCCACGCTCAAACAAAGGTAGAGAGGGTCAAAACAAAATATAATTATAATCATCCTAAGAGCAATTAACCTAATAAGGGCATCTGAAAGGATTAAGATTCACTCAAAAATGTAAATTAAAGGTTACATGTACAAGTGGGAAAATATCAGATATTGCTATTTAAAAGAAACGAAAAACCACATCAGTCAAAAGTACAGTTGAACACAGCTGTCAAGCTCACCTTTTTGTTCTCCTCAGTGAACTCAAACGGGATATCAGGGTTGTTGTCGGGAGTGTCTCTGTGCTGAAACGCAAACAGCATCACGTTAAAGGAACGTTAACATTGGTTTGCACCGAATATATAATTGCCCCAATTCATCTCCAATTAAAATTTATTAGCAGACGTATATCAAATCCTGTTCACAAGCTATTAAAACCTCGAAGCTTTAATTAACAACAAGTAGCAGGTTTATGAGCAGCTAACAGTATCTGATGAAATATTGATAAGCCGCCATGTAAGCCCCGAAGGGAAACAGGTGCTACAAACCGACTGACTGTAGAAGAAACTCAACACACATGATTATTATTTCTGCTTCTGCACACACTGCCCCCTTGTGAGCAGCAAACATCCTTAGTGCAATTAAGAAAAAGAACAACTTAAAATGTAATGGTGTTTGACCTTAAAAAAATGTCAAAGATTCCTGATTGAAGAAGAGTGCCAGAAGATTATTATTATTATTTTTTTAATTCGTCTAAACACAGGTCAAAAACACGTTTACTATCAAGGGACTCTGAAACCATAGCGTGTTTCCATTGCACGAGAATGTGATGTTGTCGTGTGGGTCCAGCAGGTAGGTAGGTAGGTAGGTATATACTTTATTAATCCCCGAGGGGAAATTTTTTTCTAGGCTCTAAAGGTAGCTCCCTGGATAAATTAAGAGTTTTTGGAAAACAAATACCTTCAGGATTACTCCAACAAGAACATAAACATACTGCATAATTACGCATCGGTCAAAATTTCACATTAGTATTATTAGCTAATGAATTCTAAAACTACTTCAAACAATATTGTCATGCAATAAGGGTAAATACAGTTTATAAAACTCAACTGACTAAAATGAATAGTTGTGGATTTTTTTTTTAAATTGGTATTTTATATAAACACGGGAGTAAAACGAAACTTGTTTCATGAACAATCACAAAGTTAAATGGGCAGATAACCCAAATGTTTTGGGAACTATTGCACACACAAAAAAAAACACATATCCCACTCGCAGAGGCCACAAAAAACTAAATAATGGACAACTGTTCCGATAAACTGATGATCCACTGAAACCCGCAATGTTGTGTTCAACGCCGAAACCGAATTGCGAGGCGTTCACCTCTGAATAGAACCCAGTCCAGTTGAACAGCACCGCATTTTACAGTCTCCAAAATGACCATTAAAAAAAAAAAAAAAAAAAAAATCTGAACTTCACAATCAGACTGAACTGTTTTTACTTTATGCTTCACCTGTCAGCGGTTGAAATGTTACGGCTGATCACGCACAGCATCGGCAGCTCCTCTTTCTTTGACATCTTCTGCACACTTCATGCCCCAAACTGAAGAAACTGTGACTTACCACAAAGATGCCGCCGGCTCCGGCCCGTGCAGCAGACCGGTGCAGACCCCTGACCTGCAAACACAGAAGGTTACAGGTCAAATACCCGCTGACCTGATGAGAGCAAACTGATTGCAGTGTTGAACCAAGTTATCTAATATCAATTTTAACATTTTAATTTGAAATTATCCCCCCCCAAAAAAAAAAAAAATTGAAGAAGTGACACTTTGAAAAGGTAAGACTTTTGGAAACTACCTGAAAGGACATGAAAAGTCCCAGAGACTGAAGTCCTCCATGTAAAATAACTAGGCTTAATTCTTGGGAGGTAGATTTAGGAAGAATAATAAACCAAGTTTTGGTTGCAACTCAAAACACATAAATAAAACTTGATCACTAGTGTGATATACGACAAAGTAAAATATCCAGTGTTTTGATTTATACTTTCATGCAAATGCTGCCGTATATGCACTCAACAGTGCCAGTGATTCAAATGCCAAAGCTTTCCTGTACTATAGCCAACAAATATCAAAAGTCACAGTCATCTTTACGTTGCTCATTTTTCCAGAAATCACCTTGTAAACGTTTGACAGCAGCAGGCCGTCAAATGCTGCTGTTACCCAATATCAGTTAGCTTAGCGGCCTCCGCTACGTGCCCTTGTCAAGAGTCACGGCGTTTTTATCTCCAAATGAGTCATTACGGCGTTTAAATCTGTACCCTGGACCGTACAAAACACCCCAACCATACCGCCTGCGACGCTGCGGAGCGAACAGCCGCCGTCAGAAACATCTCGGGGGCTTGAAGTTCGGTCCCGGCGCGTTTAGCAAATGGACGGGACGGCAAACACAAGCGAGTTCGCTCACGTTCGATTAACAATGTCTGACGTACGACGCACGCCTCCCCCCCCCGTACGTCAGTCGCTGCGCCACTGAATCGATCCCAGATTCAGATTTGGAAGAAAAAAAAACAACAACCAGATGATCTGACGCCAACAGCCATCTGGACATTTGAGCTTTTGTATGTGACCTGCCGTTTTCAAGTGACAGATTCAGATTCCATATTGGTAAATTCATCTATATTTTTTAATTTTTTTTTTTTTTTTTACATAGTGTAGTTATGAAATGTAATAATAGCCTGATAGCTGAAATAATTTAGCTTTTACACGAAAAGGTCCTTCTCTGTAAATTATGGATCAAATTGAAATTGCAAGAGTTGAAAACGACATGCTAATTAACATAAAATCAACACAGTGCAGTCAGAATATAGATATATTTCAGTGAACATTATAAAGTCGCAAGAAATAGCATTGTTCATTTTTCTAGGACTGATACATTATATGATGCATTATAATTTAATTCAATTTGTAAAGGGCAAATATTATTTTGTGTTTTATTTTTTTTTATACCTTCTTATGGTTAATTTTGGAGTTTTTTTTTTCAAGTGAATACATTTTTCTTATCATTACCATGGACTTTTTTTTTTTAAAGTAGTGAGATGCAAAACAAAGCTGGTCCAAAAGTGTTACACTAATTGTGGTGTCATGTTATTACAGTCAGAAAATTAAAGTAAAGCAGGGGTTGTGCAAGAATCTTGCGCAAAAGAACAATCACAAAAAAATTATGCACATTAAATTAATAAAAACTTATGAAATATGAAAATATATGTAAATAAAGTTATAGTACAATATCCCATCGTAGAAATACCTTGACGAACAGGGATTTTGTTTGCTGGCTCTAAGTGAACAACTGTTGATTCCTGCCTCTGTTATGTTTTATTTTTTTCTGAATGCACCCATCAACCTCCCTCTCAGATCAAACCTCTTTCTGCATGCCTGAATCCACACATAATATGATCAGCAGACCAGGCAGGGCTCATCCAATGAAAAAGTGGGAGTGCCGCTCCCTCTAAGCCGATTGGCTGCCCTGACACTAAGCAGACTGAGGAGAGCCTGCAGATCGGGATTATGGGTGGGTCTTGCTGAATTGTGTTGCCTCAGCACAGGAGGCCTTGTAGTGTTCTTACCTTACCCTGGAGGATCCAGACAGATCAGCAGTGACTGCAGATTAACCCATTTTCTGACTCGCCCTCAGATGATATAGGCCTGCCTGCATCTGTCCTTCCACGATGGTTGTCCCTGACTCTCAGGACAAAATGTACTACCCTCCTAATGACTTGCAGAGGGATGCTCATGTGCCTGATTTTAACTCTTATCTGGCACTGTACAGGAAGTCTATGGAGAATCCAGAAGGTAGGTCAGACATGTCTGTATTTTTTAGTGCAATGCTTGCAGATTTTCCTTGCAATCACATCTCTCCTAGCTTGTCTGTGTACAGTATCTCTCTGTGCTCTTCTGCCCACTCTGCAACCTGCAACGCTGACAACAACTATCACTTTGTTTAAGCTTTCTGGAAGGAGATTGCTGATGAGTTCTTTTGGAAAAAGCCAGCAACAGGATCGATGCTGCAGTACAACTTTGACGTGACAAAGGGAAACATATATATCAAATGCATGGAAGGGGCCAAAACCAACATGTGCTATAACGTCCTGGACAGGCATGTGAGGGAGGGAAACCTCGGTGAAAAGGTTGCCTATTACTGGTAAGCAACAACATGCTCCCCAGAGGGAATAATGGCTTTGATGGGAAATACCAGCTGGAGTTGTGTCAGGTATTCTAGTCAGTAATAACTTGCTCTGTCACTTGTGCCGACTCCAGTGCACCAAAACAAACCTCAGTGAAGGCAGCACACTGTCAGTGCTTCAATCCTCCTCCTGTTGGAATCAATACTGAACATTTACCAGGACGTTTTGTTAAATTTCTCCAAATTTCATGCAATTTGAATCCAACAACTTTTTTTTAATGTATCTTGTTATAATACAAAAGCCAGTTTCTATTTGAATCTTCCAGTAAGAAAACTCCAATAAGAGCTCAATTTAGTTGCTATATTGTGGAATATTTGATCTTTTTGAGTTTCTTCTAAAGTATTAAAATTATTTTCAACTTCCTGGTTTTTGCTGCTTACAGTAAAACCTCATTGACTGACTGTCAATAATTCATATAATTCACAATTCATCATAAAAGTTATACTTGATCTTGTTTTGACATCATATTGTGTCATGCATTTGCTGTGTCAACTGAATTAGCTTAGCAAACAACAAAAAGTTGTTCTGCCAGCTCAGCTGCATGGAGGTTCAAAGGAACTGGAAATCACCCATATGAGTGTCTCACTGTTTGCACCACATACTTCTGTTATGTAATGTAGCTGCTCAGGTGTTTTCCATGACATTTTGAGGGCACCATATCAGGATATAGTCTTTCAGCTGTGTTGATGTGCTCGTTACCGATGACCACACCATAGTTAAACACTTATATAACTTTAGTTGAAGCCTTACCCAAACATAATTTGCAAAACTGAATGGCAGGTGGAGATAAAAAAACAAACTGTTTTATCATCAAATGTGTTTGCATACTTGTTACAGCATCTATTTATTTTTTTGCAGCCACGGGTGATGCCAGATGTCAGATGTCTGCATTTTAACTTTGAACTGATTTCACTCATTTAACAAACAAGCCAACAATAAATAGGGAACAACATAAAAGTAAAGCCTTCCACAATGCTTAGATAACTGTTACTGCAGAGAGGTACATCGTTGTGCTTCTATTTCAATTTATTAGTATTGCTTTAACATGAAAGAATTCTTATTATCTGGTTTAATATACTACATACTATATTTCATGTTCCAACCATTATATACAAGTAAGATATACTTTGAATTTTAAATATACTCAACAACATGTTTTTTGTGTGTGTGAATGAAAGTGAGAGAACCATTATGTATTTAGGTATTTGATATTAACTGAAGGATTACTAGATAAAAAATAAATGATCATCTTCTGCAAAAGGCAGATTTGAATTGCTAAAGCTAGCGCCAACGTTATATTCTTATGGGTTTGCATTATCTGTTATAACTGTTAGTTTCAGACATAATAAATATATCTCAGCGTGATCTTACTTTACCCATTTAGGCAAGGGAAAGCAAAACATCTCCCATTGTGCAGACCAGTAAATTAATCTAAAAAAAGAAAAAAAAAAAAAAAAAAGGGAGGGGTTAAAAAGACTGAAAAGTTTACAAAACAAAGTTAAAGTAAAGCAGTATGAACATGCATTCTATTTTCAGCTTTGGTTTACAATTAACTACTATTAAGCGAGGAGTCTTAGATATTCTAAAATGTGTTTCTAAAACAGTATCTGCAGCCTTGCAGCTAAAAACAGCCGTTTGGATTTAATGGCAGTTGACCTCAGAGCTTCAGAAGTATTTTGGTCCTAAACCATTAAAGGAACCAATCCTTTGACAGACAGTGCAGAGGCTGAGAAGTGCAGGAACGTGCTCAGCTTCTTTCTTTGGACCTAAAGCAACATTGTTCTGAACGAGTATCAGCTGTCAAAGGCATTGATTAGTTGTATTATCTTGTTTGTTAGTGCTTCTCCAGCTACTACGTTATTATCTCTGTTAAAACTTAGGCCTGATTTCACGATGCCAAGATATCTCACTTGGATTTTCATTTTCAGCAACAGATAATAAGTTCTGCTGTAAATTCTTATATAGCACATAAAACCATCTTTAATCAATGCTGGATTGTTTACATGCTGAGTCATTGATTTTCTCAATGCGCTTTATCAGTGGCTCTTTGGAACTTTGAGTGCAAACGCTTGACAGAAACTGCTGTTATTATATAATTTCAGCAAATAGAAACATGCAAACATGTTGAATTAAAGAGGACCAATGATTGACCCCTGAGGAAGTCCACACTTACGGTTCCTCTGATACACGTTTCCCAAAAGACTCAAAGAAGTAGGTAAACCGTAAAGACAAGTCGGAGGGATATTTCTCATAAAACAGCATTCTAACGAATTTAGCATTCGCTATCACATCGTCAATGATCTGCAGGTCATTTAATCAATAGACGTTGCATCTATGATTGCAGAGTTTCATCACTGCAATCACTTATTTCACCATTTCCCCATCTGGCGATAAGGTTGATGTTGGGTTGTTCCAGTCTTTTGGCTTGTGTCCTGCACCAAAGGATTTTCTGCCCCGCTGGCTGCTGATCTGTCAATCACAGTGCCACATGGTTGTCCAAATAACTGTCCTGACAAGCATCCAAACCTAATATAGACCTAGCAGAAAACAGGAACAGGTTATCTCCCCTGTGAACTCACAGATCTCTCAGGACAACTTCATATTGTCCGAGGAAGTACTTTGAAAAACATGAAGTTTGTGAACAACACATAGACATAGACGCTCAGATAGGTTTTGCAACCCAGTAACAGATTTACATGTATGTATTTCTGATTTTGTGTATTGTCTCCTCAGGGAGGGAAACTCACCTGACCATCACATGACCATCACCTACCGCCAGCTGCTGAGCCATGTCTGCCGCTGCGCTAATGTGCTCAAGCAAATGGGTGAGAAGCAGAAGTCTTTATTGAGCTACAGATTATTAAACGTTTTAGCATTTCTTCTTAAACATTACTTGTTTAGTAGCTCAAACACAGATGTGACTAAATCATTCCTATTTATATTTAACAGTCAGAAGTCAGAGAAAAGCAACACGGAATAATTATGACTTCTATTTATTCACAAATAAGTCAATAATGTTTTCGTTTATAGATTATTAACGGTATACATATAGACTGTATCGCAGACTGTGATAAACCCACAAAACAGCAATCTATATCTTTCATATATCAAGTGCAAGAGTGCGTCATCAAAAGTCAAGGATATGCCCATGAACAGTGTAATAATAGCGTTGTCATTTAGCTCATGATAATAATGCTTGTCACAACTCAACGTGTAAGTGTGTCGGTGCCCTAGTTGCAGACATACAGTACATTGTCTGGCTCGTATCCAGCATCCCTGTCGTTGTTGGACCGGAGCTGAGCCGTTGACCAGACGTATCTCCTTCTGAAATTTAACCTTTCTAAAAATATTAAATCATTTGTGTTTGTTTCTTTTATTAAGGCGTCAAAAAGGGAGACAGGGTGTCCATCTACCTTCCCATGATCCCTGAGCTCGTCTACACGATGCTGGCCTGTGCCAGGATAGGTGCTGTTCACTCTATTGTGGTAAGTGCTGATGAAGCACCCAATATGTGCACTATGCACAATTGCACCACTTTTAGCTGTATATATCTATATATCTATTTCTGTCCTTTTTTGTGTGTGTGTGTGAGTACATTGTGAGAAAGTTACCATCAGATTAAAATTTCTTGTATGTGTAAACACACCTGGCCAATAAATCTGATTCTGTTATTGATTCACAATCTTAACAGGATTAACAGTTTACTTTTTTTTTGTCCAAAACAACTATAGCATAGAATATAAAAAGAAATACTTATTTTTTAATTGTTAAAATTTGTAAAAAAAAAATTTTTTTTTACTTTATCAGCCTTATGTGAAAAATCAATCTACATTTTCGTTTTTTCCCAAACACTTCACCTAAAATTACGTAACCTTAACCCGAGCTACTAGTGACCTAATCTCATATTATGTTCTTCTCAATAACATTGTTGATTTTCTCCATATTTCACTTGTGCAATCATCTACTGCTAGTGATAAAAAAAAAAATTGTAGTTGAGAAACATTGGAAAAGATGAAATAGGGCAAAAAAAAAAAAAAAAAAATCAAGCTCATAAATTTAAATTTTCATGTACCAAGTTCTCACAAGGTGCATGAATAAAACAAGAACAACACATTGAGAATCACCACAAGAGTCATCCGCATCATTGTCTAGAACTGTTTGACCCATATCTGATGAGTTCTCATCTGTGTGGCAGAAATGTCGCCCTAATTTTTTTTCTCATTTTGCAGACAATCAACATGTAGTTTGTCAACGTTTTCTGCTCTGACCTCATTTCCACAAGAAAACACTAGCTGGTTCAGCGAGAGGGCAGGTTCTGCCCTCTTGCTTCTGTCAGGGCCGACTGCCCAGCTCCAGTAGTTAGCAGCTGTCTTGTGTGTGAACGCTGCACTGACAGCACCTGCACTCAGTATATGGGTCAGATATTTGCTGGCTGTTTCCAGTTCGGGAAGGCAGCAATTTGGCAAGCAAGCCAACACTATTTTAGATATTTAACCTTCCCCTTCCACGCAAAGGTTAGCAGCCCTGTTAAATATATCTCCCGGCTGGAGGTTGTTTTTATGGCCTGTTGTTGGCAGACTGTGAGTGTAAGCGACCTTGTCTTGTGCTTTGTCATTGTTTGTATTTCCTAACTTTGAGTTTTTATTATATTATGCAACTCAGGAACATGACGATCTTCGGTAAAGAGCCAGCCAGTTGGGTTCTCATGTGACTGTTAATATTAATCATGAATTAACTTGGCATACAATTCAATCATAGATGGAGCCGGGCTAGACGGCCAACGCCACTCACGCCGTGACATTTTGCTGAGTCCTCAGTGACCTGATTTATAATGCTGTCATCAACACTGAAACTTTATGCTCTGTGAACTATTAACCTTGGCCAGGAAAACAAGCATCTGGCCGGGGACGCAGCAATGGCAATCATATAAAAGAGCAACTAATGGACGTCTGGTTCGTTACGATTAAACAAGGTTCCTCATCTATGAATGGTGTTGAGAGGGAATAACGTGCACCCCAGTGTCTGCTGCATTTTTAACAGTCATATCAAAGACACCACAGCTCGGATTGCGAACAGAGATGCATACTTTTATCTACCAGCCTTAAATATTCTGGCTCGTTATGGTTGAAGCAGCATACGCTAGTTGGGTCAAAGCCCAGCGGCCTCTGACTCAAACTTAAACATTTCAAAAGCATAATTCACTTAATTTTTTAAAGCTGCCACTGTTCCTGAACACTGAACCAAAGTGTTTCCTTTTCACTGCTGCTGCTGGACGGAAGAATCAGTGTTTATTGAGTGTGTTAAACAGAGGACACAAAAACATGATCAATTCTGGGTAAAATAATTAAAGCTCCAGATATTTTGACGGGTGATGTGTTCACATGCTGAGGTCATTTCCAGTCAGTGCAGAACAATAGTGTGCAATTTGAAATAATGCTACTCTGTCAAAATTGCTGCTCTATACAAGTACTAGTCCGAACAAGTAAAATCACTATTTGTTAGTGTACTAAGGGAAGTATGTTATTTGGAACACAGCACATCAGATGGCCAGAAACATGGCTCCCAATAAATGCTCATGCTGCTCCATGTCTGCTGGATGTTATAAATATGGTTCACCTTGGAAAGGATTTTTTGTTTTGAACTCTTTTATGCTGTCTCCAAGTGGATACAATTTTTTTTATTTATTAGCCACCTTTTGTTGTAAGTAATATCATCTAAACCATTTCATGGATGTAAAAAAAGACAAAAAAAAGGGAAACCAGAAAAACCTGCATGTGTCTCAGACCTCTTTTAAGCAACGAGACAAGATCTCAGTAAATCCTAACTGTTATAAATCCTTTAAAATGAGTGCTATAACTCCTTCCATAATTTTCCTCTCTTTTCAGTTTGCAGGTTTCTCCTCTGAGTCTCTGTATGAGAGGATTGTGGATGCCCAGAGCAACGTTCTGGTGACCGCAGGTAGGGCCAGCAGCCAAGCATTTTACCACACTGTTTCAACACAGCAGCCCCAGGATGTGATGTGTTGTAGCACCAGCGGCTGTAGAGATACCCCATCCCATGTCTCTCCATCCACCTGTACCTCCCTGTGTGCCCCTTCTATCCTTTTTGTAACATACAGATGGGGTTTACAGAGGAGAGAAGCTGATCAACTTGAAGCAGATCGCAGACGAGGCTCTGCAGAAGTGCAGGGATAAGTACGTTGTGAATAAAAGGCCAACAGTTTCACAATTGTCAGCAGCCGCCCGTATTTACACGAGCTGCTGCTGGTAATGGAATATGAGTCACTGGAGACACACACACACGCGCACGCGCGCACACACACACACACACACACACACACACACACACACACACACACACACACACACACACACACACACACACACACGCATGCGCGCGCACAAAAACAGTGCAAACAGCTGTTATCAGAGATGTTGAAAGAACACACTGCTGGGCTTTTACATTACGAGGTTGCCGGGAAACATGGAGCACTTAGATTCATCAGGGAAGCCCAAACTGCTCGTCTCCCGGGCAACGGGAGCCAGGGAGGGATGTGAGCTTGCTGGGAAGGGTTATCTTTGGGAGGAGGGAGGGAAAAGTATCAGGGGTACAGATATGCATGTGTGTTAGGGGGTATCATTTGAAAAGAAATAGATACAGTGAAATTGTTTGTTAAACATTACAAGTTTTATATGACTTTTGTCATTTTATGTATTTCTTTGGTCAATAACATCATTGATTTTCTCCATATTTGACTTATGCAGTCATACTACTGCTACTGATATACAGATGAAAAATATATATAATTAAAAACTGTATTTGAGAAACATTAAAAAAAAAAAAGATGATATAGGATAAAATAATTGAAATTATTCTCATAAAATGTAAGATTAATGGGAAAAGGAATAGGAATAAAACATACTAATGCAAAGAAATGATCCAAACGCCTTAAATTATTTGAAAGAAGAGCAACTCACGCACTCAATATCCATTAAACAACGACTTTATGCCTTTACTACCTCTCAGACCTTTTATTTTATTTCCTCACAGAGCATCATCCAGTGTCACCAAATGCCTCATCGTCAAGCACCATGCACTGAGGACGAAAAGTGGAGCTGCATGCAACAAATTACAGGTAGGTAGGTAGGTAGGTAGATAGGTACTTTATTAATCCCTGAGGGATTTTTTTTTTTTTTAATGTTAGATCATAAATAAAGTGAGTCTATGTTTAAGGACAATGATTTGGCTTTTCTTGAGTAAATTGTTTTCCATTATAATATACATTTTTCATGTCACACTTAAATCAAATAAAAAAAAATGTAGGTACAATTTGCTTCTTCACTTTAACCACATATAACGCTGTGTGTTATACGTCACTTCATTTGTTGGTTTGATTTGTTTTAATTCAGGCATTTTAAATGTTTTCTCAGGTTTCACAATGGTTGTGTAAAGTTCTGCAGCTTTTCATGTTACATAAGTAATTCGAAAAATACTGGACTTTCTAAAAGTGCATTGTCATAAAATAGGAAAACAACAGCAGCTAAGGTACAAAATTAATTAGGGCAACATGTATGACATAATATCATTGCATGTTTAAATGAAGCTCCCTTTTATGTCTTTGCAAAAACACTGCAGGTTAGAAGTCATTTGAGTTGGCTCTTTTTGGGGGGCTGATACTGTTCATTGATTTATGTCATGAACTCTATTGAAATCACTGCAGTCCCTTGTGTCTCCTATATTTCACAAACTAAGATAAACACTTGAGCTTTTTTTTAATCTTGTTTTAAACTTTTTCAGTGGATCACCAAAAAAAACAGTTTTCCCCAAATATCCAGAATATGTCTCCAAAGGGCGGTGATTTACACTTGAAATTGGCATGTTGCGTTGCTGCCGGTGCATTTGGCACACGATGTGAGCAGATGTGATGACGAGGCTTATGTCCTGTTGCTCTGCTTGCGTTCAGACCCCCTGGGACTCTGAGTGCGATGTGTGGTGGGATGAGGCGATGAGAGACTCTCCTGACGAGTGCGAGCCCGAGTGGCTGGACGCTGAGGACCCGCTCTTCATCCTCTACACCAGCGGCTCCACTGGTAAACCCAAGGTGAGACGCAGGTCCACATAGAGATGAGTTTTATGGCAGAAACACAAGGACAGAGGGAAAAAAACCCCCAAAAAAACAATGTTTGCGTTTTGGCTCGTAAATTCTCTAGGAAACTTTTATCTTTTCAACAAATCGCAGCGTCTATTTTCTATTCTGATAAGCCTGTAATGACATTAAGTGTGCTGGTTTTTACAAAATCTGCTGTGGAATAGGAATAATTAATGGTTTAGCTAAAGGGCACAAGTGAAATCCTAGAAAGTTATCCGTCCTCTGCAAGCACTATAATTGCATTTGTATTTTTATATTTGGGTGTGTTATTGTACAAACCACAGCACTCAGAGCATCAAATAATATGAAATAATCTCTCCGACATGATCTCATCACTTAAAAGGGCATAAACCTAACATCTCCATGAAAATTAATGAGTTAGATTGTTGGAACTTTTTGTCCCTAAGAGGATATCAAGTCCTACAAAATGAAATATTCATGTGCCCACAATATGAGTAATAAAAACACACGCATGTCTCTTCTGCCCCGTATTTTTCTGTCTGCGTCCTGTGCCGACCGATAATCTCTTCACCCCTCATTCCCCCCCCTCCTCCTCCTCTGTGTGCGGCACAGGGTGTTCTCCACACCGTCGCCGGCTATCTGCTCTACACGTCGCTGACCTTCAAATATGTTTTCGACCATCACCATGACGACGTGTACTGGTGCACGGCCGACATCGGCTGGATCACCGGCCACTCCTACATCACCTACGGCCCCCTCGCTAACGGTGCCACGAGTGTCCTGGTGAGTCAAATCAGCACGGTGTGTCGCGAGGAAACAACATTTAAGGAGCATTATTGTCCCCCGATTCACCCCCGTTTGTGTGTGTGTGTGTGTGCGTGTGTGTGTGTGTGTGTGTGTGTGTGTGTGTGTGTGTGTGTGTGTACATGTGTGTGTTATCCTAGTTTGAAGGTATCCCTGTTCACCCTCACGTCGGCCGGTTCTGGGAAGTGATCGAGAAGTACAAAGTGAACAAGTTCTACACGGCTCCTACAGCCATCCGCCTACTAATGAAGTACGGGCGTGAACCGCTGCAGAAGTGAGTGAATGCATCTTGCAGCTCAGAGAAATATATAATATTTGGACAATGTTAATCCAGAAGCTTCAGGAGGAGTTTATGATTTTCCTGCCTTTGTGTATGAAAATATCCACCTTTGATTTTCAAAAGACCTTCATCGCTTCGCTTACATCTTAAGATCATTTGTGAAGCAGAGAAAATGTTGATAAATAGTGATGTGACGGAAGCAAAGCAAACATGTTGACTTCATGCCTTTGCAGCCCACCTTTCCCTTGAACAATGATGAGTACCACATAGTGGTGCACACGTGAGCCGTGTCATCTTTGATTTGTCAGGTACGACCTCTCCAGCCTGAGGATTCTGGGTACGGTGGGCGAGCCCATCAATCCGGAGGCGTGGCAGTGGTACCACGAGGCGGTCGGTCAGGGCAGATGTCCCGTGGTCGACACTTTCTGGCAGACAGAGACGGTAATTAACAATCGATGCTACACTCAGGAGGTTTGTTGGAGGTCGGATTAAGTTTCAGACAACGTTTTCTGGACTTTAGGGCGTTCACTTTACCAGTAAACATAATGTTCTTTTCTTGTATCTCTGCAGGGAGGTCATGTCTTGACGCCACTTCCTGCTGCTACACCGCTGAAACCAGGCTCAGCTGTGAGTGACGGCATCTCCTTCATACTGACATTTCCATACAGAATATATATATATATATATTTTTAACAAAATCAGAGCAGGAAACACTGCCTGCTTTTCTGTGTTTAGCTTAAAGATCACTGCAGTAACACAAGAGGTTTAAAATTGAAGATTACAGCTGTGAGATGCATTAAGTCCTTGATTCATATTTCAGACCTTTCCCTTCTTCGGGGTGGAGCCGACCATCCTCAACGAACACGGGGAGGAACTGGAGGGCGAGGCGGAGGGTTATCTGGTGAGGTTTAATTCAACGCAACCTCATTTTTCTCTGCAAGACCAACGGTGTGCAGCAGCTAGCTAATGCAGATCAACAGATATACACGCAGTGGAAAGGAAAAAGAAAAATGCAGTTTCGACTTTTATTCATCAACTATAACATCAGTTTTATTATCTAAATGTACGTAAACATCTTTGCTTTTTGTTCGTTTCTGTTTGATTATTTTTGTATCTCCTCCTGCTTTCTGGCATCATTTTTCTTATTTTATACTTTTACTGTCAGATTTTTAATGCTAATATATATACAGTTTTATTTAATTGTCGCGTTTTCACATATATCCCTTTTACTTGCATGATTTGATTTAATCGTAGTGCTTAACTCTTGTATAGTACTTTGTTTTGAAACTTGCAGAGTAAATAAAGCTTATCATTATCAACAGCAGCAGACAGTAGTAGCAGTAACACCTCTGTTGCAGGTGTTCAGGAGGCCCTGGCCTGGAATAATGCGCACCGTGTACAGAAACCACGAACGCTTTGAGAACACCTACTTCAAGAAGTTCCCGGGCTTTTATGTGACCGGTGACGGTGAGACACAAAAATCAGCTTCCACCCGCTATCACTCATAATACGTGTCGCTCAGGACTCACCGTTTACGTCTTGATTTCTCACTAAAGTAGCAAAGTGCCTCTTGAGGGAGAGCATAAGATGCTGTACAAACTCTCTTGGGGGTTATGTAACTTGTTTTGTCTTCCCTCTCAGGCTGCCGGCGGGATAAAGACGGCTATTACTGGATCACAGGGAGGATAGACGACATGCTGAATGTGTCAGGTACTGTGCTGGGAGGTCTGCTGCCTCTCAAAACCTCAAAAAAAAAAGAAAGTTATAACAACACCAAACTGAGTTATTTGTATTCTGTTACATAATTTTAAACGAATAAAATCAAATGGTCCCGCATGTAACGTCTCAAACACATTTCTGTCGTCAGTTTTCCTCTTCATTCATCATTTTGTCGTTCATGACTTTGGAGGTTTTATTCTGTCCTCCAGGCCACTTGATGAGCACAGCGGAGGTGGAGGCGGCTCTGATGGAGCACCCGGCTGTGGCGGAGGCTGCCGTGGTGAGCCGACCTCACAAGGTGAAGGGAGAGTGTCTCTACTGCTTTGTGACCCTGAAACACAGCAGAGAGTTCAACCGCACACTGGTGGAGGAGCTCAAGAGAAAGGGTGAGGCTGCCACGCTTCAGAGCTCAAAGGAAAAATCCACTTAAAAAAAAAGGACTTATTTTGAGGATTCTTCACTGTGTAATTTAATTGTACATTTTTGTGTTTGTGTGTCTCAGTTGACTCGCAGTTAAAAACAGCTTCGAGTGAAGTCTGTAGTTCATCATGCAGCCTGACAGGAAACGTTCTTATTTTCATAGAAAAATCCAAAATAGATAATAGAGCAGCATTATATTAAAGAAGCTTCAGAAAACCTTTGCGTACAAGAAAGTCATTGGTTGAATGAAGGGCCATCACATCTTTAAAAGTAAAAATGCTTTCGTTTTCAATATTTACACGATTTAAAACACAACACATCAGCATATCAGCTGGACACCGATTGTCCTCAGAGTCAAACTATCACACGGCGAGCGTCACTGATCCTGTGAGCCTCCGATCCTCCGGCAGGGAGTTTGAGGGCCGAGAGGCGTGGGCGGTAAAAGCCGGGCCACCTTCAGTCCTGAGCCGGGACTCACTCGGGCTTAGAGGGGAGCAACAACTCAGCAACGTACCTCTAAGATGAACCATTGTGTGCTATGAACATGGATCCTAAAACATTGGCTTTTTAAAAACTTTTTGCACCGATATTCAACTTTATCAGAAAATAAAACTCAGAGAAGAGAAAACATTATCATCAACTGCAGATGCTTCAATAGACCAGAATTCAATGCAGCTAAAAGACACGTGGGATAAATAGGGCACTTGGATTTTCTTTAAAGTCTTTTAATGTTTTGTTTGATCTTATATCTTCCTTTTATTTTATTTTTTTAACTTTCTGCTACCCATTTAATACTTCAACAATGAGATCAAATAGATTCAGGTTTTGCTATTACAGCCACAGTTCTGTAATATCATACTATATTTATAATGTGAATGATTTGTGTATAACTCTACACACACACACACACAGCTATGAAAAATAAAGCTAGAAGCTCCCCATCATTCACAAAAGGACATGCCCCTTTAATCATCTTTGTATGGAAGCAGCCAGTTTTTTTTTTGTCGGTGAAATATGTAAAGTTATGTAAAGAAGTTATCTTTGGATTTCAGCCCAGACAAACGTTATTCTGCACTGATTTCTGTCCTCTCCTCTTAGTGAGGGAGAAAATTGGACCAATCGCCACGCCAGATTTTATTCAAAACGCCCCAGCGCTCCCGAAAACTCGCTCAGGTAACGACTTAACACCTATTTAACCCGGCGTCCCCTTCCTCTGCCCTCCTCGTCACTAACACCTGCCTCCTCTTCCTCTTCAGGGAAGATCATGAGGCGAATCCTCCGGCAGATCGCCCGCAACGAGAAGGACCTGGGCGACCTCTCCACGCTGGCCGACCCCAAAGTGGTGGAGGTGCTGTTCAGCCAGAGATGTGAAGCTGCAGCCTGAACAAACACCTCGATCTTTAACTTTCCTCTAACTATGCAACAATACAGATAAAGCCAATCACAAACTGCTGGTTCTGGACCAGCATCTGAGCATTTGTGTGCACTCTTTGGGATTGAATGACGGGGCCGGGATCAGAAAATTATACAGCTGACATTGAGTCGTTTGGATTCTTTTTTTTTTTTTTTTGTGTGTGTGTGTGTGGAGGAAAACATAAAAACATAACTGAAATGTCAGAGGCAGATGTATTGATACGGGGCTGCTGGTTTGTTTGTGTTCGGGCCAAAATGTCACACACAGTTCTTGTAAAAGCCTTTTATGTCTCATATTGTTCAAGAAAGAAGTTAACATTTCTTCTCTTTTTGAATCTTGAAGTAGAAAAATCAACTTTGTACAGCTTCTTTTCCACCCGTGTATATTTTAAATCTGTGATACGTTTCTATGCTCCGAGAATAAAGTCTTTTATCCGTCTTTTGTGCTTTCTCCTTCGAGCACAGCAGCTGATCGCCGCCCTCATGTGGCAGGAATCACGCTCTGCAAGCTGCTGCTGAGGCTTTCCACCTTTTGTGGTCTGGTGATGCACGGAGCACACAGACTCCCACAGCTTTGATGATGTGATCTGTGCAGCGGGGAGCAGCGATTACGGGAGACCAAAAAGAAAAGAGGGTGCCGTTTTATCTGAGGAGCAGGGGATTCTTTTGAAACTACAAGCATCAGTTGTCTTGAAAAGGACAGAAAAGGTTTAGTAATCAGGTTTTTTTTTTTTTTTTTTTTTTAAGAGATTAGATCGCAGCAGGTTGTTATAAAAGTAGCACAGCGGGGCTGCTCCCTTCTCTCCCTGCTGATGTCGGGTCATGCATGTCTCTCGCTCGTTAGTCTCCTCCACCGTCACTCCCGTGTCACACGCACGCAGGCGATGTGGCGAGCGTGCAGGTCGGTGTGGGGGGTTGGTGGGTTTTGGGAGGAGGAGGGAGGGAGGGAGGGAGGGGGGGGGGGGTAACGAGCAATGTTACATCATCACCCACAGCAAAAGGAGGAGTGGTTACCATGACAACCTCTCCTCCTCCACCACCACTCCTTCGACTCCCCCCCCAAACCCACCCTCCTTTTCCTTCTCCCTCCGGTCCCAGCAGCAGTCTGCAGATGTTTTGTAACCCGCAGCAGGCGCTCCAGGTTTTTACACATTTAGTCAACCTCGTGATTTCTTAAACTAATAAAAACAAACAATTTCTGAGAATCCTCAATAATATAAAGAAATGTAAGCACGCATGCAACCCGTCTGTCATCACGATCGACAATCTGTCAACACCAGGCCGAATATGTTGACTGCAACCGGTCAAGTTGCAGTAATAATATATTAAACTGAAGACTTTGAAGGGATGTTTATACGGGATGATTGACAGCACACAATTCTTCAAATATGTATGTTGCTGCAAAGAAGCTATACATTCCAAAAACATAGTTCATCTTTGCCACGAGGTGGACGTTTCTAAAAGTTTTGAAGAAATTCCCTCAAAGCAAAATATTGCGTTCTCAAGCATAGGACGGAGAGACTACCTGAAAACATAATGCCACTGCTTGAGACTTTATGGCCTGAAGGCATAATTGAAAAAAAAATTATTAAAACAAGACTACACTAACACTGCGACACCTAATCCAAAAAGTTCTGTTTGTGCTATTTTGACCCAAACTGGATCACTTTCAGGCCTGTGGTTGGTTCGGTGTGCAGTATCATGATATTTGCCCACTTTAATGCCGAAAAGTATGAAATCCATTCTTCACTTTCTGAATTTTAGTCTTGAAAAGTTGTTAAAGAGACGAGAAAAATCTAAAATGACAAACCAACCACAATCGAGTATCAAAAATTTAAACCACGACGATGATAAGACTGCAGCATCCTTTTAGATTCAGGACCATCGTGTCTAATGTCAAAAGATAACAGCATGTAATCAAAAACAGGTCAGCATCTTTCTCTCAGAAAGCAGAAGAACACAGATTTCAGATCATTGTTGTGTTTGTTACAATCAAATACCGTCCTCATGCATCAGTCTCACACACGCAGCCGTTTTGTGTTCCTAACCGATTTAAGGAGATTAAATTTCACAAACTGCGCCTTTAAAAGCTGAGAGGAGGATCTGGATGGTGCTGACAGAGCAGTCTGACAGAGTGACAGTCGGCCTAACAGGCAGCAGCACGCCGACCTCCAAACGACAGCGACTGAATTATTAATGAATTATTAATAAACCTCTCCTGCATCTAAAACATGGAGTTTTTTTGGGGGTGTTTTGCAATGTTGTGATGTCTGCGCTGCCCTGAGCACCATCTGTCTCTAGATAACAGAAAAATAGAAATGAGGGTTACTTCCTTCTCAAAGGTTTGTATTGTATGCATTTTTTTTTTCCGACTGACATTTAATTCATTGCTTTGTAAATTTGACTGTTCTACTGAAATGTCCTCCCAAGTGACAAAAAAACAACAACAAAAACATGCAAAAAATAAAAGTGAAAGTAACTGAACAAAAACACAGAACATATGGAAAATTGTAAATGTATTTTAACTTTTAAAATGTGCATGCTTTTATCCAAATATTATGTAACTCTGAGGATAACGGCCCCGAATCCTCCGTCATTGTTGTTATTGTTGTTGTGGCACCGCGACTCAGACAGAGACTCACTCTTCCCGAGATGCTGTGTGACCCGAAGGCTTCATCGTTATACGTCCGAGCCGTGTGTAGAGACAGAGGCCTGCTGCGAGAGACACAAAGATGTGAGCAGTGTGTGTGTGTGTGTGTGTGTGTGTGTGTGTGTGTGTGTGTGTGTGTGTGTGTGTGTGTGTGTGTGTGTGTGTGTGTGTGTTGTGTTGTGTGTGTGTGTTTGCGCCATGAGGAAGACTGGGCACATCCAAAGCAAATTACACAGACAAAAGAAGAATCAAGGAGGCGCCGAATGAATGGCGTCTTTTTGTTTTTGTTTCTTCAAAAGACAGATGGTCCAACTGAACTCGAAGCCCGTTGGTACATTTTTCATTTCAAAGTGTACGTTGAGGAGGAGGCATTCAGATAACCTGACGGAGGGTCGACTGAACGCCTGTTCGATGCAGTTAGAAAGCTTTCAGACAGAAGGTTCAGAAAATGTGTCAAGTAAGTACCTTTTTCTGAAGTAACACAAAAAAAGTAACATTTTAAAGAAACTTTTACTTCAGTATTTCCATTTTCTGTGACATTAAAGACAAATATTATTCCTTTTATTCACCAAAATCTATCTAACTGTAATAGCAACTAGTGATCAGTTTAAGATTTTAAAGGGTTCATGAATAAAATACAACGTAAATGTTAAATGGTAAAACAACATGCTTGGCATGTGATGCTTTAAAATAAAAAATAAAAAAAATATCTAATTGTTACACATAACGTGTTTGTACAGGTGTTGCAGGAGTATTATTACATGTGCAAATAATTGAAAGAAACCTCCCAATCTGATAAAGTGTTTCGAGTTATGCTACTTCTGTTAGCAACAGTTGGACCTGAAGACTACAATGTCCAACTGTGTGGAGTTAAGAGAACGTTTGTTTACTGGACGAACCTTTTCCATTGTGGTGTCATTCACTATATTCACTCCTTCTGATCAGAGTTCTGGTGGTTCTTCAGAAAATAATCACATTATCGATTAGATATTAGGCCTCAAAGAGAGGTATGTTTGGGGAAGTGTCTGGTTTGATTGTCATGTCAAGTTTTGAGTATAGGTGGGCGGGGCATAATGTCAATTTTTCTCAGTTAGCTCCACCCTCTCATCCAAATATGGTCATTTCTTTCTCTGAAAGGGCGACAGACAAAATGTCAGCGTAGAGACTTCGCAAACGGCAGTTCACAAACCAGCAGGGAACGTCACGACACTTTTACTTTGAAGTATAATATTTTGAGATTGTAGAGTCGTTCATTTTACAACAGCTTATTTATTCTGTCGGTGTTCCTCTTCATCTCATGTTGAGGGCTGGTTTTCTGTAAAATGTTATCTTTGCTCGACATATTGCTTCTGATTCTTCGCCAGCCTGAGCGACGGCCCCGCTGGTTTGGTTCAGGGTTCAAACGGTCGTCACACTCCTTCACACAAAGGAGTTGTCTGTCTATTCCTACAATAGTGCATTGCTTGTGGAGCTAAACCCCCCCCTCCCCAAAAAGAAAACTTGCCAGCCAGCCACTGCCACGCTGCCTCCCCAGCTTGAACACACTAGTAGCTGCCACCGCTCTGGTGCGCGGGCCTCGACGGGAACCCCGGGATGAATAATGACGTAACACTGAGGCAAAGGGAAGGGCCTCCAAGCAAATCTCTCGCTCACTATGAAATCTCCTCGGGGCCAAAAAGCTTTTTGCCCGCGCCGAGCGCGAGGCTTTTTGTATCGTTGGCATGACAACCTCCCCGCTAATGGCACAGCCAGGCCCATTGTGTCGCTCATTGTCTGTTTGAGGCCTTCGCCCACAGCTGCAGGCATGTGCAATTTAGGGCCCAATTTCTGACAGATTGCACGCCGAACGAAGCAGCGTGGAGCCCTCGGAAAGGTTAATGCTGCCAGCGGGACGCACGGAGAACGGAGGCTGTTTAGTAAACTTGATTAAAATGTGTCTTTTATTCTTATCAGACTGTACACACAGAACAGCAGGTCACTTTGATTGGAATAGATTTGAACAGTGAAAAAAAGACCCCAACATTAATGTGTTCTGAAAAATGTTGGTAAAATATTTAACAAAAAGTGCCCCAAGTTGCAACGTTTGGTTTATTAAATGTTAATAAAGGATTTATAAATATTTATTGATCAGAAATACATTTTTAATTGGAGTTTGGCAAGAGGTGAAGAAGTCATTTGTTTTCTTCTGCTGATGAAAAAAGTTTCAAAACTAAAACGTCCTGATCTATATACAATAAGCAAATGATTGATTAACTTATAAACCCTCACGAAGCACACCGTATTAGACGGTAGTAGCATTTGAGTGTGAAAGTTCAAGTTCTTGACCTTGAAAGCAGCAGTTTCATAAAAGAAGAATATAAAAAGAAGTCTTCAGTAAATATTACTGGTGTTTCCATGACAACTCTGCAAACTCCATCAGGTGAAGGAGACGGTTGGAAGCGCCAGAAAAAAAAAGACAAATAAGCGAACCTTGAGAAATCAACTTTTTTTTTTTTTTAATCTGAAATGTGTGAAGATGAGCAAATGCAATGAAAAGTGGAGCCAAAGAGTTTAATGTTCAATCCTGTACCTTTAAAACTGTGAGCCCAGTCCTCAGACATCGGCAACAAAACTCAATTGGCAAAGAGAGCAAACGAGGAGGCTCATCTCATCTGTTTAATCAAACGCACAGAGATGTGGGGACATGAGGGCGAAAAGCTGTAAACAATCTGACAGAGACGGCCAGACAGCCACCGCTGTATTATTCATCAGAGCCGGAGAGGAAGGCGTGGCTGTTTTGGTTTTATTTTGTTTTCCGAATCACTGTCAAATGTCAGAGCAAATATTCAAATGCAGCTTCATTTAAAAAGGTGCTTTAATACACATTCACAGCTTAACACAGTAGACTTCAGAAAAGGCTGCCTGAACTATTCGTCAATGCCGTTTTGGCCGGACAAAAAAAATACAAATTTATATCGACGAATCTGTCAGTATTTTTCTACTGAAATTAGGTTTGATTTGCAACAGGTGTTTTTCAGACGACCCTCTGAGTTTTACAGGCTCACCGTTTTATTTATAATTAAAACAGTGACTTATCTGTCAAAGACGCGATAATCACTTTGGATCAACAGCTATTTGTGTCCTAAAATGTCCTCAATCAGTGTCCTCTTTAATGTACCAATTTATTTTTCTTATCAGTGAATTGAAACAGTTTCAGGTGACTTTGTAAAGTAATGTGTCATTTTCAGAGATGGAATAAACAGTGAGGTGACGTAAGATGTCAGTCACAACAACAACAAAAATCCTGTTTTTATATCACTGTGCAAAACTGAAAGGTAGCTTGATGTAGGAGTATTTTATATTGAGAAGGAGGTGATGGCATTGAACTAGAAACTTTCTTCCGAGTTCAACGAGAGACACTTTCGTTTTATCCTTTATTTAACTAGAAAATGTTTGTTTTGTTTTTTCCACGAGAAGAGTACTAGACAGCAGACAGGTGAACATTTGTAAGAAAATAAATCTTTTTTGTTACATTTTCCTCAAAATACATGTGGATTTGGTGCTCACTATTGCAGATGTCTTAACAGTGACTGAACATCTTAACAGGAAACTTAAGCCAAAAAACAAAAAAATAACACGAGCACAAGACGCATCTTATTGCTTGGACAATGCATGTACTGCGAATTAAAACATTTTTTTTTTTTTTTTTTTTTTTTTACAATGTATGTTACATTTAAAGACGGGTTGCAATTACACACACATTTCAAGCACGTAGCAATCAACCATGACGTCACCCATCAGTTTGTAAACTGCCGTTCTCAGGCTAAGGCTAAGGAAAACTCTTTATACCTTAATTAATTAATTAATTAATTAATTAACTAATTAATTAATTAAGGTATAAAAACCTAAAACCTAATTTCCATCTATAGACTGTAGGAGCACTGCTGGGCACTCTAGTTTATTTTTGAGTCAATCCCACACACACACACACACACACACACACACACACACACACACACACACACACACACACACACACACACACACACACACACACACACACACACCATCCTGCCGCTGTAAATATAAAGTAACGTGCCAAATGTGTGTTGATCTGCCACTAATAAATATTTGTATAAGAATTATAAACTGGTAAAGTTTTAAAGTCCCTTCGAGGAATAAGTATCTCAAAATTTAAGCGATGTCCCCGGTTGTGAGGAATACAGTATTCTAAGCCAGTCTTACAATATCATCACCTCTAGAGTAAGGATTTTAGGGTTAATATCTCAGCAGCTTTGATTGCAACTCCTGCAAACAAAATAAAGGAAGCCAGTAACGGATTAATTTGTGCCACATCAGCGGCACCCGCAGAAACTCAAACTTTCCCTCCTGAAAATGTCCCACATTAACTTGCAAGAGATGTAAGAGTCGTCCCATCTCCAGGACATCCACTGGATTTGGGCGTGACTTTGGTTTCACAGAGGTCACACACAGAGGTTCAGTGTGTGTGTGTGTGTGTGTGTGTGTGTGTGTGTGTGTGTGTGAGCTGGGACTTCAGAGCTGGTGTAAATTATTCAGCAGTGGCAGGTTTCTCTCGGGGCGGATGGAAGTAAAAGCAGAGCATCTTCTTCTTCTTCCTCCCTCCACTGACCCACTCAGCGCCGTCAGCAGCTCCCAGCGTGCAGCCCGGCCGCATTAATTATTCATTGCTATAACTCGGAGAAAGGTATACGGGGGGGGGCCTTCAGCTCGATGCCTCTGCCTCTTTATCACTCCCTCATTCCCTCTCTCCCACAATCAGAAGCTCTCCCTCGGAGCCAATAAAAGCCTGGGGTTTTCCAGTCAAAGCAAACAGTTTTAAATGTTCAGATTTAGTTCTTGCTGCTCTGATATGAAAGCTTGAAAGTGAGTCAAATAACCAGGAGATGAAATTTGATATTTGTCTCTATTAGCTGGCAGCAACGACACTTTAAACATGCAAAAACATTTCAGATGTTTTCCTTTTTAAAAAGGGAACAGTTCACCTCGTTAATACAAATTTGATTTATGTGGTTTTGAGATATGTTTAATACACATGCGGGCCTTTTGACTGAGCCAAAAGAAAACATGTCTGACATGCACCCAGTTCCTAAAACAAGACGATTACAGACGGGTCTGATTCCATTTACATTTTCCCAGAGTGAGTAAAGTGACTGAATTCAAAAGATTTCACGAAGAAGAAACAATGATAAAAATTCCATAATATATATTTTCTTTAAAATGCAAAACAGATGAGGTTTCACAGGTGGGAACAGCATGCTGGGAAGTCTGCTAATATTCTTGAATTTAACAAGCACTTGTTTAACTCCTCATGAAGTCAGAAGACTTCCTGTTTATAAGTTCTGAAGTGGTCTGAAAATGAAAAGTAGATATTTCAAGCTCAATTAACTTAAAACAATTTTTTAAAATATTGATGTTAAATGAGCGGTAAGATAAATAATGACATTTTGGATAACTTCCACATGCAGTCACACATGGCGACACCAAGGAAGCTAACGACAAGCTCAACTACTATCAGTACAAACCAAGCTGAAGTTCACCACAAACTACAAGTGTCCAGGCAGTTATAAACTACCGTTATGAGCTGCCGTTTTGAGGCCTCCAGTCTGGCAGTTGCCATTTTAGTGTTTTGGAGCCAGAAGTTGCCATATTTGCACAAAAAGGGGAGGAGCAAAGGGGTAGATCTAATTGAGAACCTGAGGACATTATGCCCCGCCCACCTACAGTGCCCACCTGATTGCACCCCAGGCATGTCAATCAAACCAGGCAAGCCCTCACACATGCCTCTCTTTGAGGCCTAATATCTAAATAATTCTCATTTTCAGAACACTTGTCAGAAAGAGTGAATTTAGCGAATGACACCTTAAAGACGACGTGTTGGACATTTTTTGAATGGGAGTCTATTAGAGACAAACCGTGGTGGCCGTCAGTGGAAAGAACATAACAGGAAAAGATGAATTGATCCCACAAAATTTCCTGCAGGATGTTTTACAGTGTAGAACTTGATGGAAAGGTTTTACTAGTTTCTGACATTTTTTTCAGGCTGAAAGATTAAAGAATTAATTGAAAAACGACGAGATTTTTCGCAAACAAAAATAATCACACAAGTTCATGTGTTGACGCCTGACCTGCTGCACTTCTGCTGCATAATATTCCCAAGCTCTCTCTTTTTTGTGCCATTTTTTTATAACTCCTCTATCTAAATGGAAAATACCATTAATATCTCTTTACACGGCCAGACACTAAGTAAGTGAAAGTACATTTTTGCGGTCCTTTAAATAAAAGCCCGGGGTGATATTAATGGTCTTTATCTTGCGTGACAAGCCGAGGAAACATGAGAGTAAGGTGGCACATGTATGACCGACCGTGATGCAAGAGGATTTGACTTGCGGGAGGACACAATCTTCTTATTTACGTTCTCTCTGTGTGTCTGTCCCCCCTGACCCACTGTAATCCTGTGGTCCGCACTGTAATCCCCCCTCCACCCGCCCCCACCCCACCCCACGCACACGCACACGCACACGCACATACGGTCCAGGATCAGTGTCAGCCAAGAACCCAAACTCAGGTCTAATGAAAGAGATAGATTATCTATCCTTTATCACGGAGAGATAGATACGAAACATGAAACAGCAGAGGAGTAGGAGGTCTTGTAAATACACATTCATGTTTATTTGACCATTTACTATTTACATAAGACTATAGATCATTAGACTTTTTTTTGACATAGACTTTTCATTTAAAACATTCATATTTTTTTCCCCCCATAATCCCTTTTTTTTTTCTTGTCAAAAGAAAAAAGTTGTTCATATCCAATAGTAACAACTGTACAAAGACAGCCCGGTAGGTACAATAATTTACTTAAAAACTGGTCTTATTTTAGTCAAAGCAAATCATGTGACAACAAAAAAAACAAAAAACAGCTCAGGAGTTCCCGTCACGATGACTTTTCTGTTTTCCAACAGCTGAGCCGAGCGACCACAAAAAAAAAAAGAAGACTAGAGCTCGTATGTACATGCACTAAAGTGCTAGTGTTCAAAAGGCATGCAAATATTTGACCGATATTTGTACAACTGCCTTCCAATTAATGCATAAGGTTATTGTCACCCATCTTTTACACGTCTACAGAGCCAAACATTCATCCCAACGTAAAAATAAATATGGACATTAGCATCAGAAATGACATCATGTGTCTCCGCTTCGGACCCGATGAAGCAGAAGGTTTTGTTGTTGTTGTTTGCTTGTTTTGTCTTTCTTCTCCTTGAAACTAAACAGAAAAAAAGTTACGCTTAAAAGGCTGGTTAAAAAAAAAAAAAAAAAAAAAAGGACGCTCTCATTAAAAAAAAAAAAAAAAAAAAAATTGGCATGAACCTACACAGGACAGAACAAAGAAGAGAAATCTGTGTAAAAAAAAAAAAAAAAAAACTAAAATAAATGTAAACAGATGAAAAAAAAAAAAAAAGGGTGTAAACTTCATACAAATGCAGCAGCTGACCAACAGTTTTCACCTGAAAGAAGGTTGAGATTTGTGGCTTAGAGAGATATACATGTATTAAATACATATATATACACACAGGTGGGGTGATCAGGAACTCAAGTGTACAGGCACCTCTTATGGAAATGTAGTTTTTAGGTCTTTTTTTTTTGTATTGGTTTTACAGTACATTCCAGGTTCTTCTAGAAGAGGTTCTGGTTCCTCAATGGTCAGCTGGTGCTACTGGGTGGATCCCATTCCCCCCCCCCCCCCCTCGCCCCGGCTCCGTCTTGTTGGAGTCTCTGGATGTGGAGGGGTAGGGAGGGGGGGGGGAGTTTCTGAGGTACTGGGTCTTTTTTTAGGCTGAGGTGGAGGAGGGTGAGAGGAGGTAAAAAGACGACCTCACGCCGGCTCCTCGTCCTCCAGGATGGTCCTCCGGTGTCCCGGCGGCGGGAAGGTGAACTTCCTCTTCGATCCCTCGCTCCACTTGGGGGAGGAGGAGGGAGAGCGGGCAGCCCAGCGCGACGGGGGTCGGCGGTTGGCCGGGCGGGCCGGTCTCAGGAAGCAGGAGTCCAGGGGCGGAGCCACCGGAGAGCGAGGCAGATCCTGCCAACGACAAGGAGCCGTCAGAGAGAGGGGAGGAGCAGAGAGGCGC
Source organism: Brachyistius frenatus (assembly GCF_029030835.1). Lineage (NCBI taxonomy): Eukaryota > Metazoa > Chordata > Actinopteri > Embiotocidae > Brachyistius > Brachyistius frenatus. The sequence continues at coordinate 6,665,143 of NW_027210611.1, forward strand.
GTGAAGCGGTTCACCGCCGAAGAAAACAGGAAGTGGACAGATTCAAGATGAGAAACATGAATGAAAGTGAAAGGAAAGTGAGCAGCGCGCAGATGTACAGATGATGTGCAGAAAAAAAACCCAACAGTGATGATTGTTGTTTCAGGGCAACAGTTCCCTTTTATGCAAATCTGATTTTAAAATAGAGGAGTGGCAGTTTATTAGGTACGCCTAATTGTATCAGAACAAAAGAGGAAGCAGATTATTCAGCTTGATCTCATTCCCAGAGCGTCAAACACTGATGTTCGTGTCAAACCCGTTAAAGAGATAAAACACAAGGTGGCGTCGGGACCGTTTCGATCTGGGCTGCAGAGGAGGTCATGTGACGCAGCACAAAGATGGATAAAGTCCACGTAAGGATGCGGCTGGGAGCGGTCGCAATAGACGCAGGATTATCATCGTGGAAACCAACGTTTGTGTCCGCGAGAAAGCAAGAGTCAACGTGGATTTCTTTTAAGTCGTGCAAGTAAACTACTTGCGTTAAATTCCTTATTTTAACACAAACCACGTGGTTTTCAGTGCCTAAACGTGCGACACCTTCATATGAGACATTAGCAGGCTGTGATTAAACAACAGTATTTGGCACTCTGGGATGGCAACAGGTTGATTATTTCTTTGTCAACTGCTGTTTCCAAAGTCTTGAATTTCATTGACTATATCACAACATTAGAATTAGGACCTGATTCACAATGTTAAAGTCAATAAAATGCTGTGGACACATTGGTTACAGGAGTTTAGACGTCTTGAGAAACATTAACTTTTCACTGTTAAATAGCCTAATTTGAGTTTACAAGGGCTGCGTCAGAAAAGTGCTGACTCAACTGACTCAACTCTAAAGTTGGGAAATACCTTCAAATCGAAGTTGCACCAACACAACCGTGTTAAGAGTTGATGAAAGTTGCAACAGCCGTGATTGTTTTTACACCTAATGACCTAAAGATGCACACCTGTTTCCACGATCACTGGTTTGAGTGAACACTGCAAGCCAAACACCACGTTACTTCAAGTGACTCAATCTAAACTGTTTTTCTGTTATTTGTGTAACTTTTACTGGTTAACTCGCAAAAAAACAAGACTAAAACACACGTTATATGTGATATTAGAGCTCCCTGAAAAAGGTTGGGAACAAAAATTAAACCAAATTCTTTTCTGGGAGCCATTTCAGAGAGCGTTGATATATCTGACTTGGTGCTTAATAATACAGATGTAGCTCGAAAATAGAGAAACATGGATGTCTCAAGTTACACAAAGTCCAGTATTCAAAGTGATTAAATCCAAATTGTATGGGTGTAATTGTGAATTTGCAATGCACAGTATTTTAAGCCTTATATGTGGAAATGTTTACAGCTGAAATATCACTTCTTTTTTTTTTTTTTGCCACTGAGCAGTCAGAGGACACTGGAGATGTCAGATGAAGGACAAAAGTGTTCTCCTTTATGTCCATGACTGAGATGTTTCATGCAGAATAATGCATAGAGGGATTTATAAATCAATGAATGCATATTTCTTCTGTAGTCCGGGCGATGATTAGCTACAGAGCTTTATGCATTTGTCACCTGGATGAAAACAGGAAGTGAGGGAAAAGAAAAGGGTGATAGGAAGAGAGAAAAAAAAAAAAAAGTGAGTGAGTTTGCGTCCCGCCTCACAATGATGTCAAGAGTGTGATTGAGTGCAGATCACACCACTGGGTTGATTTATAAATAGCTCATCTCCAGGCGTTACAATTTCAGAAGAAGGATGGGGGTCATCAAGACCGCCAAGCAACAATCTAGTTCTGCTAAAAATACAAGGCAGTCAAGCTGCGGTGGTGTGAGAGGATGACTGGAGGAAAAATAATTCAGACGGATGGGATGGACGGATGCACCGGTGAGAGATGTGTTTCACAATCTGCAGGAAGTCCCGATAAACTGGTCGGAAAAACAAGTCACAAAGATGGACGGGCGGCGGCGGCGTCGAACAGACGTCACCACCGATACATCGTTCGTTAATTAATAAAACGGATGGATCGTCTCCACACAGGAAACACAGCCAAGCCGTTTAATGGACGGCTTGTGGGTTAATACAAGATCTTCTAAGTGAGATCACACAACAGGTCATGCACCAGTAATGTGTACAGGAAGTCAGTGTACAGGAGTGGCTACAGAAAACAGCCACGTGAACAACTTCACATCAACCACGACTTTTCAGTAGAAGCTTCGGCCTTAAAAGGAAAAATCCACCTTAAAACATTTTGACACTGTTGTGAAAAGCAGAGGTAAAAATGACAGTTTTTGCTTATGTGCTTTTGAATTTCTCCGTGGTCTGTTGACGGAGACACGGAGGCTGATTGCATTTCAAAATCCTCCCAAACGTTGTTCACAGTTGTGAAGCTGCTACTGACCGAATTCAAGGATGTTTTTCAGGTGAAAATTTCAAAAAAAAAAATGCCAAGAGCTTTGGGTGTGAACCCACCTTGGATTTACAGGAAAATACAGCAATACTTAAGAAAAAGACTAAAATGTCTATTTATTTAAGATTCTCACCACTGTCCAGAAAAATGGGAATGATGCGCTCACAGGTAAATGGGTTTACTCTAAAGCTTGAATTTAGGCTATTCAACCTGATATCACGCCAAAGTTTGTAATGCACCGTCAGTCCACTAGGGGATATCGTGTCCGTTTCATGTCGCCTAGCAGCGAAAAGTAAAGTGCCTTCAGTTTAGGCACCAAAAAACATGTGGTTAGGTTCAGGAAAAGATCATAGTTTGCATTAAAATAACTCATTTTACATACGTAGCATTAGGTAAGTTAGTTAACGTACATTAAATAAGTTAAATACAGTTTGTTATATATGTAAGTAACTTTTTGTTAGTCCACTTTGACGACTGATTTTTCATGGACACGTACACCTGTCATCCTGGACTTTTCACGTCTAACGAGGCAAAACAGGGCACTGACACGGTACCCTCTAGTGGCCTGATGGGTGTATTACACGCTTTGGCGTGATACCGGGCTGGTAGGCTATATATACTTCTGGCAACAAATCCATAACACAAGGTTCTGGCAGATTTTCTAAAAATGTTTCTAATGCAATTTGAGAATCAGAAATTACTCATTGAATTAATAAACCTAATTTCTCTCACTTCTTCGCCAAACACCTCCCGGGATGTTCAGTACGACATGGTGAGAAAATAAACTTTTGAAAGCGTTTAAAAGCGTATCCGAAAGGGGGATTTTTCCTTTAATCATGCAAATGTACCAGAATAATCAGTTAATTTCCACCAAAGATCACAAATGACCAAGAGAGGTGCACAGGAAGTGATGAGTGTTAGCAGCCGTCTTCATCGGTTAATCTTTTGGAGGACTTTGTTAGTGTGACAGGAAATGTGAGGGCGAACTGTAAGAAGAGGAAAGAAAGCACTGTATGGAAAAATAAGTGAAAAAAATAAAATAAGTGAAACATCACAAGAAAACAACACAGTCCAGTCGTAAACATGGGAACGTAAAGAGGAGGACCTGGTAGAAACACAGTGTTAGAATAATCCAGGAAGGCCGAACGCAACAGACAATCAACCTGTGAATGTGTGAAACGTCCCAAAAGAGTCGTCTTTTTTTTGTGTCATGTTCACTGGTATACATTTTGGTTCAAAATGCAACACAACCAGTGCTCAAGACACAATCTGATGAGTAAATTCGCTTTAAAGGACCATACCAGGATTTATCCCATTGATAACAAATTGTACATATTTTAAGTTCCCGCCAAACTCGTTCCACTTTTTTCTGTAGGTATGACAATCAACTTATTGAAACTTGCTTTAGATGCATACGTCAGTTAATGTTTACGTTTTTAGTCACAGTTATGCTGCCACGGGACCTCTTTCTGATTTTAAGTGTTCCCTGCAGTAGTTTTGATTTTGTTTTAAATGAGTGCTAAATTTGACACAAACTTAAGAATCTTTGCTCCATGAAAAGTTATCAAAACAACTACAGCTCTCAGTGGCGATGGATCTCACTGACAGATGTAGCATAATAAATCTCTCACCTCGTGCAAGTCTCTTTGAAGTTGATTTTCATACCGCACAGGTGGAAAACTGAAGTAAAATCGAATAATCTAGAAGTGTCTGGTATGGTTTTGAAAAGTACTTGATGCGATTGATGGTTAATAGCATGCAAAAAAAAAATACCAGTATGGTCCTTTAAAAAAAAAAAAAAAAATACACAGATGATCTACCAAAAAAACAGAGCATGCACGCATTAACACGAAGAAACAGATGCATGGCCGTCGCACAACTTTCGACATCCACCCCGATGGCTTCACACACTGTCACTCTGCTGTCCTGTGAAGCATGCATTAATGAGGAGGGGGAGGTGGGGGGGAGGGGGAGGTCTGCGGGGCGTGAAGTGAGAGGTCCGTGTGGTTGGTGAACCCACCGCCAAAGGTCGTAGAGGAAGAGGAAGAGGAGGAGGAGGAGGAGGAGGAGGAGGAGGAACTTACATCGCGGAGACAAGCAGAGTTAGAGTCCCCAAGGAGTTGTTAGTATGACAGTGTGGTTCTGGATCAGAGCACAGCGGACAGGGAGGAGAGGAGAGGGGGGGAGAGGAGGAGGAGGAGGAGGAGGAGGAGGAGGAAAGATAGAGCGGGAAATGTTAATTGGTCAAATCGAGCAAAGTGGGGGAAAAGTAGATACATGATAAGTTTGGCATATCGAAGGCAGAAATAAGGTCTGTGGACCACACAGACGGCGGCAAACACATCACCCATTCACTTTAGACCCGGACACATCAGAAGGGGAGCGGAAGCTCACCTTCACGTAGGTGCTCACAGGCTGCTCAGGCGGTTTCAGAGACAATCTTAACATTCAATACGAAAGGCTGCAAATACACAGACATCAGTATGATGAAGTACCTTGATCTGACAGGTATATAATCCAATACAGTGCCGAGGAGATCAGCAAAAGATACATCAGCAATAACTTAATCATCAATTACTGCTTATTCAAGAGTCAAATGAAAAGCGATACTTCTCGTATCTGTTTGTTCAGCGTGACCCTGGAGGCAGCGGACGCTTAAGCTTATCTTAGCACAGGCGGGGAGCAGCTCATTCATTTGGCACCATCGTTGCTGCGGTTGCCCGGTAACCACCGGGCCGTCACCCACAATGCAACTTCACCACTCGTAGTGCGGAGATGGCTCTGGGGTAATGCTGCGTTCAAATGGAACTCGTGAGCTTGGCTAAATGAGGCGACGTGGACGTGGGGTGGGGCGGGTGGGGGTGGTGGTGGTGGTGGTAACGTAATGCAGGAAATGCAAATGCACAGAAAGAAAAGATGGCAATTTTGGGGAGATCAAGGTTTTCCTCAGACGTAGGCTATTATCTAAGTTATGAAGACAAACTCTACATGACTAAAATAAAAATCACACCGCAAAATGAATTTGCACAAACGTCAGCCAGCACGTCACGACCCGTGAACTCAAGGCCAACAGAAAATGTTGAGCTCCGTCGCGGCGAATGCCACAAAAGGGAGCCGTTCATGTGAACTCTTCTCGTGTACGCGGTAAATACGACCCCATTAAAACGCAGCATTCGTCTGGATCAGTGGGAGTGCCGCTCCGCCTCAGATTGGTTGTTACATTGTGGGCGGGATTCGGTTCGGGAAACAGCTGATTGTCATTTTAACAAGCAATCACAGCAGCGTAAATCTATCATGTAATCTATCCAATTTTACGACACAAAAGGCTGCACATGACCTTTTTTTTTTTTTTTTACATGTAGTCGTACTCCCTCACCTGTACGCCGATTTTGATGTGTAAAAGTGGTGCACTTCCCTTTAAAATGCAAATAATCCTCAAGTATGATACCCATAATACTGTGAATTTGCCTTTAACTGGTATCTTGATTGAATTTCCTGAAAAAGTGGCAAATTAAAATGTTTTTAATGGGGGTCTTCTGTGATATTTCCCCATTCAAAGCACACAGAGAAACAGTAAAATGTGAATTATATATCCACTTCGATACTATAATATGCACATATTGTGTGCTTACGTAAGAGATCAACAATCCATTATTTTTGCTTTGTTGAAGCTCCACTAACGGTCATAAAACTCTAATCTTCATCTGTCTGCTCTGAACATCAGCAGCTGGTGAAACCTTGATGTTAGTGGGTAAAATAATCAGCATATGTGGGATTACGTTGCACACTGCAGAGATATAATTTCAACCATACCATTTGTCTGGTGTACATTGTTTTAATGTACATCTTAATTACAGCAAATATCTACTTTTCTGAGGCTTACGGAGAGCCAAGTATGAGGCCTGTCGGTGGTGACAGGTAATTATTTCATTTTTAAACATGACCAGAAGACGGTTTTCTGTCTGTCATTTATTTTTCCCACAGGTCAGCTGAACGGGTGGTGAATAAAACGGTCCGATCGACATGTCAGAAGGCTAATTTCATGTTTTTGGTTTTTTTGTTTGGGTATCTGGAAGATCAAATTGCTCCAAAAACTGGAACCACTTCAAATTCTGGTTGAATATTTAATCGGAGGCTGCTGATAATGATTAATGCTGCAACTCTGCAACGGCGATCCCACTTAGATCGTAGCTGCGAGATCATTAATTTCACTTCTCCGGGTTATCAGACACATCAATCAGATTTCAGTCGGGCTTTCAGTGACAGTTAGAGCACAGAAGTAAAAGCCAGACTACAAGGACGTCACCACAGCAGAGAAGAAAATACAGAAGAAGAAGAAACCTTAAGGAGTGTCTACATACAGCAACGGAAGAAAAGTTCAGTACTGCTGAGGAGGGTTGAATTTTTTAACATTACCATCGCATCAGTCAGAGCTTTCGATCTGAGAAAAAAAGCAGGAACATTTTTAGTGATTGTGATCAGCTGATTTTTTTTTTTTTTTTTTTTTCTCTGATTAAACACAGAAGTTTGTCTTCAACCATTACAACGGAAATCCAATGTCAAAAAATATCAGTGTGTCATAAAACATGGGCCCCGGATCAAATGAGTGATGAAGCGATGAATCCAGTGCGTCTGTGTATTTACCTCGATACATCCAGACTGTCCTCTGTCTGAGTCGGCCTGCCTGCTGCTGTCTCTGCTGTCTCTGCTGTGGCTGCTCTGTCCTCCGGCCTGCAGCCTCCTCTCCTCCCTAAAGTTCTGCTCTTGCAGCTTCTTATTGAGGATGCGCGCTGTGTTTTCGGCCAGCGTGTAGCCCGGCGGGGCCGACAAGTCCTGCCGTGTGCTCACCACCTCCGGGTTTTTGTCCCCCTGCGTCTCCACGATCAGCTGCACGGGGCTGGGCGAGCGCCCGCGAGCGGTCCGCAGGCACTCCTGCGCGTTCCTGGGGTCCGCGGCGAGAGCGCCGTGGGCGGGGCTGGGCTCGGTGGTGGCGGGCGGCGTGGGCCGAGAGCGGCTGGGGGACTTGTTGAACTTCTGCATGGACTCGTGGCCGACGGGGGTGTGGTCGATGATGTTGAAGAGGCTGGAGAGGCCGTCGTTGATGGTGGTGTGGACGGGGCTGTCGCGGGTGGTGGTTGATCGGGCCCACGCCGACTCGCTGTTCCCTTTCTGGGGTGTGGTGGGGGTCGGGGCGCGGCTGTTATTGGGCAGCTCGGTCTTACTGGACGTGGACAGTTTGCGCTGGAGTTTAGGAGAGCCGTACTTCGGTGAACAGCAGGGTCGCTCGAACTTGCTCTGGACCACCGGAGAGTACTGGACCTTCCTCAGGCTGCGTGACGGGGAGGAGATGGGCGTGCCGCCTCCTTTCGGGGTGAGGCAGCGGTGAGGGCTGCTGGTCAGGTTCCTCAGCAGGTCCGTCTGCAGGCCCACGCTGATGGTCTGGGTGGTCTGAGTGCCACGCGTGGTGAACCCGTTGGTCTGGCAGGCGGTGTCCCGGACCACGGGCCCCGGCGGAGAGCGGATGGCGTTCCTCACGGAGATGGCCACCTCCTTCATGTCGTCGCTCATGTTTCTGGAGAGCTGCAGCTCCAGAGAGGAGGCGTAGCCCACCGTGGGGCAGATAGGAGGACTCGGAGAAGTCCTCAGCCCCCCACCCTCCAGAAGGCAGGGCCACCGCGCTGTGTTGAACACCTCGTCCGGCCCGCCGGCTCCCACCCCGCCCTCCCCTCCACCCCTGGCTTTGGTCCCCTTGGCGTACAGAATGTCCGGGTCTTGGGCAGTAGTGAGCTCAGCTGCCCCGGATCGGGTGGGGCTGTGGAGGAGGTGTACCCCGTAGTGTTCCACTCCCACCGCCGCTGCTTCGTTGCCCCTCAGCGGGGACTTGTGGCAGTGCTCGGGGCTGCTGATGGTGCTGGTGGTCAGGGTGGCGCTGGTGGTGAGGAACCAGGAGTTGGCTGGCTGGAATGGACCGGGACCGGGCTCCCCTTCCCGGGCCTCGGTGGGTTTGTCCGTCCACACTTCCCGGACCGGACCAGGGCCGGAGGAGGACGACGGGAAGTCCCAGCCCTTGTTGTTGAACTCCTCGATGTACTTGAGGTCATCCGGGGAAAGAGGAGGGGTGACGTCATCTTGGTCTGGATCGCCGTGGCGCGTTTTGTCGGGGAGGAACGGCGAGCTGTCCATCAACCGCTGGAAGTCGCTCATGGAGCACACCGACTTGGCTCTGGACAGGACACACACACACACACACACACACACACACACACACACACACACACACACACACACACACACACACACACACACACACACACACACACACACACACACACACACACACAATGTTATCATTAACCTCACATCACAACTTCCCAACCCGATCATGATCTCGTCTCTTTTGTATTCCCACTGCAGGAAACAGTAATCAAAATTCTGGCTGTATATCTTTTTTTGTAAAACAACTCGATGCTTTTCAATGTTTTAAAACTGTCTGAATTATTCAAGCGAACAGCGAGCTGGATCTCTTCCTTGCCAAAAAAGAAACCCTCACAGTAAAATCACTGTGGGGAAACTCCCTGTCATATCTAGTCACACTTAATAGAATCAAATGCCGATCTCCCGGGTGACCGAGGTGTAAGTTTGAGCAACAGAAATGCAGCAGAAGGCCGGATAATCTGCAGCTGGTCGGACCGGCTCTCTGCAATAAATTTACTGTTGACATCTATTAAAATGCAGCACCGTTTTTTTTAGTTTTTTTTTTTTAACTCTGTTTGACTTGACACTTTCAGGAGAGGTTACCTGAGAAGACTCCCGCCCTCCCTCATCTCGTCCTCCGGGTACGCAGGATCACCTTCTCTCTCTGAGATCTCGTTCAGAGCCTGAAACACAACAGACAGAATATTAAAACATGGAGATGGGTTCGGTGTAAAAAGAAAGAAATATGTCGCTTATTCTAACCTGAATGTCTGAAAAATAAATGGTGGCATTTTGGCTCACCTCAGCACCACAATGTAGTTGAATAAAGTTACATTTACACACAACATCAGACCATACGGCTTATTTTGGATTTTAAGACACTGATTAATAAATCTGTGCGACCTATTTTTGAGCCTCAGATTTTTATTTACTTTTAAATATAACTCCTTAAAGCATCAAATTTCATCAAACGTCAATTTATTCTGGTAATGCAAAAGCAATTGAGACTAAATTAGCCATATATACAGAATACCGCATATACAATCAGCGACGATGATATTTTTCCAGGCTGAAATTAAAACATAAAGTGAGGAGTAAGTACCAAAGGGTTTATTTTTGATTAAAATTTACATTTAGATGAACTTCCATTAGGAAGAAGAGTATCTATTACTCAGTTTTTCCCCACAGTGGAGCTGTTTGGACACAAACAACACAAGCTCATTTGGAGAAGTTTTATGGTTGTTTTTTATGCTTCTTTGGACCTGTGAGTCCCTTTGGAGTTCGAGTTAGGGAAGGTGAGATGGAAAGAAAAAAAGAGTTTACGGTCCAAACACAGGAGTGCTGAGATGTGTCGGGGTTTAAAACGCTGTTTTTACGTTATGGAGTAGTTTAAAAACCTGCAACAAATGAAACCGCCCTTAGTTATCAACCAATAAATCAATTATTAACTCAAATTTTTTACCATTAATCATCAACAGCCGTGTTAGTAGCTTTGAACTGAAACACGGTGGTCCTCTGAGATAAATACAAACATCAGCGTGCAGTCATGCTCACTATGACAACGCATCCATTTTCAACAAGTATACCTTCTTTATATAAAGCTGCTATTTTGAGTCCATAAGCGCGTTCACACTGACGAGTTTGGAAACATGCCGTAAACTAGAAGTGCCTGGGATGGTGTTCTCAATTCGGTGAAAAAGTTAAGTGTGAAACGTTGGATGCATTTCACTCTCAGTGAGCCATCGATGCAGCGAAAGTGACTGATTTTCAAACAGCTGAAATTGGCGCCTGATGCAGTTGCAGTCGTTGCAGCGAGTGCAATATACAAACATCTGCACCAAAGTGTTGTATTTTTCACCATCCTTTTGTTCGATAGACGACATCCGTAAATTGGTTGTTTGCAATGACAACACGTTCAGTTTTTGGTCAAACGAGCAAACAAAGCCAGCAGATACTGTATGTCGGCGGGTGATGGAATCAAATGTTGCGATCGTCTTTTCCTGTTTATTTTGAGACAACATTGCCCCCTCGAAAATCCACACACTAAGCCAGTAAGTGTACTGCCGTTGTGTGCTACATGGAAGTGTACGAAAGGAAGTCAATGTTGACCATTTTTAACATCTCAGATTAGAGTGTTAAGCATGCCAACATTTGCGAATTGACACTAAACGTAAAGATGAGACTGATGGAAATGTTAGTTGAATTCACTTATAAATATAAAGTATTAGATCAACTGAGATGTTGATTCACGATAGCTCTAGTTAGTACAATTTCATGTCGAGACGTCCTTTAAAACTAAAACTGTCAGTTTCATGGCGGTGCTTGAGTAACAGTCAGCGCACTAAAATCATTCATCCTCTGGGAACCATGAACATCTGAACATTTCAGCTCTACCCGGAACCAAGTTTGTATTTTGATCACCGTTAAATCTTCATATTGCTGTTCAAAGCTCATGTTGTGCTGGCGTCATGTGTTAATTTACAAACGAAGCTGACGTGACTTGAGGGTTTTACCTCCTTCATGCAGGGGAACCTCTTCTCACTCTCCAGTCTGCAGGGCGGGGGGACCTCCAGGCCGCTGAGGGGGTCCAGAGACAGCGCGTCCAGGAACAGGCTCTCCGTCGGGCCTTTCAGCCTCATGGCGGCGCCCTGCTCATCCAGCATGGCCTCCGAGTCGGAGTGGGAGCACGTGGGGTGGTGCGGGACGGGAGCGGACGTACAGGGGGACCGGGGGCCCCGGGGCGACCGCGGGACGCTGCAGGGGCTGTCCTGAGGTGAGAACACTCCTCTGTGGGCCGAGCTGCCGTCGGTGACGTCGACGGTCTCGCCCCGCCGCGTGTTCAGCTCTCTCTGCATCTGAATTAAGAAACACACAAAGAGTCTGAGAGCTTAATGTCTCCCGGAAGAAAGACGGTAAACAAACATAGTAAAACTCTAATCAACAAACCCTTTCAGTCCCGTTGTATTAAAGTTTAGACGGATGACGCATCTGAACAAGGTGAAAGATGTTTATGTCGCCGTCTGAAAGGTTTAAAATGAAAGAAATATGTCTCTTTCATTGAATTTGTGTAACTGCAGCAGATATTTTATGCAAATTTTTTCTGACGACTGATGTTATGGGTATATTCATAATTCATAAACTGAATGCTCTGGTCTCATTCATTTAATATCGGACAGTTTTATAATACTTTTTAGATTTTACTTTTTATATTTTACACAAATTTTACAGGCAATTCTTTTACGGTTATATTTCGTTGAGTTTTGATCCTGTGACATCTGTTTCATTGTTGTTGCTGCCTGAGTGAGGCAGGACACTGTTAAAACCAAGATCTTTAATTTCAACACAACACTGACGATTAAGTCGAGGTTCAATCAAAAACTAATTTAACGAAATTGCTTGACATGTTGGAGAATAATTTCAAATTTAAACCTATTGAGCTTCTAAATAGCTTAGCTGAGACCTAAGACTGGCAAAACAGGAGAACCAGCTGGCCTAATTTAGCCCAAAGGAAAAAAATAAATAAAAAAAATCATCTGACTTCCAGTCTTTATGCTAAACTAAGCTAATTGGCTTCAGCCATTAGCTTCATATTTACTTTACAGACAAGAGAGTGGTATCAACCATCTCAAAATATTTGACAACTACTTGTATAATTTCTGTGAAAAGACAAGTTTATATATCTATAAATGATTCTCTTTCAGTGAACAAACTGTACATTTGTAAGTTTTAACCTCCTAATTACAAACGGCGTACACGACAAAGCGACTAAATCGACAAACTTTTGGTATCTACCAGTTGAATTTCTAAAATATCAGAGCCTGACTGACTTTTGAGAAAGATAATGGAGAGTTTGCAAAGTCCTGTAATTTACTATTAGCCAATAATAACAGTGATTTTCTTTGAATAAGCACGTTGTTTTTTTTTAGCCTTAAAATGAGTTTCCTTATCAGAGTGACCTTCATGTTTGCTGAGTGGGATATTTTAAGATTGAAAAATAAACTAACATCGTTCCTAATTACCTCAAACATACTGAGCGTTTGCATATCTTATAATACTGTAATTGGTTGTTATTTTTTGCACATATTCAGCAGTACCAATATGTTTGCAATGAGCCAAAATTGGCCCCCGTACTGTCGCGGTCACTTCATTAGTGTGACTCTATAAAACATGGAAAACCCCTTATATGGTCCTTTGCAGTTAAGGTGCCAATTTCCTGTTAAGAAGGGGAACCTTTTGGCACATATATTAACAGCTTGCTTTCCGTTAATTTATCAGACTTTCAGTGTATCCTTTCACTCAGTAATCCTCATGCAACATTTGGGGTTAATCTCCGTGTTCCAGGCTTGAAGGTGAAAGAAAACCGGCCGCATTACTCATTCATTTTCACCCTGCAAGCCCGAGCGGGTTCAGCTGATGACCTGCGCTTTACAGTTTGCTGCAACATTGCTGAATAATGCATCTCTGCCTCCTGCTCTGTATCTCCATTCAGCGGTGCATCAGCATTTTTTTTTTTTTTTTTTTTTCTGAGGCAGAAAACGTGAGCTGTATTCAGAGCTGTATTCCTGCGCCTCCTGCCCTCGTATGATAATACTCTCACACTAGTCTCATACTAACCAACGCCCGGTCCTCCTTCCTGCCCTGAACCTCAGACACAAACGAGGTGCAACGCTGCAACTCTTCTAATTAAATCTCACAAAGGCCATCAATTATTCAGCGATGCTCCGTATTTATTGTATCTGGTACCAAAGAATAGAGAAGATAAACATCCTGAGTGTTTTTATCTCCGTTTCTTTCTACTGCATCTATTCAAAAATTGTAAAAACACGACCAGAGGGCAACACTAAAGATCATGTTTTATTATTCTATATTTCGTTAAGTATCTTTGTGATTTAATACTTCACTGTTTGTCTTTAAAACATGAAAATATATCTCCCAGTAACTCCTCATTACTCTCTCGCCTTCACTTCTCTCCGCTGTCCTCGGGTTTCTTTTGCAAGAGACATGTTGAGCTCACAGAATCTACCCGATTAAATAAAGATCATATATTGCTGTTTTTTCCTGGTCTCTCCTGCAAAAGAGGTTTTCAACCGTAATGGGACTTACATAGTTAATAAAAGTTTTAAAAGGTCCTGTCATCTCTCGGTACTCTCATCTATATTAAAGCATTAATTAAAAAAACAGTCAAATTACTCAGTTGTCAAAACATTGTGATTGTGGCAATAAAACAATTGTTTTTCCAACAAACATGTGAAAAACCTGTTTCTAGTTCCTCAAATGTGAGGATATGAAGCTTTTCTCTGTTTTATACATTTTATATTTTGGTTATAAATTGAATATTTTGGTTTTCGCACCATCGATCCGATTCAAATTTATTACTATTTCTTGTCTTTTTAAAGCTTTAACAGTTTATTTAAAAATATAATTAACACAATAACTGACCCCTATATATATCTTTTTTTAGAAGCTGTAACTCAAAATCCTTGGCATTTTAGTTCGATGAATGGCAGAATGATTGCTCGATCATCAACAGTGTTATGAGAGAAACTTCATTCCTGAAACTCAAAAGTAAAATGCCCTCAAGGTTGCATCTAGTAGCTGTTCCTGAGCTTTCAGTGCTATTAAAGGCCTCGATCCTTCTCAAGAGGCGGATTTGTTGTTGTCACGGAAAAAATAAATTCTCAAATTTCGTCTAAGGGCCTCTCGACCTTGTTGGTTTTAAAGTTGAGGTTTAAAGTTTATTCTCAACGTTGGAATAAGATCACAAAGAAAGGATGATGGGAAAACTCCAGAACAGCTCCTAAAAGACCGAAAAGTGTGATATTTTAATTTTTTTTAAATTTTCTTCTACTCCTTCCCTCTCTAATTTTCTACCACGACTCTTCTGTCTCTGTCTCTCCTCTCACTCACCCTCTCCATCTTGCGGTGGAGCTCCCTCATGCTGCCGTCCCACTCCTGTCGCTCCCGGTCGAAGCGGTCCAGGAGCTCGGTCCTCTCGCGGCCCCACCTCCTCTCGCCGTGCTGCAGCTTCCAGCGGAGGTCCAGCGACGTGTTGTGGCTCTCGGACAGCAGACGCCGGTTCTCCTCGCGCTCCTGCTTCTGGGCCCACTCGGGGTCTCCGCCGGGCTCCCCTTCGCCTCCCTGCGCCTCGGCTCGCGCCGTCCCGTGTGCCTCCTCCTCCAGCTGTAAGACACAGGAATGATAGTTGGGCTCAGTCCTTTACGCTGTGTGAAATATTACAAAGGGAAGTAGAATAAATACCAGAGAAGAAGGAACGTTTCCTGTTAAATGTTAAAAATGTATAGATCTATATTTCATTTGCCTTTATTATATTAGTGTGAAGGCAAAGCGTATATACAACCAAAGCTAATTGGCATAATGATGAAAGGATGTGATTTCTTTTGTAATTTCAGTGAAACATTGCTTAATGTTCCAGACATAAAATGAGCCTCAACCAATTTTATTTTATCAGAATTTTGTTGTTGTTGTCTCCCCCTCCTACAGTTCAATATGTTTTTAAAGTTTAAAAGTGATGAAAGACACGGTTCCACAAAGTTTTGAACGAGTACACAAACAATCTTTTTCCCTTTTTTCTTCATTTTCTTTGTTGAAATCTTAATGTTGATTTTTTTTTTTTTTTTTTTTTGTATCCGTATTTCTGTGTTTGGGTTCAATAAAAATGAAAACAGAAGTGTAGCCAAGTGCTCACCCGTCACAAAATAATGAATCAGTGTCAAAGCAGACGGGAGAAATGACTAAGACAAATCTGGAGAAGAAAAATAAAACGCTTATTTGATCAAAATGTTTGAAAGAGACAACGATTAAATGGCTCACTGATCAGTGGCATTTTACTGAATGTCACAGATGCAATCGCTCATTAAAAATAAGCCAGCAGTGTCTGTGATATCATAAGTTTAGGATGAATGAACGAACGACCGATTTTATTTACAAAATGTTCATATTCACAAAGTGACTTTGGGTCTGGTAATACCGTGCTAAAATTTTTTGCAGCACGTTTCAGAAGAGTACAAAAAAACCCCCCGAGATATCTTTTTTTTTTTTTATTGGTGAATAGTTGGAATTTTACCGTTTTAAGTTTTTACACTGAGCTAGTTATCAAACACATTTGCTGCACAGATAACAGTCGTCTTCTAGACTAACGCAAGAAAGTGATTAAATGTATTTCTAAAAATGTTCAAACTTTTTCCTTAACGACCTTTAATCTCCTTTCGGGGGGAAAAAAAAAAAAGGGGGAAACTGGATGTTAAGTGGAAATTTCAAACCAAGCCAAACAAACGAGAAGGTATCACAGTGCGCCGGAGGCTGTTTTGCAACCGACAGAGGCGGACAGTTAAAACTTGATTGAGGGCTGCTTTTCTGAATTTGTATTTCAAACCGCACGCTGGCGGGAGGGCGTGAACCGAGCATTCAGACGTTCCGCAGAAATCTTCAAAGCTGCGGAGCAACGAGAGGAGAGACACTTTCTCTTCTCTGCAGCACAGAGCTTTGTAATCCTCAGACAGGCTTTGATTTCACAACATAATGGCACAAACCGGAGTCTGCGGGGACTGAAGCGGAGTGAGGAGTGAGGAGCGAGTCAAGTCCGTCATCTAAAGCCAGCTTACAGAACTCTTTCACACATGTTTGTCCTGTGTACGTTTTTAAGAGGTCTAATTAAACACTAAAGAGGATAACATGTACATTAACGGCTGCTGAGTGAAAGCTGGGAGTCGACATCCGAGGCTTTCAAAAATCTAGACAGTAATTTAGGAGGGAGCCGGTGACCAACCGGAGCATGAAACACGAGGCAGCCTGAGCTAAACGACATTAATATCCGGTAATAGTGACCTGAAATATAATCACTACTTATGTCCACATATAGATACTCAGGTGAGGGTAATTTTCAATTCTGCTCTGCTCCACTGGGCTGAATAATATTCATGAATAAAAATCATGAATCTAAAGTTTTAATCAGGGCGAAGCACTGCGGAGCAAGTAAAGAACTCAACATGGTGTTATCAGAGGAAACTAAGTACATTAGTTCTCACTGCAGTCCTCTGCGACCTCTGCTCCGTGGGAGGATTGAACCTTGTTGGAGCTTTACAGATTAAAAGCACGAGAGTTAAAAAAAAAAAGATAATCTTCCTCCTCTAACTCAGACCTCTTAATTGGTTCCCAAAGTAGTTTCCTTTTTTTTATCAGATGAAGCTGAGAAGAGACGTTGCCGGGTTCAAATTTGATCTCCAAACACAAAAAGGACATTGATTGTAAGTTGAGTTTTTTTTCTACATTTGTCGGCTGCCTGTCTTGATCACAGCAGACAATTAAGCACAAAAGACTCATTAAAACAACTTTAATTCACTATCGCTCCTTCCCACACTGTTGTAGCTTTACAAATGTTTCCTCTCAATGCAGACTTTGGTAATGATCATTCTGTGTGAAATTCAAAAACAAACCAAAAGTCAAGTGCAAGGTAGACTTGGGGTTTCATTTCGCCTACTGTCAGTATAATAAGGATCCTCACAAGTGGCAAGCAGCTGCAATGTCACTTATTGGTTTGCGAACTGACCTTTTACAGCCTTGAGTCTGGAATTTTGATTTTTTTTTTTTTTGGAGCCACAAGTGACCATATACGGACAAACTCGGGAGGAGCGATGGGTGGATCTGACTGAGAACTCAAGAAGTGATGTTAAAAAAACCTGACTGCATCCCTGGCATGTCAAATCAAACCAGGCACACCCACAATTAGCACATGGCTCTCTATGAAGCATTATATTTAGTTATTAATGGAAATATTTTCAGAAGGACCACCAGAACACTGACCAGAAGCAGTGAATTTAGCGAATGAAATCACAATGACTTGTGGTAAAAGTGTATTGAAATGTATTTTTCATGAGAAAAGTTGATGATTTTTTTTAATGGATGTTTATTGGGGCCAAATGTTTTTGGAGCCAGACCCTAGTAGCCCTGAGTGGTATTGCACATTATGACCCTTCTGCATTGGCTTCTCGTTTCATACCAGAAAACTACAGCTATTTTTATATGCAATGGTTCCTCATAACAAATACTGTTTACCTGCAATGAAATTCATTTAACTTTACCCACTTTTTAAATTTAAACCTGCAATAACTTATGGTTCTGGCCATCAGAGACAAGCCTTGAACACAATATTAACATATAATCACTATTTGAGCAAAAAAAAACAACCAGTTATGCAACAGCATTATTGTTCACTTGGAGCCACCTGGCAAATAATAGTCCAATAATCCCTCTTTTACCTCCATTTTTGGTCTCCACCAACTCCTCAAGGGACATAGCTGGCTCATTAGCTGCTAAATGCTCCACTATGTTGGCCAGCTGGTGCGAAGCAGCTTGAGTACAGGAGGTTTAAAAGTTTCCGGCTGCTTTAAAGCCACTAAGTGTAACATAAATATAGTCCACTTTGACGGCTACATGACTACAAGTCAAAAAGACTGCTGCAGTTGGCAACGGACTCAGGTAACCCCCCACCCCACTCCCAATAAATCCAGCCTCATTCACTCAGGTATAAGGGCTGGAAGCAACACATAAACACTGCTCCAGTTTTCACAGGGATGTCTCATTTTTCCACAAACATAACTTGTGTCATTAGAATAATTTAAAAGACATGTTATACCTTAAGAGTTGTTTCCATTAGTGAATAAATAAGCTGTGATTCTTCACCTTTAAAACCTGCTGAGGTAATCTTCAGACAGACAACACTGCTGCTTGCTTTGGCACGGAGCAGCCGTGCTACCACAGAGGCTTCTGGGAAAAGAAGCGGCATCAAACCTGGCACAACTTTCGCTGCAACGTCATCCTTCAAGTGCAAATTCCTGGTAGATTAATTAGTAAAAAAAAGGGTCGTTTTACCGCTTCACAATTGAAGATTAAACAATTACTTTACAGAGTTGTAAAATCACATTTAACATTTAACAGGTTTCTGATTACTTCAAACTCTTTGATCTTCTACTCAAACAGGCATTTCTGTACTCAGATTTTATTTCGTTCATTTAATTTGTTTTTAACGGTGTGCTGTTTTTGGTATGATTATATTAAAAATATAATTTTTCTGTCCATGTGTGCGGCATTTTTGTGTCCCCCAATGTTGTAAATACTATTTTAGAGGCCACAAAACGACTATCAGCTTTCATGTAACCATATCAGTGGAGTGAGAGGTAGTTTGTTCCCAATCTACGATGTATTTACACTCCCATTAGAAACAGAAGACAGCGCTTCTTCACTTCAGTAAGAAATGCTCAGAGGCACATCAAACAATGAGGCACAATGCTGAATTAATTAGTTTCCACAATGACAGAACATATCTGTTATTCGGTGGCAAGCAAGTGATTCTTCATTATTTTCTTGGATGCTGTTCTTCCTTTTTAAAATTTCATTGTTGAGGTGATTATGAATTGATTTCTGTCCATTGTTTGTCAGATGTGACGGGGATTAAGACACTATTTAGGGCTGTTATTCATATAATAGCTGCACTTTCAAAACGTCATCTAAAATGACAGGTCTAAAAACAAGAAGATTTGTTTTCCGACTTGTTACCGTTTTGCCCCGAGTGGGATTTCACCCCTGAAAGAGGCAACATGTTTACTGTCGTCTTCCCTGCTTACTGAAAGTCCCACTTGTTTTTCTGCGCCAGATTGTGTCCTGTCCCTTTAAAGGTGGGCGCTGAGACGCCATCTGTACCTGGGCGACCTGGCACTTCATCTCTGCCCACTTGACCTCCCAGGCGGCTTTATCATCGGCGTAGGACTGCTGCAGTTGGCATCGCCGCGTCTCCTCCTCCCGCAGCTCCTCTCGAAACTCCTCCAGCAGCATCCGCAGGGCCTGCAGCACCCGCCGGTTCTCAGCGAACTGCACACAGAAGGAATCGGACAAAACAATCAGCAAAAAAAAACCACCAAAAAAAACCACACCTACACACACGGAGAAAATGCGATTCAGTTCAACAAGTTTGTTCCTTATCTCGAGAACTGTGACGGGCTTTTCTTTCGTTTTTTGCTGTCCTTTGCTTCTCTTTAAAGCATTTCGGGATGAACCTGCTTTGTAAGTGCTTTATAAACCAATTTTACTTGAACGTCTTCATCCCGTTTCCCATCTTGTCTATTGCTCTGCTGTGTTATCGTTGCCCCCCCTCACGACCTCTACCTGGAAAGAACTGAAATATGCACACAGAGCTGGGTGTAAATATGAGCTTGAACTCATTACATCATTCATGTTTGATCACTTTAAATTTCTTTGGAACTTTGGAGTCATGCGGTTATTAAAGCTGCAAGAAAAACGTCTATCTTTTCTGGGATCTGGATTTGGATTCGTGAGGTTTAAGACTACATGAGCAGTGAGGCCCGGTCGAGCAGGCAACAGCAGGGTTTTCCAGGAGCTGGCTGCTGCTCAACAGAGGTGAGTGCAGAGCTGTTCGCCTCCGGTGGTCCTGCTGTGGAGCGTGTGAAGGTCTTGGAAGAAAGCAGTGAGGCACAGAAGAAGTCTGTGATCACCTCGAGATGTCACCGCAGGACGACCGGCCCTCAGCCGAGAACACGACATGAGCTCAGGTGCTAAAAGGCCAGAGCACGTCGGGCTAGTTTTTTAGTATATAATAGAAACATGTCCAACTCGATTGGATTTTTTTTTTTTTTTTCACGAAGGCATACGCCACCACGAAGAAGAAAAGATTTTAAAACACCCTGCAAAGATGGAGACTCCCTTTTGAAAGGAATATAAGTAGTGGGCCTTCCAGCTTGATACCATTAATGTAGCTTGGTAGCTACTTAGCATACAGGCGAAGTAATATTATTTAAAAGGTAATGTAGAGTTTTCTTGTGAGAAAAGGTACGTTTATATCCTGCGTTTCTCACCAAAACCCTTTCCGCAGCCTAACAAACGTGTTGAATGTTTTTCCTTGCTCCTGAAGCATTTAAAAAGTAATGGTTTTGAATATTTTGAAACCTGCATTGTTTACCTCCATAATTCTTCTTCAGTGTAAAATCTTTGTATATCAGGTAACAGCAGGGATTGTGCACATGAATGGCATTAAAAAAAAAACAGCACCCGGACACCAGCTCCAGTTTAGAGGCCACAGTGGTAGTATAATAAAACCTGACATGCATGATGTGGGATTTGGAAAGAAACCCAAGTACACGGAGGATCCCACCCATGTTTCAGAGGAAACACTGAAACGCCCTGGTCTGACTCAAACTCCATTTCCACGGCAACTCGTAAATATTTCAAAGAGTGCTGTGATGTCAGCGGGGAAGGTTCCCTCCAACAAAAGTGATGAAAATTCACACCCGCTGTGAGAAACACATCTCATCTGTATTTACAGTACTTATACATACTTAATCACCTCAGCAGTATCAGCCATCGGCAGTATCAGACGGCATTAATCAGGATTTCTCCCTCAACAATGTGGCATCCTGCCTGAACTCTTTTCAAGTCTTCACTGCAAACTCTGAACAACCTCTTTACAGCTTATTATATTATTTTCTCTTAAAACGTATCACCTGCACTGGCTTTGCTCTGTTGTAGTAGCTGTGTGTACAAATGCTTACTAAAGCGAGTCTGTATTTTCTGCTTTTATGTTTAAAGCTGAAGGCACGTTTTTTCAAACTAGAAAACAGCTCCCAGAGTACAGTAACGATGTCAGATCACGGTACAAACCAGGTTTACGATGTTGGGGGGGAAAAAAAATCAAAACAAAAGACAAAGTAGAGCACTTAAGGCTGCTTAATAATGCATCCCACCCAAAATGCTTACATACTTCCTTGACTTTAATCGAGGAGGTGAAGTGGTCGACTGAGGCTCTGAAAGCAGGTCTCAATACACAATATGTCCGGATAAAATCCCCAGAAAATGCAGCTCCCGAGTCTCTTTGTTTTTTGTTTGAACAAGAAGCCGAAAACTGGGTGTACTGAAAATAATTACTGCCTCCAACCAGTTATGTGGGTCAAAACTCTCATCTGCATACAGTGCCAACCACCTCCAGTGAATCGCTGCCAAATATCCAGTTGTGCACAATGAAAAAAAATGGGGTAAAAAAAAAAAAAAAAGGGTTGCAGCGGTAAGTGTCCAAACTCACTTAGTACACCAGTTCACGAGACAAAACAGAACTTCCTTTTGTAACCATAGTATACAAGTTTTCCTTTTGCTATTATTAAAGTGTCTTTTCAATGTAGTTATGATTCTATGCCATTTCTTTATTTTTTTTATTGATTTTGTCATTTCTGGAAACTGTTTGGAAAAGGTCGAGCACTTTTTTAAAAACTCACTTGTCAGACGACGACGATGAGTCATCTAGCATCGGTTCATTGCGACAAATCAGGTCAACAAACCAAATGATGACGTAGGAGAACGCTGACGGACAAGCTGCAGTCTCAGGATAGATATTTCTCTTTCAAACCAGTGACCAGGGTCGGACCAGGGTTGTTTTTAACCCGACAACACGACTTAATCTCTGTGTCACCGAGTGGTCACCAACAGTGACATCATCTATTGGTTTGTGAACTGCTTGTCTTGAGTTAAATTTGCACCCTGTATCGTTCAACAATGAATCTCAACCTCGTTAGCTACTTAAAGAAAAATATTTCAAAATTATGATTGACTGAGTCCGCTGTTTTGAAGATTTACATGTTAAATATTACTGGTCCTGGGATGTCTGAGGCTCCACCAACACCAGGATTAAAATTTAGAAACTCTACTTTTTTCAACCACAAATCACAGAATTTATAGTTTTTTTTAATTATGTTAAATGTGAGCGAGCCAAAGACTGGGGAAGGAGGTGTAAAACTAAATCCTTGGACCTCCTGGCAATTATGTCACATTTTAAATTTAAGGATTAATTTATGATTTAGAAACTGGTAGCAAAGAAATGAGGCATCTGCTTCTGAAAACCTCTTAAAAATGTGAAGGTGGTGCGGACTGGATTATCCCACAGATCTGGAAATGATCAGTGTTGCTTTTGTGTTTCTTTTTGTAATATTATATGCAACATAAAAAAAAAAGAATGTATAATTTAATTAACACAATGTAAATGAACCGTTTTAAAGTACAAAAAAAATCCGTACATTTTTAATTGTTGTAAAGTTATATGCAGATTTTCAAATACAAGTTTCAGGTTCACAGAAATCCGCCTGAAAGTTTCTAAATCCCCACACACCTGATCAATTCAAATCTATTTTTACATTTGCAACTAAAAGTTTTATGTAGCCCAATTAAATTTAAGTCATTTAAAAGCCAGTAAAGGAGCTGTAAATGTTGCAGTACCTGTCTCTGATGCTGCAGGTGTCGGTCAGGTGACAGCAGAGGGATGATGTATCCGGCGTCGGGGACGTCCCCCGGAGCCGGTGGTAAACACAGTCTGTCATCTTGCTCCGACTCCCCCTCCGCCTGCTCCATTATCACTCCCAGCTCTGGGAAGCCCTCCAACTTGTCAAACTTGAACAGATGAAACAGCCATGAAAATCCATGTTTTAATTCATGCACTCATTTTCTTTTTTTTCCTTTTCTGTTCCAACACTTTCTGTTTCAGGCTCACAGTCACTGAGCCTTTCCCAGCAGTGCATCTGTTAGTCCATAAGGAAGGACATTAAAACGCCACTGTTCACTATTCTCATTTTATTTTCCTATTTCTAAATGTGGGACATGGAAAAAAGGTTCTGTTGGGATTCAAGGTCGAGTCAGAGAAGTGCGGTAAACCTCCAGCGTGGCACAAGCTGGCCTCTCACTGCTGCACCATCTGTATGCATAAACCAGCTCTCACGGTAGAATGCTGCATAAATAAAACTGATGAGTCAGCATAGAGAAATTCAATTCAGCTGAATCTACAGTTGAGATATATATTAAAAATATTTATCTCATGATAAAATAAAATCTACAGTGTAAATAAATGTTTTATATTTTGTTATATATTGTGCTACAGGTATCAGGTGTTATGTTTATGGCAACCACAAACGTAGTTTTCCTTATTAACGGAAGGAACCTGGTGAACAATGTGACAGTGAATACAGAAACTAAATCTCCGTCAGCAGACAATTCTAACAAGAAGAGTTCCCAGCTGCTCTGTGATCTGTGGGGAATTCAGTAATTGTTTATTATTGGAAGAAAACAAAACTGGAAAAAACACGACGCGCACAAATTCTGAGTTTAATCAACCGGAGGCCTGAGAAGATGAGAAGAATAAATGGAACATCGACAGCTGAATCGACGAGCCGGACAGCAAATGGAGTCGTTCAATCAGGCGGGCGACCAATTAACCGTCCGTCCGGCAGGCAGCCGAGTCCACGAGGGACGAACACACCTGCTCAAAGTGGAACAGGACTGCGGTGACTCAGGATGAGTCACTTGTTTGTTTCCATTTTCATTATTTCATCCTTAATGATCAACTCAAACCACAAATTGCCGCAGCTCACTGGTGGTTCAAAGGCTAATGTATGTGGCGTATCTTCAACTTTCATGTTTTTAAGGCTCATAATTCAGATACTGGGTGTTATTCTGGCATTTTGATTCATAGTCAACACGACCATAATTCTCACTGGGTAATGAAACTATTGGCAAGACCCGAGAAAGATAAAAGATTTTTTTTTTCTCTGTTGGTGAAGTTCTGATATTCGTTCTCTCTCTGATCTTCAAATTCATACATCATCACATCTGGCCAATCTTCTGTTTGCTCATTGTCTCGAGAAAGATGAGCCAAAAACGTTAAGAACAACACACAGGTGAAGTGAATAATATTATCTCTTAACGACACGGCACGTTAAAGAGAGAGATACTGTATTATTAGATAGATGAGCTCCATGAGGTGTAAAAACCTGAACAACTTTCACAAGGAACAAATCCATTCATCGAAATAAATAGCTTGAAGTATCTCTGAAATGTTGATGCTTCTTGTCGGCAGGAGTTCCTAGCAACAAACCGTGAACTGGAGAAGCTCCATGTGCACCTTACAAGACTTAATGGATCTGCTGCTGACGTATTAGTGCCACAGGACACCTTCAGAGGTCTGAGGTCTGCAGGCCGGAGTTGATTTGGCAGCACATGAAGGTCTAACAGTATATTAGGCAGTGAGTGATCATAACACTTTGGCTCATTCGTGTGTATATCTCATGTCCTCGTGGACTAATATAGAAATGCTTCTCGAATGATTCTTGTTTCTAAAGTCTTTCTCTGTTGACACCGATGCTTATAAATAATACTATTTTTCATCAACAGCGCTCTCCTTACGGAAATGCTTGTTTTAATTGTTGCGACGTGATTAAAAAGTTACATTTATTCGTGCGATGTGACAATATTTTCAGGATCATGTTGCTTTTTAAGTGGTTTTAAGAAAACACCTGTAAGTTCTTCTTTATTTAAAGCTTGTATTCTCTGTCTCGGTATCTGTTCGAGTTTTATAATTGTGTAGAAAGATATCTGATATAAACCAATAACAAAAGTACAATAATTGTAATATGGCCTTTGACATTTAGAAACAAAATTCCAGTGTCTAATCACTATTTCAACATAAAAATCGGAGTATAAGCCAGCTCTGAAGATATTAGTCTCATCTTTCCTACGATACAAAAACTGAAATTAAAAACCTGCAGTATGTCAATAATGACGCGGTAAACACGCCTCTACGACAGACACGTCGGACTCACCTCTGGGTGCGTCGCCTCGTCTCCGCCGTCGTCCTTGCTGCCGAGCCTCCAGTGCATGAGGATCCACCTGAGCTTCATGTAGAAGATGACGGTGTTGCGTCTGAAGAGGCGGACCTCCTGTTGCAGCGTGGCCCTCTCCTGAGCCCAGGGCACGTCGTGACTCTGAAGGCCCTGCAGCTCCAGACCTTCACGTTGGGCCTCCAGACGCAGACGCTCGTCCTCCTGCTGCAGAAAAAAAAAAAGAAAAAAAGATTCACGCAGTCAAAAAAAAAAAAAAAAAAAAAAAAAAGGGTTTAATTCAAAACTATAATATTGTATTGATCTATTTGCGGCTTGGCTTACAGTAAGTGTGATGTATTAAGTCATTTTTACCTGAATTTTGGATATTCTGCCCCACACAATTTTTGAGTAGGTTTATTGGTTTTATCTATCATAGTTTTAAAAATAAACATTTTTACAACTTATCTTTTTTTATCCAAAAAGGTCAGAAAATTTAAAACAATTTCCACTAGAATATAAAATAGCCAAAGCGGAGATATTCCATGTTCAAAAGTATTTAGTTTAATGAGATATAACTGAGAAAATAATGAAAATATTCACATTAAAAGCACAAACCAGGATCTTTTTCTCATTTTAGATTTAAAAAAAAATGACTTAATCAACCTACTTTTTCAGCTCTAAATGATACTGAATGACAGACAGCTTTGATTTTAAACATCTGCTCACGCTCGCATGTTTTTTTACTTTTTAATTTTGATTAGAGGGATTTTGAAAGATCACGTTTACTTCGGCGAAGTCAAGTGGGCGTGTTGCAATTACAAAGTTAAGACATTGCAGTTGTCAGGCTGAAGACAGCATCACGTCAATCTTCGTCGAAAACTAAATACAGGTAAGAAAGTTCAAACTGAAACTGTCTTCCTTAATTATGTGAAAACTTTAGCAAAGACAGCAGAGCAGCTGAAGTGTGACACAGCTGCTCTTGTTCTCGTGTTCACCATCTGAAAGTGTTCAAACTACGTCACCGTACCTGAGGCAGAGAGACGACGGGCTCTCGTTCCCCCGCCACCGCTCTCATCCTTCGATCGTGATCCAGACGAAACTGGATGTCAGAAGCAGGCGCGTCCCGGAGCTGAACCCACAACAGCACAGCACACAGTTACTCAACCAGCTCCTTGAATAAGCTCACATTCATATCTCAGGATCAGTCTGCTTTTTCAAAGCTACATTTGAAAGTCAAACAGGGATTCGTGGGCGAGATTATTCCATTTGATAATATTTGTTCTTTTGGATTTCCACTGCAAAAAAACAAAAACAAAAAATCACTGCAGAGAGCAAAAAAACAAAACAAAAAAAACTCTAATGAGATCTGAGTTTCACACAAGTAAGAAATATTACAGCTTCTTCTGCACCAACTCGAGAAATGATTATAATTTAATGCTGCACAGTTCAGACTGGGGATTATTTATTTATTTAAGAAGCATCAAACCTCAAAGATCAAATGTTGAACTAATTCATTAACTCATCAGCTACCTTTTCTGAATCACCAAAAAGTTGCTCTAGCAGGATTGTGAAGGGAAACCGTGACGCTGTCCCTTTATAAATGCAGTATGAATGGAGCTCCCCTACTTCGATCACCAAAATAAATCTTTGTAAACAAAATGTTCTCTTGTCTTAAATGCACTTAAAGAAAAGTAATACTGAAATCGTATCTGCCAAATAGAGCAGCTGCAACAGGAGCTGTGAGGTTTGTTTTACTACAGGTGGAAGAGAGAATAAATGCTCTTAGGGAAATGAGATGCTCATGTTTATGGTTTTGGATGTAATGATCGGCTTTCAGTCTTTAAATTGTTTTTTTTTTAAGACCGCCCCTGTTTCTCCTTCTAAAAAAATACCCTAAAAGTGCAGACTCGGACAATTTGGAAATTGCAGGAGTTGATAATGCGATTTCTTTTCCGTCTCCTGTGCCGGGACTTTACTGTATACCATCCAACAGTAAGTTGAGCTGCTCGGTGTGTGCTGACCCTGGATCAACCTCCCTGTCAGCCCAATGTCAAATGCAAATCACCCGGGCTGACGGTGCAGCGCTAATCCTGCCACATCCAGAGCTGTTTTCCCCGTTCGTTCACTTCACCTCGCAGATTACGCAGCGGCAGAAAAGCACAGGGGCAAAAAAAGAAATCCACACGGATGTGCTATAACTGTAACTGTAATAGTTATGTGTCACATCGGCGCTGCCAGTACTCTGCATTACATAACAGCGGGCAATTTCTCTATGAACACAAGCGTGAGGCAGCGATTATGAATCACAGCGATTACACGGCCGGTTTATTAAACAGCCGAGTCACTGAAGGATTTAACAGATCTGAGATGATGTGCGCTGGTGGCACTCGCCTCTCTGATTTTTCTCATTGTGCGCGCGTGTGTGTGTGTGTGTGTGTGTGTGTGTGTGTGTGTGTGTGTGTGTGTGTGTGTGTGTGTGTGTGTGTGTGTGTGTGTGTGTGCGTGTGTGTGTGTGTAAAGTGTATTGTGACTCTTCTGCGTGAGCTATGTAAGCATTACATATGTTAAATTTGAGTCGAGTCATGAAAGTCCACCTGGTAGTGATGAACCGGTGCCAGAGGGCATCGCTGTGTGCCGACTCAGCTCTGATGCGCTGAATGCACACATAGATCCGAACAAGTCACGTCAGTGTACCGGCGCTGCACACGGCTGCTGCTACTGCTGCTGCTGCTTCACGCCGTATTAAGATGGCAAGAAAACTTCCCACCACCAGCAGATCTCAGGACAAAACATACGGCCGGGATATTTGGTGCGACGGAGGAGCTAAAATATTAGAGCTCCTTTTAACCTTTCAAGTGCAACTACTACTACTTGTTTTCTTCAAAGAAGCAAATCCATCACAAACGGATCCAGGGCCGTATGATACAACTTTAAAAAGGAAATGTTAAATCAAAAGGAGATAAAAAAAAAAATTTAAGAAAAAAAGGAGAAAAAAAAGAAAGAAAGAAAATAAACAGTAGCTGTGAAAGTGGATTTTAGTGTGAAAGTAAAGTGAATGACGTGAAATCGTGTTCATCTCAAAAGTGACTGTGGCTGGAGTGTCACTAGACATGCTGGACTGAGTGAGCGGCCTTCTGATCAGAACAAACTTGATCTCCTGTAATTCAAAATTTAAAGTTACATATTTGTGTGGCAATGGGAGAAGTCATCTCGAGGCACCAACATCATTTTCCGACTTGAAATTTAAACATATATGTGCATGAGAAGTCGATTTATTTGAGACTTTTTTTTTGTCTCCACATTTGACCTGTACCGGAAAAGTTGCTTCACGAGTGAGAAACTTTACTC
This sequence comes from Brachyistius frenatus, assembly GCF_029030835.1. Classification (NCBI taxonomy): domain Eukaryota; kingdom Metazoa; phylum Chordata; class Actinopteri; family Embiotocidae; genus Brachyistius; species Brachyistius frenatus. Next base: position 6,693,775 of record NW_027210611.1, read on the forward strand.
AACTCCAAACCTCAACTCCAGATTACTGATTCTTGTCTTTCAACTTCCTGACTGCATTAAAAAAAAAAAAAAAAAAAAGAATATTTATATTTTTTATGAGTTGGCATGCTCAGATCATTTCCAATGTGGAGGTTTTGGTTCAGATACTGCCACCGTGAAGCAAATGAGGTTTCACCTGGAGGAAATAGTTCCTTTTTCAGTGTCAAAATTCGAATTAGTTAAGTCCCAAAGAAAACCCTGGCTTCTTTTAAACCTTAACTAAAAACACAGTAAGTATACACATTTTCCCACTAGTGGGAAAAATATGTATGAGCAGATATCTTGAGAATTGGAATTGGTATCTGCAGAGAAAACGACTGGATTGATGCATTCAAATTCATCAATATGTCTCTGCGCTGTTTGCGAGTTGGTTTTCAGAGTGTTTATTCAATCGGCAGAGCTGTATTTGACAGCCGCTCACCCTGAGAGGTAAATGGTTTGTTGCTCTGCACAGAAGAAATCGACTGCATTTATGGTCTGAATCAGTCAGTTAGGAAGGAATTGTATGAAAAACAGTTTCCAGGTTAAAAAAAAAAAAAAAAAAAAAATAAAAGTCCAGATTTTATGCTTTAAAACTTGTCAGAAGGCCCGTTATCGTGGTGGAAGGGAGATGGAGGAGGCACTGACCTCTGCTCTTAAAGCCAGGGGCCTGTGGTACCTAGTGAGTCCTGTGGCTCCCCTGCTCTGGGCCTGGCCCCCACCCTGGCTCTGGCTCTGGGGCTCCACGCCTCGCTCCTGTCCTAGACGCCACTCCAGCTCATCCCTCTGACCGGACTGTGAGTGACGCGGGGCGGGGGAGGGAGGGGGGAGGGAAAGGAGGGAGGAGGGAAGGGAGGGAAAGGGGGTTGTGGACGGTGGGTGTCGGGGATTTAGGAGGGGATGGGTGACAGGTGCAGGGTACAGGGGTGAAGGTGGTGGTGGTGGTAGTTGGTGGCGGTGGGGGTCATATTGGGGAGGAGATGTGTGAGGTGGAATCGTGGACAAAAAACAGACAGAAGACAACAAACAGGGTGAGGGAATAGGAAAGAAAGCGGGCGGGTGGAGGGGGAGTGGGGTGAGGATGGGGACAAAATTGAAAACATAAAATGGGTAAAGAATAAAAGCAGAGGGGGGGGGAAATCAACTAACAAACTACACGGTGTGGAGAAGAACAAACGGACTAGAGTAGGAAGAAAAGCGCAAAGAGGAAGACCAACTTAAAGATGACGGCGTATGAGAGAGATGAGAAGAGAACGAGAATGAGGATGAACAAAATCATGGGCTGAAACATCTGGCGGGAACACAAAGAGGAACAAAGAGAGGGAGTCGGGGGGAGGGAAAAGAATGCAAAACACTTGTTATGAAGCGCATGCAATGAGGGATACATGAGTCCAAACCAACAGCTGAGAGATACCAAAACTGCAGAGCGAGAGCTAGCACGCCGAAGAGTTTCCAACACATGCCCGTGCACAGCCGTGTGTGTTGTAGAAGCAGTAAACTGAGGAAAAGTTGCATCTTAAGGCCTGTACGATGCACATCGTTTTCAGACAACACAGCATTTAAAATACACCGGAGGCATTTCGAGGCTTCTTGTCCAGCTTTAAGGTAGCGACATGCTCGCTGCCCCCCTTCGTAGCAGTGAGCGCATTTTATCTCTGGAAGTGAGGATTGATTCCTAAATAGCAGTTTAGTTTTACTAAAGGACGTGCAGCATTCACCGAAGGAAAACAAATGTGGGATATTTTCTCGTCATTTTGAGCTCCATTTTGAAAATAGGACTCCAAATTATGCCTTTAATTTGTACTTATTTCCATCTCAGTGATCTGTATTTTTTTAATTTTTTTTATTTTACCTGTTGATCTGAAGTTTTGACCAATAACATCAAAAAGAGTACAAAACAAAACCTCACAAGAATTTAATTTCTTCAAGAGCTAAATTATGAGAAAATGTTGTCATCACAACTAGTAAATATTTCAAAGTAATTATGAGGTGAAAATGTAGAAATAATACCCCAAAAAAACTATCCTATAATTATCATGAGAAGTTATTATTTTGCATTTAAAAAACTTAAATCTCACAATTGCAATGTCTGCATCTTTGTATATTGACTGTTTTGCTTTCCGAATAATTGCAGTAATAATATTTCATATTTATAAGTGTTGCAGATATTATAAATATATATATTGTAATTATGCTAAACTACGAGTTTGGGAAATATAATACTAACAAAATATCTCCAATTCTGATTACAGAAAATGGAGATGCAAATAGAGTTAAAAATTGAAAAAAGAAAAGAAGCGCCTCTCGTTTACGACTTATTTGTAGATAAGATGTAAATTTTCTCACTAATTTTGAGTGAGTTTCTTGTCAGAATTACGAGATGCAAAACTCTTTGAAGCAAGAAAAAAAGTTTGGGAATTTTTTACAAAATAATTCACAGAAATAAATTAAATGAAGTAACGTGATAATTTCATGAAAATACCTTTCTTTTTCTTCCCTCTGATGAATGCATTTCTGTACGTATCGTGTTTAATTACATCACCTGTATTCCCTGCTTCTTGCTGCTGCAGTCATCATTTCTGCTCTGCTGTCTATTACATTTTAATACCGGGCGATTCTCCAGCTTTCTCGAAGGACGAAGTTTTTTCTTTTTTTATTCGAGGGTTTTATTGCTTTGAAACACGTGTGAGTTGTTAGTACAGTGGTTAGCTGTGACTAAACCACCCAGCTTCACCCAGACTAACCAGCGAGTCCTACAGGCAGGAGGAGCAAAGCAGAAACAGGTCATTGGACAGAATGAGCATGGAGGCAGCTTCGGTCTATTATCTCGACAAAGCAGAGTGAGGTCTTCGAGGGAGAAATGTTTGCTTTATTCCATACGACGGTCGGGCTGATTAGAAAAGACATCCGAGATGTCTGTCTGATCATGCGGCGCGGAGATAATGAACCTGCTTTGCAGAGTACACGGTATGTTGACATGTTGACTTAAACTAAGCTGCAATAAAACAAGGACAGAAAGCAGGATGCCAGTTCCTCCACAGGCCGTCCACACAGCGCCATGCAACTCTGTTTCACACTCTTTGTTTTGTTGCACGCAGCTTATTTTAGTCCGTGCACACATTTTTATGCTTCGTCTCCTTGGCAACACCATGGAGTAACCAATCCCACGTGTTATCTGTGTGTGTGTGTGTGTGTGTGTGTGTGTGTGTGTGTGTGTGTGTGTGTGTGTGTGTGTGTGTGTGTGTGTGTGTGTGTGTGTGTGTGTGTGTGTGTGTGTGTGTGTGTGTGTGTGTGTGTGTCATGGTATGTTGCGCAAACATAACAGCTCCACCGTTTACGTGTCGTAGTGAGTCATACAGATGACAGCATGGTGTAGCCGAGCTGCAGAGAGGAAAGTACTGACTGAACTGCATCATGCGATAGTTGACGGCGTCGAGAGAGTCGAGCCAAAATGGAAGAAGCCGCTAGAACACCTGTTGTACTTACTCCATTCATACCAAGCACCCTTTTCAAGCACTCTCTCTTAGGCCAGGCACCCTCCCCGTGGAAGCAGGGCGGCGAGTGCAGGGGAGAGAGGGAGGCAGGCAGGCGGGCGGGGGCTGCTGGCGATGAGGATGTGCATGGAGATGTGGATGTGAAAGGCGGCAGCAGCAGGAAGCGATGGTGGCGGTGGTGGCAGCGGGGTCTGGGGCGTCGGTGCCGGTGTGGTAGAGCTGGGCGGCTTATGGTGGAGTGGGGCGGGGGAGGGGGGCGGGATCCGATACTGCATAGCGCTAAAAGGTCTGGCGGTCTATCAGATCTCCTCCTGAGGCTTCGGGTTCGGATTTATTCAAGCCTATCTAACGTGTTTTATGACAGCGAAGCCCCGGCTGGTTGACCGGTACGGCGCCGGGAAAATTCTGCATCAGAAAAAGTAGCATCGCTATGAACACGTGCGGGAACTCTTCTGACACTAAACGTTTAAAATCCTAAAATTCAGAAGATCGATATAACTGAATATGAAGATGAATCAAGTTTTAGCCCTCTTTCTCCAGACTCTGTCCTCCCCGAGGTCACCTTGGCTCACCCGCGTTACCGTTCATCAGGTGTATCGTCCCCACCTGCTGTCGTGTGACTCCACTGTTAGAAATGGGGGATAAAGCCCACAGTACTCGCTCTGTGCAAAAGTGCATTTTTAGCTGAGTTAATATGAAGGTAACACAGTTAGGTTTGTAACTTTGACCTGGTGAAATGTATTACTTCACCGCGTATGAAATAGATCTTAACTTCCAAGAATATGAAGCTGCATATTAGCTTTGCACGGATTTAAAGGCGTCTTCCACGAGTATCTATATTGATGCAGCAGAATCCGAGATTTGGTATCCAACACCTTCTTTCTTTATCTACATGACTCACAATGCAACAACACCTCCAACAGTTCTCTCAGATTCCTGTGTGTTGTATTAGTGGTGCCTAAAGAAGCCTCAAGCAGAGATGAGGGAGCAGACGTAAGAGGCAGTGGTACTCCCCAACACCTGTAAACAGACTTTGAAGTATAAAATCATAAACTGTTTTTCTTTTTTTTTTTGTTGCACAGAACAAGCAAAAACCTTTTCTAGATTTCTTACAGTGACGTCGCACAACAGCGAGTATAAAAAGGAGGAAGGATTACTTTGACCCACGACTCTCTCAACATGCACATTTGCATGTGAACATTACATAAAGATAGACTTGAAAAAATCCGAACCACGTTTGCCTACAACCAAATGAGTTTGCCATTGACAGGCGTGGCTGTGCAGTGTGTGTTCTGCTAAAGATGTACGGCGCTGCCACTGTCCTTAATTAGAGCTGTTTTAGTTTTTTTTTTTTGCACACGCTGCTGAATTAGGCTCCCGTTTAGTTTATTTAGGCTTTAAATAGTCTGCTAATGACTGCACACGTAGGGACATTCAATTCAAACCTTAATGAATTCTCACATTTACAAATACAGCACCGGGTTTACGCAGGACGATCTTTATGGCTGGACTCTAATTTGGCCTACTGCTGTTTTAAAGTTATGAAGCTGAGATATTTTATTGTTTTCAGTCTTTCCGTGATGCTAAACGATATTGTCCGAACAGGTGCGATGTTTTTAAGGCCTTAGGTAAACATTTTCAGAGAGCACTTTGTTTGCGGTGGTCTTGAGAAATCCTATAAGTTAAGACTTTTCTCCGTCACGGCTAACTGGCAGTCAGACCTTCTCCCTCCTTATAGTACTTTTCTTTTTGCAAAAAAAACAAAACAAAAAAAAAAAGCCACAGAAAGAAAACGACTAAATGCACCAAAAGATGTCACCTCACAGCAAACAAAAGGTAGCGAGAAGGTCACAGGAAGTGCGTTTGTTCAACTTACCTGGAAGTCCGTCACCAGGTCTCTTCCAAAGGTGCCAATGGGAGAGTCGCGGGACATGGAGGTGACCGTGGACAGGAAACTGCTGGACTCTGTGAGGTTTGGCATGGGTGATAGATCATCTGTCCTTTCTCTGAGACCCTCCCCTATATGGTCCAGCTTCTCCACAAATATGTGCAGCTCAGTGCGGAAAGCCTTCATGCGAGTGTTGATGGTGTCCAGAACTTGAGTGTCTGGTTTGGATCCGGGCGCCGCGCCGCCTTCCAGGCTCTCTCCCGTCGTCACCAGCAGCCGGCCCTCGAAGATCAGACTGTCGGTGTCCGTGATCAGACGGTCCACCGTCTTCCCGAGTCTCTCTGCCTCTCGCTTCACGTTGGAGAACGATTCCCGCTCTTCCCTCCTGCGGTTGGCGAGTTCGGTGGCGCTGAGCTCGCTGCCGTCCGAGGGTTTGATGCTTCCGAACCCTGAGGTGGTCGTGGTTTTCTCAAACAGGTCTTCGGAGTCACTCTCGCCTCCGATGGGGCCCTCCCTCTTGGGTTGGAGGAGAATAAGTTGCCCAGCCTCCTCTTCCTCGGCGGCTTCTCGCCGGCCTGCGTCGCTCTCGGCGTCGCTGTCTCTTGGGCTGCCGGTGCGGAGGCCGAGGTGTGCGGCCAGGTCGCAGCGCTGGACGTTGGACATGAGGACACGGTTCTCGTACTGCAGCTTCATCACCTTCCCGCTGAGCTCGTTGATTTGCATTCTTGCTGATTTGAGCTCCTCCATCATCATCATCCCGCTGCCGGAGCCGTTACCGCTGCCCCCATTTCCAGGTTTAAACAACCCGCCCTCGCTGCCTTCCTCACCGACAGGCCCGGAGCTGCTCGGCCCAAACTTGAAGCGATTGAGTTCGGACGTCAGCTGCCTGTTGTGGTCCTCGATCTCCGAGATGGAGCGACGCAGCAGCTCGGCCTCCTCTTCGACAAACTGGAGATGGCGACGAAGCTCGCTGGCCGACTCCAGCGCGTCACCTCCGTACGGCGACGAGGGCATGCTGGAGAAAGGTTCCCGCCCGAAGCAGTCCCTTTCGTACTGACAGCGAATATCTTCGTTTTCCGCCCGTAGGCTGCGGTTCTCCACCTCCAACTCCACGATCTTCCTCCCCAGAATATTTGCCTCTTCTTCCACCAGCTTGAGGCGTAGTCGCAGCTCAGCCTCTCGAGTCGTATGAGGGCCGCCACCGGAGCACTCGGTGAGAGGAAGGGGGCTGTCCACGTCCCCGTAAACTGATTTGTACTTCTGCAGCTCCTGCTCCAGCTCGTCCTTCTCCCGGCCCAGCTTCGCCATCTTTTTCCTCATCAGGCCGGACTCCTCCTTGGAAAACTGGAGCTGGCACCTGAGGTCGGCACTGTCCTCCTAGTAAGGCGACATGGAGGAGCATAAATATTTAATATTTTTGTTACTGTCAAAAAAGCAAAAGTCAATATCCCAGCACCTTTTAGACTCCACTTGCCTGTGTGTGGCTCTCAGCCCATTTGTCCATATTGAGAACAAGACACTGATACAAAATGTAGTTAAGCTTTTAAAATATCTTCCGGAAACATTTGATCACTCGGTTTTTGAGCAAGTACTCCTCAAACAGGAGGGAACAGTGCATTTGTTGGTGTTGGTGTGTATGGGATTCACTCAAGCAAATCCCATGTCCATTGTAATCAATGAATTGAAGTGCTTCTTACGGTTTTTGGACAACAATAGCAATGCACAGTATACACGAGTAAATCAATCTCTTTAATGCTCCTTTGTGGAAAGCAGAACCTGAAATCAAGGCCCCTTTTCACTGCCATCAATCAAGTAGCCCAGTGAACTTACTTGCGATGTAGTGATTGTGGTGATTCTCTCTGACCAATCAGTGGTCTGCAATGTTTTCGTGTTTTCATATTGGCTCAGTTCGCTGAGAACCTCGACCAAAAATATATCAGGTACCATGAACAACTTTTGTCTGATGGAAAACCAAAAATAGCGAGTAGAAAGAGCCGAGCTGGTAACTGCAGCGGTCAGTCACAATCATGTTTTTATCTACTCATACTTACTGAAAATTCAGTATTATCCAATCACTTGTTAAAATAATAATTTTGAAGAGCTGAAAAAGACAACAAAAACAAAAAAATCTCTAACAGCTGATGATTTTTTTGTTTTTTCTACTTAAAAAATTGCGGTGCATGGCACAAACTAACAATCTGAATCGGTTTCTTTTCATGTGATTATCTTCTAAAAATACAAAACATGACGTAACATCTCATCTCCGGATGCCCGTAACAAAATATACTATGATAATAAGGACAGGGAAATAATATATGTTTTTACCTGACTGGAGGATTTCTTGTCTTTAAACGCTTCCCTGCTTCCTCGTCGCCTCAGCGCAGTCTGTAAAAGAGCAAAGGAGAAGGATGTAAAACAGGCAATCAAAAACAAACTTGATGAACTATTCTTCATTGCTGCTTCACGGCAGAGCAGCAAAATTAAAACGACCAACTATAATGAAAGCAATAAAAAGGTCTTATATTGAGGATCTCTGCAGTTTGGAGCTGCTATTGATATTTCTATGTATCATGACGATGACAGTGCTTATAATCACAGTAATGATCATAAAATCAATGCAGGGGAACAAATGTGTTTGCTCACATGTTCGCTAACTCCCGAATGTGAAGCAGACTCTGAAAAAAAAGGTAGGAAGAACATTAATCTATGTGGATGTCTTACATAACGTCACCAACATCAGGTCAAAGTCTAATAAGAAAATATTTACTGTGAACCAGCCTGCATTTTAATAACTGACATAATAACGGTCAGATTCATGCACACGGTCACGGTAATGGGCTGTATCACAGGCTAACATCTGGTTGCCATGCCGGTCTTAATGCCACTGAATTGACACAATCGAGCTCAGAAAACTTGATGATGAGGATGTTCTGCCGTGTCTTCTGTCGTACGATGCACCAGGGTGCCTCAGATCCCATTCAGAGCTCAGTGCGACAGGCGTCTTATACCGGCTCAGATTCAGTGACACATGGCGCTTCCACGGCGCTCTGAGGGGAAAAGCATCTGCCCGGCCAGTGGGGAAATCTGTCCTGAGCTAATACCACACTCAGCATCGCACGCAAAGCCTGGATAAAACGGGGGCCTTCTGCACGCCAGCTTAGCCTTACCGACTAATAAAATCATTCATTTTTATCAAGTCTCTTTCTTACATCAGAATGAGATGAGATAGACGAGCACTGAGAGGAAGGAGAGGAGAGAGGAAGAAATCCCCCTCTATAAATGCAGAGTGCAGAGCTTTTTACAGGAACAGATTGCTGCCCCGGCTGAGTTATTTAAAGGTTTTGATGACCAGTGGAGATACAGCCGGCCTCCTTTCTAGGAAGCATTACTTGATATTAATATTCCTGATCTCAGGGTCACAATCAGAGTTCAAGGTACCTCCTGAGGAAGCAACATCCTCCAGTCACTTGTGATAACTGATTATCTTAATAGGGCTGTAACTAATTAATTCAGTCCAATTAATAATTTTTTGATTAGCTGTTTAATTACTGACATACCAAAGAAAGTAAAGAATGCCATACTTTCCAAAAGTCCTTGGTTTCAGCGAACCATTTTAGTTTTCCCCACCAAAACCCCAAGTAACGAACAGAATGAAAAACAAATCCTCAAATCTGAGAAACCAGGACAATATAAATGATAAATGTGTCAGGGTGCTTTCACACCTACCACTTTTTTGGTAAAATATTAAAATAACAGGTGCGAAAGGTGCCTCTGAGCAAAAGACCAGAATTTGGTCAGACCAAAAGGAGGTGGTCTCGATTCTGAAAAAAACTGAACCATGGTGCAGTTTGTTTGCGGTGTGAAAAGGTTCAGACTTTTCAGACCAAATACAAGAAGTTGAGGAAGGCTGTAGTCACCAATAAAACAATGTAAGAAGAAAATATAATATAATAATAGAGAGGTGTTGAAAAGAATCTGTTCATTCATTCAAGACCGCAGCCAAAAATGACATCACACCGGCATCGGACACGCCCATCTACCAACCAATCAATGTCAAGAGACGCAACACACAGATGATGACAGGACGTAAGTATGTCATGCAAACTTCTTCAGTGCGCTCGCAATTACTCCATCATGGATGCAAAACAAAAGATAAATTGTGGATGAATGAAATAAAAAGCACAATCACAATCCCCACTAAATGATCAGGGTTTGATCCCGTCAGTTTGATAACACTTAAAAAGTCTAGAAGAGCCACTAGATTGAGTCATTTTATCCCCAAACCAAGTCACGCACGATAGATTTAAGCTGTAAAAAAAAAAAAAATGCAGGGAGTAGTTTGGTTTCCATAAAACTTGTGTATACTGTTTGATAAATGCACTTTTGACATATGCCTTTATGGTTCTAGCCAAGGATGGGTTCTTAAATCTGTTCTTTACATCTTCATATTTTGAATTTTGTGTTTGCTTTAGACAGTTTTATGTGTGAATGAACTGCTTGTGTGTTTTTCTCTTCCCTGAAATGGGCACTTAAGCGATGAATAAATCCTTTGAATAGAATCTAATTGAATTTTTCTCCAGTGAAGCCCTTCAGTAAGTCGATGAACAGAATATTAATCATTGCTGTTTCAGCTGCTTTTTAAAACATTTTTTTTTTTTTTTTTTTTACTTTGCTGTCATTTTCAATCGGTATGCAGAAAAACTCACTCGCTGTATGCACTCTGTTGCCATCCTAAATAGACCAGTAGGACAGTGAATCATTCATAGCCAGACGGATGGAAAGTGTGAGGGGGAACCTGTTTTGCCCGGAGCAGAGACAGACCTTGACTCAGTCGCTGGCTGTGCGACAGGAAGAGAGCGCCCACTTGGAGACGGCACCAAAACATGAACATAACCAAACTGAAGGCCGAGACGCTCACAGAAAAAGACGTCAGACTCATATTTTTAAACTGAACTGAACACTGTACATTGGACATATCTGACTTTACATTTTCTGTTGGTTTTATTTCTTTTAAAACCTGAACTCCTCCTTTCAAAGCTCTCCTCAAAAGTGTGTTTCCTGAATAGTGTTTTCTAACTGTTTCACTCTTTCCTGTCCTCTTCTTGCCTTCACCTTCTCTTTTGAAGTTTCGACCTCCGTGCTCCTGCGCTCAAAAAGAGTAATTTACTCTGAGCTGAATGCAGATTACAATCCTGGTAAACAGAAGGTTTGTTTTGGGCAACCTTGGGCCTTGCTCAGACTGCCAGCCCAAATCCTCTTTTCCAGATTGTATCCAGATTGATTTTTGAAAGTCTGGACGGCAAAACAACACAATGAAATGTGATTTTTGCATATCTTGTATATAATATATATTTGTATATAATATATATAGATATATACTGTACTGTATATACTGTGCATTTTATATTTTATATTTATATTTTATAGTTTTTACTGCTATTTTTACTGCTATTTTATTGCTTTTCTATTGTTCTATTATTATCTTATTGCTTCTCTATGCTGCTGTAGCGAAAAAAAAATTCCCCTCGGGGATTAATAAAGTAACTACCTAACCTAACCTAACCTAACCTAACCTAACCTAACCTAACCTAACCTAACCTATCAGATACAAAACCACATTTGGAGGCGGTTTGAAATGCGATTCCAGTCAGATGCGTCAATCCGGACACTTCAGATCAAATTTTTTTCCGTCACACAACGATGATGTCATTTTTTAGAGTAACAGAGTGAGCAGAATCTGTGCTACCACTGGCAGAGCCGGGAGACAACGAGAACAACGGTCCGTGGAGAGACACTGAAATAAGTTATGAGTAAATTAATAAAAATAAGTCTGCTGGCACTTTGCTTCCGCGTTGAAAAGCCGTGTCAGCAGCGTAGCTACGTGTACATCATAACCACAGCAACCCATGCAGATCGGTCGGTGATGTCTGGACACACCAAATCCGATCAGGTCACTTGCAAGTACCAGTGCAGACAGTCTGTCCTTAAGATCTGGTTTGAGAAACAAATCCTGATCAGTTTGAACAAAGCTTCAGACAAGCTTCAGTTACATGATGGGATTGAGATGGATTAGTTCATCCTCAAGTTTAAATGGGAGAATTGAGTGTTTTAGATGTCACAAAAAGTGACAAGTCAGAATGACTGAGGGTTATGACACGCCGTCACTGTTCACCTCATGGGAAACTGCACCTCTGCTCATTTTTTCTATAATCCCTCCATCGACAGTAATTCATACACCCCACTTCAGCCTCACAAACCCTCTCCAGAGATATCTTTCTTTACGAGACACCTCCCACCCTCCGTCTAGCTTCAGCTTTGTGGGTGTGTCAGTATCTTCACCACTTGTGGTTTAATTCCCAGCCGTGGTGACAGAGCTAATCTCTGTGGGGAGACAGTAGATTAAAGAGCATCTTGTGCAAAGCTCCTCACAACTCCAGACTGCCACAGTCAGGGGTCGAGTTTATTGTATGCACAAGTCAATAAGGGAGTCAGAGAAACAACAGCGTGATCAGAGAGAGAGAAATCAGACTCATCCAATTGTTTGTCTGAGGAGTTAACCTGCTAAAACAACTGCAAACACTGACCTTTACTTTCTGGTGACTAATTATCCAAAAATTCCAGGAAATATCTGTTTGGTGTTCTTCCGATGCTAAAAACGTGGTTAGAGAATTTACAAGAAGCAACTCCTTCGATGTGTTTAAAAATGAAATACAGACTTTTACTGAAAGCTGTTGCTCTTTTTCAACCGGAGGCTGAAATTAGTCAATGACGAATATATCCATATCTGTGTGTATGTTGTCAGATATGTGTATCTATATCTATATGAAAAGTTATTTTTATAGAACATAATTCAGAAAAAGATGCTTGCTGTAGTTTGAAAAAAAATTATATTTGCGGGTTGTTTTTATATAAAAGGATAAATCGATAAGTTCAGAGACTGCTCCCGTTGCGCACAAGCGATGAACAGCCCCGTGATGTGCGGGGAGCAGGAGAAAGCTATAACCCTAATGAGTAAGTGTTACAAATTTCATTGCTTAATTCACCATCAATTCCTGAGTTACACACATTTTTTTAATGAGTGCTGGTCTGATGTCATTTCAGACAATAAAGTTGATCGTTAAACTGAAAATATGGTCCGTCCTGCACATGTCTCGGGCTCCTGAATGACACTGAAATCCATAAATCACAACATTATGACACCTTTTTCAAAATGGCACGACATCTTCACTGCTGCCAGTCACTCAGCCGCACCGCTGCCACAACTTCGACGTCTTTAACGCCGAAAACATCGTGTCGCCTCCTCATGAACTTCAGAATCAGCTGCTGCCTCACCTCAACACTTTGATTTGAAGGCAGCACGAACCCTGTTGTTACATTTTCAGTTGCTTCAAGGGGGGTAAAACTGTCAGCACTCCTCCTGGGATCGGATCGCTTCGTATAGCGTCAATAGGATTAGCATTTCACAAGGCGAGGTCACGAAGACAGGGCAACAGGAGGTACAGAAGAGCAACAAAGAGGTCATAGCTGCAGGATCACAAGTTGGATCTCTAGAACAGATGGTGTGTCTCCTCACTGAAGACCTGTTACACCCACTTAAGGTCAGGTGCAAACAGGGCATGTATTTTTTTTTTGTCCCTTCCTTTATGGTTATTCCTGCTTCAGCATGACACTCCTGTAACTCCGATATAAATCTGCACACAGTTTGGTCTGAGAAGAGAATGAGTTATGTAAATAGCCGCTGATCTAGCCTCGAGCCGTTAGCCTCAAGCTTAGATGAAACACCAGCAACAGAGGTCTGGTAGGCTCACTTCTTTCTAAATTCACACCAACCTGATTGTTTTTTTTTATTTTCAAGCTTATAGTCTTCACCCCCCACCGATCGCTGAAGGCAAATTAATCCGATTTCACCCTCTGGAGCCACAAAAGGCTTTATGCAAGTTTTCCTACATATCCACTATGGTACTCCCTGATACCTGTAAACAGACTTTGATGTATAAAATCAATGAAGTTCCTTTTTAAGATTTGCCCGATATTAGGGATCAATATCACAATATAAACACAAATGTTTTGTGGATATATTTTGTACGCGTATAGGCTAAAAAAAAATAAAACACTACATCCTAAAGCGGATGTTGCCGTCACAATCAAATGTTTCACTGTGTTAGACAAAACTCATTATATAAGCAAAACAAAATAAGTAATTTGATAGGTTTGAATTTAATTTTGCTTGGAGTAGAATCTCAATATGAAATCATTCTGAGTGGCTGTCAATATGGCTGAAACTATTTTTCAATTTACAGTACTTTAACCTACTATATTTTACATATGTTGTTCATTAATTATTACAACAAGTCCGCCAACCCATACAGCCATGTAGGTCGTTTACCCTTCAAATACGACCCACACGGGTGTTTTCTAAATTAGCGCCTCCGGTTAGATTTCGGCCCAAACGTCACGTGGCCAGGGCTATTTTAGTTTAGTTGTGCGTTAAAGTTTGACATCCTTAAAGTTTTGCGACGCTTGTCGTTATGGCAACAGTAAAAACGGTTTAAGAAAAACAAACTGTCCCGACTCAAGATTGGACGCGGGAAGCGAACAGCGATCTTCTGCGCTCAAGTCTGCTGTTGTATCGAACCATCGACCCAAGCTTCCTCCTCCTAACAAGGAAAAACGTATATACATGTCATCTGAGCTGGGTCACCTCTTCTGGACACCAGATTGTAGCTGTGGGTCGTAAAAGCTGCTTGTTTAAAGGCCTGACTCAGTCATTAAGTCCCTTATTAAGGAAAAATGTCAAAGATTCATTGTTCTGACTCTTCAAATACAAGGATTTTCTGCTTTGATTTTATTTTCTATACCTAAAAACTGATTTATCTTTACATTTTGGACTGCTGGTTGGACAACAAAAACGACTTTTTAGATGTCACCTTGATTTCTGAGAAAGTGTGACGGCATTTTCATTACTTTATAGGTCAAATATATGGAAAAAAAAAAAAAAAAAAAAATCTGATAAATCCTGAAAGAAAATGATGTATTTGCGGTCACCCCGAACACCAGATAGCGTCCATGTAAACTACTCCACATATTGAACCGCAAGGATTATTTTTGCCTCCCGAGCAGCTCTGCCTCACTTCCATGTCCTTTGTGTGATTGGTTTTCTTCCACTTCAACACACATTTGTACTCCTGCACGCCAAAAAGCACAAATAAATACACACACACATACACACACACACACACACACACACACACACACACACACACACACACACACACACACACACACACACACACACACACACACACACACACACACACACACACACACACACACACACACACACACAGCTCCCTCTTCATCATCATCTAAATGTAGTGCTCTCACAATCCAGTTAGCGTTGGATAGCAGCGGTGGCCGGTCATGCAGCCTCGGCAGGCGGCTCCAGCTGGTGTGGGAGCCAGCTGTGGAACTGGTTTTATTCCAGTGGGCCTCTGCCAGCCGGCGGGTTTAGCAGATTGTAGTCACACAGTCGTTACTCTGCTGGGACTGAGTGAAGCAGATGCTGTGGGCCCTCACCGGCTGACTGACTCTAGCCTTCCCGTGCACCTCCCTCCTGGACCCCCTTCATCCCATGTGTTCCTCAGTCCCTCCTTCACTCCCTCTTCCGTTGCTTCTCTCGTTTCTTTCTCCCACGTTTCCGTCACACACGTCACCCTTGAAGGACATCTGAAACGTATGGGGGCGACTAACATCGTGTGTGTGCGTTCACTAGTGAGTTGTTCGTATCCCTCTGTGAACCAGCTGGTTTTTTTTTTTTTATACCATCAAAGCGAGTTCACTGTGGGCGCGGAAATCATTTTCAAAGGCCTCACTTGAGGTAAGGATTACCGTTGAGGGTTTAAGATGTGACTTCGGATTTGATTAGGTTTTGAAGGCGTTTTGAGGTCGTTTTAAGCTTTGGATTTGATTTCAAGATGAAGTGTCAGTAAAAGGTTGAGGACGGGATATGGAAGTGAAAGAATTCAAAGGTG
Organism: Brachyistius frenatus; assembly: GCF_029030835.1. Taxonomy (NCBI): domain Eukaryota; kingdom Metazoa; phylum Chordata; class Actinopteri; family Embiotocidae; genus Brachyistius; species Brachyistius frenatus. The sequence goes on from NW_027210611.1 coordinate 6,709,206, forward strand.
AACAAATTATGACTAGTTAGGAGTTTGGGTTTCTTTAAAACTAAAATATGTGAAGAGGTCGCCCCGCTGTGTCTGGTTCTAAACCAGTCAGAGACCTTTGCTGTACAGTCTGTCACTGTGCATCTCTCCATCTCTTGTCTCCTGTCATCTCTGTGCTGTCAACTCTAATAAAAAGACATAAAACAACAACAGGCCGGACAATGGAGGCTGGTACTGAAGTTAAAGTCCAATCCAGGAAGTCCAGTTTGATGAGTTTTAAAGTTTATCTGAACAAATTTCTAGACAATACTACCAGACAGGATTTTACAACTCTAGGAAGTCACATCAATTTTCCTATTAATTGAATTTGCTATTAAATGTAATTTGATTGAGCCACATGGTACGCTGCCGGATACTGAATACAACTTCAGGTGTAATTAAACAACATCATCTTATTTTGGGGTTTTGCGCAGAGAGCGCACATCACGTTTTTTTTTGTCAAACTCAGGAAATCACCAACGGAGACCTTTGAAATGTTTCAGAAAGTCTACAACAATGAAGCAATGAGCCGGGCGAGACGTTTTTTTTTACTGACGTTTGTGTTTCAAGAGAGGCAGAACGTCACAGTCCAAAACCAAAGACGTCGCAGTACAACGAGTACAAGTAGAAACACGGTGGGTTTTTATGAATTGGTCCCCGAGGGTCAGACTGTCAACACTGACTTCTAACTGTGACCTTCTGACGGGTTGGAGGGGAAAAACATTCGGCACAAACAACCTGAACTGAGGTGCGATGGAACCAAAACGTGAATTTCTCACCCACAACAACACAATTGTCGCACTCAAAAACCCTGTGACTTCTTTCTGTTCGTCAAAAATTGGACACAAAATTTGATGTTCACTCTCTGCTCGAGTTTCCGATCCGTGGTGACAAATGCACACAAACCAGTGGGGACAAAAACGCGTCTAACTCAGGTACTGATGTCGATCAAGTGATGGAAGTTGCGCTACAATTGCGTGCACGGAAACGGTATTTGAACTTTGCATCTCATATTAGGTGAAGAACAAGACAGTGATTCATGTTTAATGTCAGTGTGAAGGTTCAGATAAGAGTCTGAAGTTAAGGGAAAAAAAGCCCTCACAAATATAGTTACGCAAATATGAGTGTGTCTGCAGGTGTGTGTGTGTGTGTGTGTGTGTGTTACAGTGCCTTCAGACGATGACATTAAGCATGTGCATACTGTGTGTGACGATGTGCTTATGTTCAACAAGTATTTAAAGAATTACTACCCTCTCCACTTTAATTAGTAAAGTCACAGGCCGACTTAATGGTGTGTGTTTGTGGGTGTGGGACAAGTTAATCCAGGTCTCAGGGAAATGTATTCAACAGAAGAGCAAAAAGTACATCGTTCAATTGGAGGGAAGAAAAAAAAAAGAAACATGCTGCTGCTGCCGCTGCTGCAATCTCACTACACCATCTTGGATAATGTGGTTTGGTCACGAGGGAAAAGGAGAACACTCTGACACGCCTGTTTGCGTAGGACGCTGAGGCATTTTTTTGGAACAAGCGCCGGATGACATCGAACAGTGACATCACCCACAAAACCAAAAAAAAAATAACGATGCAGGGAGGAAAAAAAACCATTTTGGGGGAGGAGGATGAGTAAGAATGGGAACACAGCGAGTGTATTTTCATCAGCATCTGTACTCAACAGCTTGGCCTATTTATGATTTTTTTTTTTGCTGAAAAAGACTAACAGTACAGAGAGCGGCGTCTGGCTCTAGTAATGGGATTTAAACAGGAAGTGTGGTGTGACCAGCAATAAAGGGGGCGGGATGGAGGGATTGGAGGGGGGGTAGAGTACAAAAGGAGCTGCGACCGCCGCTGGATGCAGATAAAAACCCCTTCTCAGCCCTGACAGAGGCAGCTAAGACTCCAGCACAACAGAATAAATATCGCTCACCCGGCGGGAGAGCTCAGAGAGATAAGTCGCTCTGAAATGTTTAGAGGCAGATTATATTAGAGAGATCTGGATGAATGAGCGCTCAATCTGGACTGTAATCCGTTTCAATAAATTAATTAATACAGCACTCACACTTGACTGAATACATTTAAGTGTCAAACGCCCTCCTTTTGTCGTTTGATTTAATTTAATTTTCTCCCATCCAAGGACACATTCTGATGCACAAGTGTTCGCTGCTAAAGCTGCTGCTACATCGTGATTTACGGCGCAGTGTTATTTTTATACGGACGATCAGTCTCTGGATTGCACCACCTGCAGCGGTCTAAATATACCGCATCTGGATATGCTTCATCAGCCGAACATGCACCGTGCATCCCATTGAAATTTAATTTGCCGTTGAAAATAGTGCACAAACTCCCGTATTGGCTACCGCGAGGCTCCTGCAAACAGCAACAGCAGTGATATTTCAGTAAGTCAAAGCTAAATGAATTAAAGTAATCCAGTGGAGTGCGCTGCTCGGACCGCGTGCACGTGTGTTTGTGTGCACACGTGTGCGTATCTGCAGTCATCAGTCTCGTACAGTCTGTGAACGTGCAGCTGCTTTTCTCGGGGTGTCCTAGTGCGTGTGTGTGTGTGTGTGTGTGTGTGTGTGTGTGTGTGTGTGTGTGTGTGTGTGTGTGTGTGTGTGTGTGTGTGTGTGTGTGTGTGTGTGTGTGTGTGTGTGTTTGTGGGTTTATGAATTACTGCCTTTTTGGCAGTGAGACAGGCTGGATGCAGCACTCTCAGAGGTTATCCCAATGTCAGGGCATCCCGAGCGGATTTGAGCATCTTGTAAACAGAGTCTGGCGTCTCTACCGGTCCTGCCTCGCCACATCAGTAGCTGTCCAGAGATTGCTCTGCACCTCTGTGGTGAATTAGAAACAGGAGAGTCCTTCTTTCAGATGCTGGGGCTTTGGGAAAGGATGCCTGCATGTGACTGAGCACCTCAGGTTTCACATTAGAAAATTATTTAAATTCAAAATAGGCACATCTCGGCAAAATTAGAATCACATAGGTCTTTAACAAGTGGCCTTGAAGCTTCACTAATGCAGGATTTTGTATGCACGTGTAATGTGAGAGGGATTGCTTGCAGTGACAAACCCATCGAGGTGGATCGAAATCAACTCTTCTGCTTTCTTAACTCTATTTCTAAAACCAATCATATTAACATTTCTCAATGTCAGAATGTGCAGAGAGTTTTTCCAACTGTGGTAAATCTGGTTTGTGTGTTTTACTTTACAACAAAAGACTTACAAATTTAGAAAAGTTAATAGATCCTGACTGTGAAGTCCCTTTCCTGGCATTGATTAAACCCCTAAAAACTCATATTTAAAGAAAAGAAATCCCCTAATGCCTTCAAGAGTCTGCTAAGGTGGCATGCAACTCTACCCGTTCGCCTTCATTCAGCCTGAGCGGATCTATGAATATATAAATAGTCCCCACTTCTACATCTGCCCACCCATGCGTTTGCTCGCCTGCAGCTCCATGATACGAAAGCTCCACCCTGCAACTTTACAAAATTGGTTCCTCACATATGTGATTATGAAGCTCCTGTCACTGCAGGTCCAAAGAGGAAATTCTCAGCCATGGTATTGACTGCTAATTACACAATATGTCTTGCAGCAAATTAAAAAAACACCACAAGGACATGTTGACAAGGTTAAAGCTTGAAAACAGCAAATAGAGCAGCGTCATTATGGTGCAAACCAAACTTTTGGTAATTTTTCAGACCAAAAAAGACAAAACTGTTATTTGGGAATAAAATGTTTTTTTAACTATTGGTTTGGGAGTCCTGAATGGCAGATTTTTGTTTTAGTCTGTGAAAGCAGCATAATATTTATGGCTGAAATGTCACAATCATCATAATACTGAAGATCCCCGATGCGTATCACTGCAAAAATGGAATTAACTGATTATTGGACCGAAGACTTTCTGTCAACCATATTATAAATCAAGAAGTATTGATATCGGACAAAGACGAGTAAAAACATACAGATGACAGACGTGAAAATAAAAACCTGAGAATCTCATTTATGTAGCGATATTCAATACAGGTTCTTACTGCTTTTGTAATAACCCTGTGGTTATAAAGGCTTCAAATTAACAGGTGTGTAACGTGAGGCTATTCCTCGTGGCCCACTGTAGACCTGTCGGTGCCACAGCAGCCTATAGATCCAGAAAACAGTAACTCCCTCAGTGAATGGCCGCTGGTCGCTATAGCGACCTATATGCTGACATGCACAGGTCATATATCATGCTGTAAAGCAGCATGAACACAACACGCCTGCCCATATGTGTGTGTGTGTGTGTGTGTGTGTGTGTGTGTGTGTGTGTGTGTGTGTGTGTGTGTGTGTGTGTGTGTGTGTGTGTGTGTGTGTGTGTGTGTGTGTGTGTGTGTGTGTGTGTGTGTGTGTAGATGTGTGTGTCTGCAGGAGGTCGCGTGTGAGCAGCGGAGGGTCACTCCCGTACGGTACCTCTCCGCTAAGCCGACCCTGACCTCAGTCTGAGACCCGACATGCAGTAAAGAGAAGCACAATGGAGCTTTTATGGGACATGTCACTCACGCTTTCACTCCCGCTTTGCAAATCTACCCGTACAACCCAACGGCCCGGGCATGCTGCTCGTTGGAAAACACGATGCCATGATGCCAACTGGCACAAACCGAAGACGCAAAGCTGACACAAGTTACGGCAGAATGTTTTTTTTTTTTTGTTTTTTTTCCAAAGGCACGGGGAGTCTTTTAACTAATCCTGTGTACAGAACAGATGCATGTTGATGCAAAATGAAACAACAGGATGCAGTAATTTAGCTGCTAATAAGAATTAGCAATTGTCTTAATCAGTGCATAAGTGGCGAGCAATTTAACATGAAAGAGTGTGTTACAATAGCAGCGAAGTAAACCAGGTTTACCAGCGTAGCCCAGGGCCGGCCTTGTGATTAATCATTGTGTGTGTGTGTGTGTGTGTGTGTGTGTGTGTGTGTGTGTGTGTGTGTGTGTGTGTGTGTGTGTGTGTGTGTGTGTGTGTGTGTGTGTGTGTGTGTGCATGAGTGTGTGTTACATGAGGCATCGTACATCAACTTGCAATGCAAAACTAGTTCTCGAATGCCTCGAGTGCAATGCTGACTCTGCAGATCCCACGGTAAGAGAGAGAGAGAGAGAGAGAGAGAGAGAGAGAGAGAGAGAGAGAGAGAGAGAGAGAGAGAGAGAGAGAGAGCGAGAGAGGAGGACACACTTCAACGAGCGCTCCCATTAGCAGCTACAGCTCCTCTCAAATGTATAATTACAATCAGCTCCACCTCGGGGTCCCATCGTGACACACAAGCCAGCCACGTTCATTTTTCTTCTGTCATCATTTTATTTTAGCCGGAGCTCTGAAGAGAGCATAAAGCAGTGAAGCTATATTTATATATCCGCATTAGTGACCAAGAATGAAAACTCCTAGTTCATACTGGTTGTGCTTTTGGAGACGATTAAACAGAGAAAAAAAACCCAGAGGCAGCGAATATTCTGTTTGTTAAGATAGCAGCATATTAGACCAGCTAGAGACGGATAAGAGTGAAAGCACTCTTATACATGAAACCTGCACACATAACTGATCTAATACGGAAATGAAATGTGTGACAAGCAGCTCCTTTTATGGAAACTATACTGATAATAAAAATGATTAATTCACACAAGATTTTGAGAATGAGTAATATGGACCCGTATTTGAAAAAAATAAAAATGGACTGGGTGAAAATATACTTTTATATAAAGAAAAAGGTTATGTAGTAGTAAAATCACCAGGGAGATATGAGTGTAATATCAAACCTTTTTTTTATTAATTTACTTAAGGTATTTTATTTTTTATTATCATCCAACTCCCATCTGTAATAAAAAAATATTTGATCACAGACTAAAAAATAGGTAAATTATCATAATGTCTCTCCTTCCACCTTTTATTTCTTTAGATTTCTTCCCAGAAAATTTTAATAATTATGATTTAAATCTGTCATACCTGAAATTTCTACTTCATATTTGTATGTCAATGAGTCTTTGTAAAAGCACGATGTGCTAAAAGCATTCAGCGTTTCACAAGAAATCAGTAAAGATTTGAAATGTCAGAAAAATACATGGTTTTGTGCATCAAAAGCCTGAGACCCTTCAGGTTTATCTTGTGACCTCTCTGGGGGGTCCCAACCCCCATTTGGGAACCACTAATTTAGCTGAACTGGTTTTGACATTCGCACGTTTGACTGTTGTTTACTTTTCCTTCTTAATTTATGTATCTTCTGCTTGTATATGCATTCGATGTCCCACTGGATGATGCATGGTGTGTAAAATTAAACACTCAAAACACTGAATATTAAATATAAACGCTTCTGAACTTCCAGCAATTAACAGTAAAGATGTCTCTGATGGCTCGCAGTCAGGAGCTACACTGCTCGGTTACCCTGTGAACAGGAGTAAAAGGCAGCAAATCCTCTCAGTAATTAACGACCCATCGCCTGGCTGGGCTGTCCATCACCGGTTGCCACGGTAACTGATGTATCTAGACGGCCAAAATCGAAAATAAGTGACCTGGAAATAAAGAACTGAGGTTTCTTATAATATTTACACAAACAGTTGCTGCTCCTGGTGTCCTGAACACTCGCTGACAGACAGATATATTCAAGGATAAAAATAAAAAAAATCCTTTTGGTTGTTTTTTTTTTTTGTTGTTTTTTTCCCCCTCTCTATTTGTGCATTTCCACCCACCTACTGTTGTGAGCATTTTCAATTTAATCTTCCAAAAAAATCCTGAGTGGAAATGGAGGATATTTAAAAAAAAATTGTATTAAAAGTTAATATATGGAAACAGGCTTAGAAAATTTGTGTTATAGATAAAGTTTTATTCATCCCTAAAGAGACAAAAAAAAAAAAAAATCCTGTGTGGATTGATGAGGAGATTGTAAAGCCATTTTAACACCAATTCTTAATTGGGTCAAACTATGCATTCACTTTCACTTTGTTGTATAATTTTTTTTTTTTTTTTTTTAATTCTCTCTCTTTCTTATCCCTATTCTGTCTCAGGTAAAAACACCTGGGTATAAAAGTTTGGTTAACATGAATCTGAGCAATCCAGTCCCAAACAGGGACGCTCTATGGAAGAAGAAACTACAAGCATGACGCCCTCATTCTGTCAATTTGAAATTGCTCTGAGTTTAAGCTGTTTGTGCTAGGTGTTTTTTTAGATACACTGTAAAGGGGAGTTTAAAGAATTACTACTTATTTACTTTTGGCTTAAGTATCCTGAGATTTCTTCTGTAATTCATGGCCTACTGTCTTAGACAATGAGATCTGATACAAGACTACGGCTGTTGTGTCAAACGGTAAGTTGCGAAAACTCGTCGGTCTGAGACGCTGTGAAATTTCTTTGACTTTAAAGGACGAACTGACGGACTGGATGAACCCATGATAAATAACTGAGCTGCTGTGGGCCTGATTTCAGCTCCCCTTACTGATGTGGACGGTTGACAAGTGCAGAACTGGCAACCTCCCCCTGTGGCCCTGTGAGAAACTGGTGGTTGAGTCGAACAGGGAGACTGGACCCAGACTGCTTGAGGCCACAAGAGGGAAGTGGTGATTGATATTTCTGTTATAAAAGGGACACGAAGAGACAGTCGGGCAGAATGAAGGTACATTTTGTTCTGAACACATTTCCAGCCCTGAGACGAGTACCATGTTCCAACAGCTCTTATTGTCTTTCTTTAAGTGTATTACAATGGTGGGTTTTTGTATTGTGGCAGATAAACTGATAAAATGTGGATTTTGAACACACTATTATAAATAATATAAATAAATCCATATTTGGGTAAAAAAAAATACTTGTTTTCTTTAGTAATGACACTGAGATGAAAAGATTGACACTATCCCCCATGTGAGTGTGTGAAATATAATATTAAAATTTCTGGAAACGATTAGCCTAGCTCAGCATAAAGACTGACGGCAGGGGGGAAACAGCTAGCATGGCTCTGTTCAAACTTAAAAAAGAGATTTCTGAATAACTCCAAAGCTCAATAATTAACCAATTTATCTAATTTGTTATGTTTGTATACAAACAGAAATGCAAAAGCAAAACTTTTGTAGGGATTTATTTTCTGTAACTATTTCTCAGTCAACAAGAGGCGAGAGCAGTGACTTCTTGATAAACTGTCATTTGTAAACTTAATAGTTTCACTTGAGGTGAAGATTTTTTTTTTTACCTTCAGGGAAAACCAGGCTAGCAGTTTCCTCTTGTTTCCTGTCTTTATGCTAAGCTAAACTAGCTGCCTTCTGGCTCTGGATGCATCGATAATGAACAGATGTGAGTGATATCAATTTTCTCATCTAATTCTATTCAAGAAAGCAAATAAGCATATTTCCCAAAATGGGTTGCTATTCTTTTAAAGGGTAAATCTATTTTTTTTTGCGAATAATTCATCAGGATCCTGCAAAAATCCCAATACAGACTGACCTTTTACCAAAGGTTTGGTAGTTTAAATTCATTTCACTACAAGCCTCCAAGTCAAATATTATGTCAAAAGCCAAGCGTAGGCGGCAAAAACAGCCCAAATATTAAATATATATTTGCTTGAGATCAACTCTGAATCGAAGGAAACTGAATGAGCAGCCCAGTTTCCTTCCACAGTCATCACATCCCAGGTGGGAATGCGTGTAACTGTTTAAATGAGCTGCAGGACGGTGCTTTGAAAGAGCACGCCGAGTCAGCAAACGCCGTCCCGAGGGGAGAAGCAGGTGACAGAAAGAGGCCAATATATCTGAAAGACATTCGCTGCTCTGTCTGGAGGTCGTCTAATGCACATCCATACTAACACCCTATCTCAAAGATAGCTCCCATTTAAAGTGAAGCTATAAAAATAAACCAGAATTCAATGTGTCACTGGAGTCGCCCCGTTTGTGGAGCAACACTAACAGCTATAAATGACACTGCGGCTCAGACAGGCCAGGAGGAGGGAAGAGCTGCCATGTCATCTGCCTGCAAGCTCCTCGGCAGGTCTGCAGAGTATTCTGGGGACGGCAGACTGGCAGCGAGCCAGCAGTTTGTAATGTGCAGTGAAAAGGGGAGAGAGAAGGAGCGCCATGTGGAGACTGGCCTGGGAGGCGGATGTCACTCTGCACTCGTCATGATCAACAGAGGAGACGGATAAGATCGGAGATTTACACTCGACTGGAGCCCCCGGGCAACATGATGCTGACAAATCACAAATGGAAAGAGATGCCACATTTCCCATGTTGTTCCTGCCACAATAAATATCACCGGCTCAGACATGAAAAGAGCGGCGATCGTGTTTTTGTGTGTGTGTGTGTGTGTGTGTGTGTGTGTGTGTGTGTGTGTGTGTGTGTGTGTGTGTGTGTGTGTGTGTGTGTGTGTGTGTGTGTGTGTGTGTGACCTGTCTGCAACCAGTTGAGATTTTATCTCAGTTGAGGCAACATAGAGGGAAGTAAGAAGTAAAATTATAAAGGTAATTTACAGTTTAAAATGATAGAAAGACTGTTGACACTCTTTATAGGTGCCGTGTTAAAACTTCAGACATCTCATAAGAAGCAGGTTCGTCAGTGCTTCCTGTAAACTGACAATAACGGTACAAGCAAACAGATCAGACAACTCACTGGGATCAAATCTTATTCCAGTGGAACTGTGGAAAACACAATAAGCCTATTTAGTCTGCGCTACAGCTGATTGTTTCAGTAAACAACCTTCTCAAGATGGCTGCCGGGGTTTAATTAAACCTTTATCAGCAGCCTATTATCCTGCAGCCCACAATTATCATGTAGCTCAGGGACTGCAGCCACGTCTAAGATCATCTGACATTCACTAATTAGCATGAGCCGAGTTGTGCTTTTCCAAGACTCGGGGTCTTCAGTCTGTGCCGATATCATAATAAGATACAAATACAACCCTGTGATCAGAAACTTGTATCGGTCTATCTATCTGGAGCTTTCCCTCTGGGCTGCAGCCATGTTTGTTCAGCTCGCTAATAGGAGCCAGACAACAGAGCACTATTATCATCTATGACCTGGAGGGGTGTGTGTGTGTGTGTGTGGGGGGGGGGTGTCAAAAGAAAGGGGTACGAGGGTCCAGCTGGTTGATAATGAGGTCTGCCCCCCCCTCCCACCCCACCCCACCACTCAGTGTTTCACTGTGCCCTTGTGTGCACCAAAAGGTCCACAATAGGTTGGTAATAAGAGGGAGGGGCCTTCGCCTCAGCACACATGCCGTCTTTGTGGCTGGGAAGTGGTCGGATGGGAGCCCATAAAGGAGGAATGAGAGATTTGACATACTGTGCTATTATCAAATCCCAACAGACCGCCGAGCTGCCACAGGACGTTGTAAAAGATAACGAACTCTGAGCTCAGGTGGCAGCAGAGGCCCGAAGTAATCTGCAGGGTCGTTACCTGGACGGGGGGGTCGTTCAGCCAGATGGTGGTTCATGTCGGGAGGTTTGTGGCACAGCGACCAGCTGACGACTTTTTAAGTGAAGCTGTGAAGGTTTTCCTCCCTTCGGATGAGCTGGAAGTTCGACTTTTCTTATGATCGTTGAGACGAATTGAAGCCACCGATAAATTATGATTATGATGTTAAAGGTTTTATTAGGTTCATGAAATGATCTGTGACATTTTCACAGAAAGCTTTTCTTTTACTACTGAGGTGTTGTAATCTAAATTAGACTGATAGAGCAATTAATTAGTCTGGCAGTGAAACACTATTAGCATTATTATTACCAGTATTAGCTCATTTGAGATACAGTATATTGGCGTTAGTGTAAAGCCAGTTAGTAATAAAACAAAATGCCAAAATCAACTAGAAACAATTTGGAGAAAATGATAATCAAAAAGCACCAACATGCATGTTTCACAGACTACAATATAGTCTCAACTCTAAAAATAGGTGTTTTTAAGGATGCTTTAAAATACCTATGTATTAAATTTAAAAAAAAATTCAGTCAATATATGATTATCTATTATTTCGAAAATACCCGAAGTTCATCTCAAAAATCTAGTACAGGTCTGTATTTGAGATTTTTGTATCATGTATATGATCATGTAATTTTCTCACTGTAAAGCACTTTGAGCTGCATTTCCTGTATGAAAGGTGCTATACAAATAAAGATGATGATTATTATCATTATTATTCTTTAGAAGTAGTAAATATAAATTGTAGGCTTTTTTTTTTTAAAGGTTATTTCTGCTCAATAATTATCATTATTTTTCGGTTAAATTGTGATGATGTTCGACTTAGTGTCAATCAGCACAACAAAAGCTCAGTAGCAGCAAAGAAGAGCCACAACCAAAGCTACACTAAAAGTCCTGTGTGACCCATGAATGATCATTTAAGTGCTAGAACAACAGATTTGATTCGATTTTGTAGGAAGAACAAAAGCTGCTGAGAACAAGTAGAAGACGTAGTTGGAGGAGGGAGAAGCTTCACTAAGACGTCACCGCTTTTGATGAAGTCTTGCCTCGGAGTGTAACGAGCTGTGTAGGCAGGTCTCTGTCTTTATTGCTGAAGTCATCATTTAATCATGACTGTTTGCATGCAGCATCCAGCCCCAGAGAGCCGAGAGTGCCAGCCTCTGTTTGCCTCCAAGGCCTCCCACTTCTTCTCATCTTCAATAGCAAGCACGCCTCACTTCAATCGAATGCACTAACTGATCTATAGGCTTCCACCATGCTCAAACACATGCTGCATGAACCATCTACTTTCTACAGAGAAAACACTCGGGGGATTTTGCTCAAGACGAGCATATAGACTTAAATAGAGCACTTTGAATATGATAAAGGACTCACTTGGATACTGCGAGCTTGACCAGGCCCAGCACTGCACCATTTCAGGGAGTTTAAGTGTTCTTGAGTTGTAAAAAGTTAAATGCTTTGTGAATTTTTTTTTTTTTTTTTGGGGGGGGGGGGGAGGACACAACTTAAAAGCAAGTTCTGCTTGATTTGAATTCTGCACAGTCAAATGTGCATCAACTTAGCTGTGGATAAGAAAAAATATCGTGTTTGGAGCTGCCCGATATGTATTTTTTCTTATCCATATCTTATAGTGTGACATCTGTGTTGCAAACACCAAAGCAATACTTCTTTCCATACCAGACTTTGAGGGATGTAAACATGTTCCACTACAAAAAAAGTTTTTCTATTTAAAGCTGCAACCTGCACAAATCCATTTTTCACACCCCCCCAACAATAGAAAAAGAACCTGCATGTAATGAGTAAGATGTTGCTGGAAGCGATGAACTCACAGAATCATCGCTCAACTCTGCACCTTTGAGGTTTTGGTTTTGACTTTACAGCTCACAGTTTACCGTTTTGGTTCACTGCTCTCATCCACCTTGTATGATCTACCAGATACTTCCCTCGGGAGTCTGTCGAGACCAAAACAAGCCAAAGGGAGAGTTAATATTGAATTTACACGCATCCCGTTGGCACAAACTCCACTCCAAATGAATGGTAATGCTGCTTCAGGCCTGCTGGAAATGTTAAAAACCAACTGTTTGCTAACACGTTCAGCTTTACAAGGTGGTGTGAGAGTTATGTTAAGAGCTTGTTGCCCCAAAGTAGCCAAAAAAAAAAATCCATTTAATGCAGGTTCAAAATTCCCTAATGCTAAATATTATATAAGAGAAACGAGCTGAATCTGAAATTGGACAAACTTAAGTTTTTGACTGTCTGATTAAACTGGAGGAGCTGAAAATATGAAAACAATCAATGCTAGCTTTTTCAATGTTAATCAACACCTGGAATAATGTATGTACATAAGTGTGCCTCCTAATGGTTGACAGGCTTCACTCATAGATTGCGGTAGAGGTGGACGTAGCTTTCGGGTCTGAAAAATCAGGCCGATGGGGGAAGTGCCTTAAACTGCAATACCACAGAAGGCCACTAGGGGTTGGCTCCAACTAGCGTCTGGCTCCACGTGACGCAGCCCTGTTTCACCCCGCCGCAGCAGCTGATCAGAACATGGTGACAACTCTCGGTGACTCAGACAGTCTCGGACCCCTGCCACATCAAATGAACTCTTCTATCCAGACTACAGCGGACCTCACTGACTCTGCACACATCCTGCAGACTCAACTATTAACAGGCTTTTCACAGCAGGAATATAAGCTTACACCGAACATGTAATGAACACGTAATAAAAAAAAAATTAAAACTGTTAATTGTGTTGACAAGAAGCTGCTGTTAATGTTGAGGCGCCCTGATGGTTGTCTGGCCCGAAACGATGCATTTACCTCTAATACTTCTCGATAAAAAGGACCACCTGATTAATCATTAATGATAATAATCAATAGTAAAATCAATAAAGTTCCAAGGAAAAAAAAGCTTAATTTTTTTATTATATGACCGGAAACTAACTCTATTTGGGATGTGACAAATCATGCAGTTTGCAGATGTTACCTTGGGCTTCAGAAATGTCTGAAAATGTAGACATTTTAAAGAAAACTCAATTAACCAACAGAGTATTTGGTAGGCTTCAAGCTGTATCTGTTCATTTTGTGCCCAGAACGTGACAGAACAGCTTCTCTCATATTTAATGTGTTAGAAAACTATATTTAGCTGGTTAAGCTGCTCAGTGCTCTTTAATATTCATCAGCTTGTTCCCAACTTTGTGTTTATTATTCGGGAGGTGAGCAGATATTGTGTTCAGTTGGTTTATCAGTTATTTGTTGCTGGAGGCCGTGTTGGTGAGCGCCGAAAGCCTCAAAACAACGAACAATAAGGAGAATAAAATGATGCCTAGAACTGAGGAGGGGGAGTCTGGTGAGAATTCCAACCAGACGTCCCGCCAAAACATGTAATACACCCTTCAGTCCACAAGAGGATATCGCACCAGTGTCAAGTTTGTCTTTTCGAGACGTGAAAACTAAGGCGCTAGAGGTTTAGCCACCAAAAACCATTAAACGGTTTCTAACCCTGAGAAAAGATCATGTTAAAATAAGTAATTTTATGTAAGTGATTTCACATACATCAAATAAGTTACTTAACATTACACAAGTTCAATACCTTATGTTATGTTTGTGACTTACTTGCGTAACATTGACTTTGGCTTCCTCATGGATTTGAACACACATCGTCCAGGTGAAAGTTCTGTGTTTCACCCGCCTCCTTCCTACTCGGACGTTATCAATCTTTTTAATTTGTCACATAAGCTCCTTCTTCAACCCTTTGACCCTCCTTCATGCATGCGTGCACTCCATACGCCTCGGTGAGGCAAAGCGTGACACTGACACGGCCTCTTCTAGTGGACTGACAAGTTTAAGAAACGCTTTGCGGCTTGATACCGGGCTGAAAACTCGTCAACCAGTGACACACTTTTCATTACATCCAGTCATTATATATATTTTTCTACAGTGAAAAATTACTTCACAATTTTAGTGGAGCTTTAATAGGATTTCCACTTTTTGTTCTTCAGCATAAATCTTCATCGTTTGCAAGCGGTACAAACGTCCCTCTCCTCCTACAGCTCAGCTGCATAACACAGATCAAAACTACATCTCCTCTCTCTCCACAACCTCTGGCGAGGCCAAAAACACTTTTTCTGAAGATATCTCACTCGGAGTGACGGCCTCCAACACATTGCTGGGAGCTGTATTTTTCTGACAGCCCGTCTCTTCCTTGTGTTTGGGGGAGAGGTGAGAAACATGATGAATCAGCCTGAGTTACAGCCTGCCAGGCTGCTCTCAACCTCCCTAAATATAACCGCTAATACCATTTGTTACGGTGAAGAAGAGAAGCGTCCATGATACCAACCCCGGATGCCAGTGTGTGTTCTGCTGTCTTCGGATCTAGGTTAAGCTGAGCAGCACAATGTGAGACGACGAGATGATGTTTTTTTTCTTGGACAAAACCTTAAGCCTCCTCTGCATTTTCAGCTGTATTCTTATATACGTTCAACCACATAAGGCCTGTGCCTGTTGCAACATCATGTTTCTACAATGAATGGGACATCTTGCTTACTAAATTCATGTACTTCATCATCCTGCAGCACATTAAATATTCATTCTCCAAAAAAAAAATCTATTTAGTCAGGGTCACCTCAGAGATGGTGCTGCTGGAGAAAATTTACCTTCATACAGATTTTTTTTTTTCTCTTATTTTGAGCTGTAAACATCACAAAGATGCCTAAAAAAAAAAAGGTGTCAACATCTCTCAATTTGCGCAAGTCATGGAACCACTGCCGGAAAGAGAAATGTTTTCGTGTCCCACAGAAACGCAGCTCCCAGGTGCTGCTCGCTTCCATAAACAAGAACTTAATATTCAAATATGTGGACATTATAAACAGTCAATATAAAATCAGCATTTTATCATAATTTACTACTTAAAGATGAATAACCTGACTGGTTTTCTTCAAAAAGCCAAAGCAGTGTTTATCAAGTTTTAATACTGATAGAGGTCCTTCAAATACAAATTAAATGTGAAATATAAGCTTAGAGATTTCTGGAAGATTGTGTTTAAGATGACTTCAAAAATATGTTTGAAATGTTCCTTAATGTATCAAATGACATCAAAATGCTTCAGGATGTTTTATGATTATAAAGTGGCAGCTTTGATCATTCAGAAAATTGAAAAACTCTCTCAACATGTCCGTATGCACAAGATGATAAAAAAATTTTTTTTAAAAACATGCACATGGAGGAATTCTTTTTTTCAAGGGTTTTAAACTTCAAAGGACGGCGCTGCAGAATTAAAGCACATTACTCCGGGGTTTCATGCAGAATTGATGATTTCACCCAATTGCTTTGTGTCAGCAGCAGTTTGCCAGTAGAGTAACAATATCATCACTTCCGAAACGCTTTCCAACTGCGTGGTTTATGATTAGCATCTTTAAAACGTCACTGAATTTGAGACCAACACAGACATTGTAGTCGTTGAGTTCTACCTCAAAAATGTATTTTCACGAGTCAAGATCGAGCTTATTTTTAGACTGACTTCCATAAGTTTACGGTATTGGTTAAATATTTGCATTATTTGGGCAAACTTGTGTCGTAGAATTCTCGACCTGAATACCAGTCGTATTTCAGAACAAACTGCCTTCTCCTTTCCGTTATGCAGACGGCGAATTTCTGCACTCGGAGCAAACCTCACAGCCGCTGCGTGACGATAAGCTTTATATGGATGTGTGTCACTGCAGCAGATTTTGACTTACAGCAGAGTCCCTACGCTACTCCTCTCCTCACGCTTGCTCTCCTTCCTATTGGTGGAGTCAGACACAAGATATTAACTAGGTCAATGAGATTCCTTTACACTCCTCCAACAGGGAACGACAGCAGATGAGAAGACAGAGGGAGATACGAAGGAGAGGTGAGGAGAACGAGAACGAGAGGATCCGAGAGACTTCTACTTCTTCAAAGCCCACGTTTCTTCTGCTGAGGAAGCAGGAAGAGGGGAGCACGAGGCGGCTGCTCAGACATGAAATAAACTATGTCTGCAGTGATTCTCGCTCAAGCATTGTTGACGGGACTTATTAAGAATGCTGGCATTTCCCACTCAAACCTTTGTTGTAGTGAAACACAGCGACAAAACACTCAGAGAGGTTGGAGCGTTCTCTTGGAGACCTCCTCAGTTCTTATTTTTAAAAGAGTGAACACGTTTTCTGTATTTCAAAACCTGCAGAGGTGCTGCTGCTGTGAGAGGTGTGGCGCTGCAGTTTTTCCATGATCAAAGTCGGATATGTGATGTACCGTGATTTAGTTCACCACTACTGAAGTTTGATCCATGTGGAAAAGACTCCACAAAAAAGGGTTAAAAAAACAACAACAAAAAACAAACAGCTACATAAAAGATAAAAACCTGGGGCATGATGAGAAGCATGCTAAAAAAAACTTAATTTCTGTGTCTGTTTTTTCACATTTTAAACATTTTACAGGGTGAGTCAAAAGTCTATAAACAAATATAAGCCTCACAAATTATAATTGATATAGCAATAACTAGCTGAAGCCCTAAAAACCATCCAGACAGACAGTTTTGTTTTACTTGTCCAAGCCTTTTTTTTTTTTTTTTTTTTTTTTCAGACATTCACTCTGAGATTTATGGCACTTTCAAATTCAATAACAATGTGGGTTTTTCAGAAAACATTGAAAATCCACAGACCTTTCTATGGACAGTTTTCATTGGACGCCGTTACTCAAGAGAAATAGTCCCTCAAAAATGTCTGCATACTACTGCAGGTGAGCAAGACAATAATCTCTATGATAAATGTGATAAATGTACTTTTACACCCACTGCAAATAGAAGCAAAGTTGTAATATCATAATCAGAGAGTGGCGTTTACATGAGTTGGCATAATGAAGTATTCCCACACCAGCACAGAGGAAGGGTGCTTTTGAAATTGAGCACTTCCCTCATGAGATCTGATGTCACGTCAGAGGATCTGCATGAGGATATCTGAAATTAGAAATACCTGGCAGTCACTGAGGAGGAAAAGCGCAGCACAAAGGATTATCATTTGACCTTAATGAAAGACGAGTTTCTGACAGGGGACTGGGAACACCTAATAAATCAGCTGATGCTCATGTCCTGCGTGTTAGCATTTCATTAGTTCCAATTCATTACACGTATCAGTATGCCTTTCTTCAAATGTCAGAGGAGTGAGAAATATCTCAAACAATCGCTGTTCGACCACACAAAAGCAGCGGTGGGAAAAAAAAACACTGCAAGAACAGAAAATCCTGTCCAGCAATCCGTTTGATG
Organism: Brachyistius frenatus; assembly: GCF_029030835.1. Classification (NCBI taxonomy): domain Eukaryota; kingdom Metazoa; phylum Chordata; class Actinopteri; family Embiotocidae; genus Brachyistius; species Brachyistius frenatus. Next base: position 6,726,902 of record NW_027210611.1, read on the forward strand.
TGAGGTCTGTTAGCTGTGGAGCTGCTGCAGTCATATCGCAGGCAGACAGGGCCTACAGCCGACTGATTACAGCCCTTCTCTGCCCCTCGGTCTCTTTGTCTTTCCCTCCCCTGCTCTCCCCTCCCGTCAGCGTGTACCGAAACACGCCAGCCTGTTTTATAACAGCCCTTCTTGTTGGATTAATCCGTGCTGGGGTGCCAATCTCTGGGCCGGAGTCCCATACAGCTTCTGATAGCAGAGAACGGGCACAGGGACAAGAGGAGACGGGCTTTAAAGGCCAGAGATGCTCAAACTATCTCAGATTAGATGCCCTTTTACCACTGTGGCGAGAAATTTTAACAGGATCTCTGAATTTACCAGCACGGATAATTTACACGCTCAGCATAAATCTTTCTGGATGCACAAAGGACAGATGGTCTGTTGATGTTTGGTTTGAACTTAAATGATGAACAGCTACAGTGCAGAGCTTTATGTGAAGCACAGATTAACCGGAAATGGAAGATCTTTGTGTGCACAGTTTCATCCAGGCACATTAGCATTAGCTACAGAAATAGGCAAGTTTTTGGTTCCCTCAAAAGGAAAGACTTGTTTGTTCAGAGTATTGTTCATTATAAAATGATTTAAGCTCAAGTCTTTTTAAAGGTCCCATATAAATTCAGATTTCCATTTCTTATCTGATTATGAAGCTGGTCTAAGAGCTATAAATACTGTGAAAGTGTCAAAACCCTCAGCCCACGAAGAAATGCATAAAGCCTGTATTCAGGACTTGTGCCGTTTTGGACTTCTGTACGTTTGTGATGTCACAAACTCAAGCTCATGCGTTATGTCCGCCCTCAGCATGGCCAACTGTCCAACCTTTTATGTGGGATAAAACACAGAGCAGTCAATCGGTCGCAGAGCTAACAAACTACAACAGAAGCTGTGATTGCCTCGGGTGTGTGTCACTCAGAAAAGAGCCAGCCAATCAGAGGAGACGGTCACTGATATCAGTGCGCCTTAAAGGCACAGACACAAAACGGCCTGTTCTTGGTAGAGCTCCAGAGAGAAGCTTAAGTTGTGATGTTTTTTGGAGTTTAGACCACAAAAATATCTTCTTAGCAATAAAGCATCATAAAAGGCTGAAATATTGGACCTTTAATGCCTAATTTCCAAAGAGTTCTTCCAGAGGGATTATTATTGGAAACCTGAGTTATGTTTTCAGATGGAAACTTTCTATGTGGATGATTTTATTGTATTTGTAGAGCCTGGGACTGTGGTGGTTTGTCATGTAGGAAGTCATGTTCATGTCTGACAAATGTGCAACTGTACTTTTTTTTTATCCTACAAAAAAGTAGCATGGTTTCACTCATTATTTTAAGCGGCTTGTTTGTAGTCCAAATGTTAGTTCTTAATTTTGGTGATAAAGGAGCTGCAAGAGGTAATTTAAGAAAATAAATTTGAAGACGGCAGCGGTGCCTCTGGTGGAATAAAAAAAAAATATATATATTAAAACCAAAACGGTGTGGAGGATTTTGTGCTTATTACTGCATCCCATTAAACCTGGGTCACAGTTTGCAAGGTGTAATTAAAGCTGAGACGGAAAGGAAAGACGTCTCAGTCCAGTTGAACTACATTCTTGTCAGGAACGTGTGCTCCTCCTCTCTCTCTTCTGTGACCGAGATTTATCTCTGTGACTGAGCCACTCTGAGAGCAGTTGAAATTCTTTAAATTGATCTCCAACTAAATGGCTTTAACATGTTTGTAAATATCCTTATCATTCCCTAAAATGGTTATTATGAATTTCACGGGAATTAAAGACGTTTAAAACAAGTGCATGGTTGTTAATTCCGCACAAGAGAAAGTATATTTGAAGATATTGGCTGGGCTGCATTTTAAAAGATCCAGAGAGGGCTTGTGTTTTTCTGGGACAAACCTCAGGGGAAAATCTGCATTCATTTGGAGCAGCCGCTATCTCAGCCTCTCTACGACTCCCCTCCCTTCTTTCTCTGCTCACGAGACTGTCTGTGTCGTCTCATGTATGCATCATTTTACCACCACCAGGTACCTATGAAGTGAGCTGCACAGAATTGCACTCAGAGCACAATGTGGCCTTCAAAGCAGCTTTTTATCGTGGGACCACCCCGAGTGAGAGTGCTCTGCAAATTAAAAAATGTCCTCATGTGCAGCACCCCTGCACTTCAGTCCAACTGTTCCACAAGCATCTCCTTTTAAAAGGTTACCGGTGGCGCAGCAACAACAAAAACCGGAGTTTGCATTTGCTGCATCAGCACATCCAGACAAGACATGGATTTTCTGTCTTCATAAAAGTTGTCTTAGAAAACAGCCATTTTTCACGCACTGGAGAGCAGACAGAGCCATGCAACAGAAGTCATGTGAAGACAATGTGTCAAGAGCTGGGAATCAAACCAAAAGAAACAGTGTCGTCCAGCTGCCAAAAGAAAGCCACGTCTCCGTACTGACTGGTCGGGTATTAGCCTACTTTTTCTTTGTTGGCAGACGGCATGTTACCTGCTGTTGTCAAAATTGATTAGTCTAAGCAGCTGAACTTGAGCAGCACTGAGAATAGCCTCCGCTCATCTTATTACCTGAGAGAAGACCTCACTTCACAGTTGTCAAAGCAAATATTCCCTCCAATGAGCGACACGAGAGGAACAGTGATAACAGAAACTCATAGACAAAAGTCTGGATTACGTTGATGCAGTAGTTAGAGGCACAAATGAAAGACTTTAAGGTGAAGCGAATAAATCCGAAACAAACAGGAAGTGTGTCTGTACGCCGCAGTTACAGTGCAAACAGGGACCGCAAGTAGCTAAAGAAGCACGACTTTCTACGGTGTAAACAAACAGGCTACAAATACAGGGCCCAGATGTACCCCAAAGCTAATGCTGCGTTCAAATGGGGTCGTATTTACTGTTTACACGATAAGAATCCATATAAACGCCTCCCTCGTGGTACCCACGACGTCGGTACTCAAACTTTTCTCGAAGCCCCACGTTCACAAGTTGTGACATATTTGCTGAGGTTTACAGAAATGGCAAAGGCGATAGAAGTTCATTTTCCATCGAATTTTAAGTTAATATGTTGTAATTTTAGTCATGTAGGGTTAGTCTGAGGAAAAATGTGAAATTCCCAACTTCTCATCTTTTCCCTCTGTGCCTTTGCATTTCCTGCATCAGAAATCTTTATCTATCTACTGTATATCTATAAACTGTAAATTCATCCTGCGCAGACCAGATTCACATCATGACTGTGATCATTTTATTTTCACTGTTGCACTGATAACCCGCAAATGCTTAATCATCATCCATTTACCAGCGGTATCAGGAAGCTTCCTTCCTTTAGATTTTTTTTTTAATGATTTTGTTTCCTGTTTGTTCTCCACAATCTCTGGTTACTGAGATAAAAACGCAGCTTTGTGTGCATGAAGGCAAACATGCGGTGGTGATCTGAAACATTGTAAATAACCGGCGTCTCGGCGTTATCAACTCACCTCTTTGGTCCTCTCCAGCTCGTTGTGCAGCGCCTGTTTGGAAATCTCCACCTCGATGATCTTTTGTCGGAGCAGCTCGTTCTCATCCTCGGCTCTGCTGCGCTTGTCCTCCACGCTCTCCAGCTCGTTGTGCAAACGCACCGACACGTCTTTGGCCACCTGAGATCAAAGCAACCGGAAGGTCAGTTCAGTTCAAACAGATAATACAAAATGGGTGCATTCATATTTTATAATATCTGCTTTTAATACAAACATGTACAAAAAGATAATGTATGTATTCATATATGGACTTATTTCCAAACACATACACAACCGGGTTAGACCAATATAACAAGGCAATATTTGTTAAAAATCACTAAATCAAAGATCAACAGCTGACTTGAGCACCACAATAAACTTTTTTAATGATTAATCAATTGTTTGAAACTGAATAGCTTGTTTTCCACTTTTTCATCTTTTATATAACATTATTGGCATCTGAATTTCATAAAATCAAATAATTTAATTTGTTGCTTTGTGTGAAGAACTTTGGAATTTGTTATTATTGTTACTATTAATTGAAATTACGGAGGCCACGTTCTCTGAGCTAAAGAGGAGAGGGACCATCCAGTATGTTTTCAGCGCACAGTTCAAAAGCCAGCCTCCATGATGGTACGGAGATGCATTAGTGCACATGACATTGGTACATCTGGTGAGGCACCATCGTCTCATAATAATTTATGGTTGCGTTTAAGGATTTGCCATTGTTGTGGGGGATGATATGCACTAATTTGGCATGAAAAAGGTCCATCTACGAAGTACTTTCTCGTAGTGACTGACTGTGGAAATCGAAACACAAAGACACAAATACGTAGATAAAATGACAGACCTTCAGATCCTGCTCCAGACTCCGCAGCAGCTCTCCGTCCACGTGGCCCGTCTGAGCGACCCGGAGGCTCTTCTGCTCGGCCTTTCGCAGACGGTACTGCAGGATGCGGCAGTTTTTGTTGGAGCGGTCCAGTTCCCTCCGTAGCTCCTGCAGCTGGTAGACCTCCTCCTCCAGGTAGCTGTCTCGCACCTCCTCCATCTCCGCTCGCAGCTCGTCCACTTCATCCTGAGACACAGACAGGGCCGAGCTGTTACCGGGGTTCAATACCACGTCCACATTATAACAGTGAATAACAGTGCTGATATCAAACGCTTGCATCAGTATATGTTTTGTACATATATATTTGTATTTTTTTACCACCATTCTCAGCTGACTTTTAGTGTAACCCTGTGCTGTAACACGTGTAGGGGAGCAGGAAGTAGTTTGTGTGCATGAAAGGTCAATGGTCATGACTTGGTTTAAGGAAACATCTAAATTAAAATGAGATGGCATTACAGGACAGACAAAAACAAAAATGATTCATTTTCTAAACACAGTATCCTCTAAAGCAAGATATTAGATTTCACAAGCTCTGAGGATACAAGATATATTTTGTACTGACTGTGATCCGCTTCGAGGCAAACTGTAAAAATAAAACTGATTTGATTCGATGGAGCCGTGTTATAGACAAAGTTTCATACCAGAGAGCTGCACAAGATTAGAGAAGGGTCGCCAAGAAGTCACGCCACAAATCTTTCTGTTGACCAAAATCTTGGAGTAAATAGCAAATAAACAGACCGGTGGACAAAACAACTGATGAGAACTAAAGCAGGTGATGACTGTGTCACAGAGACTGAAATATTTTATATACTGGTATTTTCTATTAGTACACTTTTCCCAGGAACTAATGTATGTACTGAATATTCAGACGTTAACTCCTTCAAGAACCAACCTTTTAAGCATGTTTTAAGTGTTTGAGGTAAAACACTATTATAAAAGGAAAAACAACATAATATACCTTTGTGGATAGATTACGCTAATACTTTGATATGATTGCATGAGTCGCTGTAATGCAAGTACTCTTTGTGCTGATGATGTAACATCACTAGTTGGCTCTAAGCATCTTATCTCTTGGATTGGAAGCATTCGTATTCCCCGTCTCCGATCAGCATGTGACATCCCAGTCTGGAAAAACAGGAGATTTATCTGCAGCACTGAGGTGATATGACGGCAGTGTGTGTGTGTGTGTGTGTGTGTGTGTGTGTGTGTGTGTGTGTGTGTGTGTGTGTGTGTGTGTGGTGGGGTGGTATCTGTTTGTCTCCCCCATCCTGAGGAATCAGTTAGCTCTGTAGATTTCCCCCGAGATACATATTCCAAAGGCTCAACTGGCACCTGATGAAAAGACAATTGGACGCGGAACGGGGAGGGAGGGAAGAGTGTGTCAATTAATGAAAAGTAAATCTATCCTCATTTGGAAAAGCACAGAGGCCATTGTTATCTGAGGAGGGCCCTCAGGAAGGAGCTAATGACCTCGCGCTGGGTCGACCCAATCGATAGCCGGGTTAAAAGCAGAGGCAGAGTCAGAGCAGCATCATGGGAGCAGGTACATTTGGAGCATAACACTGATGTTTATGAAGGTGGTGCGTGAGGGGTCACCGCCACTACTTAGTCACTTCTTTAAAGTGTGTTTATCTTTACTCCACAGCTGCTGTAATCAATTAGAGAATTCATATTTTTGCTCAGAGAAAGACCGCAACAAAACGATTTCTACTATTAATTTTTTTTATTTCTCACTCAAATGATTAATGTTTTAGCCAAGGGCAAACATTTTTGAAAAATGAATATCAGCGTTTTTCACAGTCCGAGCTGACGTGTTCACACCGGAGGTTTTGTTCAAATCAACAATCAAAAACTCAAATTTCCTGCTGAACACAAGAGAAATCTGCAAATTCTCCCATTAAAGGTGGTTTCAACAAACATTTGGCTTTTTACTTGAAAAATGACCGATCAACGATTCACGTATGATTTCAGCTGAAGAATCAATCTTTTAAAGACGAGTTCAGCTGAAACAATAAGACAGTTCATCAATTACCCAATTCATAGAGCATTCAAATAACGATCAAACTGAAGTCAAAATTTAAGGTATTTTTCGAGAAAAATTGGCCAGAATTTACTTCTCTGTGTCAACTTGGAAGTTCTTCTACGTTTTTGTTCTACTTGACATAAAATTACATATGTTTGTGTTTAGCGCTGTTTTATGGAACAAAACATGCATTTTGAAGAGTCTTGTGTCTAACCCAAACTACACGTTTTGTTTTCCTAAACCTAACCCTGTAGTTTTTTTTACACCTTGGTGAGACAAAACCGTTACAGACACCCGGTCCTCTAGTGGACTGGTGGGTGTATTATATACTTTGGCGTGATGAAGGTTGCTTATTTTCATTATCGATTAAGATCTGAAAGAAATTAATTTGAATATATTTCATTTAAATTTTGTATCTGCCCCACAGTCGAAAATCTAAAGATATGCAGATTAAAATAACATTGCAGACGAAGAAAAAGCAGCAAATATTCAGATTTGAGAATCTGACAGTAAACCTTTATCATGTTTTCTTGGACAATGAACTCAAATCATGAATCACTAACCAAAACAGTTGCTGATTAATTTTCTGTTGACCGACTATCTGATTAATCGACTAATCATTGCAGCTCTAAAAATCTATTTCTCGGTGTTGTAAAGTTGCCGTGCATTTGTGTATACATATACAGTGGGTACGGAAAGTATTCAGAACCCTTTACATTTTTCACTCTTTGTTTCATTGCAGCCATTTGTTAAAATCAAAAAAGTTCATTTTATTTCTCATTAATGTACACTCAGCACCCCATGTTGACAGAAAAAAACAGAAATGTAGAAATTTGTGCAAATTTATTAAAAAAGAAAAACTGAAATATCACATGGTCATAAGTATTCAGACCCTTTGCTGTGACACTCATATTTAACTCACATGCTGTCCATTTCTTCTGATCCTCCTTGAGATGGTTCTACTCCTTCATTGGAGTCCAGCTGTGTTTAATTAAACTGATTGGACTTGATTAGGAAAGGCACACACCTGTCTATACAAGACCTTACAGCTCACAGTGCATGTCAGAGCAAATGAGAATCATGAGGTCGAAGGAACTGTCCAAGGAGCTCAGAGACAGAATTGTGGCAAGGCACAGATCTGGCCAAGGTTACAAAATAATTTCTGCAGCACTCAAGGTTCCTAAGAGCACAGTGGCCTCCATAATCCTTAAATGGAAGAAGTTTGGGACGACCAGAACTCTTCCTAGACCTGGCCGTCCAGCCAAACTGAGCAATCGTGGGAGAAGAGCCTTGGTGAGAGAGGTAAAGAAGAACCCAAAGATCACTGTGGCTGAGCTCCAGAGATGCAGTAGGGAGATGGGAGAAAGTTCCACAAAGTCAACTATCACTGCAGCCCTCCGCCAGTCGGGGCTTTATGGCAGAGTGGCCCGACGGAAGTTTCTCCTCAGTGCAAGACATATGAAAGCCCGCATAGAGTTTGCCAAAAAACACATGAAGGACTCCCAGACTATGAGAAATAAGATTCTCTGGTCTGATGAGACCAAGATTGAACTTTTTGGCGTTAATTCTAAGCAGTATGTGTGGAGAAAACCACACAGCTAAAATAACAAAGGAGTGGCTTCAGAACAACTCTGTGACCATTCTTGACTGGCCCAGCCAGAGCCCTGACCTAAACCCAATTGAGCATCTCTGGAGAGACCTGAAAATGGCTGTCCACCAACGTTCACCATCCAACCTGACGGAACTGGAGAGGATCTGCAAGGAAGAATGGCAGAGGATCCCCAAATCCAGGTGTAAAAAGCTTGTTGCATCATTCCCAAGAAGACTCATGGCTGTACTAGCTCAAAAGGGTGCTTCTACTCAATACTGAGCAAAGGGTCTGAATACTTATGACCATGTGATATTTCAGTTTTTCTTTTTTAATAAATTTGCACAAATTTCTACATTTCTGTTTTTTTCTGTCAAGATGGGGTGCTGAGTGTACATTAATGAGAAATAAAATGAACTTTTTTGATTTTAGCAAATGGCTGCAATGAAACAAAGAGTAAAAAATTTAAAGGGGTCTGAATACTTTCCGTACCCACTGTATATACACACACACACACAACACAGCCTTTGTCAAACACCACTCCTCAAATTTCCTTTAACTCTTCACCTCATGTAAAAAGCCAAACACTTTAGATATCAAATAAAAGAAAACTGAAAGAGCCCACTGAAAACCAAATGTGTTTCCATGAGCATCAGAGGCAGCAGTGGAGGGGACTCCCAGACATTATGAGGGTGGGGTGGGAGGGCTAGGGGGGGTTGTGCAGGAACTCAGAGACCCAGCTGGCAGACTGACAGCCAGGCAGGAGGGTGTTTGAAGCAGACACACATGGGACATCTGACTGTTATCAACTCCTGTGGGATAAAGCCATTACAGCGAGAGACAGTAAAGCTGATTAACTCTCTTGTGTTTCCAGAGAGACACAGACATGCGTGATCAAGTTTGAAATAATACTCTCCATCAGTAACATGCAAATAAACCCCTCTCGCCTCTGAAAAACAACAAATAAAAAAAAAAAACTGCAAGATTGTTTGCCGCATTATCTGTTGTGCCTCCCCTCCGCAACTTATGGGGATAGCCTACTTAAAGAGGGGGGAAGGCGAGGGGGGACGGCGGGGGAAGGGGGCGGGGAGGGGGTTCCTGCATGAAACCTTTATGCAAACAACTGATTTAAAAGTGCTCCTCAAAGCATTAAAGTGTTCGACTTATCTCCTTAAAATATATATATATATATTATATATTGTTGTTGTTGTCTGGGTCACAAGTCAGCACACATATAGGTGTGTTTGTATGGGATCTCAATAAGTTGAATGTCCTGTGCACATCCTGAAAACAGTTAAAAAAAAACAGAAAAAAATACTGACTATAATTGTCCTCTGCCAGGCATCTCTGAGTGTAATCTGCTCACATCATTAAAACGGACAGATGTAATTCTCTGTGTCCCAAATGCAACGTGAAGAGAGTGCAACATGATGTTTTGGGGCTTTCTGTGACTTGACAGCAACAATGTGAAGAAAAAAAAACAACAACTAAACATGTAAAGGGAACACCAGGATGAAGCCACTATCAATAAAAGTCCCATCAATAAAGGTCACATCGGCAGGGGAAGGAGGAAAAGATGACATGATGGATGGTGAGCAGACTGGGGGACTACATGGGATGGGGGGGGGGGACGACGACGACGACGACAGCTGGGCATCACGGGAAATGTGTTTAGATTATAAAATATATACATTTACATGAAGCTTTTCGTTAGTGAACAAGAGGAAGTTCAAGGGCAGTTAACAAGAACCTGGCACTGTCCTTAAAGAGACCCCTGTTGGTGTTTTTGTTTGGAAAGCTGCTCAAAATTAAATATTTTTTTTAAAGGCAAATTTGAACTACGTGTTATATAAAACACGTGCAGCATAAAAGCCACGGATTCTCCTGTAACTTGTTGAGATAAAAAAATAAATAATAATAAATTAATTAAAAAATTTAAAAAAAAAAATCGCCATACCTTGAGGTAGTCGTTTTCAGATCTCAAATCTTCAATCTCCCGCAGCAGGTCGTCCTCGGTTACATCCTTGGTGCCTGGCAGTTTGAATTGTGCGCTTGTGGAGGGTCTCTCCTGCTTGTGTTTGTCTCCGTGCGACCCCGGAGCGGGCAGAGCCTGAGACATGCTTCCCTTGGCGGCGGAAGCCTCGGTTGTGCGCAGCGGAGTGGCAGCTGCCGTTTCTGCCCGCAGAGGATTATCTGCTCCCAGCTGATCCCGGTCACTGGAGCCGGTACCGGACTCGGCGTCGCTACTCGCGGCCGGTGCCAGCTTCTGCTCGTCCGACAGCGGCTCGGACGGGCAGTCTGACAGGTCCGAGCTGCTGTCGGTCTGGCTGACCCGGGCGAGAGACGCCGCGGTCGGTACCCGGATCGGGGATCCATGGCTGAGAGGGCCCGGGGACCCCGAGGCTAGTCTCCCCTTCTTGCCTTTGGCGAGGATCGGACTGCTGATGCCGTCCGGTTTGATGCCGGCGGCTTTGGGCTCGGCTGCTGCATGCTGGGGCACCTTTGTGGGCTTTTTCGCGACAGTGGACTTGGTGTGACTTTTTGCCGAGGCTAGTTTCTCTTTCGCCCCGGTTGTGTTGCGTCTGGAGCTGCGGTTCGGATGGGCTAAGGGCACTGAGGCAGACTGCTGCTGCTGCTTGTGGAGTTTGGGGGATTTGGGTACGATGGCAGGTGGCTTGGTGGAGCGGGAGTGCACGTCTTTGAGGAAAGGTCTGGCCGGGGAAGGCGCTCGGTTCAGTCTCTTCTTCTCCAACTGGTGGTTCTGCGGTTTGGTGTCGCTGCCAGAGCCATTGGAGCTCTCCATTATACACCGACACCGGCAGCAGGAGGGTGATGAAGGAAACGATCAATCCACAGCGCCGCGGAAAACCTCTGACATACGACACCAGAAAAACAGCCAGGTTTCTCTACCTTCTTCCTTGTCGGGCTGGAGATGCGCATCCTGCGTTGTGCTGGATGTTGTTTTTTTTTTTTACTCCATCCTGACTGCATTCACCAGGTTGTCATTGTAGTCCCCTCTGTGGAGAAAACGCTGCAATAAAAAATAAAAAAATAAAAAAACCCTGTCTTACTGGGACGGATGGGATGACGGACAGGTTGCATCTGCAGACAGGGCTAATGAGGCTCAAGTTAGAAAAGAAAAGGGAGTCAGTCGGAGTCACATCAGCCTTCTTCTTTCCGCCTACCGGGTCTCCATCCCTCTCTTCCACCGGGCTGTGTGCGTTGGACCCCCGCGTCTCGTACCCCCTTCCTACTCCCTCCTATCTGACTTGTAAGATCTGCAATCGCTGCGGCGTGAGGCTCGACGCCCGTGATTTTCTGCGGGGCGCATGCGCTGCTACTCCACCAAGCACCCGAGCACACCCCTTGTTTTCTCTGGGACCAGGCGGGACCAGGTCTGACACGCTCTGCTGCGCATGTCCCGATGGCACGCACACAATTGGCTATTGAACACCTTCACACGAGGTGCAAGGATGCACTCAAGAGGAACCAAATTACTAACCTCCTGAAATCGATTGCTTTCTAGATTTCTAATCCGTGCCGTTAAGTAAAACATCACTTTTAAACCGTTTTTGGAGACCGCAGACACAGACTGCACTTTTTTTTAGAAGATGTACACACAGTTGGATTAAAAATAAAAGACCATAATCTGGTAATAAATATAGACATCTTTAATAGCATTTCATTAGTTTTAAGAATGCCGCAAGTTATAAATACCCCAAATCCGCTTTAAACATGCCAAAACCTTTCAAATACTTGTAACAGGTTTAATACAAAGTACAGTCTTCCATCTTTAAAGGATACACATTTCAAATAAAAGCAGTTTTAAACACCGAGTAGTATAAGAGTTGGCTATTAAAACAAAGACCACAGGGTTAGTGCCAAATGCTAAAAAGTCCAGGAGGGGACAAATGAAAGGTTTCATTCCCCCCAAAAAAACAACCCAACATGTGAAGAAATGCTCACGTTTCAAAAACAGAAGTGATAACAACTCCAGATAATTTGTATGCAAAGGTCGCTTTGCTGGTTGATAATCTTATTGCAAAATGTGTCTGGGTGACAGAAAGTGTTTTGTTACCGAAGGCGTCACATTTCTTTCCTGTGGTATGAAACGATTCATTTGTTAGAGTACATAATGTTTAATTTTTAACATAAAACTTCAATAAACAAAACAAAACGGATGGATGGAAAGTCAGTTTGAGTAATTTCAGATCAGGTCCTTTGAAGGGGCTCGTCCTTCTTCACCCTCGGACTCGAGACACAACAGAAACACTCAGAGCTACGCTGCTAATACTGCATGAATTTCAAAACCAAGACTGTTAATGTCTATAAACACAGCAGGGTTAACATTACAAGCATAGGCTAGGTTGTTTTTTTTTTCTTTTTTTTTTTTTTTAATGTGCAAGTAATGGGATATCCACAAACTGGTCCATAACAAAACGCCAAATCAAATACTCAAATCTGCTGACCACCTCTAAAAATAGAAACACAAACGTGCCCTTTCAGCAGGTTATTTAAGGTGTTTCTTCATTAATTTAAACTCCAAGCGAATCGAGTCTGTTCAAAAAAGAAAAAAAAGTGTGACAAAGTGAGCCAATGGAGGTTTCCTGAGTCCTTCAAATACTAAACAAACCATCCTGCACTTTTCTCTCTGCTGCGTCTGAATTCAGAGGAAAAACATCAAAACAAAACACTTGGAAATATTAGTAACGGAAACGAAACGAGGGCTAAAAACCACGTGTGTGTGTGTGTGTGTGTGTGTACGTGTGTGTGTACGAGCTTCTCACTGTCTATTCCCTCTGAAAAGCCAGTAGCACGCACACACGCACACACACACACACACGCAGATAATTTCCCCCATACGAACACAGATCCCTCAAAGACTACATTACCCATCTCTCCTTGCGTGTCCGTCCCACTCGGGGTCGTGGAAGAGTTCAGAGCGGCCGCCGCTGAGGCGACATTGATCTTTATTAGTGCTAAACTACAAGTCGTGTACTTTTCCTTTTCCCTGCGTGTCAGCTCACCTAGGGAAGATGGATTGTAGTGCAAAACATTACAACTTATACACATCTGAAAAACGGGCCGCCGCAGCCTCTTTAAGGCAAAGCAATATAAACTGATATGATCGCCGCCACACACAACCACCTCCTGCTGGCCACAAACGTCCTGCACCCTGTCCAGTCTGTAACAGCAACACACCAGATTTACACCGTGTGCTTTTCTTTACCTCGAGTCACTTGGTAATAATTAATAAGTCTATAAAACTAGTGTACCGACAGAGCCAGAGTGTAAATGGAGCTAGCGAGACGTGAGATGTTGTTATCCCTTCTGTGTAATAGAAAAAAAAATGCACAGATAACAGACCGGTGGGCCGACTCGGACAGTGTTAGTGTAAAGTGTGTGTGATGACCAAAGGAAACAAGAGAACAAGCTGTCAGGCACCTCTGTAATCCCCGCCTCCTCCCCCTCCTTAGAAAATGTGCAACTGCTACCAGAGGGCTCTCTACCTGGAAGGCACCTGCAAGGCACAGCCAGCCTAACCGTCCGAGCAATGAGGTAGTCTGGGTCAAGTGCAGACAGAGAGGTGGTAGGAGAGTGGGTGATTCACCAGGCCTTTAAGTGTTAGTGGGGTGCAGGTCATAGTGTATAAATCAGGAGAAGGGACAGAGGGAAGATAATACTGGTTGTTTGAGAGAGTCCGTGTACCCTAACAGCAGCAGTAAAATACTTCCAAACTGCTGCTGTGTGCTGCCCCCTGGTGGCCACATAAGTGTTCTGCGCGCGCGCGCGTGTGTGTGTGTGTGTGTGTGTGTGTGTGTGTGTGTAGGATAGGGGACCACTCTGGCTCTCAGCAACAGCGCATGCGGGGAGGGAGCAGCTCTGGTGGCACTTCCGGTTCGGGCTGCAGAGACAGGATGCTGTTGGAGAGGTCCTTGTTGGGAACCTCTAGAGGCATCTGTCGGGTCAGAGACACATTCACGTCAGCAGAGACTCAATGAGCGAAACTGTTTAAAGCATCAGTTCAAAGATAACGGAGGAAGTAAATGAAGCAAAAGTATCGTAGCTCACTGATCGTTTTTCTATGACTACATGAGATTTTCTAAAAACAGAGAAGTGTTCCCAAAGAAAATAAAAACCCTTAAAAGGAAAGAGAGAGAACAGCGGAAGGAAACTTTTTAAATAGAGTCTGAAAAAACAACAACAACAGAAGAACAAGAGTCACAAATGTAAACTGTGTTGGACAAGTAAACTAATTAAGTGCATTTTGGCAGCAGTAGCTGTGCTGTCACACATCATCTGTTTAGCTGAAAAAAAAAATCTATTTGCTTTTTTGGTGCATTTGGTTTGCAGCGTTTTTGAAAGCAAAACAGATAAACAGGAACATCTGACAGTAGATATGATTATAAGATGATTTTTTTTTTTTTTTAAAGGTGAACTACAATCAAATCCACCTGCGTCCCGATAATCCAAAGGTTGGTGGTTCAATCCTGTCAACATACTGAAGTGTCCCAGGTGGCAGATGAGCACCTATGAGAGCAGCTCTGTCGCCACCGGGATGTGAATGGGAGGTAAATTGTAAAGAGACCGCTAAGGTAAAAAAAAAAAAAAAAAAAAAAAAATATCCCAATATAAATCTATACGATCTATACGAGACTAAGTATAAAATATGTTAAATATATCTGTGCAACTAATTTGGAAACGATGGTAAAAAGACACGCTTGTTTTCATGTGAATCCAGATATTTATCTGGTGCTACACAGAGAAAAAAAGCACCTAAAATATACATGTGTTGCGTGTGAACTGAGTGACCTCACAATAATTATATCCACCCAGAATTATTTGTTTTTCTTTTCGTCCCGTTTCCAGTTGTTGACCGTGATTTGTGACAGTAGAGAAAACAATACAAACAAAAGGAGCATTTAATTGCGACGTGACCTGCGATCAGTCACTGGAACCTGATTTCACATTTGGTCTTATTATGCTGCAGAATGACGCCATTAAAACTGCCCAGTCAATGCGGTAACTGACAATCTGTATGACTTCAGATGGTATTGAATTTATCATTTGGACAGATTGTATAAAATGTTATTATATTAATGAAACAAGAAGAGCAGGATTTTTCTACCAGTGGCAGCTGGAATAATCAATCAAAACACGATTTGATTGAGAAATGCCGGAAATTAAAACCCACCAACCTTGCTAAGAATATCATCCACAAGCTTCAGGAAGATCTCATCCACATTAAAGTTATCCTTGGCACTGGCTTCGCAGAAGCGCATTCCACTTATTCGAGAGGCAAACTGTAAAAAAGAAAAAGTTAAATGGACTCATTGTCTGTGAACAACACTTGAATTCATCCGCAATAACAGAAATAACAGCACAAACGGCATGAAAAAGTCTCCCCTCTAGAATGAATGGAGGTTTTGGATTAGCATGCTGCTATGCTACACATGTCATCAGTATTATCAGTGTGCGTTTGAAGCCTAAAGTTCATGATCAAGTTTAATCCACCAGTATATCAGAATGAAAGAAAGCTTGCGTGCTCATAATACATATTAATATATCTATTGTTTCTTCTACTGCATCCTCTCTTAGATACTTTTATGCGGTCAAATTAATACCAAACTAAAGATGTGGTTCTGCGATATGATAGCGAATGGCAGGCTGTGCGTTGACCCTCACCCTCTCTCCTTGTTGTCTGGTGATGATGCGATCAGTCTCGCAGTCCAGCTTGTTCCCGACCAGCAGAAGTTCTGCTTCCTCTGAGGCGTACTGACGCAAAAACAGAGAGCAGACAGGATGCACGTCAGGAAATCACCAGCATCCCATTTCAGAGAAGTCGAAACACGTCATGGCAGTTAAATCCGTTCAGCGTAAAGTCACATTGTCTACTACGTACAGTACAAAAACTAGAAAAAAGAAATTGGCCTTACATTTTTCTCTATATACATTTTTGACAATCGATAAGCGTGTTATTTGGCACTGGATGTGAAAACTGAATGTTAAAGTGAACAATAAAATAGTAGGAGTGAATAAATGAAAGACTTCTGGGCACGTAGGACTGCAGCATCGGCCAATCAAAAGGAAAAACAGCATAAGCTCATATACCTGCTGTGCGGTGATCAAATTAAAGACAATAGGAGAACTGCAGGAGGAGTATCATGGGATGTTACTGGATTTCAATTTTATTCAAACAATATATGTAGTTGGTTTTATGAGAGAAACGAGTGGAGACACACCGGCTGACATGTCGGGACTGTTGTTTACCTTGTCTATCATCTTCATCCACTTGGGGAGGTCCTCAAAGGTCTCCTGTTTTGTGATGTCATACACGAGCACTATTCCCTTGGCTCCTCTGTAGTAGGCTGATGTGATGCTGTTGAACCTCTCCTGGCCAGCAGTGTCCCTGGAAGAAATACGTTTAAAGGGACAGTTAGTTGTTGTTGTTGTTGTTTTAAGTGGATCTGTATGAGCTACTTATCTGTGGTCAGTTGAACTTGCAGTAGATGGGGGGGGGTCGACACAGTTCGGAGAAGCAGAAGGCTCCACGTGGTCAATAACAAAATGTATTTTGGCCACCAAAACAAAAAAAGTGTATAAGTTTGATTGTAATATAATATAGCGATATTATGAATATTTCACCAGGTTTACCCTGCTGCCAGACAGCTTCTCCCTCTCTCTTCAAAGGCACCAGACTCCTTCAACAAAAACAGTAATTTTACCTCACAGAACCCGACAGTTGCTGGTCTACCGCTGCCTCCATCGGTTTCTTCGTTTTTGTTAATGTGTGACTTTGGTGTTAGTTTAGATCCAAGTTAAAACACCAACAACCACCAAAGTCACACAATAACACAATCTACAAATCGAGACAGTGGTAAACCAGCAACTCCTGTGTTCCGCGAGGTAAAATGACAGTTCTTGTTTTGTTTTTTAAAGGAGTCTGGTGGATTTGAAGAGACGACAGATAACACCTTTACTTCCACATCAGAAAAAGCTGCGTGACAGAAAAAGTAAAGAGGTGAAAATATTCTAAACATTGCAAATATTTATACTGATATTGATTTTTTTTTTTAGGTGGCTAAAATACATTTTGTTGTATTCTACCTTAACATCAGGACATTGTTTAGTTTTCATGCTGATGCAGCCGCCTGCTTCTCCAATCTGAGGACACGCAGACCTCCATGATAAGTACTTCATATAAACCCATTTCAAACAATAAGAACTATTTTTTTAATCAAATATAATCAAGTCAGTCATGTGATAGCAGACAGTCATCAATTCTTCTTAGATAACTACTTAGATAACAAATAGCTGATTTATGGTGTGTTTTTGATTCTTAAAAAAAAAAATCTCTGATTAATTAAACAACTATATTCAATCAACAAAAAGGAGAACAAAGAATCATTTCTTTGGCATCTAACCAGAAATTTGACGTCATAAATTCACACTGATGATAATAATACATTGGAAGAGTTTCTAGTTTCTACAGTTAGTATATATGCCGTGTATTTGACACCAGTGAATCACTATTTGTGTTCACATCATTATCTGTAATCTCGCGAAAAGAAACAACAAGTGAAGAGCTTTGTTCCAAAATGAGACTTTTACATTTTGAAGGAAGATCGGATATAGTTATGAAACTATTGCTGGGTCAAAATTCAAATTGTAGTCATTCTTAAAGCACTATCAGCAGTTACAGGCTTACTGAATATTCATATATACCTTTTAAATTTAAACAAATGCTTTCAAAATGTATGTGTGGCATCGTGGAAATAAACACTTCGGTTTGAATTTTCGATTTTGAATCCATGACTCATCTGATCGTCTGAGTCTGGACTAGCAGCCCGACACGCGGTTTGAGCTACACTCACAGTGAAGTGTTACTGTACCTGCAGCCAGCTAGTTTCCCCCCTGTGAGTCACAGTCAGGCTTATGAGCAGAAGAGCAGACAGAGACAGCAGCAACAATGGCAGGGTTAGGTAAGGCTGGGCGCGGCAGCGGTGGAGCTTGATGTGAGCAGTTCGACATGAGACATAACAAACAGTGTTGACAGCAATCCTGACGGGACGGGTCAAGGGTCGGGCAGGGGAGCGGGGTCAACACGGGACGTGGTAAAAGGGTGGATGTGATGGGGTGAAGGGAGGGTGGATGGGGTGGTAGTGAGCAGGACAGATGTGTTAGTGAAACAAGCGAAAGGAGGTCCCATGTTTTAACCGAGCACACAAACATCCAGTCGGTCCAAAAGCTTTTCCAAACTGTAGCATGTTAATCAGTTTTTCAATCATCATGGACGAAATGTTTTCAAAATGCAATTATGGCCTAGTTAAAGTCACAAGACCGTAAAGGCATCACAGAAATAAGATCCTCCTCTTCACTGGTGGCCGGTTTGAGCAGGAAAACAAGCCTGGTTCAAGGCCTCTGAATCTGCTGCACGCATCTGATTTATGCAGCAATTCAAATCGCAAATTAGATTAATGACGTGAAAAAAAAGGCCATTTAATCTGATTATCAAGCTGCAATAACACTGAATATCTCCAGTGACCGTTTGCTATGCAGCCATTTGATATGACATATGCATCACAAACTGATTGGCAAGGATACAGTAATGAAAGATGGATGTTATTCTTGTAAAAAGTACTACGGCAAAATCATGTTTCAGAGAAATTCAATAACTGTACAGCCAAAATGAAAGTACTACTATTTATTAGTACTTCAAAGACACTCTTTGAGGGATGTTAGTCAATCAATTCTGCAGCTATGTTTGATACGTGCAGATGGAAAAAGCAAAGATCTTCTTTGATCTTTGCTGGCTTTAATGTATGTATGCAGTAGTTTAAAAATTCATGTCAGCAAGAAGCTTCATCAGGAGGACATCTCGCATGCAGAGGTTCATGCTGTCCTGACAAGTCAGGAACAGCTGCCAGTGAAGCGACAAGGACACGTAACCTCGGTGATGCCCTCCTCTTAAACGAGACCAATAACTGCACTGATTGAAACACACAGTCGAGGTTTGAATCTGCTCTCTGCAGCGCGAAGACGTGTGTTTTTCTGTTCTGCTTTGGTTTCTCTTTAAACCATATAACTGTGTTATAAACCTTGAAATCAGGGGAGGGTATGGTTATTGTGGATTTGATAAACAGTAGGGGTGAGTGACGTGGCCCTAAAGTAATATCACAATATTTCAGGGTATTTCTGCGCTAACATTGTAACATCTTAAAAAAAATATGACAACAATACTAAAAAAATATGTGTAAGTAAATATGTGTTATAGTTTGACATGTCAACACAAACTATTCAGTAAAAAGTATTATATTAGTGTGGTTTGTTGCACATTTGGTCTTTTGTAGAGAATATCAACATTAACGCATGATAAACCTTTTATATGATATTATAAATCATACCGATATTATCATGAACAACATGATATGGCACATCCCTAATCAACAGTGTAAAAATATTATGTTTATCATGTATGTTCTCAAATAATGTGTGTAGGTTGTAGGTCATTAATACAAATTAGGGAGCAAAAGCTACATTTAATGGTAAGAACAGTAATATCTGATGAAAGTAAGAACAAACCAATTGAAGCAGTAACATTAGACAACATGATGGGTATGTTAAAAGTTAAGATTCCCACTGGAGTAGCTGGCTTTTAATAGGGGAGTTTGAATGAAACTATGTATTAGTGTAAAATGCTGAGACACACCAAGTAAATGTAGTTTTTGTTCGAGCTGCCTGTAGAATGACAGGACAGACGAGGGGAAAAGCTTCATACAGAAGAATAAAGGAACTGAAGACCTCGGCCCAGTTACTCACCATATCTGTAGTCTGATCTTCCTCCCTCGCAGCTCGACTGTCTTGATTTTGAAGTCAACTCCTGTGAGGGAAATCAGAACAAACATGTGGACAAATACCAGCACTTCCTGTGTTGTTTTGCGGGCATAATTTCAGTAAACTGTCCGGTTGGTTTTTACAACAAAATGTTCATGAAAGGGTGTTGTCTGGAGAAAGTTTATTTTCTTTAGTTCCATAATTGGGCTACAAATACGAGGTTTACTATGTTTCCCAGCTGCAACACTTTCAGTGTGGAAGATATCCGTGTCGTACTTCTTAAAAATTGTATTCTATTATAACAAAGAAATGACTTCTTTTTTTTTTTGGCCGTCAAAATACTCACACAATACTAGTGAGGCAGGGCTCACAGGAATGACTGGACACCAAATGGAGCTGTGACTGCCACCAGCTGCTTGTGTGTGTGACTATTTTGGGACTGGACACTATGGGCCGGTCACAGGACTGTTTACCCAATTCCACATGTAAACAGATCTCGTGTATTTTTAAATCTATACCGCATTGGCACAGCAATTTATCACTGGTGTCTTCAATTAGTCACGATGCCACTGGTTAAATAATTAAAAGGAAGTATGTGTACACGTAGGAACATGTCAGGTGGCAGTTCTTTATGTACGAATATGAAAAATGGCCGTTTCTAAATTAATATGGCAATCGATGAGACAAGACTGTACCCTCATTTGAATAAATAAGACATACTGTTCAGGAGTAAATTAAGTTATTCTGACTGGTACTACTGAAGGAGCAAGTCTTCTTCCTTTAAACTGAGCTTTGCATACCTGCAGGACCTCCCTTGGGACAACACGAAATACACAACAACCACATCAAACACCGGTCCGAGGCACAAACACGAGATCGAGATGGAAGAAATGACTTCTGTAAATACTTCACAGCCAAAGGGATCAACGAGCAAAGACCGGGATAGAGCAATGTTATGGTTAAAGTTAGCCAGCTACAGCCAGCAGTGTCACATCCGTTCAGTGCCATTGAACAGTAAAGTGGGAGGCAGTGTGTGTGTGTGTGTGTGTGTGTGTGTGTGTGTGTGTGTGTGTGTGTGTGTGTGTGTGTGTGTGTGTGTGTGTGTGTGTGTGTGTGTGTGTGTGTGTGTGTGTGTGTGTGTATTACGTCCGTCCCGTGGTAGTTTAAAGCATTTTCCCTCCAGTAAGTAGCCGGCGCCCTGCTACACGCTCGAGCTAGATAAATAAAAAGTTGACAAAAACAAGACTCGTAAACACCTCCCGTCCTCACCTACGGTCGACTTGCAGGCTTCGCAGAAAGTGTCGTCGGTAAATCTCTCCATGATGCTGGTTTTACCGACACCGCGGGAGCCAATAATAATAATCTGAAGTTTGAAATCAGCGGGTCTGGGAGGCATCTTCCTGCGGCGTGACTGAGACCCCAGAGCGGGGGACGAGTTCGCGGAGCCCCCGCCGCCGCCACCGGCGGCCCTCCGCGGTATGTCATATCTCGGATCCATCAGTAATTCCACATTTGTGATTAACAGAAGAACAGACAAACGCGCCTAAACGGATATACGACCGAAACAAGCAGCTATTTCCAACTTTCTTTCGTCTCTGAAGAAGTTTGGGAAAGTTTGTCAGTCGCCGACAGTTGTTGTTGTTCAGCCATTAGAGACACCGACTGACCTGACGTCATTTCCGCTTCCGGTGCTTCTCTTTTATTCCTACATCGGCTATTAAATCATTTCTATTACATAATAATAACATTTTAATCATCGAGGCAGGTTGCTGACTTATTTGTTTTTTTTTTTTTTATGTTTTTACAAGACAGCCATCAGAATTAGTCCATCAGTGTTTCAGACACTATCAGGACTTTAGAAATAAAGTCTCATATTTTAAAAATGTTTTTTTTTTTTTTAATTAGTTGGATCTTTCACCATAACCTTTTTAGTTGTTGTTGTTGTTGTTGTTGTTGTTTTAATCTGCGGGCTCTTCCACTTTTTGAACAATCAGTGAGTGGTTGTTTCAAAGAAATCTGACAGCAACCCTGTCATGACAGGTCACAAATAGACATTGCCGTATTTAAGAGACTCCTGAGTTGTTGTTGTTGTTTTTTTCATTCTTTTCCATTAAATGATTTCTTTGGGGGAATTTTCCTTTAGTCAAGTTGAAGATCTGTGGACTGAGGGGGCTGTGTGCTGTACCGCTTTTAAAGCCTCTTGAGGCAAATGTGTGATTTGTGATATTTGGTTATTTATATATTGATTTACGGTTGATTGATTTCAGGTGTCAGGCCAAAGTGAAAGGCCTCCAGAGGAAAAAACAAATACAGCTGCTGTGTGTAATGTGTGCAATGCTTCTAGGTTGGCACATGAGGAATATGCAACATGTATGCAGAAAGAAATGAAATGATTTTATTGAGACCATATTTTGACACAGTAAAGCTTCTTCAAGACAAGTCCAAATAATTAAATGTGGACCCCCTTTAGTACTTAAAAAGCTGTGTTTTTTTTGTTGTTTGTTTTTCCTGTGATAGATGTTGTGCTCATACGTATGGTTTGGTTTGTTGCACTTCCCCCTTAGATGTCAGTTTCCTGTTAGACAGGTCAGGAAAAAAAAAAATCCAGTCTTCATGGGGGGGTTTATTCCTTAAGGCCATTGTGAAAGAAGAAAGAAAATACGTATAAATATTTTTGAAAACATATAATAGACTATAATGAAGAGAATAAGCATTGTATGAACAAAGAAAAAAAACATTGCAATAATTTTTTTGGACATATTCATACACACTGGCGGTAGAAGTTGATTTTTTTGTTTGTTTTTGTTTTTAGAGTTAAACGGTGTACTTTATTATTTATAATGGCTCGTTTCACACCACTTGCGCTGCACCAGCCGGTGTTCCCGCTTTATTTTGTCCTCGGCGGCACCCGTAGCCTGCGACAGCGGATGACGTTGCGAGCCCGAGGAGGAGTTTCCTGTTAATCCAAACATCGACGAAAACATCGTCCACAGCGATTTATCAAAAGCAGAATAAAAAAATTTGTGTCGTCTTAATCAACAACATGGCCGCTCAGAAGATAAACGAAGCTCACGAGCACATGGCTAAAGCGGATAAATGGTGAGTCGCGTGGAAAAAAAACAAAAATACAAATAAAAACTCTTTTTATTTCCTGTTTTACTACGACTGTTAGCTCGCTGTAAGGCCACTGGTATTTGATCGAGAGATGTTAACGCTGTGTCATCGGGGCCGGTGTACAGTATTTAGATTTAATACACGACATTATTAACCACCGTGCATCTTGGACCTGTGAGTGAGAATAAACTGATCGCTTGAGCCGTTTGTGATTTTGCTCGTCGTCGTGTTTTTGAAGCTTGAAGACGAGTATGACCAAGTGGAAGCCGGATTTTGACAGTGCTGCATCGGAATACGCCAAAGCAGGTAAACAACAACAACACCACCAACAACAACAACAACAAAAATCAATATTAGTTGATCTAATGGGAGTGGTGCCTTCACAATAAACCACATCTTAACTGTAAACTCATCTGTGTGTCCTGTTTTTTGTTGTTGTTTTTTTTATTATTTTTTTTTTTAGCTGTGTGCTTCAAGAATGCCAAACAGTACGAGCAAGCCAAGGATGCTTACCTGAAGGAAGCCGAGTACCACACAGAAAACAAGACGTATCCTCTCTGTTATTCGGAGCTGCAAGTCGATTGATCGATCAAAAGAAAGTCATTTTAATGTGTAGTTTATATAGGCCCTCTGTACTCCATAAAAGTCAAACATTTGCTGGTTTTAGCTTCTTAAATGTGAGAATTTTGGATATAAGATAGTTTATGATATACGAGGGGAAATCCCAAAATTTCAGAGATGCTCCTTGGTGAGCACAAAGCAGGAGGAAGCTATAATATTTACGAATAAATGACATCGCTTGATCAAAATCGGCTCCTAAATTACACGTGCTTTTGTGACCATTGGTACGTGCACGTTTGCAAAGTTGTTCTATGTCACATTACTGTTGACTGTTTCCTTAACTCATCTTTCAGACTTTTTCACGCTGCAAAGTAAGTATCTGGTTTTATAACCTTAATATTGAATCAGCTGCAAACATGAAAACCTTCCTGTTTTATTCGAACTCCCCTCCTCTTCTCCCTCAGGGCTATTGAACAGGCTGGTATGATGATGAAGGTGAGCCACCAGCCACGGCGTACACTGTGAAGTCATCGTGAGGAGGCAGAGACGAGGTGTCTGCCGCACATTTGTAAACTTTGCTGTGTTGGCGCTTCAACAGGAGCAAAAGAAAATGCCGGAGGCCATCCAGTACATAGAGAAAGCCTGCATGATGTACATGGAGAACGGGACTCCTGACACCGCCGCCATGGCTCTGGACCGGGCTGGAAAGTAAAAAAAAAACAACAACAAAAAAAACAACCACATTATATTTCACTGACAGAATGACGTTACGTTACATGCCAGCTGCTTGTCATCAAACCTTTCAGTTTTGTAACTGTCCAGCAGCCTCTTCTCCTCCAAACTAAAACATGTTTTTTTTCCCCTCAGACTGATCGAGCCTATAAACCTGGAGAAAGCTGTGGACCTGTATCAGAAGGCTGCAGGAGTATTTGAGGTAAGAATGCCAACAAAAGCTGAATAATTTACCTTTTTTCATTTATTTATTTATTTTTTGTATTGCATTTAGCTGATTCATCTTTGTTTTTCATCTGCAGAATGAGGACCGCCTCCGTCAGGCAGTAGAGCTGCTGGGCAAAGCCTCCAGACTCCTGGTCAGGTTAAGAAGGTAAAGGAAGGATGAATGGGATGGAAACACTGATCTATAATATGAGTAATGTTTTATAGTCTCAGGTATTCCTGTTTGTTTCGCAGTTTAGGTGAAGAGCAACGTGTCAAATTTTCAGATACTGTTTCGTCACATAATGAAACATGTTTCACATGATATATTATTTCTGTTTTAAATTCTCTCTGCTAGTTTGACATAATTAATAACTGTAGTTTAATCATGTTGAAACAGTACCGGCTCCTCATCAGCCCTCTCTCTGGTCTCGTATTTCTTACCAGGCTGGATGACGCAGCCGTCGCCCTGCAGAAAGAGAAGAACATGTACAAAGAGATCGAGAACTTCCCCATGTGCTTCAAGGTGGGTCAGCTTGTTCGCTTTTTTTTTTTTTTTTTTAAAGCTGATTAACATTAATTACAAGTTAACTCAGCATCACGGTTAGTCACACGGTGAGTTTCCGGTGCAGGCCGTGCTGCCTGGTGAGTTCATTCCCCTGAGCTCAATATACCACGGCAGTGGAGACGCAGAACCGTGTCCGTGAGCACCGACATCCCACTCGACACCGAGCTGCTTATCAGAGATTGAAACATGTTTGCTGTCATGAAATAGCTGTTGGCCGATTACCGAGTTCTCTGGAGTTTTTGGTCTCTTCAGGAAAGCTGTTAATAAAAGTAAAAAGACCAATAAGGCAAAAGAAAACAAGACACATCAACTACTGAACTAAACTCTTGTGTTGCTCCTCTCATTTCTTAGAAAACAACTGCTCAAGTGCTGATACATCTCCACAGAGGCGACTTCGTAGCAGCTGATAAATGTGTCAGAGAAAGTTACAGGTATGAGAATTTAAATAATGGTTCATTGTCATGTGAAATCACAGGGAGCCAAAGTCTCTTTGAGTAAATCTTACAGTAAAACCTCCTGCTTCCCAGTAGAAACATTGATCCAAAACCCAAACAAAAACTCTTGGCTCCCTTGTGACTCTGTGTTGCCTTTGACGCGACCTCACGTTCATGCTGCCATTTAAACTGAGGGTCGTTACATGAAGTGCTGCTCGTTCTCCACCAGTCTGCCCGGCTACAGTGGAAGTGAAGATTCTGTCGCCATGGAGACGCTACTGCAGGGCTTCGACGAGCAGGACGAGGACCAGGTCTATCGCGTGTGCAACTCGCCTTTACTGAAGTACATGGACAACGACGTGAGTGCTTTTGATGCATAATTACTAATAAACAAGGTCTTTTATTTTTTTTTTTAGTCTCTCTTATTAAGCTTTGGGCTTCACTTTGATAATAATACTTAAAAAAAAAAATAAATAAAACTTTCAGACAAAATTAACTTTTAAATGGGACGTGGAAAATAAAATACTGGATGCGCTCGGTAGTTTAAAGTGGAGCTACTATGCTTTTCTGATATATATATATATATATATATATGTGTGTGTGTGTGTGTGTATTATGTTACAGTGTCGGATGTTCATGTCAAATTTGTCCAAATAATGAAGTAAACGTACATGAAAATAATTTCATCAACATAAAGGCTCCGGCTTCAGACTGCTCTGAACACTTGGTTTTCATACAGCTGATGTCAGATCGCCACGGATGTCTTTTCACGGTCATCTGCTTCATGCGCAGCGCGCCACAAAGCGCTCAGTCCGTGTATAATACCAAAAGCAGAAATGCTCAAGCGAAGATATTTCGAGCCGAAAGCCTCGAACATGTACGGATGGATTTGAGAAGTTGCCATTGTCCTAATCTGATGGCTTCACGTTTTTTCTACTGATTTAATTAGTTCCCAGATGGGCCGACTGTTTATGTTTGAGTTAAGACGTTTCAATCGATCAGATTACCAAAAACATTTTTGACATCTCATACTTCGGACAAAAGTCAAATTTGGACATCCACTTTAAAAGCCAAGACAGGACAGGATTTAAGATCCAGGAGGACCAACCTATTGGCTGAAAATGCAGTACTTAATTGGGGCTGTCCAGGAGGGATTAAAACCACTGACCTGGTCAGGTGATGTTAAAATCACCCCACTGTCTTTAAAGAAAGGAATCCTGTCTGAATGGGGCTTTTGTTATTTTATTCTTACAGTTTCAGAGTCGGCTAATCTGCTTTATCAAGACTGTGTGGGTTTAGTTTGAGCAGATTTGATCCACAGTGGCCGAGCAGCCACTAAATTTGACTTCTGACTTGATTGGTTCAAAGAAATAAAAATAGAAATGCAGAAATATCTGATATGAAATTAGCAAAATTTCAATCTGAGAACTAACAACGCATTTTTTTTTGCCTCAGTACGCCAAACTGGCCATTTCCCTGAGGGTACCTGGAGGAGGAGGAAAGAAGAAGAAGGCTGCTGCTCCACAAGGTGGCGCTGGTGGGGCGCAGGCCGCTGCCAACGAGGACGATGACTATGAGGGCGGGCTGTGTTAGCCTCTTCAGCCTCGGGAGTGCCGCCAGCTGCCACCAATACATCCCCCTGCGTGTGAGTTAACAACCCTCTCAGCTCTGAAGCTCCGACCGGCGGCTGTTTGATTTTAACTGTGCAAAGAAATAAGAAGAAAAAGCAAAAAGCAAACAAAAAAAACAACAGTTACAGTAGGTGTTACAGAAGAGTCGACCCGAGTTTAAACAGCCTTTTTAATTTGTTATGTTCTCGAGGTGGATCCTCAGCCTGTTTTATGTACATGTTCTATTATTTCTGGTCTCTGTGAAGCTGTAAATTCTGCTGTTAGTGTTTGTGGGTGGAGTGTAAGATTACTCTAGATATATTCAAATCATATGATACTCTCAATATGTCTGCTGACTTGATCCGTGTATAGGTGTTTATTTGTACAGAGTTAATTTATTCAGTATTCCTGGCTGAAGCCTGTTGAAAAAGTTCCTGGCGCAAAATGCAATCAGATTGTTAATGCATGTTTGCTATAATCAAATGGTTGAATGAAAATCAAAGCGATAATAAACTTGTCAATATTGATGCTTAAGAATGATTGACACGCATATAGAAGTCATTTCGAGAAAATGAAAAACAGCTTGTAGCCAAACGTGGACTGTTTTATGTGTCTACCTCGAGGTGTGTGTTCCCTTGAAATAAATAATAATCCTGGTTGTGTCTTTATTTCCAATTTCCACAGTGGAATACTCAAATTAAAGTGACTAAAATACTAAGAGGGACCATGCAGTGAGGTTTTCTCATCATAGCATGAGGACACTAAAATTTTAATTCCAGTTCAAAAGATTCTAATAAAGGGATTTGTTTACATGGTTTTACTTGTGCTGTTGCCCACTTCTTGTATATTCCTCAAAAGCATATCTCCAGACGTTGCACATGCATCAATAAACATTTCCGTCGTGTGGCATTTTACGGTCTCTGTACATTTTCTTAAACGAGTTAGAGGACAGATTTTTCCACATCTGCGAGTCCGACAGCGGCCGTAGATGTCTGCACCAGAATGGCCTCCGACAGACGTGTAATGACTGCGTTGAGACCTATTTATTTTTGACGAGGCTTAATGCTTTCTCCCTGTTAAGCGATATTTAATGCGCAGACATCCATGCTACTTTTGTGATGCCTCCCGTTCTCAGAGACTCTGCAGTGTATCGGTGCATTAGAGAGATCATAACTGGACTTGGAGTGGACATAAATGATGGGATTCGTGGAAACAAAAATGTTGACGTGCTTTTTGTAGGAGTTATTAATCTAAAATATAGTGTAAAGGTGAGTGTAATGTACAAAATACTTCATTAGATTGAGCATCAAATCAAGAAATTAAGAATTATTTAAGGTTTTTAAACAAAACGTGACTTCTTTAATGAATTTAGAGCTTCATTTTAGAGCTACTTTATAATGTTTTACAATAAATAGGTTTTCATATAGTGATAGAATAGAGCCGGGGTGTCCTTTTTTTGTTTTGTTTTTTCAATCGTTTTAACATCTATGCAAACCCATTTCCTACAACACATGGCTTCAAAAAGTATGGGAACATAACGAGATGAAGCAAAAGACCAAATTACCTGTAATAGACCTTTTTATTTTTTTATTTTACAGCAGACAGTTTGACTTGTTATTATAGGGAAAGCACGAGTGTATCTCATGTCCCAGTAAACCATGACAGTGAACTCGCATGTACACTTTTTGGACATGCTATAGTATGATTTTTTTTTTTATCACATTTTGGACGGCATGACTTTTGGGTCACTTTTTGGCCGCCACACCACGGGCACACCAATCAACGAAAACAAATTCTTTTGATAACTTTTAATTCCAAACATGTTAAGAGTGCACAGACTAAATTTCAAGTCGGTCCGACAAAATCTGTAGGAGGAGTTGGTTAAAGTAAAACGTGTGAATCGCCAAAAATGGTAACTAAATTTAAAATTGCAGGCTTCCTGTTGATTTGGCGTGACGGTGCGTTGGAACGTTTTTGTACATCTCGGTGTGATACACAATGTCCACCTGATTTCGTGCATGTTAGGTAAATGTAGCCGCCGGGGCATCTGTGCAGAGGGCGCCAGCGAGTCATTAGCGGGAGAGACTCGTGTACCAACTTTCATTACTTTTTGAGTGTGATAAAGCTGCCAAAAATGCAGTTGTTTACAGAGAATAATAATAATCGCTTGAATAACAATAGGGCTTTCGCAACATCGGTGCCCGGGCCTTAATAAACTGTTATCAAACATAAAAGGAGAACGACTGATACAAATAAACAAAATACCAGTAGGTTTGTGTTGGAGGCCATCTTCACCCCACAGGCTCCGAGGTTCGGTCAGCTGCAGCTGTTTTCCATCACAATCCTGTTAAGACACTGTCGGCGGACACAGAGACTCCCCGCCCGCTCACTCACAATCCTTCTCCACATGCAAACAGCATCTGAGGACAGAAACTCCACACCTTTCCAGACATTTTATTTGCAGATCTCCGGACATCCATCACACCACACTGCCCTTAACATACAGGTACAATTTCACATTTCATTCCTCCGTGTCCCGTCCCCCTTAATCTAACCCCTATGTACATGTACTGAAAATTAAGTCATGGCAATAATGAAGTTTTTCACTCATGCTACAATGTCCTCTAATGCATAGTTTGGACCAAAGGGCTCCGTGTTTCAGCCCTTGGTGTGAGGAATCTTTTTTTTTTTTTTTGTGTGTGTCTGCTCGTCGATGACTGGATGGATGCACAGCTGCGGGCGCCACAGTGTTCGTAAGAATGAACGTTTAAAAACCAGCGAGGTCCACAAGTGACGAAGTGCAAGAGTCTACCACCTAATTACCCTGATTCAGAAACAGCCCTCTGCTGGTCTCGACTCTAGCCAACCTGTGGGTGATTCAGAACGTGGATGATTGGCAATGATGTCACTCTGAGGAAAGAAAAAAAAAAAAAAAAAGTCCACGACGATGAATTTCCTTCCATTAACACAGCCTTTAAACTGTGTCCCTGTGCAGTAGACAAACTCAGCATCAGTCCATTTGAACAATATCCACGTTAAATTTCATGCCATATAAATAGTTCTCGTGTTTTGTACGATCCCTTTTTCTTTTAGATCCATCAAAGCCTACATATTGTAACATACAACTCATACCATGAATATCTGTGAAAACAGCTCTTCCTGAGAAAGATATGTAGTTCATAAGAGTTCTTCTCATACAAATGAAATAAGGCAAGTAAAGATTGTCCGATAATGTTTTTTTTTTCGCATTTTGTCTCGGACGTAAAAAAAAAAAAAAAAAAAAAAAAAGTTGTCTTTACTGTATGTTCATGTTTGTTGGTCGGAAATGGCCTTTTCCTTTTCCTCCACGTCCTTCGAAAACTTGGAGGAATGGGAGCTCGGTATTGCACAGTCCCACGATCCAAAGGTTCCAGTTAAAGGAAAAGATGAGATTGTGCTCGTGTGGTTATCATTGTGTACTTATTTGTCGGTGGGAAGCCCTTTAAGAGTAAAGTTGCAGCCAGGTTGTGTTTCTCCCTACCTGCCATGCGATTGTGAAAAGGTTGGAGGCAGGTGTGAAGAGCAATGAGGGGTGTTTAAAAATCTCCTTTTTGTATTTAGTAAGAACTTGAGGAAAATTGTCCTAAAACGTCTCCGACTGAACACCGGCTGCTTATTTTGGAGGTCAAACTTTTGCGAGATAATTACAGCACCTGCAAATTTGTGCTCAATTTTTAATACCGTGACTGTCACTGTTCTTGTTTGTCATCACTAAATAGTACAAAAACACCAGTTTACAACTCCAAAAAAATTGTTTCTGTGTGGAGCCAACACTGTATCACTGCCATCCGAGCTCAGCTGAAGAGGATAAAAGTTGGTACTCGGTTGCTTTGTAGGCTGAAGTAGCTGCTCCCACCAGCGGGGTGACCACGCAGTGTCTCCGAACAAGCTCTGACTCATCCTCATTCATTAACGTCCCCCTCACTGAGTTTTCTCCCGAGTCCACTTGATCATAGTCTCTGGCGAGCGGTATAGGAAAATGAGTTTGGCGTACATGTCCTCCTCCAGGTCCAGCTCGCCCGTCTCCCGGACCAGGAAGATGTCGGTGCACAGCTTGAGGATGCGGTCCACGTTGGGCAGCTCCTCAAACATGATGGTGTGGGAAATGCCGCTGAAGAACTCGCGCACAAACTTGCCGATGACCAGAACCACTGAGGCGTACAGGCCCATGATACTTGAGGGGAAAGAGAGAAAGTAATGTTCAGTTTTTCAATTTCTAAACAGCTTATTTCAATCATGGCCATAGCTTTTTTTTTTTTTTTTTTTTTTTTTGTGGAAAAATGCAGAACAGTTCAAACTTAGGTTAAAACCCCAGAAAGAAACCGGTTAAAATCATTTTAGACTGGTCAATCATGTTAAATCAGTCTAAAATTGTCTGGAAGGTTACTCAAATCCAAGTTTCACACAAATAAAGACAAGACTTATTCAGAAGTTAGAAGAGATAGCCACCTGCAAATTTGCCCATCAATCAAACAGACATGCCCCCAAACATATGCATATGTCCACACGGTTCACCTGAAGATACAAATCTTTTTTTTTTTTTTTAAATATGTTAAATGTTTTACAAAATATGTAAAACTGTCCAGTCATCATAACATATTAAAAAAAAAAAAACAAGGGTAGGAAAGAATCTCAGAACCCTGCAGATTTACCTTACTGCTCTTTTAGATACCAATCTGCTGTTAGTTCACCGACTGCACAACTTTGGATAACCATATTTCATTAAAACTACAATGCAAAATTCAGTTCTTCACGTACCCGTATCCAGCCAGGAAGCCCAAACTAGGCGGGCTGACTTGGTCGCTGAACACGTAGACCTCCAGGCCGGCTTCAGACCTGTTGTTTGAACCGGGCCTGTTTGAACTGTTGATGGAGCCGGGCTTCGTCTGTTTGACAATCCACCACTCTTGGATCTGATACGCGGAATAAGTATTTCGCTTCAAGGTCAGGTTTATATCAAGCATTTTTTCACCTGCAGAGAGAATGAAATGAGATAATTTAATCAGAGCAAAAATAATGTCAGACTTTTGTTAACTTGGAAAAAAAAAGTGTTGTTCACATTTACAAAAACTAAACAACTAAATATTAGTGACACATTTGAGAGATACATAAAAACAATTAAATGAATGCAATAACTATTTCTTTGAAGCCTCTTTGTGTGGGATTTTATTTGGATGCTCAACAGGTTTCCTTCACCTTCAAGAAGCTGCTGGACGGGCGTCGCGTCAGAGTCACTGGGGGCTCGGATGTAACGAGGGAAGATGTCTGTTAGGGTCCTGCGGAGAAAGACGAGCTGTGAGTGCACAGTGTGTGTTTCTTCAATTTCTCAATGCGCTGGAGCAAAACTGGGAAAAATACCAACAATTACTAATGTATACCTGTAATGTTGTTTTCATTTTAATAGTTTGTTCTGTTCAATGGTGTAGAAAATCCACTTTATCAGAATACAGTTTGTAGATCCACTGCGAGAACACTTTTCCGTGATATGTTTTCTAAATGGATATTGGATTGATAGCATTCATGTCCTTGCAATAAATTTATAGCTAGAGCCTGGAGGTGTTCAGCTTAGCTTAGTCTAACGACTGGAGGCAGGCGGTTCTCTGTCCTTTAAGTTTAAAAATAACCTTTTTATATACTAGCAAAACTCAACACCCTCTAAAACCGGGAGATACACCCTAATATTCGGTAAACTTTATAAGATGCTGGTGGGTGTATTTTCAAATGTTGAACAAAGTCCACGTTAGCTGATTCTAGTCACTATGCTAAACATACATACGGATTTACTTGCAGACTTTATCTGTTAACTGAGGGAAGTGTTTTGTAGTGTTATGAAGTTCATTGTCTATGACATCGCTAATAATATACACACACTTTACTACTGCCTCAACATTTTTTATCTACCATAAAATTAATACTAAAATCTTCAATTAAAGTTTGAATTAAGACTTCAAAATTGGGAACATTGGGACAATTGAGCTCCAGGCTATCGCTGAACAGTGACAAAGCTTAAAGAAGAGGCAGAGCAGCTGATATACTCACACTGGTGTGTCGGTTCCGTTCCCATTCAGGACCATTATGAGTTCCTGCTTTGTTTTTCGGTCGAGATTTGTCACTCGTTTTCCAGATGCTGTTTCAGCCTTAGCACCAAGACTGAGGTTCCTGAGAAAAAGAAAATCATACTGAAAATATGTTTAAGGACTCTATAACTCATAAACCTGTAGCTGTCTGTAAGTGTTCTGGATTTCTATTTTAAATCCCTTCTTTTTATTCATATGTATAATACGGATTTAACTTTATTCAAGGTTATGGCTAACAGGCATGGGGCTCTATGTGACCTCTGGCGCAAAGTGGCCTCAAGCGCAATGCAATTCTCTTGTTTCATATTCCTTCCTACTACTTGGCAAATTAGCCGTTACAACAGCAATACACCAAGGTGCGAGCACACCTGGCTTTTACAGGGAATGGGAGGTGACACTATGATTGGTTTATTTCATGTTACTCCCAAGACACACCTAAAATATGGTCACAGTCTCCTGTATGCTGTTCGATATAAAAAGCTATCACTTCCCCATTTTGGCGACATTTGTGTGACATAATAAGCATATTCGTGAGTTACGGCCACAAAGGTGCTTTCAGAGGTAACAGCGACCTTTAACCTCTGACCACCAAAATTAAATCACTTCATCCTTGAGTCCAAGTGAACGTTTGTGCCAAATTTGAAGAAATTCCCTCCTGCCGTTTTTGAGGTATCGCGTTTATAAAAATGGTACGACGTAAGGTTGCCTCGATTTTTTTTTCCTTTGGCCCAGAAAATCAAATCAGTTCATCCACAAGTCCAAGTGAACATTTGTGCCAAATTTACAATGGAGATGTATTTGGTAACATTTAACCATTGCGTACCTTTGCACAGACCAAGACACAGTGATTGGGAACTCCTCTTTGGAGTCCAACATTTCTATCAGGTTGGTCCTGCTGGGAGGACTGATGGTCCACAGAGAGTTGGAGCTGCCTTTCAGCTCAGCGATGATCAGGTCTTCAGGCATGTAGCTCTCCAGCCACTGCATGGCTTCCTAATCACACCGCAAAAATCAAACGGTCGGAGTCGATAGAGTACAGTCTCAGTGACCAAATTAGCATTCATCTATTATTTAAACCTATCCAAATTAAAGTCAATATGTGTCAAATTTATAGTGTGGCCATGAAATATCTCAACAGTTAGTGATTAACCAAGAAAATTTGACACTTAAGGTCTCCGGCGGATGAATGATAATGACTTTGGTGATTCTTTGACCTGTCCTCAGGAACCACCATGAGGTTTGAGGTTTCCCAACAAATATCAAATGGATGGCCATTAAATTTGAGACACATATTTGTGTCCCCTTCAGGAAAAATTGAATTTAACTGTTGTTAACCCCTGATTTTTCCTCTCGCTCCACCAGTATCAAATTTTCAATTTGCCCTATACTTTGGTTAACAGCCAAATACTTGCAAAAACAATAACCTTTTTTCAGTCTCAGATGTGTTTATAGCTAATAAACACGCCTCTAGGCTGAGTTAAGATGGTGAGCATGGTAAACATGACACCTGATAAACATTAGCATTGTAGCATTGTCATCCCTGAACCCAAGTACAGCCTCACACAGCTGCTGGCATGGCTGTGTACTGTTTATAATGTCTGCACGCAGAATCTTTAAAATGAAAATAAGAGTTTAAAAACAAATGTAAGTAAATGCCTACACAAATGATATGTTATGGGGATTACAACTTACCGCCTGGACTAAAGCCTTAGAAAACGAGCAACCTGAATTATCTGGGAGCGACATCACTTCAACACATCTCATGTCTAACACTATCAATGTTATCTAGACTCCTCTTTTTTAACTACACTTACACATTGTACATTTATCACAGAGTAGGGTTTGAGCTTGTAAAATACAACAACCGACA
The DNA here is from genome assembly GCF_029030835.1 of Brachyistius frenatus. NCBI lineage: Eukaryota > Metazoa > Chordata > Actinopteri > Embiotocidae > Brachyistius > Brachyistius frenatus. The sequence goes on from NW_027210611.1 coordinate 6,761,954, forward strand.
TGTTTGTATTAAAAGTTATTGTACTTACGTCATCCTTCAAATACCTATTCTTAAATTTCTGAAATTCCTCTGCTGAGACACTATGCAGTTGTTTCTGCTGAGCGCTCATAGTGAAGATGGGCTGTTAAAAGAGGAAACATGTTTTAATCAAGCAAAGACTGAATAAATTTCAACTGTTGGTTAATTTAGGAAAATTGCATTCGATTTTGTTTCTGCAGGAAGAGGTCTAATAATTTCCCTGAACACACACAAAAAACATTAAACTCTGCAGACAAAAAAACGTACAAAAATATGATCAGACTTCTCGGCCCACTCGGAACAAAAGAAACACAAAAACATGGAGAAAAAGTGCTACTGGAGACATGCACATAAAAACATGGCCTGTCTCTACATTGAATCAGGGACTCTTTTTTTTTTATTTTTATACTTCATGTTGAAAAGATTCAGCTTTGGCAGAACATCTCTTTGGTCTCCTGCTATGTCTGTTTGGTGACTTGATAAAAGAAACAGCGTCCGCACCTGAAAACCGGCCAGGGTGATTTCGAGTGAGACGTCCAGCGGAGTGTTGACGACTCCGGCTACAGATTTTACGAGGGACATGAAGAGCAGCGGGAACCAGACGATACAGATCAGCAGCATCACAATCATTCCTCCCATCCCGTACTTCACCACCTTCTTCTTCTTCTGGCCTCGCGGCTGGGGGTACCTCTGCAGAGCGATGACATAAAGGGCAGGGAGATGAGTTACTCGTCCTGGATGCAGAATGTACTGGAGCATTATAGTGCCTGTGAAACTTTCTTCGTCTGGACTATTCTTGCAAAACCATGAGGAAAAAGTTAGAAAAGTAAAAAAAATAAAAAAAAAAAAAGAGCGCAATATTTACACTAGTGAAGCATAGAATAAAGATATTTTTGTACACTTCTAGGAATATTGAGCACAAAATTATCTTTATTTGAAATAGAACACATTTACAAAAGTGAGAACCTATAAAATATTCTCCCTGCCATCAGCCAGCAAAAGCGGATCCGATGTTAATGTTTAAAAGTAATGAAGCAACAATAGTATAAAGGATAAATCACAAAAGTAAATTTCAGATTGAATTCCAACATGACAGACTCTGGCTCTGAACATAGTTTTTTTTTTTTTTTTTTTTTAAACGAGCGCCACAATGATAAACACCTTCTCCGACTCTCTCCAGCACTTGAGGATGAAGATGTGAGCGTAGATGTCCTCCACGCAGATCCAGCTGGACAGAGACAGCGAGGTGTCGGTCCAAACCCAGTCCATCACGGCCCGCAGCTCCGTCAGGAACGGTACCAGACGGAAACTGAAAACCACAGAGCCGTTTTAGTTCATCTGCACAGACTGAAAACAGATTTGGTAACATAAACATCAAAAATAGGAACATTTTAATTATTTTTTCATAAAAGAAAAGCTAAGTTTTCCTTCAATTTAGTAAAATTGAATAACTAGACCGTCTTTTTAGTTCAAGCAAGGAATTGAGATATTAAAAATGGCAGGAAACACACAGATCAAAGGAATCTGAGTTATTCATGAAGCTAAAATAATATATGATAGTCTACACTAAAACTTATCAGATAATAATACCTAATAACCTTAATAATGGAGGTGTAATTTCTAAATGTTTTCCCAAAAATATTTCAGAGAATACACTCGTCTAAATTACCTTAATAATTAATCTGGAGAAAGATTTCAATTTGTAAACTTGACAGCACTGTGGTTTGATTAAACTCCTACAAACTATAAATCCCAGTCAGGAAATTAATTCAGAATATTACAGAGCAGAAATACAATATGGCAAAAACTGCAACTAATTAATATTCTAAATTCATGTATAAATATTACAATTTCAAGTTTAAGATTAGTGAAAGTTTCCAAATCTGTCAGAGACGTTTGCAGATTAAAACATGCACAAATGAAGAAGCCTTAAAGGAATAACACTACAACTATGAACATATTTAAAATATCTTAAAGAGATCCAAGTGTGATCTCCTATGTCTCCTTCCACCCGTCCTCCAACGCGTCCCGGGCCTTGGACCTGTTTGTCCAGCTGGAAGAGATGAAACTTTCCCAGCATAACTCACCCCTGAAACAGGAAGAGGTTGACATAATTGTAGCTCTTGGTGAGGAAGTTTCCCAGAATACGGGTGGGATAACCGCAGCGGATCTGATAGGCTGACAGCCCGAAGTAGATGCACTTGACGAAATACCACATCTGAGCGACCGTGTTCTCATTGAAGCGCCTACGAGGGGAAGACAAAAGAAAAGACAGGCTTAAAACTGGAGAAAGATTGTAGTAGGTTATTTAAACAGGAATGTAGACAGCAAAATAACCAGTTACAGCTTCCAAATATATTGGAAGGTTTTGAAAATAAAATTCATCTCAAGGCATACGAGGACTAACTGTCATCAATACCATTTTGGAGATGGAGGGCTTAAAAGAAACATTTTGGGCTTGTTTTTCCTTCTTTTATCAGTAACAGAGACAAAAGAGAGAAATAAAAAAGAGGAATAATACCCATCAACGATCCCATCAGTCCGTATGTGAAACCTGGGACGCCGTTATGTGCATTTCATTACCTTAAATTAATCAGGATGCTGACTGACAGCTGAATTAACATACTGGGAGGTAAGATGAAGCTCTTACTTTGCTGTGACGCTTGGCAGGATAAAGAACATCCAGAAGTGGATGCCAAACACCAGCATGACCTGAAAGATGACTTTTCCCATGACAGTTTTTCTGAGGTAGAGGGCCCGGTCCACCACCATGGTCCCGAACTGGATCAGGACCATGACCAGGAAGGGTCCCGGAACCTGATCCTCCGACAGGGACGAAGTGATGTCTGCAGCTGAGTGTTTCTACCGAGGGGATAAAATACACATAAAGGTTAGTTTTGTTGAGTCATGTGAGACCAGTTCAGGTAAAAGGTGTAATTTTCTAAATTTAAAACATACACCAAACGCCCAGAATCCAAACACGATGATGATGAAGTCAACGGTGTCGGCGAGGAACATCATCACATAGACGTCGGTGACCGCACTGTACTCCGGATGGACTAGGTTGTAGAAGAACTGCCTGATGGGAAGGTAGATCTCCATAAACCTACACAGAGCGGAGCAGATGTTATTCATGAGCAATGATAGTCGTTATTGTCATTCCAAAAAAAACTACTATAAAAATAATTAACATTGTTTTTATTGTTTGTCTTCTTATCAGGTGTCAAGTTAAAAGTAAGTATGTAAGTATGCATGCTACTTATAGTTTGTTTTATTTTGATATAACTTTATATTTCTTTATCTTAACACGTCCTAGCTCTATGCTGAAGTGTGTTTATAACATAATACAAATCACACAAAATCATTAAAAAAAAAAAACACGCAAAAAAGATAAATTACAGGACATGTTATCTGTCAGAAAACCACTGGACTTATTTTGAGAAAAACTTTGGGTTCCAGTTGCTGTTCTCGATGCAATATCTCAGAAACCACTCGTTCCGCTGTGATTAAATTTAGAACAACAGCATGTTTTGATCGTCTGTTGCAGCACTTACAAAAGTGACACTGAACGGCCTGACGGGAACGCTGTAATTAAAGGCCTTTGAAAGGTTTTCGCTGATATGATTTTCCACAGCGCGCCATTCATCCAGAATCCTTGCTGAGCACACTTCTTGTCAGTGACCTCATTATGTTACACACTTTCTAATACAAAGGCATTTTGAAGTGTCTGTCAGTGAGCAGCGGCCGTGGGTGGTCTTTTTTAAACCGGCTGCGTTTTAATCGTACCGCTTCATGATGAAAGCTTTGGCTTTGAAGAGCTGCTCCCTCAGTTTCTCTATAATCATCTCTTTGCGGGTCTTCTGGTGAACGCCGGCCTCGCTGCCGTCCTTGTGGCTGCTGTTGTGGGAAGTGGTACTTCCTGTGGAAACAATTTACATTTTGAGCCGTAAATGAACCGTGAAGAGGCGTTGAGTCACTGATAGAGTCACAAAGACAGGACTAATCCATGGGTCAAGTCTGGAGACCACGAGGAAGAGTGTTTGTGATACAAGCTCATAGATTTTCTACTATTTATTGCTGCGGTTGTGGAAAAAATAATGGTTGTGCTTCCCAGAAAATTATTTGTTTTAGGAAAGTTGTCAATTTATGACTTTCCCCATTTTTTTTCTAATGTTTTGGACCATTTGTCTTCCATTTGTCGATCATCCAACTACCATTAATTAGCAAGAAGTATCCAACAGAAAAGAGCCTTCACCTCTATTGGACCTTGCAGAGGAGTGCAGAGATTGATGAGAGATCGAGTGCGAGCCTGCGCTGGAGCTCTTGCGCCGCTGGTAGGTCTGCTGCTGCGGGTAGTGCACCTGGACGTGTCCTGAATCTATGGAGGTGCCGAAGTTGGTGGACCTCAAGGTGTGAGTGGAGCCTCTCCTCTCGCCGATCAGTGACGAGGCGGGCTCAGACTCCTTCTCGCTCTCCTCCCTGTCCTTTCCCTCGTCCTCGGACTCGCTCTGACGAGGCGCCTCTTTCTTCTCTTTGGGGTCGTCCTCGTCCCACAGGCCGTGGCACTGGAAATGAAAAGAAGAGGCGAGGTCATATCTAATACACCTAAATGAAATGAACGTCTGCTGCAGGGACCAGCGTGTAGTGGTATTTGTTTAAGTACCTGTGATGTGTTAAAAGGCAAATTGTTCCTACGGTACTCATTTTACACACAACATTCAATAATATTTATTTCCATTGCGTTAATTGTTTTAATGATCATGCTATTTTTTACGGTTGATTTATTTAATATTTAAGTTCCTCCCATTAAAATGGAATAAAATGTGTCATCACATCTCATGAAAACACAATCAGATGCAGTGTTTGCCCCACAAAAGGGCAAATATTGCACACAACACACCTTTCACTTTTTGAGAGAGAAGGGAAACTGTGAAGAGCAAGATTTTTAATCAAATGTTTGTAGAGACAGATTTTTTTTTTTATTGTATCTTAGTAAAGAGCTAAAAATAGTGTAGTTAGGTTTCAGACGGACGTTTAGAATGAGGCTAGCAAATATATTATACTTTTCTTAATGCCAACAAAACCGGTGAAAAACACACAATAAATTGATCTGTCTCTCTGTACTTTCCTTTTCTATCTTTGGCCCGCTAGCTCCTATTGAAGATCTAAATCATTAACAAATATTCACTCACTGAGCACTTCATTGAAAACATCTGCACAATCTAATGCAATCCAACAGGTACACCCTGCCATTAAAAACAAAAATGCAGTTATTTCCTAAAACATCTGCACAATGTGGGTTTTTAGCAAAAGTCAATCTGACAGGAATAAACAGCGTATTTCTTTCAGAATTGTAACTCACAAAAGCATGTGTGACTCAATGCCAGTGCAACTGTGACTCATTTTTGGACAACAATGGAGGTCTGCAGTGTGTTACTCTGCATAAAATCTGTTGGCAATAAGAATGAAATGAATTGAATATCCTTCATTATATATGAGGACAATATCTATACATTTTGTATATGTGCACACCTTCAGGATGGACCTGTGGAAGAAGAGGGCCAGTAACTGGACCAGGTCGTAGTGGACGTAACCATCTTTCTTCTCCACGCCGATGATGTTGGGAGGGTGATAAGGTTTATTCTTATCCATCTTGTTCTGGTTAAAGTTGAAGAAGCCAAACTGGAAGAAGTACTTGATGACGATGGTGACCTGCAGGGGAAAAGACATCAATGTCAGAGAAGCTTCCTGAACTATAGACCAAGATAAACCTGAGAGAAACTGTTGTATGAATATCAATAATTTATATGATCCAACTGTTTCATTAAAATACGATTATCTGTCTCTTTTGTTGCTATATGCTCAATCTGTGCATTAAATTGATACAGCAGTGCAACACATTATTTTTTGTACTTCTATCTGATGGATGTTATTGTCAAAACATTTTTAAAGTATAAGAAATTCATCCTTAAAATCTGTGGTTGTCTTGACTTTCTGGATAACAGCAACACGATTTATTCCCAAATGAGACATCCAATAATTCGAAAGTATTGACACTGATAATTTCAAATAAATACATCATTTCTATCTGATTTTGTGTGACTGTACCTCAGTGTAGACGATGGCAGTCATCCAGTAGCGCTTGCTGGGCCGCGGCACAGACAGCATGGCCCAGAGGAAGATGGTGATGGGAAGGACCAGGGTGACGCACGAGGCCGACACCATGTGGTTGATGATGATGACCAGGTAGCACACAAACTCTGAGTGGGCCACCAGCATGTTGTAGAGGGCGTAGCAGAGCTGCAGGATCAGAGGCTGACTTTGGTAGAATCTATCCGACTGCGCCAGCTGCTCGTCATAAAACATCCTGGACAGACAGACGGACGGACGGACGGACGGACGGAGGGATCGATGAGGGTTGCGATACTAAACAGATTTTGGTATTTGATTTTTTTATTGATTCTAAAACATTATAGAAATGTTGAAATAAGTGTGGCATCACTATTTAATCCCGAAATTGCCATGGAGGGTTTTAAGCAAACTTTTTCATATATGAAACTGTTCCTACTGTAACGGTGCACAGTACTGTGACGTGCACCTGAGTTACACATGCTTTTGTGGGCAGTTTCTGGATGGATCTGCGATTTTGAAAGCAGAGAGTGCAAATTAAAAGTTTGTGACGAATTTTCGGGAAACAGAAAGCAGCAGCAGGGAGACAAACCCGGCAAGAAGGAGTGATGCTTGTGTTGTTGTGGGTGAGACACTTGTGTCTTTTCAATGCGCTGTCATGTTGGAGAACCAAGTCGTAATCCCGCCACAGTTCAGGTGGTTTGCACCAAATGTTTTCCCTCAGAACATCACAGCAGAACTCTGTTGACAGTCTGTCACTGGGGGGAGAGTTTAGGTGCACAACCCTACAAATGTCAAGGAAAACCCACCCGGTTGAGCTCCCGACTTGATGCATCTTTTTCAGTTTTGGACAGGGACGTTCTGCCCCACGGAAACACGAGGGCCACTCAAAAGACTTCACCCGGCTCATCGCTTCATTGCCCCAGCCTTCCTGAAGCATTTTAAAGATCTTTGCTGCTAATTTCAAGAGTTTGACCTCAAATTTGCCCTCTGCTCATGCCAACAGAGAAATCAGATGCACCAGACCGGTGGTTACAAAAACATGTGTAACTCAGGAGCTGATTTTTATCAAGCGACTAAACTTGGGAGTATTTACTCACGAAGGTTACAGCTTCTCTGTGCTTCATGCGCATCACGATGCTCCGCTCCAATTGCATGCAACTGGAGCGGTCTCTCAACTTTTTTTTATACCCCCTCGTATGCAGTAGTACTCCCCAAGACCCATAAAAATACTTTTCTTTAAGTATAATTGGTGGAATTTCCCTTTTTTTGACTGTAAATGTTAAGATGAATACTCAGATCTGTGGACAGGACCAACTACCTCCACGCAGTTTTGAGGCTGCAGTATTTTTTTGGACTTACTTGTTGAGCAGCAGTTCGCTGGCGGTCAGCTCGGTGGTCATTGAGGGCAACATGATGTCGGATCTGCTGTCGGAGCGGCTGTCAGACGTCATCACCATGTGCCTCTTCCTGTCCATGTCGCTCTCGTCGTCGCTCACTTCCAGACGGTCGAAGCTGACCGCCTTGCTGTAGCTGGGAGGCACGTCGGCGTCAAACGTTTTGGAGGCATCCGTGTCGGGGGTGTAGAGCGGTCCGGCCTGACGCTCTGTCGGCATGAAGTCCTGCTGTCCTCCCCTGTCCTCACTGTCAGTGATGAAGTCATTCTCCTGGGCAGAAGAGGCCGACTCCGCCTCCTCCAGCCTCACAGAGGAGGGGCCCTCATCTGGGTCAAAGGACTCCCAGGGACCCCCGTCTCTTTCCTGGTCCTCTGGCACCTGCGATCCCTGCAGTCCTTCACCCTCCAATTCCTCCTGCCCTTCCACTTCCTCCTTCTCCTTCTTTTCCTCCCTGGGTTCTCCATCGCTCCAGGGCCCACCCTCTGCCCCCTGACTCTCATCCAACTTTTGGGATTCCCAGGGGACCTGCTGCTTGTCTTCCCCTTGATCCTGCTCGTCCTCCACTTCGTCTATGGTGTCTGTGGTTCCCTGTCTGGAGTAGATCATGACGGACTGGGTCGCTTCACTGCAGAGGACAGAGAGAAGCAGGGAGTCTGTCAGTCTACATTCACATGTACTTTATAGAATGATCAAACTAGATGTATGAAACTGGATCGGTTCCTCAGTTTATACAGACCAAATAAAAAACTACCATCCTGGGGAAGGAAAGTGTGTAGATAAGCACTGATGTACTTTAATAACATATCATCCCAAATTTACTGGAGGCTTTTTATTTCTAACTGTCCACTTGGTGACATTGGATAAAGACATTTATTTCACTTTTGAGAAATAACTAACAATTTTCTTGAATCCCCCTATTTCACATTTATACTTAATGTTAACATTAAACAAATAGTTTAACAATACACTCTAATATAGTTAGACACAAAGGCATTTTTAAGTATTTACTATTTATATGTACAGCATTTGTCAACTAGGCTAACTTAATATATACATTTTAGATTATTATCACTGTGTTTTACAGTAGTTTCATTCATTATCAGTTTATAAACAAGCCTCTAATTACGGTTCCCCTCAGGAAGAGTAAATGTTGTTGATAAATACATTAATAGACACTTATATCTGCAAACAACAACATTATAGTGTTATAATCCATCTATTAATTTACTGCTTGTAAATTCGAAATAGAGGACGTTAAAGTGAAATGTTATAAATAAACAACTCTTTCTGAAATATGCATGAACTTAACATGTTTCATATGTTCCAACCTTAAGTACCAGAGAAGCCAATGCTGAGCAGGAAGAAATCATACATTACAAAACCGCTTTTCATATCAAACCTGTATGTCAAAATGAAAATATATATATATATATTACAGGAAACAGTGTGATATACAAGTCATGCAATGATTGAGCTGAAGTTAAAAATCAACAAAAACAAGATGAGGTGATATTATTCATGTGGGTGAAACAGGTGTGAATACAGGCGGTGCAGAGGCCAGGCACCTGGATATGAGGCTGCTGCCGCTGTCCATGGACGAGTTGGACACGTCCAGGCCGTACATCTTACGCAGTTTGGGCCTGGCTCGCTCGCTGGTTTTGGGAATGAAATCTGGCATCGCATCCATGTCTTCCAAAGTGGATTGGCGAGAGAACAGTGTGGTGGCCTCAGTAAGGCCACTAAGAGGTGGTGAGGGTGAGAGATGGGATGAGAAGTGGTGAGAATGATGAGATGGGATCGATGATGTGTTAAAATGAAAGCATTTAACCAAACTTTAGCATTAAATATGACCTTTTAAGGTGACTGTAAAAATGCAGTGAAGAATTTGGATGAAATGGCTCAGAGGGATGATAATGCCAAAATACAACCGAACAGCCTCACCTCCCTCCCTGGCTGCCATATAGACAATAAACGGTTGTTTCACTCAAATGGCAAAAAAAACAACCAAAAAACTACTTTTTTCATTTTCCTCTGGAGCTGCTTAGTGATGCAGAGCTTCAAAAAAAACTAAAAACTTGATTGCAACATCTCTTTCCAGAAACACTGGGCACATTTTGTCCCAAATTTTGTTACGAATTGGTGCATTAAGATAAACAGTTAGTGGTGCTAATTCTGCAGTCAGGTGCCATTAAATCACAGCAGAGGAAGAAAATGTAAGAGAGATGAGGTATTTAAAAGAGCTCCAATCAAACATCAAAAGATGGAAAACTATGTGAAAAACGGGATGGAAATATGTGATTTATTCTTGCTTTATATGTTGATTTGTAAATATGACAGTTGCTTTATTGCTCCGCAGATCGACAAATCACACGTCTACTCCTGGTGCTACTTTACTTGGAGTCTTGAGACTCATTTAGTCTCGCGTGTTTTATTGCTGATCCGTCCACCATCAGGCTCTGTGTACCTGGATATGCTGTCTCTGGAGGCCGTGGAGTCCTGGCTCTCCATCTGGTAGCCTCCTCGCCTTATCCGGACTCTGGTGGAGCCCGAAGCCGACTCGTCCTCGCTGAGCTGATCCATGCTGAGCTGATCCATGCTGGCCTGCCGGGACATGTTGAGCCTCATGGCCTTCTGGTAGTAGACGTGAATGCTCTCTCTATTCGGCACGTTGCCCTAGGTAGGATTGGAGTAAACCATTTGTTAGTTATCTTAATCGCACTCAGGCACACTTTGGTTAACTCGTGTGGACGATGGCGCACCTTTTTGACCTCTCGTGTGAGCATGCAGCGCTCTATACGCAGCACAGTGGAGATGTCGATGTACTCCCTGCACATGTCATTCATCCACTTGGTGAAGCTTTCGACCGTCGTCTGGAAGAGCACCCAGGTGAACTTTATGATGTTGAACACTCGCTTGATGATGTTGTCTGAAGGAGAGAAAACAACACAAAAGATGTTCCAGTACAGGCTGACTTCAAAACTACAACAAAGTCAAAATTATAAATCCTATCACCAAAGGATATCAACAGGGAAAGAATGACAAATGATCTGTATCAAGTCTCCTCTGGATGGGGAAATTGGTCACTGTTGATTGGAAGAATTGGTAGTTACCTCAAAAAATTGTAAGTCACAACTTCCTTTAAGCGTCTGTATTTTAGATAAGAATTTAATTTGGATTAGTGGGTCTTCTTTTGGGAAAACAGGAAGCGTTTTAAATCTTTAAACTATTACAAGTCCTCATGCACTTTTTTTTTTTATCCAAGATCCTGAAGATTCAGTATTTTTAGTGGAGTGTCTTGAACATGTTCTGATTCAGGGGGAGAAACTTCAACGACACAAAATCATGTCAGTCTTTTCTTTCACGATCTCATTAAACCACTTTCTTGAGGAGAAACCAACCTGGACTTTTAGACTTCTTCTTCTCGTCTCCTTTTTCTTGCCCATCAGACAGCTCTCCGACCTCGATGGTCACATGACCTGCTGAAGTACAGAAAACTCACCTCACTGTGGTTGAAAACAGTAGAAAAGAACTCGGTTTGTTTCATGCGAGATTTTTTTTTTTTTTTTTTTATCTCTATAACTTGCTTACCATTCTTTTTGCTTTTCCTGTGCCGGACTCCTTTGGTGTATTTTTTCCAAAATTTGCGTTTATCTTTGCCCCGAGCCCTCATAGCTGCTTTGGGGTCTGTGATCCAGGCGTGGTACATAAACTGGAGAACAGAGGGCAGCAGTTTTGTTTCAATAAGAGGATGTATGAGCAACAAGCAAAAAAATAAATAAATAAGATTCACATATTTAAAGACTCCTTTTAGAGAAAATATAGTTTTTAACATTCTTAACTTGTTTGTCTTTTAAATCTGCTACAAGACATAACTGAGCGAAATAAGCAGTCAATGCCGGAGCTGATTTATGTTGTGGGGATGTATAGCAACAGCTAAAACCATTCAGTAAGACATCCAAAATAAATGACAGAAAAGCGTTTCAATTCCAGGTCAAATTTAATGATTTGTCCCTGATCACTGTTCTCTTACTTCATAAAAAAAAAACACCACATCAATTAATTTACATTTACATCAAACATGAGCTGCAGAAGAAAGTTTGCTGTGGTGTTAGTTGTTATTTGAGCTGGCAGATGTTCACACAGAGAGCAAGCGGTGTTAGATGGTGGTGAGTACCTTGCCTGCCTTGACTACATACTTCAGTATAGTTTTAGGCAGCTTAATGATAGACTTGGGTAAAGCCACAACAGCGGAGAAAAACTTCCCAATCGCTCGCTGAAGAGAGGAAACAGAGCGGGAGAGCGTTAGTGGAAGAAGATTTAATTCTGTTAGATACAACAGACGTTAACTGTGTTAGGAGACAGTGAACAAGGGAAGCATTCAGAGCCCAAATACATTTCATTACATACAGTTTATCTAAACTGGCTGAATGTTAGACTTCTTCCATTGCTGGTGTTTACACATCAGTGGGTGTGGTGGTATAATTGGGAAGGGTTTTGGAGATGCGATGAAGAACAGGTCAGAGGAACAGTCTGTAGTTGTGGCTACATGATAAAAATAAGGTGTTTTGCACTGTGTTATAAAGTGTTATGTCGCCCTGTGGGTGTGAAAACTCATCAGAAAAACATTTACTTACTTGTCAAATGCAGTCCCTTTATGTATTTTCTATTTGAAAAGCAATGCATCCTATTCTTGAGTTTTACATGTTTAGCACAGAGCACATAAACGGCTTCAATTAAATACAGTAATCATACTGGAGCATATAGAGCAATGTTTCCCACTAAAGATTTATGAAGTCATGCAAAATAGAAAATATCCAAGCAAAGTGCGAGCTGTTCAAACTGTACAGAGCTTCGTTATTCTTCAACAATGAAAGCTTACAACCCAGTGAAAGTAAAATCACAGCGGCAGAGAAAGACTCGAAGAGCACAAAGGAAAAATGAGGCACCTGAAACGCCGACTTCTTTGGCGGCTCCTCGTCTTTTTTCTCCTCCTCCTCCTCTTCCTCCTCACTGTCAGTTTCAAACAAGTAATAGTCTCCACTTCTGACCACTGAGGGGCAGAAGGTAAAGCGCTGTTACATTAAGTCAAACAGGCTGAAGTCATTCATCGTTTTCATGACATTAGAATAAGAATCAGAGAAGGTTCTCTTGCTGAAAGGAAGATGAAGGAAAATCAAACCACTTACCTTTAAATTCTATATAACCAACTACATATTAAACCTTAATATTTATCGACAGTTAATAATGATAAAGACACACACCAGAGCTATGAAAGGATGAAACAGAAAATTCAGAAAACACAGCACATCAGAAATGTTAGTAAAACTGATTAAACTATGAGCACAAAGTTTAAAGTTCTCACTTCGCAGTCGCCATTAAGTTACTGGACTCCAGTCTACAGTAGTTAAATGTTAGAAGCAATGGGATAGAAGAGGCTGACTTATGTCCTTGAACAGAACTGCGGTGGGCAGGAGATTAGGGAGGATGCTGGGAAAATGGTGATGAAACATCAAATGACAAAGAGATAAAAATGAGGAAATAATTTGAAAATGTCATGTGGGGTGGAGTACGAAATGAGACATGAGCTCGAACCAAACAGGCAACCGCTGCATCGAGTCATAGAAGAGCTAGTGGTTTTTTGTTTTTTTTTCTACCACAACGTGACCGTAAAGGCCTTCACTTGTTTGTTTTTTTTACATATTTGATCACTTGTAGAGCTGCTGTTTGATTTTCACCTGTTTAGCGATCATGTCTGCAGGCAAAGAATGAACAAACCCTTCTTCCTTTATTCCAGTACTGAGAATAAAGGTGGGCAGACTTCATGTCTTTGCTTGAATATGTTTTACAACAGAGAGATTCTCTACTGTGGGCTCTTTAGGTGAGACCAATGACAAAGTTAATGTTTTAAACAACGTCAAGAAACAAACCCTCCAGTCATTTTCTTTTTCTTCATCGTGTCTATTTAAGGCAACCCTGCTCTGCAGATACTGACACTGGTTTATGGGTCATCTTTAAACTGAAGTGGCTGAACTGTAAAGTTTTCTCGAGAGCTTCAGGTAAGAAGGATCCTTAAATAGGCAGAAAAAGGATTAAAGACTGGAGTGTGGAAAGCTGCTTTATGTTGGTGCCTTCAGAGCCCAGGAGCAGTATGGGAATCCTCAGCATTCTGGTCAAGGACACAAGGGCCAATCAGAGTGGAGGAAGAGAAAAAAAGGGAGTTTGTTGGGGGGGTCAACCTACTGGAAGCATGGTCAACCCACGGCCTCCACCACTGCTTTTTTTTGGTCTTGGCTTTCGTTCGATGTGCTCCTAAAATTCCACAAATACATCAAGGCAGCATTTAATAAGAAAATCAATTCTTTGCAAACTTCAAGGCACATTATAACGACATGAAGCTGCTCTGATACTAATGGAAGAGACATTATTACACAACATGGCTGCATTCTGTCATCAAATTACACTCACGTCCAGCTTCCTCGAGCTCTACTAGCAATCATATACTTCTACATCACAATGTGAGGCCCGGCGCCGGCACGCTTTTTCATACCATCATCATCATCCTCCTCCTCCTCCTCCTCCTCGGGCTGGACGATCGTCTGTCCGTCTGCATTCTCCTGCGTCAGGCTGAGCATCTTCTCTTTGCCTCTCTTAAACTTTTGCTGTCTCACCTTAATGCGCTCCATCCTGATTAGATCAGAGAGACGGTGAAGAGACGCAAAGTATCGACACGGAGGAACATCACAACAAACATCTCCAGGCTTCATATGGAAGTTACTGTATTTTATGTATCCGTGGTCATTAGAGAGGGTGAGTGGATATTAGCAGAGGCCATGAGTGACTCTTGAGGTAACTATAAGTGGAGGAAATGCTTTGCCTTTATGTAGTACGATAATATTAAGACAATAAAGACTGAGCCAGCAGATGCTTTTAAGTTTTTTTGAATCATGTTTACTTAATTATTGCTTAAATTAGACCTGATGAAACCCATCAAACATAATCAAAATCCTGAAAGAGATGTAAGCATACTGTTTTAATTTAACTCACAGTCTGGTGATATTCTTTATGTACTTATTGTCAGCAAATCCCATTAAATAAACAACAATAAATTGACCTGACAAGAAGTGCATCCGAAGCCTTGATTCCTCTGAGCTCAGTTATTGTCTAAAAACCTATTAAACACACATCAGCGTGAAAATAGTCAAAAAATATTCCCAAAGATGGTCCCTAATTATTCCTGTTTGAGTTTTTAACGTTATTAAAAATGGAAAGATATGTTTGCAACATATCACAAACAATTTTTAATTTGAAAAAAAAAAAATTAAAGCAGGAAAAAAAAAGATAGTCCTGTAATAGAGACACTTTAAAAAATACCTGCGCGGTGAAGGGATAAAACAGAAAATGCAGAAAACAAACAGAAATGTTAATATAACTGACATAACTATGAGAACAAAAGAATAAAATGAAAAAAAGATAAAGAACAGGAAGTATTGAGAAACAAACTTTTAGTTGATCTTTTCATGGGATTTGTTGACAGTGACATTAGGAAAAATATCAAATAGCACCTTTTAATTTAGGATAAAAGGAAAACAACCAATCATAGCATCTAATGGGCAACTTGGAAAAATGTCAATAAAATATAAATATCCCACGACCAGAAAGACAGATGAAAAGTATATTAGAAATACCATAGAAATTTATATTTCCATGATAAATATAAATTCTTGCCCATGCTCTTTGGCCTCTGTCCTGGAGTAGATCTAAATAAATGTGCTTATGTCATTTAAAGTTATTCGTACTAAAAACGTAACCTAAATGTTGTGTCAAATCACGTGTTGTACACACACCAAAACCACAGACTCAGCGTTACGTAATAACACAAAGGTTAAACATTTGGAGTCTCACTGTCTCTTCAGCTGCTCCACAGATTTGTGCTCCTCCTCCAGTCGGGCTTTCACCGCCTTCACGATGGTGGCCTGAAAAAGCTCCGCCCCTCTGAAACACACACACACACACACACACACACACACACACACACACACACACACACACACACACACACACACACACACACACACACACACACACACACACACACACACACACACACACACACACACACACACACACACGGAGATAAAAATCAAAGCTGATTATCAAGAACATGAGCAGCATGTTGTTTGTATGCATGTTTCTCATGACTCTCCGTTATGCAATGAAAGTTAAATTTTGCTCAAACTTCCAGAGTTTTTTTTTTTTAATACTTTAGAATCAGAGCACAATTGTTTCTGAAATGTTCTCTAATTAATCAAATTTATAATTATTTTTCCAGCAAACCTTTGAAGTTACCGCAGGAAAAGCACAGATGGAACCAGCAACATAATCATGGTGTCTTTCTAGCAGTGATTGCAATTCAACACAGGAGCGAACATTGTTTGTTACACCTGTTAAAATGAATCTGGGGTCTGATTACGGGAGCTGCGGCCTTGAATAAAAAGGTTCCAGAATCAAATCAGTGACCTTCCCATTTACAGCGTTTATGTCGGGCTCAGTCGAGTACCTGCACGCGAGGATCTGTGACGCTCTGATATCGGCCACCACGTGGAGGAAGTAGTAGCTCATGAAGACTCGTCTCTGCAGCAGCAGGAAGGCGAAGCAGATACTGTCCCAGATGATCCCGGCGTCATCTTTGGGCAGCTCACAGTACTCTTCGGCGGCTGGAATACACATCCAACACAGGCGTTCACATCAAAAATTCATCCCGTAAAATCAATGTCTATACACCACAATAAATGGTAAAGTGATTGACATTCTCAATGGACGGAAATTAATTTCAATCCCTCTCTTAGAGCAGCTGTGCGGCTGATGTAAAATAACTCATTAACAAAATGACAATATTTGAAGTAGTGAAGATGACAGTGATAAGTTCTAATCACAGACTGAAGTCAGGACATTTATGAGAGTAAATTACACAGACTCTCAACAAAGTTATTTTTTGATCGTGCATGATACTTATTACGATTTCACGGAGTATTAATATAGCATATTAACTCACTGTGTATCAGTGTCTCTGAAGGAAGAAGATAAAGACACTAAACTAATTTGACATATTTCACGCCAAATATTTTTACTTGAAGCGAAAGCACAGGTGTATTAATGACAGCTAAGTTCCATTAAGTGTTATTTAATTAAAGCAGGATGCAGCCATCATCAGTAAACCAGTGCTTTTTCCTACAATGACAACATTTTGACAAATGTCTGCTGTGAAAAAAAAGCTCTATTGGCCTGAAAAATTGGACCAAAAAAAAAAAAAATGAAATAAAATAAACAAGGGTGTGGGTTTAATTTCAACTTCTGAGGAAAGACACTGTTGGACACACAACCTGCAGCAATAAATCACACTGACAGGCCACCAGTGGAAGCTCTTAAAAAAAGACTGAGACGAACAACTCACCACGTATGTAAAACAGTAACAGTAAAATGCTGAGTCCACTCACGTCGGTTTTTCTGGTCCGTGTTAATGTTGTATTCCTTGATGGTGCACGCCAGACTGAGCAGCTGGATCATCCAGCACTGGTTGAGAATCAGGGTGTTGATGTAGCCACAAGCCAGGATCTACGAACAAGACATAACATTTATTTTTATAGAAAGATTACCAAAATTAAACATAACGAATGAAACGCTAGTAAGCCTGAATTCATAAATATGTGCCATCATTTTAAAACGTGTACTCTTTATCATTCATTATTTAGAATAAAAGATTTTGTTGTGTGATTTTTTTTTTCACACACATTTATGCAGACGGATGTGAGTACAAGGATTCTTTTTCTATCCTCACAATCACTTCGTCACAGATTACTCACAGAGAAAATGTTCTTCATGGTGATCACGAAGATGTTGTAGGCGATCAGGAAGTCCCAGTAGTGGAGGATCTTTTTGATTGGCTTGAGCAGCAGCTTGCCCCCAAACAGCAGGAAGTAGAAGCAGGCCACCAGGTAACCCATGCAGAAGATGCTGATCCGTGTGGTGCCAGTGATGAAGATGATGGTGAGGACAAACCAGAACAGGTAGCTGAACATGATGACCTTCAGCATGTCCAGGTAGGACCTAGAGATGACGAGAGCAGCGTGTGAATGGAAACCAGTAACCAGTAGGTGATGTTCTTCAATAAGGAAATTTAAATTTAGATCTTTCAACGTCCATACATACTGTTATCGTGAATGCAAATATATCTCAGGAACATCTTGTGGAAATGTCTTCAGATTTGGCACAGATTTTCATTTGAACTCAAAGATGAAACTGATTCAGGTGTCTTGGCCAAAGGTCAAATGTCAGCATCACTCTGTCCACATCACAAAACATGTTTGTGGCCATAATTCACAAATTTATACTGTAATTATAGCAAAATTTGACACTAATGTCTAAAAGGGTTAAAAGGTGAAATGGTGACTTGTTATTTCCAAAAGGTCAAAGGTCAATTTCATTGTGACATCAAAATGTTTTGCAAAAAAATATTTTTCTGGCCATTTTTCAAGATCATAACTCAAGAACAATTCATATATTTTATGAGTCAAGAGATATGGATGCAAACTACAACTTTCTTCTAATTTATTTTACGTTGAAAAGTCATTCGTGGTCATTTTAACCTTTCTGAGGTTCACAAATTCCCTGATATTACAACTAGGAGTCAGGTTGTTGTTTTTTTGGTAAATATTATACATTAAGCACATTTTAATTCATTTGACACAATAATACTAACTGAAGGTTGACTTGATAGCTTTGACCACAGTTTTCAGCCATCTCTCTACAATCCATACTTCCATACAGCCAACCCCACGAACACACACACGATTTACCATTAGATGCTGTTGAAAAGCTTGTGATTGGACCTTCAGATAAAAATCCTTTAGTCAAAATGTTTGCTCCTAAACTCAAGAATAAACATATATCCTCACATCTCCATTGACAGGAGATGGACAAAGCTCATGAGCTGATTGTAGTCCCGTGACGCTGGAAGCAGACAAGTGGACCCCCGCCAGCTACTGAGACAGGTGAGGATGCATGTTTACCACATAATAAAAGTCAAAACAACATTTCAGTTCCTTCTGTTGCTGTGTGCCTAATCACCTCATCAATCACACTTAGTGTAGGACTTGGCGTCAGGGCACGGGTAAGAGTCTGATCAATGACGGTGAAACAGAGCTGTAACCCGATCCTGTCGCTCCGCACAGGTACACTCCTGCATGTCCTCTGGGTGTCTCCAACATGTTAAAAGCATGTGCACGGATCCTGTGCATGGCCCATTATCATGACGTGTGGAGTGAAAACATAGGATGCAGCGTGCGCATTCGTTTGATGGACATGGGACCACAACAGCGCTGTTCAGGAAGCAGCTCTGATGAAGTGGGTTTGGACGGACGCGTTGAAGGGGCCGGAACAGCTGAGTGAGTGTCCTTCTTCATCAGGGGGGAGAAAATACCTTTTCCATACTTAAAAGCTATTTATTGAGTTAGAGTACAGGGCAAAAGCGTCTGAGTCGCGGAGTGACGGACAGAGTGTTTTTGAGGATTATGGATTCCCACTCCCAACCCCCTCTCCCCCACCCCCACCCCGTATCCGTAATTCGATCCTGGAGGGAAACGATGGAATAAGTGCAGAGCTGCTGCGGCGCGGACAGACGGGCTTTGCAGCTCTCTCTTTCCCCACCAACGCTTGTTGATGGACACAGAGTGCGTTAATAAAAGACTTGTCCACTTTGCGCATCAAAACAGTGGAATGTGAAGAGCACATAATCAATGAGTACGGACAGGTCAGGATGCTCTCGCTGTTTTTTTTAAAAATCCTCTGTTCACTCTTTTCTATGAGCAAAGTTAGTATCTAGCTCTGGATCTGCACATAATGTACACAGTGGGTATTTAGTGACATCTCTCACTACACGTCTGATATGAGCGACTGTCAGTGTTTTTCCCACTTTTATTTATCTAGGATAGAGGATTCGCTGAGAGAGCTTCTTATTCAGCACCACCCCACTTAAGATTTCTACAGTTACACAGTTAGCTGCCAAGTACAACAGTTTTCTACTCAGTGGGCCTCCGAGCCGGAGAAAGAAATGGAGTGATCAGAAAGGATTTTCAGTCGGTACCTTTATATGTTATTGAAATTTGGGGAGAAAGATCAATATTGTTTTCTGTAATCCACATGAACCTGACTGTGAGTGGATTTGAATGTGCAACCATTTGTTACGAGGCCCTCCAGTATGTGATAAGTTTCGATTATCAAAATGTACAACTTCAGTTTTAGCACAGTCGAATGAGAAACAGTAAAAATGTTATTCACATAATTTCTGGCCCTTATAAACAGCATCATGGGTTAAAAGTTAGAGTTAGAGAAAACTATCCTAATGAACATCGTACGCATTACACACTGAAAAAAAACCTTCTCGTAGATTACTTTTCTCTGGAAAATGTATCCTCCTGCCTGTCAAGATTTCTGCAACAGAACCTCACTCCGTTTGGTCATCTCGTTATTTTACTTTTGTTTGCTAGTGCATTGTCTTTTGTATTGCAATGAATACAAAATTGAGAAGAAAAAAAAGGTGGCGTTCACAGCCTGAATCATTCGGAGGGTCGTTGCAAGTCCTGTAAAAGTCCTTTTCACTTCACACCGTTTTAAAGTGCATTTACAGAGTGTAAAATTCATCTCTCATTCACACTCTTGCACACAGGTGGCAGCGAGCCAACATGGAAGATGTCTACCTGTCCACCAGGAGCACCTTGGTGTTTAATGTCTTGCTTAAAGACACTTCAGCAGCCATCATGCTTTTTAACTTTAAGATATGTCTTTGTCTTTATCTGACAGACAGCAGAGATGCAGACAGAGAGAGAGATATGGAGGAAAGGTCCGGGTAAAATAAAACCAAGACGAATGGAACAAAATTATATTTCTTCATCGTTAAAACCTTTAGGTCATAAAGTTATATTTAATATTTCACTATAAAATGCTTTAAAAAGCATTGAATATACCCAGACACTCAAGATCCTCAAATGAATAGTTTTTAATAGCACCACTTGCGTGGAACAGTTTTCAGTTTTGACTTTATTGTCAGCATCCGAACATCATTAAGCATCAATTAAGCTGGCTGCTTCACTTCCTTTCCATTTCAGCCTGGTGTCGTCTGTGTTAATGGTGGCTAAGCCAACCAATGGCACCCAAATGCTGACAACAGTTTCAAGTGAATCTAATAAAAAAAATCGAATTTGAAGGTTGAAAATCATTTGAAAGTGCGACTATTGCAATATACTGTGTCCATTTATCCCTAATACAAATGAAAAAGGCCACTTCCTGCTGCAGTGGGAATATAACAATGAGTCAGTGTGAGTGTCTGTACCTGCAGTGGATGAAGTCGGGGACGGGGTTGTGGACGCTGAAGGAGGCCGCGTCCAGATCTCTGCAGATCTCAACGTTGTCACCGGCCATGAGGCGAACCGCTGCCTTGTTCTCGTCGTCAAAGACCTGCCTCTGGAGAGAGGCACAGAGCAGCAATATGAAGTCATCTGAGAGGAGAGGAGAGGAGACCAGAGGAGAATAGATTTGTAATTGTTATATCAGATATTAAAAAAAAAAATCAGTAAACATAATTGAAATTAGCTCAAAATAGCATTAAATCATCATCATAAAGATGGTTTATTTACTGTGTGGCATATTCACAGTATTTGACCGTACTTGAGTCACAAATTTAAGATATTTTATTTCCTACAATTTGGATGCAGCTATTGCACTGTTTTAATCTACTACATGTATTTGACAGGTTTAGTTACTGAACTTTTCAGATTCCAGTAATATATACAAAACTTGTAAAATATGATGCATTGTTGCAGTTAAAACTACCCTGAAGTATATAAAATAGAGCAGGAAAATGCTTCTTACTCAATAATGCTACAGTAATAATAATCCACGAATATGATATATAAGAGTTTTCACAGTTTTACTTGAGTGACATGTTCAATATGGGACTTTTAAATGACTTATAATGGAGGAATTTCATTGCACAGTATTGCTGCTTTTACTTTAAAGATCGGAATATATCCTCCACCAAAGATAGAGGTTTCTTTAACTCCTGTTTAACTGGAAAACGTACAGATAAGAAATATTGGATCCGGCTTGGTGTGGAAATCTGGAACATAGAGCCACTTGACCACGTTGGAGTCTGTCATGGATTTTGGGAACCTCCAGGGATAGTCTGGAAGGAAAACATTATCATCAGACAAACGTACACACACAACATAAAAATGTCAGGTTTATTTGTGGCGAACTTTAAGAAGACAGGACTGGCAATAAAAGACCTGACATGCTGACAAATAACACAAGAAAAAAGTACATCACTAAGACAGAAGAACTGCAGTTTTAATGTGATGTGCTGTTGTTCTTTGAGGATGCAGTTTTGTGAGTACGTGAAACAAATGGAGGCCTTAAAACAAGTCTGGACGACGATACTTACGTTTTACACACTGGTATATTGTGAATCAACTCATTTTGATCTTACAATGTCATAAGAATATAATTACAAAGTAATATGGAGCCAACTTCAAGATCCAGGTGAGATCACTTTGAAACAACATGGACAGTTTCAGCTAAGTCATCAACGACAGTAAAGCTGAATGTTACTGTTATATATATATACTGATGAATAATACTTTATTTATAAAGCAAAAATGCCAAAAATTTTGTTGTTGACAGCTTCTCAAATGTCAGAAATAAGCAAATTTTCACTGAATTTTGACATTTGATAAATTAAGTGATTATTACAATGACTAAAAAAAGACATTTCTGGATTTAACTGTAATTAAAATAATAATACAATTTCTCATCAAATCAAAACAATTTCACTTGTCCAGCTTCATGCTACAAAAGACAATAAATAATCAACAAGAAATACAACTTCACACGTCATAAAAGGCTCATCATAAGACAAGTGGGAAAGATTATTCTTTTTAATAGATATTTTTCTTTGCACAGATGACTGTGTGTAATCTCCCTAATGCATCAGGGGATGAATCATCGAGGATTTTGTCTTCATAAAAAATGCTTTGTCATGGTGAAAAGACAGCAGGAGTTGTTTACAGCTTGATATTGCGCTGCCCAGTCTGCCTATTCTAGAGAGTTTGACCTGTCAGGTATCCACACCAGGACTCAATGTTAACTTTCTATGAGTTACTGTGAGTACAATCTGGCCTATTGGACCACACAAACCTTTACAGGCTGCAGGTGGGAACCCGATGCACACAAAGTACTGGAAAGTCAGCATGCTGGCCAGGAAGCAGCAGTACTTGGGCCAGATCTCAGCGATGGCTTTCCTTCTGCGTCTAAACATGACCCCGATCAGGGCGAAGGCATGAAGCATGGCGTAGAAGTCCATTCGCTGTCCGATGACATTGACCACCAGCAGCAGGCAAGTCTGAGGGAAAGACACGAGAGGAGAAGACACATGAAGCGACAGGAGCACGGTGCTCGGCTACTTCTACTTCAGTACGCTCTCTACCTCAAGTCCGAACTTGTAGAAGAAGTAGTTGATGAAGTATTTGATGAAGCAGATGATGCCGATGTCCAGGTGTTGCCGTGTGATGTTGTGGAAGATGATCCTGGCGGCCGGAGTTGACAGTTTGTTCCTCAGTCTGAAGTATTGCTGATGGCGGTAGATGGTCACCTCGAAGGCGAGCAGGGCCAGCATCAATAGGTTGTTCTGCACACATGGTTAGAGGGGAAATTACGTAACCCTGTTTTAAATGAAACGGTGCATTCACAACACGTTTTTAAAGATTTATATATTGAATGGGAATAAATTGGCTGGCTGAGGGTTATAGAGGAAGACCTGGGAGTATGAATGGTTTTGGTCTTATTGTGAGATTTGTTGAAAGTAATAAAAAGCCCTCTGCATCAAGTCACTTCAACCAGTGAACGTGTAAAGTGACGTTTTTCTGATATGCTGTGATGTGAGCTCAAGAAAATTAAATCCAATTCATAAAATTATGAATAAGTAACTCCTTATGGTACTTTTAATGTTTATAACCAAGCGGCAACCAACAATATTGTCACCCAATACTCTGTAAACTCTGATTGGGAACCTGATGACACGATGCTCCGCCTACCCATACCTGCAACCTGACTGGCCTGTCAATCAAACAGACACACACCCAAAAATACAGCTTTTGAGGCCTAATACCCAATTAATGATAAGATTATTTTCAGATGGACCACCAGAAAACTAATAAGAAGGAAGGACTTTAGCTAATAACATTGTTATGACTTGTGGAATAAATGTACTGACTTTGTATTTCATGATAGCAATTGAATGGGAGTCTATGGAGCCGGAGTTTTTTGGGGCCAACCCCTATTGGCACTCTGTGGTATTGCAGTTCATGGCACTTCCGCATCGGCCTCATTTTGTAGACCCGGAAACTATATCAACTTTTATTTAAAGTCTCATTGTATTAAGGACTCCCTGTGTGTGGTGCCCTCTTTAAGGTGATGAACTACTCACCCTGAGGTAGCTCAGCAGGTCGTCAGATTTCCTCAAGCCCACCCAGTTGGCCGGATCCACAGGTGCCTTATACAGCAGAGAGTCCTTCATCTCTTCACTCTCCGCTATTGTGTAGTTTGGCTGTGGACAGAAGCAGAAAATGTTATTGACTCTGATGAAAGTTTGTGCTACAATTGTACTTAAAATCTCATAAATTCTTGATGTAGTCATTTATATGAATCGAAATGATTGTGAATACGAGGTATGTCGTGCAATAAATGCACAATGTACACCAAGTTTTAGAGAAGAATCTTTCAAAAGGACATATTTAGTTTGATTGTCATTAAGGATAATATGGAAGGTGCTAAACAGTGTATCACGTAAACAACTTGGTTTTGAGAAGGATTAACTGATAATATTTACCATAACGCAGATCTTGGAGTAGGATTTGGGGTCTATAGACTTCAGCTGGTACAACATTTTACAAACGATGATGACACACGTCCAGACAGTGCAAACACTAGAGGCAAGGGGCCGGTACTGGCTGTAGGGCAACGCAAAGGCCCAGGATGCCAGGAACACAAAGTTCAACAAAGACACCTGCACAACAGACAATACAGGTGATGAGGACAAAAAAACCTGCTCACATAAAGCCATTTTCCACTGACATTCTCCTTCTGCTCGTCCTGATATAACTACTAACATCAATATTCTTTAGTACTATGAGTTTCAAAACACTTTTACACAGGACTTTATATGAAAAACAAGTCCTGTGTCAAATAAAAAATAAAAATGCACAGATAAAACTAAAAAAGCTTCAGTCCTGGTTAATTTTGAATTGGTTGAAGTTTGCTCATTGTTGCAAGAAGTCAACTTTATTTATATATCTGAGAAATAAAATCACCATAAAACCGCAGTAGTACAAGAAGATACTGGATGCTGCGACGTGCCATAAAAGGTAAAAAGAAGATTAGTAGCAAGCAAATAGGAATGAAAAATTCTGAATACTGAAAACCCAGCTTTACAATTTTGTTTTATGAGGAAGGAAATGCATTTAACAAATTTATTGGGGGTAAAGTTCATGGTAAAGCAGACCAGTAAAATCAAATTAAATCCGAATGCCACGCAGGCCTGACTCCCTATTGAGGAATCACAAGCTTTCATACCTCGTTGACGGAAACCAGAACGATGTAGCAGGACACGATCTTGATGATGTGGATCTCCAGCAGCCACCAAATGAACAGTTGCAGCTTGTGGAAATACTCCAGGAATTTGAGGAAGAGCACCGTCAGACGGTCGACCACCAGGTGCCATTTATTCTTCAGATCTGAAGAACACCAGATAAAAACCAGATACACTCAGACGGAGCAACAACAAGAAGAAAGAAGAGGAGTAAATGGAACGTGTTTCCAGGTTTCAGCTCTTAATTACAGCAGTGTGTCCCCTGTTCAAACACCATTATATCTTTTATTCTTTTTAGCTTTTGTGTTTTCAAATTTATCTTTCAGATGGAGGGGACACGTACTATAATCCTTACTTTTCAAGGACAAATGCCCAAAAATCTGTGGTTACAGCTTTGCAAATGTATATTTTTCTGGTTTCCCTCGTCTGAATTTGAAAGCACAAAAATGTCACCTGGGGCTCTGAGTTGTTTTTTTTTTACTATTTCCCAACATTTTATAGACCAAATGATTTGACTGCTAATCAAGGAAAAATCCTGAATAAATCATTTAAATTATCACAAGCACCAACCATGTAAATCATCTGCAGTTTACAAAAGGTTTGTAACGGAAAAAAAAGTATCAGGGAGAAATTCAGCTTTTTTGTGTGTGTTTAACGATTTAAACCTCATGAGTGGAACTATCTGTGTGACTTCCTGCATTTTAGTGAGAAAAGACAAATTTGCAACATGTACACCTTCTTAAATTGACGAGCAACATAGTGAATTTAAGGTTTTACATGTATTATCAAGCTGCTAAAGGTTTGCGTATGTATTTTTTTTCAATATGCAGCGCATCAAGATTGATCTAAACACTTAAAATATGGATTAACAAGCAAATTCCAAACTGCTGCTTTAACTAGCTGTGAATGAGGACTTAATATTTGGTTTTATATTCCCATACAGGATATAAAAACTCCAGCCACAGTGTGGTAGTGGGTGCATGCCTTTACAAAAGCCATATTATCACAGGTTTTAATAGAGGCCTCATTGTTTGGATAAGAAACTCTGAGAGAGCATATAGCGCGTATAGCCTACAGCTCATTATAAACGTAGAGGTCCTGCAGGGTTATTTTATCACCTATTTTATTTTCTGTGTATATAAAATACAATTTAATTTAAGACCAGCTCGACTGTCTGCGTAAATATGCTAATGGTGCAGCTTTGGTTGGCCTTACAGAAAGATGTAGTGGGTGAAAGTGAGCACTTGAGCTACGTGGCGTGTCAGAACAGAAAAACTGGAGATAAATCTGCTGAACCCAAAATCTGCACTACAACTGATTTTTACAACATCTCTCGCGGTGATAAACGACTGGCTGCTGGGAGGGCAGGCGGCAGATAGTTGGGCAGCAGCTCAGAGCGGTTGGCTTTTAATAATTGGATGCTACAAACGTCTGAGGAGAGCTACAGGCTGAGAGGGATCTGAGAGAAAAAGGGTCTCTACGCTCAAACAGAAAGTGCTGAGTGCGGCTACATCACAGCCCATGTGAATCTCAGCTGTAAACACAGCGAGCAGTGAGTAATGCAGGAAGCTATTATTTACTTTGGAGAGAAAAACAACAGACTCGGTATCACAAAATCTCACATGAGATGCTGAAGCTTTTAAATACAAATCTGCGATGTGCTCAGCCTCTTAAAAAAAAAAAATAAAAACGGTCTGATGATAATTTCAACTAGTTTATGACATAAATATGTTTGGATATTGGTTTCTGTCTCAGATATAATTGAGGAAAATTGGAAAAGACAGTACCGACATGCAACATCTATATGTTTGCGTGATTATATGATATTGAGTACATGCCAAGTAAAACTTAAGCGTGTCTCTATGATGCATCTACAGTCGGTATAAAGAGGAATGTACATTCTTTAAACTGATTATGAGGTAGTGATTTGTGGACGGTGCAACTGGTGCGATGCACCGCAGCCCAAAGGTTTATGGGGGTTCACTTCAGACGAGCTAATATACAGTTTCAGTCTTCAAAGCCTGATTAAAATATTAACAAAGAAGCATCCATGGGTTGAAATAGTTGTATATACTTCCCACCTTGTGCACTTGGTTTGGACTCATTTTGTCTATCTTTACCTGTCTATATTTAAATGTTCCAAAACTGCATGTTTTATCAAAAGTAAATATTTTAACCGGAACGATCAAACTTGGTTGTTTTATTCTCACAAGTTACGAAGGAAGACAGCATGCTGGGAAATGCTCATATGTTTCTCTAGCGACGTTGCTATGTCGTATTTGGGGTGAGAAGACGGGCCAATCACAATCATGTCACGCTGTGAGGTAGCAGTGAGGTGTTTTTATTAAGTGTTTAACAACTGCACAATTGTATGTTTTTTCAAACCCTGTGCTTCTTGGAAACTTCCTTGGGGGTCGTTGTGCTTTTTTGTTAGTTTACACACCAGAATTCTTTGTGAAAACCATATAAAAAAAAAACAGCAGCAAAGCATGAAGCACATCAAAAACCCAATGAAAACCACAATACGGAGGAGCTGCCAACTGGTTGCGTTTACCATCTGCTTTTTCATCAGCATGAGTGAATGGTGAGAGTGTTGGAGGGGAGGAGGCTGGGACGAGGAAGTTAAGTTATTAGCATAGTTAAATATTCTGGCTTTAAATCTCATTTCCCATTTATAAAAGCGTAGCTTCTAGATAAGTTGTTATTAATCAAACGGATTTCTTTCTTTGAGTTGTCTTCTCCCTGCGGTCGCATTGTTGTGTATCGTCCACTCCACTGTATTTAATTTATTACTGCACTGAATCGGCTTTTTTTTTTTTTAATGTAAGTAAACCCTCACTATTTTGATCACACCTTTGATCTTGTTCTGATATACCGCATAGAAACTGAACCTTTAACAGTATTTCCTATCTTATCCGACCATTTTTAATAACATTTCTTTTTACAATAATGGACTTAACTTAAATTTTCACAACAGTAGATGTTTGTCTGATAATGCTGTCACCAAATTTAAGATTTCATGATTGTTTACTTTTTGGGCAAATGAAATGGAGGGCAGCTTCCTTAACTTTGATTAGTTTGGCCAATCAAGAAAGTAGTCAACAATAAAGGACAATAATAATAATTTGTTGCAGGCCTAA
Source organism: Brachyistius frenatus (assembly GCF_029030835.1). Classification (NCBI taxonomy): domain Eukaryota; kingdom Metazoa; phylum Chordata; class Actinopteri; family Embiotocidae; genus Brachyistius; species Brachyistius frenatus. Next base: position 6,790,333 of record NW_027210611.1, read on the forward strand.
AATGTTTATCTTTACTGGCGTGTTGAGGTTTGTTGACCTGCTATCGTTCTACCTGAGCTCTGCTCGGTGCTCGGCTCTGGCTCGGTCCCCACACTGCAGTGGTGGCTCTCCTCCGTGCTGGACAGCCGCGGGTCGGAGAAGCTCCTGGGCTTCACGCCAGTCAGGTCAGCCTCATCCATCACCACCACCAGGGCCTGCTGCTTCTCTTTCTCCGACCCCCACTCACCCTGCTCCTCCTGCTTCTCACGAGGCTCCTCCTCCTCTCTGGGCAGCGCTGCGTCCACCGAGCTGGCGCTGAGCATGGTGAGGTCCGCCAGGCTGCCATCCGGGTGCACCAGTCTGAAGACACGTGAGAAGTAATTCACAAAAAAGACACATATGAGCTCATATACTCTCACACACATCTGTATTTATATACTTATGAGGACCTTTAGTAACTTCTGGATTTTTTTTTTTTTTTGACCCCATAATGTGAATCGAAGCATTTTTGTTTTTTCTTTTGTTTTTTCAGGGGCAGGTTTTGAAAACGGTTTACAGAGTTGCGATTCACACTTTTGTCCCAAAAGTAAGTAACACGTCTGCATCGCATCAAAATTCGACGAACAATTCGTTGCGATAAAAACTGTTGTAGCTACTTGTTGACTTGCCTGATATAGGGAACATTATGTGAGTTTGTGCACAGCACTAAAGTTGCTCATCACTCGAATTAGCTGCTTTCTTGGTGCTTCAACATCAGTGACTCCTCTGCTGCTAGAGCAACACTGTTTCCTACTGCAGCCCCCTTTTACTGGCCCGACCTCCTGATGTGCTCTTAGTATTGTTGATTCTACTGAGATCTAATGTTTTTAAAAGGTATTCATTATGAGATTAGTTCTCCCAGCAGAATCGTTTCAAGAGCTGCCAAATCTATAAATGGTAAATAGTTATAAATGATCAATTCCGTCGCATAAGTTTCTGTTGTTTGTTATGACGGTTGTTTGATGTTTTGCTAATTTTGCAAACCATAATATTGTAAGGTTGTGACCTAACTATGTGCATACAGATGTATGTGTGCCCTGAGATGTTGGGATTTGGAGCTATATAAATTACATTGAAAAATGCAGTGTTGGGTAATGGGAACCTTTTTCTGCCTATTGGAAGATAAAAGAAGAAAAAGTGGCTCTGCTTTGATTAAATGTGTTATTAGACGTGCTCCGACATAGAGCCTTTTTGACCATTCATTCCTAAATTTCTGAGGGCATTATTGTTTTAATATATATATATATATACTCAATCTCTGCCAGACTTTTTTTCCACTATCACTTGGGTTTTTTAGGCTTTTGGCAGAGACAGTGAAGATACAACAACAGAGATGTGATGTTGCGGTTCATGTTTTTTTTGTCTTAGCCCTCGAGGTCATTTCTATATGCGGAAAAGTAACCTTATTATTTATCATTCTGACTTAAAACACATGTCCTACCACTAACTACACTTACTAGAAAAAAAAAAATCTGAATCTGATCTTAAAGCTTTTAACCGGAACGCAGCAATTTGAAGAAATTGGCAGAGAAAATAAATTCACATATTTAAGGGTTTTCTTCACATTCTCATCATTCTCAGTGCATTCGTTCCTCATAAGTACATAAATACAACACAAACTCATACACATGATCCAGAAGATGGTCAAAAGGCGCTGATGCAAATGTAAGGATGGGACTCATCAGCTCTGTCTGCTACCTGAACAGCAGAGCAGCATTGCATCAGGCATTGTAATGGAAAAGCAGTGCACATTCCTTTCTGCATTCTTTAAAACAAACCATGTTGTTTTTTTATGGTGTCTGAGGGATTTTCTTCTTGCAGCAGATAAATAGTAACCAAAGGGAGGCACGAAAAGACTTTACAGTCTTCTCAGGCAATTGGAGTACGGTTTAAGTTCGGGTTTGTCTTGCATGAACCGGCTGCATATCAAAGGCAAGCATTTCACACTCCAGTGGTCACACTTACTTGCTCTGTTGAGTGGGAATTTTTTCTTTGATGCTGCTCAGGACAATAAAGTTACACAGAAGTCAAGATGAACAGTGAGGGGAGAAATTGACAAAAAGCAGGCTGAAACTTAAAATCCCTTATAAATATCCATGTAGATTTATAAAAATGCATGAATGCCGCAGGGCTCCAGTGGTTTTGGGGGAAGAGGAAAGGGGTAATTTTCTGGGGGTTCGGAGCAGACGGGGTGATTGGATCACTGGAAAGATACTGGAAGGGAAGATGGAGTTGTTGCAGATTCAGACATGCTTGAGAAAGAAGTTGTCTGTCAGAAGGAAACAAATTTTGAATTGATTTTTATTCGAAAAGGCACGGGGTTCAGAGAAGGGGTCCAGAAAGCTAACAAGAGAGGGCTACAAGCAAAACAAAGAAAAAAAACCTGAAAAAGAATCTCAATCCTGTCATGTAAAATAACATAACTCTGGGATATTTCAGAAGATTATTAATGTACAGTACCATCATTTCAAAAACAAAAAAACAGGAATAAGTTAGTGGGAAACGACGTTTTGCAACAGGAGCGAGGAACTGAGATTCAGAGGTTGGAACTGGGATGGTGATTGATGTCACAGAAAGCGAGCAGATACCCACCTATTCATGATCAAATAGACACGCCCACTGACTTTAGCGTGGCTGTGAGAAAAAAAAAGGGCGGCAGAGGAGAGATGGCAGCGAGTCACAGAGAGAAGCAGATGGGGAAAAGAAACGAGCCGAGCGAACGGCAGCAAAAAAAACAATGAAAAAAAACCCACAATAACAACACAACAATAAACACCTCACGCCACAGACTGTGAAATGTGCGTGTTATGACACAGAGCTGCACGACACGGCACACGACGACAGAGGCGTGTTGAGGTTGTAACGGGCCTTTATTAGGGTGTGTAAGTGGGATTTGTCCAGAACTGTGTGATGAAAAGGGAGGAATGTTTTCAGCTCACGCCCATCTAAAGTCTGTCGGGTTGAACGTGCAGACGTTATTATTCCCGAGCAACGGGACTTTTTTTTTTTTTTTTTTTTTTTAAAGCCGTCTCAACTTTTTGTGGAATCATGAGGTGATATATTTGGAGACCAGAAGTAGGAGTGGGATCTGACAGCAGACAGTGAGAGAACAACTTTGAAATGCACAACAATAGCCTCTGACTTACGGAGAGAGGCTCAATCTGCGATGACTTTACTCGTCAGTTATGAAGCACGAGGTCACCGCAGAAACTCTCACGACCAAAGTTTCTAATATTTGTCTGTGAACAGCCTCCGCATAGAGGCATTTACTTTTGTTCGAGGTACAATCAAAAAGTTCAGAGATTGCTGCCGTTACGTGAGAACAAAGTGCAACACAGTAATTCACACAGCGGAGGGGGGAGCTATAACCTTGATGAGTAAGTATGTTGCACGTTGGTTAACATCCGCAGCTGAGTTACACGCGTGTTTTTTTTTGCTCTCGGCTCAAGTTTGAGGTTGGTGATCAAGGAACACAACTTGGAATACTTTCTCACGGAGGTAATTGCTTTCTCCTGCTCCGTTCACATCACCGTGCTCCACAACACTCATCCCATACGAACCATTTTGTACAAAAGGACAAACAGTCACCCTTTCAATCGCGGCTGTGATCAAAGAAAAACAAACAGTAAGACCCTCACCTGTAGATAGTGCTCGCCTCTTTAGCCACCACAGCCTGCAGGTCGGTGAGCTGGAGAAAGTGGTCGTGGAAGTAGTGCAGGTGGAGAATACACACCAGCAGGAAGGAAGTGGGAATGAAAATCCTGGTGAACAGCCTGGAAACATGCACCCGCTCCAGGCCCAGGTCCTTTAAGCTGCATCAATGAAATTAAAAAAAAAAAACAAAACAATTAGAGGTCACCTTCTTTCTGAGTGAGTAATGAGAATGAGTAAAACCCAAGTCCGAATTATTTAAATATATTCAGGTTAAAAAGGGAAGCAACTGTCTTCACTGGATGGTTTACAGTTACAGAAGATCGTCTCTAAGCACAAGTTGCCTGATTTAGTTAAAAAAAAACAAAAAAACATCCAGAAATCATAGAAAAGGACTTCACAACCCGCCAGAGAGTCATCATATTTTTTACGTTTTCCTCAGTATCAAATAAATCCAGAGATTGTCATCTGTTCATCCACCAGTACACTGAAAACAAGAGATGCCAATCGCTAACTCTGTGTACTTTTAATGGTGCAAACTGACTAAAATGTAAACAAATGTTGGGCTCAAGGCAAACGGGTGGTTTGCCGATTATATTGTTTGCTGTCCCCGTCCAGAAAAGTGAAGCGAGCATCATCCGTTTCCTGCTTCTCAGGACCTGTAGTTGCTCCGTGGATCTCACCTCTCATCTTCCATCCCCGTCATATTGTACCAGGTTTCTTTCGACCCGTCAAACTGGAAGGTGTAGACCAGCGTGAGGACAAACATGGTGTAAACTACCACCGACATCCAGAAGTACTTCAGGATCCAGCGCCACCGCTCGTAGTGCACCTAGATCAGAGTAAATGTAATAATTGTATGACCTTCTTTGGAATATGGAAACTTTACAGCAACCTACACATATGCTAATTTTGAAATACAGACAAACATTAATACACAGTAAAGAGCCCTATTTCAACTGTGGAGAACGGATTTTTTTTTTTTAAATGAAATTTGCCCTTAAAAGCTTTAAAGAATAATTAAAAAGATAATATATAAAATATTCCTCAAATACTTAAAATAGTGATTTTTATGTAAATATGTACAGATATGTCAAATCAAAAGTGGTATTTAGGGTTTCAGTCAACATTACCCGTGTTTGAACAAGAAAACACAGAATATATTTGAATAATGTGGAAAAATATCAGTTTAAAATTGAAGAAACTGAGGGGAAAGATAAGAAAATGTTTAATTTATGTTAAGACATCTGAATACGACGATCACTCCACTCTCAGTCACCGGTGGGTTTCGGTACCTGGTAGAGCGCCACGCAGGAGAGGAACATCATCATGTAGATGATCTTGTACATGACCATGGTTCCCTCGAAGCTGACGAAGAAGAACATGCCACCGCAGATGTAGATCCAGTATTTGATCAGCAGAGCCATCACCATGCCGCCGAGAACCTGCATGACGTCCGGCTCCCCGCCCTCCTCCGACTCTTCGTCCTCTATAAAAATGTCGGTGCATTTTGCCATCCATTCAATTCGATTATTTTTAAACACATTTGACCAAAGAATGAAGGCCTATTTTTTTTTCCTCTTTAAAATCGGATCTTTTCGCTGAAGGGGAAGCTTTTCTGTCTTTAATCTTTATCATCATCCAACCATCCACATATGCTAATCAGTGCTAAAGCTCTCCAGCCACTCTCACAATTTAATTAGCCATATTATGTTGTTAGTTCAGCAACTAATAGCTGGTCAGTTTCTTCCATTGTGGCTGAATTTTCTAACAAAAATAACATTTTGCTGAAGTTACTGTTATCTGATGAAAATAAGAGCAGAGGGCTTACCCTTCTTCTTCTGATCCTCCACATGAACGTCTGAGAGACTGGCGCTGTCCTCCTTTTGTTTTTCTTGTCTCTCTGTGAGCGTTTGTCTCAGCAGCAACCAGAAGCTCAGCATACACAGGATCTACACACAATAAATAAAATGTTTATAGACAGACCAGCGAGCAATACGAATACATCATTTAACGTTTACTTTAACTCGCTGAGAGGTCAAATCAACACCAGGAGACACGGTGTATATACAGTAAATCAGAAATGACTTTGTAAACTTGAAATGGGAATGTCTAAACTTTCAAGCATGTATTGCATTTATCTGGGGGGCTTAAAATATACACAAAAACATTAGTTTGACCCAGGTGTGAAGTAGAATTGCTTCTACTCTCTCTGAAAGACTAAACACACACACAGTGTTTAATAAAACAGAAGTATGGGCAATAAAAAAAAAAAAATAAATAAATAAAAAAGCTGAATAACTGGTATAAAATCTCATTCTAGACATAATTAGGTCAAGTTCAGTGGCGGCCAACATGAAAGTCTCAGTGCTGTTCCAAAACATGTCCAAACACTACAAAGCTGAACTTCTTCAGTAACACATTGCATGACTGCACCGTCTTATTTTATTAATTGACGATTGGACAGACAGTTTGTAAAATACTGCATACAGAGTACATGAGTTGAACTAGAAAATTTACACAGATTGAATCGTGTTTGTGTTTTCAGATCTTAGATTGTAACCAGATGTACAGTCGGCAGAAATACACGTCAAAATCCATAAATTTTTACTTTCAATTTGAACTCACAAACCTTGGAGGAAAGCGAGTGAAACGGGTTGTTTTTGTGAACGAAGAACCCCGGGACAGGTTTCATGATCTCAAAACTCCAGATGTACTGCAGGACTATCAGCAGGTTACCATAGGCCACCATGAAGGGAGAGGAGAGCATGGCGTAACGCCTCCGGTCCCTCACCATCCACAGCATGCAGGACCAGATGAGGAAGACGAACGTCAGCCAGCTGACGTAGGTGATGCTCCACGCCTGGAGAGAACACACAGCAGGACATTTTAAAAGCAATTCCGCCGCTCTGCTGTTGATGAACGACCAATGACGGTTAAATGCCATAAGTATTTGGACAGTTGCACTTTTTTTTTTTTTTCCTTCGGGCATTTGTGTTTCAGGGGATTCAATTTAAAATAAAATAAAGAATACTAGATAAAAGTGTTAAATCTCTGCTTTTACATCACTATAGAAATACCAGTGTGGGAAATGTAGTCCTTAGAACACACAGTGGCCAAAGTTTAGCGGTACAAAAGTAATTGGACAGACACGCATAAAGTCCAATTAAACAATAAATATAAACAACAAGCTTACCGTCCCTGAAAAGGTAGGAAGGGCAAAGTACGGTGTAACTAATCACAAGAGAGTCCATTTTTTTTTTTTGTGGTCAATTATAAATTCACAACTAAAAAAAATTCAACATGTTTTTTTTCCTAACACCAAAATAATTGACACAAATCCAGCCAGTCAGCTTCTGTACCGTACTGCTGTGGCAGACCACCTGTGGGCTGCGCTGCTCACCATCATGGCTATGAGAGCACAGATGTAGCTCTGTTTCATGATGAAGTGGAAGACTTTGACCATCGCGCCCACTCCTCTTTTCTTGATCTCATTCTCTTCACCCACAGACTCCTTCAACGCCGAATCCTCGGGGGGCAAGCACACCTCATACTCGCCTTCGTCTTTCTTCTCTGTTTGGACACAGAGACAAAACTCATTGTTAGAATATCTAAGTTGATTTTAGAAAAAATAATAGAAATTGATGCAGTGGCGACTTAAGATATTTTGACTTTTAGGCCTGGGAAAAGCTCTAAAAACACAGGATCTTAGACCATAAAGTGACTCAACAGCATCTTATATTAGATCCTCCCTGCCTGGCAGACTCCACACACTTTTTGCTAAAATGTTGGTAGTCACAAAACAAGATCACTCATGCGGTGTAATTCAATCGTTTTCTCTGACTTTATAACGTTCACCCAGACCTGCAGACATTAAACAGAAGAACACCCCCAACCCGCTATTACTGGTATATTGACTGTGACATGTAAAATCATTGAAGTGCCCTTTTGAGACAACTCAAGTGCAAAAGAAACAAAAAAAAACACCTGCAGGCTGAAACACAAAGACAGAGATCTACTTTAGAGACTTTGAATCCTTTCCAAAATTCAATTTATGACAACATGAATTCAACATAAACCTGCATCACAACTTCGAGGTTAAACCACCTGTAAACTAAAAGTTCTTTAATTTATTTGTTTTATTTTGGTGATTCGTACTGATTCATGACTTTATTTCATTTGAGCTTCTCAAGTTCAGACAAAAAGAAATGTCATGGTGGAGGATGAGCAGCTCACCTGTAGCGTCACTGGGCAGCTCCAGTTTATACTGAGGAGTGGAGTACAGGCCAAGACAGACGGGTCCGTTCTCATTTGCGACGAAGTCAAAGGACGTCCCGTTAGGGGTGGGCACAGCCTGCGGACCATCATCAGAAACTATGAATAAACGTCTGTGACTGAGGAACACATTTGTTACGGGATCGCACGACTGAGCAGATTTCTGCCCCACAAAGACAAACAGGAGTAACTAATGTTGTGAGATTAAATAATACACCAACTAGATTTAAGCACTAAATCCAGTTCAATTTTCCTGTTAGTTTTAGAAACCACTAGTTAACACAGTTTGGCTTTGCAGGACAAAAGAAGGAAAGTTTTTCAACTTTTCACACTGCACATTATTTGATTTGAGGCAATACAATCTGGCTGACCCCGGTCTAATAGGCATTTCATTAAACAAACTTTTTTCCTAAAACACTTTGAAAGTTTAACCAGATTTTTATTTCAGTGTTATTAAAAAAATGAAAAGGCAAGAACATTTCTCATGATAATGCAGAAAAACTTCTTTTTTTTTCATCTTCCCGACATTCACAAATTTTTAAGCTCAGAAATGCCTGGACAGCTCGACAACTGAGCATAATGAGAAATAAATGCCATATTTCCATAAATACAGGTTTAAGATAAGCTCGTTTTATGAGGGTTACAGTGTGAAAAGCACTTTGGAGTGATTCCCTTTCTTGCAGCAAGACTGAAGGGTGAAGATGCACAGATTAAAGACATATCCAGAGCAGCCCGCACCTCAGTTGTACCGATGCCGTCCTGCGTGGAGAGGAGCTAGGAGGAAAGAAAGAGCATACAAGGCCAGGTGTGTTATCGATGAGCTGCTGAAGTCAAAGGCCTCCTGGTTCTTTACAGTCGCTGATAAGCAGGAACAAAGCCGAGCAGCACTACTCTGTAAATCGAGCCCATCACTCATCTGTGTCTGCACGCTCTAAAAGCTTTTTTAAACCTCAGGAGGTGGCCGGTGGAGACAGACTACGGACCTTGATATAGGAACAAAGTCAGAATGTGTGCGGGAGAGAGAGAGACGGTGTGTGTGTGTGTGTGTGTGTGTGTGTGTGTGTGTGTGTGTGTGTGTGTGTGTGTGTGTGTGTGTGTGTGTGTGTGTGTGTGTGTGTGTGTGTGTGTGTGTGTGTGTGTGTGTGTGTGTGTGTGTGTCTGTGTGTCTGTGCATCTCAAGCTGAAACCTTTCCAGGGATGAGCCTGTTAGAAAGATGCAAGCTTGTGAAAACAATCAACACTTGCAGTTTGAGTTTAGAATTTAACAATGACTTGGTTTTCTGTTGATTTCCTTTGCTATGGACTGAACCTTCTTCGTCTGCCAAGTAACAAGTGATTACAGCTGTTATTTAACCCTCTGAACCCCATAACTTGAAAGTGGATTAGAATTGCACGGGTTTTCTTGGCCAAAATTAAACCATTTATCATCCAAAAACTGGAAAACTGGAAATTATTGTTGGGTTTTCAAATTTCCAACAGTCCTTAAACTAATCAGGTGCAGCGAACTGAGCTTAAAACAGTGGTATATTATCAAAATCTCTTTTATTCTTCATGTCTCCTTTATAACTTTGTGTTAAAATGAAGCGTGTGCACAATCAAGATTCTGTGGAACACAAATTTCTTCACTCTTCAGCACCACAAGGAAGCCTTGAATGACTCGGCTGAGACCAAAAATCAAGGGACAAAAATTCAGAAAATCTTTGACCTGTAGCTGGAGCACAGATGAGGTAAGACGGAGAGCACAGACAGGTTTGTAGAGGTTGTAAAGCTAATTCATTGCTGTTTTTTTATGTTCCACTCTTATTCTTTCATAGTTAAACTTGAATTAAACTGTTCCGGGCCAACGTTGGTTATCAGCCGTAAACACTGGTACAAATAAATACATAATTTGGGTTTTTAGCAGCTAAATGAAAAATATTCAGATCTTTTCAAGGCTGTTTGTTTTTTCTACAATCTTCCACAATCTACTCCTTAAGCTTCCATCACATGTTTTTATAGTGAGACCTCACATTATACAATGGTATGCCAACTAGATAATAATAACTTCAGGACCTGTCCAGTAATTAATACTCTGTTTTCCATGTGTGCATTGACCCTGACGTACGTTTTTCTCGTCAGTGCCCTGGCGTGATTCCCACCACAGCTGCCTCTTCCTGTTGGCCGAGTTGTTCGCTCTGTTTCCGGCCTGCTCCTCCTCCTCGCACATATCGTCGTCCTTGTCCTCCTGAAAAAACAGAGATCGACAGGATTCGTGTTTGATGTGGACCTTGAGCTCAGAGATGACACTCAAGAGTTTTAACCAGCTGCTATTGAACACTGTTGCGCAGTGTGGGAGTGCAGAATCTGAGGAGGAGTTGGGTGACCTTTTAAGAGAGGAAAAGATGACACACGATCATCTTGGCAGTGACTGTACAAAAGTAATTCACTCGCAGGTTCTTCAGCTGTAAGGACATATTTTCTTCTTCAGTTCACATTTGTAAGGAAATTCCTCCGGTTTCGGTGCAGTTTGTCATTTTCAGGAATGCCTGAATGTTTGTCAGTGCTGTACGAGAAAACGAAACCTGATAGAAAAAACATTCTAAAACAGCTTAAATTGTAAAATATTAAAGCTCATTAACAGATCGTGTGAGACTTTTATGTATAAATGAACATCCGTTACATTCAAGCTCTCTTTAAACAAGTTCACAGGATGTTAAGTAGACCTATCTACATAAATCTCTCTGTATTTGACAGTATATGACGTTTTTACATCTGATGTTTGATGTGATATTCCAGCACTGAAATGGATGGATGGATGCAAACTGGGCATGCTCGATGGACAGGCTAACTTCTGGTTTAGCCCCGTGGTAACTTAATAAAATAATTCTACACGTGTCTTCTAGACTTTCCAAATATTATTGGACCAAATGGATAAAATTTCATAGAGATTGTGAAGCCTTTAATTTCATTTTTCCGCCATTTATTCAGCCGCAACAGTATCAAGGGAGTAGGCTGCTGCAGAGCCTGTGACGTAAGCACGAGTCAACATGGGTTTTGGGATTACGCTCACTGGAAAAAAGAGGGACGTTTAAGGGTCTCACTTTTCAGTATAATCTGAATTTGACTTCCATTCATTCCCGGAAAGTTCATGTTGCAGCAATCAATGCGTGAATAATTAATTATAGTTTTCATTATTGGTTCCTGGTTGGGTTCTAGTTATTTTTATGGTGCCGGTTAGGATGCTAAACAGGTTTTTCTTAGAGATTAAAAAAAAGCAATCACACATTTGTGGATTCAGCACAAAAATTCGTAATCAAGTTAACATGAAGCTCAAGATTTCTATGTTTTCAGCTTCAGAAATAGATTCCTCACGTGTCACCTACTTATTTTCCTTTCATAATTTATATTGCTTGGTGAACTGCTGCTGAATAAACACATGATGAGCTACAAATTAATAATTTAAATAATAGTAGTGCATCCAGTCTGTCTCGTCTTTTTGGCAAAGATGAGGTCCATCATAATCTGGCACCTCCACCATCGAACAAACCTGTCAGCTGCTGATTTAAGTCGCAATCATCTTTTATTATTAGCGTCATCTAAAGTGTAAGAGTAGTTGAAAACACACACACACACACACACACACACACACACACACACACACACACACACACAACCCTTTGTGGAGAGATCAATAACGTATACAGCCCCGCAGGTTTACAGGGAAGTATTGACCCCTCTATAAAAACACTAATCCATAACTCCATTACAGGACAGAGAAGCTGAGCCTCGAGCTCTGATGAGGAGGAGACGTGCCGAATTCAGGAGTTGCTTAATGTGACATTTCACTGAAAACAGCAGGAGTTTCAATTTAGGTGTAGAAGCTGAGTTTTTAAATCGTAAAAAAGGAGAACAATTAGATCCCATTCGATTTCAATCAGTCAGGGTCAGTTCCTCCAAACTACAAAACAATAATTATATCCGTCGCTGCAGATCGTCTGAGTTTCACGTGTCCATATATGAGACGTGTAGCTCTGATTTCTGCCGCCGAGTCGATACAATACATGTGAATGGAATTTAATTTAGTAACAATGACGTGTTTACATGGAAAAAAATAAATAAATGTGAAAAATTACTTATCGGCCACTCTGGGGCTTCATAAGCTAGTTGGCAAACACAACAATGACTAATTATGTGATTTATATGTTTACTGTGTCAGTGAATAGTGGTCTATTTACCTTCCCAACAGATACATTCAATTCAGGCATTTGGAGTTGTGTTTGTGTCCAACTTATGGGTTTACGCAAGTTCAAGATGAACTCTTTTGTTTGCTGTATTTTGTGCTCCAAGACCTCCTAAATGTCTGGCTCTGATGCTGCACTGTTTTTTACCAACTATTCGCTGGCTTTTAGGGCTTTTTTGGTGAAAACAGCTGCCCGCTTTGGTCCGAGATAAAAGCAATACAGTAGAGTGTCGGTCGCAGAACCAAAACAATGAGCTAAAACATGCTCTATCACTCAACACAGCTGAGGAATCAACTGATGGATCTCGGTCAGTTCTTTACTTGTAGGGACGCAATTTACATACAAGTTTAGTTCATTTATGTTTTAATATAAAAGTATAAATTAACCTGCTTAAAGAAACTATGAAAACCTTTGACGATGTTTTGTCATTTGGCTGATTTAAAAGTTTTTGTTCTGTTCGTCAGTCTTCATCAGGACGTCCGAGGACTAAAAACATCTTAATAATCGTGTTAATAATCAAAAACATCATATTTGGTAAATCATATAGTTCAGGCTGCTACATTTAAAAAAAAAAAAATTTTAAGCAATATTTAATGTGGCTGTTTATTATTTTATTTACATGCTGCATGTTCTTTTTGTAATTGTAAAGTGTTTTAAAGCCATGTTGCATGGTGACTCTAAACTTTAAATGAAACAGAATTGAATTAAAGTGAGTACAAGTGATCGATTTCTGGTGTGAAACTCTGCAGCAGCTGTCCACAGTTCTAATTTAAATTAGAGATAATTTACAGACTGCATCACCAGTGCATTTCATATGTAAACATTAGTGTAGTAACCCCCACAATAATTCAACAAATGTGTACCAGTGGTTTCTGTTGAGTTGTTATGTAACAGCCACTTTACACGGTAACACATGAACATGACGTGTCCTGCCTTCATGCTCTGTCAGGATTAGGCCGACAGTGTCTCAGATAACACCTAAGCTGCGCGCAGCGGACAGATCCAGCCGGCGATCGATCGTCCTGAAATCTTCCATCGATGCAGGTTCTCTGATCACGAGGCCACCTGGCTGCTCATTTAATTCAATCTGGATCTATTTCAGTTCACTGTCTGGAATTTACTGAGGAGCCGTTACACAGCCGTCGTGGACTGAATTCAGCAAAACATCTCCGACACCGATCAGCTGGTCCAAAATCAGTGTTTCTCGCAGCAGGATCTCGTTCAAGTTTAAAGTATGAACAATAGTTGAATCACAGGCTGTTTATATCTGGAGGTTCTCTCTCTGCACATTCAGTTATCGTACTATTAGCTCTGGTCTCTTAAGATGGTTTACACCATTTGAATTGTAAGGCTTTGTTCTTTCAAACAACGTTAATTCAAAATGGACTGATGCCATTCAAAATGCAGCAGAAGAGCTGAGACATAGCTGAAACATGTTCTCATTATAACGCTTTAGCCATTTATGTGTGACATTAAATAAAGATGTCATCAAACAACAAATAATCCAAATAATTCACATTTCATCATAAATAAGCATGTTTTCAACATCAAGATTAACAAAAAAAAGAATTTCTTTTCAATCAGAAACACAGAATATCATGAACCTGGTGACCAAATTATTGATATATCTGACAGAAAATGACACAATGTTGTGAACTATATGTGCTGTCATTGCATTTGCGTCTGCGGTCCTCACCATCAGCTGGTCGATGGGCTCTTGCAGCCAGAGGCGGATGAGCGTGGCCAGCGTGTAATAGAGAATCAGCAGCATGATGGGGCTGACAAAGTGGTACCACTTACGATTCGGGCTCACAATGAGCTTCCATGTGTAGGAGCAGTCGGTCTGAACAATGGGGGAGATGCCAAATACACTGCAGAGACAGACAGACAAGTATAAGAACAATTTACTTCAATTTTACAGTTTACCTTTAAACCCAATAAACACAAATATCGGTCACAGCCTCAGTGCGTGAGCGAGTGAATGAAAGAGTTTCTCGCAATTCCTGTTTCCATTTCAAATTAAAAGCCCTTGTTTCTAATTAAAAGCCCTCCAGTGTTTTTATACACCGTCCAGCCATACTAGATCTTGTTAAATCTACAGTCAATGGAAAAAACAACAACATTGGTTTCCTTGATTTGTGTTTCAAAAATGTATCTGAGTGGACGGCGTGAGTCATTTCATGGTAATTTAAGATTCTAAATCTAAGATAAAATTTCAGAATAATTCAAACTCATTCATCTGCGGAATAGTAACTTTATTATTTTGCAGTGCAATTAGGAGTGTCATGTATACAGCTTGATTGATTTTGGCAACGATTTTCTCAAATAATTGGTGTGTTCCTATGATTAAACTGTACAGTGGGAATATCAGTGAAGAAAAATACAATGTAAAGCAGCTAAACAAGTGTCAAACGTTACGCCAATGAAAACAGTGTTAAAATCTCTCCCAGTTAATTTCCCCCGATTTAAACAGCTTTGGAGATTAAGTGTAGTCGCTGACTTCAGTAGTGACTCTCTGTTAGATGTCATTCCTGCCGAGAAAATGTCCCTTTTGACCTTGGAATCCGGACAACACAGTAAGACTAACTTCTTGTTTGTAAAACAAAGGATGTCATGTGATTCCCTCCTTTTCCTCCTGAGAACAAAGGTCATCCACGCAGGAACTGCGCTGACGTATTCCGGTGACATCCACTCAGATTTAGGCGCCTCCCGAGTCTTTTCTTTCATGCCATGTGGAGGGGTGAACACCCCAGCACACTTCCTGAACAGCTTCATCTTACAGCTGGGGAAGGCCCGCTGGTCACATGACTGGGGACTTCCATTGTAAGGCGGGGAGCCAGGAAGTAGCGTGGAAGCCAGGCCTCTCAACGGCCTCACTCAGCATCCGACCCACGGCAAGGCCGAGTCACTGTCAACAAGGACAATTAAAGCCGGCACTGAGGTGGCCTATTGTCCAATGGTGGCTGCACATATTTATGGCCTCAGAGTCCCCCCCCCCCCCCCCCCCTCTCCCCTCATGACTGGCCGAGGGTGTGCATGGAGGAAACAGGCCAGCAGAGAGGAGAACGTGTTGCTTTTATCTTGGGCCTCAGTTTTTCACGCTGCGGCAGACAGAAATACCTTCAGCGCTGTGGAAAGTCAACATGAACGCGTGACTAGACGGCAGGTCATGAAATAGTCGGCCTCCTTGTGTAAAGAGCATTCAAGTAAGAATCAGAGCCGGGGAAAACTTTCCAAACGTAGGCACCAAGGAAAAGCCTCTTTCCAAAATAAAAACTCCCCTGTTTAAAAAAATTTAACAACTCCTTCACTTTCACTGCCAGAAACAAAACAAAAACAAAAATCTAAAATCTACAAGTTCACATTTCTTCTTGTATTTTGGCTAAGCTTTTTTTGCAGTGTATCAGTGCAACCGATTTTTTTTTTCTTAATCCCGTTAATCGTCTGATGACCCTTCAAATGTACCATAGGGGCCTCCTGAGGGGGGTGCTGAGCCTCACTTTGGGAACCCCTCCCTCACTGCAATGGTCAGTAGAGCAGCACAGGTTGAACGGACCGTTACTGATGGTGTGAGAAGGCTCCATTCATTCCAGTGAGTTTGTTTTCGAGTGAAAAAGCTGCCGATGCAACGCTGTAATCACGCTTTTATCTGAGGCCGCAGAGGGATGGGGAGGACACGGGGCTTGTTCAAGGCAGCTTCAGCTATACATAGCTGTAAATAGTCTGGGTCCTGACTCGCAGCTTTCAAACGAGAAAATGTGAGATCAATAAAACCCTGCAACACCAAGGGCACCGAGACATCGGCTACAGCTGTGGTGGTACTGTTGAGGTCTGACAGACACAACATCATTAGAGCAAGTTAATGGAAAAGCAAAGTAACAGTTATTTGTTTTTTTTTAGAGTGTTTCTATTTTATATTCAAGGGCTTTAAATGTTTGTGGTTCTGCTGCATCCCTGTTTGGTTTTTCAGTGTGATTTTACTCGTAGAATATGTCTTGTTTGTTTTAATGCATTATATATGCAGTTTGATTGTTTTTACCATTGAGTTAAAGGAATAAACTATAAATTTGGGGGGCGGGGGGTGTTGTATTATGTTTCACATATAAAACTAATTTTACAGAAAATGTACAAGTTTTTCAACTATTAAATAATGGACACGCTGGTAGATCAGCGGTTAAAAATACATCCCATTTAATCAATTCAATCCCTGCCAGGAATCTTCATCTATGCCTTGTTGCATGTGACACTCTGACAGCTTTTGTGCTGTCAAAATAAAAGCCTTTAAAAAAATATATGTAACAATAATACAAGATGGGGCATTTTTAATCGTTATCACAATCTCCTGGAGGGTTTGGCAGTATATCAATATTATATTGACATTAGAGACAAGATATTTTTGATAATGTATAATCATGATGTGGCCACATCATGACTTTAAAGGCTGAACAACAGTAAAGTGATGTGATTTTCTAAACTTACCAGACTGTTCCAGCTGTTTTAATAGTTGGAATTTACCCACTTAGTCACTACACTTTAAGAATAATTTGTATTGAAAAATCGTGCAAAAGTACCAATAATCAACCCTAATATATCTTGTCAATATCACCGTATTTGGTTAAAAAAAAAAAAAAACACGCAAAAAACATGATATTTGATTTTGTCCTAATTTCATGTCGAACATTCTGTACATTTGTATCCCATCATCATTTATTAATCTGTATTTTGAAGCACGTTCGCATAGAAATGCAGAAAAAAATAACAGTCTACCATAATAATAATAACATTAAGTCTGAAGCCTTGAAACAGTTAATCCCTTTATGTTTACACTGACATCATACTGTCTCAGAGGGACTTGATACAATTCTGCTTAAAAACATATATTCAGGAGTATCTATTACTTTAAATAATTAATCATATTTGGCCTATACAAACTCCCCTATGAATAACTAGTTACTGTCGTAGCAGAAAAGGTTTGCGATTAGTAAATAAATTAGTAAAAAAAAAAAAAAAAGAACTATTTGCATTTTATTTGTCGGTCAAACACTGACCTGAACAACTTCCTGCCACAGACTCAGCTTTCATTACAACTGTGACTGACGTATGTTGGCAAGACGTACAACAATGTGGCTTTCCTCCACACCGCAGCGCCCCAGCGCCGCAGTCACAGACAGCTGATTGTCTCCTTTCTCGTGCATAATAAAGCAACAGTGGTCGTAGTGAAGAGCCTAAAAGCTCTGCCTCTCATATTGATGGACTGCGAGTAGGTGTTAGATACGTCTGCCCTGCAGCTGGGTTTTTGCCTTTTTCCTTCGCCTTCTTGTTTGTAACAATAGCAAATATTTATCATCGTTTAAACAAACTTGCCTTCGGCGCAGTAAATATTGTTGATTTGAAGGAGCTCTCTCAACTCGTCTCGTCAGACGGCGCTAGTGTGGCCTCATGCTGTTTAACTACCAATTTCCCCTTTTCAATAATTCATTGAAATGACAAGAAAGACAGATAATCTAATGCTGAAAGTGTCATTTCCACTCACTGTTGTTTAAGGTTTGATTTTGGGCAGAGTGCCACTTAAGTGAACCAACAAAGGTCAAAATTTGGGAAAATAATCCAAATTCATGGCATATTTATAAACAGAAATGCTGCAAATTAAACAATATTTTGTTTTAAAATGATGGGGGGGGAGATTTCTAATGTTTGAACTTTGCACCTACTCCTTATAAATAACTGCAGCAAAATATCAATTTAAAGCATACTATGTAACGTACTACAGATGTCACCGATTTTTGTGATGAGCTGATGTCTGACCTGATGTAGCTGTCGCTCGGCGAGATGGACTCCTGAAAGAACTGGAACTGGTAGAGGTAGAGGACGACGAGGTGTCCGGCGCTGAAAATGGCCATGAGGACGCACATGCAGCTGAAGATGAGCGTGTTGAAGGTCCGGCAGAGGGACCACCAGGTGCACAGGAACAGGAAGATGAAGAAGTAAACAGACGAGGTCAGCGAGGGCAGCATGACTCCTGCAAAACACAAGAACGGGATTAAAAAAAAAAAAAAAAAGAGAAGACTGCAGTTTAACTTGGCGGGACATCACATTTAACAGGATGGAAGTTGGCAATATAAGAAATGTTAACAGATTAGTAATAATATTATAAACCTTATTAAATAGTGGTTTTCATTGTGAGGCTCTGGATCCCAAAAAGTGGTTCCAAGAAATATCTGAGTGATGATAATTAACATGAAAGAGAAATGAAAAAAACTATATTAAATTTTCTTAGACATCTTTCTTTGTCTTTCTTATAACTAGTGTGTAATTTATTTTACATATTCAGGCCTCTGAAAAACACATTATAAATAAATATTTATATTGAAAAGAAAAATAAATAAATCACGATTCTCATTTTATCCAGAATCATGCAACTAAGCACTATCACTTCCTGGTTTCTGATATTCAGCTGGAAATGTTGTGAGATTCAGACACTTTCACTGCACAGGAAGTCAAACCCCCAAAAATAAAACTCACCAGTAATTCCCAACAGGATGGTGACCACGACTTTCCCCGCAGTGGTGATCAAGTTCCCGATGACCTCCTTCACTTTGGAGCCAACTTCAGCCACAATCCGCAGAATCTTCATTTTGGTGCTCTCTTTTGCTTCCTCCTCCTCTTCCTCCTCGTCTTCCTCATCCAGCTCCTCGTCCTCCTCGGCCTCGTAGCCCGCCTCGAAGTCCTCCTCTAGCAGGACGTTGTCGTCCGGGCTGAGCTTCTCCTCTTCCTCCTTGTGAGGTGGATGACAGCGACACATTACATCTCAGTGTTAAATGATGAATGGTGCAGTTTGGAGGTCAGAGCTCTCCATGGTGCTGAAACTCCCGACAGGTAGCGCTAGCATAACAATCCCTTGTTTATCCCCCGAGCCCGTCATGTCTGTCCCGCGAATGTATTTCGGCACAATTAGCACGTAGCATAGCATATCTGAGCAGTATGTGGTGTGCGTGTCTGCCCCAGACATTATTAGCAGATGTTTTTTCTCTGGAACCACATGTTGGCTTTCGTTCTAGTCCAGTCAGTTCTTTCTTGGCTGCTGTGTCTTTTCCTGAAGTCTCAGTCAAGGAGAAACAATAACAAGCGGAGCCTTTATTTCAACACATGAGGCACGAGATAAAGACAGCAGCAGGTGCTACGAATCCTGCTTTAAATCAACTTTCAGCTCAGGTGGCTGGCTGACGGAAATTAAGGGTTAGATGAATTTCTGGAGTTTTCTGAGTAATGGGGAGCGGTGCCATCTGTGCCAGGCTTAGCAGCACAGTGGACGTGAAAGTGAATGTGGA
The DNA here is from genome assembly GCF_029030835.1 of Brachyistius frenatus. Lineage (NCBI taxonomy): Eukaryota > Metazoa > Chordata > Actinopteri > Embiotocidae > Brachyistius > Brachyistius frenatus. The sequence continues at coordinate 6,809,825 of NW_027210611.1, forward strand.
TTTAATTAACACTGAGTCATAAAGAGAGGGGAGGACTTGCCAGGGGATGGGGGCTGTTTTCCAAGTCATCAACACTTACAGGGTACTCTCTATTCACCCGCCTGCTCGGCTGCTCCCAGCGTATAGTGAGCTCAGTGTGGACAGTATGTTGTGTATTGAGCCGGACAATAGACCACCCACTCTACCGGCTGCTTTATTTACCTTTTTTCTTTTTTCAAGGGCTGAAAAATGCATCACAATTAGTAAATCTTTTAGTCTGCGTACATCAAATATCAAAGGAAGAACATAAATGTCCACTTTTACCAGTCTGAACTCAAATACCCCATTCATTTTCCTATAATATTACATTTTATGCATATTTATTTGTAAATAAAATCCTATAGGACAGATAAATAAACAGATAGCAGCGATAGAAGTAGCAATTTACAATTTAGTTTGCCCAAAAATATGGAGATAGCTTACAAAACATCTGCATCCAATGTGCACAAGCAGGTTTATTTCAGTTAATGAACTGCAGCCGCTGAATTTCAGATGGATCTGTGATAATAGCTAGCAGGTTCGTTGATGTTGGTTTACAGGGGATTGGTAGCAAATGTTTTGTGTTTGTATAAAATGCTCCATTTCTGTGATCTCAGTGGGAATCAACACTTTCATACAACCTTCTCTTTCCTGTTTTTTCACTGGTGTATTACATTGTATAGTGGGTAAAGGAACAAAAGTAATTCATTGTTTTCTTCTGTTATCACTTCTTTTATGAAGATGACGTGGTACAAACATCCGTGGACTTGGCTGTCAGTTCTGTATGATCAAACTAAATGAAAGTTACATGTGCTTCCTCCACGTATCACGTTTATGACAATGGGATTAGGTGTTTAAAATATAAATACTATGACTCGATGTGTAACTTTATCTGTGAGCTAGAAATGTTTTTTTTTTTTTTGTATCAAATGGCAATATGAAAGGGTTTTATATGATTGTAATAATATCCACCTGTATGAAAAACGGGAATTGCTAATGTTGATTCATTTACACTGATGGACACTTTTTGTTTATAGAAAAAAAAAAAAAGTAATTGGGTAACTTTTACTGAAAGTAACTTTCAATTCATTTACTCTTTAGTTTTGAGTAGATTTTTAAGTAATTTTACTTTCATTTAAGTACAATTTCACCTCTGTAAAAAATACTTTTACTTGAGTCAGACAGGCAGGCAGAGACGGATAGAAAGACAGACAGAAAGACGAACAGAACAGAACAAAACAAAACAAAACAAAAGAAACCCACTTGCTCCTCTGCTTCGAAGTCTGCGTTGTACTGCGCCATGTCCTCAGGTGGCCTCTTCTGAACCAGACTGCGACACAGCAGCCAGATGGCCAAGCCGGCCACGAACATGCCAATGTCAGGGATGAACACGCGGATGCCGTTCCCCGCATCTGCACCAATCACACTGACGACAAACCAACAACAGAGGATATGTACTGACAGAAAGCAGACGCTCGTTTCCAATACGGGTGAACTGCAATTCTTCCCAAAAAAGTGGGATTTTGGAGTAACATCATGGGTCATCATAGCAACCAAATGATGGAAATAAAGACGAAGTACAACAGTCTCTAATGTCCATGGACAATCACCTCTAATATGAAACAGCTTTTCTGAGGAGCCCACGACTTGTGGTCGCTCGTTTACCTCACTTGGATAACTTGTTTGAATCTAGCAGTGATTTTTGTCACATGTCCCCTTTGTTCTGACTTTTTTTTTTTTTTTTTTTAAACAAGTACAAGTTTTAAATATGCATTAGCTTACATACAAGTTATAATATTTCTGTTCAATCCGTGTTCACGCCGACTGGAACTGCTGTCAAACTCACAAGAACATATTTGCAGAGATTATATGTTTCAGGAAACATTACCTGTTCACATGAATGCATGGGAATCTGGATTTTTCCGTTTCTCAACTACTCTTTTAATATGCGTTTCAGCTTTTATATGCAGTACCACCCTCTTTAATGAAATCAGGCCGGTCGGTTTTAAACATATTACCATTAACAAGTGAGTGAAATTCCATTCAAACGAAAAGGCCATGAGAGTGTTATTTTCTTTTTTTTAACTGAACTGTGAAAAACATGTTTACCCATTTAAAAAAAACTGCATCCTTTGTTCATAATAAGGCAGCTGGCACAATTATATATATATATATATATATATTTTTTTTTTTTACTCTTTCATCTGCATAAAGTGAAATGAAAAGGACCAACACGGACTTGAAAACTCACCTGACATTATCTGAATTGTCTTCATACCATAAACTAAGAAACATTTTATCAACAAAATATATTTACGCCTGTTCTGACCGACACAACATGTGTTTTTCATTCATCTAAACTAAACACAACATTGTTTGAAGTCTCGTAGTTACATCGCTGTCGGCAAACAAAGCTTTTGTAACATTTGTTATTTGATTAGTCTGCTCACCTCCAACTAAGCACGAAAAGGTTTGTTCAAACAGGAAGCTGAACGGTTGCCATGACAGCCACAGCCATGTCAGGCCTCAAATAATCCGTGTGTGATTCACTTATGCTGCTTTAGGACAAGCTTTACGAGGTGTCATGATTGCGTGTACAATTAAAGCAAATAAAAATTGTCCTTAAAATGGCTAACAGGTTTCAGAAAAGCTTTTAAACTCTCTTTTATCATCCAGACCAATTTCTATTTCAGTTTTATAGCCATCACGCTGCATCCTGTGTTTGGCCACCAAAAGTGTTTTCTTTACATTTCATGCTGAGCTCCAAGTGTAATTAAATGGTTTACAGTAAACAAGACATTGTGGCGATTCTGCAAACAATGAAAAAAAAAAATTAAAAAAAAAGTTTGGATCTACTTTTCAAAACAACTGGTTATTTCAAATAAAAACCATTTCACTCGGGCCTCGAATGGACAAATGGACAACAAAGCTAATAAAAGTTGACAAGTCGCAAACACGGTGCCAAACATCGGGATGGAAGACGCACACTCAGATAAATAGTCGGGCCTTTTAGCCGCCGTCGAATCAAGGACGTCTTTTTCCGTGTGCTTTATTGTTGTGAAGCTTCGTGTATCCTCACGTAGATGAAAGAGATGGAAACCGTCAAAGCCAAACAGCTTTGAGTCAGCAACCTTTAATGACTCCCACTTTCCTTCACTGATCATGTGAGGGAATTACAATAAATTTAGCAGTGTTGAGACCTGTCTTCAGCTACTTCAGCTGCAGCGGTAATCAGCCACGTCAAACACTATAAATATGGAAACCACAAAATATCTTCTACGCCATATAAATATTTAGTATTTAGAAAGGATTTAAAAAGGTCAGGCCCGAGGGAACTGAAGTTTGTCTGGGTGGAAAGACACAACAGCTGGGAGTCCTCCGGAGACTCCGATACATCCCACTTGAGCTCCACATTTCCCAACATACAGGCAGTAAAAACGCAGCAAATGCAGCTGTAAATATTAAATGTACGCTGCGCACGATCCTTCAACACAAACAGGTAAATGCACGGCGGGATAAAATGTTTACAGCTCCACTTCCGCCACTTACAGTACACCATCCACCGAGGGCTGTTGAGTACTGGAAAAAGGACGTGGCTGCGTTTGGACATTCCCGTACTCCGGAAACCGCATCTAATACGATCACGGGAGGATGCGAGGAGACGCGCACAACAGCAAAAGCTTTGAAAAATAAGCCTGTCAACGGATTGTTGGAGGTAACTGGGTTCAGCGTTCATCAGGAATCCACACAGGGACAGGTCGGAGGACGAGTCGGTGTAGCTAGATGCAAAAAGTGGTGTTTTAACGATTTTGTGGCGGTTGCTATATTTAGGACACTTTGCTCAGGCAAATCACAACCTCCTCGTTGTAAATACAGTGGAAGATAAGAGCTGCATCAACGGTTATTTGACAGCTGAAGTAAAAAAAAAAAAAAAAAAAGAAGGTTTCTGCTGCTGATTCTGAATAAAAAGAAACAGAATCTTTTACAGGGTTCCAACTCACAAGTCACATGTCAAATTCCCTGACCTACAATGAACAGGAAAACGTGATGCCGCTGTGTGGAGCAGACAAGAAACAGCGACATTTCTGTTTGCACTGATTTTGAAAGGCATCAAAAACACGTCTTAATACCGGTTGCAGAGGGAAAAAAAAAAAGAATTCATCTAACAAAAACTGTATTCGGCTCGCCACCTAATAAGCCACATTTTCAATTTCTGTCAGTGACCACTAATGCTACCAAACATTACATTTTAATAAAGGCCAACTAAAAGTTAAACATGCAAACTAAATTCCTTGATATTCTCTGAAATTCTTCGACCCGTAAGAAGCCTTCCTTTCATAAAAGAAGCCCGATTGAGGCGGTCTTGCTGCTCACCCTCCCTTCCACCGGTCCACAGTCCTTGAGCTCACTCTTATCACTTCCTGAAAACAGGAATGTGCAAACTGGAGGAGGGATACTCGCTCGGTTACACAAAATCCATACTTACACTCCCTGATTGTTGAGGGAGAGTTGATTTAGAAACAGGTTGGTGTTTTTTGCAGATGCTCAGGGGAATTTTTATCGTTTCTATCACATCAGTCAAAATATATTACGAGATCATTATTAGTTGGTTGTATTGAATTATTATCTTACCTCTCAAAGCCAATTTGTCTGATGGATTTCTCCCATGTGGAACCTGGACAGAAACGGATAAAGTAAGTTATTGTTTGGCAAAAATGCACCTTAAACGCCTTCAATAACACTTTGAAATCACAGTCGTTAAAAACAAACGGTAGCGTTGCAGTCGAACAAACAAGCACAGCTGAACACAAGTTTCACATCAGTAACAACAGATCATTTCCATTGTTGTGCTGCTTATTTTTGACTTTTACTAATACAGAGAATGAAGATCTATTCAGTAAGACTGGAGCTGCAACTGTTTCAGGCTCAAACTGTTCATGAAGTTATCAGAAACCTTCTGGAATAAGTCTTTCATTTCACATATATTATTATCAGGTGAATGAACATAATCAATCATCTGCCTGTGTTACATAATAACCTAAATGTAAAAACCAGAGAATAAAACCATTTTCTTCCACAGCTTGGACGAGTTGAAGTGTTCCTGAACGTCACTCCGGCACTTCCAGAGATTTCCAGTTATTAAAGCGAGAGGAACGGAGGCTGTCGGGTCTTTGTTTTGCTGCCAGACCAAACGTAACATCTGTTTGTGACTTGAGCGACTCGACTCAATGACATATCGATATATCCAGCTGTTTTGTTTGCGTGTCAGGCGACTAATTAAGTGCTGAGCTGCTGCGGCGCGGAAGTTTCTGGTTTCTGGTTGAAGTGCAGCGAGGAGGGCGAAGGTGACGAACACGCTTTCAGGAGAGCGTAACTCAGGCAGCAGATAAAACACCTCATCTCAGCTGGGATAAAGACATTACAACATATTTGTTTTTCACGGCGATAACTAGTTCAGATTAGGCAATCGAAAGGGCCGTAAATGATTTCTGCGTCTTTGTCAGGAGACCGCCAACACGACAAGTATGGACCAATCACCGCTCGCACAAGTGCGGGAGTTCCTGTGTGGCCAGGGAGGAGGATCAGGAAGTTGTCGTGACTACAGAGGCCGTATGTGTAAATCACTCAGTCATCCTATTGGTCGACATTAAAGAACACGTCGAGGGATCTGTGAAACTAATGCGAGACTTTTCATCAGTGTCCCAGATGTCGCATTGCTGTTCTTCAATTATGTCACACTACAAGGCTCAATTGTCGTTCTCTGGAAATTTGTCAACGATGACAAAATTGCGACAAAGCCGGGCAAAATTTGTGTCGTCTAATCCCGGCATTATCTGCCGTGTCACCAGTGTGCAAGCCACAGCATCTTTGTAGTTGTTAAGCTTAAAAATGTTCTTGCTAAAACAGGACGTGAATTATTCAATTCTAGAGCGGAGAAAGAAACGGAACATTTATTTTCAAACGATGGTTCAAAATATCTCAAATACAAATAGCTTAACTTGCAAATAGAGAATAATGTAGACAGAGAAAAGCAGAAGAAAATACAAAAAGCAACAAAGCCAAACTAGACCAAAGGTCATCTCCCATGACCTCCTCATAAATAACACGCATACCAAATATGTAGTAAAGAAATAATTCACATATTACGCTCGAATTAGTCTGAGAGTCTAAATTGAACTTGAGATGAATAAAGCTGTAATAAACTGTCAGCACAAACCTTGATGTCGCTTTATTACTCAGCATTGACAAAATACCTCCAACAATAGCGTCACTATTGCAGACTCTGTGTGTCCGTATCACGTTAGCCTGGCTAAAATCTATTGCATTCGTTTTGTTAAAACCTTGTCAATAAATGGTTTCATCTCGTATTCATGTGGTCAAATCTCTTCTAGTTGAAGTAGTTGGAAAGCGATTGTAAGCATCAGTGTCACCAAGTGTTTGTGATGGAGACGAGGTCCGCTCATGTTGTTGCGATCCCTAATAATCACTCGCAGAGGTCGATAAAGGTCGCAGATTACTTAATGCCCTTATTCACATCTTCAAATAGAAACCCGGCGACCGCAAGCAGAAACAGAGTCTGTTTTAACGGTTCCCGAGTCCAAACATCTGTAACTTCACGGAGCCCAAACCCAACCTGCAGGTGGAAGAGGAAAGCCGTCCCGGAGGGGTAAAGCGAGGGACAGCCTGACCCCGGCAGCATGACGGAGGAATACTACGCAACACAGACCGAGCTCAGCACGGACACTTCTGGAAGAGAGTGTGAGAGTCTGCGCCTGCCTGCCCGGCTGCCGGGGCGAGGCCGCATTTCACCCCAGCTGGGCACCAAAAATACCTGTCCTCAGACTTTATGTGAACATCATAAAACACCCCTTGTACTTGCAGGGGCCGTTAAACACTCAGCGCAGCAATTCTTCGCATTCTCTCGTCCACTGCGTCTCTGGGACTTAATGCCACTTTGCTCCCTTTTCCACAGAAACCGGCGATGTGCAGCGTCAACATTTCGGCACGTCATAACTCCTGACATGTGCGGATACGGAGGGCGGTAAAGGTTAATAATGCCGTCCAGGGGAGATAATGAAGACTATGCTTCAGGAGTTTGCCACAAAACAGCCCTTCAGCACGCCGTTAAGCCCTTATGAGCTGGTGAAACATCCATCGCCATCAGACACGGGCCAAATCGAATGTATAAATCCTTTGTTTTAATGTTTTATTCGACTTGGTTGCCAGATGGATGGGGACAACGACGGCCCAAAAAAATTCAGACAATCACAGGAAATGATCTGAAAGTCAAGAAGTGTATTTTTGTGTGTCGCTCTCCAACAATTGATCTGAAACGCTGTGAACGTGTGGAGGTGTTGGCTTCTCTGGAATGTTTTTTCTCATTCATACTTAACTCAGTTTGCTGCTCTAATGGCGTATTTGGCCACACTGAACAGAGGAAATGATGTGAAGTTAGTTATCCAGGGGGGAGGATGAGCGCCTCACCGTCAGGGAGGAGGACTCCTTGTTTATATTCAGCTGCCAAAAGGAAACAAGCTGTCGAGGGAGCGAAATACATGATATAGAAACCTGAGAAATCTCAGAATGTAGGCAGCTGATTAGATCTGATTGACTTACTGTTGTATGAATAACCCAAAAGATATTCACATTAACTTCAGGAGGTGAAAATCTCAACAATGTAGTTAGTTAGATCTATAAATAAGTGAGAGCGACATGGGGCACGGGCCTGCAACAAATTGGACAAATAGGCAGGGGCTGCTCCATTTAAGCACTATAAATAAACAATTACATTTTAAAATGAACCTTATAAAGGACAGGTAGCCAATGTAACGATTCCAGGGTCGGTGAAATGTGCTCAAGCTGATGTGAGCCCGTCATCAAAGTAGAAACCTCGTTGCAAAGATTTGCAAGACATTTCATATAATCCAACCCATTTAATGCAAATAACTGACCAGGAGAAAAATAGACAGATATTACTAAGTCAGATAAAGTAGCTGGATGAAATTCTTGATCCCATCACTCCATAGTTCGACGTGCCAAATATTTCAGCCCCCGAGGATAAAGATTTCCTTGAGAGAATATTTTGTCTACCCTCTCTGACCGGTTCTGTGTGTTTCTGCCTGAGGCAATAAGGTTCGTTGTGACTTCTGAGTTGAGGGAGCTGAAAAGAAAAAGTTATTATAGAGCACGAGGTCAGGGTCTGTCCCGTCTAGACACATTCAAATTTTACAGTTTGATAGAGAGTTTCATGGGCAGCCCAAGGCCAGCTATTAACACCTTCCCAGCACTGATTTACAGTGTTTGCTTTACTGGCAGCAAGTATCTCTTTTTTTCCACATAGCCATATGGCACAAGGAAGCTAATTACACTGGAGGAATGTGTTAGATTCATAAATCTTCATGGTGTGACGAAATGCAACGAGAGAGCGAGGATATTTCTAGAAATTGTGAATCGTTATTAGACAGCGTATTTTACTCCCTCCTGTAAATGGTGCACGTCTTCACCTAAGAGTTTTGGATGGAAACTTTCCCTCCGGCTGAGAAAGTGCTACACCTTCTCTGGTGATATACAGCTTTGTGACACTGCATCAATGGCTGTGGTCAGAGTTTAGGAACAGAGCGGCCGGTGTGATGGATGCAACACACGTGTGCACGCTTGCCTGTCGTGAACATGTCGGCTCGACAGGTAGAGAGTTCACCAGTTTGGTGTTGCACGAGTGCTCAGTGTGTTAAGTGGTTACACCGTAACTCCAGCAGCCATGAGCAGCTGTGTAGGAACACTGAGGCTCATGTGAACCTCCTGAAATAAATTGGTTGTATCTCTTTAGTTAACCTGGTTTCTCTTTGGCAACCTGGTTTGTGGATGTTTTGAAGCCTCCAGTCTGGCATTTTGACCGTCACCATTTGGGTTTTTTTTTTGGAGCCAGAAGTGACCATATTTGGATGAGCTGAAGAGGTGCGAGGGGTGGATCTAACGGAGAACCCCGCCCACCTGTACTGGAAATCTGACTGCAACCCAGGAATGTCAATCAAACCCAACACACCCCCAAACATACCTCTTTGAAGCCTATGTAATGAATGAATATCTCATTAATTATGGAATTGTGTTAATTGAATTCGTACTTCCTGAGAGAAGTTGACGTTTTTTGAACAGGAGCCAGAGGTTTTTTTTTGGAGCCCGCCCCCACTGGCCCTCAGTTGTATTGCACTTTAAGGCACTTTTCAGACCACATCCATGGATAAAACACGAGAACTAAAAAAAACTGTGATTAGTCTGTCTAATCTCTACGTTTTCTCCAAAAGATTGTTAAGAGTCAACGTGTCGTGAACCAAGTTGAAAAACAATCAGTTATCTTTTGAGGAACACTTTGAAATTAAAACCTCAGCTTACTGCTGTTGTTGCTTTCTATCACAGTGAATGAAACAACGTAAATACTGCAACTATAGAATATTCTTATATTCAAAAATTAAATAAGGTGGTCCCTCTAAACTGTTGCTCATAATACAAAGTAAATAGTAAGACTAATAATTAACATAACGGGAACCATAATGAAAGTATGATTCGACCCAAGTATGCACAATGCATATGTCCAGTATTGCGGTGTTTCTATCAAGTCCGACATTAAACTGTAAATTAAAACCTACACAGTAAATCTATGACAACATTAGGTAAAAGATGGCGGTATTGTGCATTTATTATTAAAAAAAAAAGTATTTGACAGTAAAGATTATCCAGGCGACAATTATGTTTCCTGCAAAAAGCATTTCCATACTATCTAAATATAGTTTTTAGGAGACTGCAGCTGTCAGATAACAATTGAACAAATAGTTTGAAAGATTAATGGTGGCTTCAGAAGTCTGTTGACTAAAAATAAATAGGTTTCTTCTTGTTTGTCTTCATAAAGGTTTCTAGAACAACTGAAAAACACTCAATCAATCATCTCCCTTCCTGCTTCTGGGATTCTTGACCTGCGCTGCGTTTTGATTTCTCCATACACAACAAACCCCTCTGACCTCAGAGCCTGGACTATAAAGGCGGCAGTGTACTCACAGTTGAAGTCGGAGGTGATGGAGTTCCCGGCCAGGAGGCTGTTGACGGTAATCTGATAGATGATGTGGAGCAGCAGGAAGGACATACTGGTGAAGCAGAGGGACTGCAGCAGACGCCCTGTGTGGCCTGAGGAAGGAGAGCAGCGACAGTGAGTTCACCACCAGCAGCACTCACTTTTAAGGATTCCCACATGTTATTTCTGCCCTTCGTGCACTGAAACACAGAGAAAGTCTCTTTGTCGGTTTGTTTTTGGAGACAGAGAACTTTTGTCGGGTGAAATTTTGCTCCTTTTTGAGTTGTGCAACATTACAAAAAAAAAAGAAAAATGATGTTTGCTTAGGACAGATCGGGGATAAGGACAGCTGTTTCTTATAACAAAACTCACAGAACCACGATTCATATTCATGTGATGCGATATAGAGCGCGGAGCTGTTTTGAATGAAACGGTAAAGATGACTGGGAGAGCACCCAAGGGAGATTTTCTGTAGATCACAATACATATCGTGGTTACGAGCTGGCAACGCTGCCACTGAGCAAAGATTATTTCTGTTGAGAAGTCAAACAAACATTCTGATGGACCACAAGACCTCTAAGTCTCTAATTCGCCCGGAGGAACAGGAGCAGGAGCAGCTTTAATCCCTGATTTTTTTTTTTATACTTTGGTCTCTGGCTTTTGGTGGCTGTTCGTGTTCACAGCTGATGACCCGGCTATGTGAGGCTGTAAAAACACATTGAGTGACCCGGTGTCTCCCTTCAGGAATACCGCTGTCAAGAGGACTTGACTGATCCTGGGCGGGAAGGATGAGAGCGGGCAGCGGCAGCTGCTCCACACATGGCTTTTTTTTATAGTGCACCTACAGGTATTTGGGATAATTTCAGGAGTTGTTATGGTGATAATTCTCTACAGTAGGATTTTTCAGATCCCTTCTAATTTTGAAAATAAAAATCCTCTGGGGAAGGATGAGCTGGATGAAAGTCTTCTTCCTCGATGACACCGAAACACTTTAATGTCTTCTGCTGTGCTCTCTGCTCCGTTAGATTCAATTGTCCTACATCTGCGCGGTTTCGGTCCAGTAGTTCTTCGCGGGGCAACATCTCCATCTCATTAAATTTACTGCATCCTTGTGGGGAATGCCTGGCAGTTTTACGACAGTAAGGCGCAATAACCTGGCGAAGGCTCGATGCTACTGCTGAGCCCCGGGGCCGCCGAGAGCCAACTTTATCGCAATGTGTGCACCGAACACACCACGTCAGGTTAATTAAATGTTGAAGTGAAAACAATTTGTGCTAATTTCCCATTGCAATTCCCCGGGCTTTCACAACGAGGGAAAGGAATGCTTGTAAACGTGAGGTATGGGGCGTTTTAGTGAGCTTCTGCGACCGAATTGGTCCTAAGGCTCCGGACAATACAACTGCTTTGGCTCTGTCCCCCCTTTTTCCTATTTGTGAGAGAAAACATTGTTGTTGTCTGAATGCCATCTGTTTTAGTTCCCTGACGCTCATCTTGAATTAGTATTTAGGTTTGCTTCATTATTCAGTCGCAAAACGCTGTCCCAAGAGTACTTTTTAAATGCTTCCAAAACAGAGAGCATTGTTCGGATTTAACAGTTTTTAGGTTGGTTTTTTTTATCAATCCGAAAACTGGCCATTTGACAGCATTAAGACCCCATGAGGCCACATGGTCCGAGTTTCAGAAAAGGCCGATTAAATGTTTTGTGCAGCAATCAAGCAGTAATCCCTGGGGCTGAAAAAAAAAAATTAAGCCAACTGCAGTTCCTCAAGTGGCCACTTGAGGCTGGCTCAAAAAGCGTCAGTCCCCGCAGACCTTACAGCCTTGTGTGGAAAACGGTTTTGGTCTGTAGAGCTAATTTTCCTGTTTATTTTGATTGTACAGGGGCTACATTTTTATACAACCCACCCATTTAGGTTGTAGTACGGCTTCAGGTTACACATAGTTAAGGGCGGGGATGCTTTGAGTGACAGTTGGCTAGCTGCCTGCAAAATTTCAGCAACCAGACTTCATTCCTCTTTGCCCATTTTTTTTTGGATTAGCTGGCAGTGAAAGACCTTTACACACCAGGAAGCTTTTTTTTCATGCAACTAATTTGCACATCAAAATTTGTCACGAGTAGTTTAACAAAGAACACAAATACTGTGCGGTGAAAAAAACACTTATTTTTTTTGGAAAGAGGTCACGTTTTTCTAAAGCATTGGAATAGGAATTCACATTGGGATATATTTAGGTGACTCGTGGCGGTATGACTTCAGTCAAAAAGTGTCTCGGGTCTTAGAAAGGTATTACCAAGATGGATTTCGGAGGCGAGTTAAAGCCCGACACCCACTGTTACAAGCTAAAAACGTAAACCTGTTAAATCACCGATAACATCCAATAATTCATGCAAAAGGCTCCCTGAGGACAACTGTCATGTCAGCGCCCATCCAACAAGCCATATACCACCTCCTGTAAAGGCTCTTGACGCGCTTGCTCGCCATACGAGAACAAATTTTGTTCACCTCCACTGAGAGTTGAATGCCTTCAAGAGGACGTAGAGCCAAAATACTGCAATTACGACATTACAGTGTAATTCCCAAATAACAACTGTCCACAAGTTGCATAAGATATTGTTTGTCTCCAGTCAGGAGTCCGGTAGACTGACGTATCCTTGGGCACGCTGCACTGCTATGGCTTTTTTAAAGTCGATTGCACCTATTGAATTATTCATGTTGAACATTTGGTTTAAATTAACTTTACAGCTTTAACTGCCACATGTCCTTTAAGACTGAAAAGCAAAATGAAACAGACCATCAAAATAAAGCACTGACTTTAGCCTAATTCCTTTCTTTAGTCCCTCTGAAATAATTTGAAAAGAGTGTGTCTGTTTTCTGCATGGCAGCTTGTGTACTTTTTTACGTTTGCGCTGTCAGTGTCTGTTCTGAATATCTTTAATTAAGAGAAACGTTGAGGCCACAAGAGGAAGTTGTAACATCTCCAGCTTTTGATTCATTTAGAACTTTAATTCATTATTCACACACACACATCTTAAATTTACATATTGTGGCATTACATTAAATGGTGGCTACTGACTAATAGGTGATGCAGCTTCCCTTCAAGGCTCTAACAGATATTTACTTAAAATACCCCGTTCATCATGCCATGACAATATCATGATCGTTTCCAGTTAAAAAATAATCCAATTGCAAAGATCGTGAGTGCTGGAACTTCCTCATATTGTGTCTGTTATCCTGAATTGACAAGAGTCCGATGAAAGGTCACGCACACCTTTAAAAAAAAAAAGTCTAAACAACAGTAAGGACATTTTGATTTGTTGTGAGTTTGGATCACAGTTTCTTCTCATCTGCACCAAACATTTGTGATATATATATATATACTTTTGTGGATAGGCTCTTTTATTTTGAAAATATAAACACACCCTTATTCGAATGTGTCCAGAATCGGTGCATCGTTTTTCATGATACAACAGCCTTTTAGTAACGAGCACATGGACAGAAGCTGCTGTCTTTTTAACAGCTGTTAATTGTGTCACCTTTTTCATCCTGGAAAAGCCTCTCTGTGGAAACAGGAGGCACCTTAAACCATAAATAAATAAATATAAATGCTTTTATCTGAAGGAACTCATCTGATTTTGGTCGAATGTAAGAATAAGAGTTTCGTGATTAATCGGCAAAAACAACTCAGAAAAGTATTGTTCATATTGCCTGTCAGATTAAAGTCAGATGAGCAAAAAGTAATTCGTCTCTTTATCTTCCTGTTGGGAATCATTGTTTTGCACTGCACTGAATATGTTGTTTGCACTCTGTACTCTTGACTTCATAAAATCTGAATCTATGAAGTCAATATAACTCAAATACACAACTACTCAAACAGTCAAATCACCTGGTGGAACTGCCCTCCGATGGGGAAATGAATGGGGTATAGACTTTAGCAATAAATGTTATTGCAGCTACAATTATTTGTTGATATATTGATTAGTCAATCTGTTTTATATCACCGTAAACATGTCTTTAGATTTTGGACTATTGATCAAATATTTGAAGATGTCACATTTAGAGAAACATTTGATTTTATACTTTAAAAAAAAAAAAAAAATCATTTCCACCCTGTTTCAGCCCAGGACTATTATTGTTTTCTTTATTTTGTTTTAATACTTCCTGTTGGTGTTAAATGGTGTCATTAATACATAGACTGCAGATCCACATTATGTTTTGGGCTGATAAAATGGAAAAGTTATCATCTTAGTAACAAAGGAAACAGCGTAAATCCTGACATAACTGTTCCACCACTCTTGAAGTCAACAGCTATCAGACACATGAACATTGAGCTTCACTAGAATACTCGTCTCTTTAAATATTGATGAGACTGTAAGTGGTCCACTCTCTCTGCTCCCTCCTCTTCTCTCCTGTCTCTTCCTCCTTTACTTCCTGATTGTTATTTCAGCTTGAGACGAGCTGAGATGAATCTCCGACTGGATGTCGTTCTCTCCGCCAATATGGCTTTATATATTATTAAACGCTGCATGTGGTCTCCTACAGAACCCATAGGGTGCTATTAGAGGTCTGGGAGGTGTGCTGTTTAGTATTTTTGCGGTCGAGGGGGGAGTGCATGGGGGGGGAGGCTGAAGCTGGCGGCCGCAATCGACCGCATTCATCACCAGTAAGGAGAACAGTCACCTCAGCCTCTTCTCATAAACCTCAGAGGTCCAATGTGATTTATACTTCTTTAGAGGCTTCTACATCGTCGTCCAAGGAGGATGTGGAAGCGAGTTCACCAGCTTTAAGGGTGGTTTTCTGCCTTACTCTCTAAACCAAAATATCAAAAAAGTTCAATTTGAACCTCCACCTCAACCTTCACATGGGCTGAATTAAATAACAGCACTTGTCAAAAAGCACACAGATCATGGTATTACTAAAGAAAACCCACTGAAAGAATCAGTGGTGCCTGAGGAGCAACTTTTATCTCCCTCTTTCAGTAATTGAAGCAGTTAGCCATTATCAGAAACAGTCCTCAAGTTTTTTCTTTGAAAGACCTTTTACAAGCTCTGTAGGGTTTCTTTTTTTCAACCGTGCAGCTTGTGTGTCCATTTTTTTGTTATCATTTATGTGGGTAATATCTGTGCAAATAAACCAAGCCTAACCCTAACATGTCAATTTTCATCAAGGAGACTTTAGATCTGGCCCCTGATGGATCACGTCTTCCTATCTCAGATCTGGCCTGCCGTGGATCACTTTTTATTATTACAGATGGATTCGTGCCCGCGCTCACCCTTATTACCTTCCGTAGACTGAACTATTTGCCAAATCCATCCTCATTTCAAGGAAATTCAAGTCTCCTGGAGAAGGGATGGTTTGTATTACACGAGACAATTTTGCAATTCAAACTGGAGGCTTTTTGGGGGAAAACGGCCGAGATTCTCCGGATGATGGGCAAAGTCAAAGCCGTCGAAAGGGAGACGCTTCAAAGAGAGATGTGTCGTAGATCTTTACCTTGCATTGTTGTGCTTGTGGGCTCCGCGAAGAGTGGAATAAGCAGGAGGTAGATGAGGTAGACGAAGGAGAGGGCATTGTACCTGAACAGGCAAGCTGCAGAGACAAAGACACAAACGCAGATTGAGCGGCAAATCCACCTTTAGATCAAAATAAACAAGAAAACTCCATTCAAATACCACCAACCATTAAAGCTCGGTGTGCATTACAGAATGTTTTACAATAAATAGAGTGTAGAAGCTGGCTGTGGGATCATCACACAGATTTGAGAGAAACATGTGGTGGAAGTCATTAAAAATGTTCCTGGTGTTGCAAAGTTGCTCGTTGTAATAAAACGGCAGAACATTCCACCTCCTAAATTTTACACTCGCAGGCCTCATTATCTGTTCATCTGGCCCGCATCACAAAAAGAGGCTGCGCTTTAATTCAGTCACTCGGGGAGCTGACGTTTGTTTTGAAGTACAATAATCACTCGAAAGTCGTTCGGGGTTAAGAGAGGCTGAGCGGCCCGAAGTGAGATCTGCCTCTCAGACTGCAGCTTTACATCACATGGGAAGATTTCATTTTCCGGGAATTTTTCCCCATTTCATGGATTGTGGGCATTATTGAAACCGGATCATTTTTTTGTGTGATTAAAGTCTATAAAACAAAATCTCTGAAAGTTTGGCAGCAGAGCGGCATCACGCACCAGATGCCCTTAAAATGCATGATGTACCTCAAGAGTTCTCAAAACAGGAAAATAACTTGTGGTTGCCAGAGCTTGAAGTGAAACACAAGAGCCACATGGAGAGTAAAGAGTGTGAAGTGACAGGACAAGTGTCTAAAAAGACAACGTTTGGTTTTAATCGAGGGTCAAAAACTAATTTGACTATAGTTGTCAATTAATTTGAACTTTCTTTGCTGATTTTATTGTAATTTGAGCAATTTCAGTTTCATTTCATTTCTACGAGTCAAATTGAGTCAAATTGAATTATTATTAGTCATTATCATCAGTTATTTTGACACAAACACTATTTCCCCAGTTGTTTGTGTTATAAAAAAGCGTCACTAATAATTAATTGGCAATTATTCTGAACAAATAACTGTTTGGGTCGAAGATTGTCTGGTTCTAGTATCTGAGATGTGAAAATGTTCCACTTCTCTCAATCGAATAATTATTGTAAAATGATCTTCACTTTGGATATTTTGTTTAATGTTTTGTGACATTTAAAACAAAAAACAAATTATCCTGATCACGTAAGGGAGAAAATAATTAGAAGTTTAACCGAGAATGAAAATAACTGTAGCACCCCGACTCCACTGTGAATGTAGTCGAGCTGTAATTTAATGCACAGTTTCAGTATGCAGGATGAGTCACCACATATGACACTGGATTATGTAACTGCCTCCAGTTCCCGAACGAACACACACACACACACACACACACACACACACACACACACACCATCTAGGCTCGTGAATTAAGTCTTTTGGTCTCCTGATGAAAGTTAATACACTTAAGTGCAAACATGACTTCCAAAAAGCATTAATTGATGTATTGATCCGTAACACACCTCATTTCCTGAGTCAGACTGACCATTTGCTCTGATCGGGGCTTTTACCAGCTAAACGGCTCTCGTAACCTGCTGACTGAACACCAGTTAACGCATCCGCGATGAAACACAGCGCCTGCACACGAGGCGCACTCTCAGTTTCTGAACAACCCGACAACCTTACAGCGTTCAATCAGCCTGAAGTTCAAGTATAAAGAAAATATACGATAAGCTGCATAGCTGACATCTCCTTGAACGTTTTTCGGTCAGGAGGCAGCGAGTCGAGGAGGGCAGGACACAGTGACTTTGTGTAAGACACACAGTCTGACCTCCAGAATTTATCGTTGCGGTTAAATCAACAAGCACGGAGTTTACAACCTGGTCAGCTGCACGAGTTATCGTCTGAGTCACAGACATCGGCAGCTACTGCTCTTGAACTACTTAAAAAAAAAATGGCACTTAACTGCTGAAAATGGTGCTTTTATTCATCTTTGCGTTGCTCAATGAACCTATTCATTGACATTTGACTTGGCTCCGACTTTTCCCTTGCTGGAGCCCGACAGTAAGTGCACCCCCTTGGTTTTCTCTGTGCTCAGACACAAACCAACGAAAACTGACAAAAGCCAATAAATGCTACGGGAGCTGTCATCTTTGGGCAAATCACAAACATCTGTAAATTATCTCTGCGTATAGTCTAAAGAATGCATGAATGCCTGACAGGCCAGTGAAGCAAACCACAAATATAATGCCATAAAGATTAACTTCAGCATTATTGTCCTTTTGTTTCCTTTTCCAAGACAAGTAGGCGAGATAGTTTTTCAGCCTAAGTCTTGAGAAGGGAATGACGCACAATCTTTCATTTCGGGGTTTCTCACATTGCACCATTTCTATCTCAACCGACTTCTTTTTTTGTTTTTATCTCCATTAAATGTGGCATTAAATGAGTCCGAAAGCCGCCAATTTTGCCAAAGCTGGCAGCCTGGGATCTGCTGCCATTATTCATCTGCTCAGACCGGTCTGTATCCTTACTGATTGTAGTTAATCTGTCTGTATCTGCGTGGCTCTGCTTCCACTATTCACTTGCAGACACTTGACCGCAGCCTTCGCTGTATGACTCACCATCTCAGGATTTTTACACAGAGAATGAAAATAAACTGCCGTTGTTTTCAGACATCAGAGTGCTGAGAAAATCCCCATTCACGGCCGAATCAGTCTTTTGTCTGAGAGCTATCAATACAGACACACAAAAGCAAAACCCGAGAGAAGCAACCCAGCTTCACGGTTTTGAGCCGTGATAAAACGCGACGATAAAAGATAAGGTGATGCGGCGCAAGGCCAAGCTGAGATAGCTGAGGAATTTAAACCCCTTCAGAAGAAAGCAATGAAGAGCGTGCCACATATCAACTGTTTTCATCAGAGCTTTAAACTTGAAACTAACTTTTAAAAGTCATAAGTCAAGGTGGCTGATGGATGTCAGGTCCAGAACTCACCAGAGCATTTGTAACTAACAATAAACTGCTTTCTGTGTAGATATAATCAGATAACATAACAGAAATTTAAAGGAGCAGCTCATTCGGGGCGGCATAACAGCTATTTTTACGACTAAACCATAAATTATTTTTATGATTAACATTTGAGCTTAAAATAAATTGTGAAAATTCCAGGCTTTAAGGTGATAAATGTGCTTTGACTGTAAGTCCAAATTCAAAAATGTTTACCATAACAGAAGAGCAAGAAAACCTGAAAATATGCATCACTACTCATTTTTATCATCAATTATGTGCCAAATGTTTTGACAATTGTTTTGTTAGAAAATATAAACAGTAAATTCCGAGGTGAGATATTCAGTTTAGTTTCAGATTGGACAAAAAAAAAAAAGAAGAAGCAAAACTTCTCATTTGAAGCTGGAACCAGAACGTATTTGGGATTTGTGGTTAAAAAGTGAAGGAAGCGATTAATCCATTAGCAAAGTAGCTGCCAATTAATTTTCTGTTGATCTACTAATCAATTGCAGCTCTACAGGAAAGTGAGAGATTAACAAACTGTCAAAACTGTCGCCACTTTATTTTTCTATTCTCAAACCTATTTGTTGCTTCTTTATCTTTGTTTATTATAAATTTAAGATGAGACGCAGATGTCTGCTGGCGAACAAGCGAGCTCGCCATCTCTGGCCTACCGGCAAGTTAACTAATGATAGAAACGGGAAGCAGCCAGCTTGTAGCCACGTGGCTTAGTGAGTATGTCATTTTTACCACAATTAAAGTCACTGGCTCTGTAATGTAACAGACATAACTCGGTCAACTGAAATTAATTTGCTGATATTAGCCAATATTAGCTATCATAAGCTACAGGTCACACAAGTGTATGTAAGGCAGTTGAGGCAATTCAAGTGCATTTGATTAAGCATGGGTGTTTGAATTCTTACGTTTTCCACTTTTTCATTTGTTATTGAAATTTACCAGAAGTTACGCTTAACTTAATAATACGCACATTTTCTGCCTCGCAGAATTTGCTTAAAGTCTGGCGTTTCCGTTCTTTTTCTTTTTGACGACGACGTCCAAAGTTTTTTTTTTTTTTAATGATCGTTTTGATCACGAGTTTATTAAGCTCAGATTAAAAGCGTCACGATTCCAGTGACGCTCCCAGCAGCCGAGCATCTGCGTGTCGCCTTCCACCTGCGTTTGCTGCAGTTTCGTGCGTCCAACTCAACCCAGCTGACTCGCTGCTCCGCCTGTGCATTCGCAGCACCGCGGGTTCGATATCAGATCAGACACTTGGGGAAGGGCATGCTCACAATTATGTTCACACTCCAAACTCTGCCAGTAAACACATAAACAGCAGCCTGTTTGATCAGCGAAACTCTAGCTCTGTGCAAGAGTGTGTGTGTGTGTGTGTGTGGCATTGGATGTCGATGTCTTCTCTCCAGATTCGTCCGAGTGGATGACTCCTGCAGGTGGTTGGCACAGCTGCTCTTCACCTCACTGATCACCTTCCAGAGGTATATCCTGTATGTTTTTGAGTAATCATTCCTTTCATCAAGTTAACTCCTGTCTCTCTCTGGCCCTGATCAAGCCAGCATGCTTGTCTCAACTGCTCATCTGTTATCTGCTCTCATTTGCACATGTTGTGTAACCCACCATCACTACATTTCCTGTAAAACTGTTTTGCGATTGTTATCTTGTTTTCTGTCTGTTAATATGTGTTTGTTTTTTTCCTATATGTAGCTTGTTTTAGTCTTTATTTCTGTTGAAACACTTTAAGTTCCGAGGACGAGCCGCATGTACGTTGACAGAGTTGAAGTGAAGAGGAAAATGTGTGGGTGAGAAAGTTGCTGTATCGGGAGGAAAAGAGAAATATTTCTTTGGTAAACAAATCAGTGTGAGAAAAAGAAAAGGAGAAGCAGTTTGCCAATTCAGTTCTTCTTTACATAATTACAGGCTTTTGTTGTACTCAAGTAGGGAAAAAAATATTTGTCCTCAAAGAACAATCTAAGATGACGAAGGACTGGCTAAATTCCCTCTTTCTATTGAGTTTTCTGACCGTCCTGTTTCCTCATTTGTTGTCATCATGCAACGACTACGTTCTCGAAGCAGCATAAACGTCAAGACCCTGTGTGTGTGTGTGCGTGTGTGTGTGTGTGTGTGTGTGTGTGTGTGTGTGTGTGTGTGTGTGGTGGCTGAGGGGATTGTGTACACATGAGCCCAGCAGTTGTGTGCGTTTCAATAGAGGTGCTGTCAGATGGCCAACAGGAAACACAGACTGTGTAACGTCAGCAGACAAGTCTTTCACTAGGACATGAGAAAAGCGACGGTCTGCAACATATATTACACAACTGAACATGTGAAGTGAGGATAATGTAGGTGTTTGGGGGTCACATAACATCTGCCGTGCCGCAGATTGTTTCCTCTCTGTTTATTTAACACTGACAGGCCATTTTTTTTATTTTTTTTATTTGACTCTTTCCAAAGCCAAAAAACTAAGAATTCAAAGGAGACAAAAAGACATCAAACTCGACCTGTAAATAATATTGTTTTTGAGCTGATATCATTAACATCCACGGTTTTTTAATTCAGGTGAAATCTTTGACTCCACAAAAGAAACAAAGACAGAAAATCAGCTGCCGCTCAGGTGATGCTGTGGACAGAAACGCCATCTGTCATCCCCGACGCCGCCCGTCACCGCATTCACTCCCTTCTTTCCACTTTACCTTCCTCCTGTCAGTTACTGTGTACAGTCGCGGTGAATGACAAGCGCTCATTTGCACTTTGAAAAAACATAAAATATTAAAGGTATGTTTACGATAAAAGGGGAAGGCAATTCTTCCCTGCCTCACAACCGCATTATTAATTCATACTGTTAAAACGACTTTCCACGAATTAATGGAGACAACGCAAGGCCTCACAATTGCTTTTGGAAATAAAGGGGAGCGTAGGGGCTGTCAGGCGATGCATTACGGTGGAACTGAGTGGGTCTTATCTATAGAAAGCATGCTGTTAGCTATAAAAGTACCTTACACAGACACCACACTGGAACCTCAGTGGCAGTTAGACACTAATCATTTTTCACTTGTGGCCTACCACAGGATCACAGCTGAAAACGCAAAGTAAATTGTATTTAATTTAAAAATCACTGTTGGAGCATCTCCGCCTGGGAAACTACATAAGACTTTACCAGGCTGGTTAAAGCTCCTCAAATTCCCCCCCTCCCCCCCTCCCCCCTCCCCGCCAGCTGCCAAGTTTGACAGCATGAATCATCTTCAACATCTGCATCGCGAAAGGAGTGAATCAAGCAGCTTTCAATTACACAGAAACAAAAACTCTCTCTGTGTAGCGAGCGCTTTTCTCAACAAAGTTACAAATGCGGAAAACAAAACCCAAACTCTGCTGACAGCAACTCGGGAGGAAACAGCAAAATACTGCATGTCTGACACCGTCAAGGCAATGTAAAAGTCGAACTGCAATAATGCTGTCAGCAGCAAAACGATCAATAACGACAGATGATTCATTAATAGCCAACAAGCAAAACTCAGAAACCACAATGAAAATCAAAGATATAAATCACCAAGACGATAAAGGCGCAGCTACATGTGTATTTAGTTGCTTATGCAACACGTTGGCATTTAAATTAAGTTTCATTCGGACTGAAGTAAAAGGGATCGCATTCAAATAAAATTGCAAACAAGTCTGTAATGCTGTGATTTTTTTTTTTGTTGTTTTTTTGCACGAAAAGGAGTTATAATCAGCTTTTTCTAACTGAAACATAATCACCATGCTTTTGATGTACTGTACACCGGCGCTTTGTGTTTTCTTCACTTTATCCCACGAACATGTGACAGCAGGTGGAGAACAGTGCTGGTAAATGACGTCTCTGCTTTGTAATCTGCTGTATAATAGCTCCTGTGTGACTATGTTGTCCACTTTGCGGGGGTTCAGTTCGTTTGTGTTGACTTTTCGGTGAGGAGGGATGAACTGTGACCTCCAGCAGCGTGAAGTCAAACACGTCATCGTAAAAATCTATTGCGTTTTCACACAGTCGTAAATTTGACTGCTGTTCATAACATACACAAATAGATCAGGGCCGTACGACACATTTTGAATTAACGTCACAGAAATGTACATCAGTGCAAGTAGGTGAGAAAATACAAAATAAAAGTTGAACGTCTAATTCATACTTTAAAGTTTTAGAGAATTACAAGACGATAACAGTGAGTTTAATATGAATTGTTTCATCATCAAACATACAACTCCAATTAAGATGCGTTAAAAAAAAAAAAAAAAAAGAAGAGAGAACTCACCAGCTGCGAGACACACAGGCAGCAGTAACCTGAAGACCAGCCCGCACACCACTTCAGAGGCCATGGCTCCGGGACAGCCCGCGTTGAATCCAACTAAAAGAAGCCGAGGACCGTCTCTCTACGGTTTCTCTCGCATCCCAAACTCCTGCACTCTGTCAAATCCCGGCCGGCTCCTCCAAACGGCCACATCAGCTCTCCTCTGATGTCACCCGGACGCCGGTTCCTCCACAGTGACAGACTGCGCACTCTCCAGGGCTCACCGCGGCAGGTACGTCGCCGGGAAATAATGTCACCATGATAGTTTTAGTGGCTCTGATGCGCTAAAGTCATGCTGGACTCAGGTGCGCAAACAGCTGCGCAAACAGCTGCGCAGGAGCAGCGCGTGAGGAAAGAATTTTTTTTTTTTTTTTTTTTAAAGAAAAGAAAAAAAAAAAAAAAAAAGCCGGAGAAAAGAGCCAACAAGTCCTTTAAGTCCAATTAACCTCCCCTTTTGCAGGAAAAATCACACTATCGAGGAACACTTGTGGTGTAACGCAAGTCGAACTGCACTTTTGAAGTGAGGAGCGTTGACAGAAGGAACGCAGAGGGACCGGATAGATCTGCGCTTCTCCTTCAGCCCCCTTTGGAGAAATTTGACTTTCTGACTTCTGGTGTGTGGACTGAATTTGCCAACAGGAGGCTACGGGACAAGCCTGTGATTGACCGCGGGTTCAGCCAATCAGAAAGTGCGTCGTTTGGTAAGTCGGACCGGCCCCCTCTTGATAATTGGAAGTGAGAGGTGGGACGAGGAGATGGATGGAAATAACACAAGTATTAAAAGATAACGTGCTCCTCAGACTCGCAGCTTATGTTTAATTTTACAAAAAAAAACATATTGCCAATAGCATGATGTTCGATCTGTATGTTTAAAAGTATAAACGTTAAATAAATACGACCGCTTTAAGGAGGATTTTATGATTCTAAGGAGACTTTACTTATCACTGGATCCCTTCAAGTGGCTGCGTATTGGAGAGAAACAGCGACGCCTGCCGGTGTCAGACCAGCCTGCACAAAGCAGCACAAACCTAAACTCACGGTTAACAACAACATAACAGGCCTGTCCCATTTCTCCTTGTTGGCAGGAAAACGTATTTCACCAAAATGCTTTCAGTTCTTGAAATAATTATTCACCAAAAACCATCTTCTCCATTTACATTTAATCTGGTTGTTGACAGTGGAGAGACAACGTCATGATACAAACCTCTGTCTGAAGTGCTATGACCCTTTTTTTTATTATTATTATTTCACTTGCAAATATCTAATGGAAAATGTTAGAGGCGTATAAACTGTGTTAGCGGGATGACGTGCAGAAGCAGCTGCAGTAGTTTTCTTACACAAGAAAGAAACTGAATCCTTCTAACGTGCGTGACCTCTGCTCTTCGCTGGCAAAAAAAAAATACTTCTTAAGGTGATCAGTGGGGTTAATAATGTTCTTCAATTTATAATCAGTCTTGAGAGAAATATTATTTTTGAAATTGATCAAACTAATCCAACATTTTAACTTAAAAATCACGCAGCCGTTGTGTAGTTGTGCAGTATTTTTGAAGAACACACTGATTTGCCTCTGTTTTAAAAAATGAAAAGACCCCTCTGATGTCTGTAAATTGAATATGGAGCCAGAATTAAATTAGCTTAGTTTAGCATAACGGCTGGAAACAGGAGCAAACAGGAGCAAACCAATCTCAAATCTCAAAACACTGAAACATGTCTCCTCTAAAGCTCAGTAATCAACATTTTGTACCTCATTTGTTGAATTCGTGCAGAAACTGAAGTATAAACACATCATCCTGGTCGTCAGAGTGCATGGCTGCTGGGCAAACATCAGAAAGAGGCCGCACAGTTGTATAAACTGTTGAGAAAAAGACTAGTTACAGCATTCCTCTAAAAGTCCTCTAAAACTGTCTCAAATAGTCATTGTAACATTTTTTTTTTTTTGGTGCACAGATAAACAACAGTGCTAATGAGCGAAAGTTAATCGCGTTAGTAGGACAATTTATTTAACTCTGGAGAAAGCCAAGCCATCAATAACCTTTAATCACATTGGAGCTCTATCTTCACACCACATGGACAAAAGCGTAGCCTCGTCAAACTCGTGGAAAGAACAAAAATAAGAATAATTGCCAGAAAACATATTTGAATATAGATACGAGACAAATAAGAGAAAAATGGCTAAAAGCGTCTCGATAAAGTTTTATGTGGCCACGATGGGACCCCGCTGGAGTAATGGAAACCATTCTTCTTAAACATACCAAGAGAGGCCGATGCAAAGAGAGGCTTAAAGAGTGATTCAATAAATCTGTTGGACAAAAGTTGAAGAGATGTTTAAGGAGTCTGCGAATAGACCAAGTCATAAGTTGGAAAGGAATATTCCCAAAATAGAGTCTCGGTACTGGTGGTGGTGAGAAAGAAGAACTGAGCTGGATGGACGGATTTCTGAGCTCCTCGGCAGACCTGTGGATGCTGACTGGGATGAAAGTGGAGGTGAATGAGGTGGAGGAAGGTCACGTTGATCCGACGGTGGCGACAGAAACAGTTCGGTTCACAGAGGTTGTGGCAAAACAACCTCAGTCAGCTGATTCTGCAGGGAAAAAAAGTAACAGAAGATTGTCTTCCTGACTGTTTTTTTGTTCAATGGGTTGATATCTGTTAAGACTGTGCCCTGTCGATGTGAGTACTGTCATCATTAAAGACTCCAATCAGGATCAAATTGCTTCACAAAAGGATACAGGCCTGTAGATGCTAAAAGTGAACTGAGCCTGGCCGCTGCTTCAATGTTACAGACAAGATGTTGATCCTATGAAAACACCTGCATCCATCACCTTTCTCATTTATTCCTGTTTTAGTCATTAATGAGTCATAATAAAAACTCTGTAGTAAAATGTCATGAAGAAAGGCGCCTGGAGCTGCTCCACCGCGCACCGAGAGCTGGTGTTGACTCATGTAACATTTACTCGAGTTTAATTTTGAAATAAAAGCGAGAATTTTGTGCCAACTTCTCCGAGGCTGAATACCATTTTTCCCTCATTTCTATCATCCATTGCGGATTGAGCTCTTCACTGGCGTAAAATCACAGACGTATGCTGTGGGTTTTTTTTTTTTTAAAGTCTGCTGGGATACAGATTAATCCTCCCACTTAGAAAACAGTGCGATCTGGGAACAAATACATCCAAAAGACAGTTTAAAAATGGTTTGATAGTCCTGGATACTGTGAAAAGAGTGTTTTTAAATATCCACAAATTTAAACTAAACATTATGAAGCAAAAGCTTTCACTCATTTATCACAACAGTTAAAAGAAAATGCATTTAAGAATAAGCCGTGAAGACCGTCCAAGTCTAAACTCTGTAGTGCATTAACATAAGCAGCAACCCAATGACTCAAGCATGCTTTGATATGTTTAATGACTCTATTGACAAAGAAATGATCCACGCTGCTGTTTTGCCCTGAAGTGCATTATGCAGGAGGAGAGCAAGGAATGATGGGAGTCGTCCCGGCTGAGACTAACGACCCTCCTGCGCGTCCACCGTGGAAAAGGCGGGGCACTTTCAGCAGCAAAGGTCCTGCTGTGATGTGATGAGTCAGCATTTTGGCCTAATCACCAAATTGGATTCAGTTTATGAAAATAAGAAAAATAAACAGCTAAAATGCTGCTGAGGGAAAAGCCGCTCGGCGCCAACCTCCTCCCGCGAGCTTCACTTTTCACCGGAGATCCAGAGCGGCTGGATGCTCGGCTGCGAGGCCCCTGAAACTGTAGCCAGCAATAATCAATAACCAACCTCAAAACATGTCAGCCCTTGATTTGTTTCTGCTGTTTGAAGCCCAGACCTTCTGATCCAATCCCTCGGATAAATCTTAAGCAACATTTGTCTTTGATCCATTATTCATCCGATTCTTGAGAGGGAGTTATTGATAAACTCTCGGGTCAAATGGACTCAACGGTTTTACGCCGCACGTAGTGGAGCCTCGGGTCAAGTTGTTCCGCACCCACCTGCCTCCTATTAAAGTCCAAAGTGTTCCAACAGCAGGATTACGTGTGTTGCTTTAAACTGGAGCCGTGTGGTATTAAGGCCTCCAAATGAGCAGTTTGTTGAAACGTTTCTAACAGCTTAAAGGGAGTAAAAGTGACTCTCAAGCTGTGCAGGATGATTTTTTTTTTTTTTTCAACTGAATTCATGCTCAAAAAAAGACTAAAGGTTTTCAGCAACACTAGCAGCTTTACTTCACACTAATTTTAGCATCCTAACATGCTCAAAGTGACCAACCAGCATGCTGACGTTGAGGAAGTATAACGGTTATCATATTCGTCATTGGATTTGCATGTTGGCATGCTCAGTACCATAAAACATAACGGTACAGCTGAGGATGAATGTCATTGGTTTTGTATTACACATAAGTGAAACTGAGATTGTGACCCGATGATCGCACTAAAGGAAAATTCACTGTGAGGGGCACACGAATGTCAGATATCAGATTTCATGAAAGTCCAACCCATAGATTTCAAGCGATTTCACGTTTAAAAGCACAACTTATGCTCCTGATAATGCCGTGGAGAAAAAGTCAGCGGATCAACAGTCGTTGGGTTCATCCTGCGGGAACCATGAACGCTCGCTCAAGATTTTAAGAAAGTCCATCCAACAGCTGCCGAGATATTTAAGCTACTTTCGGAGAATCCCTGAAGCCGTGCTAGCAGCACACGTCGTTGTGTATAAAATGTTTTTTTTGTTGTTGTCGTTGAGAGGAAGAACATTATAGAATGTTGATTAAGCTATAAGCAAATGAAATATTTATATATTTCTGATCCTGGCGCAGTTAATGATCTATGGTATATTTATGTTCACTCCGTGACGGCAATAGCTGGAGGCGTTATGTTTTTCCTGGGAATGTCTTCATACTTTTTACAAATGTTTACTTGGTCCCAAAGACGAACTGATTTTGGAGGTCAAAGGTCAAGCTCACTGTTCCCCGTTGTCCCTCTCAGCTGTCCGATTCTTATGAACGCATCATCTCAAGAACGCCTCGAAAGGATTTCTTCAAATTTGGACCGTTGGATACGATGCAGTTTTCATGAAAACAGTTTGAGTTTGTGACGTTTTGAGGAAAAATAACTCCAAATTGGTGTAAAACTGCACAGCAAAAGACTAAATGGTCCCAATCTTATCCATAGCAGACAGGTCACATAAATGGTGTTGATAGTATTATAAATTGACACCTTTGCAGAAATAATAAAATTGTGGAGGCTTCTTGAGCTTGATCGTTGCTTTTTGGAAAAACGCTGCTGATGAAACAATCTCAACTGAAGGTCAACTTGTTCTGGAGCTTTTAACTGAATCACAGTCATCAGCCCTTCCAGCTCAGCCTGTCAGAGAGACACCTGCAAAAAAGTACGTAGATAAATGCTGTATTGATTAGCGTTTCTTAAATCTAACAGCCCAGAAACCCTGCCACAATAAGATATTCATGCAAGCAGATGAAAATCCTCCTAAATGCTGAATTTCTTTGGATTTCACTGGAGATCCCACGCTGCCGGTCTGCAGCAGCGTTTGGCAAGACGAAAACAGAAGTGAAAATGAGATTAACGTCCAGATTGCTTCAGTATTGATCCGCGAGTGAAATCCAAACCGTGTGCGTGTTCAATATTTACATGGATGCACTTTCCATGCACTTTAAAGGTGCCTCTGCTTAAGTGGGCTTTTTAGTGTCTTTCTGCGGTGGCTGTGGGCAGATTGTCTCTTTAGGAATTTAGACTGATATATATCTGCGTTGTCCAATGAAAACCTGGAAACTCCACTTGAAGTGATGCTCATGTTTAAATGTTCTGGAAAGTTTATCTTCTGATCTAAATCTTTTTTTTATTTATTTATTTTTTTTTTTAAAAGGGCAGTTTTTATCAATTGTTTAAAGCATTAAAGTTTGAAATTACGCATGGGGTTATTCTGCCATTATATAACAAGTCTATGAGTTTAGAGTCACACTGGCGGCTCCGTGAGGCACTTAAGCAAAGTGTTATTTAGGGTATCATGTCAACGTGCTAATGTTAGCATTTACTAACTATATCTGAATATGCTGATGCTGATGTTATGATCACGTGTATCAGAGCGAATGAAGATCCGAAGATAATGAATATGTGTAAAAAAAAAAAAAAAAAATGATGCCAATTTCTCCACTAGATGTTGACGTATTTTAAAACATGAGAAAACAAAAAGTTGTGAAATCAGTGAAGCATTTGTCGTCTAGAAAGCATCAGCGTCTGTACAAACTTCAGAGATACGATACCTGGCTTATGAAAAGCCAAAGCAAATGGCCACAGCTAAAATTATTTAATTGCGATGACCGCATGATTGTCTTGTTATTATGTGTGTGTGTGTGTGTGTGTGTGTGTGTGTAGAGAGATCAGCTCTATAAGATGCTTTATTACTGCAAATAGATGCAGGATAATGGCGTTCATTACCTGATGATCGAACTTCAGTTAAGGTTTTTGTGGCCTCAGCATTAAAAAAACAGGAAGGTGCTCATGTTAATGCACACATCCAGGATGTCTGCCTCATCGTGAGGAACTTTCATGTTGACAGATCGTTTGCAACATCACATTACATCCTGAAAAATGTACAGCACTCGGACTGACGGTCTTCTGCGTGCTGTACGGCCATGAATTATTCAGGAATGTTTGTGCTTTTGAAGAAATCCCAAAGCAGGGGAAGAGTTTGGCTTTTAGCACAGCAACGATGGCCTAAGAGTTCAAAGGTCATCGAGACTTCATTCCTCTGGTCCCGCCGCAGACAACGGTCTCAGTGTTTCGACAGACAAAGGACTCCTTGGGACGAGCGGAGCATCTGCTCTCAGAGAAAACACGTCGTAAGTTACTTCATGAGGAGGAATGTTGAGAGCGTCTGCCGTTAAAATGCGGCGGAGTTACGGCGAGGGACGATTCTGTTGAATGACTTTTCAGCGCAGCGCCGTGAACTCTGACACCCTCTGAACGTCACACCCGGCGACGACAGTTTGTTTTGTTTTCTACACGTTTCAGAAGCTTCAAACCCAGGGCGGTAAATTATTTGAGGTTAGCGACTCCTTCTGGGAACACTCGACCTCCGAGGTCCTCGCCGCCACATGCGTCTTCATTTTCTGATGTTTAGAGTCGTGATTCAGTGTTTACTTTGCGATGATATGCTGTTTATACTTCTTTTTTTTATATATATATACTTCCCATGTTTGAGTTGTGCACACCTACGATTAAAGGAGACTTTTTTTTTTTAACACCCTCGCACTGGAAAAAAAAAAAGGTCGACATCAAGAACGGGATATCCTGTTTGTTGTCTACCTTTTAAAAAGCTCCTGTGGGCTGGCATACATACGTAAGACAAAACACACATTTCTGAGCAACAAAAGCAGCATTCGAAACAAAGAGGAAAAAAAAATCCTGATTGGCAGACATTTGAATTTAGCTCACCACAATGTATGAGTAAGACCAACAGCCCACTCTCTAATGGTGGTGTTACATTGTTCTGGTTCTGTTTGCTGAAACCACTGATCCACCCGCATCATAAGGACTGCTTCTGTAGTTCCAGCACGTACGCATGTATCCTAGAGGATTACTGGGACCCATCAATTCTGGATTGTGCTCTAGTCTTTGTATTTCTACGTTTTGTCATTGTTTGGCCTTTAAAAAAAAAAAAAACCCAGCTGCAGGCTTTTTGTGATGTATGGCGTTAGGTAGGTCGAGTCTCCTACGGCTCGTGAAAGTAAAAGAAATAATTGGTGGACGTGCTTCTTTTACACCCTCCCGACAAGACGCATGAAAATCAGGCTGGAGGTTTTTCCGTAATCCTGCCGACAAACACACCAGCTCAGCAGTATCACGGCAAAGCAGGGAGTGCACTCGTCGGCGCGCTGAAGGATACGGTGCCAGTGACACGTTTTGCCTTCCCTGGACCTGAAAACTACACGACCGGGCCTGTTGTGATTCAGGGGTACGAAGACCGAGAGAGTCCGCGTGGGGAAGAAGTCGTGGGTGGTTGGAGGGAACAAACACAAAGCTTTCGAATTAGAGACGAGTATTTGAGTCCATGAGGAAGCAAAAGTCAGCGCGGATTAGTTCTTATGTACGTTTTTTTTTTTTTTACATAAAATGATGCATTTCACTTAAAATGACTTATTTCAACCCAAACCGTGATCTTTTCCACAAACTTAACCACGTGGTTTTTGGTGCCTAAATCTTTGGCGCCTTGTACTGCAAAAGTGCATATATGGTATATATTTGTCCCTTTTCCCTATTTGTATTATTACACTTTTCACCAAGTTATTTCCACATTTATTGTATTTATTTAATACTTATATCGTTGCTGATTTATTTAGTTTTATTCTCTTATATGTGCTGTTGATTTAACTATATTTAAAATTCTATTAAAAAAAATAATAATAATAATAATAAAACATCAGTGAACAATGTTGCTGAGCTAGAAACGCATTTGAAGTGTAAAATGTCTTCTAAAACATGTAAAGGCTGTTGATGTTGATCATAAAGTGAAGTTTTGGGAGCAAACCTCTGAAAACACCATCTTCTCAGAAGTCCCGTTACTCCGGTACAGAGCTCATCTCATCCTTTCCTCCGACTGCCAAGCAGCTTTTTTTTTTTTTTTTTTAATTTATGAGCTGCTCGGCATCATTGTCACAGGACCAAGACCACCAACTGGTGAGTGATTTATCTAGTGTTCCTACTGAGGGTTCATTAGGCGCTAATGCACGTCTAATCTTTAATCGTTTAAAGCGCAAACAATAGTGATCTCCCCCCCCCCCCTCCCCTCCCCTCCCCTCCCCTCCCCACGCACACAAAAACAGAGCTCGGTGAAGTTCAGCATCATCCTGTAACTTAATAACCTTGTTAAGAGCTGCACATTCTCCGTGATGACCCAACCAATCATCTGCATTAGGTGTAATACGATTGTAACGGGGGAACTGAGTGAGTTCTTTAAAAGTTTCCTGCCGAGCGTGCAAAATCTCAACTGCTCCAGCACTCATTCGTATTTGAAAGATGTTCATTTATTGATCACGGTGAGGAAAAGTGGAAAAAAAAATAAAAATAAAATAAAGTTGCGCAATGAAAGCAATAAAGTAAGGGAATAATTGCAATATTCAACCAGGGGATTAATCATTTGCCTAATCATAATGTTATTCGACCGTAATGATCAGATCTGCTCTCCAGAAGAGATGTTTTCTGAAGTGCTGCCGTACACAATGCATTGAAAGTTCGTCTTGCATCCCAAATTTTCCTTTTTATTTATTTGTACTTTTATGCAAAAGAGTTTACATAAAAATATACCAAAAGTGAAACACTATATATGTTTTAATTTTTTTATTTTAAAGATATACTTTACATGCTGCACGGTATTCTGATTCTCAATAAAACATCAGACACGATGCTTTTAATCAATAATATTTAGTAGTGAAGAAAAAAAAAAAAAGTACAATATTTCCCTCTGATGTGTAGTAAAGGATTAAGGATAAATAATTATTGCCGTACTTCGGCCGCGGCCGACAGGGGGCGCTCGACGATTGCGCCACTGCGTCAAAGGAGAGGGGCGGGGCCAACATGGCGTCTTCTAACGTTGTACAGCTGCTCTTTTGTTTGGCGTCGTTTTCGCTTCAAACGAGCTCCTCTACACTTTTATCGGAGCCGTGTTACAAACCCATCAGAGACGGAAGACCAGAGTTTGTCAAGTAAGCGATGAGCTGTTTATTTTTTTTTTCTTAAACATTTGGGCTTGTTTGTTTTGTTTTTTTTTTACCTCCGAGAGCAAAGCGCCGATATCTGCTCCTCAGATTTACTTTAATTAATTAATGTCCTCGGATTGTCTCTTACGGTTTATTTCAAGTCTTTTTTTTTTTTATATGAAATGGTTTATATACTTATTATCGCAATATCCTGTTTGATATGTGCAACTGAGGTTTCCCTTTTTAAATCT
This sequence comes from Brachyistius frenatus, assembly GCF_029030835.1. NCBI lineage: Eukaryota > Metazoa > Chordata > Actinopteri > Embiotocidae > Brachyistius > Brachyistius frenatus. The sequence continues at coordinate 6,842,717 of NW_027210611.1, forward strand.
GATCGGTCTTAATGTCACGAGGCAAATCTGATCACGTTACCCAGTGACGTGTCACATGACTAAAAACACGTGCTTTGTATCCTGCGATGGGGGAAAAGTACTCAGATCATTCAGTATTCATGTATTTGATCTATCTTTATTGTCTTTTTGTTTTATATATTCGGGTAAGAGGGTCTGTTGCCAAACGACATTTAGCTTTTTATTTGTATGTAATGGCAATAAAGCAGCATTTGTAATACGTGGAGCAGCTTTAGTACTACTTTATACTGCAAGTGTTGCATGAGATTATTATATGTGGATATTTGATCATTCATGTGTCCCCGAGTTGCCCGTTAAACAATCAGGATTACTTAATTAAAAACACCACAGCTGCACAAACGTAGGACGGCGTATCGTCAGGGGTTTTAAGGCAGTAATTGATTCAGAGAAGCTGCAATTTAATGTGATTTTTAGGCCTTTTCTGAATGAGTAAGTATTATTAGTAAAGGAAAAACCCATTAAATGAAATCAAAGGCCCTTCAGATGTTCCCTGTGTAATTATCTGAAACTGTAGTAAATGTGACAATTAAAGATACTCAACTACAGTAAATAAATCTGATTAAATGCATATATATATATATATATGTATATTTATTCATATTTATTACAGGTTTACTGTAGTTTTTTTAGTCAAAGGGCTAATTGTTTTGATGTTTTAAGATGAGCTGTTTTCACTTACCTGGCTGACAGAGTTGTGTTCAGGTTGAGATTGTGTGAAAGCAATAAATGGGAATAACCACCTGACATCCTGTTCAGTCAGTAGCGCCCACAGGATGTTGCACTGCACCCACACGGTCCTGAGAGGAGATATAATTAGTCCAACCAGGAAAAAAAAAAAAACAACACCACCTGTGTGTGTGTGTGAGAGTCATAAGTGCTTCGATAATTGCAGCTCCGCTCAGAGATCACCTTTCACTTTGCTCCTTTTCAGGACTCGGCCCCGCCCACGTGTGAAGGTGTCGGACCTTCCTCCGTCGTGGGACTGGAGGAACATCGACGGGAAGAATTATGTGAGCGTCACAAGGAACCAACACATCCCCCAGTACTGCGGCTCCTGCTGGGCCATGGGAGCCACCAGCGCACTAGCTGGTAACCATTGACAACGGCGGGATGGCGGTGGGAGGAATCTAGATGGGACGGGAGGGATGGAGACACGCGAATGTTTGTTACGTGAATTTAAAAAAAAATATATGCACGTACAAAGGATGTAGTGAGCGTGTTGAGCAGCGTCCGTCCCTCTCGCTGCCGGGAGAAAAGAGAAGATGGCGATCAACCAAAAGTTTCACCGTTTCCCCGGTAACGTTTCTTACGCTCGTGCTTTTTGTCCCCAAGACCGCATCAACATCAAGCGCGGGGGGGCGTGGCCGTCGGCCTACCTGTCCGTCCAGAACGTGATAGACTGCGGGAGGGCGGGCTCTTGTTACGGCGGCGATCACCTGGGAGTCTACGCCTACGCACGCGAAAGAGGCATTCCTGACGAAACCTGCAACAACTACCAAGCCAAAAACCAAAGTAAAGGATGCTCTGTTTCTATCTGGGGTTGTTTTTTTTTGGGGGGGGGGCGGAGGGCGGGTTTGCCTTTGGATCAGGCAGAAATGTTTTGTTAACTCGCCTCAAGTCCATCTAACAGGACATACGAGGTGCAATCGGAAACTGCAGCTCCTATTGCGCAACATCAGCACGTTTTTGTGACCGCCGGTATAAAAATATATATAAAATCCCCCGAAAACTTAGAAGGGCTGCCGTATTGTAAATTGTCTTAAAGTTACCTCCAGTGCTACATTAGCTTTCTTTTAATCATTTTAAAGGACACGTACATTTTTAAATGCCACATACGTAACTAACTTTAAGGGGAAAAAAAAAAAATATATATATATATATATATATATTCTTAAGAAACATATCTTGGTAGCTGGTGTCCAACGACACCGATTGATGTCGCAGCGCTTGCAGAGTTTATTTGAACAGGAACAGTAGAAACGTGAAGTTTTGAGATTCATAAAACATTTAAAGCGGGTTGAAATGCTCTGCACGTCATCGTCAATAATCCTCTTCCTTTGCTTTAAGAGTGCGAGCTGTTTAACCGGTGCGGCACGTGCTCCTTCACGTCGTGCGCTGTGGTGAAGAACTACACGGCGTGGAAAGTGGGAGACTACGGAGAAGTTTCCGGAAGAGACGAGATGAAAGCGGAGATTTTCAGCAGCGGGCCCGTCAGGTAGAGGAAGTCGTCCTCCACACTCGCTTCTTTCTGATCGTTTCATCCGCCCACGTCTTCGGTGCGAAGGAGGAGATTCAGCGCGAACTTTTCGCAGAGCGATGCTTCATCCGAGGGGAAGTTTTTTTTTTTTTTTTTTTATCCGTCGATACATTTTTAATCATTCTCAAAAAACTTTGAGAAACCGAACGGCGCAAAGCGTTAGTTTTATTTCACTCGAGCAACTTATAGGAATTTAAAAGTGTCGGGGGGGAAAAAAAATCTTGTTATATTTGACCTTAAATCCACTTTAATAAACACAACTTTATTTCCCTGACGTTACTGTTCTGTTCTTTTGGAGTTTTACATTTCACATTAGCTGTTATTCTTCCAGCGAAGGTCTGACTTTGATAGTTTTATATTAACTTTAAATTATTCAATGCAGTATTAACAGGGTCCATAAAAACATTCACATTTCTTTCATAACACCTGCAGATGAGTTAGATTAAATTTTTTTAGCAAGTTTTTTTTAAATCCCTTTAAAAAGGAGAACATTTTTTTTTATTTTTTTTTTATTTTTAAAAGTAAAGGTCACGAAAGATTTTGAGCCGTTAGATATACGTCCCTCTCTCAGCCTGTTTAAAAAAAAAAAACAGGAGAATTTTAGGAACCATTATGTGTCAAAAAGATTTAGGAATATATGAATAAAATAATGAGATTACACAAAGGTTACACATTCTGTGGTGAACATCTGACAGCAGATTAAAAGGGTGCCAAATTTAAAGTTCCCCCATTTCATGAGAAACTTTAAATCGTAGGTAACAACTTTGATGCTCTTTCAAAAGACTCGTCATCACATTCGAGCGATCACGGACAAAAGCCTCGTCCCCTTTGTCTTCCAGCTGCGCCCTGATGGCGACGAGCGGCCTGGAGAGATACTCCGGAGGGATTTTCTCAGAGTTTCACCTGCTCTCTTTACCCAATCACATCGTGTCTGTGGCCGGTTGGGGCGTGGACGAAGACGGGATCGAGTTCTGGGTGGTCCGAAACTCCTGGGGAGAATTCTGGGTTGGTTTCTGGCTCACACTTTTTTCACAATTCAAATTCATAGTTTCGGTGTTTTTTTTTTTTGGTTTGGTTTAGTTTTTAGAAAAGTAATTTTCTCCGACATTGTTCTTCTTGCATGCGGGGTAAATAGTGTATTTTTGGTTCCTTTTTTTTTTTTTTTTCCAGGGAGAACACGGCTGGGCGAGAATCGTCACCAGTGCCTATAAAGGAGGAAAAGGGAACTTTTTCAACCTTGGTATTGAGAAAAACTGTGCATATGGAGATCCGGTCGTAACATAGATATCGAATTAAACTGATGAATTCAATTTGAGTTTTGTCCCGCCTTTGGGTTGTTGAAATAACTCCTGATGATTTGGATAATTTAAAGGGAAAGTTCAACACTTTAGGAAATATTCCAATTTGCTGTCAACAACAATTTGCCATTATGTGTGAGGTTTTCCTGGAGCTTCGGGTGGTATAAGCCGAGACCCAGTCTGGTACACGAGTCCCTGTGAAAACCACGTGTCATTTATACATTTTGGATTTTGCACAGAATATAAATAAACGACATAAGATATGTTAAACAGTGAACTGTTGGTAGCGAGGAGTTTCCCCTTGTTTCCAGTGTTGGCGCTAAACTAAGCTCATTATAAAGCGTATATATGAAAGTATCATCAATACTCTCATTAAACTCTTCATGAAAGCAAATTAGTTCATCTTTTTGTATTTTGTTTGTATTATTCATATAACTTTACGTGGAAAAACCTTTTAGGTTTAGAAGTTTAGTTTCGACTATCTCTGTCTAGGTGTATGTATTTTGTGATTTGTACAAGATAAATCAAATTCAGACCTTTTATTGAAGTAAATATTCAAACGTAAAATCAGTTCATATTTTTTCTGAAATGCAGCCAGGATAGACGACCTGCTGCCGAATTCAATTTTAAGCTTGAAATAACTGTTTATTCACCGCAGATCCATTATCACTTATTTCTAAGGAAACTATTTCTTCCCTCAAACATCAGCCGAGGTGAGTCACTCACATTTAAATTCACTCCATGGTGAAACAGCTTTGGCAGGACCGAAAAGTGGAGCGCTCAGTTACATTTTTCTCTCCGACACGCGCCGTAACATCTGCACAAACAGCTTATAATGAACATCTGGAGGCTGACCAGGGAGACTAATTTGACATGAATTACATCTGGTTGCAAACAGTATGGCCGATAAACAGCTTGTCCTGTGACTGCATCCCGTTAATGCAAGCGGGGCTCTTTTCTCCTTAAGATGCGAACGTGATTCACATGGAAATGGTTCTTTTGTCGCATTCATTTGTTAAGTAAATGTCGGGATGAATTAGTCCTTGGTGCGGATAAGAGGCCCATTAATGACACTGAGCTCCTCTGTGTTTTGGGATTTAGGGGGTTTTAACAACTTGCGAGGTTTTACCACTCGGTGGATGTTTTGTAGGCTGATTGTGGTATTTTTAGACTCTTCGTATAAAAATTTCACAACTTCCAAGCCAACAAAAAGAGTAAACGAGTAACACTGGGGCACGGGGAAGGTTTAAAACAGCATCAGATCTGCATGCTGGGAAAGAAAAGCTAATGACTCTAAACCGCAAATGTATGTAAATGGCCAATATTTTGATCCCAGTAAGTTCCTCATTAGCTGTAAATATAAAAAAAAACTAGTTACGAAAGCCATACGTGCACTAACAGGCTGATATATACAGGTTTAATGGTAATGGGAGTGGTTAAAGGGGCAGTCCGTCAAGCTCAGCCTGTCAATGCAGCTCTATAATGTTCTCCGTGACTCTGGAGGGAACTAGTTAAAAATATTCCTGCTGATTTCATCGATCACTATCGAGTTACATAATGGAAACTGTACCATCCAGTATTTTTGGAGTTTGGCCCACACTAGTAGGTAAAAGTATGGATTTTTTTTTTTTTTTTTTTTTTTTTACTTCTGCTGCTCAGATATGACCCATGTCCATCCAAAATCAGAGTGATAACAAATCAAAAGGATAAACATCTCAAAACGATGAACAATGCAAGCGGCGTCGAACTGAAGGCAAAAACTATTAAATAACAAAGATTACATTACCAGCAAAATGTTCCCCATCATCTGAAATGTAGTATAAAATATATATTAACGTGTTATAATGAATTTACTCGGATTTTCAGGTGAAACTGAATGTTTTTATGTTCCTTTATTCTTTTTACTGAACCACATTTCAGAGGGAAATATTGTAGAACTTCATTACATTTATTTCACAGCTCCAGTTACTTAAATGCTAAAAGTAATACAAATTCAGTAATAGAAGATATTTTCATAAAGATAGTTTAGGTGGGCTATTTTTTGCTGATACGTCTGGACTTTTATTCCGGTTTAAATGTCATTGTGCACACAATCAGCACTTTTTCTCTCCAATACGGAAACAGGAAAGGGTCGAGGAGAAAGCACAGAGACTCATTAATACCAAAAAGAGACAACACTTCTGAGTCAAACTTCTAATTTGGAGTTTCTCTTCCTTCAGAGGAGCACGATCTCACAAATGCTGCTTTTATTCACAGTCGGGGTCATAGATCAACGAGGACCGTGAGGTCAACTTCCTGAGACTCTGAGAGTTTTAATAACCTCGAGGGAAGATTAAAAACGTGCTCCATTTCAGTTTTCTGGCTAGTTTTTTTTTTTTTTTTTTAGAATCTATCCGCTTGAATTTTAATCCTGGCAGCGTGTGAAGGGTTTTTAAACCCCGGTTGGACCTTTATGTTGGGAAATAAAATGTTAAAAAGGTTGTGGTACTTTGACTCATGACCTCGCTACAGTAACTGCTTCCCCACATGCCGTCACGCAGAAGGCCTGCTACTGTAAAAGGCACCTTTTCTTGCACCCTGGTTTTTATAAATACTGAGTCCAACCCCTCAGTAAATCTTCACTTAGCTGTTAAATTATATTTCTCTATTTCTAAAGTGCAAAGTTCAGTTCTAATGATGAGTGGATCGATGAATTAATACCCGTCCGGAGTTGTAAAGTCGGACGGCTGCGGGTAGAAGGACTCTGTACTCTGTATCTTTATTGTCCTGCATTTTGTGTTCATGAGTGTATTAATACAGCTCAAAGTTTTGGTGGGCGATATATTTTTTCACAACTTGAAAATTTAAGTTTAACGACTGATAAATGAAACTTCATGCAAATGCCAAAATTAGTCATTGTAACTTAAATTGCTGAGTTGAATGATCGGATTGTCGGGTTGATTTTAAAGCAAATTTTAAATACAAATAATTTGTCTTTTAGTGTATTCAACTTTAATAGCTAAGTCCAGTCCTTTTGGCATTTGAGTTGATTCTATTGTAACTTCCATCCATCCATTATCTATACCCGCTTTATCCTGAACAGGGTCGGGGGGGGGGGGGCTGGAGCCTATCCCAGCTCACATTGGGGCGAAGGCGGGGTCCACCCTGGGCAGGTCGCCAGTCTATCACAGGGCCTATATTGTAACTTATTAAATCATAAATGAATGACCTAAATCCTATAAGTGCAATCACATGCCTCAAAGTTATTAAGTACAATGAATTTATCCGGGTTTACAGTTTCTGGATTAGAACATAAAGTTCTTCATCCGAAGGGCATTTTCACAAGTCCTCTATATGCTCACAGCCAAACTGCACATCTGGAAGGGAGCTGACTTGGGAGTCCCCACCCTTTTGGTTTCTAGAGAAACAAAAAAAATGCTCATTCATCATCACAAACCAATCATGAGTCTGAAAACTGAGAAGCATTTCCTTTCAGTCATACTGTCATGCTTCAGTTTCCCCTTTAAGCTGCTGCTGCTTGCAATTTTCTCTGCGGCTTCTTCATTCTGCACGGGGCAGATCTTAAACCGAGTATCAGTTGGGAGGGGAAATATTTTTAGGGTCAGGACAGGTTGGAACAGAAGCATGTACATTTACGTCATACTTGTGTGAGCCAACGAATGGCCAACTGGTTGAGCAGGTATCTTCAGCCTGAGGCCAAAATTAGAGCAGTTTGCTGTGTGAAACAAACTCCTCCCTGCTTCTGCTTTCAGATGTGCACACACAAACAGTCTCATGCCGATTAGATTACAGCTCTTGATCACTTAATCTCATTTATCCCATCGTTTGTGGCTCCTTTCCATCTGTTTGTAGTCGTAGGTTTGTTGACCACTGATCAGATTGTCATTTATCTACACAATAGTTGTATTATTTTCACCCTTATGACTTCAATAAGTTTGAGCTCAAATAGAGTTTGTCTCTCTCTCCTGTCTCCCCAAACGCAGTGAAGCTAGCAGGTATCAGCAATGACCATACCGGAAGTTAGTGGTACTTTCAAAGTAAAACATCAACAAAATATGGATTGAAGACTTTCTTTGAATTTTTTTTTTTTTTTTTTAAATCATTAGAACTTTAATAATAGGCACAATTAATGGCGGAACTTTACAAATTACATTATACTCAAATTGTGTATTTAGGAACAAATTTGAGGTGCTTGTTACTGGAGTATTACTTCCAAACAACAAGAGCAATAATTGCACTTTTTCCTCCACTTTTAACTGTTTGACATATTTACCAAATTATTTTAAAGATTTCGTGCCATAACATGTACATTTACACCATAACGGACCAAAATATTAAACTTACATTTAGCCCGATCTTATCCACAACTGTAAAATGTATTTTCACATTGATGTAAAAGTAAACTTGTGGCATGGATGTTGTCTTTTCTTGGTTTTAAAGGCTGCATTATAAAGTAGTGAAATTCTCCGCACTTGGCAAACTGTTCTAGCTGTTCTACCCACTCAGTATTATATCCACATTAATCAAAAATCTTTCATGCCTAATATCTTCGATATCTGGGTATTATTTCACAAAAATAGTGACATATGATTTTGTCCATCGATGATTTTAACTTGAACGTTGCATGTTAACCACGCTGGGACAGTTATAAAAGTGGAGCGACATAAAACCACATAAATATACCACTTAAATATATAATTTCAGTAGCTGACGGACTGAGGTTTATAATATAGCAAACTGACTAATATACTGGCAAAGTAGATTGTTTATGAATTGTTGGGGAGGGAGGGGGGATAAAGTGTGACAACTGTCCCTGGATTTGTGAGATGGTGCTTGTTTTAATTTTGAAAACCCACACCGGAAGTGTTGTTTCTGGCTTGACGGATTAGACGGAGTGGCTCTGTGGTTGCGAAACGGTGGCAGGCTGCTGTTCTCTCTCTCTCTCTCTCTCTCTCTCTCTCTCTCTCTCTCAGAGGTGTTGAACTTTCTATCTGAAATTGTGGATCCACCGGACTCGACGCGGAGCTCGTTTCGATCCCACGCAGCCTCAGAGCAACTTGCCATGAGCATCACACGGCTGCTGGAGACCTGAACCGCCGGCCGTGGAAGAGGTGAAGATGCCTCATGGACCGCTCCATCACCACCTCCAGTGCGCCAGTTCAGGGCATCCCAAACGCCGAATAACAAAGAAATGCCGAGGTTTAGCGCCAGATGGATGGTGGCGGTGGTGCTGATCGTCGTGGTCGGAGGCGTTTTCTTCTTCTGCGAGTATCTCATCTACTTCCCGACCATCCTCAAGTGCGCCTGGCCGAAGATCAGCCATGCTCGGGGCGGGGAGGGCATCGACGGCCGGCCGATGGACTCAACGGTCCGCGCAATGGTGCTGTCGGACACCCACCTCCTCGGAGCCGTCGGAGGACACTGGTTCGACAAGCTGAGGAGGTAATCTTTTTTTTTTTTTTTGCCCTCATTTTTCGAAGCAATGCATCATCACCCCTTCCATCCTTCCGTCGGTGCCGAGTGATTTGTAAACAAAAACAACGAATAGCGCTGACTTGTTGTGTCCAAACGCGCAGGGAATGGCAGATGGAGAGGGCTTTCCAGACCGCGCTGTGGCTCCTCAGGCCCGAAATAGTGTTTATTCTCGGCGATATCTTCGACGAAGGCAAGTGGAGCTCGCAGAAGGTAACGCAGAGCTTCCTGTTTTTCCTTTTCTGCATTGTGAAACCCTCACTGTTTGATAACGATGGTGACGATGATGATGATGATGATGATGATGCTTGAGAAAACGGTACGTGGATGCAGAGCAGAGGCCGGTGCTCTCCGGTCATAATCATCATCCGGGGCCGACAGGCTGCAGGTTCCCCAGGAAAAACAGCTGCAGCCTGCATCCTCTTAGCCCTCCAATGGTACATCCATCCTGCTGTGGGGGGAAAACAACAACAACAACAACAACAACAACAAAAAATCTCCTGGGAATTCTCTCAGATCTATTACTGGATTGTCAAATGGGATACATCAAATAAGGCAGAAGAAAGAGGAAATGGTAGGAACACAAAAGAAAGACTCATTAAAAAAAAACGGGAAATGGAGGAAACAAGACAGTAAAATCTCTTCTAATCTTCCGCGTTCCCCATCAGCTCGGCTGGCAACTCTTCTGATTTGTATTCCGTGGACTGAATATAACAGAAAGAGAAATACTGAAAGTATGTCTCCAACTAACAGATCAACCCCTTGATTATATTCTTTATTAAAAAATAGATTCATTGTTTGGTTTAAAATTTTTTTTTTTTTAAAAAAAAATCCCACCTGACGTTCCAAGAAACTCAAAAGATGACATCTTGAAATCAGTTTTGATTGGAAAACTGTCCAATAACACCGAGATAGTCCACGTCAAATAATATAAAACAAAGCAAAGCGGCACGTTTTTAAATCCGGACCTAAAACTTGAAGAATTTCTGGCCTTCGTGCTTCACCCATGCCGTGTTTCAAGCTTCCTCCTGGAGGATTCAGACTTAGCAGAAAAATAAATACTAAAACTCGGGCTGAAACCAGTGAATATTTTCTTTTTTGGGTGATTGTTCAAGCTGCCAATTTTCACAAATTTGTCCCGTTTTATTTGACAAACCGGCCAGAACGCCACCGTACTGAATGAAACGATATAAAACATGAAAAAGGAAGCAAATCTGCACATCGTAGAGGCAAACGTTTGGCCTTTTTGCCCGAACAAATCGCCCGATCGTTCGCTGCAAACGAACTACCCGATTAGATGACGGGTCATTTTATTTCCAGTTTGAGATTCCCTAAAACCAACGATAACCAACGTACGATGATAAGAAACAAAAGGCTCCAAAGCTTTTTGCTTCGCTTCATCCATTAATAATTTGAGCCGTCATCAGAAGCAGCATCGTTGAGTCAATTACTGTAACCACAGCACTGGTGTCTTTAGAGGTTTCCCGCGAGCAGCTTTCGAACCCTGCAGAAGCTAAACTGGACGTGAATCAAAGCCTCGAGGTCCCATTAACGCTCTGGAGCCTCCCGGGGGAGTTCTTCTTCTTCTTCTTCTTCTTCTTCTCCTCGTTGAAAGCGGGTGCTACTTCAGCCGTGTTTGTGTTTGTTGTCTCCGTGCAGCACTGGGAGGACGACGTGCGGCGCTTTCACAGGATGTTCAGACACTCCACCGACACCGAGCTGGTCGTACTGGTTGGAAATCATGACATCGGGTTCCATTACGAGTGAGTACGCGCTTTGTCGTTTGTCGTCGCGTGTCTGTGGTTGTCTGATCCGACCTGCTTGACCAGTTTTGTTGTTTTTTTTTCATTTATTTTGCCTCTACTGAAGCCGTGCGAGGTGTGGGAGAGCACACGTTTCTATTGTTTGCTTTTATACAAATACCTGACTTCTCTGCAACAAAGACTTTTGTCCACGTTACCTAACCAGTGAAGACAATATTTGACGTGAGCCAATCGGGAGGAATCGTATTGACACAAAGCAGCGTTAGAAACAGCAAAGGAGGTCGTGCGCTTTGCGTTGGTGCTGCGGCAGTAATGCGGCGCTTTTAAAAAGGACGACGACTTTTCCACAAATTCCATCAAAATACAGAAGATTTGAATACAGTGAACATAAGCGCTGTGGTTTCTGTGGAGTCAGTCCCACATACACCATCCTGCAGCTCACCACAAGCTCCAAATGTGTTAATCCACAGCTGAAAATAGTCCCCAACAACCACACTGTTTACATTTGTTTGAGTAATGTTTGCCCGAAACAAACAAAAAAGAAAGTTTTCTCCAGAAAAAAAAGAGCATTTAAAAAAAAAAAAAAAAAAAAAAAGAAGTAAATATCAACTGTATACTTTTAAGCAGATTTGAGAGATTTACATATTAAATATTGACAGATTTAGGAATTATTGGTTTGGGCCTTTTTGTTGACAGGAAGAAAAGTACACACTGATGTCACCTCATTGATTTAAAGACAAGATTTACATTCTACAGTTACAGAAAAACTTAACTTGGTGGGTTCTTTGTAAAACTTATTTTGACATTTCTGACACTCTGCATCCTTGAATTTGACTCATCATAAACAAATAAATATAACATACTCAATTGTTTCACGTCATAAATAAATTCCAAGTCTCAGCTTTGTTTTGAGTCTCAGTCCTAAATCATTATTTTCCTCGAAATGTAATGCCAGCAAACTTTTAGCGCTCTGACGTGGAGAAAGAGTTCAATACGTTAGTTGAAAAAAAAATCCGACGTAAAAGCAGATTTGACTGTATTCAAAAGTCACAAACAAATTAAGAAAACCCCATAAACAAATCATGTCGAAAAAAGGCTTCAGCCTTGAAAAAAAAAAAAAACACACCACAGAAGATGCTTTTAGCATCGCGGAGATTTCGATTTATGCTTATGGTCATTTTTGAGCCCGTTTAATTACATTATATTGCAGAGATGTTGCGTTTATTGTGTATGTAACTGTCTTTTTTTTTTTTTTTTGTGGGAGCCGGTTTTTCTTAATTTCTCAGGGGAAGAAAATACAAGGTGATGCATAAAATCGCTGCAGTTTTAGCATTTGAAGCGTGTGATTAAAAAAAAAAAAAAAAAAAAAAAAAAAGTGGGATTATGTAGAGACGCGGCGGATCGCACGTGCTTTGATTGGTCCGGCGCGGCAGGAAGTGAGACGGCGCTGCTCTTATGTAACCGCTCGTGACAGACCGAGCAGCAGGGGTTGTCGTGCGCGGTGTGACGAGCCCGTCGTTGTGTCTCTTCCCCCAGGATGGACTGGTTCAAGCTGCAGCGCTTCGAGAAGGTCTTCAACGCTTCCTCCACCAGGATCGTCACCAAGAAGGGAGTCAAGTGAGTGACGGGAGGATGCGTGTAAAAAAAAAAAAAAAAACAACAACCTGCGACAGAGCTGCGGGACCAAAACAAGTGACTCAGCGGGCTGGAAGGTCGCAGGTTTAATCCTGTGAATCAGCCATGTGTTTAAAAATGCACCTTTTTTTTTTTTTTTAAACATGAAACCAGCCAGGAAACTGGACCACGGGTCTTAATTAGGCAAACAAATAGCCTTGTTTCTGCTGGAAACCGACGCAGCGCTGATGTACAAAAGCCACAGAGGTCAGTGCAGCAGATCCAGCTGCAGGCGCCCCTTTAAAGCAAGTCAATTTATAATAATGTAAAGTGAAAAGGAGTCAACTCATATTCTCTCCTTAATCTGCAGCTCAACAGGCTCAATTTTACTGGTTCACTCTCCTCCACAGACCGGATATAAAAATGGTCGTAGTTTCCGAGTCAAACAAAGTGAAGCCAATGCAGAAGCGCCTTAAAGTGCAATACCACTGAGGGGCCACTAGGGGCTGACTCCAAAAAAAAAAATAAAGCCACAGCTCCAATAAACTCTCCCATTCAAAAAGATGTCATCTCCTTCCATGAAATACAAAGTCGGATGTTTTGCGCAGGTCACGATGGGGTCATTCGCTGAAACAGAGGTATGTTCAGGGCTTGTGCCGGGTTGACATGCCCGAGGTGCAGTCAGGTTTCAGGTGGAGGCGGCCACTCGGTCAGATCCACACATTCTTCCTCAGTTTGTCCGAAAATGGGCACTTCTGCCTGCAAAAAAACAAGATGGCGACAGCCAAAATGCCAAATTTGAGGCTTTAAAACAAACCAGTCTCGGTGGATTGCCACTTCCCGTCATCGTATGTTTTCAAGCTTCATAAACTGACTGCAGACCACCAGTGAACAGCGGACAACTCAGAGCCAGATATTTCCCTCAGGAGTTGGTTAAAAAAAAAAAAAAATAAAAAACAACACAGACTGAATTATTGGATTTGTCACATGGCCAGAAAGGAAACTCCAAATGAACGCTTAATGTTGCTCCACAGCTGCTGACAACTTCACCGTCAAGTTACATGTCAATGTTGTGTTCACAGTTTTTGTTTTAAGATCAATTCAAATCCAGAACACACCCGGGATGAAGTCTTGACGTTGGGAATGGCGCTCGGCCAGATTTAATGAGACTCTCCTCCTCTCCCCAGTTTCCTGCTGGTGAACAGCGTGGCCCTGCACGGCGACGGCTGTCCCATCTGCCAGTCGGTGGAAAAGGAGCTGATCAAACTCTCCAGAGACCTCAACTGTTCTCTTCAGGTGGGAGCCAATTTTATGGAAGTCAGTCGCGCATTTTCGCGCCGTCAGCGCCTCGAACGCGCTCGGCTGCCGACGCTCACGAGGTGTGAATCAAAAGAAGAAGAAGAAGAAGAAGAAAAAAGCTCATTAAAAGTGGCGCCAGCGGTCTTCCAGTCGCGGCGGAGAGATATGAAATCAAAATGTTGACCGATGTTTGAGGGACGAGACAGCTGATGAATTCTTTACGCTTCCTTTTCTGCTGCAGAACGCGCAGTCCGGCAGCGGCGTGATGGACAGCTGTGAGGGCTCGCAGCTCTACCCTCCGACGGCCCCCGTCATGTTACAGGTAAACTGCGTGTTTATTCTCTGCCTCGCTTTTCCACAGCTGACGAGGCTTTTTGATCAGAATCGCTGCTCCGAGCATTTCGAAGAAAAAAAAGACAAGAAATGGTGCTGGAATAAGCTGAGATTTTGCTTCACGTGCCCGGATGTTGATTGAAAGTGTTACTGGCGTCTCTGTTGTCATTCCTCTTTCCAGATTTACAATGTGGGGCGGGGGGGGGAAGAGGATTTTAAGAGTGTTTTTACACCTGAGAGTCCAGAACCCAAAGTTCGATCTGGTTTGTTTTAGTTACACACTGTAATTTTGTGCACAAAAAAAAAAAAAAACTTTGCACAATACACTTAAATCCTGTCTTTTAAAATGAAACACCAGATCTACCTTTTTAGTTTGGCCTTTAACTGAATTCTATTCACGTATCCAAACTGTCTATTTATTTATACATTTTAGTCGGCTTTAATATTTTGTATATCCCCATGCTCTCTTTTAATATTTTACTTGACTTTTAATGGGATTTTATTCATTTAAATCTGTATACATGCGCGCACACAACTCAGGCTAATTTAACCCGAATGTTATTTAGTTCTTCTTCTATTTATTTATTCATTTTAGTCGATTTTAACGCTTGGCATGTCTTTTTATTGGATTTTATTCCTTCGTTTGAACTTTTTATCCTTCCTCTAGCGTTTCCTCATTACAGATCTATGTGCTCTAGATCTATACAGTGCCTCCTCAGTTTCTCTTTATCTATTTTGTTTTATTTTCAATGCAGTCTTGTAGTATTGCTTTCGAATGGATGTGGAGGGGTGTGCGTGTGGTTATTACAGTGTATTTGTATGGAGAAAAAAAAAGCGATATAAATAACGTCTGATTGATCGACTGATACTGTTGTCATCACCTACGTGGGCTGCGTATTCCCGTACTCAAATTACAGACTTTTTAGTGCAAAATCCCTCTTTTTGTTTTTTTCCGCCTGGACAGCAGAGGAAAAACAACACAAAGAATTTCACACTAGAAAGACTATATATGTTTTGGAGATATCCACTTGATTTAAATTCAAACTTCTGAAACCTAAACTTTGGATTGGCCGTGTGGAGTTTGTCCATCGTCTTTTACACTGGAGTCGTGCAGGGAAGGTGTCAATTCACAGATATGTGGATTAAAGTGATCGATAACTCTTGCAACGAGGCAGTGAGTGAGAAAATCCAAACCTACCTTTTTTAATCAGTTACCAAATCTGGAAGTTAGAGGTTCATTTTGGAAAGTTTTAATACTTTTTTTTTTTTTTTTTTTTTCACTCTTTGTGATGCTTATATTCCCTGTCAGATTGTGTTGTCATGTTGTGGTTGTTGTTGTTGTTGTTGTTGTTGGGACGCTTTGTGCAAAGCTAAATATAAAAGTGCATTCAAAGTAAGTGGACTGAACCTGGATAGCTTTATGGCGCCGAGCGGAATTTACTACCGAAAAAAACGTCTTGTCATCCGGTAATAAATTTTGACACTCAGGTTTCATCCACACTCACGTTTTCGTTAAAAAAAAAAAAAAAAAAAAAAACTACTTTTGCTGCGTTATTTACGCGCGAGCACCGTTAATCTCGCCTCCAGTTAGCCTCAACGTTACCGCGCACAGCCCACGTAGATAAGATAAAATACCTCCGTTTAAACTTAAGGAAGTAAAACTTACAATAAGACGTTTTTATTTCACTCTTTTCCAACTAATCTGTGGCCACATACCTGTCTTGAGTCAGGTGAGCTGCGGCACCTGGAGGCCTCTCCGCGCGCGGGTGGCGTCCAGCTACCAAATGCTGTGAGGCGTTCAGGGAACATCAGTAAATTGTAGCGTCTACCGGTACCTTGCATGTGAAGCTTTTATTGGACAACTGCGTGCAAACTAAAGATTTGCACAACGATGTGCGAAGGGATTGTATTTTTCTTAATATAAATTTCATGAAATAGTATTGAAGTCCAGGTATTTTCGTGTCAAAATTATTAAATCCTTTATAAAGCGATTTTATAACATTTTTTTTTAAAAGTCTTTTTTCCACTGTCAATGTAAATTTGTCATTTTCTAAACTAAACATTAAACGTCTGAATCAAAAGCAACAGGTGTTGCAGCCACAAACTTCAACCTCTTAAACTCCACTGACCCACAGATGGATCAGTGTTTACACACTCGTGCCAAACTTTTTTTGAAAGTCTAGTGGAGATCCAAAAGTTTACAAAATCGAGCAAATATGCCTGACTGAATATTTAAGAAATGTGAGTAAAATAATGCACAAGACATGAAGAATATTTATATTTAACAGAGCAGCTGTAATAAATAATAAATAATAGTCAGACTGTGTGAAGAAAAGAACATTTTCATCAAACTTAAAGCTCCTTTAGAGATGAATAAATTGAGTTTTTCTAGCTTAGAAATGTTCAGCAGATGTCCATGTTTTGCTGGTGAGAGAGTTGTGTTTATTAGCTCTGAAGCTGCTGAATAATCTTTGAGTTAGTTTTTTTAATTGATTATTCGCTGTGAAAATGTATATGACATTTCAAGAGTTTCAAGAAATGTGAAACATTTTTTTCCTAAATAATAGTTTAGAATGTAAAGATATTCTACAAAGGTTAGCTTCAAAGCTTAAATCGGTGAAAATTGAATATTTAGAGACAATTACAAATGATGAATTGATGAATCGTTTCAGCCTGAGCATTTTATCTGGTTTTGTGTACTTCTTTAAACAGTGTTTGCTGTTGCAGCTCCATATTTAGACCTTTTACTGACCCAGTATCTTCGCTGCCCATCTTCTCACCCTCTTTCCTTTTTCTTCTACCAAAAATCCACAAAAACAAAAGGTGAAATAAAACCTGGATTACAGACAAACATGTTTCCCTGACCTTCCTCTATGCTCTCCAGCACTATCCTCTGTACAGAGTGAGCGATGCCGGCTGCACAGGACAGGACGCTGCGCCGCCTGAAGAGCGACACCTGCTGTTCAGAGAGAAGTACGACGTGTTGTCTAAAGAGGCCTCTCAGAGGGTGAGTACTCTGCAGTCTCATCACACCGCCTCTGCTGTCTTTTCATTCTCTCTCAAAGATCTCTTCTGCAGCAGTTTCATCCCATTAAAATACAGCAACAACAGGCCGCTGTCAGGAATAGTCTCATGTAGGAACAGCAGAGGATGACGATGATGAAAGTGCTGATGTAAGTGATTGGCAACCGAAGGTGTGGGTCTCTCTCCTCAGCTGCTGCAGTGGTTTAAGCCCCGCCTCATCCTGAGTGGACACACCCACAGCGGATGTGAGGTTCTCCATGACAACAAGTACCCAGAAATCAGTGTGCCATCCTTCAGCTGGAGGAACAGGAACAACCCCAGCTTCATCCTGGTGAGTGGGGAACGCAGACACTGGACCACAGCTGAGGCTCCACAAAAGGTTGTTAGCAGATGACGTCAAGAGATCAATTTGACAGTAGTTTTAATCGCTATTTTTATATCATTAAATAAGAGGAACCTAGTAAAAAAACTATCCCCTTAATCTCTCTTTAAAGTGAGTTTATCGGTGTTTAACTCTCAGTGGTCTCATTGGGTCATTTTAGGCAGAAAAAAACTCCACCTGGTGAACTTTTTGGGGGCATTTTAGCAGGTTAAGTGCCAGATTTTTCCCTCAGTAGATGGTAGAGACTAAAAACTGAGCTAAAAGACAGTGAATATAAAACCATTCATCTGCGAGATCTAAATGGAGAATATTAATCTCTAAACCGAACATTTGATTTGTTACCTGGGACTTTCAAAATAAAATCCCGACGTGAAGTGTTTCTGCTGATTTTAACTCCCAGTGTTAAATGTTCATTTTAGCGCTGGTTCTCCAAATGCTCGTTGTTATAATCCAGTAGTTTGCTGCAGTGTCCAAAATGTGATGTAACTGCATTAAAATGTAGTTGTCATGAATCAAAACGTTTTAATTTCATCCCGAAATTCAAAAAAGAAAAATATATATTGACCTCAAAACTCCCACTCATTAAAGAAAAATTCAAAATATGAAAATTTACAGTTTGAAAAACAGTTTCAAAATGAAGGTCCATTTAGTAGCTGGAGCTTTTTTAGCGTATCACATGATCGTCATATGACATTGCAATTTGAAATATAGCCAATACTTACTGTATAAATGGTTCTAAATGGACCTTGTGGTGAGATTCTCTATCAAAATTTGTCTTTGTTTTGTTGCCAACTCACAAAAAAAAAAAAAAAAAAAAAGCATGATTAAATTAAGATAAATGAACAAAGCGAGGGATTCAAGGTCTTATTTTAAGACTTGGGAGGCCTCCCGGTGGCAGAGGGGCCCAAGGCAGCCGCCTCTTCCTACAACTCTCATCAACTAGGTCAGTCATCATCATCTCTTCTGTCTTCTCTCTCTCTCTTTCTTCCCACCAGGCGTCGGTGTCACCCGGCAGCTACGCTCTGTCCAAGTGTTTCCTGCCGGAGGAGAGCACGGTGATCGGCGTCTACTGCTCGGCCGGCGCCTGCCTGCTGCTGCTGCTGCTGGCTCACTGCCTGTGGATGAAAGGCCTGCTGCAGTGCCTCAGCCTCTGCCTGCTGGGGAAGCACAAGTCCCTGTGAACTACATTACCCAGGGTGCAGCATGGCTCGGGGTTGTGGGTGGGGTGGGGTGGGGTGGGGTGGGGGCGAGAGAGCCATGAAGTCCACTGGAGCTGGTAAATACTTGATGTGAGGATTTCTTTTGCCAACGTGGCGTCCGACCTCGATCTGTTCGTCCAAATGTTTTGCAGCACTGTGAAGGACACGAATTCCACCTTTTAATTCCGTCTTTTAAACATTTTCTCGATGACGATATATTGACGATGATAATGAAGATGTGGTTATAGCTTGTGATGAGGACCAAATTGTTGTTTCACAAATCAGGGGTGTTTGTTTTGACTTCCTTGGTCGTGCCAAATGGGGAGGGGGGGCGGGGGTGAGGACGTTTTCAGTCACAGAAAAGCAACAGCCACCGACTTGACAAAAACTGTGTGTGAAGTATTACACGCACACACACACGCACACACACACACACACACACACGTGGGCATAGAGTAGGACAAATCAAACCAGTACATATGTAAATACTAACTGTCCCCGGGCTGATTTAAAGTGGTGAAGGTTGGTGCTTTATGTTCCCTCCCTCTGATGTTAGCTGTGACCCGATGTAAACACACCGATCATCTCACAAACACCGTCCGTGTCGGATCATCCATCCAGGTTCCCTCCTTGTTTTTATGATGCACACCAGAAGAATATTTATCACTGACTTTCTGTGCCAAATGTTTGTGAGGGTTTTTGCCAAAATTGTTGAAAAGTTTCCGATGAATTGTACATAATAAACCAGAGTTTTAAGGCACGTTTTGGGGAGTTTTGTGGCGGATGAAAGAGGCCGACCTGCACCGACAGTCTATCCGTCAGTCATCCAAAGACGTTTCACTCTGCTGGATGAACATTTATAACCTCAAATATTTTGTGTTCGCCCGTGAAAACGATGGCGAAATAAACCACGAGGTCTAAATATGAAGGAAATCTGCCGAGAATGCGCATTTGAGTTGTTTTCAATCTTTGTTTTGTCGCTCTTCTGTCAGGTTAGATTAAAAAAAAAAATAGATGTGTACTCCGCTTTTAATTGAATATCTAACAGGAAGAACATTTTCAGCAACATTACAAACCAATAAGTAGGAAAATGGTGGATTTTTGTACGATCTTATGATCAATAAGATGGAGAACTTAAAATTGTTTTTGTTTTGATCATTTGAAGGATTAGATCTGCAACTAACAACCGTCTTTACTATCTGTTAATCTGTTAACTGTTTTGATTAATTGAATCATTTTTGAGTCTTTAAAACTTTCAAAAGCATCTAAAAACTTCTCGGAGCTCAAAGTCGTCCTGAAATAGTTTAATTAATTTAAAACTGTACGAAACAGAGAGAAGCAGCAAATCCTCACATTTGGAGAAGGGTGAACAATTTTGCTTGATAGTTGCGTTAAATGATGAATCAATTAATCAGTTTTCACCCACTTCTAATCCTCTTTGTGACCAAAATATCAGAAGAAGAAATCAGAAAAATAATTTTGATTTTGATATTTAGCTGAAGGTAGAAAACATTAAGACATTCACTGCATTATGGGCTAAATTTGGCACCATCATTCAAACATATTCCCTCATTATGTCCAAAATTGTAATGAATATTTGTTTTGCGGGTCATTTTGGTTGATTACGTCTCGTCTGTCACTCCTCCACCCAAAAATTACACCTTTATCATAAAATATCAACTTTCTATACTAATCGTAGACGGTATTATACAGTAATCTTTATATATTGTTTTTGCATGTATTAAAACTAATAGGATATTAACTTAAAAATGCCACCTAAGGCAAGCAGAATTTTGTTTTGTAACTACAGCAGCTCAGAAATCAAGTGTTTCTCTGAAGTGTTGTTTACACACAAACTTAACTTTTCAGAAACTAAAAGCACCCGTGAGCTCTTCGAATGTGAAAAATGACATTCTGACCCGTCAGTGAAGAAAACACAAATCTACGATGCCTCACTCGCCCGCGGACTCAATGTTGCGGCCGACTGAGACGCTTTTTAGTAACACGTGTGCTTTTTCTGCTCTGACGAGTCAAAAATATCTGTTTAATAGGAGAAATCCGCTCAGGAAAATATGTGATTAAAGTCCCACTTCATGGCACCTGAAAAGAGATCCCCCCCCCCCCCCAACAGTTGAGCTATTTTTCCCTCAGTATAATCCCTACTTTCTCTAAATCACTCTTAGTTTGTACAAACATTTGCAAAGTCACACGTTACCTCATTTTGCCTCGTTTGCAGCGGACATGTTGACTTCACAGTTGCCACAGAGCAAAACACACGGGTTACTTAAAGTCACATTAATAATGGCTGCGTTGCGTTCAAGTGTCCCAGGAAATCAAACCAACGCAGCTGAAAACAGAACTCAGCCGTCATTGGTTGCATCGTTAACACCTGAGCTTTTATACCCGTGAAAACTGGTCTGAGGTCTGATCAACCAATCAACGCCTGAGCTGGTGTGTCGGGCCTTTCAAATCTGGATAAAGAAACTGGATCATAATCATCAGGACATGAACATCTCTGCATCCTCACAAAAAAAAAAAAAAAAAAAAAAAAAACCTCTTTGTGCAACAAATCTGGACACAACTGGACACCAAGATGGAAATAAAGCAAAGTCCTCTAATGTGCCTCTTTATTTAAAGAAAATAAAAATGTCATTTAATCATCCTCCCAGGCCAAACAAGGTTTTTGCACCTCCAGTCAGTTCACTCTCTTTTGGGGATAGACGTGTACTGTAGCAGAAGAAAAAGGCTGATGCTGTTTGTACAAGGAGAAGAGCTTGTCTTGTTGGGTGCTGCTCACACATTCATAGTGCCTGTGCCATCGGGTATGGCTCCAAAGGACCAAAGAATTACTAATATTGCACGCTCTCATTTATTCATCTCCATTCTAAACATGCTTTCCTATGTGTGTATGTATACATATTTACCGTATACATACATAGGTATGTACACCTAGGCACACACATAATTAAACATGTATAATTGTACATATATATTTATATAGACCTATAAATTTACATGTACATACATTTATAAAATTTTACACACAACACGCACTTCGCCCTCACACACACACACACACACGCACGCACGCACGCACGCACACACACACACAATGCGTCTGTGAGTCTATGTTTGTTTTATGTACACATGCGCACAGGCACGCACATCAGTACAGACCTCAGACACACTTCATATCGAAAAAACGTTGGTTCCTATTAAAACAACACCAGGTTGCAATTTGGACACTTTCAATGGATTTCCAATGTTTGTTTAAAGCTGTGAAATTCAAAAAAAAAAAAAAAAAAAATGTTTTTTTTTTATAATAATAATAATAATAATAATAATAATAATATAATAAAAGGAGGAAAAAATAAAACAAAAAATAAAACAAAAAAGGCATGGCGCTGCAACATCTGGTCTTCACTGCAGGTAAGTGGTTAATTTGCATAATGTATACAGGTTTTTAGGATTTTTTCCCTATTTTTTATTTTTTACTAAACAGCATTTCCTTTTTTTTTTTTTTTTTATAAACCAGAAAAAACTAAACTCTACAGAGAAAGTCCCCTACCCGCAGTCTTTCGCTGCCGATAGAGTTTGACATCAAGCTGTACAGCGCAGTCGAAAACATACTTACATCTGAGCTCATTTACAGGTACAGCCATAATCAAGGCACAAAGATCTACAAGTAGATTTGTTTTTCTTTCAATTAAGTTGTACAAAATAATATTACATTTTACAGTCTGTACAGGATAATTCAACCTTGCACAGTGTACAAGTTAACAACAACAAAAAAACCGAAAAAAAAAATGAAAGAAGAAGAAAAAAAAACCAAAAAAAAAGGAACAATACATTTTTCTCTCCCGTCCCCCTCCCTCCCACCCTCCTCCCCTTCAGTATCTCTAAGCTAAAAGGATGGTTTGTGTGTGTGTGGTGGTGGTGGTGGTGGTGGGGTGGGGGCGGGGGGGCGAGGGCGGGGGGGGGGGGGGGGGGGGGGGGAAAGGACGCAGGTCCGAGTCCGTGGAGGCAGCAGGGCTAAGGTGCAGAGAGCTCAGTCCCTTTTCCTTCATGTAAAATCCGTCTTCATGTCGCCGTATCTTTTTAAATCTCTCGCTCCACACGTCTCTCGGCTGCTCGGTCCACCCTGCAGCTCGGCAAGCTAACATCGTGACAGGGTAATAAATATTGTGATGCTACATTGTGTGTATGCTTCCTCTGGAGAAAAACAAAACCAAACAACAACAACGACAAAAAAAAAAAAAAAAAAAAAAAAAGTCATTAAGGAACCTGATGCAAAGTGCATTTATCTCTTCATCCACTCGCTCCTCTCCCCCCCCCCCTCGGAGAGAAGAAGCAGGTAGGAGGGGGCAAAAAAAAAAAAAAAGAAGGGGGCAAAGGTCATGGTGGTGATGCCAGCTTTAACCAGCAGGTGACACACAAACATAAACACTCGCTCACATGGCATTCCTGCTTGTCTTCATCACACACACACACACACACACACACACACACACACACACACACACTGTGCCTCTACACTGAGGTCCTGTAGGTGTGTTTCATGTATCCACACCCACCAGTCCAGGTCCAATGACAAAGCCAAAAAAACAGAAGGACACCAAGGGGCAAAAAAATAAAATAAAATAAGGAGGTAGCCCAAGGCTTAGTGGAATGACAAAAAAAAAAAAAAAAAATCAAGGCATTCTCAAAAGGAAGGATTAAAAAAAGAAGAAAAAGAAGCGGCACGCAACAACTTTGTTCCCCAACCTTCCTTTTACATCGGCGAAGTGGGGATGAATCGGTCTCAGACAGAGACAGAAAAAAAAATAAAAATAAAGAAGTACAAAAAGCTAAGAAGTTAAAAAGAGGAAGAGGATTTGACACACTTCAGTAGTACTTCATAGTCCTCGACAGGAGGGGCGGTCGGAGGGGGGTGGTGGGGGGGGGGTCGTTGATGGTTTCTTTTTGGGGGGGTTGGGGGTGGAGGGCGAGGGGGTGAGGAGGAAGGGAGGAGGAGGAGGAGGAGGAGGAGGAGGAAGGGTTCGTCAAGGATGCAGAATGGT
Source organism: Brachyistius frenatus (assembly GCF_029030835.1). Lineage (NCBI taxonomy): Eukaryota > Metazoa > Chordata > Actinopteri > Embiotocidae > Brachyistius > Brachyistius frenatus. The sequence continues at coordinate 6,866,457 of NW_027210611.1, forward strand.
GGAGAAAAAAAAAAAACACAGAAGGCTGCCGGAGACGATCTCCCATCACAAGAGCTCGTACTGCCGCAGGTGCATTCTCTGGATGATGTCCCGGCAGTCGTTGAACACCCGCCGGATGTTCTCTGTGTCCACGGCGCAGGTGAAGTGGGGGTAGCAGTAGTGTCTGCCGTCGCCACTCGCAGTGCTGATCCGCTGTGGGGCGGGGGGGGGGGGAGAGGGAGGAAGGGGGAGAGGGGGAGAGAGAGACGAGACACGTCACATCAGCTGTTCGGGCCGACCGCAGAGAGCCGGTCCGAACTCCTCCGTCGGCCGTTCTCCACCCGGACGTTCCTTCGGCAGCGCCGCTCTCGTTCACTTTTCCTGCAGATTTCTCTTCCTTTTTTTTTTTTTTTTTTTTTTTTTTTTTAACGTTATTTTCACAATAAAAGCTCTTTGAATGTCGCCTGCACGTACGTAAAATCCAACACTTCCTGTTCCTGTAGCTTAAACTGCGGAGTCATCCGAGCCCTTCATTTACACAAAACATCTGGATCACATCTGCCCAGACTGAAGCTTCACATCGATCGCGGATATTAAAAATGTAATCGTACTCGTAAGATTATAATAAATGGTGGTTAGATAATTTGTAGCTGCACAAATGTTTGAAGTTTTTGTCCGTTGGTGTTTTTTGTCACGCTTGCTTGACACGTTCTTGTCTGATCTGCCGTCTCCTACTGCAGTAGAGATCTTGTGATGGGAGATCGTCTCCAGCAGCCTTCTGTGTTTTTAAAAAGGATCGAGGGTACAAACACACATTAAGCCTCATGGCTGATTTCCTTTGACCACAAAGGAAATCAGCCATGAGGTTTTAAACTTTTTAAAACTTTTATATGCGAAGTCTGTCAATTGTGAACAGCCTGTCACGTATCCGTGGATACATCCGTCCATCCGTTCGCGGCCATGTTGTTTTAGTGCTACAGTTCCTCCTAAAAGTACCTTTGAAAAGAGCAGCGACAAATGCAGTTGTAGTCTCAGGTATTTTCACCAGGAAACTGGAGACAATTTTGGCAAAAAAAAAATGTATGACATTCAAGTCTACTGTCATTACAAGGAAGTGAGTTCACTGATTGTTGAGTCTTAGAACAGCGAACACGACCACAAATGTAGTAACACCTGTCAGGAAGACGCCATAAAAAATTTAAAAAAAAAACACACATTAGGTTCATATTAGACAAAATGATCCCGATGTTGGTTGTTATTAAGATAAATAACTGGTGTCATTATGATTTAGATATAAAAGAAACATTAGGACACACTCAACAGAGCAAAGACAGAACTCTTCCTTTTCTTAACTGAAGGCTTTAGGTTACTGCTGCATTGCTAAAAGTGCTACAGATAAAGTAATAATGTGAATGTTAATGCTATTTGAGTGTAAAAGTTTGTTTGTGACCATTGAAACCGTATCAACACGTAGAAGCTGTGGTGGCAGTCGGCCAGTTCTCTAAATAAAAACCGAGCATTTTCAGTTCATTTTGGTTTCCCGTCATTACAATACAGTGACCCCTCGCTATAACGCGGTTCACCTTTCACGGTCTCGCTGCTTCACGGATTTGCATCGTGCATTGTGTTCTGCATTCTGATTGGCTGAACAGTCTCTCTGCTTCTTCTCTACCTGTTTGTCAATAACGTTGCGGTTTAATATGTACACGTACGTAAAACAGCTTGCCAAATTAAAAATAATCGATGGTGGCATGTCGGTTTATAAGAATCTTTTTGCCCAGAAGAAAAAAGAGCGACAACAACTACCGATAACTATGTTCTTCTCTCGAAAAACCACACCTGCACCGCCGGCTTTAGAAGAAAGAACCGCTGCAGAGCGGAGTCAGGATGCAGCGGCTCAATCAGAAGAGCAGTGAAATACACGAGTCACTATTTGTCCTCCTGTACTTTGTATTTGTTTTCATAATCATTTTTCATTTCCTCCCGTTCTAATCCAATGACTCGGTTCGCAGTGGGGCGGTGCCGATCTCAGCAATTTGAAGCCTTCAGTTCGTATTGATGATTAAAATTATTATTTTACAGTACAGTAGTTATTTATAAAAAAAAAACATTTATACAGTACTTTTATTTGTTAAACAAATGCTTGGGCTTGTAAAAAGGTTTTGTTCTTTGGTTTCAATGTATTATGGAGTATTTCATTGTATAATAATTGTAAAAAAAATAAAGGTTACTACTTCACGGATTTCGCCTATCACGGTTTCTATTTGGAACGTAACCCCCGCGAAAAACGAGGGTTCACTGTATTACAATTTTTTTTTTTTTTTAAACTCTGCCTGCCATGTTAAAGTAACAACAAACTCCTAAATGGTGACTCTATCCACTGAAGAGGCTCCACACAAAGCTATTTGTGTCAAAATAATGCAATTGTATGTAATTATTAAAAACATCACATTTCTATTCCAACCGCAGACGGCACCAATACCAGTGGTTAAGATGGTGCTGATCTGCAGACAGCTTGTCCTCATGAAGAGGTCTGCAGCAGCAGGAAGGGTTCAATCAGGTTCAAGGCAACATAATACAGGACACACAGCTTTCAGAGTTATGATTCAACAACATGACTCTATTCATGTTCGGACACTTATTCCTTTCATCTCTCTTCAAAACGGTCCAAACATACGTCTGTGCACTTACAAGAAACTCGTCTCGGATGAAGAACTTGGCTCTCGTCACTCTCGGGTCCTCACCGGGTTCAGGAATTGCTGAAACAACAACAGATTCCTCGTTAATACGGTAAGAGACAAAAAAAAAAAAAAAAAAAAAAAAAAACTCTTAAAAGTGTATTTGTAAATGAATGTCCCGGCCGTACCTTCATTTGGTATGGTGTAGCGAGCATATTCTGGGAAGTAGTCTTCAATTTTGGATTTTCCAGCTAATACTTTCTCAGCCAGCATGTCCTGCTTGTTCAGGAATAATATGACCGATATAGTGCGTAACCATCTGAAAGAAAAAAAAAAAAAACACGACAAACACCGTCAAAGGAGCTGCGTCAGCAACTTCCAGCAGGGTTTTCAGTTTTATCGTGATTATTGGCACTTTTCTGTTCTAAATTTTTCTTGACATTGATATTGTGCTACATGGTGAATTTGCACTGAAACTGAACTGAATTGTCGAGAGCATCAAAATGGACTAAATGATTTTCCCCAGATTTAATTGTTGCAATTTGTTACTTGATGGGAGTTTTGTCTTTAGGATTTTGGGTGTTGTTTGTTTATTTTCTTGCTCTAGCTTTTCCAAATTTTAAATTTTCATTTTTATTGAGTGTTTAGAAAAAGCTGGAATTGGCTCGTGCTTCTCGACCTCACGCCTCAAGCTTCTGCAGTTATGCTCGCAATTATAAGCGTTATCCTGACCGATAGTTAAAAAGGACAAAACAGAACGGCAACTAGACTAATGAGATACCTGATTTTCCATTTAAATGTTAACGGTAAAATGTGGGTTGGGTTAATATTGGACTCTAACTCGTGCAGTAGTAACCCAGAACATCTCTGCTTTCGGAGGTTCCAACTCACCTGTTGTTCCAAATACTGCGGAAGAGGTCCAGGGCTTCCCGTAGCCGGTTGGTGTTATTGTCTTCCCTTATTACCATGTTGTAGCTGCTGCTGGCCACCACAAAGATAATAGCAGTGACGTCTGGAAGGACAGGACAGGACAGGAGAGGGAACTACATCAGGGCGGCTCTCTGACAGCACACGCGTGTTAAAAGTATAAAATGAAAATGAGAGGTGAAGCGTTGCCGGAGCCGACACGAGACACCTGAAGTCGGACGCTGTGTGTGTGTGTGTGTGTGTGTGTGTGTGTGTGTGTGTGTGTGTGTGCGCGTGCGTGCGGAGGAGGAGAGTGTGCTGCCGGTCAGCGATGTACAGCGAGTTTATTTTGAAGGAAAACGGGAGGAGAAAGGCTCAAAGTCTCACCGTTAAAGCACTGGATCCATTTTCTCCTTTCATCTCTCTGGCCCCCAACATCAAACATGCTGTGGAGGAGAAAAAAATATATATACTGGGTCAGACTCAGGCACAACAACGCGCTCGCTGCCGCCCTCTAGTGGCCGAAGAGCTCACACCCCGAGTGGGACGGGACCGAGGGGCGTCAGGTACATATTGTACTGGACTCCTTTGGCCATATATCCATATAAAGATTTAATTCTTTAGTGAGTCACAGAAAATAAAAAAAAAAGGTTTTCTATCTTAAGCCACTTTGTGCTCCTGATCTCTGGTCTCCTAGATCTTGATGGGACAACTGTGGATGCATGAATAATCAATTAATGAGTAAATGGTATGAAGAATGGCATTATTTGTACAGTCGGTAGCTTGTGTGACCCAAGCTGGATGTTTGGAAGTCATCAAAGCTGAATAATGACAAATGCACACCCAAAGGGGAGTCATGACCCAGAGCTTTTTATCAATCATTCAGGATGATATAATGCAATACAAAGGCCCGTTTCACATGGTAGAATAAGACTTGTGTCTGCGACTGCGGAAATGGGTCATCGCATCTGACATCATCAAGGCAGTTACGAAACATTTACTCTAACCTTTATCAGCTGCTCTTATAACTGACAGTAAGTAACTTTCAACAGGCTCAGTAATCACAGTGGCCAACAACATGCGATTAATTTTGCCTTTCAGATGACGTGCTTCTCCACCTCAGCTTCCAGCGGCCGAGCGGGTTGGGGGGGGGGTTCAGCGGTTTTTTTTGGTTTTTTTCGGGGGGGTTTTCGGACACGTTGCCGTTTTCGGAAGAGCAAACTTATGACATTTCAGGCTCCTAACACGAGGCCAGGAGGTAAATATAGTCACCCAAGAGCGATTGTTAGTACAACACCGATGCAAAAAGGAGGCACTGTCAAATGTTTCTTGGAAGAAAAAAAAAAAAGAAAATTACTGGAAAATTGTACAATGTCTGGAGAGTCTTCTTTTGAGGTTTGGGTGACAAGTTTGGAAAACTAGAAAAAGAGCGTAATATCGGAAGCGGACGTGACATGACACTTCAAGGGACAGAATGAGCTGGAAGCATGTTAATCAAATTTATTTGCATGCAGTCTTTTATATATATATATATATATATATATATATATATATATATATTATCTCTAAAACAACCATTACAATTTTTTTTTCTAGGTCTGGAAAAATGTTTAATTTTTTTTAATTAACTATAAAATCAAAAGCTATAGAAAGAGATATTTCAGAGTATATTTTTTGGACGGGGGGGGGGGGTGTGGGGTGGTACACTATTTATGTGGTTTATTTATTTTAAGCTGTTAACAAGCTAGTTAGTTGCCAGAGGAGGCAGAAAATAAGGATAATCTATCACGATCAAGCCACAGATACATGGTACAGATGCGTCCCCACGACGCTGAGTTAAGTAGAAACTTACTGAAAGTTCACTTTGTCGACTTGGAACCTCGTCTCGAAAATCCCTGAAGTTAACACTCGGCAGCGTAGCAGGTCCTGTGAATCATGGACACGGGGAGAAATCCAGTTCAGGTAAAAAATTTAAAAAAAAAAGATGCAACAAGCAAAGTTTTGGAGGTGATTTACACACTTTAGGAATTAGAGAACTGACCTGGTCCGTTGGTGTGTAGTCGCTCTGTCTTACAGAGTCAATTCTGTCCAGGAAACTGCAACGAGACAAACAGAACAGAGTTAGTTTCCATAGTGAGGTCCAATCATTTCTATAGGCTGCGGAAAAAGCCAGCTATATACAAAAGAGAATATTACCACAGAGGAAAACTAGGTAATAAATGACATTTGTCTCCATAAATACTGATTCTACAATAAACACAACCAGATCATAAGCAGTTGATCTCACTGTCATGCTAAAGCAAAAGCAAAAGCAAACATTAACTGCAGCGCAGTCACCAATCTGATCAGCCACAAACTACGAATGTGCAACACCTCTGCAAAACAAGTACAAGTACAGTATGTAGATATTCATGTGAGCTACAGTGAATGCTGCAAGAGGCGGGCCGCCATGTCTGACTCCCTGTAGAGGCCTGGCAGGCTGGTGTTAAGGCGGCTGCTTGCCACAAGAGGGCAGGCCTGCTCAGTCTGGGCTATTTTGGTCTGTCTCTAGCCAGAGTGATTACATAAGGCGGTTATTGTGGAGGTTAGACAGCTTGCTGTTGCTGTCTCTTCACTACTGAGAGAGCATTTACAGCAGCAGCAGCAGCTGGGCCTCTCTGCAGCACAGCAGGCCGGCTCAGGACACCGAGGCTGGGGACACACGGTCACACGGGCCCCTGGATGATCTGGATCACACTGTGAAAAGGCCGGTCCACGGACCATATCACATATAGACTTTAAAAGAAAAAAGGCCCATAACTCCACTGCTGTGGAAATCACACTTTACAGTAAATAAAGGTACAAGGTACTTTATGATACATACATCTGACAAAATATGAAACTGCTTCTTTCAAGGTGTAGTGATTCTCTCAGAAACAGGGTTAGAAATTAACTAACTCAGGGACCCAAAGCAAAAATGCTCCTGAAAACACCAGCAGTACAAATATGTTTGCACAAAATGCAAATGTATTACACTTAAAAAGAGACCTAAATACCCTTAAAAGTCACATTAAGGAGGCAAAAACTGCTCTCTGTCAAAGACAGTTGATATGAACTGTTGATTCATAAAAATAAAAAAAAATACAAGTACTACAAGTATCTTGATTAAAGTATATGTACAAATACAAGCATTTGTTTAATTGTGTTACACATTTATTCAGCAAAGTGACAGACATTTGTTGGTTAAAGTTTTCTTTGGTACTATTGGTTGGAAATATTAAGACAATTGAACACAATACTTTGGATTTTAATCTATCTAATCACAATTACCCAAAGAAAAATAAAATGCTGTTAGCCTGTATTATTCCTAATTTAAGTCAGTACTGAAGGAGACTCGAGGTAACAGCCACACTATTGACCTGACAACAACATACAAACTACATTAGAATAGTACAGTGTATATATTACTATGAGATAAAGGCGGCCTGACGCACAGACGATCAGCACTCAGGGTTTCTGCTTTCAGTACGTTTCAGTCGTGGGGACGGCCGTCAGTTCATTTTCACTTCTGCCATAAAAGTAGCTCACCTCGCGCACACACCCAAGCTCGAATTAAATATCCGAGAATGAATGCTCTATTATGAACCATTAGATAACAGAGATGCTGCTCATGTGCTCTGACAACAATGTTTTCATCACACTGACTATTTCTGCCGCACAAAAGGAGAAGTGGGGCTATTTCTGAGAGAGCACTCGACTTTCTCGCACTAATTTCATGTACATGTACAGTAAACGCACCCACTGGGGCACCAGACGGAAGACAGTGCAGAGGTAAGGAGAAGGGTCATCGAATTCTGAGTATTCAAAATTCACGGCAACATCATTCAAGAAGAAACGCCGTGTTGAGTTTCATAACAAGAAAGAAATGTAATTCCTGTTTTTACTATATACACAGTTTTATTAATCTATTTAATATATTATCAACTACTTAATAAATTACTTGGCTTTAATAATGTCAACAAATGATGACAAACAGGTCGATCACACAGCACCACTGTGCCTGAAACGGCATCAGAAAATTGCGGGATCTCAAAATGTATCCTGAACATCAAACCTGCCCACAGACCCGAGACGCCGACAGTGGTCAGTAGTGGCTCTGCGGGGCAGATGCAGTGGTTTGCAACCCTTTTCTGCAATAGTGACCCCTCAAAAAGGAACTAAACATTATTTCACAAGACAGAAGCAAAGATTGGAGAAAAGTAAGAAATAATAGTAGGTGTTTTTTTTTCTGATCTCGTACTCAGGCTATTATCTCATTAACTCCCTTCCAAACATCCAGGGTGGGAACCACTGCCCTATCAGCAACTTATGAAGACAGATAACTCTTTGTGCTGACTATAGAGGGCAATAATGCATATAGACATGGTGGTGGTCTAAAAGGCAGCCAAACATAGATAAAACATGAAGAACGTTACAGTACCAGGTGTGTAAACAATGCAGGTTTCCAAAGATGTTTCATAAAGTAGAAAACACATTAAAAAAAATGTCTAAAAAGTTCATTAGATTCGGACTGAAACTAAAAAAAAAGATTCCATTTATCCAATTGGCTAGTCAGCTGATTTTTTTTTTTTTTTTTCAAAATTGACCTTTTCATCTATAAAATGTCAGAAAACATGTCCTAAAAAGTGATGCAATGAAATTGCTTGTTATGTCAGGCAAAATCTAAAGATATCTAGACTCACTTTCAGGTTCAAAAAACAAAAAACAGAAAAATCCCACATTAGAGGATTTTGGTCATTTTTGTTGGAAAATAAAATTATTGAGTGATCACTTAAATCACCAAAATAGTTCCAGCTTAAATTTCTCTCACCCGAATAATTGAGTTCAATTTCAGCTAAACAAACAAAAAGTGTGATTTTAAAACTCGTGGCATACAAATAAACTATTATCATACTCTTGAAATACAGAAAGAAAAAGGCAAAACCCGAGATGACCTGATGTGCTTCGGTGACTCGTCTGTGGAGTCCTACAACATGAAGCACATTCATCAAATCCCACAAATTAACTATCTATTTACCAATTAGTGATTTTCTGGAAACACAACCCGCAAACCCATTAAACTACACTGCATTTGACAGAGACACAACATACAGCTGAGTATCACACACAGACTCGTCTCCCCTGAGCAAAAACATATTCACACACAAAAACAGACAAAAACCTATAAAAAAAAAAAAAAACCACAAAAACACCTCCAGCTTTTGCCCCAAACACTGCAACAATATGGGAGTATTTTTAGTCAGCCTTCTTTGCAGAAACCTAGCTAGGTTATAATTACTGAGAGCTTTGTGACTGCCATATGACAGAAGTTCTATTGGTAGAGCACTGGAGATCCAAATATAGTCTCCGTACCAAGCAAGGAAAAAAAAAATAATAAAATAAAGACAAGGGTCCTGGATCCAGGAAAATTGCAGAAAAAGATAACATTGATTACCAAGTGGCCGTCTTCATAATGCCTTATCAAAAGGTTTGGGTGCAGTTTTCAGAGACTGTACGGCTGTTCTGGTAGAGCGCCACAAATAGACGAGCTGCGTTTAAGGTCCAGGGAAATCTGTGGTTTGTGCCGCTTTCTTCAATTTCCTCCCCAGAACTATTCTGCGTTGGCATCGGACGTCGTTTCGTGTGATGTGGTCACTTTGTCGAAAGTGTGGGATCACAAGCCACCAGTCTTCCACTTTGTTTTTAGCATTTGTGTACAGTACGTACGAGGCAACGTGTACTTTGGTATTCATAATTTTTTTTTTACTATTTTTAAAAATCTGCTCACAACTATCAAACCACATTACGTGAGCTGTAATTTCTCATTTATTTCTTTCATCCTCGCACAGTGACCCCCTCTTATAAAAGAGGCCTTTTGCTGTTGCATGACAGTTTGTTCTGAATTGGCAGGTTCATAAATAAAAAATAAAAATAAAAAATAAAAAAAATCACTACTATCTTGTCTATAACAGGCCTTCTCTTTCTGTCTTCGGGGTTGGGTTGGCTCTTGTATTTAGCTTAAACACACTGTACTCGTCCTGCGGGCCAGTCTGTGTTGCTATGTATAGGTTTTGTTATGGACAGTATCACTTGACTTGGCCTGGTCTTGCTGTATTTGCTTCATCTTTCCATAAAACACAGACACAAGCATGAACACACACACACAGGGCAATATGAGGGACAGTTGATGCTGGGCCTCGGGCCTCAGCCCCCACATGGTCCGGGTCACATGGTGCTGCCCACTGAGCAGAAAAAGGGGGCAGAGGGAAGATGATGTTGGTGGTGGTGGTGGTGGTGGAGGGTATTAAAACGCTTCATACCGGAGGAACATGGGTCACCCAGCTCCACGTCGTCTTCCTCCAGAACTACAGCACCGGAACAAGCTCTGGTACCATTACGTTGCCTTCAAAGAGCCACGACACCGAAATAAACAAAGACACCTAAATACAAATAGCGCTACAAACGCATTATCCGGAGAAGAACTGAACCAAACAGTCACAATTTAGCTCAAAAATTCAAATTTGCGCCAAGACAAATTGTATGTATCAAAAGTGCACATGTGCAGAAAAACAAAGAGCCACTTAAACACGTCGAAAGGCTGTAAGAAGTAGCGATACCACAGGAATAACAGCTGGGGGAAAAAAGTTCACGCCAACGACTGCAAACCTTCAGACCAATCAGCAGCACTGAGCCTCATGTGCTCATTTGATAATTGGGTTGACTTTTTACAAATAGCGGACCATCTTTAATTAGCAGTGCAGAGGATCCGATCAATAGTTTCCATATTTTGAGCCGCTCAGGCCAGCATAATGGACTTTCACTTTAGTCTCCAACCAAACTGGTGACAGCGCTGTAAAACTCACTGCTGGACACGGCAGCAGCAGCATCACTCTGTTTATAGATATTAAGCTTTTATTTCAAATGTTTATAGGTGGGAATACTTTCTCTGTGTTCCATATTTGCTGCTGCTGAGCTGTATTTCAAGCGGTCGAGATCAAGGGAACAATTTCAGGGAATATTCTGTGACATATATTTAAAATAAAAAGGAGAACAGATGGAGTATAAGCAGAAATATTTACTACGGCTAAAATAAAATGGAATAAAAAGTCAACGAAGGTACTTCAAACTTCAAGACTTGCAGAAACAACAAGTCCGTACAGAGCACACTATCTGTCACAGCCAAGACTGCTTATTACTAAAAATAGCAGAAATTAAATACATTTTAAAAACAAATCAACATTAGTAACTATTTTGAATTGTGTATTTATGGATGCAACTAACATGTAGTTTCATTATTAATAAATAGTCTGATAATTTTGCCACATCATGATTTAGGGTAGAAAATGTTTAAAAAAAAAAACATATTTTATAATCTCCCAGAACACAAGATTACTTATGCATAGTTTTACTTTTGTCTGACTAACAGTAAAAAAAAATTTACAAAAAATTTACAAAAAAAAAAAAAAAGACAAAATCTCAAATCTAAAAAAAAACAAACAGACATGAGCAGCAGATTTTGATGTTAGAGGGTTGAAATAATGTTCGGTGATGTAATTCGCTTGATAAATGACTATAACGGGTAGTTGATTGTCTTTTTTATATAAATCGCTTCAGCTCTGCTCAGCTCATTCCTAAAAGTCGAATCTGTAATCTAGTACATAGTATATTGTAATCTAATTGTTTAACTTGAGAACTCTCCCTTCACGCTTCATCCGTCTCCTCTTACAAAACACACCCAGTATCCTAACAAAACCGGCAGCACTACGCAGCCCATCGCATAACACGGACTGTCAGATGTATTGAGCTGGTACAGCACACAGAGCCACGTGCAGCGGGACACAGTGAAGGTGGAGCTCTGTGCAGCATCCTGGTCACCTGGTGGAAAGATCTGAGCCCGGGGTTCAACTCCATCCATCCAAACAGGAACACTGCGCAGTTCGGGAGATGGATCTGAAACTCGACAAATCCATCAACGGCTCAGTGGGTACTTCCTAAATATAGGAGCAAGAACGGAGACACTCCTGAAAGTCAAACCAAATCTTGTGTAAACAAAAGTGCCTGCTTTATCTCAAGGCCGCCAATTCGCCTTCCAGGGCCCGCATCAAGTCGTGGTTTTGAAAGGTGTTGTATAAAAATGTAAAATACATTGTAGTGCCCTTTTGTCTCTGCTCAGTGTCTACGTGGACCGTTACAATACTTTCCGTTTAAAATAGACTCATCCCTCCGAAAAATTGGGAGCTCCAGCAGGCCTGAACCGTGTCCCATGTGGAGCTCCCAAATCCAGTTCTCACTGTGAAATCGACTTATGTTTTTTTTTTTCTAAATACAGTAATATTGAAGCCCAACGTCGATACGCTATCTGTCAGCTGCTGAATTAGTCTGCGCCAAAAATAGAAAAGCATGTAAAAATAGTCTAATCAACAATATCGAGCAGGTTTCAGTTCCCTCGCCTGTAAACAACAGCAACCCTCCATGTCAAATTAGTTGTTCCGCTCGCAAGTCAACCGGTGACCCAGTGAAAATGAGCTTTTCCTCTTTTCCCCTAATCAAAAGTCAATAACCAATGACTAATATCAGACAGGGGAATCTACAGTATCGGAGCAGGTTTCATAAGCCTGAGCTAAGCTGTAAATGCTGAATCACCTGAAATCAGCCATATAACTACACAGGAGGAAAGACAGTCCACTAGACGAGTTCATTGGCTTTTTTTAGTTGTTGTTGTTGTTGTTGTTATTCTTAAGATGTTAAACATGCAGCTTCTCAGGATGGAACCGGAACTCGAGCTGCTCACAGGCCTCTCTTGAGTGTTGCTGTTTGCGTAGTTCCCAAACTGTCCTCCGGGTGGCATCCCTTCGCTCCTGCTGCACACAGCCTCTTTTCCACACTGACCCTGCCTGGTTTTAGCAGCTGGGTTCCCATGGCAACCTCAGTCGGTCCATACCACTCCTCTCTCTCCCTCAGTCTCTCCCTCTCCCTCCCTCTCTCTCTCCCCCTCTGTCTCCCTCCCTCTCTCTCCCTATCCCCCTGTCTCTTCCTAAGCCAGGCTGCACTTGTATCCTCCCATTCCCAGACTCTCCCATACATCAACACAAAGCAGAACCATGCTCTGTGCTAGCTTTCTGCACTGTATGTGTCACTTTATGTGTGTGTGTGTGCGCGTGTTTGGTGGGAGGGCAAAGCAAATTTAGGCTTATGAAGACAGATTATTTCAGAGGGCCACTGTCTCAAGCACAAAACTAAAAATAAGTCCCGTTTTCAGTAAAGAGGAGGAATGTAAGGTAGCATGTGAAGAGAGAGAGAGACAAAGTCGCTGACTTCCGACACAACCTGATGGACATTGGTGTCAGCTGTGAATGAGGAGTTAAACAGCTGAACTGTGGGGATAACCAATGAGGATGTTAGGAGTTACGAGGAGGGGGCGCAACACAACCCAACTACCAAAATCAAACCCTTAAAACGTCCGAAAACACACCGGGATGTAGATATTCTACCAAAGTGGTTTCTTCCAAGCAGATCCAAGGAAATGGAAGTGAAGTGATTTGATGTGTTGCTGATTAGTGGGATATCTGCAGAGTAATGAGTGTCCAGTCTCCAGTCCAGTCGCTTTGAAGGAACGGGTGCCAACAGGGTCAGAGGGCCCACACCAGTACTGCAGATTATTCTAGTAGTTCCAGGGAAAAATAAAACTATTCTCAGTCAATATGCTCTAAAGAGCTGAAAATTAGGTCCTCAACTGATAAAAACCCACTGATTTACCACATTTAACTTCAACACAGCACAAAGACAGGTTAAATCTAAAGTCAAATACATCCAAATATTCTGGTTTTGTTTAAACTAAACTTTACATTTGAAATGTTTACATTTAATTCAGCATTGTCAAACTCAGTTAAGTTTATATATATATATATATACACAGCTTCAAGTTATTCATAAAAGTAATGACATCTAGTTGCCCGTTTGGTCTGACCAACATCCAAAATATATTTAGTCTACAATCACAAACAAAAGCACCAAATCCACACAATTTAGAAAATGGAAAGAAAACAAAAACTATTTGTCTGTCAACATAGTTTCTAATACATTTTCTGTCAATTCACGAATCAATTGTTTAACTTGTATCAGCTTTCTATTCCAGTGTTGACTCACCAGCAGACAAATGAATAAGTATTACATACATGTAAGTGCATTTTGCCTTCATTTAACACATTCGGGTGTGGACTGGAATTACATTTCTGCTTAAATATTGCTTTAGAGGACAGTTTCCCTCTGAAAAACCAAGATGGATAAAGACGGAGGAGGAGCCTGGCAGAGCAGAGACTGAGATGGAGGACCTGTATACTTGGTGACTGTAGGTATAAGGAAACTCTAAAATCCCAGGTGAAAATTTACTACAATGGTAAATCCTGCAACCAAAACTGTCAAATGTTTACTTAAGTTAGACCTCCAAGCTAGCTCCGTCCACTTTCTGAAATATCCAAAGGCTCAAACTGTTAACAAACCACCACAACAACAAAAATATAAAAGCTTTCTATAAATAGCTTTGTGCCCCCCTCTGGCCACATTCCTCAGGAGGTGAAAGTTGAAGTTTGTTTGACTAGTGGCTAAGGTGGTGGGAGACCTTTTGCCTGGGTGTGGCTGGACACCCACTAACCCTCTAGCCTCACTGCTGGCTACAAAACCTGAGCTAGAGCACACAGCCGGGCCAAACTTTGAGCAGGCTCTGAGGGTTTGAAGCCCCCATGTGATGCAAAACATGCTAATGTCAATGCTAAACACACTTCACACTTGGTCATGTGCTCTTTGATGGATTTTGCATGGCTCCCAGTCTGCTGTTGCTCGCTCTGCTAGGCCTCCTCGGCAGCAGCAACAGGGAGAGTGTGTGGAGCTGGGAGCCCCTGTCATGATTAGACAGCAAAATGTCTCCTTGCCTGTCAAACCCCGCTTTGATCAATTCAGCCCACCCCCACCCCCTCCCCAGTCTGTCTGTCTGTAGCAGTGGAAGAAATGGTTGTGTGTGTGTGTGTGTGTGTGTGTGTGTGTGTGTGTGTGTGTGTGTGTGTGTGTGTGTGTGTGTGTGTGTGTGTGTGTGTGTGTGTGTGTGTGTGTGTGTGTGGAGTAAGGGTGGGTGGGGGGAGGAGGGAGGAGGGGAGGGAGGACAGAGTGAGCAGGAAAGCATATGGGTGCATTCATACACTCCCAATGATTTGTTTTATGTCAGGGCATTAAGAGAAGAGAAGGTATGGCCAGCAGTCTCTCTCTCTCTCTCTCTCTCTCACACACACACACACACACACACACACACACACACACACACACACACACACACACACACACACACACACACACACACACACACACACACAAAACCAACACAGAGGCGTTTTGTGTCTCACCTTCTGCTACTGACCTTCCCTTTGTTTACAGCGCATTGCCGGGATACTCCCTTTGATTCGGCTGTGCACACGTGACCCTAGCCAGTTTCTGCTCTGCAGTGCTGCTGCTAAAAATAGCCTCAGCTTGCCCTGGCTCCACAGCTAGTTTACATAAGCTCTAAGGGGGGTGGGGGGTGGAAGGGGAGGGGGAGAAAAGGGAGCAACTGAGGGGTGGAGGAGAGGGGGGGGTCTCAGTGAAGAGAGAGAGGGGGGGGGCGGATGGGGGGGGGGTAATGGGGGGAGGGTGGAGGAGGCAGGGGTCTATGGACCACCATTCCACAATCTCTGAGCAGGGAACCTGCAGCTCCACTGCTGTCCTCCAGCAGACTGTGCCTTTACACTCCTGGTCAACAGCAGGGTGTGTGTGTGTGTGTGTGTGTGTGTGTGTGTGTGTGTGTGTGTGTGTGTGTGTGTGTGTGTGTGTGTGTGTGTGTAAGAGCAAGAGAGAGAGAGGGCAAGAGAGAGCAAGAGAGAGTGGTCTGGGTGTGTGTGTGTGTGTGTGTGTGTGTGTGTGTGTGTGTGTGTGTGTGTGTGTGTGTGTGTGTGTGTGTGTGTGTGTGTGTGTGTGTGTGTGTGCACGGTCAGCACATGGGTAACAGACTCACAGATATCCGCCATTCACCAGCCTGGCTGTGTGTGTGTGTGTCTCTGTCTGTCCTTTAAAATGGACGCACATTTTAACCCAAAAATAAAAATCTATTTATAGCTACAATCCCCCTTCTTTAAGTGGAACATAAATTCTCTTTTTTTCTCTCTCTCTCTCTTTGCAGCAGGGTTCATAGGAAACACCAAATGGACAAAACTAACAATTAACACAGACCTACAAACAATCTAAGCATGGCACAAATAACAGGAAGGGATCTACTGTACATCATGAAGGACAGTAGACTGGCATGTTCGACTCAAAGCTGCAGTCGAGCAGCACGCTTGTTCTCCTGTGATTCGCTTGTTCTCCTGTGATTCGACTCTTGGCTAAACTAAACCGAAGCTGTCAGAGCCTCTAGTCTCTAGAAACAAAATAAAAACACACGGGCAGTGGAGCTAATCTTGTGACATGTAGCATGCAATGCTGGGCAAGCTTTAGGCTCTCTTAAGTGTTCTCAAATGCCCGGACAAGGTTGAGCATTTTCAGGCCTCGACAGACATCTTCAGCTTCCATAGTACTTAAAAAAATATATAAATAAAAATTAAAATAAAAATTAAATAAATAACACACAAAATAATTAATAATGTAATAATAACAACAACAACAACAACAACAAAAATGTAACCTAATGGACAGAAAAACAGTTACAGAAGCAGTGAATCTCAGGCATACAAGTGATGCCTTGACTGAAAAGGGACACACACACACACACACACACACACACACACACACACACACACACACACACACACACACACACACTTTGGAAGAGGCTTGGCATGTGTTCTCATGTGCTCTTCAACATCCTCTCTGCTATGGCTTTCTGGCCTCAAGAGAGGACTGAACAGATAGACAGAGAGAGAAAGAAAGAGAGAGGGAGGGAGAGGGAGAGAGGGATAGTGAGTGGTGGTGGTGGTTGGGGGGGAGAGAGGGGTGGAGGCGTTTGAGTCCCACAGGGGGCTCTAACAACCTTAAGGACAGTGGTTTGTGTAGATGGAGTCCCATTGAGTTTCCAGTAGATCAGATTCTCCAGTTCAGCTTAAAACCACTCCTTTTTCCTCAGAAATCACACACACACACACACACACACACACACACACACACACACACACACACACACACACACACACACACACACACACACACACACACACACACACACACACACACACACACACACACACACACACACTTCCATAGTGCCCCCTTTGATTATTCCTCAGTCAGCTGACAGCAGGGTCATCTGATTTTAAAAAAGCGACACAAAGGTTTTTGTTAATCTGGATTAAAGCCTTTTATGAAGAAAGTATTTAGCTTGTATTATTAGTGAAGTTATAATTTAAAATTGTGCTACAGTAAACACCATTTATTATCTTGTTAAAAGGCGAAAAATAAGTGGCCAAATTTACTAGAAAATAAAATAGAACAGACTCAATAAACTTAGCTGAAACTTTTTAGGAACTTTTCTAAATGAAAATAATTTTTCTAAATAACAATTTTTGCTGTTTCAGAAGCAGTTTTGAGGGTTGAATCTGAAATAAAGATACACGTTTACTTCCAACTTTGACGATGTGTTTATATTGTTGTTCTTTGTTGTAGTTAGTTGCTGCCGTTAGGTTTGTGTTTCAGTTTTTACGACAAGGGTTTGTGATCCAAAAATCACACAAAATCTTACTTTTTAACCAAAACGCACCTCTTCTTCATTCATTTCTTTGTCTACTCCCCACTCGACCTGCTTATCGGTGCCTTTCTAGCTTTTAGTAAAAGAAACATGACATGGAGTCCTCTGAGTCAGACACAGATCAGTAATGCAAATTTTGTTTGAAACTGTGAGAAAGAGATTATCCATAAAGTCCCAGTGTCATTCTATTCAAATGATGCAGAAATGAATGTAGGGAATTTTCCAACTATGCGAGCCCCTAAACTGTACAGAACAATGCCGTCCATGAAGGTTTAACAAAAGTTTTGAGGGAGATAAACATCCCAGCAGAAAATCCAATTTCTTAGGTGTTAAAAATAACCAATCGGAAAAAAAAGTTATTATAGTGAAATATAAACAAACAGATCAGTTCAGCCATGTAAGAAACACCCAGAGCTCAGAGACAGTCACATCCGTTGGTAAAAAATTGGTGTACATCAAAATCAGCCAAAATATTCAGATTCGAAGCAACTTATTGGTGACACAAAAAAGAAGCAGTGACATGCAGCCAGTGTATAAATATCGCTCTCTCAGGCTCTTCCGTGAACAGAAGAAGCTCCTTATTGAGGAGAGCCACTGTTTGTGAAGCGTAGCCCCTCTGTTTCTGTAGGCCCTTCAGGGGCCGGGGCTGGCTGACAATGCAGACCATTCTTAGCACTTTACTGCCCCAGATGACTGTGTCAGTGGCCCCCAGGCTGGTGACAGAGTCCCGTGACCAGCACTACACCCCAGCCCCAACCCCTGCCGCAGCCTAGGCCGAGAACAGGACCCACCCTTCAGACATAGCCGTCCACAGTCCAGCCCCACGGTCTGCAGGACTCTGGAGACACAGCTGAAGACCTGTCCCGTCCCGGCCCGAGCCTCTCCAGCCCCGCGCCATCTTCACAGCACTGCAGCCTAATGCTCCTCACACGTACCACGCACGAACTGCCTCCATCTTGTTAAGATGAAGTGTACATAGTTGCTATTCATGGCTTAAAGTCAAGAACAACAGATGGAGGATGTTTTGAAGAGTTTATTCAGTTTATTTAATAAAAAAAAAACTGAAATGTAACTTTATCATTTGTAAGATAATTAAAGTAATTTTCTTCCCCTGACTAGAGGGGTGAGTATAGGTGTCCTTACAGCCTTTATTTTAGCAGCGGCAAGATCAGTTCATCAATCAATAGAAAATGAACTCGCAAAGTTTTTGATGACTGATTATTCGTCCCTTTCAAAATGAATCTCAAAATATTTTCTTTCCTTCTACAGTGTGAGGATCTGGAACTTTGTTTTCTGTTTTGCATCATCGTGAATATTTTTAGGTGTTGGACTGTTGGTCAGATAAAACAAGACATTAAACAACATCACTTTCAGCTTTGAGAAACGTTGATGGACAAAGCAATGACTTAACAATGTGTCTGTAAATTGAGAAAATGATCTGCAGGTTAATCAATAATGACTAATAATGTGTTGTGAATTTATTGTAAATTTGACATTACAGGTTTCTGACATTAGATCTTTTTTTTTTTTTTTTAAATCTATAGAATGATCACTAAAAACAACTTTATAACAGGCTATAAGCACTGACATCCAAAAAGTTCAAAGTCTTTACATGTGAAAAAGTTGTTACTAGTTCAGTTCCAGCAGACGTGAGGTTGTGATTAACATCTCCACAACTATCTGATAATTGTCTCTAAAGATGGGATTTGTCCATTAATAACCGTAGATGGCTTTAATTTAGGGAAATACAGTAATATCAAGACACATAGGAACAGAAGTAGAGGTAAGATTTGGATGAGGCAGATCTAGCTACTACTAACAATTACTTTTGTCGCTTTGGTCTTTAAAATGCCATAATATAATGACAATATGTACATTTCCCAAAAACATAATGATTTCCAACCCTCACATTAAAGAAAGAAAAGTATCAAATCTGTCCTACTGAAACGCTAGAGCGACAGAAAGTTTTAGACTATTGAAATTAGTTGATGATGAAAATAGTATCAGATTCATTTTCTCTGAATCAACTTGAAATAATTGTTCGAGTTATAAATGGCAAAGTGTAAATATGATATATAATCAAAATGGCTAAAGTATGGCAATCTTTGAAATGTCCTTATTATATAGCAGCATATCTAGGGATTTTTTTTTACAGCTATCAGACTCGAGAATCTGACATGAAGCCGACAAACGAAACTCCAGCGTCACTTATTTCATGCTGACGAACACTGAGGCACATTTAGGAGCTACAACGACCACAAAAAGCCTGGTGTCAAATCATCTCTGGACACAAAGTGACTAGATGACAGATGCTGTTGTTTGCCTGTCCCTGTGTGTTCAGGGTGCATCAGTTATAGTAATACAAAATAGGAATTACCAAAGCCTACAGCGTATAACTCGAACTCCATCATGCTCCTGTACCTAAACCCAACATCAACTCCACCTCCGTCCCAGGCCTCGTTCTCATTGCAGGAATAAACCCCAGCTGCATCGCTCGGCTGTTTCACAGCCTCATTTCTTCAGTAACGCTCCCTGACTCCGGCGCCATCACCATCCAGGGCAGCTCTCCTCTGTGCCCAGTCCCTGCTGCTGCAGCCTGGCATCCCACCGCCATCCCCGAACACACACGCGCACGCGCGCGCGCGCGCACACACACACACACACACACACACACACACACACACACACACACACACACACACACACGAGAGAGCTTCGTACCACCATCTAACACGGGGTAACCATCACCCAAGTACAGCTAGATACACTGTACCTTGACATATTCACATTAATTGTGTCATATTTGCTGCAGGGACAGTTAAAAAAAAAAAAAAAACCTTCACCAGAGAGGTAAAAATGTAAAAGCGAGAGGCCCAGGAGTTCAGATATGCATGTGAAAAAGTGTTTGATTTTGCCGTTGACACATTCAAGGCATTGCAATGGAACCAGCTTTCCGCAGCTGAAAATAGCTCATAATCAATCAACTGGCAGACACATATCTGTGCTCTTAAAATGTATAAATGTGCAATGCAGAGGGCGGATCAATGGGTGACAGGATTCCAAAAGCATCGATATGGACATGCTCTTTGGCATAACAAGCGCTCGCCATCGGCCACCGTGCTTATTTCCTGTGCCTCTGTCCAATGGGCCGTCCGGCGTTATAGGCCTGCTGGAAAAAATATCTGCCAGTGGACCAAGGTCTGTGAAGGACAACACCAGATGAAATGGCAGAAGTATATCCTCTGCTTCCACAGAATTTGAATATGACATATAGCTATAATCGAAAGCTTTTTGTGGTTTTTACGACAATCTATCTACTGTGTTTGACTGCTTGCATGTAAGGTTGCTGCCTGCCAATCTGTTCCACCCACAAGCAGCTACATGTAGGCCAACTTCCTCTTTAATTTACTCTCAGAGAGACTGAAAGCACTCCTCTATCACATTCATGATCTAAGATCACAAACGACACAAAAACACAAATCAGTGGACGTTCGATACGGAAAAAACAACAAAAAAGAGAGAGCAGGTGTGGAGAGCAATAGTAAAAAGATGAAATGAAAGCTTTCTGGCCTGAGTATAGGATTATACGAGGCTAAAAGTAGCTAGCATTGACGAGGAACAAGGCACATACTATCAGACAGACCCTCATAGTCAAAAATACCGTCGCTGCACTGCACAGGAATAGCCAAAACAACACAAGAGACGTTCGCCAAACAACATTAATATCAAAATACCAAACATGTGCTTGAATACAGCCTGTGTCCAATACAATGACCTTCACTCCCTTCCTTTCAACCCAGTTGGCTGCTGAAGCCGTCTACCAGTGTTTCACTACTTCCAGGATAGTGACTGAGAACAGTTAGTGCAGTTAAGTGGTCATAACAACAATAGGTGTGTGTGTGTGTGTGTGTGTGTGTGTGTGTGTGTGTGTGTGTGTGTGTGTGTGTGTGTGTGTGTGTGTGTGTGTGTGTGTGTGTGTGTGTGTGTGTGTGTGTGTGTGTGGTCCTTTACACGCAGACAGGTCTGCTGCCATGTAGGACAGAGTATCTATGAATGTCCTCGGTCCACAGGGTTCATACGGAGGTTAAAACTGAGAGAGGAAGTAAGTGAGAGGCCGTGCAGTCGTGCAAATTCCAGACTTCCATCAAACACACCACTCAACACAAAAGAGGCATATTGTGATGTTTTTACTGACTAGTAAGATTTCAAAATGAAATGCAAAGGTGGAAACAGTTTCTCCAGCTACAAAAAGCACAGCAGCACTTTTTTCAACCGGTAACATCAGACTAATTTATTAGATTTCAAGAGTTTTTGTTATTTTTGTTATTTTCTGGAAAATGTACTGCACTAATTATTTGTTTTCACCGGTTTTTTTATGCGTTTTAATAGATGAAAGAAAAGCATAGGAAAAGAGATAAAAGCAATAAACAACAACAACAACCAGCATACAACTAAGATTTCCGAGCAGAAATTGCACAAAGCTCGAACTTATTAGTATCACGCACAAGTAAATTAAGCTTCTTCGCTTGATGATGATTTATTGACAAAAACACACAACTGCCCACCAGCTGTTAGCCAAGCAGGAGCAGCAATTTAATGGCCAGAGAGGCAGTGATAGGACTTAAAATAAACAATTAAGCATCAATCATTTGGCAGCGTTTTGGACTTAGAAGAGTAGGATAGAAAAAAAAAAAAAAAAAAAGAGTACAGAAGTCATAGCAACCAATTTCAAAACCAAAATAACACAGTAAGAAAAGTCACATATGAAGCAGTACTGATCAATTTAAATACTGTGGGCTTTTCATTGTCCTCATTTAACTCTGTTAATGTTTACTCATGTCACAGGACAGCTGTATTATCAGTGCTTCATTCAGCCCGTTGCAAGCCTCAGTGATTTTACAATGTAGAATATTCTTGCAGATTTCAGCATTCAGAAGACCACCACATTTACAGAGTTGTAACGAGGAAGTAATAAAGATTTGAGATGTTTATGGCACCACAATATTATATGATGTCACCATGACACTGGAATAAAATAAACACAACATGCTTTTTTTTTTTTTTTTACATATCGTGCTCTCTACCACACACACGGACACCGACTGACTCAGAGCGGCAAAGACAAACACAGACTGTAACAGTTCCACCTTACAGATTCATGTGACTCTCCAACCATCACCTGACTTTCTCTCTTCTTTCTATGGAAGCCGCTCACAGGCAGCGCAACCAGGGAAAGCTTGACCCCCACCCTCCCAAAGTCAAATTTATGTTCAAGGAACGGAAGATATTCAGGAAAGGAGTACAGAGACTGTTTGTCTACGTGCTATACCATCATAAAAACATCTCTACGCTCCGCCCATGTCACACAGGCTCGCAAAGTCACTAGCAACAAGCCAATATCCCCAGTCACTGATTAAGAGCGCCTCTGACCGAACTCCAGGAGATAAAGGGAGCCAACCTTTGGGATGGGAGGGGACAACTTCCAACAGGGGCTCCTGAGCCTGCACCATGTACATGTCCTCATATTTACATGTGAATCTAGAGGCGAGTCAGAGAGGAAGCAAAAAAAGGAGAGCACTGTAATCAGTGAGTCACTTTGCATACCCAAACTTCCTTTTACAGGCAACACAGGGGCCTTCCAACCGTGTACAACCAGCACCCTACGGTGGCCCGAGGTACTGTAAGGAGCTCTCCAAACAATCTGGGGCACCATGCAAAGAGGCATCAGCTTCTACACCTTTCCACACTGCAGTTATCAGTATTTCCCAACTACAGTATCTGAGGCACGATTGTATTAAGAAAACCTCCACGCAGATGGGAGTCGAACTCACATCATGACCCACATAGGTTTTGTTCAGCCTCAGCGACACCGAAGTTTAGTCCACAGGTAGAACACGACCATCACCAGCCGGCAAATGAGAAATACCAGCTTAAACTGCAGCGTTATTACATTATTACATTGTTTGCAGACAAATATAACATCCAATACAGTGCAATAGTTCTGATGAATTTCTCACATGGGCATTTTAATAGAGGCCATTCCAGGCTTTGCATATTGTCATGGAGAAATGTCAAACACTCTGGCGTCAGGAGACGCGTGTATAATTTTCCGAAGGACGACTTTATTTGTTGCGTGCCTTGCCCCACCCAGAGTAAACATATCTCAGCCATATTCATATATGATATAACACCAGCACGAGCTTCCACCTCAAACGCAACACAAGGCGGACGGACGAAGCCGGGACGTGACTCTTAGTTCACAGGCTGAAAACTAAAACCAGCGCGCTGATCCCGCTCTCGGTATCTTATAGCGGCACAAACAACCGAGTGTGTAAAGCCGTGTGCTGAGGAAGAGAACTTTTTTTTTTTTTTTTAATGTGGAGCTGAAAGTATCCAAAGCTCAAAATCATCATGCTACAGATACGTGTCTTAAAGTTTGAACTCACTATTGTGCGCAGTCGATGAGCTGGTATTCATTGGACCTCTCAAAGCATGCTTTCACTCCTTCGTCGTCCCACAGCTTCTTTGCGTGGTCAAAGAACTCCTGAGGAGAAAAAAAAAAAAAAAAAAAAAGAAACATTAAGAAACAAATGACAAAATACAGGCAAACACAGGTAAGAGGAGTTGCCTTTCACTACCACTAAAGTGTCCAAAACTTTAGAGACACACTCGGAGTATATCCTTTGAAGATACGACTTTGAGGGTGGCACAGCGACCGGCGGAAACTCCTCCCCAACATTTTGGTTATTTCCCGACCTTGAAATTTGCTTTGCCCAGCTGTGTGGTATTTTGGTGCCCGGGTGCAGAGTGCGGGGCTGCACGGGTGGGGGCACGGGCACAAACAGGTGGGAGGTTCATTCAAATCAGGAACAACAAAGAGTCCTTGGCATTTTTGTTGGAAAATGTGTCTTCGGCTTCGCCCTGAGAACAGCCGTCTCAGAACCACATCGGTCTCTGGTGCGACATGAAGCCGTCTCCACTCGGGGGATTTAATCAACGAGTGCAAATGCACAGCAATAAGAGATGAACGCTTAAACTGGAAATAAAACAACAATCGCACTCCAAAAAGTAGATGTCTTCAACTACGTTACATACATATGGAAAGCGATTTATATTTCTGATGGTGATTCTTATGCTATCTTTTGTCCACGGCTGCTTTATGAAACGTTTTTCCCTCAGTTCATTAAATCCCTGCAGCCACCTGAAGGCAGCAGGTCAGATATGTTGAGAAATCTGATGCCTCCGAATGCAGAAGTGATGCGCCGGGGCGTAGTGGCATTACGCATGATCGTCCACCATGTTTACCTTCAGTAAATCACCTGAAAACGACACCAGGCTGCAACAAAATAACGACGCGCGCGCACGCACACACACACACACACACACACACACACACACACACGACTGGTCCGCTAAGACTCGATGTTTTGCTGGTTATGTGGGAGATGTCGGATTTCAGCACTTTCTTCACACAAACTTGTTTCTTTTTACCGAAACCGCCTTGAAATACATGATTGCTGTGACAACTGGATTACAAGATGTGACCAATAATGACATAGTACAGTAGAATTAATGTAGACTGATTTGAGCATAGAGGGCTCACTGTGATTGGCCGAGCTATTTCAGCGCTATGAGAGCAGTGACGCTACTGGCTGAGAGTTGATCTATTGATCGCTGCGCCCCTTTATTTTCATATTCAACTTCAGCCATCCCTCTTTGCACTTTGTGCAGCTGTAGCTCACATGAACCAATACAGGAGGCGTGCACGGAGACGTCCCTGCAGTCTGAGCGCCCAAGAGCCGCCGCTTGGTGCTTGACCTTGCGTTTGCACATTTCAAAAAAGGACACTTTTAAACAAACCAAATGTTTAAACAAGACGTTTATCACCAAACTCACGGTTACATACTGTACAGTACATTCAACACATAGCCCGACACGACCGCTGTCTTCTACTGTTGTTCAAAGGGCCCCAAGAACGGCTTTGCTCGAGCACAGCCAGCAGGAACAGAGGACGTCAGAGAATAACTTATTCTTCCAGACGAACACGTAGCAGAGATTAAAAATTTTTTTTTTTTAAACTGAGCAAATCTTTGTGGGACATCATCAAGAACGTCCAGGACCTGCTATATATTAACACCTGTGCTTACAGAGCCCATGGAGCAACCTGTGCGGGACACAGTGGACATAAATGTACAGTAAACTCAAATAATAAGAAACTGCTCATCGTCAAGAAATAGTTCAAACACAAAACTTTTTTTTCCCTTTAGTACGTCAGATTGTGTATTAATAGTCCAAAAACATTTAATTGTGTTTACCCAAACCCACATGTTGAAAGGACTAATGTGTCATCTTTTAAAATGTTTAAAATTATAAAACTCATAAAGTAGAGTGCCACAAATACTGTAAAAAAAATACTGTATACAGTAACAATAATACTTTTTATTAGTAAATGAATACCCCTCTTAGGGGTAGCAGAGAGTGCCGAGTTGAGTTTCCCCTTCAATTCCTTGATACAGGTTTATCCAGCAGTACCTGAACACAAACTTATGACTTCCTGGTCACAAGGTATTTTCTCTGAACGCTAAGCTTAAAGCAAAAAACACTAGTAAACAGCTTAGTTGTGATGCAATTCGGATAACACTCGAGAAAAAAACAAAACATCAAAGACGGTTAATTACATTCCCTAAAACGTACAAATATAACTCCTGCTGTGCAAAATCCATCCATAGGCACGATGCTGTCAATGACTATACATAGTCTGAGTGCTTCAGCTGACTTCCTGCTGCTGGACAATGGGGAGCATTATGAGGGGAGCTCATCTTATCAATGACTTTAAGACATTTCCCAGGACTCTCTCTGTATGCCCTAAACAAAGATGATTGGGCTAATATCCCTCGTTGCCTCCTGTGCACATGTCTCTGGGATGGGCTCCTCCTCTCGCCTGGAACCACCACATGACTCTCTGCACTCAGCACTGGCTCTGCACTCCGACTGGGGAGAGAGGGTGAAAGTAGCCCCGAACCAGAGCGAGAGGGAGAAGGAGCCTGATAAATGATCACATGCTCCGGGAGATCTCCTCTCGGCAGATCCGGTGATTAAGTTCAACATGGAGAAAAATCCACTGATCCAATCCTTCCAAGTCTCACGGAGAAAAAGAGACGTTAACATTTGTTTACTTTTTTTTTTTGTTACGGATGAATATAGCCTCGCACTTCAGGCACAAGTCAGGAACCAAAATATGCTTCTTTTAAGACTTTATACAACCATGGTCCCTGCAACATAGCATTTACCTGCTATGCCAAACTTTGAAAAGAAAATGGGATCATATTTGCTTTCTTGCCTGTATTTATACTTCCACTTCAGTTGCAGTCAAACTTTAACATCCAATTCAACCAATATCGGTGCATTCAACATCGCTGGTTGCCCTCTTTTGCTATTAGGTATCACCTCATTTCTACACCTGCAGACATGGAGGGGCTCGAAACCCTAAAGAAGGGCCCGACTTGGCTGGTGAGCGTTGGGGCTTGATGGGAGTTAGGATGAGGAGTAGAGGGTGGAAAGGGGGGAAAGAAAAAGAAGCAGAGTATGGTCCTCAGGGCTCTTTTCCACAGAGGCGTGTGACACTGGGCCTTTGAATAAATGCAGTGTGTGCTGCAGTGCCCTACAGAGGAACTGATAACACAGAAAGAGACCAGGAGGGAATTTGCTTTAACACAAGTTTTTTTAACTCTTCCCTGTGCTCTTCCCAGTCCAACTTCCACCCCACCCCATCCCCCCTCCCCTTCCATCACTGGCCACGAGGTGCCGACTCGGACCGATTCTCAGTTCGGCCTTAAGTTTCGATGTTAATCAAGTTGGGGTTCGTGACGTCATATGTCACTTGAATCGTACAGTGGAGGCGGACGCGGAGGACAAAATGGCCTACATCTCATTCAACTTGTCAAAACAAAGTTGTGGAGCAAAATGGCTTGTATCCTCTGTCATTAGGGATCACTCGAATTCCTTTGGGTTACCTTTTTAACGGAGACCTTTGGCCTAGAAGGAAGAACGTACAGCAATGGCCAATAACCTTCAAATCCCTCCATACAAAGCCAGGAATGGCATAGACATATATCAGTGTTAGATAACAGTCACCCAGCAGAGACCTGACTTTGATAGGTTTCTTCAATTTAAAAAAAAAAAAGGCAAATTCAGCTTAAAAAGAGAGCAAAAGCAAAGCAGACACGAGCAACGGTTTATCTTTCATAACATGGTTCCAAATACGGAGCGGCCCTCCGTGCCACCCTTTGACCCACATCAGGGATCCTCAAATGATCAATATGAGGAAAAACAAACTTTTAGGACTCAAAATGTTCATCATGAGGAAATCACCGAGAAGCTGACAGTAAGGGGATGTTAGAGAGGTGCTTTATAACGGTTGTGGGGAAAAAAAGAAGAAGCACAAAGCAGGTCAAATTACTTAATGCAAAGTAATAATTTCAGGTCGGCTTGTACACTGGCATCAGATGATATTTAATAATGTTACACACTCACTGACGGTCGGCGATGTGCACAAGTTAAACAGCTCATCGGTGCAGGTAACTCTGCACCCAGACAGAAAAGTATGGGTGGGGCTGGGCCTGATATAAAGCTCACCTTACACAACGGACTATATAACACACAGCTTGAAGAACAACCCCCCCCCCAAAGAAAAAAAAAAAAAAAAACACAAGAGCAAACTTTCGTCGACTCAATCCCGGTCCTTTTGTTTAGGGTGTATAGAAAAACCATTAACATGTCTCAAATGACACTCGACAGTCACAGTGAGGTGTCTGTTTCAGCAATAAATGGACAGCATCACATGTAGTCTTCAACATGTCTAACGGAGACAAACTACATGGTGCAAAACAGGGGCCAAGGCTCATTTGAATTTGCCTCACTTCAGTTGACAGACACTGTCGAGTGGCTAACGTTGCTACCGCGGTGACATTTGTTTCCATTTGCATAGACGAAACGTTCATGTCGCTGCTTTCTTTTCCATGGGCCTACTGTTATCCCGAGCTACAGCGGCAACAAGTTGTTGTTTTTTATGATAAAGACCAAAAGGCCACCAGAACGAAGCATGTCGATTTACATACGGGACAAGGGGGGAAACTGTTGTCCCATGAAGCTGCATGCAAATCCTTTTTTTTTTCTCCAACATTTCAAAGTAAAATCCGACCAAAATCTACTCCTCTCCTTATATATTTATATAACCTTCTATTTCTGACCAGTTTCTGAATTGAGCGGCCAAAAACCGAATGTCAACTGTAACATGTCTGAATTTGCACACACACACACAAAAAAAACATACGGGAAGAAATGCCGAGATGAACAGAAGCAACACACACTTCTCCCTCACTTCTCTCGCACGGGAAAACCTTGCAAAGCAAAAGGCTGAAATAGCGACAACCAATATATGATGTCCAATACGTGATTATCAATATATCTAACGGCATAACTTCATAAACTACATTTCGATCTGGACATAATGATGCAGCAGCCCCCCAAAGAGAACATTTAACAGCTGGAACTGACATATGATTAATCGATTCGTCAAGTCACAGAAAATGGATTGAAATGGATTTTACCGTTTTAGATAAGCTACAGTAGTTTAACAATAACTGACAAGTCACTACTACGTAGTTGTAAGTATTAGTTGCATGTTTTTCTGTGTTTAAGATCCTTGTAAATTGAGTTTTGGACTGTTTTGGACGCACAATGTCACCTGGAGCTCTGGGGAACTGTCACAGACATTTTCCGCACTTTTCGGGCCTTTTATTGACAAAACAAATTCCCAAGACAAAAGTCAGCTGGTTAATTGATCACGTTTGATAATAAAAAATGTTTTAGTACATGACGATCTAGTACAATCACTCCCCACCCGAAGCTAGCAGCGAGTGATGGAGGGGAAACGTAGGAAGTCGAAGACGATCGTCTACCTCTTCGCCTGCATTCAGATACCTCGACACAAAACAAGACGTCATCCGTCCGACGCGTCTCGGCTAAAACACGCTGGCACATTTCAAAACGGCGCCAACAGGTGAAAAGCCACGGGGTCAGTGATTGACCGTGTCCCTGCGCCGCTGTATTGGATATCACGCCTGGTGGCACGGAGCGACAATGTAGTGGTGACACTGACGGCATAAACGAAGCCCGAGACCGATGACAAACGCAGACGCTTCAAACAGAGCCATGTTGTTCCCCTCGGCCGGCCGGGCCTGGGAACTCAACGCCGACTCTCCCCATGGCCTCGGCCCTCACACAACACAACATCACAGCAGCGGCGCGGACTACCGCGGCCCTGTTCGCACTGTCACTGTGGGCCCTGTCGGGAAATTAACACCCAAATGCTTTCAACGGATATTCCTGTGATGTGGCATTAAATAAAAGTTGAGGGAGGAGAGGGGAGCTGGGGCACGTCACGCTAATGTGTAAGCTAGCAATGAGAAAACAATAGCACTTAAAAAGGACAGAGCTGTACAGTGCGTGACTGTATGGAAGTCAACTGTGAGACCCCAGAAGATTTGCATTTTATTCCGCAAGGCTTCGACATTAGACGGGATCTGAGGCCTTGTTAGAATATCCATCAGCGAGAGATCAAAAACCAAATATAACTTCAATTCATGTTCATTTTGAGCTGTTTTCCGGATAAATCAACTAAAATATATCAAATCACAATTTCCCAAGGCCCAAGGTGACTTCTCCAAATGTTGTATTTGGTCCAAAACCCCAAAATGTTCCATTTACAATCACCTAAAACAGAAAAAGGTTCCTTATCCTCACACTAAAGAAGCCGGAACGTAGGAATTTGACATATTGTC
Source organism: Brachyistius frenatus (assembly GCF_029030835.1). NCBI lineage: Eukaryota > Metazoa > Chordata > Actinopteri > Embiotocidae > Brachyistius > Brachyistius frenatus. The sequence goes on from NW_027210611.1 coordinate 6,896,639, forward strand.
TTACAACTAACTCTGTTCAAATTGTCGCTCATATCTTTCTTTCCATCAATTGACGGCCTACTTTTGTATCAACGTCTTCGTGGATGTTGTATTAGAAGAAACAACAAGTCTAGTTTTTAATTGGTTACAACATAAAGCAGACAGGAAGTGCTCTCAACTCCAATACATGGAATGGTAAAGGTGCTGATCAATACGCCAAATGGAGATAAACCCTGAACTTGAGTCATTAGGAAGTATTACCACAAAACAATACTTTCATTTGCTTCCAACTGAAGTGCATTAACACAAACATTCAACCCTCCCCGAGTCCATTTACAGCGCTACAGTGTTAATTTGCCATTCCTGTTCTGCGGTGCTGCACAACCAGAGTCAAACAAGGAACACTATCAGAATTATGTAAAGCATTATCTACATTTCCAACACATGACCTCGCGCTATCGAATGGCTGATCACACACCGAAAAGAATCCCATGTGCGCCGACTTGCATTCAAATCCACATACAGAGCACCAGCCACAGCTTCGACGTGGAAAATCAAGCACCTGAATTGACTAACTGTTGATTTTAATGCAAGCTACTTATCATTTCTATTCTCAAATAAATATCCTCCAAAGAAAAGACAATGCCTTTACCCATGGCTCTGTTAAAAGAAGACCCCCTCCGTGTCATAAAAAGCAGTAATTCAAAGAAGAAAGACGACGTTATGTCTTACATCTGACAACCCTGGGCTGTATCATTAAGAGCGACATTGTTGGTAATAGCAGTTATAAAAACACATATTCACATCTGCAAACACACTCACACACACTCACGGGAACTTCATAAACGTCTTACCTGTGAATAGTCAAAGTCAGAGAGTGGTGCTATGCTTTTGATGTATTCGATTCTGAATTGGTCCTCTGGGTTGGCTAGCGGGACTGGGGGTATTAAAGTGCTCATCGCAGACACTATAGTCTACAAAGCAGAGGTTACAAGAGAGAGAGAGAGAAAAAAAAAGTATTAAGCAGGATGAATACAGGAGGACAACAACAAAAACAAAACAAAATCTGATGGTAAGCCTGTATTATAATCAGTAAAATGGGATTGCAGTGGGATTCGGTGTAACAACAGAGACATTGAGCACATTTGGGAGGTGATGCAGATGAAAACTCACCACTATGGCATCCTTCACGTTTTTCCGAATATCTTGGATTTTCTGTTTCTTTTCTCTGCGTGGGGGACAGAGGAGATGTGTGAGGCGGCGATTACGAAAAAAAAAAAAAAAAAACATCAACCACAGCACACCGCAAAAGATTTATCACAAAAGGTAGCTAGTTACCAGTGAGATCGGGGTTCGACTGCATTGCAATACAGTTGGACTGCATGTACAGGCGTCGAGGCCCGGATTATGGACCAGGTAACACGGAAATGCAAAAGTGAAGGGACGTGATGTGCTTGTAGTCAAGATGTTTGCTCTTTTTTTTTTTTTTAAATCTTAAAACTGCAAGATCACGTCTCATATCCTCCAAGAGCTGCCTGCCTGCCTCCACCACCACCACCACCACCACCACCACCACCTCCTTCCCCCAGATAAATACTTTGAATGTACATACAAAAGAGGATTTTTTTTTATATTTTTTTTTCAGGCAGTTACATGACTCTGACATGTACTAGGCCCGTTTAAAATAGACCACCGTTAAAGATCAATGCTATGCAAGGCCTTGCAGCAAAACAAATCATCAATAGGCCGGGTGTCGATCACAACCTTTCACCCTCTCTCACATGAAACAGGAAACGGTGAATTATTTGCCTGTCTGTGCAGCACCGGAGGTCCTCACATAACGCCGTGATAACGGCACACACAAAAAGGCAAGAAACAGAAAGAGAGAGACAGAGAGAGGGGGAAGATATTAGCTGCTTTGCATTGGGATACAGGGCCCAACAGGCGCTGCAGTGCCTGGGGAAAATCCATTCACAGGCTATATTCTGGCCTCCACAGTGTTGTTCATTAGGAAAGGGAGCCCGTCGAAAAAAAACAAAAACAATAAAGCAGCATTAATATCATTCTCGAGCCGATAACAGTTACCGGTTGTTGTTTTTTTGTGTTGTTTTTTTTTAAACCCCCCCCCACCAACCACCACCACCACCACCTCCTCCTTCCCCCCCCGAGCGTAATGTCAAGAGAAAGCGAGCAAACTCACTCCGCGTTGAAGCCGTTGACGTGTAGGATCCTCATCTGCTTCACAATGGTGCTTTTTCCGGACTCTCCCGCACCTTCGGAAAAAAACAACACACCACACCGAGAAAAAAAAATAAGACAACGACCAAAAAAAAACATCACAAAACGAGCACAAACTGGGGGGGGGGGGGAAGGTGGAGGAGGAGGGTGGAGGTGGTGGTGGTGGTGGTGGAGGGGCGGTGAGAAGGGGGAGGCGGGGGGGGGGGACACCCCGGTTAGCGTAAAAAAAAATAAAAAAAATATATATTTTTTTAAAAAAAAAAGCCAGAAATGTTTTGGAAACGAAGCCAGCTTCGTCGTCGGCTCCGGAGCTCCTTCCATCGACGTCCTCCCCCACGACATGTTATCGCAAAGCGCTGTCAAACGGGGCGACGTGTTCGGTAAACGAAAGGGATTAGCTTACATTTTCAGATAGCCATCAACACAGAAATCAGCCTTACCCAGTAATAAGAGCCTGTGCGTGGCTTTGTACGCTTGTCTTTCCTTTTGCAACTGTTTTTCTATCTTTTTATTCGCCTCTCGTTGTGCCTTTTCGTCGATGCGTTGATCTTCAGTCTTGCTGTTGCCCAAACAACCCATCTTCCGTCGCCCTTAACCCCCCTTCCTTGTAGGAATCGCTAAAAAAAAAAAAAAAAAAAAAAAAAAAAAAACCAGTACAAAAAAAAAAAAAAAAAAAAATAACACCTGCGATGATGTTGTGGTTTTTAAAAAAAAATTAAATAAAAAAAATAAATAAAAAAAAATAACACGAGAATGGAGTCTACTGTAAAATAATAAAAAAAAAATTACAAAAAAAAAAAAAAAAAAAAGGAGAGGAAAAAAAAAAAATTACAAAAAAAAAATCTCGGCGAGGCTTCTCCGTCGGAGGGAGGAATATGTTCCCCGTTACAATTCCGCTTTTAGCCGCAGCCGACCGTCATCCAAACCGTGGTGGGTTTTTTTCCGCTAGTTTACGAACCAACGAAGACTCGGTTCACCGAAAGGAATATCAAAAAAAAACACATCAACGAGAAGAGAGGGAGAAGGGATTTTTCAATTTCTGGGAATCCAGTCAACTGTTCCTATCGCGTCTCCAACCCCTCTCTTCTCTCAGTTTTTTTTTTTTTTTTTTCTATCTGAATTTCTATCAGTATTTCTGTCTCTTTAACTCAGCACTGCCTCTCTCTGTGGCACCAGGAAGTAGCCGCGGACCGTGGAGGTGGAAAACAAACCCGCGTTAAACTGTAACGTTAACAACCCGCACTGATAGAGCATTTTATAACTTGTGTGGCAAGAGGGCGAGCAGCCATTCCCGATTTAGTCCTTCGCTATCCTGCTATCAAAACTAATCGGAGAGAGAAAGGAGGAGGAGGAGGAGGAGGAGGGGAGGGGGGAGGGGAAGAGAGGGAGGGAGGGAGGGAGGGAGGGAGGGGAGGAGGTGGAAACCCGGGCGGCTGTCTGCTGCTTTACACAGAGAGAGAGAGAGAGAGAGAGGGGCTGGGTCTCTTCTTGTTGAGATGGCCCTGACCCAAACTGGCAACCCATTTACACTGTCTGTGTGTGCGTGTGCGTGCGTGTGCGTGCGTGTGCGTGTGCACTGGGCTTTTACCTGTCTCTGTGGTTTCTCAAATACAGGGGTCTGGCAACACATCATGGTGGAAGTACTGTAGTACCAAATACTGAAGTTAAAAAAAATTAAAAATTAAAAATAAAAAAAAAAAAAAAAGGAGCAATACCACCATTTTAAAAACTTAGTCCATGTTTAGTGTTTGAATGCAGGACTTTTAATTGAAGTGTTTTCACTGGATCTCGACCGATGGTTAAAAGCAAAAACACGTGCTTGTGTACTTATTGTGTATGAAATATATCATTTAAAACTTCCATGTTACATTTTTTTTTTTTTAAATACTATTTTTATTGCTTTCTATTATTCTATTATTATCTTATGGCTTCCTGTATGCTGCTGTAGCGAGAGAGAAAAAAAAATTCCCCTCGGGGATTAATAAAGTAACTAACCTATATTAAAGATTAGTGTAAGCGGTGTAACTACGTAGGCTGCATTTACTCAAGTACTATCCTTATTTAGAAAGTCAGGGTACTTGTATTTTACTTGAGTTTTTTTTTAATTTTATGCAGCCTTACACTACATTTCTCTGACAGCTTTAGTTACTTTTTAAATGACATACTTAAATAATAATAATTTCATAATGTTCCTGTCCACTGAATACCATGTACCTTGAAATTTGGTGATTTTGAATTTGTATTTTTCTGATAAACTCAAGGAATGAATGACGTAAAAATCCTCTTGGATCCGCTGGAAAAAGTCACAAAGCTGAAAACAGGACTGTTTTTCCTAAACTTGTTGACTTTCTAGAGATACGTGGTTCTTGTATTATTTCAAAAAATATGCGGCATTATTGAAGACAGTTGCACATTACACATTAATTATTATGTATTATTATTAAAAGTCAAATACTGACGGGGAGCATTTTCCACATCTACTGTACTTTCACTTAAGTACATTTTGCTGATAATACCCACATAGAGATGGAGATGGTTTTTATTACTTTATATACTGCTGGGGCGCTCAACGTTTCCCCTGGAGCACCAATGCCGTCTTTTCTTAAGCAATAATCTTGTTTTGGTTGTTACATTTTGTATTATCGATCTGAATGTGCAAAGTAACGAGTAATTAAACTAATCAAGTAAATACAGTCGAGTGATAGCTGCAACATTTTCCAATGAATTGCAGCAGTAGAAAATGTAAATACTCAAGTGACAAGTCAAGCACTCGAGTAAAAGTTCTTTCCAGCCTTATGACAATTAAAGTAGCATATTTAATGTTGCTTTTTCATCTTGGATAATGACTTATATTTTGTTTTAACGGAAACATTTTAATCTATAAAGTAACTAGTAATTATACTCTTTCAAAAAAATGTAGGAGTAGTAAGTACAACTTTTTATCACACAAAAAGTAACTGAAGTAAAGTAGAAGAGCCTTAAAACCGTACATAAATACAGTGCTTGAGTAAATGTACTTTACACGTAAACAGGATCACACAACTGCAACATCCACAGTAAAGCAGTCGCTAAGTACATTTACTCACTCAACCTACAATTTGAGCTACTTTCACTTTTACTGCTGCGTTGTACTTTCCCTCCACTACATTTCAGATATATTATACTCGTCACTGCGCTACATTTATTCACCAGGTATAGTTTATATTTTTAAAATGTGTACTCCACGCCTGAGATAAAAGAAAGAACACCAGTCAGTAGAAATACTCTGTCCTTCGTTCAAGTACAAAAGTATCATCCCCTAAAGTAAAAGTACCCCTTGGGCAGAATTGTCCCTTTTAGAGTGAGTTAATATAAACATCATAATATTGAAATCTTATGACAGTAGCACTAAGACATAAACAGCATTTGATGGAGCTGATTTACTACTTTACTTTATACTGTTGCACAGTACAATCTGAAGCGCTGCATCGCATGGATCTGCAAAGTAATAACGAGTGTATTGGAGTAAAAAGTACAACATTTTCCTGTGAAATGTAGTGGAGCTAAAGTACAGGGTACTACAGAGTTTCAAAAAAACAAAACAAACAAACTCGTGTACAAGTTCCTCAAAACTCCACTGTACTTGAGTATTTGCACTTTTCCACCACTAGGGCTTGTTTTAACGTCATTATAATGTAGCTCACTGCAATTTACACAGTATAGACATTTATACAAAAACTATTATGACATAACTGCAATTCCTTTATGTACAGTAATTGACAAAGAGGTGAAATATAACAGTAAGTACTGTACTTGTGTACAATTTTGAACTGTTTTGGTTGAGTTTTTTCATTTAATCCTACTTTCAGATTTTACATTCCAAACACATGCTTAGTTTATAACAAATGAGACATTGTAATATCAAACTACTCTCCGGTATATAAAGTAATTAAATCAGCTCCACCTCCTTCAGCTACAATAAAAAAATTGTTTCTTAAAACCAATACACACAAAGATTTAACTGAGAGGGGTCTTTCCGGTGAAACAATAAGTCCTTTTAACTAATAATACTTATGTTTTAGTTATTTTAACTGTAGTATTGTTGCATTTACTTAAGTAAAGGATCTGAGTATTCTTCCACTGCAGTAAAATTATGTAAAATAACAACGACAGCTTAACCATCTTCTAAACCAATGATTTCCAACGTGATGGTCAGATGCTTTTTAAGGGTTTGTGAGGTAAATGTATGGGAAGATGAAAAAGACTTGAGGGAAGGAAAAATTATTATAACTTTTCTCATTATTTTTGCCTTCTAGTATTGATTATTCTGCAATTTTCTGAAAAGTAAGATTCATATTTTGGTCAAACTGGCAGACATATTTAAAGTTGTGTGTGTGTGTGTGTGTGGTGAGAGGGTGTGAGGGGAGAGGGGGGGGGAGGGGGCTTGTCACAAGCCAAAACAGGTTGTGGACCAGTGCTGCAGGCTTTGCCTCATGCAACCTCGCAACAAAAGTCACCTGGATTCAATTCACAACATGATATTAAAATCAAAAGCTACATAATACAGATTAGATCATTCTTCTTTATAAGTAGGGTAGTGATATAATAGGAGATCAAATTGCCATTTAGTTCTGTTAGATCACCATAAAGTCTTCATCAACCTGACGACAAAACACAGTTTAAACCGACAAAGTGCAAGAATAGTTTAATAATATGTTATGCAATAAGGAAAGAATTGCCCCCCCATCTATTTTAAGGTTTACGAGTTTACACTATCAGCCTGACGGCGATGTTTGCTGGAGACACAGTTAACACACCTGCTTGGCACACTGGACGACCCACTTCAGCAAACACAAAGAGATGTTCAAGATAAATAAGTGCTTGGTGCAATGCCCTATTTACTCATACGTCTTTTACCTGCCAAAGCCTACCAAATATATATATATATCAACCCCTAAACTATACACCACTACAGGATGGAGGATTTTGCCTCAGGGACTCTCCATCTCAGAGTTTATTAACACTTACTGAATAGTCACAGTTATTTCTAACAATGTGTGTTAATGACATTAGGATAAAGTTTGTTTTAGTCCAGAAACAGGACGTGTACAACAACAATAACTACACTCTAGCAGTGAAAGTCAATAAGCAGGAAACAGAAAAACTGTCTCTGTTGTGAGTATTGTTTGACATTTATGTTGGGCCAGCCGTGGCTTCCTCTCAACCAAAATGGGGTGTGGGTTTGTTGTCACTGACTGCAGTTTACATGTAGACCACAAGTGTGTTATTTGTAGGTAAGATGAGCAGTGAAGTCTCTCTGAGCACGTGTGAAACTGCACATTGAGTCGTTTTCATTCACAAGCACTGAATCAAACTTGGTAGGCCTGCCTGAGCTAATGCTAAGCTAACTAGCACTACTACCCTGTCGCATTCAGGTCCTAAAAACCGATTACAAGTGCACACGACACGTGTTGTACAATCACTCAGTAGCACAAGGCAACGTTTGAAAGATTACTTGTGTAACGTCTACACCGGAATCTACTGTTTATTGTCTCAATTATGCAAATACAATGCAAACACTTGTTTCCTGTAGTGAAATTAGTACAACAGAGTTGGGCTGCATGCAAATCGGGCCGGGCAGCCTCACTTCACCTATAGTGGTGTGACAATAACACCACCATCAATACTCCATCACATCACTGATACCCAAAGAGAGAGAGAGAGAGAGAGGGAGAGAAAAATCCAGTCTCCCCACCTTAGAGAGCAAGGTCAAAACGAGTGACTGGCCCACACCACCCTCTAGTGGTCGGAAGCAGCACTGCACGCATGCTCTGGCCACTGTCAGCTCTCAATGAATGATACAGAAGTAGGTTTTGCTGCATAAATTATTGTCCTTTTTAGGAAGTGCTGTCTGATATTTATATTTAGCTTTGCTGTGGCTTCCTCTTAGCTCGACTAAAACGGTGTGCCAATACTCATCTTTATTTTAAGTTCCCCCCACCGCTGCACAAAAATTGGTCTTGATGTTTGACATTCACAGTGCAGTTTGACACCGAATGTTTGTTCTCACACTCATCTGCTGAAGGCGGAAAGTTGCACTATGCTCAGCTCGAGTCTGTGTTTAAGACGTGCGTGTATGAGCGTTGCATTAAATCACAACTGGTTGTTTTTAAAGACAGTTGCGGTCCAACATGCAACTTTTAACAGAAGTGATGTGGAAACTTGAAACATTCAGCAGTTAAACTTCTAAAATAATAATTAAAAAAATTGTTTTAAAACACGTGAGGAGGAGAGGTTTGATCTATCATTATGACACTTGTAAGTATTAGTAGAAGTAGAAGCTGAATTTCATAATTGATGTCTGTGTCAGTATGTGTGCATCTGCAGTTTTGGAGCAAGTTTTCACATCCTTCGCTCTTTTTCAATCAAATTAGTTTTGCTATTTTCAGATCAATAGCTAGTTTATTTTTCAAAATGGTAACCACACCTCCAGTGATTGAGGTTTAATCCCCACTTCCTGTTTGTGTTAGGCCCTTCCACAAAGTTACAAATCAGTTCTCAAGAAGGTGAATATAATAGAGGCTCTGTGAAATGATCTCCCTTTAATAAACCCAGATACATATGCTGGCTGGCTGGGTGAAGATAATAACTGCCAGTGGACTGTTACAGCAAATCTAACAATGAGTGACACTTGAACGACTTCTTTTCTCAACATGAGTCTCCTAAACTTATTAACTGGCCCGGGCTATAATTGAAGCATGTGCTGTATAAACGAGGCACACATCCAAATGATATCCAGCTAAAATTAGCCTCCTTGAATTTTTTTTTTTTTTTTTTTTTCCGAAGATGGAAAGAACTTTACAGCCCTCTCTGTGGGAACAGAGGCTCTTGATAGAGCATAAATTATACAGTAAGCAAAACTTGGAGAACAAGCCCAGTCCAATGTCCTTCAGAAGACGTAGCTTGGTTCACTTTGATTGAGCTGATACGAGTGTGGAGACAGTTCAGACTGCACCCTTTCCTATCAGTATCATAAATATGATAATGATTCATACTCCGGTATCGCCTGTTGCTCATCACATTAACTGGAAACTTGGCGCTGTAAGGTAGCAAAGTTCAGCAACGGTCAATGATAAAACCCATTTAGACCGAAGCAAAGTTCACCTGATTCGACTTGTATACAAAGATCAGGGCCAGCAGGGCTAAACGTTCCCCTGTGAGCCTCTGCGGACGAGTACGGTTTCTCTAAATGTGGTTTCACGGGCTCAAAACAAACAAACAAACAATCACAAAACACGGCAGTTTGTGGTGACTTCTAGAAAGATATTCACCGGCATGCCTGCCTTGTTTCAGTGATAGTTTCAGTTGCTAGCAGCCTGTTGTTCAGGCTCATAAAGGTGATAAGGCCGAGATATGAAACAGGCAGCTAAGGACATCGAGGAAAGAGGGCTGGAGATATTATCATGGGCCTGAGTAGAATCTGATCCAAGAGACCAAACAATAAAGTAACTTCCTCTCCAAGAAATAATAGGAACTTGCCTTCCAGTTCCCATCCCCGTATTCCTGTACTAAAGTTTATAGTCTAAAGGAAGTCTATTTAGATTCTCTGGTTTGTCCTCTGCTCAAAGAAGTTTGTTGTTATCGAATGCATTATTATAGGCAGTTTTGGAGAATTGAAAAAAACATTACTGTGTTACTGAAAGTTGGTATAACAACACACTGATCCATGCATTTTCATTTCAAGGCAAAATATATCTTGTTCTCAGCTTTCCATGTCTAAATCACAAAATTACAAGTTGCATTTGAAGGCAACTTATATCCAGTCACATTGTTTTTTCCTTCAGTTTTTTTTTAAATTTGCACACTTTCACAATTTGTTTTTTTTAACTATGGTATGTATTACACACGCTAGTGACTGTATATGTAGGATATCTATTATCTTGTTTCTTCTTAAATTCTTTTGTTCTTTCTGTCCTGGAGCAGACGTCAGCGAGTGTAGCGTCACAATTTCCTTGTGGGGATTAATAAAGTATTTCTGATTCTGATTGCAACGGCGCTTTGATTAATTAGAAAGACCCTTAAAATCCGTTAAACATGGGGAGAGCAGTGGGCCCTCTGAAAAACTTTGACTTACTATTACAATAATTTCTGTGACATCATCAAACATATTTTAGGTATAACTAATGATTTTTCAAACATTTAACAGACCAATATATTCAGGTTGTGATCATTAGAGATCAAGAAATCCAGCAAATATTCACATTTGAAAAGCTGGAACCTGTAAAGTTTTAGCATTTTAGCATAAATATAACTTTGACTGTAACAATCCTATCTATCAAAAAAAAAAAAAAAAAAAAAATTCATTGAATAGTTTAACTAATTCTGATGTACAGTGTGTTCAAGGAATCAAAAGATATTTTTATGTCATTTCTGTACCTAACTAATCTTAATTTTACAGCACAATCTAAAAACTAAACAAAAATGAGACCTTTAATAGCAAACATTTTACTCATTTCATAAAATCCACCCTGAATTTTGCTGAATCTTTCCACAGAGTTGTAATTTTGCCAAAAAGTATCACCTGAACATTCAGAAATTTAGTTGACTATAAATTTTACAACAAACATGTCAATCTGAACACGGCAGCTCAGTGAGGATGAACATTGGTTCCCTTGTGGCTATGATGATTTCACTAAATACCTGCGGAAAATACAAACAGATAAAGTGACCCAGATTAGTTAGCATACGTTGCCTTGAAATGTAACACTATTTGAAAGGTGTCCACTTTCAGAGGAACACAAACCACCTCAGTCCTCCGGCATGCAACAGGAGTCCTGGAGGGGATAAAGTCCCGAAAGGCCTCTTAAGAAAAACCAAAAGTGGCCCTGCGACCGTTAGCGCCTCAAACATAAGTGTGGTTGTACGGTGGCGGAGAAAGCCGCTCAAACCGCAATGACACGCTGAACTGACACAGTGACACAGGTCAAACATGCTGTGTAGCTTTCAGCAGTGGCTCATGGACGAATGCATGACACTTCCCTGTGTGACTTCATTAGGATGAGCCATGTCTTCCTGTGTGTAATTAGCGAGAGCTGTTTACTCAGGAAATTAAATTGGTAGCCATTTACTGTACAGAGCGCACTGCACTTTTTAAAGGAAAGCAAATACATGCGGTATGGTGACAAAACACTGGAAGTCCTGTTATTAATGTAAATGTGTCGACCCTTAAGCAGAGTTTTTCTCACCACTTCAGCTACTGTTTAAGATTTTGTGTTCATGCACAATATTGTGGCAAAAAAAAAAGTCATTGGATGTGTGGTAAAGGAACACAACCAAGCTAAATCTGTGACGACGTCCTGCCTGACATAACACCTCCATCTGATCATACTGGATTACACTGGAATGCTGCCGACTAATATTTGCAGCGTCTAATCGCTGTATACATATATTATATAAAGGATCAATCCCAGGATCCAGTGATGGTCAGCTGATAGAATTTGAAACCTGAAAATTAATATAAGCCTTGAATATATATGAAACCGATGAGGGGAACAACTTGGACACTTCGTCATGTATCAGTCCAGCAGTTATGTTGTCTTTGTATTATGATCACCTGCTCTGTAATATGCCGCATTATAAGTTGTCAAACCCCTGATTGATGCCTTAAAATTGATCATTAATCACAGCTGAAGAACCGCGACTAAGGAAATCAGTTCTTTGCATACGAGAGTAGCGAAACCAAACAGTTGACCAAAACTAAAATCACTGTGGATCAATTCATCATTTTACCACGAGAACAAGAGGGAGTAAAAGCACATGGGCAAACTTACTCTGCAGGATCATACACTTTGTAAAACACTCTGGGAGACCATACTACATACTGCTGTTTGAGAACATTCACTAAATATGTGCAACTGTCCCAAAAACATAGTTTCCATGTTGTCCCTGGACAAAAAAAAAAAAAAAAACCTCTACTCTACTATCCTACAATAAAAAAAAACATGTATCAATTTAAGACAAACAAAGCATTCAGCCAGTGGCAAAAAGTTAAGTTGTCTCTATTTAGTACATATACTTATACTTCCAAAGTATACTCTACTGTAGAATACTATCCTGCACTCTCATTCACTTTACTGAACTGTACTAGTTTTCAGCGAAAATATGGCCTAACAGCAAAAAGCTGAGCGATCCTAAACCATCTTAGTAAAGCCTATGAAACTGTATTTTACACTAGACTATAAAACATTATGATCGTATGCCACAGGCCGCTTTACAACACTCCAAACTACTACATTAAGTAATCATTACTCAGTTAGTCAAAAGGTTATTCTTCTGCTGTCCATTAACGACAAGCCACGAACACTTTATTCTACTGTGCTGTACTTCGACTTAAAGTAATAAAAAAAAATTTTTTTTTAAAAAAAGGCAAATATGGCTGTATAGCCATAAAGTGAAACGGTCTCCTTGTAGTACATCTTTGTATATTAGTCGATTAAACTATACTCTATATTGCACTGTACAATATTCTACTACAGGCTACTATAAACCACTATACTACACAGCACTGTACACTTATTTATTTATTGAAGCCCTCCACTGTAAATGTGCAACAGTTCAATCAAAATGCTATTTTTGTTTGTGTTGTGCCTGGACAAATGTCACACAACATCAAAGGATACCACGCAGTACTCCAACAGGGCCCACCAGCAGAAAGTCTCCTATATACAGTATGTCATGGTACACTCCAAGTCACAGTACACACTACTCTACTATGGATTCATTTCCTGGGAATAATTTACTATAAATGCACAACAGAGAGCCAAAAGTGTGCTTACCGGTTGTCTCTGGACATTTAGTATGGACTACTAAACTCACTACACAGCATTACTTCACTATGGGGCTCTTTTCTACCATACTATGTGTAATTAAAAAAAAGACCTGTGAATGAACCACTATCCTTCAAAAAGCTGGACAGACACTACGAACACGAGGCCAAAAAGTTGGAAATTGTAATGCAAAAGAAAAAGGTTGACTGTATTTAGTCAAAACTCTTTGGGTTTTTTTTTTTTCTTCATCTGTGGTCTGAGGACAGATGTGCCACTCTAATATGTTGTATTATATTAGTTTACTAGACAAACATGGCCCAGTAGCCCCCAGCTAAGAGGTCTGTCCGGGTTACTGGTCCATTTTGACAGGACTCATTATGTTTAGTTGGCTGTTCAAAATTCCTTTTAATCCTAACAGTGAGAGGACAACAGGCACACTGAGTGTGCACGTCCATCTTCATCATTTGTCATTGACAGCTGCAGGGGGTAGTCTTCACAGCCAACCCAACAGATGTGGCAAAAGGCCTCGCCAGAGCTGTGACATAATTTCTGGAGAGGCCAGTGCGTTTTGGTTTCTAAAAATAAAAATGCCTTTCTCGTCCAACAATAACAAAGAGATACACGACCTACCGAGCAGCAGCAGCCGATGCGTCTGTTTGTACTCCCGTTTGAGCTCCTTCAGCGCCCTGTCAATGTTCTTACTGACTTTCTTCGCCTCCTTCTCGGCCTCCTTCTCCTCCACCAGCAATTTGTCCCAGTTTTTCTGCTTTTGGGTGCTAGTCTTTTGCAGCAGCTGTAAGCGTCGGCCGCGGTCCTTTCCTGTCCCTTTACCGCTGCCTGCTCCACCGCCACCGCCTCCGTTTTGTATGAGCACACCGTCGGAGCCGGTGTCTCCACGGCGGTGCTCCCCGGCCGGGAGCCTGGCAGGGTCCCCGGGGCGCACCAGGCCGCCGCCGCCGCCGCCGCCGCCGCGTAGCGACGAAGTCTCCCCGCATCCCCCGGTGTCCTCCTGGCGAGCTCCCCCGGCGCGGGTCGGCACGGCGGCATCCGGAGGCTGGTCCGAGTCCGAGGTAGCGTTGGAGATAGAGCCGCTCAGGTCCCCGAAGAGCCGGGGACGCAAACTGTAGCACAGCCCCATGTTGAAACCAATATTTGTCTGTGAATGTGATTTTTCATAAATTAAAATATCAAAAAAAAAATCGCAGTTGTGCCAGCAGCCCTAACGAGCCATCGTTACATTGGAGCTCCGGCGGTGCGATTCAGGTCCAAATGTGAGCCGAAAACGTGAATGAATTATGCTCCGACATTTGCTATATGTCATTTTGCATTTTCCCCAGTCAGCCTTCGCTTCGTAGATAGTGGATCACCTGATCCTTTAGTGGACACTGCGGGTCCACCTTACCGTAAGTAACCAAAAGCACAACCTCGGAGGAAAAACGCGGCTATCCGCTGCGCAGACACAACAATTTGGCTGCACAGTTGTTAGGTGCAATGCACGGCACGTCATATTACTACAGTATGGCCATTTCGAGAATGCTGGTCATGATTTTCATTCCTCGCATTTCACGCCTGCATGTCTAAAGCAGTGAGTGTCTGCAGCTCCGCAGACGGTGAACCTGCTCTTTATTTCAAGAGGAACGCAACAAAGCGTTTCTTTATTCAGATAGAGTTCCTGTTTCTTTAAACTGACGTGTGCTGCCCACAATAATGAAAATCAAAATGTGATTTTCACTTCTAGCAGTTTTTTTTTTTTTTTACAAAATAAATCCATTAAGGCCTAACACTAAACTTAATATAATTTATCTGTGTCTGGCTTTTAAGAACATTTCTGATTTTACCTGTGTGATGTTTTCCACATTTTCAAATGTCATTAATAATTTCTCACAAAGATCCATTTTTAGAATCAAAGCAGTCTTACAGTCTCTGGGAATATATGTGGGGCTGGTGGATCACTGGTCCTCAAATTTGAGGCTTGACACCTTTCAGGAGTGTCCACACAGGAAATATTTGAATTTAGCTGCTAGTTTAATGCAAAATCAATCAAACTTCCACAATTTCAAAAAAAAATTTTTTAGATTTCCCCTGCAGTAATTTTATCTCCTACACTGTTCTGTTGTGAGTCCGAATTGAATTAAAACCACATAATGTTGTTTTTAGGGCTGCAACTAACAATTGTGTACTTTAATGATTAATAAGTTAATCTTTGGTCTTTAAAATGTTAGAAAATGGTATAAAAATGACGACCGGTGTTTCACGAAGCTGAAGATGCACCTGAAAATGTCTCGTTTAGTCCTGACCAACAGTCCTCAACAAAAGAATATTCACTTTATTATCATGGAGGACTAAAGGGGCCAGAAAATATTCACATTTAAGAAGCTGTAATCAGAAAACTTCTAAAAAAATTACTCCAAATGATTAATCAAATTTCCAAACAGCTCCCGATTGATTTTCTGTTGATCACAAACAGAATAATCAACGAGCCTAGTCGTTAGTGCTCCAGTTGTTTTCCAGCTGGGGATCACTTGGACAAAATGTTTAATAACCAGGGATCTTTGGGACATAAGAATCAGAAAACTTGGTGACCCATTGGGGTATGAGGACTTTAGTCACGAACAGATGGAGAGGTGAAAATAAACCACTAGATGGAGCACTTGTTAAACACATTTACAGAGAGGTGAGAGTCAGGGACAGTGGAAGGTTATTCCCACAGCAGCACACATACACTGACATAGAAGATGTACTTCTAACCTCTTTTACTTTTATGAACAAAATATCATTAGTCGTAATAGTTTGTAAATGAATATATACTATTTTTTTTTTTACACTAATCCTTATGCAAAGCTGTAAAACTTGGGACCCAAAAACACAAGACTTGTTTTTTGTTAAGTCGTATGACTTCATATGCTTAATCAGCAGATTGATTTTTGTAAATGTTGAATCCTTTTTCGAGCAGTTTTGAGGACTTTTCATCCAGTTGGATTCAAAGTTGAGACCGACAGTTCCTTCTTGAGCTTGAAAATGAACGTATGTAATACAGTTAAAAGCTCCAGAACATCTGGCTTTGCTGTGAGATTGTTTTCTTACCTGTACAGTCCAACAACAACAACAACAACAACAACAACACATGGGCAACATGCTCCATGTGCTGATGAATGCTGATGAAGATCATGTCATACAAGACAAAGTAGCAGAACAGCTACTAAATACACTTGTTTTGTCAAGAAAAAAAAAGTATTTACTTCTGCTGGTTTTCTCTAGTATTCAGTGTTTGATTTAATATTATCTATTATAGGCTATTTCATATTTAAAATGTATATACTATATTTATATCAAGGCCTACACTTTCTATTATCATTTCAAAAAAAAAAATATTTTATTTGTATTATCTATTATCATAACTGTATTTTATACACTTCATATACAATAGTTTTCGCGTTAGTGTTTCTACTGTACGTTGCAAATTTAATTTCCTTTTATTTTGAAAGTCTCGTTGCCTAGGAGACATGGAGCCGCCCAACGGCTAGTAGCATCACTCTGCACAGCGAGCACCACTTTCTCTGCACTAAACTGTCTAATGTGGTAAGTGTCCTTTACTTCATTGTTATATGAGACAAAGTGGTGAAAAGTGGTGAAAAAAAAAAAAGAAGAAAAGTCTGTTTGATCGCGTGCTTGAAAATCAGGGCTTTTTTTGTTGTTGTTTTGTTTATGTTGCTCTTAAACTCGTGTATTTATTCCCCTTCTGGTCATGTTGATCCACCTGTTAACGAGCTCATTTAAAAAAAAAAATATTAAGCTTTCCGACCCTGAAAGCGGATTCCAGCTCAATTTAGCAATAAAATTAACATCAAACATCTAATTTAAAGGAAAAGCAGCCGAAAAAAAAAAAAAACGTCAAAATATCCGGTCACGTGCTCGGAATTTTATAACCAGATTAGGTTTTAGCCGTTTATCAATCAAGTTAATCCACTAAAGAAATAAATAAATAAATAAACTAACGCTAAAGATAACACTTTCTAATATTCAAATTGTCGGTATCAGTTGTTTATATATTATCATTAACTTTTAAGGTGCTCTAATTGATTAATAACTTTGGGTTGCCAGGTTGTGTGAAACTTTCTTATCCCCCTTCACACTTGCTTCTTTTTTTTTTTTTATTATTATTTTTTAGCTTCCAAATTCATAACAAAGCAATAGATCGATTAATGACCGAGAAAAACAACAATAATCTCACTAGAAAATAAAACTGGAATAAATAGATAAAACTGAAAACTACAAAACACAAGAGCATCACAAAATAAAACCAATAATTATATATACTCATAATAAAATAAATACATTAGCTGTAAGATGAAATATTGCCATCATAAAAAAAAAAAAAAAATGGCTTTCACTAATTTGACTCCTCTGATCATTTCACCTTCAGCAGGGCCCAGTGGGTTCCTCTATTTGACCAAAGAGACTTGATTATGTTGGTTATTTTTGACAGCTGCAGATATGATTTAACATCAAAACACAGGCAGGTTTGAATCCAAGAAAAATGTAGTCCACCATCGGAAAAACACAACAGTGTCCCCGCGGTCCTATTTCCAGTGAACTTGACCTACATCTGTCTTCCAGGTTTCTCCTGTGAGTCTGTTTCCTGGCACACTTTCTTAATCGCATGACAACTTTAATCCACTTCCCCCCCCCCCTCCTCCCTGGCAGGGAGGGGACCGTCTGCCCTTTCTTCTGCTTGGCGTAAAGGTTTAGCTCCGGATAGGTGAGACGCTGTCTTTTTGTTTTTTCCACTCTTCCCTCCCTCACCAGGTGAACGTCTACCTCGCATCAGCGGTCCGCAGAAAGAAGAGTAAAAAAAAAAAAAAGAAGGAAAATAAAGAAGCGTGCGGGGGGGCTGGGGGGGGGGGCTGGGGGGAGGAGGAGGAGGAGGAGGAGGTGGGTTTGTTGTTGTTGTTGATCCGCGGAGGGATCAACAATGACCACCTCTTGGACTGTGTGGGACTGTCAGGGCTCCCCGCTGAGGGAGAGGAAGGACTCCGTGTGGACGATTAACCGCTACACCACGTTGAAGCAGCTGGGGGACGGCACGTACGGCAGCGTGCTTCTGGGCAAGAGCAACGACACGGGGGAGCTGGTGGCCATAAAGAGGTGAGCCTGGAGCCCCCGACACAACAACCGTGCGGCGTGTTCAATTTCAATTCAGCTTTATTTACACAGCGCCAAATCACAAGGTTATTTCATGGCACTTAACACATTGAAGTCCTCACAGCAAGACGTTACAATGTTATACAGAGAAACCCAACAATTCAACAATTCCCACATAAGCTGGAGGGAAAAAAACAACTCCTCTTTAAGGGAGAAAAACCTCCAACAGAACCAGGCTCGGGGGGTGGGCGGCCGCCTGCCTCCACCGGTTGGGGTGAGAGGAGAGCATAGAGAGAAAAGGACAGCATAGAGATAGAAGAGAAGTTGTTGAGCTGATTAAACCCCGAGCGGCCGCCGCCGCCGCCTGCGAAGCTCTCCGACGTGCTGAGCCCCTGACACGCGTGAAATAAATGTTGTCACGTTTAAGTGAAACGTTTCTTCCTTGTTTTGCATCATGTGCCGAAGGAAAATGAGAAAAGGTTTCGGATCATGAGAAACATCGGCAGGTGCACTTCTCTGTGCTGTTTTGCCAAAACGTGCTTTCTTTCCTGTGAAGTGTATTTTAAAAATGAAGCTTGTTTAATAATCCATGTTTGGATAGAAGTTAATACCAGAGGCTTCGCTGGACTCCACCAAGCATTGTAACATGAAATGTTACAGTGCAAGCTGATACCACTGAGTTTAAACACATCTATATAAAAATGTTGTTGAGGATGCTGTTACTTCTATTATAGGTACAACTATGATGCAACAGTTTCCAAAGTATGGCTCATCATCATCACCATTCAATTTGAGTAGTAGATATCAATTTTTATATTGAAGTTCCCAGAAACAGGTTTATGTGAAAAAGCGGTCTTATGTAAAGGCCTAAAACACAATGTGAGGCTACAAAACACAGAACAATATCACAATTGTCCTAATTAGAAACCTATACATTTATTTTATTTATATTATTCCGAATCATAATTCCATGACACACGAGTGAGCATGTGATTCTCATGTTACTTATCCTAATACAACCGTGGCAATACTTGGTCTAGATATTTGGACTTGTTGTTCTTTAGGACCAAAATGTCAACATTTAATACATTTAATCATGCAAACCATGTTTGTTTTTTTTTTTCCCTCCCAACAGGATGAAAAGGAAGTTTTATTCCTGGGATGAATGCTTGAATCTAAAGGAGGTGAAGGTAAGAATCCCGATGACGAGATCTCTACAAGTCCGTTCAGCAGCTTAGTTGAAGTGTGTTTACAAAGAAGCAATTAGTGCTATATTTAGTTCTGAAAAATGTAAAGGTTATTTTTTTGTTTTCACCTTAGATTTTTCAGCAATCCTTTGGATTAAACCCCCAATTTTATAATAATAAAACAATTAAACGGTTACAATTTGAAATAATAACACAATATTAATGAGAATTAGTCATCGATCTAACTCTAGTCTTGACTTTGTGTTATAATCAGCAAGAAAGTTATCAGCTTCAATTTGTTCTCCTGACGTTTTTAATTCTAAATTCAACTTTGATCCATAAATGAGTGTACAAGCTTGAAATGAAACATAACCCGAGGCTGTATTTTAATAAAAAAATAAAATTAAAAAAAAAACTGGCCACAGGTTGTATAAAAAAAAAAAAAAAATCATTTCTGCAGCTTAAACTACTCTTTGCCATGTGATCACACTGTTTTCGGGCATTTGAGGTCATCTATCTAGCTGTTGCTTTATGAGTCTAATGTATGTGTTCCCTAAATACTCGGTGTCATCAGTCACTGAAGAAGCTGAACCATGCCAATGTGGTGAAGCTGAAGGAAGTCATCAGAGAGAATGACTACCTCTACTTTGTCTTTGAGTACATGAAAGAAAACCTCTATCAGCTCATGAAAGAAAGGTAAGAGCATATCAGACATGAAAATCATCATTATTATTCTCAGCCTTTATTTGAATGTATTCAGATGTCACCTTTTTAGTTATCTCTGTGATTTCACTCCGCAGTGTGTTTTTTTTTATTATTATTTTATTTTATTTTCATTACCAGTGGGAATGTGAGAATTATTTGGGTCAGCTTGAGTCATCATCATGTGTCCGTCTTCGTTTTTACAGAAACAACTTGTTCCCTGAGTCAGTCATCAGAAACATGACATTTCAGATATTACAGGGACTGTCGTTTATTCATAAACATGGTAGGTGACTTCAGCGAGGCCTTTCAGTAAAGTAAAAAAAAAAAAAAAAAAAAACCTGATGTCTTTTCTGTCTGATGAAATGCAGGCTTATGTAGCTGTCAGCACGTAAATCGTTAATAATTCAGGAAACAAAGACATTAAACCTGAAGAGTATATGCATGCTGCACGGTTGATAAGACATCAGGCGTCATGGTTTTGTTTTTTTCCAACTAAAAATGACTCACTTCAGGAGGTGTGAGCGTCACCGAAGCTTAACTACGCAAAGTTTTGCTTCTCAGGAGTTAAAAATCTGCGCTGTTTTTAAAGCTTGTGGGTGTTGGTGTCATTCCCACTCAAATGAGACATAATTGTTTGTGTAGTGTTTTTTTTTTTTTTTAATTTATATTTCATTTTATTCCCTTTTTCTTTTCTTGTGTCTTTTACCACTTTGCGGCTGCCAGGGAAGATAAGATGTTTTCTGAAAATGAGATAAGGAACATTCTGTTCCAAATATTATCTGGTTTAGCATTTGTGCATAAGCACGGTAAGAGACTCCTCCCGTCTGTCTCCTTTCCTTTCCCATTTCATTTAAAAGGCTCGGCTTGAACCTTCCCGTTGAACAGACTTTGTGTTTGAAAACCTGTGATTTGCAATCAGCAGTGGGTCGTGTCTTGGTGGCAGTGCTTGAAGTGGAAAACCGCCATCATCAAAAAGTATTCAGTATTTTAAATGTCTGCAGAGACTAAAAGATACTGGAGAATACCCAAGTGTTCACTACGTACATTTTATTTAATCCAGGAGACAAAGCGTTTTCTATCACGTTTTCCAGACGGGAGGGCTTTTAATTTGAAAATACACAAGAATTGCCGGTATTCACGCGACCGATGGGGACTTCAGCCGTTTTCTCAGGAGTTTATAAGAAATGGAGGAATTTCGGACATGTTTTCTGAATTCAGTATTAAATCGTAACATAAATTCAGCAGGCGCTAGACATTTTTTTGCGAGATTGTTCACCGACTCGCGTGGAAAGTGTTTTGTGAATGCGAAGGAATCAATATGCTTTACCAGCAGCGAAGCTGACGTTATTCTGACGTCACGTTTCTTAGACGAGAAAAATCAGGCGCGAGGACGGCAACAGGTGAGCGTCCCCCAATGCCCCATGGGTAATGAAGTTTTTTTTTTGTTATTTTTTTTTTTATTATTATTTTTTTAGACCCGATATGAATCCCGCAGATAATCTGACATGAAGGGGGCAGAAAAGAGTTTCGGTGCCAAGAAAACGGTACACGTAAATTATATTAGTGCTGGTGCTGCATGCTGTTCATAGTCCCGGCCCACTTCGAGCACTGGTTGGTGGTCGTGATAGAAGTAGAAGCGAAGCTATTTTTGTTGTAGAAAAACAACGTGAATCTTGACACGTATGATAATCAGCAGGGGTTGATTCAAATGTCTTTCTTTTTTTTTTTTTGTCCAGGCTACTTCCATCGGGATATGAAACCGGAGAACCTGCTGTGCATGGGACCGGAGCTGGTTAAGATTGCCGATTTTGGACTGGCGAGAGAAATCCGCTCGCAACCACCGTACACAGACTACGTGTCCACGAGATGGTGAGATTGTCTTCCGTTTTAACATCCGAGGGTCTGACGTCAGTTCTTGTCAAATAAAACGTCTACGCGACGAGCTGCGGAGGATGTTTGTTAATCTGCTGCACGGTGACTTAAACGTTTGGATTAAATTGATACTGACAGCAGAAAGGTAAATCTGTTCAGGAGACGGGAGAGGAAGACACACTGAGGACAATCAAGTGTTGGAGCTGTTGGGGTTTAATCTGCTGGTATCCTCTAGTCTAACTAACAGCCTTGTTGCTACCCTTTGTGTTAATGAGATATCGGATGATCCAATCTAATTTGGGATCGTCCACCTTTGATGTGACAAACAGAGAAAAAAAAAAAAAAAAATCACTGAGTGAAAACTATGTGAACATTAACTTCACAGACGGAGGAGTTTAAGTAAGAGTAGACTTGCATCGCCTTATGCAAAATGATCTCCGTGTACCTCCGCGTTGTGTCGCTCCAGGTACCGAGCCCCGGAGGTTCTGCTCAAGTCCAGCTCTTACAGCTCTCCCATCGACATCTGGGCCGTGGGCTGCATCATGGCGGAGCTGTACACGCTCAGACCGCTGTTCCCCGGCAACAGCGAGGTGGACGAGATCTTCAAGATCTGTCGTGTTCTGGGAACGCTGAAGAAGGTGAGGAGCCGCCGCGACACGCGTCGCGTGCTCGCGCCTCTGCTGAGGTGGCAGACGTTAACGAAAAGTCAATTCTCGGGAAATCACATTGCCGTTCTCGCTCACCAACACTAACTTTGACTCTCCCCACCTCAGTCGGACTGGCCCGAGGGCTTCACCCTGGCCGCCTCGATGAACTTCCGCTTCCCAAAGTGCGTCCCCACCAGCCTCAGGTCCCTGATTCCCAACGCCAGCAACAACGCCATCGCCATGATGAAGGACATGCTGCAGTGGGACCCCGAGAAAAGACCGAGTGCCGCTCAGGTACATTTTAAAACCCATTTACGTTAGGTAGCCTGCAATTAACCAGCAGAGAAGAGTGAAGACGGCCGGCTGATGTTGAGGTGACGCAGAGTCCTTCGGTGAAATCTTCTATCCCGAGCACCTTTAAGCACTTTGAGTTCATCCATTTTTAGCATCAGTGGTCCAAAGTGGGAATCAATCAGCTTTCCTTTGACACCAAATTTGACATCTGGACGTGCCGGGGCAGCGTACGACCACTAATTCAAGCTCGGAGACAGATGCAGACCATAATATAAACTTAACTACTACTTATTCTTGAAAATAAGAACAAAAGGAAAAGAATTCCGAAAATATTTTTACTTCAACTCCGTGAGAAATGTGCATTAGTAGTTTGTCTTTTTAGTCCTTTACAATGTGAAGAAGCCTTCCCTTGTTTCTGTCATCTCCCGCACTTTTATTTTGAAATTTCATTTTAGTTATCGTATGATGTATTTTCTGTAGACTCTTCCTGTACTTATGGCATTGTTTTATGTCACGTTGCAAGCTTTACGCGAGCTGGAACATGAACTAAAACGACATAATTGCTGATGCTTTTCGTTGTTTTTGTCCCGACTGCGTCTCCCAGGCTCTGCGGTATCCCTACTTCCTAGTAGGCCAGACGCTCTGTGCCCCTCTAAAGCACAGGGGGCAGGAGAAGGAGTCGGAGGCAGCCACAGAACCGAAGCCTCTGGCTAAGACAGGCGAGGACTCCTGCGAGCTCGGCAACACCGAAACGGCACCGGAGACCCGCGTCCCGTCTCTCCATCAGCCTCTACAGCAGATCCGCCTTCCTCAGGAGAACACGAAGCCGAGCACGCAGCTGCCCGTGTGTCCCGGGACGCTGACCGACGTCAGCCTGGTGAAACACAAGCAACCAGGGAGCTGGCAAGCGGTAGGTATCCCCCAGGTACAACCTGTAAAAAGACCATCAAGTTCTATCCATCCCTTTCATGCCAGGATAAATGGGACTTTTAGGTTTGATTTTTGACAGAACTGTTGAAGAACTGTACCTCCACGTTTTGCGTGGCTTTGATTTTAAACATAAAAACTAATTGGAAGGGAATGGCTGCTATTTTAGAAAGACATCTCACGTCCTACGACGTATTCATTTTCAACATACACAAGAATGACAAAAAAAAAAATAATAATAATCAATTCATCCCAGCGCGGCGCCGCCACAGGAGCAGAGAACGGTGCGTTTGGGTCTCGGACGGGACGTCGGCGGTGGGGCCAGACGTCCTTCAAGTTGTTGGACAGCTGGGACGACGGTGACGACGCGGACGCTGGAGTTTCCATCTCCAAAAAACCTACGATCAACTCCCTGAAGAACAGCAAACAGGAGGCACCCGGCTCCCGGTCAGAGAACGTCACTTTCAAGTTCAAACCTCCTTTTCAACGGAGTCTTGGAAATAAATACAATCGTGAATTTTCATGTAGATTTCCGGAGTCAAAGAGCAACGCAGGAGCGAAGCCGCTGAGCCAAACCGACCCGAACAGAACGGACGGCAGCACCCTCTCCGCCAAGCAGCACTACCTCCTCCAGTCCAGATATTTGCCTGGTGAGAACAAGTCATGGATCTGGATCTAGAAAACGCTTTCTCTGGCATTACAAGTCAGCTCAACTTGACTTATTTTACTTTCAGTTTAACTCATTCAGGATTCATCAACCGGTCTCCAAACCAAACCTGTTTGTCTTCTTCCAGGCATGAATCCAAAAAGCAGCTGCTCAGCAGGGAGCCAGGCGTCCGGCAAAAAAGCGTGGGGCGGCTCGGGTTTAACCGCAGGACAGGGTCTGGACTTTCCCCTTGGAAAAGGTGAGGAAAAAAAAATTTTCAAGGATACGTGTTCAAAACTTGTAACCATTACAAGTTGTAGATTAAAAAAACAACACTATGCATGTGACATTTCTCTGCCCGTCCTCCTCTGAACTGCGTGTCAATTTAAAAGTCGTCGCCCAAACAGTAGTTTTATCAAATGTTTGCCGCTTTTTGGGGGTAAATATTCACATCTGATCTGATCCGATGCAGCAAAGCGACCTAATCTGACACTTTGAGCTCCAAGCTGTAGATTTCTACAAATTTGTTTACAAATTTTGTACAAGTTCAGCATTATGATTGACTGTTTATCACTGCTAGAATATCTATCTACTGTTTATAGTAGCTATAACAAACTGCATTATACAAAAGGTTCAAACAAGACTTTTGTTTGCAGTATTTTTAAGCGAAGTTTTCCTGCTTCACTCGCTCCTCTTTTTGTGTTTCTCTGTTGTGACGTGGTTGTAGATGTTAGTCTTCCCAAACTAGCAGCTAAGGAGCCTCTAAAAGAAAAAACCTCAGAGGATCTCGATCTTTGCAAAGGTACCTCACATGTAGGATCAGGTGTTTGAAAAGTTAATTACGTGACATCAGTGGACAGCTTTTAGTGGCTTTTTTGTTGTTGTTGTTTTTTTTACAGTTTTAAGCAGATCGTTCATAACCCGCGATGCACTTTATTCTCCTTTTTCAGACTTTACGAGCAACACCAGGACGTTCTCATCACCGTTCCAGAGGACGGAAACAGCGGCAGCCCGGCAGAGGGTTACACTGGCACCCATAGGAGGTCCACCCTCTGCTGGTGAGTCAGCACTCAAGACCTTCTTCAGCTTCTCGGACACAAGTGGTTCTTTCATTTTCTCTTCCACTAAACTTTAGCGTAGCGCCCCCTGGTGTTAGAAGGCACTCGTGAGAGGATTGTCACCAACAGGGACTTTAAAGGAATCTCTCTGGTGTGTCGTTCAACCTGACTTTGTACCCTCTTTCTTTTTCTGAATCTTTCAGTTGATCTGTCGTCTTCTGCTGATCCGAGAGGTGACCCTAAAACCAAACCATCCAAAAACAACACCTTCTTAAACAAGGCACCGCCCTCAAATGAAGGTAAAAACACGCTCGGCACAGTAAAAAAAAATAATAATAATGCAGCTTAATGTCAGGTTTTTTTTGTTGTTTTTTTTAACATGTTTCCGTGTGTGTCGTGTTGATTTCAGAGTTTGAAGGAAGGAGGAACAGATCTCTGAATCCTCCGATCACTGGATCTACAGGGAAGCCCGCCTTCTCCAGGGGCACAAAGCTCCAGCCAATTCACGGACGGGTCGACTGGACCGCCAAGTACGGAGGGAACTGGTAGCACAGCGGTCCGGCTCCACCAGCGACTTGTGGGAAGAAGTTCCCGGTGCACTTTGGCAGGAAAAGTGTTTAATGCTGAAAACTGTGTGCAGCAGTATTTCCTACGAGTCTGTTGTTACATTTGCCATACAATTAAACATCGTTTAGTATTATGCATGTGGGTCATGACTTTTACCATCAGTATTTATTTGGGGCATTCCAAAATAAAATAAAATAAAGTAGTTATTTTTTAATTTAAGTGTTTTTTTGTTTGTTTTCATAGCAGCAAAAAGGTACAAAAAGACAGTTTTCTGATTTAAGTAGAAAAAGCACTTAATACAGAGCAGAGATAATCCTACTCTTTGAATAGCAAACAATAGAAATCATTTAATTGTACAGTACAGTGATTGCTGTGTGTTCTTAAGGATACAGGACTTAATATCTGATTTGTTGTCTGAGGACTTTTTCCTTTAAAATCATATTTAATATTACTTTTTTTTTTTTTTTAATTTTTACATAAGACAAAATCTGAATTGCAAGGAATGGTCGAAGTTGTTCAGGGTATTTACAGACACATTAAAACAGTGTATTTAACTTTCTTCAAGATTTATGTGGACTCGTGTTTACCATTCCAATGATGCTCTTCACCACCATAATGCAACTGAAAAGAGATAAGAATAGTTTTTTTTTTTTTTAAAGCATCAATCTAAGGTCTACGTGATGCTCATTATTATAAACTATTATGTCAGAAAACAGAGGGGGGGTTAAATTTGCACAAAGTCCTGCATTTACCTCACTAAAGTCATCAAACCAGCTGGCATGAACTTCCAGGAGCTGAGAAATCTCAGTGCCATCACTACCGCCAGAGTTCCTGCGGTGGCTGCGTCGAGAAGAGGAAAAAGTCGTTGGTCGATGCGAGTTTGTGAAAGATGCACTTGCACCGACAACAGTTCAACACACTTAAAAACTCGGCTCACCCAGTGAAAGCCAGGCGTTCCTGGGATTGCCAGATGCCAGATAAGCACCGACTCCAGCCAGCAGGCCGAACAGGAGTCCTGCAGCCAGAGAGGGGAAACTGCCTGCGGAGGAAAACGCAGGTAGTCAGATGTTTGCCTTCATCACTTTTTAAGTCTTTCATCCCGAAAGGCTTTTTTTTTAAGGGTAAAAACGCACGTGGCTTTGCACTCAGGATTACACTATACATTATGATGCGATGAATCTTGCCTGCATGCAGGTTAAAATGTTGATTTTGTTTTTTTTTAGTTATAAAGGCAGGTGTTGTCCCTTGGTTTCTGGAGGTGCTTTGTAGTAGTCGCGGTGGGCAGCTACTGGACTGAAAGCTCTCCGTTTTCACATTATTTATATAAAAAAAAATGAACTCTTGCCATAAAAAAAAAAAAATAATAACATATAGTGAACACTCAACGCAGAGCATTCTGGGAGAATTTCAACAGACTTGCACACATGTAAACTCTGCTGCGGCTGCTGGAGAAGAACCAGGTGTCAAGAGTCCGTGTCGCCTACCTGCTTTAGCAAATCCTACGACTCCTCCTGCTGCCACCAGAGCTGCATAACTGAAACCCAACCAGTCGACGACAGCCATGACCGCAAAACAACCTGCGGAAATGACCCCGGAAAAGTTCAATTCAATTTAAAACGTTTGCACCAAAACAAGCCAAAAGTTCAAAGTTATAAAACGGCGACGAAGACGCACGACAGACGTGTTTAGTATTAACTAACAAAAACAATGTGCGGTAAAGATGCCTGTACCTTAAAACACGTTAAAGTCTGAAATGCGGACTGATGATTTAAATTCACACTTGTTGGTTTCTTCGTAACTCCAGTGACCTGATATATTTCACTTCCGGTGTCAAGATATCTGCTTTCAAAATAAAATCATGCCCGCAAGTTCCTGTGATAATTTTTTTTTTTTTTTATGCCCTTTCTAATAAATTTAAAAAAAACTCTTTACGTGTGTAAACAAAATAGACAACTCGTAAATCTCGTGCTACAACGACTGTAGCAAGTTTATTTTTTTTAAAACTACAATCAGCTTTCTGTGCTCTATCACCTCCATGTGGAAACCAAGCCAAAACGCATGCGACTTATAACTAGAGACGTCAGAGTCAATGGATTATACAACACTTTTATTGCTTCCCATCTTTTTTTCCCCCCCTATTGTCCTTTGTCTTCTTTACAGGACAAAGAGCAAACAAGTTCATAACATCTGGCAACCACAAGAAGCAAACGGATGTGGCGGAGAAAGTTGAGATTATAAAACTGTGCACGGATAATAAAGCATTTTTTTTTATTATTATTGTTTGTCATTCTGTTTTCCACTGTCCTTTTTCTTCTTTTTGGGTTTGCTCTCATCTTCCAGAATGACTTCCTCCGTTGCAATTCGGACTCTCTTCGTTTTTGAAAGTTCCAGAGCGAGTACTGTGGACAGAAGCAGAACGACGAGATGATTAAACAAGACGTAGAAACAGTGCGATCTTGCAAAGTTGAACATGCTCATTTAGAGCTTGACGTTAAAGACAGTTTCCCAAAAAAAAAAAAAAACATTTTTGGGCTAATTGCAACTTCATGCTTCATTGCTGCAAGTTAAAATCTTTTCTGCAGGAAGTTCATTCTCAAACTTGCATGTCAACATAAAAACACCTATTACTGGTATCTATTGCGTTAACACAATGACGAGAACGAGCTGGCTGTGCCAATACATCACTCGTTGCTACAGGGCTCTGGCTTGTTCGTATTTCTTTAAACCAATCGCAATCATCTCAGACGGCCCTTTCAAAACAGTGTCGCAAAAGACCAAGAAGGATGTTTTTTTGCAACCTCGCCATTTTCAGGTCGTTAGCTGGGAGGTTTTTGTTTCTCGTTCCAGCAGGGATTTTAGAAAACATTATAAAACAGATGGCAGAAAGGGGCGGACGACGTCGTCTGAGACAGTCGGCCAGTTGCAGGTTTACACCAACAATCCACATCCGGTGAGTCAGACTACAAAACGATGAAGTGAAATTAAAGTCAGTGACTCCACCTGCAGATGTTGTCGCCTCAGATGACGGTTGTTTCGGGATCTGCTGCACTGATGAAGGTTTCCACACAGCGAGGCACGTCAGCCTGGCTGTTGTGTTCACTTCCCCGAGGAGAGTGGGAGGCTCCAGCTCCTGGTGGACAGCAGACGTACATTAATAGATCAGCAGCCGCTCGGCAGAGCAAAACCATTAATATTATTTATTCCCCGATTCCAACTCAAATCTTGTAAATCGTTGGTTTTACTACGTGACATTTTCACTTTTCAAGTTATTCGATGAAAGATTCTATTATTGTAAGAAAGTCGTAGTAAATCCCCCAAAAAAGAAATGTGGTTTAAAAACTAACCATTGACTCTAAATGTAAATGTGTTTATAATTACCATGAAGAGACAACATGTAAATTGCGACGTACCTCTTTGAGATGGATTTTCCACATTTTGATGAATCCGTCGTTGGAGGCCGTCACCACCACGCAGTAATCCTCCATCATCAAACTATCAACTGCTTTCACTCTGAAACCACGAAAGGATGTGAAAATACTTTACAAAGATAAGTGCCGTTTCTCCTCTCGTCATCACACTAAAGAAGCTAAATGAGAATAATGGCATTAAGACGTGTACGAGCGTTTGAATCTACCTGGTTTCGTGAGCCTTGAACTCACACACCCACTTCGATTTCTCCACATCACGTAGCCGGACGCTTTCATCGTCTCCTGCGACGGCCAGGATCGAGTTCTGGAAGACGAAGACGACCGCCGTTCAAAACCTCACGGGTGCTTTACTGGCATAACCGGTGTTATTTTATTTGTTTTACGACAAGATGCCAATCCTCTCCATCGGCATCAGTCTCCATATCACACACAAATGTCAATGAATCCGTCAGAAAACTCACGTTTAAGAACTTAACGGATGAGATCCTCTTGGGGTTTGTGGTCGTTGCCGTCACCGTGGCCGTCTCCAGGTCGTAGACGTCCACTCTGTCATCCACCACGACCACATATTTATCCCCATCTGGAGACCACCTGACAATGTGTCCATCTGTTGGACGAGGAAAAACAAAACAAGTTCATCTCATGCACACTTTAAAAAAAAACAAAAAAAAAAAAAACATCCGTTTCTATATATCTAAAGTCAAAACTTACTCTGTTTTATGTTTTTGATAAAGGCTGATCTTCCATTAATGAGATTCCACGTTCTGAAAGGACAAAAAGACACGACAGTCATTATTATAAATCCCTGTTTGATTAATCATCTGCCCGAAAAACAGCTGCGGATTTTACCTGAGAGTCTTATCTGTCCCGACTGAAAGCGCGAGTTTGCCAGAAGGATGGACGGACAGCGACGTGACTTGGCCTCTGAAGAAGTAAAAAAAACAACAACAACAACAAAACGAGAGGATGAATCAACTCGAGATGTCACATTCGGCAACATTTACGACGACAACAACAAAGATAAACAAAGTCGTCGTCGTCGGCCCCCGGAGCGTCTGCCGGGTCTCTCTGTGGGCTTACTTGTGAGCTTTAAAGGATTTCAGACACTCCCACTTCTTCGTGCTCCACACACACAGCAGTCCGTCCTCTCCTCCGCTCAGCAAGTGGGACGTCCCGTAAAACTCAAGGCAAGTGATGGAGCCTGTGTAGGAAAAGGACGTTTGAGTTAAGGATACAGAATACAAGCTGCAGCCTTTATTGTCTTTACAAGCGTTGGGGTCGTTAATTAAACATTTTTTTTTTAAAGTATTATATTACTCAAAAACAATGTAATGCATCAGCATGCTTGTTTAATCTCTGCTGAAACTAACTTCCTACACAATTTCTTATGTGACCTTCTATAAAGTAATACTGACCGCAAAGTGGATGAACACTTCACAGAAAAAATGTCTGTGGCACAAGTTTATGTACGAATAACGCTGAAAGGCCAATAGAGGCTACGACTGCCTCGAAATAAAATTACATAAAACAATATAAAAAGTCAGTAAAAATAAATAAATAAATAAAATGGCACCACACAAAGTGATCATCCTCACCGTCATGATGCAGCAGAGCTCCGTGCTCGATTCCCTTCTTCAAGTCGTACAGCTGGATGGTTTCATCTCTGCTGCCCGTGGCGACAAACCTCTCGCTGGCGGCCACAGCGGACACCGAAGCCGTGTGAGCGTGATGTGTGAAGTTCGCTGTGGCCGTCCACTTCTGCAAGACAAGAAAACAACAAACAAAAAAACAAACAAATTCAACGTTGTAACAGCGTCAACACTGAAACAGGGAGAACAACAGTGTTTGTTACGCGTGACATCTGTATAAATACTCACGTGCTAAACTGACAACTTCTACTTCTGGGGACATAAATTGGATTATCAGCTTATATTAGTTGAGTATTATTGTTTGTTTTGAATTATGACGTCATTCACTCAGTAGTTTCAGACTATTGTTTTGTAAAAAAAAAAAAAAAATGCTGTAAATCTCACTGCCTTTGCTCAAAGTAAAAAAAAAAAAAAAAGATGACTGTCCCATCATCCCACCCAACAACAACAACAACAACAACAACAACAACAACAACAACAACCTTTGACCGTAACATTGTCATATTACACAGCTTGTTGCTGACTGCCCATCAATCCCAGTGACAGGACGCAGACCAGTCTCGGCCAACCACATTTAAAAAAAACAACAAAAAAAACCCACTTCAACTTACCTCTTCACCAGTTTTCACTCGGTAACCAACCGTGATCTGCTCGTAGCTGCCAGCTATCAGCTCCAACACAGCTGCCATGCTGCCACTTGCAACTACAGGAGGCTAAGCTACTCGGCTAACCAGCGTCCTTTAAATTGCTGCTTTTTTTTTTTTCCTGCAACTTTTGGCGCCTTGTTTGAGAAACAGCTGCTAAACACTCCAAACGGAGACCTACATGAGAAACACTGACGTAAACGATGTAATAAACCTACTTAGACGTGACACTACGAACTACTTTAGCTATATATATATATATAAAAAAAAAAAAAAGACACTTCCAAGTCCAAAACAACGTGTGGAGCTGTTGCGCCTGCGCATAAGCTACTTCCTCCCATTTTGTCGTGAAAGGCTTTTCAAAATAAAAGACGAGATACGCGTTAAAGTCGTGTCATTTTTCTCACTCTTTCAGGGTGCTTTTTCTCTGCTTTCAAAATAAAGTCATGTCCGCAAGTTCCTGTGATGATTTTATTTTTGTTGTTGTTTTTTTTTACCGTTTCTACCAAATTGAAAAACTCTTTGCGTGTGTTTTTCTCAACAACAAAATAGACAACTCGTAAATCTCGTGCTACGACGACTGTAGCAAGTTATTTTTTATTTAAAAAAAAAAACTACAATCAGCTTTCTGTGCTCTATCACCTCCATGTGGAAACCAAGCCAAAACGCATGCGACTGTATAACTAGAGACGTCAGAGTCAATGGATTATACAACACTTTTATTGCTTCCCATCCTTTTTTCCCCCCCTATTGTCTTTTGTCTTCTTTACAGGACAAAGAGCAAACAAGTTCATAACATCTGGCAACCACAAGAAGCAAACGGATGTGGCGGAGAAAGTTGAAATAAAAAAAACTGTGCACGGATAATAAAGCATTTTTATTTTTAATTTATTGTTTGTCATTCTGTTTTCCACTGTCCTTTTTCTTCTTTTTGGTTTTTGCTCTCATCTTCCAGAATGACTTCCTCCGTTGCAATTCGGACTCTCTTCAGTCACGAAATAAAACATTTCAAAAAAAATATTGTTCACTGATTACAATTAAATATATTATTATATATTTTGATTTAAAAAAAATTCAGAACAAACGTTAGTGTAATAAAAATGTTTTTATGAATATTAAAAAAAGCACTGTAGATTATTACATTAACATCAGGATGAGACCCCCCCTCCCCCCCTCCTTCTGATGACAGATGGGGGAGAGGCGCGGTCCTTTTCTTGTCTCTCTATTGGCTTGTTCCTCTGGAAACGTCATGATTGACACCTCACATAACTGTTCACATGTCACAATAGTTTTTCTGAGAGGATGTGAAAAGTCAGAGTAATCTTTCCACTGAACGAGACCATGGCAAGGAGGTAGGTGTTGTGTTTGAAATTACAGAATCGTTAAGAAGCTCTTTGGTTTCGGTTAAATGCTTTTTTTTGTGTGTGTGTGTGTGCATGTTGAATCTTTTCAGCGTCTTTCAGACAGTTTTAACACTTTGTTCCCTTTTTAGGACATTAATTTAAAAAATGTCCCCTCGGGGATTAATAAAGTATATACCTACCTACCTACCTAATGTTTGATGTAAATACGCAGCTGCACTGTAACATGACGCTTCTCGTGATTCTCCCTTGGTGCATATTTCTAGAGAAACTCCTGTTTTATACTTTTGCTTTTGTTGTTCTTTTCTACAACTCAACATCCTCTGGTTTCAGAAGGAGATTACAGGTTTGCAGAGGGGATATGTGGATGTTGTGTGCAGGCTGTTGTTTTGATGTGAGTGCAGCACGGTCTGGTTGCGATTAGCAGGTTTGAATTATACAACAGAACAAACAGGACATCGCAGACTTCAGAGTCCGCTGCAATAAAAGTCTGTCCTTCCTTGTGATATTCACCGAGCTAAATTAAGAACAGGGGAGTTTCTGTCTTAGTGTTTGCTTCTTTCCTGTCACACGCTTCTTACTCAACTTTGTGTCAAATGTTTATTCTCGTCTCCAGGGCTGCAAGGGTGTGGCATTATACTGATTTTGACACACTTTTAATGGCATTTTAACACTTTTTTTGTTTCTGTCTAAGATGAAATTTGTGGCACAAGATAACTGCATACGAAAGTTTCATCTCATATCACAAGCCATGCATAGAGTCACGCAGTTTGTAACGTAACGGTGGTGGTGGGGGGTCACTATTTAGAGCTGAAGATTTCCCCCACTGTTCTGTCAGTGCCATTGTGTAGTCAAACAAAATAAAAACACCAGCAGCAAGAACAAAATGATTAAAAAAATAATCTACACACGGCCTCCAGATGCTGTACAGACTGAATTTAAAAAAAAGAACCAAAGAGCATCTGGGTTTTAATGTAGAGCTCATCAGGTAGAGTTCTTACATCTGCTTGGCCACTTTATTCTGTATACTACTACATAGTCAATATGGAGGTGTTTAAATTGCTACTTAATTCGCTGTATTTGCTTGTTTTACAGTCAACAGGCCAACCAGGAGCTCACTGAGGTGCTGAACCAACTCTGGGGCCTGGATACCAACCGCCTCAGGCCGGGGACTGATTACATTATTTCCCTCCAGGTCAGAACTACCAGCGCGTCTTCAAAGCTTCGCTGCAACGTGCAGTACTCAGCCACAGATGGATGCCAGAAACGTAAAACCCCATCTGGACCAAATCTGCAATTAGTCAGCTGGAGTCCACTAAGAGAACACAAACAGGACGCAAAACAATCACAACGTCGGTGTTGTTTGACCAGAAATCTCAATTTCATCGTTCTGCGACAAATCAATCTGAATTTTTGTTTGAAATCTTTCATAACTTTTTGTTTTGTAATTGTGAATTCCAGTTAGCAAGTTGAATATTGTGAAATAGTGGCTAGTATAACTAACGCTGAGTCGGTTTTTCTACCTTGTGTAATTCCAACTGGCAGATGTGTTGTGTTTTGTTCAGGGGAAGGCAGGTTATGTGGCTCAGGGCAGTAACTATGCCAGAGACCGGGCCAGGGCGCCGCTCTTCACATACGTCAATGAAGATAAACTGAGGAGCATCGAGACTTATGCTCGTAAGGAGCAGTTAATTTCTTTTTACCTTTTTTTTTTTTTTTTCCCCCGCAAAAACCTCGTTTCAACAGTTTCCCCTTTTTCATGCAGATTTCATCAACTTGCTGGACAACTACGAGGCGTCCACCGGTGTGTCAGAGACCGTCACTACAGAGGAGCATCAGGAGAACAGACTCTTTATCGACTCCGTCGTGGAGACCAAAGTCATGAAGGTCTCTGAGGACTTCTTAGAAAACCAGATATAAGAAATTATAAACTGTTGTTTTCTGGAAGCTTTTTTTCAGCATGACAAAGAAAAAAAACCTGAAGGGTTTTTGCTTGAGAATGGAGAATTTAATTGAATTTAACTGAGTTAGTCTAGATTATTTGACTTTATTCTATTGAAATATATTTAAACAAAAGATAAACTTCAAGGAACAGACTTTTTTTTTCTATTATCATGATTTTGCTTTCGATTTCACACACTTGTTTGTTAATTGGGAATAAAATGAATGAATAAAATGAATTACTGGTTGAAAAAAAAAAACAATCTCAAAATAATTTAAATGTATTAGCTCAACGTGTTTGCCCAGGTATCATAGCAGCGGTAAATTAACATGTAACAGGTGTTTTTTTAATTTTTCATCGTGGTTGTTTTTTTGTTGTTGTTGTTTTTTTTTATCACAGTGTGCTCACAAGTATCTGGTCAGGAAGGGGCAGTCGCCATCAGACGCTGCACAGTTCAAGAGACAGCTGTATGACATCTGGTTCCGCCTGTACCACAGGGAGAGGAGTGGAGGGTGAGTCTCACTGTAACAGCAGGGGGAGCTGCTGCGATATGTAAAGAGCTTCATCTCAAACGTAAACAGCTTCGGGTCTGGTTTCCTTCGACAGGACCAGCTGACATCCAGCATGCGGATGAATTTCAGACTCTATAAATCAACCATACGTGTAAAAATATATACACCAATAAATGCAGTGACTCAACAAATTTACATCTGAACAATATTTTGCTCAGTTCTTGTTTTTTTTTTTTTTTTCGATGCAAAATTTCTTGCTTTGAGTCTGACAAAACTTTTTTTTTTTTTTTTTAATTGCAGGTGTTTTTTTTTTTTTGTGTGTGCATGTATTTAATATTTAATAATAAAGTAGAGTTATAACTTGTGTCACCTTCAGGGTTTCTGTCCTCCTGTCAAGCCCACAATGCAAATGAGGGCCGCGCGTTGAGATTTAACTTTGGGTGTAATGATTTTATTTTCATTACAGTGAGGATTCCTCTGGATTTGAACATGTGTTTGTTGGAGAAACCAAGTTTGGCCAGGAGCTCATGGGTCTTCACAACTGGGTGCAGTTCTACCTGCAGGAGAAACACGACCACGTTGACTATAAAGGCTACAAAGCAAGAGACAACAAAGATACAGTAAGAAAAAAAAAAAAAAAAATCAACATCACCTTATTATACGACTCTCAACTAAAACTATTACTGCTGTCACTGGACAGTACAAGTACCTCAACGAGCTCCTTCTTCTTGTTTTAAAGCCTGACGAGGACGACCATGTCCTGAACCTGCAGTTCAGTTGGAAAGGCTTGGTGAAGCCGATCGGTGGCTCCTTCATCGGTGTCAGTCCGGAGTTCGAAGTGGCTCTCTTCACCATCATCTTCCTCATGTCGACTGAGAAGACGACGTCTGTGAGGGTGAAAGTGGACGAGTACATGCTGGAGCTGGTTGTCTATCGGCACGGGCGATCCATCGGCACGTCGTACCCCAAGCTGCTCAGCAGCAACAACAGGGATTTGTAACTTTACAGCATCTGAGCTCACAAATGTTTCCGCTCAACTTCATTTCTGTGCACTATAATCTTTATCCAAAGCTGGATCAGGTTCTCTTTGCACTAAACGTCAGGCTTTAACTCTGAGAAGTAGAGGTTTTAGCCGAAATGTCACGATCTCTACTAATAACACAAAAAGAATAATACATTTTGACGACACACATTTCTGTCCTATTCTTTATACTGTTATGGAGTAAATAAAGTGGCTTGTTTACAATGTAGTGTTTGCATGTATATTCTCCCCTGTTAGAAGAGGACAAGGTCAAAACCTAGAATATGGCAGGACCATGTGTGACACAGGAGAGGGCTTTTAATTTGAAAATTTGCTTCAGAGGGCTGGCTCCATTAGTTCAGCCAAAAGTTTAGGCCAGATAGTTATACGTTTCAAGTAGCAATAAATGACTATCAAGGAGTGTTGAAATGAAACTGAAAGTACATTTTATTCCCACTCTGATGGTTTTTTTTCCTAATAATTCAAAAACAAACAATGTGGTTGCACCTCCTAGGTCGAGCCGGCTGCACTACCAGTTGACTAAACCGGCTACAATTGACAGTTAATTATCTTTAAGATAAAACATGATACGATAGAAACTATATGCCCTTCTGTTGAAATATGAATTGCTATTTTTTTTAATTTTTTTTTTTTAGCATTGCTTGTTTAGTGTTAATTACTCATTTTACGCTATGCACTGTATGCTGTCAAACGTCTATATCATATGGCAATTACACAATTTTAAACGCTGTCATTTTTACTTGCGGTGTTTTACATTTGTAAAGTGCCTTAAGTACAATAAATCCATTGCGTGGATGCATTTATATTGTGCAGATGAATAAAAACCCAGATGAATGGAGCCGATTGCATGGTCACAGACTTATTCCTCAATTTAACAGCACACTTTATGGAGTTACGTGTGCGTTTCCCTTACTCACGCAGAGGTAGATATATATAGATATATACTGTACTGTATATACTGTGCATTTTATATTTTTTACTGCTATTTTACTGCGATTTTATTGCTTTCTATTATTATATTATTATCTTATTGCTTCCTGTATGCTGCTGTAGCGAAAAAAAAATTCCCCCTCGGGGATTAATAAAGTAACTACCTAACCTAACCTAACCTAACCTAACCTAACCTAACCTAACCTAACCTAACCTAACCTAACCTAACCTAGTCTCGGCTGCCTGACAGACATCACTCAGGGCTCCTCTCGCAGGCGAAGCATCCTTTGGGGCTCGCTGGCTTTTCGCGCATGCGTACTTAAACGAGCCCATTCCTGCCATGTCAATCCGCAGAAATGAAGACCGTCTCCGTGAAGTGGTGATCGAGCAGGTACAAAAAAAAAAACACGGGGGTCCTCCTCGCGTCACGACAAAAACTCTCGTCAAGCCAGCAGTCAGCTTCGCGATCGCAAAAAATAAATAAATTAATTAAAAAAAAAAAATAATAATAACTTTCCCCCCCCAGTTTAGAGGCGAGGAACACGGCTAGCTGTAGTAGCGGCTAAGCGCGGCTAACGCCAACCGTCACTTGGCAGCTCGTTGTCACGGAGTTTGAGGAGACCACCTGACAGCCGCTCACGTGACTTCAACCGGCCGCCACCGGGGGCCCCCGGTGAGGACGACGGGGAAATCGATTTACGGTAATGTGTTTTGTGTTCGAAGGTGTTCGCTTGTACCCGCTGCGGTGTGCGCTGAGGGGGCTCGGTAAACAACAACAACAACAACAACAACAACAACAACAACAACAACATCATGTTCGGTAAAAAGAAGAGAGCGCCGCAGCCCAGAGGTCAGGGCGCTGCTGCAGCCAAGCAGGTAAACAACTACTCCCGATAAACACTTTCTGTACGATGGAGGTTCATCATCTTTTTATTTAATTTATTTATTTTATTTTTTAACGCTGTGCTTTCAGCTGGGTCTGTTCGTGGACCTGAACCCGGAGGAGATGATGGCGGTGGGGGGGATGGACGGGAGTCTGGACGACCCGGACCTGGAGGCGGAACTCGCTGCTATCACGGGAAATAAAGCAGCAGCAGCGGCGGGAGGGAGAGCCAAGGAGAAAGGGAGAAGTGAGTGCACCGCCTGGGATTTCTTCTCCATATGCAAATATACCGAGGCACTCCCAGGTCCCAGGTGTTTGCATTCACACCTGGTATCATCAACGTGTGCTCTGGTTCTGTTTTTAATGCTGAGGTAGGTGACCTTTGGACCTTGTAGGACCTACGGTGGTCTGTCAGCAGATCCTATACGGCCACCGATGCATTATTTTTTTAGGCCGATATTGGTATTGATGTATTTTAAAAGTATATATATAAAAAAAAATAATAATAATGTGATAGTACACAGCCCATAAGATAAATGAACAGTTTACCCTTTAATCTGTTTAGTTAATTGCGACCAGGCAGGACATTTTACAGTTGAAAAATTAAACTTCTCAAACTTTAAACGGGCGAAGTTACCCTCACCTCTCAGACTGCATCTCAGCAGCTCCCCTTTTGAAATGTTCTCTTTTTTTTTTTTTTTTACTTTAGGAAAGTGTAACGTGTTTCCAAACTCGATCCAAAAGTTGCTGAAAAGCTGTTTATGCTCCGTTATCTTCCACCGGGGGAGATGTCTCATGAAAACTTGTTGCCCGGGCGACGTTGTTGTTGTTGTTGTTGCTGCTGCTGCTGCTGCTTGTACCGTGTTGATGTGCCGCATGGCCGTGTTTGTGCGTCGTAGGCCCCCTGCCCATGGAGGACATCGCAAGAATGGCCGACGAGTGCATGAGGGACGCGGAGGACGACGACGACGACAACGTCGAAGACGACGAAGATCTCTTGGTTCGTGCCGATGAAACTCGCCGAGCTCCACAAATTGCAGCAAAGTCAAAACATTTCGGGGTCGCGCGCGTGCTCTCTCACGTTTCCGTGCGACAACAGCTGTCGATTTGTCGTTTTTCATTTTCATCGCGCGCGTTCCGGTTTGCGGTATTCCTAGTTGTCAAGAACAACCGAAACAAAAGCCGCGTTCTCTTTCCCCATCAGGCGGAGCTGCAGGAAGTGGTGGGGGAGGAGGAAGCCGAGGATGGAGGCACCGCTTACTCCGCATCATCATCATCATCCTCCGCCGCCGCTGAAGCTCCTCGAGCAGAAACACCAGAGTGCCCCGGGGCGCCGGTACGACACCCGCCTGCCTTCTCTCTGCCGGCGCTGAAAGCGTCACCGGGCAGACACACGCGTGTCAGTTCGCAGAAGTCTGTTGCCGGTAACGGGAAGGGGCGGACGTTTAAAAAAAAAAAAAAAAAAAAAAATGTAGTTGTCCTCCTTCCTTGTCGCTCGCTTATAAAATTTGACTGCCAGTTTTTTAGATTAAATTACAGAATTTGTTCCCAAGCAACATTTGTTTAGTTGACAGCATCACTCGGACGCCCTGGAGGTGAATATTTTCTATTCTATCTAGTGAGTCCGACGGCATTCCTGTTAATACGTTTCCCGATACGCACCCCGCCTGCGTTTTTTTTTTTTTTTTTTTAAATCTATTTGAAATACTTTGAATGCTTTATGTGCCTTTTTTTTTTAATACTTTTTAACCAAATAATCCGGGACGACTGGTGGTATTCGATTTTCCTCTCGTTGTTCATCTCTTTGACAAACACTCGATGCCTCCCTTTCGAATGCCGAGTCATTTCCCGCCCGTTTTCAGCCCGCGTCTTGTTTTGTTGTTGTTGAACGTCGTGACGCAGCAGGACGTGAAGGCGTCCTCGGCGGCGCCCGGCAGCCTCCAGCACACCGTGGAGGAGAGGGTAGCCATGTACGGGACGGCCCTGCAGAACGCCAAGGCTGCGGGAGAGACCTCCAAAGCCAGGAGATACGATCGAGGCCTGAAGGTCGGTGAAACTTGCGTCCTGCAGCGGAGCTCCGGATGCATCCCGGGAGCGGATTTGCGAGAACTCCTTTTTAATTATAGATTATTATGCGCCAATTGTTAAGTGCAGTACTTTTATAGGGCAGTTGATGGGATGGGTTCTGGGTTGTGTGTTGCCGCCACTTTCTGGTATCTTTACGAAGGTGATGATGCTCAGTGTTTATTGAAACTGTTCCAGAGAGGTGTTGATTACACCGAGTGATCGTTTTAGAGAAGTTTGTGTTGATGCTGAATTGTATTGCGGTAAACTGGCTGGTTTTTTAAAAAAAATTTTTTAATGTAATTTTAGTCCATCCCGTTTAGATTAAAGGGCTTCGCCTAACAACAGAAACGCCTCTCGGTATAATACAGTACAGTTTTGCAGGACTTTTTTTTAATATACCTGCTTTAAATTTACTGGTATTTTACTAGTTGTATTTACTATTTTTTTTTTTTAGTTCCACAGTTGTGATTTGTGTCTGAAACATTTGCATTTCTGTAGTTGTCTCTTCACGACACATCACGTGCGTTCCAGCTTTGATTTCAGAAATCTCGTGCAAGTTTGAATTTGTCACCGTCCTCTACAGACGCTGGAGTCGATGTTGGCTGCCGTGAAAAAAGGCAGGCCCGTGAACGAGGCAGAGATCCCTCCTCCTGTTGCCACGGGAACCCCGAGCGCCGCCGCCGCCCCCCCCCGGCCCGCCGTTCCCGCGAGACCCGCTCCGCCCGCGCCTTCGCCTCCTGAACCCGCCCAGCGGGAGGACGCAGCGGTCGCCACGCCGCCGCCGCCGCCTGCGGCGCCCGACATCGTCACACCCGGCAGCGAAGAGGAGCCGTCGTCCGCGGCAACCACGCCCGCTCTGAGCAACCTCCCATCTCCATCTTCCGAGGAGCAGACCGAGGAAGCTGCCGACGTCTCGCAGGGGAGTCTGACCGGAGGTCAGTTTCACTTGACGTGCACAAAGGTTATCAGTTATAATAATGAAGCGGAGGCCAGTCGGGGGGGCGGCTTGAATCATCCGAGGTAAAAAAAAATGATCGCTCGGCTGATGAAGTTGGCCACCAGAGAGCAGTAAGAAACAGATTTGTGTCCCGCTCAAGAGATCTGGATCACGATTGTTTTATTGAGTATGAAAGGAACTCTTTATGTCAATACCTTAAGTCTTAATGTGATTTCCCAGTCCGATGTTGAGCACACTTTCTCACGCGTTTAGATTTCGTTCATTGTCCCCAATTTCGAACCGAAAGGCCGGTGAGTTTCGCGGCCGTGGCTCTTCCAGCTTCTCCGCACGTGACGAGCGAGGCCTCTCAATGCGGTAATTGTTTCGTCCGGTGAATCCGCAGCGAACGAGGCGACGAAGACGATGCTGCTGGCGAGGCAGAGGGAGTACAAGATGGCAGCGCTGAGAGCAAAGAAGCAGGGAGACGTGGAGGGAGCCAAGGTTTGCTTCAAGACCAGCAAGGTGAGTGAAAGCTCTGCAACACGGTGAGAATGATTCAAAACACGAGCGTTTCTTGTGCACGAGTTTATATCTGCGGCGTTTGAGTTCATCTCTTAAAAGCCTCTTTTTTTTTTTAAATCTTTGACTTGTGCTCGTATTCCTTCCTTAGTGTTGCAACATAACGTCCAGGAAATTATTCTGCATGAAAATAGATGATTAACAGACTAATATTTAATCCGACATGTCCCCTGTAGATCAAATAAAAACAGTTTTCAATCCAGTATTTCATTTAATTTTGAGCCCGATAAACTAGTTTCAGTGCTTTTTACCAACGTGCGCCCGCAATCGGTTTTAATATTTTACTCTAAAAAGGAAATCGGTATTTGCCGAGCTCCAACGGTAAAATGCAAAATCTTCACCCCGTGTCTGTCGCGTTTTATCTGCACGTCACCACCAGCTACATAATCAAAGCCGAGCCGTGTTTCCGCTGCAGCCAAGAAGCGGCACCGGAGCAGTTTTGCCGAGCCGAGCAGGTTTCTGCCGTAGGAATGTCGCAGCAGCTGCTTCAGTGATAATGGACACGCTGTTGGTTTTAACCCGACGCCTTCGCGGGATTACTGCTGAAGGAGGAATCTCCATTTGATTTATTTTTCCTGTTCCCGTTCAGAATCGTGGTTTTTGGACTTGTGTCAGCACCTCGTCTTCAGCTTGTAGATCAAACATCAGTTGAAAAGACTCGGGTTCAAATGCCCGCATTGCTGTTGTCCGTCCTTGTTTGTGCAGTCGGCTGCGATGAGCCTGTTGCTGCTCATTCTGCCCGCAGGACTTCTCTCTGAAGAATGTGAAGCATCCCAACCATGCGGACGCTGACAAAGACCTTTTTATTATGTTTGACTGTGCCTTTTTTTGTTTTTTGTTTCTTTTTATTTGGGTTGCAGAAGTTTGATGCAGTGATCGAGGCGTTGGAGAAAGGACAAGCGGTCGACCTGAGTGGTCTTCCTCCGTCTCCAGGACGGGGTGAGGAACTCTGGAACCAAAGGACACGTTTCAGTTTGAGATGAAAACAAGTCTGGTTTTTTTTTTTTTTTTTTTTTAGTTGAGCTAGAAAGCAGGCGCAATTAAGAGATTCGTGCAGCTAAAGTTCAGTGAACGCAAAAAAAAAAAAAAAAATCGAATAAAAGTGTTTGGAAACGGCAGAATGATTAAAAAAAAAGAAAAAAAAAACATTTTGAAATGATTTGAATTTTGACCCGAACCTTGGATTTTATTTTAAGACATTAGTCTGAAAACCCAACAGACCTCACGGGGATCTTCAAGCAAGGGAACAAATTTACAATTATAAGCCTCGTCGATATATCAAATTGTATAAAATAAGCGAATTACTTCATCGGACTGACGAGTTTCCGGTATTTTTGAGCCGAAACTTGTCGTATCGCCTTCTGCAGCTTTCAGCTGGTGTCGTGTTTCTGTTGTAGGTGCAGGAGGAAGCTGCGCTCCAGCGAACCAACCTTCCTCTGGGCAAAACACGCAGGTCACCCAGCTGGCCGCAGCAGCTCCAGGTACTGATCTTTTATTTATTTTATCCTTATTTGTATATTGCTCGCGTACGGCGGCGCTGCCGGAACCGGCGTCACTCGGCGTAAAAAAGCACGGAAAGCTCGGCGTGAGCAGCGGGGAGGCGTTCGGGTCCGCTTTTGGCTCGGAGCTTCCTGCACCGTTTGGTGGTTATGTGTCTGCCGGGCGGATTCGTGCGAGAATGTCTTCATCCGTTCCAAGACCTCCGGAGGATAAATCCTTCGGACTCTGGTGGCACTTTGTCGAGAGCTCGGTCACGAGGTCGACGTTGACATTTGTCCAACGTTTTTGGCGCCACGATAAGATACCCGACATTCACATCGGGCTCAGCGGCGCCGGATGATGCCAATCGGCAAAGAGTTGTCATAAACGATGTGACGGGAACGTCGCCGTTTTCTGCG
Source organism: Brachyistius frenatus (assembly GCF_029030835.1). Lineage (NCBI taxonomy): Eukaryota > Metazoa > Chordata > Actinopteri > Embiotocidae > Brachyistius > Brachyistius frenatus. Next base: position 6,940,578 of record NW_027210611.1, read on the forward strand.
TTTCAGCCCCCAAAGACGCCCTGGAGGCTCTCGAGCAGAGACGGGCCAAGTACGCGGAGGCGTCCGCTCAGGCCAAAGCCGGCGGAGACGACCGCAAGGCCCGAATGCACGACCGCATCGCCAAGGTAGGAGGAGAGAGACTTCCTGCTGATGTCGGCAATTGCAGTCACAGAACCCGGTTTGCGGTTCGTCGGCCTCGGAGTTTCTGCATGATTATTATTATTATTATTATTATTATTATTATCTCTCAGCTGATACAGACTTTACACATAATCACATCTGATGTGACGAAATCCTGCCCCCTTTTTTTTTTTTTTTAAAACAGTACTTGCTCTTTGTAACGGGAGTCTTGACTGTCCTGATGTGGAGGTCAGAGCTCTGGGGGGTGGGGGGGGGGGGTCCGACCGTTCGCGTCAGGACTTGTTGTTGTTTTATGATCTTGAAATCTAAAAATGCGAAGCGCCGTGTAACGGCTAATTTTAAAAGAAAGAAAGAAAGAAAACCAAAAGAGCAGGCCTCAGATTTGTTAAAATAAAATATGATCTGTATACGAGTAAAAATAAACCAGACAAAAAAAAGCAATAATAATGGAAGCGCGCTCAGAAACGCTTCCAGCACACTTGGCCTGTCATAAAAGAGCCTTTCCAACCTCTCTCCTCCGGCAGCAATACCAGAGCGCCATCCGAGCTCACAAAGCAGGAAAAGCCGTCAACTTCGACGAGCTGCCGGTTCCCCCAGGTGAGATTATTTTTTTTTTTTTTTCCCCGATTCGTGTTTTTTGGGTCACGTGTAGCTCCATGAAATCGGATTATGTGTCCGGTTCTGTCGCCCCGGGGTGTTTCTGCGCGCTCGGCTTTACTGAACGAGATGTTTGCCTCTCGATATGTGGACTTGTGTTGTTTTTTTTTTGTTGTTGTTTTTTTTGTACTCTACAGAAAAAGCAAATCCAGATCTGGTCTTTCAGGTTTTCCTCCGATCCCCGGACACAAGGCGACGGGAGCCGAGCAGGGCTTCGTCGCGGCCCTGGAGGCGGCCAGCAAGCTCGCCTCTACGGACGCTGCGGAAGTGGGAGACGAAGAAGGCGACGATGAGGAGAAGGAGGACGAGGTGGGCTCTCAGTACGATATTTCACGGTACATCGTAAGTCGTTTTTTTTGTTTGTTTTTGGGTTTTTTTGCAGATCAGTTGTTGGTACAGTTTTGTTTCTCTCTCGTAGTCGAAGCCCGCCGCTCCGGAAGAGCCCAAGAAGCTCACGTTGGACGTCCCGGCTGCAGGTCAGAGACCGAAAAGGTCTCCGTCAGCTTCGCCCGACAGAACGGCCTCCAGGGAAGGAATCTCGCCGACAGGTCGGTGGAGCTCGAACTGCCAAAACGGTGACCTCCCTAAACAACAGACACTCAGTTGAGGCTCTTTTGAAACCGGTCGCAGGAAGTCCTCCCATTTTCCGTGTCGATTTTAAAAACATTCCCGCTGACAGAAGCAAAAAGCTTTAGGATATAAGCTGGACAGCAGCCAGAAGGAGCAACGGAACAATATCGATTAGATCTGCAACAATCGGCCAATTTATAAGTTAGTGGAGGAACAGACTTTTAAAAAAAAAAAAAAAAAATTTTTTAAAGCAAAGATTTAAAATATTTTCCTGCTTCTCAAGCGTGACGATTTGTCGCTTTTCTGTACGAACGGGACAGAAAATCGTTAATAATGTCACGCAGGGGTAAAAACGGCTGATTCCAGGTGAACCCGACGTCCAATCAAAAATCAAAAATGAAATCCAGCTCGTTTTGCCGGCGGTTTACTTTCTGAACGTCGCGTCCTCGTCCCGCAGCGGTTCAGCAGCTGGAGTTCCTGGAGGGTCGGAAGAAGCAGTACATGAAGGCGGCGCTGCAGGCGAAGCAGAAGAACGACACGGAGCAGGCGAAGGTTTTCCTCCGCACCGCCAAGGGCTTCGACCCGATGATCGAGGCGGCGCGCGGCGGCAAAAGTGTGGACATCAGCACGGTGAGCGGACGGGCGAGTTCAGCCTCGCGCCCCCGAACACTTTTACGTGATTTTATTTTATTTTATTTTTTTTACCCGAACCCAGCTTACTGGAAGGAAAAAAAAAAAAAAGGGCCTCTTTTGTTGTGTGATTTATTACGCGTTGTTAATGACCTAAATTCTTATTTTTCTTATCAAGTAATTAAAAGTTACGTAAGCGTGTGAAAACGAGAGGAAACTGGTTTTAAATTTGGAATAATGATGCAAAGTGGGAAATCGTTCCGGTGAATATCTCAATTTATATTCTTTTCATTTATGATGTTCAGGCCTTAAAATAAGATCAACTGAGAACGCAAAATATGTTCCTAAAAAAAAAAAAAATTAAGGATTCAGTGAAGCAACACACAAACATGTACCTGAAAATGATGCAAACGTGAACAATTCTATTACGTCATGTTAAAGACTTTGGTGAAATTGTAACCACGTGATGGTGGAGACGACGGCGGGGCGCTCCTATTCCTTAAAACGTCTGGTGTTGGGTTACGCGGTGACCCTCGGTGTGCTGCGCCCGTAGGTGCCGTCGCCCCCTGGTGACGAGGAGGACGACTTCATCCTGGTTCACCACAGCGACGTGCAGATCTCGGAGAAAGCGGAGCAGGTTTACACACAGCTGGTCAAGATCCTGAAGGAGCAGCACGAGGTAAACAAAAACCAAAAAAACAAAGATTTCCTCAAATACGGACGACGGTGACGTTTTAGGATTTTCTGTTAAACGCAGGTTTTTATCAGGATGAACACGAACGTCTTGAAATTCTACCAACGGGCGGTAATGAGAAATAAATAGCACCCGTATATCCCAGAATGATATCGTACTGCAGATTAGGTGGCAGTTTAATGTTTTTATTTCATGTATTTCTTAATTATTATTATTTTTTTTTTAACTTTTTATTTTAAAACACAAGTAAACTTCTTCAAACTTCTTTGTTCACCGCCTTCACGTTCATTTTTTCCCCAAAAAGAAATTCACCATCGCCGAGGAATAAAACTTCTATTCTCTGCAGAATAAAATTTTATATTTAGACGTTTATTCATTAATTCTGATGCCAAAAATAGATTTTCTGGTTGCTCCTCGTCGTCGTCTTGCGGTGAAGAGTCACCGAGATGTCTTTTAACGGCTTTTCCTTTCTTTTTTTTTTTTAGAAATGTTTGACTCACTCCAAGCAGTTCACACATCTGGGGAACGTCGCCGAGACAACGAAGTGAGCTTCTCCTGTCACTCAACCGTTTCATTTCACATTTGACCTCCAGATCATAACTTTTGATTGTAACGCTCGAGAGGAGGCGACGCTGCATGGCTGATCGTATCCTCCGGTCGGCGTTTATTTTGTGGAACGGTGAGGTAGAAATGTTCGCGAAGTCGTTCTCCTTCCTTTTTGATGCGTTTTGTTTTTGAGGTTTGAGAAAATGGCGGCGAGCTGCAAGAGGAGTCTGGAGGTGCTGAAGCTGGCTCAGTCGAGAGGTCTGCCTCCTCCCAAGCATCACTTTGAGGAGAGATCCTTTCACACCGTCAGGTGGGCGAGACGTCGCGGCGTCCGATTCGTCACTCGTCAACCTATAAATAGAAAGAGGCTCTTTGATCAGTTCTGAATGTTGGAAATAGACGACTGATGTAAAATATCGGTTCACTTGAGCGTTGATTTATTTTGATTTGTTTTACTTGCTTTTGAAATGAACTGACTAAACATTAAATTTGCAAAGACAAAGAATGACCCCCCCCTCACCCCCCACCAAAAAAAAGCGAACTTTATTGGTCGAATTACAACATTTCCACCTTCATCCTCTTCCTCCTCTTCAGGATATTTCCAGAGCTGAGCAGCACAGAGATGGTCGTTATTATCGTGAAAGGGATGAATCTTCCTGCTCCGAGCGGTAAAGATCTCCAGAGACTTCTTCACATATCAGCCTTTTAATTTGTTTTTATTTATGGCATAAATTAATATTTTGAAGCCATAAAAGTGAAAAAAAAAAGGTGTATTTTAATGTTTGAATTGTTTCCAGATTGTAGTTTACTATAAATGCTGTAATCTTTTCGCTCCAACGTCTCGTCGAGTCTCTACAGTTTATTTTGACGTTCGGTTTAAGAAATGAAGTTTTCAAAAATAAAACGTTCGACGCCCCGCAGTAAAACGTCTCTTCCTTCTTCAGGAATCCAAACCAACGACCTGGACGCCTACGTGAAGTTCGACTTCCCCTACCCGAGCACGGTGAGAGCCTCGAACTACAGCTTTCCTTTAAAGGTTTCACAGGCTGGCGGACACTTGGTTTTTTTTTTTTACTCCAAATGAAAGCATTTGTCTTCTGCTTCGTCGCCACCAGGAGCAGCCGCAGAAACACAGAACCGCCGTCATCAAGAACACGAACTCCCCAGGTGAGACGAGGAGCGCCGACGGCTTCGGAGCACGTCTAGACATCGGCGGCGATATTTCTTCTTTCATTTCTAGAATCTACTAATAATTCTCCTTTTTGGAGGGAAAACGTAATCCAATGTTTTAACTCGAAACGTTAAAAAAACAAAAAAAACAAACATATTTTAGGCTATTTTTTCTTTTCATGTTTGACTCATTTGTTGTTGTTGTTTTTTTGACTTGACGATTTTAATTCTGGATTTTTTTTTTTTTTTTTTTTGTTGTTGTTGTTTTTTTTTGTCTCAAATCCTCGGTCTCGCCGTCGAATCTGCAGAAACACGTTTGTCTCCTCGTTGTGTCTTTTCACCAGAGTACAACCAGAGCTTCACGCTGTCAATCAACCGGAACCACCGCGGCTTCAGGAGGGTGGTGACGTCGAAAGGCCTCAAACTGGAGCTGCTGCACAAAGGGTGAGTCACCGGATTTCATACAATAAACATTTTTATGAAATTTCATCATTATATCACCCGGAAGTTAAAAAAAAAAAAACAACAACAAAAAAAACAACAAAACACTTTTAGGATTTTGCTACAACAAACGTTTTAGCTTTAGCTACAATTTACGTATTTTACGAGAACTCAATGAGACATTATTTTCTGGAATTAGTCCAACAACTGGTGAATTATGGAGTTAGTTTAATAATGTCGCAAAAGTTATGTTTGAAGAAAAGTCGAGTGAATGCGAACGGTTTTTATATCGACCCCGAATCTCGATGATAAAAGTCGCCTGTCTCGTCAATATCATGAAAAATATGAACGCCAGCTTTTAAGGCAAGTTTCAGCAACAAGGCAAAACAATGTTTTGGAAAAGATTAAAAATAGAAGAAACATAAAACATGAGATAGCAATAAATAAAAAATTAGGTGGATTAATCAGGAAAATAAATATAACAGTCGAGCGGAAGATATTCATAAATAGTCGTAATTTTACAGAAAAGTCCAAAGTAACGGAGGAAGTTTTCAGCGAGCGGAGATGTAGAGTTCAGATTTGTGAGGATTCCTGCTGTCCGAAGCTTCGTCTCACAGCGTCCCGTCCGTCCCGTCCTCTCACAGCGGCTTCCTGCGGAGCGACAAGCCGGTCGGGACGGCCCTCGTCAAGCTGGACAAGCTGGAGTCGCGCAGCGAAATCAGGGAGATCGTAGAGGTGAGACGGTTCGGCGAGCGGCGGGGGGGGGGGGGGGGGCTTCGCGAGTGTCGGCGCGTGACGTCTTTTCGTTTCAGGTGATGGACGGACGGAAGCCCACCGGAGGCCGAGTCGAGGTGAAGATCCGCCTGCGGGAGCCTCTGAGCGGTCAGGACATGCAGACGAGCAGCGAGCGCTGGCTGGTGATCGACCGGTCTCAGGTAAACGTCCTCTGACCTCTGACCTCTGACCTCCACACTTCACCCGACCGCTTCTGCTTTTTTTTTTTTTTTTTTTTAATCGATATTTACACCTTTTGATTGACGCACTCCGGTTCCACGGTCGGTTTGTTCTTCTTCTTGCTGCGATGTTTGCGTCGCTCGATTTGAAGGCTGCGATGTCTTCTCGGCGCTGTCGCCTCGAGAGGCAAATCGGAAACTGTGAAAAAAAAAAAAATGTCCAAATGTTGGTTTTTTTTTGTTTTTTTTGTCTCAAAGATTCTCGCTTAGATGAAAGAACGGAGAGGAATCACGAAATGAAGGTAACTGTTCTCCACTTTTTCTTCACTTTGAGTGAAATGAACAGAAATGGTGTAAATTCAGGTCCGTCACGACTTCATGTTAAAGGAACATTTCAGCGCTTATTTGCTTTTGCTGCTGAAAGTTGGATGAGAAGATTGATACGCGTCAGCTGAGCTTAGCATAAAGCAGGATGAACCAAAAGGGAACAAAATCCATCCGTCATCCATAGATTTAACCGGCCGCAGCTTTATATTGACACGGGAACATTATCTATCAATCAATCAATCAATCAATCAATCAATCAATCTTCTGATCTCGTTGTCTGCAAGCGAGCGAATGAAAGTCCGTTTTACCAAAATGTCCCGACTACTGCTTCAAACGTAAGTCCGTCTTCGTTGCGTTCGATGATTGACGTTTTTGTCTTCGCAGACGAAAAGGCACTCAATCAAAAACACTCGGAGGAAGAGGAAGGAGGATGAAGATGAAGAGGAGGGAGGAAGGAGGATGAAGATGAGGAGGATGAAGATGAAGAGGAGGAGGAGGGCAGGTTTGGGGTTCTGTCGAGGACGGTCCGTTGTTCAGATTGGACTCGGACCTACACGGGTCTTTTACTTGTTTAAAAAAAAAACAAAAAAACTTTTGCACATTTGCACGACACGCGAGCTACGCCCCCCCCCCCATCCCCCCCCCCTGTAACGCGGCGGCCGGCCACCAGGAGGCGACACCCGAGCCGATATTTCAGCCAGGTCCGTCACGAGGCCTCCCGGTGCGTCGGGCCCGTCGGCACTATGAAGGCGCTCCGTGTCGAGCTCACCTGATCCTGCTGCCTGCCGTAACTCTGGAGTTCATATATCCAAGAAGGAGCGCGTACGTGCTCCTCATACTCTACAGCTCTGGTATCTAGAACTGCACCTATGCACTAATACCAAAGTAATCACTGTTGCTGTAAAATCCTGCATATTTGAAGTCGCCTTTAGCTGCCAAACCCGTCACGACGACTCGGGAGAGGTTCACGCGCACGGGATGGTTTTTCCGCACAAGTCGCCTGGTTCTAGGTGTCTAAATATCTGCCAGACGTTTTTTTTTTTTTAACAGGAGGGAAGCCAAGAAATAATGAAGCTACACAAAGTATGATTATGTAATTATTTGAATGACCGCCCCCCCTCCCCCTTTTGTTCGGGTTATCCGCAGTCTTTTTTTTTTTTTAAAGGGTCATTTCACTCAAATTACAAAAAGAAATTCCTATCGAGACACCGAGTGCGAAATGACTTCCGACGACAGAAATAAAAGATGATCAAATAAAAATGAATTATTTAAAGCTTGTTTTGGTCTCCCTGCTTTCAGTAGCTTCTAAAAACTCCAGGCGGAGACTCGTCGGGGAACGTGGTGGGTAGTAATCAGCGAGCTGAAGAAGCCAGACGTTTTCTCCAGGAGTCGGCAGAGACCAAAACCGGCCGAAATGGAGGAAATATTTATCTTAAATTCGTCAGGCGGCCAGAAACACAACTCTAAATCAATGATCAATGTTTCTTCTGTTAAATGTTTAAACGTTACAACTTTTTTTAGGGTAGTGTTTTGTGATAATCTATTAATGCAGCTTTAACCGAGGCGAGACGATTAAAAGTTAATTTGAGTGAATTGGCCCTTTTTTTTTTTTTTTTTAAAGAAAAACAAACTGCAGCAATTTAACCGATGCTGACAAAAAGAAGCCATAACAAACTAACTGAGCCACCAGTGTAAATCCCACCGTCAACAGTTTTACCTCAAAACACTGTCTGCGACTTTATCCAGTTGCCAAAATGTTTCCGTGGTCTCAAACATTTCTGTTTGGCTTTCAGTTCTCATTCTGTTCAGGAAAAAAATAAATAAAAATCAGTTTTCTATAAACATCGACTTAAATAGTTAAAAACACATCGTCACCTTTCCTTTTATCTTCTAATATTTGGACGGCCTCCATGTTTACAAAGATCAACGATGTCATGTTTATATTTCCAAAATGATTAACATATAATTGAGGATTTACTTTTGAACTGTGGACTGAATTTGCTTTTCCTGCTTGAAAAAAAAATTTACCATTAAAATATCTTGTTTAAATTCCGGACTGTCGAGTATTTTTTTTTTTATTTAAGAACAAAAAACAAAAATACCCATTTCAGTTTTCTAGAAGTTTTTATTTTACATATACTACAGGTTGTTGTTGTTTTTGATAAAGACCACTTTTTTTTTTTTTACATTTGTAGTGTAAAGAAAAAAAAAAAAAAAGATGTACAGGTTTTTGGCTTTTCAAATGTTTTTGACTGATATTTCTTTAAAAAAAAAAAAAAAAAATTAACAAACTCCAGAAAGACAGAACTGAATGAGCGTATTTTCCAAAGTTTTATCCACAAACCGGAGGATATAATGTTGAACCGTCAAAATGCAAAGTTGAGTCGCTGCCGTCGCCGCTTCAGGCTGGTTTCTGTTTGCATGCACTGTTATAGTTTTGGATCGTAACAACTGAATACAAAAACAAATGCTACTTTATCAGTCAAACAAATTGCACCTTTTTTTTTTTTTTTTTTTTTTTTGGGATTCAGGACATATTGCACACGTCGGATAATGCCAAAAATAATAATAAAATTATAGTATTGATAGTAATAAAAAAAAAAAAAAGGTAACAGAAAACAGGTAGTCAGAAAAATAAAATTCTCGCGTCTCCTCTTCGTGATGCTAATTTTTTTAAAAACGGAAACTGCGGCTGAAGACACAGTGATTGAGCGACACCGTCTCTGGCAGCGTCACAGTAAATTAAGCCAGAAGTGGTGACCTTTGACCTCCCGGTCAGTCTTTTACTACCGTTACGTTGCTACAGCAGCTCCTGGAGTAATAAATGAACGCAGAGCAGCTACAGGTCGAATTTAAACTCGAAGCGTCGGCTCTTCTGCAGATTTTCACGTGATTGTCGGGATTCTCGCTTTTGACGACGAGATTGTTGTTGTTGTTTTTTTTTCCCCCCCACTCCGATAAAAAAAAAATGCGTCTTTGTCGACAGCCCGTTCGGAGTAGCCCCTTCTGGTTTTACATTAGCACGATTAAAGATGGCGAAAGGAGCTGAATGGTTTACTGTACAGAGCTTTTATGACATGACAGGTGTGTTGTTGTTGTTGTTGTTTTTTTTGGTGATTAGTCGGGCCAGAAACAAGTTTGTAAGATACGAATAGAAACGAGAGGAATACATTCTTCGATCTTTTTTTGTTGTTGTTGTTGTTTTTTTCCCCCCGTCTCCAGGTCCATGTTGCTGAAGGAGAGTGCGGTCCATAGCAGGAAGAGACACAAAACGTGTCGGCCACCTCCGGGGTTCCTACGCAGACTTTAGGAAAGTCTTTTTTTTTTATTTTATAAGTTTCAGGGTTTTTGGGAGGATGCAGAAAATGCGAGATGAAATACATTCAGCTTCGGGTCTCTGCGGGAACCCCGGATATCTTTACAGACACTCATCTTCTTTTTTTTTTTCCTTTTACTTCCTGGACACAGTGGCGCGCTTTAACTCTCCTGTAAATGGCTTAGAATCCAGTGCACTGCTTCTGCAAATGAATACAGTTCTTGGAGATGTATATATATATATATAGATATATATATATATATATATATTTACATCTTTAACAGTTATTCTCTTTGTATGATTTAAAAAGACACCAAAATAAGCTAAAGTTGTTTGTTTTTTCCCCACCGGTGCTGAACGAACACGGAGCGCGATCGACTTTTTGCAGACGGCGATTGATGAGATTAAAAACTGATTCCCCCTCTTCTGCTTTTTCAGCTTTATGTACAGTTTGTTTGAGTTTAATCGATAAAGCATTGGAACCTTTTTTTTTTTCACTCTCTCTCTCTCCCTCTCACAAAAAAAAAACAAAAAAACAACAAAAAAAGGGTCTTGTTCTTGACGTCGGAGTAACACGTAGTCGGAGGAGCCCGTGACGGTCACGTCAGTAACACCGGGATCTCTGCGGGCTACAGATGTTACAGATGTGATGGAGGAGGATTCGTTCCGTAAAAAAAAAAATATATATATATATATGTACAAGTCGATGCGTCTGTCCGTGAAGTAAAGCATCGGGTGACTGATGAGTAAAGCTTTAGAAGTGAAGCGGAGATGGGTTTTTTTTTTTAATATATATATTTTTCTCCCTTGATGAGTCGCTGCTGCAGGCACTGAGCACCACGGTGCAAAAATAACAAAAAACTCACCACACAGAGGCACCTCCTCCCTCCCTCCTCCCTCCCTCCTCCTTCCTCCTCCCTCCTCCCTCCTCCTCCTCTGGTGATTGATAGTTCTCCTTTTTCACTTCAGTGGAAGAGTCCAAACTCCCTTGTAACAGCATCCGTGCTACACAGAGGCGTTTTTTTTTTTTTTTTTTTTTTTTTTTTTTTTTATTACATTTTATTTTTACCCAGAGTTCAGTGCTTCAGGACCTCCGGCTGCCACAGTGACGTTGGAGCGGCGTCCGATCGGGAAGCCGAGGAGCTACATGACACCGCGCCGTGGGTCAGACGGCAGCGGGTCGGTCCTGACACCCGCGGGTCAGAAAAGCGTCACAGTGCAGATTCGCGCGCGGGACGTTTTGAACCGCGCGACGAGACGCGTTCGGGGTCTCGTGTTTATCGAGCGCCTCGGAGCGGCAATAAAGCCTCCTGCTCTCAAAGTCCCACGGAGACCGTAACATCGGTTTGAGGCCGTCGGGACATTTCCGCGGACGCCCGGCGAGCCGAAGCGTGAACGGAGAACAGTCGGATGGGACTTCTTTTTTTTGTTGTTGTTGTTGTTGTTGTTGCTTTCGCTGCAAATTTCTTTGCGATTTGACCTCCACTGTTCAGCGTCGCTGCATCGTGCACTCTGATTGGTCGTTCCGGAGACGAGGTCCACGGCCGAGGGAATTTTCGCGTGCGTCTCTCGGGACAGATTTCAGCCGACCGTCACCACCAGCCGTTTCTATAGCGATAGGTCCGCGATGGATCTCTGATGATAAAAATGCACGAGTTAATTAATTTTCCCCGCTGCTGAGGATCTTGGTTGAATTAATTTATTAATTAAGTTTCAAATCATGATGGAGCGGCTCGATTGAAGAGAAATGGTCTGGGGACGCTCGACGCGATCGCGTCCCAGAATTCCTCCCGGTCCTTCGGCGCGACAACGAAAAGCTGCTTTGAGATTGACAGACACGTCCGAACCTTCGCAGATTCTTAGCAATGAATATTTACTCATTTATGATCTTCTTAAATGAGGCTGACTGACATGTCGAGGTACGTTAAATATTCCGTCCCCGTTTCGTCAGTTATTTTTAGAAAAAAAAAAAAAAAAACCTAAACTAATTGCTGTTCTTAAACATTTGATCAGACAGGAACCCAACGGCGAGTTCCTGAATTTGGGTTTTTGTTATCCGAGGCCGAATCCTGCGCGGCTGATCCACATTATTTGGTGGAAAATTAAATCCACGACACGGTCGGCGCTCGCAGGAAGCACGAGTGCGGGTATCAGGACGGACGCGGCGCGGTCTTGCGGAGGCGACAGGCGGTCCAGCTCGGAGCCTCCTCGGGGGGAGGGGGGCCCTGGCTGCGGCGGGTGGATGCATAGGTTCGACTTGAGGAATGCTACCCCGCCCGGCACGGCACAGTTTTTTTGTTTTTTTTCGGGCTCTTTTTCGAAGTGCAAAACGGGCCCGAGGAGAGACGATGGAGGACCGGGTGGTGAGATGACATCGGAGGCGAAGCTCTGGAGGCCCGGGGGGGGGGGGGCGGGAGGGAGCGGGGGGCGGAGGGGGGCACGTCTAGGAGATGATCTCCAGGATGTAGAAGACCAGCTCCATGACGACCGGGCCCTCGCTCAGCTGACAGGCCCCGCCGTGGATGACGGGGATCAGCGCGCTGTCCAGGTCGCTCAGGTACTGCGGCAGGAGGGGCTGGCCGTTACTTCCTGCCAGGTAACCCACCTGCGGACACGAAGAGAGGCGAGGCCGGATGTCACGGCCAGTATTAGTAACAAACAGGCACGTTTATACGACGATAATGAGTAATGAATGGTGAATCGAGGACACGGTGCAAGCGGGAAAGGCGACGGGATAAAAAAAAAAAAAAAAAACTTCTTCACGTTTGCTCATTTCTGATTTCAAGTCTGCCTCGAGTCCCCTCACAGTCGATTCCAACATTATTCAACCTACAAAAAGGCGGCGGCGCAACACCACCGCTGCCATCAGGGCAGGTGTAAATGCCCGTAAAGTAATAAACCAAATCATATCAAATCTACAAAATGTCCCGAAAAACAAACAAAAACGCGTCAGTTCAGTCGCTTTTTCAGCGGGAACTTCTAACGAGGCTCGACGAATGGTTTCGACCACAGAAACTCCGTATCGTCATGGATACGGTCCTCCTACGCAGCCGCAGAGGTAAAAATAAATAAATAAATAAATAACTACCCGGATCTAGAAGTAGAAGATAAAAAAAAAACAAAAAAAAAAAAACGATTTCAACAAAAGCATCCGACAAGACGTCTGCATGCACCGTGTCCGTATGAAGCCAAACCTCTCCGCGCTCCTTTCGTCCCCGCGTCCCCAAACCCGCTTCGTCCTACCTGGTCAGAGTCCAGCGTGACCCTCAGCCCCAGCTTGGCCATGCCGTCCTCCTTCAGCAGCTTGAGGTGCGGACACAGCGCCACGCAGAACGCTCTGGCCACGTTCTCCGTCAGCCGGCTGTGGTCGGCCGGGTCGCTCAGCCCGTTCGGTTGGTCTTCGCTGTGGAGGAAGAACACCTGGAGGAACCGCGGAGACACAAACAAATAAGACCCGCAGGTTCAGTGTTAGTGAACAGACGACGAGATTCAGTTGTGTTTTTTTTTATATACGCGTATAAAAAAAAAAAAAAGTGATAATACCGAGGCGGTGGAAGAACGAAGTGTAAAGGCTCCTCGAGGAGTAAAATAAAGCGAAAACGGACCGAAATAACTTTTCACACAGACCTGAAGGCCGACATGTTTTTCCAGATAAAAAAACAACAACAAAAAAACCCACAAAAGTGTCAAGAGTTGGAACTCGACATGTTTGCTTCCCTGCGGCGTGTCGTCTGTAACCGAGTCAGTCCTTTGCCCTCATTTGTGGCATGAAAAAAAAAACAAAAAAAACAACAACAACCCCGTCCTGTTGCTGTGTCACACCAGAATGTAGCTCGGCCTCAGTTAATGGACCTGCGGCCTCGCGGGATCGAAGGTTAAAAACGTTTAAACGTTTTGCCGGCCGGCCTGATTTTCTGTCCCGACGCTCTGTTTAAAAAAAAAAAAAAAAAAAAGGAGCAGCGTGAGCGGCGTCGTACCTCCGTCCAGCGGATGACTTTGCCGTTCGCTTTGAACTCGGAGCCGTGGAAGATCTTGACGCTGGTGATGGACTCCATGGACTTCCCGTCGATGGGGCTGATGACACTGAGTAAACAAACACAATGATCTATTTACAAATGAAATACGGGAAGGGGAAGTTGTTTCTTTGTTGTTGTTGTTTTTTTTTTTTAAACGTGAATAAAACTGATCAGGACTTCGTGTGGGAGACGCAAATAAACCCTTTTTCTGCGGCTGCCGCCAGCGTGCCCCGGAGCAAGGCACCGACCTGCCAGCTGCTCAGCTGGAGGTGGAGTTGCCGACGTCAAAGACTCCGGCTGAGGTTGGAGCCGTCTTTGTTTCATTTTTTTCCTTCACTTTTAAAAGGTTGTTTTAGGGTTGTTGTTGTTGTTTTGTTTTTTTTACAGCGAGAACACACGTCGATCAACCGCAGCCAAAAGGCCGTTTGTTTGTTTTCTGTCCCTCAAACAGATTCTGGGTTTGCAAGTTTAAAAAAAAATAAATAAATAAACGGGATGAAGAAGCCTCCTGAAACCATAAATCTTTCGGTCCAAATGCTATCATCATTTTAATTGAAGTTTCTTTATTTTATTTGCTTATTTTGCTCATATACTGCTCTTTTTTTGGGGGGTTTTTTTGGTCACTATTTATTTTTAAATGCTGTGTTTTATAAAGACGGATGTTCTTCTTAGTTTCTCTCCTGTTCTAGTAAGAACCAAAATATAGTGCGGGAAGAATAAGAGTGAAAGTGAAGCAGGGGGCCGTACAATGGAGCGCAAACAAGGACGTCCGTCCTGGTGTGACAGCAGCTCGACGGCCGACCCGTCCGGTCGGGGGTTAAAACTGCGACCGTGCAGGTCGTCTTCTGCCGATGACGCCACGTCGTATCTGGCGGAAAAAGCTCCCAATTATACTCGGGTCCCGTTAGAAAGTGCGGATGTTATCGGGCTGCTGTTGAAATTGATTGCGCTGGTCATGCATCTCAAAGCCCCCCCGTCGACCCGCGTCGTTCCTCCCCGCTGAGGCTTTTCCTCCGGAGGGTTTCCCCGAGCGTGCGTAATGACTTTTTATAGCAAAGTAGTAAATGCAGCGGCTGGAAAGCTATCAGTTCAATTGTGCGTGACATGAACGCCTCCCCACCTTCCCCCCCTCTCTCTCCCACCTTCCTCCTCCTCCCCCTCCCGCTCACGGGGATCTTTTCTCCTCCCGTCTCACCCCTTGTTGAAGTTGTGGTCGTCCTCCGTCCACTGGATGTGGACCTGCTCCTGGTTCTCCTCCTGGTCGGCTTTACCGCACGTGATGGTGAAGTCCTTCATGTCCCTCAGGGCTTGCCGTAGGGAGTCCATGGTCTCGGCGGTGATCTGGATCATCACGCCGTCTAACAGAAGGGAGAGGAGGAGGGGGGAGGCGGGGGAGCAGGGGGGGGGGGGGGGAAGAGAGAGAATCGTCCATCAGCCGGGACCGAAAATGACTCGACAACTTCGGCCGCTGCAGGTGGAACTCCACACGGAGTACGGATATTAATAAATAACTCCTCTACCACAGCATCATGATACGGGTACGACATGTTAGGGTGGAGCTGATGTGTTTTGAGTAGTCCAATAAATAACTCTCGCGTCGAGGTTCTTCTGCACATTAATAGCAAAATGTAATAAATAATAAAAAAAAACAACAACAATGCTCTGATGCAGTCGTCGTTTCTGGCTTGCAGAATTTCCCATAAGAGCCTCAAACACTGTGTGACGTTAAAGAAACGGCTTCCACACTATAAAAGATGTGTATATACACACACATATATATATATATACACACACACACACACACCTTAATATCTCCAACTTCTAGCTGGTACATTAATAATGAGTTTATGAGGACGTGAGCGGTTTCGGGCTCCTCTGAACCTCGTGAGGCAACAAAATATACGAAACTAATATTTCAGCATTGTCGGAGCCAAACGTGTAAGTTTGTTGTCGCAGTTCTCACCTTCCACGATGCTGGTCTTGGCTAAGAAACCAGACGAGGCTTTCAAAGCACCGCTGAACACAAAGAAGCAGGCTCCAGTAACTGCAAGAGGAAAGGAAAGGAATAAAATAAAATAATAATCACAACTTCAGTTCGTCTTCACAAAGCAAACGTGAGGACGGGCCGCTCTCGGGCAAACAGACGAGACAAAGGACAACAGTCAGGAGGAGGGTTTTCGGGCGAACGCGAGCCTTCCGGACAACAAGCTGGACATAAAACCCAGACGGAGACGGAGGAAGTGGTGAATGCGATGAGTCTGTCTGTGCGTGTCGGCACCTTTGCGTGGCTGGTGATGGATGCTGATGGCCTGCGTCTGGTAGTTCCCGTCATCGTTCTGGACGCACACCAAGTGGGAGTCGGCCCGGTCGTTGAAACACGCCCCCATGGCCAGCACATGCTCGTTGGACTTGTTCATGGCCTTCATCAGCTGCGAGGACAAACAATAGGCATGACTAATCGGGCGGCCCTCCGGGTGCGTGCGGAGGAAGACGGGCTTATGGGAGCGAGGCGGCCTGGTTAAGTCTGATTGCTGTGGTCTCGTGGGTAAAAGTGCTCGGTTTAAACGGGATGGCGCCGAGATGACAGATTGCAGGGAGGAGGCAAAAAAAAGAAAAGAAAAAAAAAAGACAGGGACATGGAGGGGGAGGGTGGGGGGTATCAATGGTTGAAAGAGCTCCACGTATTAATTCAGCTAAATCTCCTGCCTCTGCGCCTCTTTGAAGCCGTCCTTTGCAAATCAGAAATAAAACTGAAAATCTGGAGGGCTTTAACCACTTGCTGCGCTAAAGGCTCGCCTGCAAGCTGTTGAGTAACGCTCCCCACTTCACATTACTGGGTTCCCATCTGGTACTGCATCGGCAGCCAAACGCTACAACCGGCGCCGCTCGCTCCTCCGCCGCGCCTCCCTCCCTCCCTCACTCCGTGTGTGTGTGTGTGTGTGTGTGTGTGTGTGTGTGTGTGTGTGTGTGTGTGTGTGTGTGCGTGGCACTTCTTGTGGTTGGACGTTCATTCACACCCTCGAGGCAGCAGCGTTAGAAACGAGTGGGCAGCCGGCGTCTCGTTCAGCTGCAGGGAGAGTTCGTCGTATATAAAAACCTACACAGAACCGACATGCGTGCGTTGGATCCTCCTCCTCCTCCTCCTCCTCCTCCTCCTCCTCTCATCAGTGTGATGGGAGGGGGGGGGGGGGATTCACTTAAGTTTGTGTGGTGGAAAAAAAAAAAAAATGAAACATGATCCAAACAAGAGACGACTCTGCTGTCTCTGAAGTCTTGTTTTCAAAAAGTTCAAATGTGACACCGTGTCAAAAAACAAACAAACACTGATGTGTCAATCAAACCCACTCAGGTGAGACAGAAAATGTTTGACGAGCGCGGATGTAAATGTGAAAGCTCAAGCACTCGTATTCTCTCCTCTTAAGACGAAGGAAACGACCCGTGTAGTTTGTGTGGAAAGGCGAGACGGTTTGGTAACCGTGGTAACGTGTTTGCGCATCAAATTCAGAGGCGTTTTAAGCAAGTTAAACAAACTGATCACAGCAGCTATCTGCTCTTGTAAAGTCAACATTAAAAGAAGCCTGTTTTTTGTTTTTTCCCTTTCGCTCCTGATGTGAGAACTTTCTGATTTTCTCTGTTTTATATCGTATCGAATTTCAAATCTTTTGGATTTCCATCAGTTGGTTGAGCAAAAAAAAAAAAACGAGCAATCAAACGAGGTCCGCTGGGCTCCGGGGAACTGTAAACGAACAAAAATATGAGCGGCTCCGTCTCGTGGTCCGCAGGTGAATCCTTGTTAGCTGCCGCTAGCGGTGGGAAATATGAATGAAACGCTGTGAAACGGTGACTAAAATAAACAGATGGGGAGTATTCAAATACTAGAAAAAAAACAACAACCCAGCATCAAGGTATTTCATGGCATTGATGCAAAAACTGCTTTCAAAAAAAGAAGCTGAAATTAAACCAATAACACTCGATCGGTTTTTATGAACATCAGCTGGACTCCCAACTAAAAAAAACAACAACAAAAAAAAAAAAGACGGAAACATCATGTAATTCTTGTCGGACCAGAACAAGTGAAGTGAACTGGAGGAGTTTGAGGGACATTATTTTCCACAACTGGTCGCGTGACGGCGTCGCGGAGACGTGGAAACGCCGGACGCTCACCTCGTTGTAGCGATTGCTGGGGATCTTGATGCTCGTCTTCCTCACCTCCATGTCCACGACCAGACCTTTCACCACCGGCAGCGTGTACTGGTAGTTACGGAAGTCCTACAAGGACACGCAGAAGGAAAAAAAACAACAAAAAAAACCCTGAGAGAGTGCGGTCGAACTAAAATAAACCCACTCGCACAAAACGACAAACAAACCCGGGCGTCTGAACAGCTGCATTCCTCTTCGGTGAAATTCGTCTTAAAATGTCAAGAGAGATTGTTGTTTCAGGCGAATAGTTATGTTGGAGCTTTTCAACCTTGAAAATTAAAACGGAGAAACGAAGCACTTACCGCGAGCAGATTCATGATGGTGTGACCGGTCTCTCCGAACAGAGGTTTCCTGAAGCGAACGCTGAACAGCGGACACGGATAGACTGCAAAACAAAATGTTTGCCGTT
The DNA here is from genome assembly GCF_029030835.1 of Brachyistius frenatus. NCBI lineage: Eukaryota > Metazoa > Chordata > Actinopteri > Embiotocidae > Brachyistius > Brachyistius frenatus. Next base: position 6,958,648 of record NW_027210611.1, read on the forward strand.
TTAAAAAAAAAAAAAAAGAAGAAGAAAAGCACGTCGACTTATCTTTCTTCGGCTGTCGTGGAAACATATAGAGCGCTCGAGCGGAATAATTATTAAACGGTTCAAGTGTTAATTGCTGCTTTATTATGTGATTTCATGAGTGCCTGGAGCTTTTAAGCTCTGCGGGTTATTCCAGGTATTTTCATGTTTTTATAACCTGTATGATGCGTTTCCTCTTCCCCTCCTCCTCCTCCTCCTCTTCATTTATAAATGCAAATGAACAAGAGACCGCACACACCATCATCACATACAGTGAACTGAGCCTGCAGTTAGGAGGAACACGTTTAATCCACAAGTTAAAAAAAAAAAAAAACGTTTTTTTTTTTTTTAAATAAGGCTGCTTTTTTTTCTTCTTCAACTAAAGCTCCTTAGATGACTATTTTTAGCCTTATCTCAGCAAACAGCTGGAAATGAGAGCTCACTACAAACTCTCATTAGCAATAAAATAAAAAAATAAAAATAAAATAAACACCAATCTGAGCCTGAACCTTCGTGCCGACGAGCCTCTCGGGCTTCTGCTGGTCAGCCCTTAAAATAGGAGGTGAGAGCGGGAGCAGAGCGCCGGTGGGATTAGTTTCAACGCGACGCCAACGTCTTGTTGTTTGAGAGCTTCGGCCGTACGTGGCTCGGTTAATCTATTCTACCCGGGCTTGCCGGATGCGGGCGAGGGGCTTAGCGGAGCCGGGCGGCGCTGCGTGCTGGCAGGTCTGGCTGTGAGAGAAGAGGAGCGTCCTCCGATAAAGACCTCTCACAAGACTCCCAGGTTCACGTGGAGAAGCCGGGAGAGGAAGTACGAGAGCCGTCTGCAGGCTTCCTCCGACAGCTGACGCGCTAAGCTCTCCGGATCAATCTGGATCTCAATATTTTACCATAATAAACCCGTCGGACCATTTAGAGGACACATGCGCTCTTTTATTATTATCCATTTAACTTAGTCATGTTTTTTTTTTTTTTTTTTTTGCATAAGCTTAAGGCCGTTCCTTCGTAATTAACGTCGCGCGTGTTTTTGTCGTTGGCGGTTTTAAGGTTTAAAAGAAATTCAACTTTTAAAAAAAGGGGAAAAATTGACTTGTCTTGATTCAAATTCAAACTTAAATCCACGTAATGGGACTAATGTGAAAGGTCACAGGACCAGATCTTTTTTTTCTTGAAGGTCCCCCAGACATCCACAAAAGGAAGTCAAATGCCTTAAACGACAGAACCATCTTATTTGGTACATAAATCCTGTAAAGGGTCAACTACTGATACTTTATATTTTAAACTATTCCTTATTGTGACCGATATAAAACATTTTCGGGAGATCAAATGAGTAAAATAAATGTAGTAAAAAATTTTTTTTTAAAAAAAAAAGTTAAAAAATTGGGATTAGATGGGATCATTTTTCTTCAATCCAACAAATATGTTCTCCATCTTCCATTCACTTCACTTGAAGCCCACAATTCAACCAATGTTTTGGTGGTTCTGTATCTCCAGTTGGTGGATGTACCCGGGTCAGCTAACGGAAACACCAACGGTTAATCCATCATGTCGAAAACGACATGAAGTGCACCGTCCCACTCGGGGACCGATTCACGTTTGTGTCGAGTTGGATCAATATTCATTTGACGTCAAATCCTATTTTTCGGGTGAGCAAGGAATTGTTTTTCTTTGAGGGGAAGCTTCACGTCACCAGACGTTAAAAGAAGAGCAACCGTTCCTTTTGTCGTGCCGTTTCTTTGTGTATCGTAGTTTTTCTTCTTTTTACATTTTTAACGACATTAAATTATCATAATCAGATCATCATTATTTCTTAGTTGCTACGCGTCGTCCGTCCCTCCCCCCCCCCGTATCCCTCTGAACTCACATCGGTACTCTGCTCCCAGCCGCAGCATGAGGCGGATGGGGAAGACCTTGGCCCAGGGCGTCTCCCACTTCTGGATGAGGATGCCGAAGAGGTAGGGCGGGTTGGGCAGCAGCAGGTCCTGCAGCGACTGGAAGGAGGGGCTGATGTAAAGGAAGCCGCCGTGCTCCTTACTGCCCAGGAAGCTCTGCGTGAAGAACGAGTGACTCAGGTGGCTCAGCACGTTGCCTGAAGACGAGGAAGAAGAGAGCGGGAGGTGAGAGAAGAGGTAGGAGACGTGAGGGGGAGGGGGAGGAGGAGGAGGAGGAGGAACAGGAGGGATTGGTGAAATTGAAGCAGAGAGGCACAGCGGGGGGTAGAAGGAGAAGGTGGGAAGATAACGAGGGGGGGAGGGGAATATAATAGAGTAAAAGGGATTTTTTTTTTTTTTTTTTTAAATGACGAAGGAAACGAATCGAAAAGGATGAAATGGAATAAAATAAACAAACAAGAAGCACAGAGGGAGAACGTTCTCGGATATGAAAGGCAGAGGCGCTCTGTGTATTGCTGGGGTGAGTCAGCGCGGATAAGGAGCCCTGCTTTAGTCTCTATTAAGTTCTACAACAGTGAATAAAAACTCCCTCTTCTACCTCATACAACCCGCAGAGGCTTCGTGTTTCTAATAATCTGAGGGAGGGATCAATGGCTTTAGATGGCACATAACACAACAACCCCGATGACGAGAAGGAAAAAGAAAAAAAAAAAGCTCAGCGGCTGGGACTTGCTAAAGCCAGCGCTTCTTCTGGAGGCCTGACTGAAGCCGACGTAATCGGGAACGACGCGCGCAATACGGCTCTCGTCCTGTGAATACGAAAAAGGAAACAGCCGGAGGGGAGCGAGCCGTCAAAGTCGGCCGATACGAGGCGTTTTTGCTCGGCAGCACACGGAGTTTAAAGCGCAAGACAAGCGGCGGGGGCGAGGTGTCGCGCCTGGAGGGAGGTGACCCGACAACCGGGACGCTAATGTTCGGACCGTTCTTTCACGGACGGCAACCCAGTTTCCAAATAGAGCTCGACGAGGGGCATCGGTGGTCTCTGCGGAACGTTCTTTTCCTCTTACGCTACATTGCTTTACAGTTCGCTCATTTCTCACCGACGGAGACGGAGACGCCAATGAGCCGCCGTCTCCCGCAGCGGAGGCGGACCTCCCCGCGAAGCCCGCCGGGTCTCGTTTTCTTACCGGCGAGGGCCTCCTGGTAGAGCTGCACGAAGTGGGTGAAGATGTCTTTGGGGATGGTCTTCTCGTCCGGTAGACACTGGAGCAGGATGACGACCTCCGCCTGGCCGACGGCGTGCATGCCCTTCGTCGTCACGTACCAGCACTTCCTGTTTACGTCTGTGGGTCGGGGAGAGCAGAAAGATGGTCGGGACACAGTCATCAAGCCATCAACGTTTCACGAGCTCCTTTAAAACATATTCAGAGGGGTCCGAAAGTCAAAAGACCACGTCATGTTTTCACGGAAACCCGGTAAATGATCGGAGAGTTGGAGGATTTGGAAACTTTCAAAAACCAAAAGAAGTTCGGACATTATTTTCAGATTCTGCAGTATTTCTGAGACGGCGATCAAATTGAAGCAAATTACCGGCGTAGGTCATGTAAACATCTTTCTACAAATACGTCAGATTTCCAGCTCGGATAACCCTCGGGTGGATTTGGTCGACTCATCTGAGGTCCGTTCCAGTAAAAATCAACCTGCAGCCATCGATCACTCGTTATAAAAGGTGCTTTTAAAACACTTCTGTGGAAGCTGATCAGTTGCGTCCAAAGCACAAACAGGAAGAGTAAAAAGTGAGCACACCAGCAGGAGATCAATACGTGAAGCTTTGTTCACGGAGAGGCAGAAAAAGCATTTACTAAATACAGAACGGGCGACTGATCAGTGAAAGTCTCGACAAAAGAAGCCGTTTCTTGTGGAGGTCTCAGAGGAAACCCCTTCTCGTTTCTTTTCAACTCACCACCGTTCTCAGCAGCGCCGGCGCTCCCTGTTGCACATTAGATGCAAACTAATTTCTTTCCGTTACGTCCTTGTCATGTCTGAGTAAATACATCTTAGAGTCTGAATGGCAAGAAGCTGTTATAACGGAGAGGTGACTGTTACATAATAAGTCCGGAACGAGCTACGAAGGTCTCCACAGGCATGTTTGGCTGCTCTGTAATTCACTAGAAACGGAGCTTAATCAGGCATGATGAAAAATGCGTACGGTACAAATATCTATTCTACCATTTCCCTTATGTCATCATAAAATGATTAATTCAGAAGTGGGTCTGCACACTCGCTAATGCTCTTCAAAAAAAAAAAAAAAAAGTCTCTAAATCAGTGCTGTCAGTTGGTACAAACGTGACTCACAGTTGACGAGCTTGACCATCGCGAGCAGGTTAGCATTGAGCACGAAGACCAGGGGGTCCGGGCCCCCCTCCTCCAGCTGCTGCATGAGCACGATCTCCGACGGCCGCTCCTCCACCGCGTAATCTGCAGGTTAGTTTGGAGTCGGGGAAGGAGAAGGAGGAGAAGGAGTCGAGGTAAAGTTAGATGTAAAAAAAAAAATAAAAAAAGAAGGAAGAAGGAAGATCCGAGGTTGAGAGGGTGGATGTCAGAATGAGAATCGAGGAGTGGGTGGAAGTGAAGCAGAAGAAGAAGATGACGACCAAATTTCGCCGTTAAAAACCACCCCGATCATTTCAACATCACTGCATGTACAACCCCCCCACCCCCCACCCCCCTCCCCTCCCCGACGGCAGTGAGGAGTAGTCGAAACACGGGCGGTGACATAAAGCACATCAGAAACACGCACACGAGGAGCACAAACACGGCAGCTTGACGGAGCAATGAAGGAGGCAGCAGAATGGTGAGGATGAGGGCAAGCACCTGTGATGTGGCCTCCCGTACCTCCTTTGACTCCGGTGGAGATGAGGATGGGAGGGAGCCCGTCCTCCGGGATCAGGCTGAGGGAGCTGCCCACGGGGCTGCCCACCGGGGCAACGGGGATGTGGGCTGCCTGGAGGGGGTGGAGAGAGCAGGGGGGCGGAGGGGGTTTGTGGAGTTACCGTAGGTCACGAAACGCAGTGAGGTGTAATAACACGGCGACAGAACCCGAGAGGGCGCTCGTGGCTGTGATTGAAAGGCGGAACGGGTCGAGTTCGCGCCTGCAATCACAGTCAAGGGTGCAGTTCTGGGTGCTGGTGGCATCAGAAATCCACCGTATCAACGGTGTTCTGCAAAATAATGGACATCTTACAGGATAGAAACAATGATAATAAACCAGGGTAGAAGAAAAATACTTTACGTCCAAAAATCGGTGTACTTAAAATGGCATTTCCTTAAAGTTGAATAAATAAATGTAATCTCTAAAATTCACCTTTAACAGGTGATAGTTTTCCACTGTTATTTTGACATGTGTAGTTCTGTCCCAAAAATGTGTTGGTGACACTTCAAAAGATTATTATTATATATATATATATATATATATATATATTTTTTTTTTAAACGACAGTCAAGACAGACAGCAGATTCAGTCCCTCGCACGGGCGAAACTCTCCGTACAAATCTACTCAAATTCGATTCCTTCAGTCACTCGAATAATTCTGTCAGATTTGATAAAGCAGCAGAAGACATCATGCGACTGTTTCCATATCTCCTGCGATTAGTAAAAATGTCAAACATGCCCGCTGCTCTCACCGGTTTGTTGAAGTCACATTTACCCTGATACATCATAATGTGATAAAAACCAGCAGAACAGTTGGTAAAAACACAGCAGGAGCCTGCAAATCAAGGGGCCACTTCTTTGGACTCTTTGGCATCAAATTTCTCAAGAGTCGAGAGTTGAGCTGTCGTGTTTGGTGTCGCATGTGAGAGCGTAGCACGACGAGACCATCTGAGCTGCACAACAAATCGCACCGTTCGTGAATCGTCCCGACAGCTGACATTCAGCGAGTCCACACTACGACCCGCGGAAACAAACAACTTCTATGTGCTGTTCTTGTCGTGAGGCAAAACGCAACCTATTAAGTCACCTACAGTATGTCGGCTTGTAGCGACCACGGCTCAGGACATGCCAGCTTTAAGCGCTTCAGTCTTAACGGCATTTCTGATTCTGATCTTGCAACGGGGAACGTTTCTTTTGAACTCTGTTGACAGTCTGTGACTCCACAACAGAAAAGGCTTCCTTGTGGCTTCCTCGGGCAGAGCAGCTAACGCGGGCACACACGCTAACCTAATGGCACTGGATGCCTTTCTGGATGCGCCTACCTCGGAGGACTCCGACGTGGAGGACTTGTTGGAGATGGCCAGCGAGTGAGAAGAGGGAGCCGGGCTGGAGGTCGGAGGTTTGGGCGACTCTGCCGTGTCCCCGTTAGGTAGGACCCCATCGGCGAACCACACCCTCCTCTGCTCACGAGAGAGGGACCCTGAACACACGCGCACGCACACGCGCACACACACACACACACACACACACACAAACACACTACAATTTTACCTCCGTGTCTTGTTTGAACGCCCACATTCGCACAGACACAGTGAAACACCACAAGGGTTACGTAAAAGAAAACCGCAAACCTGCATCACGACTAGCACGAAAGAAAGAAAGAAAGAAAAACAACAACAACACTACTTTTAATGATAGCTGGGGACTGAAAGTCAACGTAGACGGTGAAGAGTAAAGCTCGCGGGGTATTCAAATTCCTCATAAAAGGTCGTACCCTCGTTGCCGGGCTGCTTCAGGACTCCCACAGGCACCATGACGGTGGGAGGGGGCGAGCTCAGCACTCCGGAGGCCTGCGCCTGCTGCAGGGGGGGGATGGTGGAGCAGTACTCCGCCGGGTTGTTGGGGTTTGGACTCTGGTTGATTGCAGGAGTCGGCGTCTCCCATGATTGAGCTGACAAGGACAGAAAATAGCATCAGTAACCATCACAAAGCATGTGTCTATGTGTGTTATAAATAAATATATATAAAAATAAATAGCATAAATAAATAAATAGCTGGCCAGAGGTAGTATTCCTATATTTACCTCTGAGGTTTAATAGGCTTCTTCACAGCTGGCATTTTGACTTGTAGTAGAACAAAATGCACAGGTGTAACTAGTTTATTAACGAGGACTCTGTTTCATGTTATTAATTGCAGCTGTGTTTTTCCTGCAGATATTAGCCGTCGCTGTGGTTTATACCATACTGCATATATCACTCCACATGAAACAACACAAATCAAACTGCTGCAACACATTATTTATGTCAAAGGACAGTTTTAACCAGACAAACTTTTAAGTGTTGCTATTGTTTAAATACATTTTTTTTTCTTCAGATTAATAATGATAATAAACTTTATTTATTTCTTTCAGACAGAAAATGCTGCTCAAAGTGCTTCACAGCAAAGAGAGTCACACGCGGAGCTTCACGTAAAACCAGATATAAAAGATTTAAATCTTTCCGAATTAAATCCCTCGGTTATATTCATACAATTCAGCTGTGAAGAAATAACTTTTTTTCTGAGAATGATGCTCACTAGTCGTTAGAGCCGAATGACAGGTGACACAAACGCGAGCCTCCTTCCGGTCCATGTACACGAGTTTACACTTCAGGCTGCAGCACGTCGCACAGAACACCTTAAAAACAACAAGAAAACACACAGAAATGCATCGTTCGCACCTCGATCCTCCAAATGTCGAGCACAGTGAACAAAAAAAACAACAACAACTCAGTGACAACGTCTCCAAATTGTTTTCCGCTTTCACTGTAAAGACTAACCTGAGGATAAGTTGTGCTTAAAATGTGCAGCAAACGTGCCATTTTATGGATATTGATTTCTTGTACTTAGCCGGCGCTTCAGTGAGCTGCAGCTGTGTACAAGACACTTCACTTTCAATGAATGGATTAGCACCTCGTTACACATCATTATCTGCCAACATGTATTTGGTCGATGATTCAACAGAGGGCGGATGATCCTTTTCATTTCAGAGCCGTCATAATCTGGTTTGTGGATCGGCCACTCGGTTGGTGGGTGCAGTGAGGATCCTGCTGCGTCTATTGCGTGCGGTCCCAGAGCGGGTGATGCTAATGCTGCAGTGCCAGCTCCTCCCTGCTCGAGTGGCAGAGTGCGAGTGTTTGTTTGTTTGTTTACCACCCTGGGAAATTAAGTAGCGGGCCGGCAATTTTCCAGTGCACTGTCAGCGGCCACATCTTCAATTTAAAGCACTGGGCGGACACCCTGCCACATATGTGGGTGGCCTTCATGCTAGAAAGCTACCTGCACACCCACCCGAGTGGACCTGCATAGAAATGCCTAAAGAGCAACTTATTTTTCCAAAACCCTGCACGTATGCTCACTGAAGTTAAGCGTTTTAAAAACTTGCAGAATAAGGGTACCTGCATCCCTGTAAAAAAAGGGGTCTTTGTGGTTCTGAGGAGCTAAAGTATATACCTACTTACCTACCTACCTACCTAATGACAGAACGTCATCTACTTTTAGGGAGCAACTCGTGAGATTCATTTCAAGACGTGCAAGGTACATTGCTGTAAGCACGGTTTGCAACTCGGTTGCAGTGCTCACATTAAAGCAGTTCCAACACCACTGACCTTGCCGCAGGCCCTGCAGTGGTGCCTCCTCTTGGTGAAGGTGAACCTGACATCACATTTCATGCAGACAGGAGCCTGAGAGTCGGGCACCCACACAGGGGCGACCTCTCCCAGGGATAGGGCAGGTTTCCTGCTCAGAGCCCCCTGCTGGCCCGCCTGGAGGTCATTGTCTGGGCTCTCTGAGGGCATCCGGGAAGGAGAGTGGATGACGCCGTCTCCGTTCACACTGACTGTACTTTGATCAGTCCCACTGGGCAACGTTTCAGAGGGGGTGCCTCTCCGACCTTGGTTCTCAAGGTTCTTGTTTTTGCTCACAGCGGACGGGCCGAGCTGGTTTTGGACCTGGCCCGACAGCGGTTGCGGGATCTGGAGTTTGAGGCTAACCGGCTGCTTCGGTCGCGCCCCTCCGTAGGGAACGCTGACCGGCTGCAGTCGGTTGTTGTTGAGTTTTGGTTGGATGCTACCTGACCCCACTGCTCCTCCGTCACTGTTCTCCTGCTTGCTCTCCTCCATTTCTTTCTCCTCAGTCACGGAGTCCTCTTTGGAGGGTACGGGAGAGGGAGAAAAGCCCTCCTCCTCGTCCTTCTGCTGCGCCTCCTTACACCTGGAGCTGCTCCCGCTCTCCTGCTCCAAACCATTGGGAAGGCTTGTTATTCTGAGGAGCTGGTCTAGCTGTCCGTCTGGACCACGTCTCCTGTCCTTCTCCTCCGCTCCGACCCCGTCGGGAGGACACACGCCATTCTCCTCCAAAACCCTCCTCCCGTTCAGACTTTCTCCCCGCTCCTCCTTTGAGCGTGCACTTTGCTTTTCTGCACGTAAGTCCTGTAAAACAGCCGTACAGCTCTCCTCTTGGACACCTTTCCCATTTTGTGTTGCGAGTTCCACATCTGGATGTAATTTCTCACACGGTTCCTGTTCTAATCCCACCTCAAAGGTAAAGTGAGTGTGACTGACAGCGGAGCCGCCTACTCCGGATGAGGCAGCTGTGTCTTCACGTTTGGCTTCCTGGTCAGAAGCGGCAGGCCAGACGTCTGACCCGATCTCTCTGCTGAGCCCGTCCTGTTGCGGGCTGGCTGGGCAGCCGTTCTCCACGGCACTACAGGCCGTCACGGGGGGCGGCGAGAGGTCGTCGCTGCCCACCAGTTTGCCGATGTTGGGCTGGGGGAGCGGTGGGCTGTGGACGTCTGCCGGACGCTCCTCTACCCAGGATGGAGGCTCGGGACCGGGAAGTCTTTTGGGGTCGGTCCCCGGAGAGGCACTGGAGGATGAATCGGGGAGAGTCTTGAAAGGCAGCGGACTCTCCCGGGGGCTGAGGTCTGCATGGGCCAGTGTGGGGTTCAGGGAGAGCATGTGGGCTGGCGGGGCCAGGATCTGGGTCCACTTGGCATCCGAGAGAATGGGAGTGTCCGTCTCATCTGCAGAGAAAGAAAGAAAGAAAAACAAACGATGATTGTATCGCAACCACCAGAAAAACTTTTTACTTGAAAAGATATCTGCTTGTTCAATTAGAGCTATTTTCATTACTGATTAATCTGCAGATTATTGTTACAATTAAATTTTTCCTCAATTTGTAGATGAATTATAAAAAAAAAAAAAAAAAGTCTCAGTTGTCCAATTTTCCACAACTCAAGATGATGTCTTCAAATGCTTTGTTTTGTCTGACAAAAACTTCCAAACCAAACTATTTTGTTTCTTCTTTCAATCAAGTTTTGGACTAATCATCTCTCTACATACAGAGGCATCATTTAATTTGCATACATAACCTTTCACCCTCATTGTCTGGACAGCTTGGGTTTTTCTTGTACCACTGAAGACATGAAATACAAAATAAGAGGAAGTGGCTACTAAGAGATCAGGAACTCAAGATGGGCAAGACAGGGCGCCTCGGAGAACTGATAAAACGATGCACTCCCAGGAGATGGAAAAGAGCTAAAAACGGCAGGAAGAAACCAGGGGACAAATTTGAGAAATGAGGTTGGCATGGAGTAGGAAATTAGCGTGTGGATGGACTGGGAAATTCTGAGAAAGTGGGTCAAATGGATCGCTCACCCCTGGGAGCCGTCAGTCAAGCTGACACATGAATGCTGTGTAATATCGGTGAAAAATTCGTACAATATTTATTCAAAATGACTTTCTCACACAGCGTCGTGTCGGCTCCTGTACGGCTCTCTCCTCCCTCCGCTGGAATTCATGCTAAGCTGTTTTAGTATGTAGTGCACCAGGTTGAAGCGCGCGCGCACACACACACACACAGAGTTAATCTGCCAAGCTGGATCTCTGGCAGAGGACACAGATAATCACTCACAGCCAAAATACACTGAGCTCACAGTACCATTAAAATACAGTGTGTGTGTGTGTGTGTGTGTGTGTGTGTGTGTGTGTGTGTGTGTGTGTGTGTGTGTGTGTGTGTGTGTGTGTGTGTGTGTGTGTGTGTGTGTGCGCAGGATTTGCATTTTTGTTCAGGTCATATGTCAGAACTCTAGAAAAAGAAGCAGACTGTTTGTGCTGGAGAGATTGGAGTCTGCAGACACGCAGCGTTTACTTTACAATTACAATAAATAATCTTTGTGAAAACACTGGTCAAAATAGCCCCCTGAAACTATTTCTTTACTTTTCATGATCATTAAGTGTGATAAAAAAAAGAAAAAAAAAAGACCACCGATTACACAGATTTACAAAAGCCCAGGGGAAACGGTAAATCCAATTAGTCCTACTCCCCCTCTGCCCGCCCTCAATCACCGCCTCCAAATGTCAAACTCAACGGGCGGCGGTTGATCGTCTGACACCTTGATGGTTTACCCACATAATGGCACCCGAACGACAGCTCTTCAGAAAAGGCACTCCACCTTGTTTTGTTCATCTTTTCTGACTCACTGTTTGTGCCCCGTCTGCCGGCCACACCTTCGAAAGCTGCCGTACAAGCTCACCTTCGTTCTGCTCGAACTCGTCCAGCACCTTGTCCAGGTTGAAGGCCTCGGCCTGGAAGTAATTCTCCATGGGTCAGGAAGCTCCACCCTGCCGACGGCCGTGTGAACCTGGAAGCGGGAGGGGAGCGTGTCCTCATTACCAAATTATCCATATCTTTGTCCTCTACTCGCTTCAGTCTGATCTCTTTAAAAACAGAGACATCCCCCCCCCTCTAACGCTCTTTGGCTCTTGCTACTCATTTCCCTCCCTCTCTTCCGTGATCACTGTGGGGTCACAGAGATAATGACGGAGAAATATGAGCACGGGCAAAGTCTTTTTTGATTAGATGGTTTCCTGCATGAATTAACTGATCTCGAAGTGAATAAACAGTCGGGAGGAGAACTCGTCAAATTCTTTTCCTACCGTTTCCCCTCAATCCAACAATGAGCCGAATACTCGTATCATCTTAAAATGTGTACAGTATACTAATTGGTCTGCTAACACTTATTTCCACTCAATTATTATTTTAGTGAGATTGCTGCCGTCATTCTGCCTCAAATCTACACAACGACATTGATGATCAGAAGAGTGAGATTTTGTGTCGATCTATAAATAGTTTCAGCTCCATATGACAATGACACATCCGTTCGAACAAAGGTTCATGATTAAATAGCTCAAGGTTAGCCACCTTGTAGCCACCGGTACTTTTCACAGCATGTTCTCATTTCATTTAATTTCATTCGGGACGAGGAAAATGGTGAGGCAAGGACGAAGGCAGTAATTGTATTAATGTGAAGTCCCGCTCCGCTCTGCTCTGTATCTCCGACTGATTCTTGTGATGCTGGAGATCCAGCAATTCAAATCTGTCCAACTGAAACACTTCCGGGAGCGAGTTGGGATGTTAGCATTATGCTAAAACATCAAATGCAGAACGCTTCTTCGCAGGTTCACGATGTGTTGTTTTTGTTTTGACAGGACTTTTTCGGCTTTGCCCCTTTCCTGACAACTATTTGCATTTTTCAAAGTGAAACTCCTACTGAAAAAGACAAATATTATTTAGGATAGTTACTAATATCAAAGGTGAATTTGACAACTCAAGTTTATAGACTGGACTTCTGTGTAAAACAAACGTTATTCAGGTATTGTGAATGACAATACCTAACAAACCATTGTGGATCAAGTATTTCAGGGTTTTCCGCTTTTTAAAACGATGCATTTTAACAGAATTTTGGACTATTATTACAATATTTATTTAAAAAGGCATAGGTGTCATTTAAAATTGGGTTTCAAAGCCAAATAATTCTAATTCAGAATTAAACATTCAGTTTCAAGATCATCGAAATTCAGTTTCAAACTGAAGTTTCAACTACAAGTTGAGCAATTCAAATTCAAATTCTCAAAGCAATTATTCAAGTTTTGCAATTCAAATATAAATTATTCAAATTCAGTTTTCTACCGACATATTTCTGCCCATATAAGCGCTGTGAAAAAACTTGAGCGCGGCACTTAAGATTCATAATGATGGGACGAACCCTCTTTTTGTTTTTAAAACATCACTGGAAACGATCTACAGACTGATTTACACGATAATGACCCGGGTGGAAACCCCGTGTCATCACTTGGCCATAAAACAAAAGCTCCTCTCTCCATCTGTCCGTCTGTCTGTCTTGATGCCTGCTCAATAATCCAGGCATGAAAATCACAGAAAGTTGAATCCGTTGATCTGGACCCAAAGTTTAGCGGGCGAAACGTTCGATCGCTCGTCCAAGTGACTCCGTCCGTCCCGGCGCACCCGCAGGTGTCCCCGGCATCGGCCTCTGTTCATCGGCCCTCACCTGCACAGAGGTCCTCGTCAGCAGTCCCAGGCGGTGGTTCTTTCTCAGTGGATTTCCCTCTTTCGTTCTCACTTCACCCAGTCTGGCCCGCGCCCAGCGCCCACACCTGAGGCAGAGAGGGGGAAACACCCGTCAGCACGCAGCTGCTTCTCGACTCGTGTGGCAAAGTGCAGTTGGACCCCTCGGCTGCACAACGCGGGTGATGTAATGAGTAAAGTTATGGGGCATAAAAACCGTGAGGTCCTAAAAATCATAGAAAGGTAAAAGACCTTGAAGCCTGTGTACGCTCAGTCAGCACCTGCATTTTATTGAGCAAACGACAGCTCTTATGCAGGAGGGATGGTTCTTCAGTGAAAGTCCGACTTGGGCTTAAATTTTAAAAAAAATATTTCAATTTAAAATACAAAGTGAGATTAAACAAACTTTGGTTTAAACAAATTTGATATTTTAGTTTTCTCAATTCAAAGTAAAACAACCAGTTGATCAACAAGAAATGAACATCTTCAGATTCTACTGCGATACCTTGTTCTATCTTATTTATCACTGTATATATAAATATATACATAAGTACATGGATTGTGTGTATTTGCATTTGTATATAGATATGTAAATTCTAATTTAACTTAATTCTATTTACATAATCACATAAAACTGTAGTATTTTTTTTCCCCGTGGATCTCAGGAAGAGCAGCAGTTACTGCTAACAGCTGACGGAGATCTAAGTGAAGACACAAATTCTGATCATTAATTGCAGAAATGTTTGATATTTACCAATTCTAGCTTTTAAAATAAACGGTTTCGATGTTTTTCTTTGTAAACTGAACGTCTTCTGGCTCAGGAAAAATTATAATTAGACAAATTCACATTTCTGTAGAGGAAAACGATTGAGAAGAGTCACCAGATTGACAAATAAAGTAAATAATCATGACCTACGGCCCTATTTTATTTTATTTTTTTTAAATCATGTCATACTCAATTATGGTGAGATGAAGAACCACAGCTCTGTGTTAATGTATGCACCCGTCGCCCTGACGATGACGACGACGATGATCAATCAGTGCGAAATCTCCGATAAGCCCGGGACACCACAGTTCATGAACACCAGCCTGTATCAGCTGAGAGCCCCGTACAGCGTCTGGCTGATCATGTGTGCCGCACATTATCATACACAGTCAGCAATTACCCAGCCGAGCTCGACAGGGCAATCAGAGCCGTGAATGGAAAGCAGCTGAAGCCTGAATCACCGCACTGCCACCCTGCCCAGTCTGTCCTTGCTGATGAGACCTTGGAGTGGGGATGTGGTGTGGCTGTAAGGTGTGCGTGTGTGTGTGTGTGTGTGTGTGTGTATATATATAGGGCTGCAAATGAGTAACAGTCAGGCTGAACTTCAGGGTCATTCTCATAAGGACAAGCGCGACCAAGGGATTACACCAGAGAGCAAATACTCCACAGAGTGAAGGCCTCGCAGAAAGGAGCAGAGTCAACACATTTTCCGCTTAGTTTAAGATGCAAGCACGGCCCCGATGTCAGGCACAAAACAGCGAAGGCACGGGACAGGGGGCTACACATGCTGCATGTACTGGGGCGCGCGGGGGGGGGGGGGCTGTCATATCATTTTAGCCACACAGGGAGCGAGGCTGAGGGAGAACGCCGGAGTCAAAGCCAAAACCAAAGCCATCCGAGGAACATGGAACACGCTATAAAAAAAATAAAAATTAAAAAAAAAAAAGCTTCTTTGAGTTAAGACCATCTAGAAATTAGCAAAGTACCAGAGCTTTCATGAAAGCATATTACAAGCCATTAGGCTGGCACAGTCCAGATGGAGTATGATGACTCGGGCTGAACACGAAACAAGTGACATCATCACCCCGGTAAATATAAACTGTGACCTTTTAGAAACAGTTTCATTTGATGACTTCTTTAATCCACTCCGTAGCACGTAATAATGATGTAAGCCATTACTAATTACTGAAACCTTTTGTTTGCAGATGGGAAACACAAGAATCACTTTAGTCTCAACGATGCTTCAGACTGGGAAGTTTTCTTTTTTCTCATCTGCGCAGTTCCACGGTATCGACTCAGTGTAATGGCACATCTCAAATTTTGTATCTGTCACCTCATTTTTCAATCCTTTCTGTTTGCATTTGGATTTGGATTTGCTTGGACACAAGTCCTACTGGGAAAACAAACACTGAAGCCGTAACCCTTCGATTTGCTTACGACATCTAACAACTGAAGCGGGACAAATTAAAACTGCCGATATCTTAAGGAAAACTATTACCGACCAAGACGTAGATTGATGTTGATGTGGTGAACAAGTCCCACTGAAATTGACTCGGAAGAATAAAGCAGGAAAATGTGGAAAAAAAAAAAAAAAAAAGTGATTTTAAATCCACTGACCCAAAAACTGAAACTAAAGAGTGTGAGGTGGTCCAGTTTACTGAGAGTAA
The DNA here is from genome assembly GCF_029030835.1 of Brachyistius frenatus. NCBI lineage: Eukaryota > Metazoa > Chordata > Actinopteri > Embiotocidae > Brachyistius > Brachyistius frenatus. Next base: position 6,974,326 of record NW_027210611.1, read on the forward strand.
ATTACCTTCACATCGCCTGCACCGAGCACCGAGCGGGCGCAACATCTGAGCGCCAAAGTTTATCCTCAGCCAACCTTCTGCCCTGCCGACGTCAGCGCACACTTCTCCCTCCATAACTGAATGAAAGACTTCTAAAATTGTCCTGCAACGTAAGAGCCTGAACAGCTCCAGTGGACTGTGGGGTAGTGCACTCATATATAAACACACACACACACACACACACACACACACACACACACACACACACACACACACACACACACACACACACACACACACACACACACCCCCGCCTCAATGAGGACAGGAGCCCATCCCTGATTAAGATTTAATTACTCTGCAGAGGCGCTGAATAATGCATCTTTAGTCAAAGTGCGTGAAGGAGTTGTATTTTTAGACATGTAAACTTGGAAAGATGCTTTAAAGGAGACATGCAGTGTGTGTGTGTGTGTGTGTGTGTGTGTGTGTGTGTGTGTGTGTGTGTGTGTGTGTGTGTGTGTGTGTGCGTGCGTGCGTGTCAGTCTGAGTGCCAGTGAGACTGAAGGAAAACCTGCAGCTACACATTCTGAGGAAAACGTTGTGCACGAACATGCTGCAACTCATCAGCTAACGACTAATCAAACACGAGCAGAGCCAATGATGTGATGTGACCTGAAGTAAAACAGTAAAACAAGAAGATGGAGAGAGAGAGAGACAGAGAGAGAGAGAGAGAGAGCGTGACGGGACAGCTCACCTGCCAATTATCAAGAGCTGCTCTCTGAACTGTTCAACAGACATAATGTCCAAATTTAACACACAGTCCATATTAAATGTCTTAAAATTGCTTCGGCTGATGCACCTCATTGGTTTGAAATAAAATACCTCGACAAATATTTGAGGGATTGCCATGAAATTTTGTACAATCCACTGTGCCAAAGTACAGCTTCACAGAGCTCCTGGCAGAGCCGGAGACTCTTAAAGGAGCCGTGTGTAGGATTTAGTGGTATCTGGCACCGATGCTGCAGATCGCAGCTGACTGAACACCTGATTTTCTCGTCAAATTCAGAATAAATGTCGCGCATAAATGTTCCTAAGTGTTCAGACGTAGTCTCGGCTCATGAAGTATTTAAGGTAGCTCGAGAGGTACGGTAACCTGGTTAGGAGTCACCAGCTGATGGCTGCATGACGCATACAGAGAGAGAGAGAGAGAGAGAGAGAGAGAGAGAGAGACAGGGAGGAGGGAAGCTGTTTTGGAAACGCATGGCGATATGAATCACAACACAAACAAGTGAAGGTCATGAAAGTTGCTGACGGGTTTGACTGAGCGGAGCATGAATGCAACACAATGCTCAGAACTTAAGTGATTCTTCCAAATACGCACACGAACCACAAATTAGAAAAAGAAACACAAATATTATAATGGCATAAAAAGCTCAGGGGGTGGGGGGGGGCACGCTGCATTTTCTGTTTGTAGAGCTGAAATGAATCATCAATGATTCAATTGGTCTGATAAACAATCAACAGCCGATCACATTTCTTACTTCCAGTTTCGAAAAGGTTGTGTTTTTTTTTCCTGTTATCTTTGTTTCATATGACAGCAATTATAGTTTATGGGGGGGTTTTGGTCAATCATAAAAGCAATACATTTACTGGAGTGAACTTTGCTTCTGGGAAACAGTGAACTTTCTGACATTTTAGACCTAAAACCAATTGATTATTCAAAAATTTAAAAAAAAAAGTATTATTATTGCAGCTCCAATCTTTTTCATTAATACATAATCTTTACATCTGCGTGACAAAATTATCTCAACTCCGCATCCACTTGCTTGAGTCAGAGTGATCAACTGCATCTCAGTCTTCATCAGTGAATGGAGATGGGATCGAGTGTCGTAACATGATGAAGACCGTGATGCTGCCGAGAGCTCAGGAAAAGCTACACAGTGGACCTGAACTTGTGACTACGTTGTCATACACCGAGGGGATTTTTGATGAATCGTGTCGTGGACAATTAATCACAATCTTATTTCTTGGATGCTCTATAATACCGACGGATAAGTTACAATGGGTGATGAAGACGAGGCTGTCTGAGGGATAAACAAGCTGTGTATTAAACCGCCATGAAGGGTGTGACGCAGACCTTCGGAGGCCTACTATTGGCTGATTTAGTGCACTAGGGCGGGTCTTTGGGTGAACATCAGTGTACTCCTTATTTCCAACATCTGGATGTCCTTACGTCAGCACATGAGAATGAATGATGAAGAGACTTGACTGAAAGTGTAAGTGTTTTTTTTTTTTTTTTTAATAGACCGCTGTCCTAGTTTTTGCCAAGAAGTGTTTCACATGCAAGTCAAAAGCTTTGTAACATTTATCACAAGTTTTATATCAACTTCATCAAGTGCGACATCAAGGAGGAAGGCTTTGACTATGGTGCACTTAATAGAGCAGCAGTTGTATATTCACAAATAAGTTGAAGTGTATTACCGAGCAAATTATCAGCAGCTTTTTTTTAATTTTGATCATCAAATGTTAATTTTATTTATTTTTTAAATCAAAAACACCAAATATTTGCTGTTGTTTTTGTATTACAGCTGAAATAAAATAGTCAAGGGATTAAAAAAATTAATTAGCAACTGATTTGTTTATGGTGTTTTTTTTTTATTTCTTTTTATCCCAAAAGGAAATTATTCACAAGTTTCACCAATTTTCTTCTTTTCTTTGTGACGGTAAATTAAAATTATTTTGCTTTTGGACTGATGATTTGCTCAAACAAGGAAATTTCAGACATCAACAAGGGTTCAGAGACCGTATTTATGCCATTTTTCACACTTTTGTAACATAAACTAAACCGGTAATCAAGAAAACTTTTTTTTTGGACAGATGGTGGAATAAAACAACCCAAATATGACTGCAGTGTGCTCTGACAAATTATAATACTTCCTGACATTGACAGACAAACTGATTAATCAAGAAAGTAATCTGTGGATAATACAGCAGTGAGAATAATAGTTGATTGGCGCCCTATGAAAACTGCTTTGAGATTAACTGGGGATTTAAGATTAGAGCTTGGCCCTTGACATGTTTAAGTTCTCATTGTAAAAGCATACTAAGCGTCTTATAAATACTTATTTAAGAAATCAAACCCCAAGTTTCTGCACTGGCCCTTTTTTTTTTTTTTTTTTTCCCCCTGATGCAACAGACTTCCCGGGACCACGAGCTCACAACCTGCTAAACAGCACTCTCAGATCCATATCCAACACCACCGTGCTCCAGACGCCGTCTACTGACGGTGAACACAGGAAACCTCAAACGATCACTTCCTCTCCTCAAGAATGGACTGACATCACTTTCTAACAACACGATCGCATGACTGAGTGACACATTATTATGTAATGTTTGACGCCCTGGCTGGGAGTACACTGGGAGGTGTCCCGCACCTCCTCCTCCTCCTCGCACTATGCTGAGGATGAAATAAATAAAACCAAAATGCATAAAAGAACGACGCGCCACAGGTTTGTATCCTCCAAAAGGGCCACGCTCTCTCAAAAATGAGATAATTTCTTTGACGGGGGAGTTTAAAAAAAAAAAAAAAAAAAGGTAAATCCACTGAGATTTGAAGACTGGAAAAGGTAAAGAAGAGAGTAGCTGTGCTCCTGATAGAAAAGAGCTGCTCTGCTTCACAGCAAGTGTCAAAAGCTATTATGAGCTTCCTTTCTCCCTTATGTTTTGATCTACATTTAACCACCACAAGACAGAAAAACCAGCACGGGGAGACAAGCTGCTGGGCTGCCATCAGGGAGAGACTTGTAATACTTTCTGAAAGCATACAGTAACCTACATCTGGGAAGTCTCTGCACACACGAGAGCTCGTCTTTGCACGGGCGCCTGTTGGATCCGTCAACCCATTCACCCCCCCTCTGGGTTTTAATACCACCTGAAGATGGAGCGGGATATCATCTTCTCGTTTCTCAGGTGATAACCCTTATCAAGTGTCCCGTCTCTCGTTTCACGTCCAGCACCGACGGATCAGTCGGTCCGGGCCGGAGAGACGACCAACTCACAGCAGACCTGCAGAGTCTTGAGTGTTTAAAAGAAATACACTTTGATATGAATGTGATGTGGCTTTCTCCGGAGTCACAAATTCATTTTTAATTCCTCCCCGCTGATGACTATTCAAGGTGGCACTGGGCTGGGGCCCACTTCCTCATAAATCCACCTCCAGACTTTGACTAAGGCCTGCAGACCCAAATGATGAGGTAAATGCAAAAAAAAAAAAAAAAAAAAAAAAAGGACATGGCACCAACAAACCTCACCCAACCAACTCTTAGGAGCAGAGAAATGACCATTAGTTTGCATTATGCAACCATAAGTGGCACTGTGGCTGTGCCTGCTGCCTGCAGGCCAAGCACAGCCTGGCTGGGTGAATCTTATTCACGGGTAGTCTGGGAAAACACATGGAAAAAAAAAAAAAAAAAAAAAAACTACTCTGTGATATTCAAGAAAAAAAAATGGGTTAAATCAGTGCAGCTATATATATATATATATATTTAAAAAAATAAAAAAAAAACAGTTATTGGGGTTTGTTTGCACCAGAACTTAAGACAGTTGCATTAGCTGGGCTGCTAGCTCAAATTAAATTTAACGTCCACACTAAATACAACAACAACAACAACAACAACAACAACAAAAAAAGGCCACGAGTAAGTTTCCAAAACAGTTACCAACGAGTCGCCTCAACAGTGTGGTAAAATAAAAAAATAAAAAAATAAAAAAAAAATATATAGAGAGCTGAATAATAGCAGCAGGGGAGTGAAGTAGCTAGTGTTAGCCCACGACGGTTCAGCGGGCAGTCGTGCGCCGAGTGACGGCAGCGACTCGCCGCTCTGACGGACAGTCGCACCGCCGCCGAGTCGGTGAGCTGCGAGGCGAACGGTCGTAACGGTTTACCCTCAAACGGCTCTCCTCCTCCGGGGGTTGACTCGGCTCATTTCACACAGTCACTGGAAGTCTTTTAAAACCTCCACCCCCACCCACCCACCACCACCACCACCACCACCACCCCGTCGCACTAATAGCGTTGTTTTTTTTTTAAATAAATAAAAAAAAACAGAGTTGCCCGTAAACGGCACCTTTTCCTAGACGCCGTTTAACCGGCGAAACAGACCGTAAAATAACCCCGGCAGCCATCCACACACACACACACACACACACACACACTTGCCGTTTGCAATGGCGGTGTGTGTGAACGTCGGAGCAACAACAGACCTGCGAAATGTCACGGAAAACACAAACCCAGTTACTCACCGGAGGAATCCTCATCTCTACGTAAAGTCCCGCGGAGCCCCTCCGTTAGCATCCGTCATACCGAAATCGCCTCTCGGGAGCTATTTCTGAGTATCCTCGGGTTGGACCTAACCCTCCTCCTCCTCCTCCTCCTCCTCCTCCTCCTCCCGCCTTCGCCTTCGCCTTCGCCCGACTCAAAACAAGCACAAGTCGGAAAGTACAGCCTGTAGTCTGCCGTAGTTGTGCGACAACCGCTCCGAGGATCCCTCCCCCAAGGTTTAATACTGGGAAAATAAGGAGAAGCGTGAAGTTATAGACAAACGGGAGACTTCACACTTCCGGTTTACACCTTTCAAAATACACCTCCGAACTCTACGTTTGAAGTATCCAGATGTTTCGCTCGGGTAAAGCCAGTTGTGGAGTTTAACTAAGTACGTTTGCTCAAGTAGAATTTTTTTTTTTTTTTGGTGGTGGTATTTTTACTTGAGTTATTCTACTTTATGCAACTTTAGAATTCAACTCTACTAAGTGAGACCAATATTGGACTTTTTACAACAATATATTTGTCTGAAGGCTTTTATTTTTTTTTTTTAAGATTACATTTTTCATAGCCTGTATGTCTAGTAAAAACAACGTATCTCCAAATTTGGTGATTTTGAATTTAAATTGTTCCAAAAAAAAACCTGAGGGATTAGTTGCTGTATCTAGAACGAGCAGTTCTCAGTAACTTCACTAAATACAAACTGTATAAGTGCAGCACTTAATATTTAAACGGTTTATTTTAACACCGCGGAATAAGATTTAATTGGGATTTAATAATTGATTTCAGCCTTTATTTCCCACCGACTCGTGCAAAGGTTGCCCCCCACCCCCCATCCCTCCTACGAACTTTTATTTTCTAGGGACCAGCGCGTAGCTTCCGGTTTTGATCCAGCTGTTGCTGTGAAACTCGACGCAGCTCGTGCTGCTCGGCTCCGTCCACACAGCCCTGCACTGTGGTCCAGCCGCCGCATCAGGGACATTTTGGCTCAAACCGGGCGGAAGGTGATGTGGTGAGCCCCGGGGCGGGTCCGCAGCTCCGTCCCGCTCACGCCAACCCCTGGAGCCAAAATGGCTCATCCATCCTGCGTAACCTTGTCCGCCCGCTCGGAGGATGACTCGCAGCGGAGCCATTGATCAGCACGATGCAGCAGCGGAGCGTCACACATTGATCGATGAAAGGGGACGTTGTGATTGTGTAAAAACCCACCCAAACTCCGTTAACCCCTCTTTACTTGCAGAACTAATCGTAATTTCAGAGCTGCATTGTTTCACCGTCGCAAACAGAGGGCAACCTGTATTTTCATTATTGATCAGCCAAACAATTACACTAATAAAATAGTCAAAGTAATGTGAGGAGGCACAAAAGTTTACAGGACAGAAAGTTAGGTTTTCATATTACTCATCTGAAGCAAAACTTTTTAATAATAGAAGTTATTCACTAAAATAATTTTAAAAAATACACTTTTGTGAAGGGTATTTTAACTTAAAAAAAAAAATCAATAATACAATTTTTAATTATTGTCAGTGGGGGGAAATTGTTTACTTTAGCATAATTTCAAGATACTGTTACCTACTTGCATATTTCCATTCTGTGACATGCTAGTTGCATTTCACTACATTTGTTTACGTGAAACATAATTTGTTTACGTTTTTGTTAAGTATTTGACTGATGCAAAGTTGAATATAGAAATTGTCTCATTTTAACTAAAAGTTAATTTTATTGTGTTTCTTTGTACAAATTATTTATCTTTCCATGTACCCGTCAGATTATTGAGTTACATAATAGCTCAGCAATCTATGAATTCAAGGAAGTGTGAAGTAAGAGGCCCACCGTCTTTAAATCTAAGCTAATCACAGCAGACATGAAAGGAAATGTTTCTACTGTTGACTTTTTGTTGTCAAGTAATATTCTATAATGAACAGAGAAACATCAATAGCCCAAAATGTTTATTAAATTGATAATCACCACTATAATCTCAAGTGATATCCGCCATTCACTTGAATTGTAATTTAATAAACAATCTCTTAAATACTAGCCCCGTTTAATCATATAAGAAGCTTATTTCTAAAGTTGTTTGAGTCCTTTGCGTGCTGAGAGTCGTACAGATGCTGCGTCCGTAACATCACCGCCTACTGAAATCAAACCTATATGTGCATGTTGTTGTTGTTGTTGTTGTGCGTCTGCAGAAGGCAAAACCAAAGTGGTTCACGTCTCCGGAGATGATGCACTGCACCTTTAACAACTGCTTCCCCACAAGAGGAAATGCTCCTCTGTGAGTCTGCGAGATGTAAAAAGCAAAATTAAAAACGGCTGACCAGGGGGAATAAAAAAAAAAAAAAAAAAAAAAAAAAAGAAGAAAGAGAATTCATCAGTTTGCTTCGTTCTTTGAGGCTTCGTCAAAGTTCTCCACGAGATCTGAAAGACAGAAAACAACAAAAGGAAATCAGGGTTTTGTTTTGAAAGCGCACAAACACGCAAATGATTAAAAAAACAAAGACTAGATTCTTAATGCTCTGCAACTGACCCATTAAAATGAACCATAAATGAACCATTAAAATGAACCATTAAAATGAACCATTTAAAAGCACTTTTATAAAATAAACACTTATAATATAATGGTAATTTTACTCCGAACAGATGTCAGATCTAATTTAATCTTTTTTACCGAGAATAAACTTTTGTTTTATTGTAGGCACAACAAGCACAAAGGGAAAACTATCTTCATCCATACCTGGTACGTCGTCGTCCTCCTCCTCCTCCGCATTTTCCTCCTTCACGGCTTTCATCTCCATTGCTGCTAAAGCAAATGGAAAAAAAATTTAATCAAAAGTTTAGCTTCGAATAGTCAGCTCCTTCATTATTACCGCAGACTTGAATAAAACTGGTATTTCTTAGAGTTTTATGCTGTGCGTTTATTTCCCCCCCACCGACACAAATAGTCCATTTCTTTCACAGATCGTCTGTGACTCCTTGACGAACTCCATATGTGGTCAAAGAGCATCTAACGCGCTGAAAAGCTCCAGGACCAAAAAAGGACCTCGCAGTGGTTTTTGGACTCAACTTTGCATCACATGATTTCGTTGTGTTTCCGAGTGGAAGAGCTGCTCCCGTGTGCGATGTTTGCGTCGCCGGGTTCATTCTCATCCACGCGCACACGGAGGCTGAATCATGGAGATGTTCAGACGGTGTGCTGGACTCGGACCGGAAGGTATCAGTGTTGTCGTGTTCGCTCTTTCGCCACTTGTTTTTGTTCCACAACCAGTTTTCTCCAGCTTATATTTACATCTAATCTCCGCAATTCGAAACAAAAGAAACCACTGCTGTACAAAGCTGCCACAAAAAAATCTGCGTCAGCGCGCACACAAATGTAAGAGGCGGCATATTTTAGGTTGTGCTTTAAGCGAGTTCAGCCGTGAGCATCTGCTCGTGTCTGATTCAGTTGTGTCAACAGGGCGTGTGTGCGTGTTTGTGAACAGAAACACCTGAACTTTTCTTCTCTTCTCTCACTGCGCTAAACTTGTTTCATCTTAGTACTGACAGCATTGATCCACTTCATGCAGCTCTCCGCACCGTCTTCTGAATATGACTGACATCACACGGCCTCAGTGAACCCTGACGTTGACACAGCGAGTGTTGAAGCCTTTTTGTTGTGTGTGTGTGTGTGTGTGCGCGCGCGAGCGCGTGCACTCACATTGCCGTGGGAACTGCTCGGCCAGCTTGCGCAGGCTGGTGAGGCTGTCGGCTCCCAGCTGGCTCAGGATGCCCGGCAGCATCTCCGTCAGCTGTTTGGTCTCGGCGTGGCCCGTGATGGCGAAGGTGTTGGCGGACAGAGACGCCTGAACTTTGGGGTTGTTGAAGTGGATCACTGTCCCGTCGTCTTTTATCATGTTCACCTAAGGGACAAAGAAACCATTAGAGCCTCTATCCTGATGCAGGACTCTTCTCCGTCCAGAGGTGTCGGTAGTATTGTATGTTTTAACGTGCGCGTTGTAATTATCTTTGGTTAAGGCATAAAGGTGATTCATGGGTGAGCTGACGTGGGAAACACAGCTATGTATTCATTGCAATAGCATAGTATTCGAGCAATATAGGCCAAAAATCAGAGCTTTACAGAGCAAATAGAATGTTTACTGGCTTTAATTTTGTAGTAATTATCTTCACAATTCACTGTAAATCAAACAGGTGAACTGAGTGTCTTTTTTTGTTTGTTTGTGCTTTCCTGTAACTCAGACACTCTGCGGCGAGCTTGTTTGCTGAAAGCTCCCTAAAAATAAACCAGACGATGACAATGATTGGAGAACACTTCACTTAGGCACTCCCCGTCTTTCATCTCTCCTCATGTCTTACAACTTGGCAATGATAAAAGATTCAGGATTCACCAACAACAACAAAAAGAGTGCAGACAAAGTAGAACAGTGACATTAGTTTCCCTTTGATTGCTCACCTCTTCTATCCCTGCGATGTTGTTCACGGCCAGTTTCTTCAGCGAGCCCTGCAGTTTTTTGTCGTCAGCTGTCGCCGTTTTGTGAACAACCTTTTTCTTCCTGCGGGCGGTTCCCTGAGGAAACAACAGGTGTTGGTTTAGAGAGAGAACTGGAGGGTCAAACGGTTAAATACCACCAGGCCACACTCTCCTTTCTACAATCACAATCACCGCCTCACCGCATGCCCAACACGGGACGTCCTGCTCAGATCTGTTCTCATCTAGCCGAGCTATTGCAGCGGCTGCAATTTTATTTATTTTTATTCACTGGTCGACATGATTGATGACAAACTGCAAAAATCCACACAGTGGTCAGAAGGTACACGAGTTCCTCTGTTTATATACGTCATGTTGAAGATGACGTGACGGCTTCATGGAGCGTCGTATCAGTAAAGTAGCATCTGCAGTGGAAAACCAAATCCAAAAGGAACCTGCAACTTTAAAGTCCAGCAGAGTAGAGCTGATAACCACAGTGGATATGGGGCACCTGTACTTCTAAGAATATATGCTCTTCAATATTACCGACATCATATCAATTACAGATGTTGTTTACAAACTTCCCATTTCTCCTGTTTTTTATGGTATTAATTCTTCACGAGTTTAAAAGGACTTTGACAACTGCAGCAAAACAGTAAAGGAAGCATCGCATTAGCTCTTGATGCACTAATAAGCAAAATACTGCACACAAGAAAGGGAAGTGAAAGTTAAAGCTACACTGCTTCGTTAAAGCATATACAGTTAAAAACGGCTTTATCATCGTGGCTGCAAGATTGGACACTTACGATGAATTATGGGTTTGATTTGATTAAACAAGGTATTTTTGTTATCCGCTAGTTTGAACCAGCTTTTTATTTAAGAGAAGTGCATAACTGAAACGTCTTTATAATCAAGAGATTTTGTTTCTTAAGAGAACCACAAATTCACACTCTTGACTGGAGTGTCCCACTGTGAGAGACCTTCTTTTCAATTATGCTCACACACACACCAGTGAAATAAATGTACTTTTATTTGAGAGTTTCAGTGCGGTGCAATCTGGGGAAGAAGAAGAAGAAGAAAAAAAAACTCAAGCCCTCTAAACAGCAAAAAAAACAAAACAAATAACGCCACCTAGTGTGCGGCTGAAGACCTCACAATTAGTCTGAACAAAGCCACCAGAGGCCACAGACGAAGAAGGGGCCACGGCTCGACCTCATAAAGGGAATGCTGAGGTCAGGAGGAAAAGACCTGCCGGATCCATCACACTCCTTAAAATAACTGATCCACCCCGCCGGTAGTGCTTGAAAACCCTGGACATGTGTCAACAGAACCAAATAAGAAAACTTAACACGAGTAGGACCCGTACCTTTCCTCCTATCCGGACCTGGGCTTGAAGTTTGGCGAGCTTCTCTTGATTCATAGTTGTTGTTTTTTTTTTTTTTTTTCTGTTTTGTAAAATAAAGAAAACACAGTTAACATCATCAAGCTTTTCACATGAATGCAACAAGAAAAGTACCACAAAAAAAAAAAAAAAAATAATAATAATAATCCTAGAGTCCATGAAAACCGCACGCAGGTTAGTGAAGAACATGTGGTGGCTGAAATACAACGAGAGCTACAATCATTTTCAATAAAGCTCGCAGACTGTTGACTCACAAGACAGCTGGGCCGAAACCACCGCACGCGTAGAGCCGCATAAACTGGACGCGGCGAGGACAAGTACACGTACGGTGTACGATTTTAAAAATCACATGAGGCGTCTAAAATAACTGTAGCTGGTTAGATAGCAACCTAGCAGGCTAATTAAGCTAATGCTAGCACGGCGGCTAACGAAACGAAGCTTCAGTGTTTTACAGCGACGGCGACAGCCGAGTTTAACGTCAAGTAAAAATTAGACGACAGTAAACTTCGGACGTTTACCGCCAAGTGAAACTTGCATTTGATTTACCTGTGGTCGGGAATTAACTTGCGAGTTCCGCTGAACTGTTCTCGATACTAATGAAGCAGCAAAGCAGCACAGCTTTAAACCTTTAGCGGTCAAGACGGCAGCAACAACACGGACTTCCGATTCTGACTTCCACGATGAACATCCCATAATTCTGTTCAATAGAATATTCCCGGGTTCGCGTGAAGAAAACAGCACTATTGTAAAACAATTTAAAAAAAAATATATATATATATATATATATATAACGTACTTTTAAATGAGCTTCGATAATTGTCTTTGTTGCGTATCCGGAGGCTTTTAAACTGCGCATTTCCGGTGACGTGCCGACGTTTCGTTGTCTGGCTTGACCATCTGACGCGGCAGGAGAGGGAGCACGCGGTGTGTGTGGATGTGACGTCATGAGAACGCCTCCCCCCCCCCCCCACACCTAAAATGGAAAACGAATTCTCTTGCTGGCCAATCAGCAAAGGCGAGAACACACACACACACACACACACACACACACACACACACACACACACACACACACACACACACACACAACCTGGTAAACCCAATTTTAATGCAGGAACTTTTATTGTGAAAAGTAGCGGTTGAACATCCGGGGTCGCCGCTTTACAAGAACAAGTCACTGCCGTTACCGCGCTGCTCCTGCTAGCCGTAGTTGTGAAGAAGAAGGGGGAAAGAAAGAAAAGAAAAAAGAAAAAGAAGAAAAGCCAGGCAACATGCAAACGTCTCCAATGAACGTCGCCGTTTTCTCCTTTTTACAGGTTTTATTGTCGCTGTCGGGTTTTCAAGAGGTCGTCGACGCCGCCAGCGACAGAGGTGGGTTCATATTCAGAGTATTTAGAGCTGGAGACGTGTGTGTGTGTGTGTGTGTGTGTGTGTGTGTGTGTGTGTGTGTGTGTGTGTGTGCAGCTTCATTGATAGTGTTTCCGCTGGCGTGTCTTTGTGTGCGCATCCTGGACAAAGTCCGTGTCCCGGACAGGTAGTTTACCACCACACAAAGAGGTGTGGGTTTTTTTTTCCAGCCACGCAGCATCTTTTTTTTTTTTTCCAGTTTTTCAGGTTATTTTAACCGACTTGTTTTATTACTAACACGCCTAAAAGACTTTAATGTTGTCTCCACTGAGATCAAGATAACTTCTGGGATATGCATACATGCATTAATGTGCAGGGGATAAGTAATGCATTAAAACTCTCTGCAGAAAGGTGCAGTTTGTCTTAAACAGTTTTTTGTTTACTTTTACTTTGAAAAATTAACAAACTATGACAAATCCTCATGTTTGAGTGCTTTGAAGTGCCTTCATTAAATGTTAAAATACTTTATACTTATAAACCTACCAGCTGCATTAGCTCAACAGTTTCTAGGTGACAGAACACCCTGGTATTGAATTACTGCCATTCGGTTGTATTTGACTCACAGTTTCCTCACAGTTCTTTGTATTGATTGTGTATTTAGGGCAGAACCACCCTGCTGTGGAAATATAATAGCAGTTACACAATGCTGGTTGCGCTCATTAATTCTTTTTCCCGGCAGGATTTGGAGACAACATCCACTGGAGGACGCTGGATGATGGCAAGAAGGAAGCCGAGGCCAGGTGAGCTGAAATATCCCCAACACTTCCTGTAAGGCCGGCTGAGCAGCCTTTAGTGGAAGGCCTTCCACCCCGAGACCCGAAACGGCTTTTCAATAATCAATAATGTCCGTTTCCATTGACGACGGGATCACGCTGACAATGCTGGTGTCAAGTTCACGTTAGTCTCAAAGAGCAGGGTTTTTTTGATTTTTCACGTGCTGCTTTGCAAACACGCATCGGAGAGAGTCGTTTTCTGTTTCTTCTTTGACCCGTTTGGTTCTGGCCGTGATTGCTCATGTGTTTTTAAATTGACAGCGGGCTGCCAGTGATGGTCCTCATCCACAAGAGCTGGTGTGGAGCCTGCAAAGGTAAAATAATTGTCCACGCCCTTCCACGTGCAGGAACGTCCAATCAGAGGGGACGATTATTCTGATTACTACAAGTTTACAAACCTTTCTTCTTTCTAAGTAAAACAAAACTCACAACTGTCCCATCATGCCTTTTAAATTATGGAATTAGGAACATGAATTAATCAATGAATTGATCATTTAAGTCACTTTTTTTTTTTTTTTTTTTTTATGCCAAAATGGGCCAAATTCTGTGAGTCCTGGATTTGATGGCTGTGCAACAGAACTATTAACTGTATTGTTGTTTTTACCATCAGCACTGAAGCCCAAATTCGCTGAATCCAAGGAGATCTCCGAACTGGCGCACAACTTTGTAATGATCAACCTGGAGGTGAGGAAATGTGGACTCATCTTACAGGCAGCTACTTCCTGCAGTTTACTTTTTAGTTTTTTTTGGTTCACCTGGGGTTTATTTTATTCTGTTGCGCACCTGTACATGATTCTTTGCGTTTTATCTCGTGCTACGAAGCCGACATGAGCAGTTTCCTGGGAATTGTAAATGATCAGTTCTCCCTCGTTTGACCAGGACGAGGAGGAGCCGAAGGACGAAGCCTTCAGCCCGGACGGCGGATACATTCCTCGGATTCTTTTCCTCGGTAGGAAGCGGTTTTAATCCGACCTTTCGTGTAAACACCTTCTGGGGTTCCTTCGGCCAGACCGACTGAACCGTTTCACTCCCTGAATAAACGGCGGGGGTGGTTAGTAGTCGAAAGCTGAGCAATGCCGTCGGGCTCTGTGGGGGTCACATCATCATCATCATCATCATCATCGGCTGCTGCTGAAGTCCTTTATCTTCTTCCCACGGAAGAGTTGTTTGTTTTTTTTGTACTCGTTGTCAGGCTTCAGAAGGAATTTGTGATCGATGTGACGCCTCCCCGATTGTACTCTCTGGTGGATAAACGTCTGAAGGGCCGACAATGTTTGCAAAATACTGAACACTTTTAATCAAACCAGTTAGTGGATTACAATGAGTCATAAATTAACTGCAAATCCTATTGGACCAAATGGAGAATACAAAAAAAAAACTTCACAAAAAGTAACGATAATCACATCACTGTGGTGTTTGGATAGAAGAATAAAGAGGAGGGAGTTATTATATTATTATTATTATTATTATATGAGTTTAAATATTAGAGGAGTTAATCACAGAAACGTTACGCAGCAGTACAGAATATTAAGGTTGAAATGCAACAGATTTTATTTTTACGGTCAATTTGATTTGTTTAAACCTTGAACTAAAACAATATCCAACACTAAACTTAATAACTTGAGTAAAATTTAAAGCTGAAAAGGCAAATTTAAAAAAAAGTATTGCCTTTAATTTAATTTCTAGAATTAGCAGGAGCTGAATGACTGAAGGTCTCAAACAATTTGTTAAGCAGCCAACTGACAGTGAAATAACTGGCAGCAATTTTAATTTCCGATTACTTGGTTTCAGCACAAAGAGCCTGAAATGTTCTGTTTCCAGCCTTTCAAATGAAAAGCTTGCAGTTTGTCTCCGTTTGTCTCCGTTGTAGATTGAATACATTTGAGTTTTTGACTGTTGGACCGACAAAACAAGAAGAGAACCTTTTTTTTTTTTTACGGTTTTACAAACACAATGATAAATCAATTCGTTTAAAGAAACTTTTACAATGATACCTCTTCTGCAACGTGGATTTTGGACTGTGGTCTGACAAAACTGTCCATTTGAATAGGCGGGTTTGACCTTTGGGGGGGGGGGGGGGATTAAAGAGGCCAATGAAATTCATCTAAAAAAACCCAGTTCAATCCATAATGAAATTTACGGTTCGATCTTTTTGTTGTTCGGATTCGAATTGAACGAACTCGTCTTTTTCCACCCAACAGATCCCAGCGGCAAAGTCCACCCGGAAATCACCAACAAAAACGGCAACCCCAACTACAAGTACTTCTACAGCAGCGCAGAACAAGGTAAGAGTCCACACGGTTATTATAGTCTGTTCACAAAGATCACAGGATTAGATTAGATTAGACTTTTATTGATCCCGCAGTGGGGAAACGTAGCAATGTCAACGTACTGACCGCTTTCGAGAAGAAGTTGACAGTGACGGTGTTTTCTGCCCTCCTTCTCTTCCCACCCAGTCGTGTCCGGCATGAAGGAGGCACAGGAGAAACTGACGGGCGACTCCTTCAAGCAGACTCACGCCGGAGACGAGCTGTGAGGAGGCCGAGTCGGGCATCAGGCTGTAAGGGCTACGCTTCCTCCACCCCCGAGCCTGTGCCGCGGAGCTCCCGGTGTTTTGACAGCGAGGCTTCATCTCACTGACTGAACCAAGCCGACCGTTTAAAAGGTGCTTGAGTATTTCTGTCCCGTAGTTTTTTTTGTTTTTCCCATCTCCCACCACTACTCCTCATTCTCCCGTCCTCGTCCTTTTGTTTTTAAATCATGTGTAGTCGTGAGCTACTCTCGTTAACTAAATGCCATATACCGTACTTTGCTGTCTGTAGAGGATATATAACCAACCCGACGCTCGCCACGTTAACGGCCGTCTGTTATTGACTCCCACCGGCGGACGCGTCTTCGGGTGCTCGATGAGGGTAAAATGTTTTGTTTTGTCATCAGACCGCCATAAGTCTTCGTTTTCACGAATACACGTTGAACAGACTGAAATCGGTTCAACCGCTAGAGTTTTAATGGGTTTTTTTTAAACAACAAAAACTGAGATACGGGGAAGGAGGGGAGGGGGGGCAGAGCAAAAGGTTCAGACTGTTCCCGCTGCGCGCGGTTAGAGGCCGGCGGGCAGCTGCAGCCTCCATGAGTACGTTTCGTCACTCGATCGACGTCACCGGAGCGAGACACGTTTTTCTGACCACCGGTAACGCGCACTTTTGTGATTTCTCACAGCAGAGAAACGTCAAAAGTTTTGCGTCACGAAAAGGGGGAGCGACGATCGTGTCGTTCCAGGTTAGAGACTCTTTCCGACGCGCCAAACTGCCGTGTCGGGAGTTTGGCGCCGGACGCGTTCCCTCCGACGTCACAGCGGAACTCCCATGTTCCCGGTGGATGTGAAACCGACGCGCCGTCATCGGGGTCTCGGACAGGGACGGCCCCGCTCGCCGCTTCACTGTCGTACACCGTCTTGAAGAATTTTAAATGGGACCTCTCGGTTATTTGGAGTTTCGCACAGAATTGCGCGCGCTCGCTCGCTTCTCTGCTTCAGCCCACGGCGACAACGCAAATGTTCACGTGCCGGCGGTCAGACAAGACGCGTCAGGTGCTGATGTCGATCAAGTTAAAACGCTTACTCGTGCAGGTTACAGCGTCTTCCTGCTCCGTCGCTGCGTTGGACTCCGTTCGTGCACAGCGGCAACCGTTCCTAAACTTCTTTTTTTTAGGGGGGGGGGGATTCCTCTTTTGCACTGTACTTCATGTTAGTCAAGATAAATATTCTAACACCTACAGTGATGTGCTTCCAAAGATCCTCTACAGTACACGAGTTATATCTGTGACAATATTCACCATGTGCTACATGGACTTTGTACTACTGATTTATCTTCCCGTCCACAGTCTTTAATATAATTATTATTCATTTAATCCTGCCAATTCATGTACACTTATTCTGCTTTAGCAACATAATTGTGTTTTTTTTTTGTCGTGAAGTGACGCCACTCTTCATATTTTTTTACTGGCTTTGTTAAACTCTTGAAATGAGGGAAGGGAACTTTGGTGAAGTGTCTTGATGTATTTTGTACACGGACAAGTCTGCGATTAAAAGTTTGTTGTATTGAGCCGTGTCGTTTTGTTGTGAGCATCAGGACGCATTCACGGCGGTTTTTCTGAAATTTTATTGCCTATGCAACAGTAGTGATCCCTTATGGTTTGTCAAACGATATGCAACTGCAGCAGACAAGTAGATGACACGAATCAAATCACTATTTAAGTTCTTCTTTACAGTCAAGATAGTGCAGTTACATTAATGCAAGTGCATATATTTAAGACATCGGATTGCAATTGATCCCGTTCCAGACGCGGCTTTCATGTCGAGCCAAGTTTTCATAAAACATCTTATACAGCATATGATTTTTTTTTTTTTAATGATAAAATAAATTATAGGGAAAAAAAAAACAATAATAATAATAAGCGTGCATCGCTACACCTCATTTCATGACACCATCACAGACTACGAGAACGTGAGAAATATAAGGAATGTGTGTTGTCGACTTGGCTGAAGGCATTCAGTATCTCTCAGTCTGAAAGGTGGATGCAAAAGTTGAGATGCGTAAGGGCACGGAGAAGTTTCAAGAAAGCATAATTAGCACTGTGAACGTGGCCAAAGTTGACGTTTTAAAAGAATAAAAAGGTTGCAGGAGAAAGAAATATTGCTATAATCACTATGATTATGCTAATTACACAATGCTGCTGTAAAATCAGCAGCACATTCACATATTTAAAAAAAAAAAAAAAAAAAAGCCTATAAAAAGCTGTGATAAATCTGTATATTCAAAATTAATCAGCTAGAAAATTGTGATCAAAACTGAGGGACCGTTTTAAAATTCCAGGTCGTGCGGGTACCATTTCTACCCAGTGTGACAGACTCGTTTGACTCGACCGAGGGACGAAGCAGCTTCATCGCTCCCGTCGCCGGACGTGGTGCGCGAAAAGCTTTATACAACGTCTGGAATTAATCAGCAACTCGCCAGCGTGCTGGAGGGAGGTCCGGCGTTGGAAACGGCATTCCACATTTCATGGGTGTTCTTTACGAGACCACAGCAAAGCGCTGACAACGTTAAATTCCGTACGTTTGAAGACACTCCAGCCGACAGCGTAGATACGACTAAAAAGTGATGGTGAGAACACTTCATCCTCCCCACCGGTTGAAGGTTGTCCAGTTGGCTTCTGAGGATATTAGGAGGTGAACTGGGGAGTGTGAGAGTGTGTGTGTGCGCGTGTGTGTGTGTGTGTGTGTGTGTGTGTGTGTGTGTGTGTGTGTGTGTGTGTGTGCGGGGCAGCAGCCAACTTAAAATCTTCCCTGCTTGGCGTCTCCGATGGCGCCCCACACGTCGAAGACGAACTCGTCGGGGAAGGCGAAGTCTCCGAGGGTCTCGTCTAGCGCCATGGCGAATTCGTCGGGGTTCTTCTTGTCACGGCCGACCTCGACCATCGTAGCAGCTGGAGAGGAAAGAGAGCGCGCGCACACACACACACTTCACTACTGGAGCGACGCAGAAGCTTCAGTTCAGCAGATTCACATAAACCAGCTTACATCCTGACTTTCTAACAGGACATTAGAGCGCTGAATTAAACATACTAAGACCTGTGATGTTCCCGTGTGATGGCTGAAGGCTGCACACAGTAAAGCCAGAGTACTTGAACTAAACCAGGATATGAACCCATCTAATCTCGTACTCTTAATGAATATTAATGAAAACACTCCAAGAGTCCGGCATTAAACTGAACGGTCATTTCGGAGACTGGCGTTTGTGATGCCGTTGGGAATTGTTTGGCGTTACATTGACGGGTGTTTTCTGTTATTTTTGTCCTCCTCATTTGTATCAGTGAGGGTAGACTACATGAGACCTTTCACTGTTACACAATACAGTTCAACATCATCACAAACGAACCTCCAGAATGACTCAACAGCTCTCTGAAACGAGACCCGTGTCTGAGGTGGAATTAGTCCCAGCCAGGCGAAGCTGTTACAATGACCAGAGAGCAGCAAACAACAAGTAACCTTCACAGCCAGAGTAAATCATGTAAACCAGACTGACAGTCGCTCATAGAAACGTGTCCTCACCAAGTTCAGTGTCTCTGATGCCCATGTAGCTCTCCAGAAGGTCGTCTACTTTCTTTACGGCTTTCTCCTCAAATTCTGTCGGCTGGAACGCACAAACGACTTCAGCTGTTAATCCCTCGGCTCTTCGGCGCGAACATAATTTTCTCTTTGTACGCTTAATTGTTCATTCATTCATTAACATTCACAGTTCCACTGATGAAGACAGCATGTAGCAATAACAAAGCATCGCCTGATAACGGTCGTTTTTTTTTTTTTTTTTTCTTCTTTTACTTTATCACAGGCAAACATTCGAGGTCGAATCAGAATCTTTTTGTATCAATGCAACATTTCAGCAGGAAGACGCAGAGAAACGTACCTCATCCTCGACAGTAGCCGGACCTTTGGAGCGAAGCCTCAGAGTGCCTCTCCCCGTCCCGATCTTGTTCTCGCTGGCCGGTTTGGAGCCCCTTGACCTCGGCTCGAGCATTTCTGGCATAAAATAATAAATGATAAAAAAAAAAAAAAAAAAAAAGAGGACAATTATTACGTGAAAGACATCACAGTCATAGCCCTCTAAACATAAAGCCTATGCGATCAGCTGCATTAAAACAAGCGCGCCTGCATGTTCCCTCTGCAAATAACTATGCAGTATTACAGCAGGTGATGCAGAGCAGTGAGAAAAATAAACCCAGTGAAAGCGAGGGAGAGACTCCGGCGGGCAGAAAATGACTTGTTTCAAAAGGTTTAAATGGGACAAAGCAAGTTTAAAGTTGATTGTTTTTACGTTCAGTATCAGTTCCTAAAGCTGTTGCAATTAAGCTAAAAAAAAACAAAACAACGAGAGCGTTTCCTGTCCGGTGTTGAAAGTTGATCAGACACCACCATGTTGTTGCGTTTCCTTCCGTATCAATCAGTGCGATTAACATTTATATTAAAACGAAAATCGTGAGCGACAATCTCAAATTTGGAGTGAGAAAATTCTCATTTTCTCAAGAGTCGTGCAGCTCTACTCCCCACGGAGACATCATCAGTCAGTCTGGGAGACAGAAGACACTGAGGCAGATTAAATCCATCGCAGAGGAACAACGCAACCAGCAGAGCACCTTCAGAAGCTGTGTGCAAATGTACGGACAAGGAAACCAAATATTGATTTCATGTAGGCTTTTTTTTGGGTGTTTTTTTTGGTGTTAACCGGTAAATAAAAACAACTCGTGGCACTGTTTCTAAAAAAAAAAAGCGTCCTTGCTTCACTTTTAGTCGGTGCCGTACGCGCGTTGTGCCTCGACCACGTGGGTCAGTTCGACGACGTGCCGAATCAGCGCGAGCGTCACCGACACGTTCTCCTGCGTCTCGTCTGTCACTCACCGAAGGCCTTCATCGGCTCCACCAGTTTGAGGGTGAAGTTCTTGTCTCGGGGCAGCTCTTTGAGCATGCGGGCGACCTCGTAATGCCGCGTCCCGACGATGTTGTGGCCGTTGATGCACTGTATGTGGTCGCCCACGTTGATCACCTTCACCCCGTCCACGACGCTGTCCTCTTTGATACGCTGCCACGGAGGGAGGGGGAGAGAGAGAGAGAGAGAGAGACAACGGAAAGAAAACAGTCAGAGACAAATATAATTACAGGTCAGCAAATAGACCACAGGAGAAGAGGTTTGTTCTTTTCTAAGCAACACAAGACTAAAATACAGACAGACCGAACACACCAAAGTGTGCTTGTATCGGGCCACGAGAACATTTTCTCTTGTTTGTGAGCCCAGTGAGGTAAAACCACTCGACTCAGCACAGGTGGACAGACAGTTTATTTCTGAATGGGACTTGAAAGGCTTTTAAAAAAAAAAAAAGAATAAAAAAAAAAAGGAAACAACCACTTGTGATGCTCTACTAACTGTACTGCCCTGGTTTAGGAGCTTTTCAATGTAATATTTCCCATCATATTCTTCTCCTCCACAGAAAGACACAACACGTGTTTTTTTTTTGGACTGCTTAATGACCCCCATTATTCTCTATAAACCCCTCCGATCAACAACTTACTGCACAAGAAGGTGTGACGCTGTCGGGACGCGACAGAAAAGCTGAATTAGACGAAGCACATTTCACGTTTGACTAAAGATATAAGAGTTTAATGTCCCAGACATCGAAGGTTAAAATCTGAATGAAAGCATGAACCGTGGTTCACTTCAGTCGACCTGTTTGACGCTTTAATATTAATAACGGGGATGCAGTGCTGTTGCTGCGTCACATGATGGCACACGTGAGCAGCTTGTCTGGTGGAGCAACATGACTGAGACCTGATAAGCTCATTAGACCCGGATCAATCAGCACAGGCGACATGCCCAGGTGAATTATGATTTCCACAAGGAGTCTGCCAAGCTACTTTAAATACGGCAGACATGAAAACAAATCAATCAAGTGGAGAAAGAAGGAAACACGAGTCTGATTGATTTTAATATTCTACTTCGTTCTACGTGTTTAAACCCACCTCCATTATTTTCCTTGTATATTACATATGGTTATATGGAAGTAAAGCTAAAAGGATTAGTTGCATATCTGTATTCTGTACTTGTGTCCTGTAATGTAGTCGATACTCAGTGGTGCCTTGTTGCCAGGTTTCTTCAATATATTACATGTTTTATTTGTTCCAATTTTTCACTCTATTTATGAAATAAATCCAAGAAAAATATTTCTTCAGAATTTGTCAACTTTTGCTGGGTAGTCATCGTTTTATATTTGTCTACATAAATAATTAAGAGGCTGATTGCAAAAAGAATCAATAAATGAAATCCCGCTCATTAGCTACATCCCTTTATTTATTTCTAACCATATAACATCCATAATATCTATTTGTGTTGACATTCATTTTTCCAACACAACTTTACGTGACAATAAAAAACAAGTAACTGATATGAGCTACTGTTTATATTGAAGCTATATGATCGAAGCTCATTTCTCATACTGGATAAAGAAATATCTATGAAAGACAACAACATAGTGGCACACAGGACACCACAGTAGTTTCATTCAAAACAAAGTACCTTCAACTTAGCAGAAGTTCCAGCTTTTCCCACAGAAGACGTTTCAGTGACTCCCCTTGAACACTGAGCCTCATTTTGAGCCTTTGTCATCTATTTGTTCATCAACTCGACTTTTGCTGAGAGGTTGCGTTTCTTCTTACCTTTATGAAAGCATAACCCGCTCCGTTGTCAGTGATGGTGAGGCCCAGAGCGTCTTCACATTTGTACACCTCGACCTCCTTTTTGATCCCTTTAATGTGGGCGAAGATGAAATCCTCGAGGCCGATCTGGCCCCCCAGCAGCTTCTCCATGTCAATCTTGTGAGTGTTGAGGGTGCAGAACATAATCTGTGCAAAAGGCATGCAGCAGGTTAATAAAGTGCATTAACAAATACGTAATATCAACGCATCTGATGATTTTTCATTTATCAAATGGTTAAAAACTCCTTTCCACTTGGTGGTGAAAAAAAAAATATAACGGCGTATGACTGATTTGCCTGTTTGGCTCGAAAACTGTGGAGGAAACGCACCGAGCAGTCTGCATCATTTATACACGATCAGAAAAAGAATTAGTTTTTAGTTCACAGCGTCTAAACCGAGCCAGAGTCAAAAATATAAGTGTTTGAGTGTAGATGACAGAGTGCTGCGTCACAATAAATACAGGAATCATCAGGGAGCTCTGTTTGTCTATTGCAGTTCGGCCCTTTTTCGTCCCACAGGGTCGTGTGCGTGTGTGTGTGTGTGTGTGTGTGTGTGTGTGTGTGTGTGTGTGTGTGTGTGTGTGTGTGTGTGTGTGTGTGTGTGTGTGTGTGTGTGTGTGTGTGTCTCATTTAAACAGAGATGGGTTTTAAGTCCCGTCTGCCTTTTGGTGAAGCGAAGCGGGGAAAATGACCTGTGTGCCACAAATGTGGAAGTCTGGCTTCACACCTCGCAGCTGGCAGGTCTCGCCGGGACGGAGGGAAGGTAACGCGATCGCCAGGAACACGACACGCAAGTGGACGGATTTAACAGCACTTCAAACAGAAGACTGGAGAGGAAGAGGAGTCTAGTGGCTGTGAATCATTAATTCTGCTCCAACTCCCCTTGACAGACAGTTATGCTGTGAATAAATGCTATTTAGACTCTTAAAAAAAAAACCTAAAATAAACAAAAGGTGCTCAGTTATAAGTCGTGCATCCAGCTCCTGCTGTTGGATCAGCTTCACGGAAGGGCTTTGGGAAACACTGAGCCAGGATTTAGCGGGAGACTTCAGGGTTGCACTGCAGAAAGGGATTGAGTCGTACTGGTTCGTCAGGGTGACCTTTGTGCACCAATCAGCCTCTGGCAGCGAGGCCTGCCTTGTTTGGGCTGTTTTTTTTTGTTTGTTTTTTTTCTTCTTCTTCTTGTCCTCGTGTACCAACAGGCACTGTTCACACACGCATTGGCCGACATGGGCTCGTTCGTTGCCGTGGGTAACCAGACTATAAAAGAATGCGATTATAATAGAGGGAGGCCACTAGAGGAGAAGCCAGAGAGGGAAATTAAAAGGGAGTAGAGGAGAAGAAGAGGCCGTGCGGCGAGGGAGGGGTGCACTGTAGCTGAATTGATGGCTCTCTTCCTTTTCTTTTTCCATAACAGACACACACACACACACACACACACACCACCACCTCCCTCACCACCCACCCCATTTGCCTGCCTCCGCCCAGACCAGGGCATTACCCAAGAGCAGGTTGCAAGAACAGCAGCAGACGCCCACACACGGTTGCCAAGGCGGCCAACTGCATTAAGCCGCTTCTCTTCGACGCAGGCGGCGGCGGCTCTCGGCGCTCCTCTCGGCGCTCCTCTCCTCCCGCTGGGCTGCATGTTCGCGCCGCGGGTGTTGCTATGTTGCAGCGTCACGAACTGCAGCACCACCTCTGACGCCCTGACTCACAAGAACAGATACTACACCTCCCACTGCCTGTGTCACACTGACCGAAGCCTCGATAACCACATGGTGGTTAAAAAGGCCCAGTCAAAAGGAGAGTCACTGCAATCTGTTCAGCATCACCCGAGGCGGAGTTGTTCACGCATCGATGCTTTTGAAACAGGATTCAGGAAACATGAGAGCACAGTAAACAAACTAAATCAGATATGGATCCGAATTTGAAGCCAAACGTGTTGCAAGAATAAATGCAGGGAGTCACGCCTCATTTGAAAAAGCCTACGTCAAAATCAGAAGAATTTAGTGGATTTAATTCCAAACATAATTCATGATTGAGCTCGGCAGGCGACTGATTCATCACATCATATAATTGTATATACTTTACACTGATACTAATCAAAGCACAAGCAACTAAGTCCATTTACTTAAGTACTACACTTAAATACTGAGGTATTTGTGCTTAAAGGTTTTCGTTATGTTATATACAGTACCTAAAATGTATTCATACACATACAGCAGTAAAACCATATGTATAACTATCGATAATGAATAAGTACATTTTGCTGATAAAGCATCTGTAATACAACGTCCACATCTGAGGACTTTGTGTACCGTCTGAACTTATAAAGGATATTCAGTTTGGAAAGGAGGACTTTTACATGTAATGAAATATATTTCATATTTTGGCATTTAAACATTTACTGAAGTAAAGGATTTAAATACTTCCTCTACCTTCCTCTCTACTACCTCCTACATTGACCAGCTTCCTCGGGCAAACCGACATATATTTGTTTTCTAGTTTTTACCACAGCATTTGTTACTTTCTAAAAAGCTTTGACCTCACCACAACGCAAATAAGGCCTCTGAAAAGTGAGGATTGATTTTCTCCTGACCTCTGCTCCAGAATTATTATTGTAGACCGAATACAATTTCATTCACAAAACAAGGCAACTGAAGGTTATACTTTGAGAATTCCAATGAGAATTCCAACATATTGTGAATTTTAATACAGTAAATAATTCATTCATTATCATCAATAAAAAAATAATCAACATAATAATCAGGGTAATTATTCTCACTACTCAAAAGGAACAGACTTTAACAATTGAATACTGCAGCGCAACAACTCAATTCAGAGCTATGATGAAAAAGAAAACCTTTTTATTGTTCTGTTTTCGTAACATAGGTGTTAACGGTTCCCCAGCTCGAAAAATAATCTGCAATTCAACTAAATGACAGTGTCATTTGTCAAGCAGACACTAGATGAATATATTATAATACGTTAAATCTCGCCTTTACAAATCTCCACCTACACGTACTCTCACAGCTTCATTGTTAAATGACGCTCACTTCTCCTGCGTCTGTTTGAAGAAAGGTAAAGCTGGGTAAATGCAGCCCTCTGATTGGACCTCCCTCAGAAATATACCCGTCACTGAAACAGTGTCGACTAAGAGCTTGAGAAACCCGTTTCTTTGGCAACTGAACCGGTTGCCAATTTACAGCCTCTTCAACTTTTAATGGCAGAGAAGAGGGTCAGAAAGATTAAACAGTGAACAAAGCTTTCAGTGGGGAATTACTTGTGTGTTTTACCTGGTTTTTTTTCCATTTCTCTTCTAAATCAACTTGTACATCTTTTGTGTTATTAGTAGTTAACGGGGAATGCTGATGTAAGCGGCGTGCACTGCGGTGTGGAAACAGGAACTCACATTCATCAGCGTTTTAAGCCTGTGTAATCATTTACTTAACTGCGGATGTCAGACTCTTCAGGATGACTCTGATGGTTCATCAGGAAAGCAGGTCTTGTTACTAAAAGCCTGTCTTGGATTAACTGAACCGAGATGTACCTGTTTACTACGGAGGACTCAGAGCTGATCCTGAGTGAAAGCAGACATCAAGCACTGATCAAATCAGTTCCCAGTGAAGAAAACAAACACCTTTAAATATATGACTGCGACATCTACAGCAGAATATGAAGGACAAAATATGAACTGTCAAAACGGCCGCAGTAAACTGAGCAAAAAAGGCTGCAGGTATAGTAAAATATATTTATTAGCTTTATTCTAACTGCAGTGCATTTAAATGCAAATACCGTATGTTGACTAGAATACAATACAGATACTTTAGATCATGTTTTAGGTACGTACAGTAATTGCAGCTTGTGTCAAAATGTCATTAATTTTACGTGCACTGCACGTGAACACAGCAGTAACGATGAATGTTGGATAAAACTCTGTGTTAGCTGTAACAGCCTGAGGTGATGCCTGAAAACTAACTCCACAAGGACAGGTTTACATTCAGTCATATATATATATCAGACTTCCCTGAAAATAAGCAGAAGGAGGCCTCGTTCAACTCGTTAATTTATCTCTTTTGTCATTGAAAATTCCCTTTTGACGCGCCATGGAAATATACTAAGTCTTGAGAATTAAATTGCATCATAACTGAATGTGCTGTTGCCAAAATAAGGCAGCTAATTGAATTGTTCTACTTCTTAAGAATAAAAAAACACAAACGCCTGGTTGCAGCTCAGTGAAACACTACTACCAACTATAAAGGGAGAGGTGAGGCTGTTCCAACAACTGGAGGTTGAACTCTCCTGATACCACACCACACCCATCAGGTGATATCAAATACTAGTTTTCTTTTTATCCACGTTTGTTTTGTCCTCACAGACAGACAGAAACCAGAAGTCGCTTCAGAAAAACCCGCAGGTGTTGCCCTGACAACACCTTCATCTGCATCGCAGTTCTTCACAAGCACTTAAATCACTATTAAGCCAGATCACTTGGACTCGGCGGTGAGCACGCACGCACGTGCGCGCACACACACACACACACACACACGCTGGAGTGTGTTTTCTGCAGCTTCGCACGCTCCTCGTTAGCGTCACGTTAGTTTCTCGCGGCCATGCGTCGTGTGCACGCGGAGACTTCGTGCTCATTTGTTTGTCACATGTGTAATGAGGCTCAATTAGTAGTAACCACACATTCACTGGAATCATGTTGCAGGACCATTTCAGATCGTGTTATTAGACACTAAGTCAACACAGCTGGGAGTTTACTGTGGAAGGAAATAAGAGTTTGTACTTGGAAATTATGCAAATTAATTATGGGGCAGAATAAAGAACAAACTCAGAAAAACACTGCTTTCTCCTTTTTTGATACAAAAAAAAAAAAAAAAGTATAGTAGTAGTAGTGTCCAAATTATAAGCCCCTAATCAATTTAAGAGGTAAACAGCAGTATTTAAATAGGGAGCAAATTGTCAACACCAGGTTGTGGACTTCAATTAACCGGTTCCAACTTTTTACATGTCAATATTTGGAGACTTTCTTTCAGGGTAATAAACCGAATATTTTGAGGTTTTGGTCCTTAATGCAGATCCTTTCAGCAGCCTTATGTCATCAAATTCCTGTAGTGATCTCGGAATCTTGGTAAAACATGTTTTCACAATCAGTTTTAATAAAACAAGCAGTCATGCGATATATACGCCTCTATATCTATGCTTTTTAGTTGGCTGATATTGGCATTGTCACAAAAAATAAAACAAGCCTCATAAAAAAGGTGGCAGAGCTGTTGTCCTGGATTTAACCAGCGACGAGTCATACATCAAAATCAAGCAGCAATCGAGCGAGATGTCACATGTTGGTTTGTGAACTGCTGTTCTGAAGCCCTGAGTTCAGCATTTCAGCCGTCGCCATCTTGTTTTTTGGAGCCAGAAGTGACCATATTTGCACCAGCTGGGGAGGAGCGAGTGGTGGATCTGACTCAATCTGACCGCAAGGACACTGTCAATCAAACCAGCCATGCCCCTAAATATACCTGTCTTTGAGCCCTAATATCGATTTAATATAGGAATTATTTCCAGATGTAGCACCAGAACACCGATCGAAAGGAGTGAATTTAGCAAATGACACCATATTAACCATAAACATTTTTCCACTTTGTATTTCATGAGAAAACTTGATGCTTTTTGGGAGCGCACTAGAGGTTTTTTGGACCCCGCCCATAGTGACCATTGGTGGTATTGCACTTTAGGGCCCTTCCACATTGGCTCCACTTTTCAAACTCGGAAGCGACGTACAATTTTATATCCAGTTTAGGGTCAGTATCAGTATGCATATTGCATCTGCTCCAGACCCAGAAATAAAATGCTCTGAAGATGGTCTTCTCACCAAAGTGTTGTTTTAAATCGGAGTGCAAAGTGACTCGATGAGCAGCCTGCAGACCAAACAACAAACTGATAGATCCAGTTACCAATCGGCTAATCAAAGCAAACTGTGCCATCTTAAGTCTCATACAAAACTGGATAAACTAGACTGTTTTGTTACAACATCTAGGAGGCCGATACAAGCAAGCCCCATCGAATGAGATTGTTTCAGATAATCCTCCCCCTGGCCCCCTACGTGGAAGCAACGCTTCCCCCTGTTTACGCAGCACAGGTATTCAAACTTTAGGCAAATGTCAGCGTGCTTTCTAGTCAGCAGGTGGACAAGAAGCAAAGTCACAGAGCCGCACCTTAAACTCTCCAGCTGCAGGGCCAATAAGCAGACTTTGACCCGAGCAGAAGGAGCACATAAAAAAAATAAATAAATAAAGATCCCATTCTTTATCTAATTACGGCGATATTACATCCGCGTCTCGGCAGCAGAGATTACACCGAGTTTACGTAACAGATGTCCGTGTGATCTACAAAGCGTTCCCTCCATTTGCCGTTCTCGTGATTTAAGACGCCAATTTATTTGTCACAGAAATACACCGAAGGTCAAACCGACGATAAGAACCGACATCTGAACGAGAGCACAGCAGTGAGCTCTCACGGTGATTACGGACAAGCTTCGATGCTACGTGATGTCTGTTTGGAAAAGAAATGTGTAACCAATTAGCGGCAACGAGCGCACGGCGGACAACACCGTTGTTCATGGCATAATTGGAATCGAGCTCGGCCGCGCACCGGTGTGACCTCAGCGCCACAGAGACGCTGGTTTACAAACAGGCACAGTCGTAGCTCCCTGTGGAGCAGCGCACATCTATCTAATCCCCTAATTTAACTTACAGTGACGGCAGCTCCTGGACGCTTCATTAGAAAGTACACAGCAGCCGTCTTTCCTATCAGTGGCAGAAACGACTTCTGCTGTCGTCCCACTGGAGGAAAAGGTAGATTGGTCGCGCTAAATTCACCGATTTGTCAAAAATATCACGGAGAAAACGATACAAGCGGTGTAAATAAATACTGCAAAATAGAAGCACGGCCATATCAAGTCCAAGAAAACATGTTTATCAGTTGAATGTGAAACACAAAGTTTTGTATTCATACTAAAATGACCCAAAACATTGTTTTCTTCTTCTCTGATTTCACGATTTAAAATACATGCAATTACTGACTGTCTTCCAATTTCATCTTGATGTCAGAATTCACTGATGTTTCTTCGAGTTTTATTTACAGCCGTTTCTGTTGTTACTTCGCCATAGAAATCCATGTCGATATGACAGCTAGAGCAGATGGCACTCAGCGGGTAATTGGATGCTCTGATGCTCAGTGGGAAATTTGTTTTTGAGTGCAGACTGCATTTGACAGTTTAGTAATGAATTAAATCTCAGTTGCCAGCGCGCCAAGTTCAAACCAAAGAGGTCTAACACCTACAGTATCAGTCGGGCATCAGCTAATAAATACCAGAGAGGTGTTGTCTATGCTGTTCTTCTCTCTCTCCGCTCTCCCCTAACGGTCGAGGCAGGTGGACGTTCCACCTCTGAGCTGGTTCCTGTCTGAGGTTTTGTTCCCGTTAAAAGCAGGTTTTTCCTTCCAGCTTTCGCTCACGTGGGAAGTGTTTAATTGTCGAGTTCCTCTCTATAATGTAGTAAAGTTCTTTTGTCAGGAATTCACTGTGTTAGATTCCCCCCGATGGACTTTTGTTGTGATTTGGTGCTATATAAATAAAATATAATTGAATTATATGGTCATCTATAAGAAAAAAAAACACCTCTTAAAAAATATATAATTTAAGCATCTAACGAGGTAACGTACTGCAACCATATTACCTGACATTATTAAACAATAATCATGAACTGAATTTCTTACTTTACCCCTGAAAAGCTTTTTGATGCAATGTGTGGCTATAAATTGACAGGACTTCTTTTTATCTTTTGTCCAGCCTGACACGGGTCACGTTTAATCAGCATCACAAGCGAGGCTCGGTGGTGTTTACGGAGGGAGGAGGCCTCCCCGGGTCCTCTGGGACGCCTCTGGCTTCGACTGGCACAAGTTATCTGGTTATATTTGAGGCCGTGCCCACTGAGCCGGACGCGGGGGACTTCCTGTGGCAAAAACTGCAGAGTCCAGCAACCAACATTATAGCATCACGCTCCCTCACTGTCTGTCTTTGTCTCCGTTTAACTTGGTGTGCCACAGTCCTGAATAGGCTTACTGTACTTAAATGTACACATACGCTGCCGGGGGGACAAGAACCGAAACTATTAGTTGATTGATTACTCAATTTTGTAAGTAAAAATGCTAAAAATGTACCGGTTCCAGTTACTTAACTCTGGGGTTTCTTGGTCTCCTTTTACAGTACAACAGAATAAGTTAATCAGTCATTAAAATGAATGATAGTTCCAGCACTGAATGTGACAATCGCTTAACACTGTGCTATGTGCTGGTCTTTTTAATCTTCTGATAGCTGCGAGCACTGAGTCATTGCTTAAGAAGTGATTAATTTCTCTCAGTGTGAAAACTATCAAAATAAACGTTAATGTGACTCTTTTGTGATCCCTGTACTGTACATTTTTCTCTTGTCCGCCTTCACCGAACGGCAACAGCTGGAGGAGCACCGGTGTCTTCCTCACACAGGCCAAGAACTCTATTTATTGAGAATCGGCATTGATCCAAGTCTCCTACCCCTCTGCGGTACTGTGCTTATCATTACCAACAGAACACGCTGCGAGGCAGTCGCTGCAACAAAACAAGACCAGGCAGAGACACAAGAATCATAATGAGTGGTATTAATAGACTTAATGGAACATATACCCACAGAAACGTGGCAGAGGTCCCACTCAGGACAAAAAAAACAAACAAAACTCATTAAGGATATTCCAGTCAGACAGACTGAGGCCGGTTCCAGAGAAGCAGCATTTCTCAGATGTCCGTCTACATGTGAAGGCGCCTGCGTTCACCGTGTGATTCACTGTACGCCGACACCACAGAGGCAAATTCCTTTCCAATTATCGCGCTTGTTGAGCGACGCTGCTGTATCTCTCGAGTGTGGAAGGAGGCTCGCGTCACCTACCCAGACATATTCAGGTCGGGACAAAAGCCAAACATGCCACTCACGCTTTTCCTCTGAAAAGAGGAGCTTAAACAGTCTGGGCACAGAACCTGCTTTTTGTTTCGGCGACCTCCACGTGCAGCGTCACCAGGGGAATCTGATGCTGGGTGGACATGACGATGAACTGTGTCTAAATACAGATGCACATTCATTTTTTAGGTTTCCAGTGACTGCACTCTCTCAGTGCTTCAGTGCTGAGTAGAGAGGGCGGGGTGTGTCTTTACAAACACAAGACAATCAGAGCTGACTTTTAATGGCCACCACGGGACTAATCCCTTGGAAAAGCCACTTATAAAAGTGTTCAACCCCATCTTTACCTCGATGTTGGACAGGTGGAGGAGTCATTAATATCCCCATTATAAGTAAAAGTTGCAACACTGCAAGTGGATGTATGTAACATTTCAGCATTTGGGAATTGTTGTTATGATTTGTGGACTCTAAAAAAAAAAACCTTTTTGGTAAACTAAAGTTTAAACTCCTGTGTGAAGTTAAAGTTATGAGTTACGAGTTTAGATATTATCTTAATTTGAGATGTTACGGATACCTGTGTCTTTTGTGTATGATAGGATCACACCAAATCATGTCCCTGCTTGTTCATAAAAAAAAAAAAAATCTAACAATGCCATTACATTCAGTGGTGAAAGAAATATTCAAACCTTCTCTGTAACTTTAAAACCGCTGCATTAATGTAAAAATGCCTCATTACACACTAGTCCTGCAATAAAAATCATCTTTGATAAAGTTGTAAAGGAGATCTGCAACAATTAGTAAATTAATCAATTGATAGAAAAAGAGTTTGGTAACTGATTTAATGTTATCAGTCTTTTTTTTTTTATGGAAAAATGCCAATATTATCTGATTTCAGCCTTTAAAATGTTAATATTTTCTGGCTCCTTCAGTCCATCTTGATAATAAACAGAATACCGTTCGTTTGTGGACTGTTGGTTGAGACAAAAGATATTTTAAGCTGCACCTTGGCCTTTGGGAAACATTTTTGTTCCATTTTAAAGACCAAACAGCTGATCAATTCATCCAGAAAACACTCAGCAGATTAATTGATGTTGAAAAATATCCTTATTTGCCTAAAGTAAACTTTTTCCAATGGTTTAGAGGATAAATCTGAGGGACTGTGATGATGTTAATAGAGTAGGAAAGTAAAAAAAAAAAACAACTTTTCATTATTGCTTCAGTATTTTTTTTTTCACCCGAGTTATTATGTGAAATAATAATCATTATATTTCTCTTGGCCTCAGTAAGTCAGCAGATTTAAATGGAATCATCTGAGAATCTTACAGGGCTAATTGTCTGTATTTGAATGTCACGTGTGTTTTATTATACATATCAATCTCTACAAGTAACTACAGCATGTCAAATAAATGTAGATGAGAACAATATAACAATTATGACTATAAAGTAGTAAGTACAAGAACTTGAACCTTGTCCATAAACACAGTATTAGGGTACTTTAAAACACGGTTTAAAGTCCAGCAACGACTCTGCCCGGATACTTCACGGACTCTGTGTAAACTGGAGCACCTGAATGCAACACTAATTGAGTCCTTCTGGTTTTTTTGTGTTTTTTTTTCCTCTTTTAAATACAGGTCAGACCTTACCTCAGGTGGGTTTATATTAAACGCCTCTGCTATTTTCCCGTAAAGCTCCTTGACGTTGGCAAATCCCTCAATCCTGCCGGTGGGACTTCCGTGCGCCAGCTGCGTGTGGAAGACCAGTTTGGGCCGCAGGCTGGCAGGTGGAGGGGGGAGCCCCGCTCCGTTCACGGAGGATTTACTCAAGCTCCCGGCACCTGCACGTCCGCCGCCGACCTCCTCGTTGTCCACTAAATGCTCCTTCGTCGCCTTGTTTTTCTTCCTCCACGGTCCCAGCGGCATGTTGTTGTTGTTGTTGTTGTTGTCTTCGTTTGTTTATTTTTCGACGTGGAAAAAATAAAAAAAATAAAAAGAAAAGTCCGAGCCGCTGCTATAACATTGAAGGAGCAAACCTGTTGAGTTCCCAGCCGTCGTGTTGTCCTTATTGACTTCCTCCTTTCCTGAAACGTCTTCTTTCCTTCCGCCGATACTTTTTTTTTTTTTTTTTTTTTTCCTCTCCTCACCTGTCGAGCTTGGACTTTCGATAGAGACTCGTCCCTCGCTTTGCGAATAAACGGTGTAAATAAATATTCAGCAGGTAGGGGAGTGAGCGCGGGATAGATAAACCCTGACACAACCTGCCGCTGCTGCCTGCGTTGCTGCCTGGTCCGCGGCTAACAATAGCTCCTCTGTTTGTCTCTCAGCGTGCCGTAGGACGCAGGCGCAGTGGGACGGACGACCCCGGGTCCACGGGGCAGGAGCTCCGGTGCACCTGAGCACCGCGGCCGGAGGGACTGTCACTTTAAAACAATTATTCAGGCATTTTTAAACACATGCCACAAGTATGTAGAAGTTAAAGTTGCCTGCAGTCAAACTTTGCTAAAAAAAAAAAAAAAAAAAAAAACTTTAAAATGACGTTTTAAATTCTAGTGTTTATCTAAAAAAAAAAAAAAAAACACACACAAAAAAAACATACCCAAATGTAAATTTCAGATCGAGAGTGCATGTTTATTTCTGGGTACCTGAAGAAATATAATAATGGTGCTGACATGTATAGTGAAGATTAATAGGGGCCCAATATGTTTATGCTGTGGCCCCTTCAGGTTAACCCCTTAAACTCTGGCCTACTTCTTTTAAATTCCTCACTGGAAAGCACCCATATTTTATCAGCAGTAACACCACAACTTTGTGGCCAAAACAAACAACCTTAGGATTTTTTGGGGGGATAAGAGACAGTGGAGAATTTGAAATTTAGTAAGTCTCTTTGTCCCCATCAGCAGGCCAGAGAGAGATCTGAAAAACAACAGCAAAGAACTTGACATTTTTACTTCCCTCTAATCAATGAAAATAACAGCCTTGTAGAGTGGTGTTGCATAAGATGCTTGTTTTCTTTTTAGTATTTCTCTGTGTGAGCGCCAGATGAAGTAAGTTATTCGGCCCCATAATTGATGTTTGTTGCTTGAAATTCAGTTGAACATTGTTACCTCTTAAAGAAAGCTGAGTTTGAAGCGTGTATTGTATAAAATCAGTAAGTGATAATCAGTTGAACAAGAACCATTTTAGAATCTATTTATCAAAAGTAAAGGGCTTCCTAAGTGTGATATATTGTGTTGATAACTATTGACACATTATTAACATACCTAACCAGTATTAGCATATTAAAATGAACATTCCTTTGTTCATTTTAATACAGATTTTTAAAAAAAAACGTAATATTAAAGCCTTCACTAAACTTGAAATCAAGTTACAGACGCGTGCTTTTTAAAATCAATCACTGTGGAAAGAAGCTGCAGGAGGCATCTTCTCGTGCGTGAACCGCCATCGCAGGTTTGTGGTTATTATTTTACGAGCAAACCACAGACGGAGGCTACGAGCAGAAACGCAGCCATTGCGTTTTCTCATTTAAAAAAAAAACAACCAAACACTTCTCTAATTTCCAATCAGTTTTACAATGATTTTGTTCAGAGGAGATCGCCGGCTGGTGAGCTCCCACGCTGAGAAGGAGCAGGTGTGTTTACTCGCCACCCTCCCTGGATGATAGTGACTCATCATTTGCACAAATCTCTTAACACATGCTGATGTACACGCAAGAATTTGATGGACAGATAGACAAGATAGATAGATAGATAGATATTGTTGAATTGCAGCATCCCCTGTGTGGGCCCCTGAGTCATGCTGAGTGATGTGGCGTCCCCTGGTGGGAAAATGTAAAGGTCTCTGTGTTGGCAGCTGAATATAAGCAGCTGAGACCAGACAGCTATATTTACACATTCATAGTTTTGCCATTAACTTTGAGCATTAAATTCAGTCAAGATACTTTTAATTTTTTGTCTTTGCACATCAGAAATGTTAACGTAGACGTTTTACAACAGCAAAATATTACATTTGACTATCAAAATATAGGTTCATTTCATTTCCCCGCGCTGTAGAGAACCCATGCTGTGTAATATTGCTACGCAGACTACAAAAAATACTAAGCAGTATCAACAGTTTTAAAGCAATTAGTGTTAATGCACTTTTTATTTCAGGGGTGTGGGGGTGTATTTGAAACAGCTCGAGATCGGCTCATGTGGAAATATTTATTTTAAAATTCAAGTTCAATGTCTTCACATATAAATTTCTAAAACGCACACATTGCACCAGTTGAGTTCGTTGCACCACTTTTCTCCTAGATAATATAAAGACAGCCTCCAAATCGAAGCTCGCATCTATTCATGACTAAATCAACATGAAAGACAGTTTTAAAAAAAAGTGTCAATAATGAAGCTTGTCAAATCTAAATGAGAACCAGAAAATGTTGCAGTTTGGCACTAAAGTTTTCCCAAGGATTCATGGGATTTTTTTTTTTTTTTTGGCAACTGTAGACTCATTCACAGCCAAATATTTCCAACTAACAAAACGTGTGTAAAATGTGTACTTGCGGATATCAACGATCCAAACAGTCCTTTCGCTTGCAACTTGGCCACATGCACGGTATTTATAAAAAATACCAAATAGCTCAAAAATAGAAATTGCACATTCGTCCGTTGGGGGGCCCGTGTGTGTGTGTGTGTGTGTCGTGTGTCGTGTTGTGTGTGTGTGTGTGTTATGTGTGTGTGTTGTGGGGGTGTGTTCGCTATCCAGGGTGAGCGCTGCCGTGCCCTTGTTTCGCCTCCTTCAGTCCGCGTCCTCCATCCTAAGCAGGTAAATGCCGTTTCAGGACGTCCCTGGCGTTGCCGGGCAACGTTTCAGGAAAGTTCACGTCAAACTCCACCACCAGATCTCCCCTCTGCTCCGGGTTTTTGGGGAGAGGGAGGCCCTGTCCGGCGACAGTTTTTCTCATGCCGGGCTTGATGACGTCCGTGATCTTCATGTTGCACGTGTTGCCGTCTATCGTCGACACGGTAACCGAGCAGCCGCACAGCGACTGCAGAGACAGGAATATGGGCGTAAGTGAGGCGAGAAGCAACCCACACATGATAACACATAAATCTGTTCAAAGGCTGAGATTAATGCAAAAATTAACATTGCAACATTAATAAGGGTATTTTTTTAATACTTAGTTTGGCAAATGTAAAAAAAAAAATGTAAAAAAAAAAAAATTGCACATAAAATAATCTAAATCGTGTTTAAACCTCTCTGTGTGTTGTCATGTTGTAAAATAATAATTTCAATGACTTTCTTTGGATCATCATATTTTGTTTCTTATCAGACAACTTTTACCTCAATACAACATATCTGCTATTAAGCTCCTATCGGAGCGTTTCTCACTAAATGCTCTGCAGGATGCTCTCATGCTACAAGTTTCCACAAGCGATGCGCACAAAATCAGCCATCCGCAGTTCTTCAGTTCTTTTTACCGATTTCTCATCAACCTGTCGCAAAGTTTGTAGTATTTCAATTGACAGACCGACACAGAACACGGAGATCATTATTTGACTCTGTTTGCCCAAATAAACTGAACTAAAAGGTGCATTAAACAGCTTTTTTCGAGCTTTTGACTGCTACTGACACAGTAAGTGGTCTTCATTAGCGGGCGGAGTTTACTCATCACGTGATCACAGGTGGTTGTAATCTTTGTTTCAACGATCGAACGGCCTTGCTGGATCCTTCTCCTTTTCTTGTCTGGTGAAAACTCACGAGATGTTTTTTGATTATTTTAATCACACTAGAGCCACCAAAGTCAAGAACGAACACTCGCGTGGAGATAAAACAATTCAATTTGATTATAGTCAAATAGTAATTCGGAGATGAGGCAGTGAAATCTAACGGCGAGCTCTGAGGAGAGTGGGAGGAACTATACAAGTACATCTTGCACCGTGTGCACGTGGGCGTCCGTCGCCTCTCTGCCCTCCCTGGGACACAGCTCCTATTTCTCAACGTTGATGATCCCCATTACATAAGTGCGCAGCCGAATTGTGTGTGTGCGTGTATGTAGGTCGGTACTATGCTCATTCAATATGCCTGCACTTTCCAGAGACGCAACATTTGAGGCAAAGTACCTACAGGATATCGATCGTGACCAGGCTTTTCCAGAGTTTGAGCCGCGCAGTTTTAAAGCAGCACTCTCGGCTGAGTGTGAACTTGTCCTGAAACGGCTCCGTGTGACTAATCCATCTATCAGACTCTATTTATACCACCACACTCAGTCGAAGTGGGAAGAGCGCCTCACCTGCCGTAAACTCACGCGAACAGGATACACAATGTTGGAGCCTTCCCGCCTAAAGTGAGGGTGTGGCTTGTCCTTGATGACGAAAACAATGTCAGCGGGGATGGTGTTGGGCGACTCGTCTCCCTCCCGCGGGAACGTGATCTTGGTTCCCTCCTTCCAGCCCCTCTTGATCTCAATAGTGAGGATCTTGTCCTCGGCGCGCATGGTCCTGCCGTCAGGATTTTGCCTCTTGCGAGAGATCTTCATCCTCTTGGTGCAGCCGTGGAAGACCTCCTCCAGGGAGACCCTCAGCTCGTGGATGATGGCCGGGTCCTGCTTCCGCCGCTGCTGCCCTCCGAGGCCGGTGTTGCCGTCTCGCGGGAAGCCGTTCATGTTGAAGTTGGTGAAGGAGCCGAAGGGGTCGTTTCCGTCCACCTCCATGTCCTCGTCGTCTCTGCCGTTCACCTTGCGCCCGAAGAACATCTCGAAGGGGTTGGAGCCGCCGAAGAAAGTGGCGAAGGTGGCGTGAGGGTCCCCGTGGAAGGTGTAGGTGAAGGTGCTGCCCTGTCCGTCACCGGTGGGACCGCTTCCTCCCTTCAGACCTGATGGGCAACAGAAATACATTCTCATGACATAAACACAGCGTTGAGAGAGCTTTGTGCTGCAAGAGAAGCCTTCTTCAACAACAGGGATGCACGATCAGTTCACAATAAGATGCCGTTTAATACAGCTGCAGTGATTTGTTGATTAATCTTGATTGTAGCTTAAAAATGGACTTTCAAGCAGAAATATCAAACACTAAATGACTCCAGCTTCTCAAATGTGTGAATCAGAATCAGTGTTAATTGGCCTGGTATGTTTATACAGACAAGGAATATGACTGCGGTTGGGGCTTTTTCCTCGATATACATACACAAAAACAGACATATATACAGCTAAAAGACGTGTATAAATATATACAGCTCTCTTTGTCTTTACATCATTGTGAACTAGTTTTTTCCAGAGTAAAAAACAAGAGGTTACCTTGGCAACAAGGAAATTTCGAGGTATTAAGAGGCCAATCAATAACCTGATAAACTACCTTAAAACAAATATCAGCAGCAGCTCTGCAATTTATTCATCAATGCTTTTATAACATTCACTTTGGCTTCAGTCATGACAATCATCGGTACCATAGAAATCGCTGTCATCACGTCACCTCGTATGAAAGATGATCCCAGCGACAGCTACGTAAAAACACAGCACTTGGTTTGTTCAGTGGAGGTGTCGAAGTCGTTGTCAGGAGAGAACGAACTAAAAAAAAGGACTGAACTGAAGCGCTTGGCAGAAATTGGCATAGATCATAATGTCCCACCTTTCTAATCTAAGCAGTGAATTAAGGAGATGATTGGCAGTCCATTTTCCCTTCCTCGTCATCAAACATGGTTCCCACCGTAAACCATCTGGACTGAAAATGACGTCCACACACTACTCAGAGAGTAATTATTCTGTACAGAACAGCTGTTATTTAGGGAAAATACTCTTTTTTTTTTCCTACTGTACACCCTTTTGGTGCTAAAAAAAAAAAAAAAATCTGTTGTGGAAATGGAGACAGATTCTTGTTTCTCCTAAAAAAAAAAAAAATTAAAAAAATGGGCTAATGACTGCAGATATACTCCAATACGCTGATCCTTATAATGAAATGCACAGAACTAAAAGGCCCATGATCTGCTGAACAGCTGTTTGCTGGGCCCAACAGTGTGAGACTTGAATTAAAGCCAGCTGTGTTTTACATCCAGCCGGTTTACGACGATATCTTTAAGGACAATCCCGAGAGAGAAAAAAAATACACATTACCTTCTTCTCCGTACTGGTCGTAAATTTCCCTTTTCTTCGGATCGCTGAGGACTTCATATGCCTCGGCGATTTCCTTAAATTTCTCCTCCGCGGCTGCAGACTTGTTTTTGTCCGGGTGCCATTTCAGCGCTTGTTTTCTGTACGCTTTCTTTATGTCCTCTTCCGTCACTCCTTTAGAGATACCCAGCGTTTTATAGTAATCTTTGCCCATTTTTTTTTTTCACGTGTATTAAAAAAAAAAAAAATAGAAAATGAAAAATAAAAAAGCTGAATAGCCCGTGAAGCAGAGGTGGTGGACTGGCCTGGGTCTGGTCGACGGCTGGTTGTCACAGCAGACTGATAAACAATAAGTGGACACAGACAGAGACACAGTGCAGGATGAAGACCATTTAGAGGTGGTTAGTCAACGCCGTGGACCCTCTGTTATTTATCCGTGACTGGATGACCCTCTTTAAATAGCTTCAGCTCTCCCTCCCCTGCAGCCACAGCGCCAAAGTCAAGTTAGACTCAATAAGTAATTCTGCTTCCGGTTTGTTTCAAAATTAAACCCACTTTAATATATCGGATGAGTAAAAAAAAAAAAAAAATTCAACATAGACTCCTTTTTATGAATTTTCTATGCTTCCTTTATATTTTATTTTGTTGTTTTGTTAAATATGGCTATTTTCCACGCCATTTTCATAACAATAGGAACTCCTGAAATGAGTTTTGTGCTGCTATCTTGTCGCTATGAAAAAACAAAAAACGTAAATGGACAATAAAACATACTTTGTTTGATCTTTTACTACAAATGACAGGATAGATCAAATTAAAGCTGCATAATTTTATCTTAACTGCACAATTTAATTGAAGGAGGACATCACATTTTCCAATGTGACCACCAATGTGAGCCCTGGTATAAAGTTAGCAAAAATGCAGGAGTTCAGGAGACTAAAGCCTAATAAACACCTTGTTTTCTCTTGTAACAATTTGCTTTTAAAAAAGCTTTTTTTTGCCTTAGAGTTTTTGGACTTTTGCACAACGAGGAATTTTATTTTATTTTGAAAGCTAATTTCCGGTGTGGTTCGAGCTACCTCGACACTTTGGACTGAACTCCAGCAGCTCTTTCTAGAAAGCGACTGCTGATGCTCGTCATACCCTATACAGGGGTCCTTGCTCATCAGCCAGGTGAGAGATGGAAAAAAAAAAAGAAGTCCTCATTATTGTGTTCTATGTAAGTTATAAACATAAAAAAAAGAAAAACAACACCAAGAACAAAGCAGAAAAATAAGGAATTCTGGGAATTTCATGTTTATATGAACTATAATGTCACTGTAACTCACTTTTTAGTTTCTTAAACACAACAAATATAAGAATAACTACTATACAAGTGGAGTCAGTTCATTTCAGAGCACATTCAAAATTAATATTGACTTTAATTGTGTTTGTGTGTTCGAACGTGAACAGCATAAAATCCAGTAAAAAAAAAAAAATCACAAATATTAGAACACACTAAAAAGAAATCATAAAAGTAGATGGATGTAAAGTAGAGACGAAGGAGTATAAGAAGAATATAAGCAGTGTTTGAGTGTGTGTTTTGTCATGTAGCTCAATCCCATGATGCAAACACACATTTAACACTTACCATGTTTGTTTTTTTAAAGGCATTTAAAGATCAATCCCATCATTTATACTCTTATTATCACACCCCATGGTGTGTCTCTAAACTCTGTCTTCAGGGTCTCAAACAGGAGAAAGGCCTCAGTCAATAAAGATGATGTTGCAGACCTCTCCTTGCAGCCACAGCGCCGCCTGCTGTCCCACACAGGAAGTGATCTATCCACTTTAAACTGCTGACGTAAGCTCTCTTACTGCACTGCCTCTGAGCTCAGCCCATGAGTCAGCAGCGGTGCGGAGCTGCAGCTCAACCATCTCTGATGATTATCAATGCATTAATTCTCTCCTTTCAATAAAAAGCTCCTGCAGCGAAACACAGCAGGCTGCTTTTTACATTGTATTTTTACATCTGGGTATTTTTTTAATTTATTTTTTATATATATTTTCTCTACAAACCATGGATCAGTTTCGTGATTTATTTGTCAAACTGGACCAAAACAAAGATGGGTTCATATCGACGGCGGAGCTCCATGACGAGATGAGGAAGCATGGGATCCTCTCAGCTGATGGCAAGGTCCAGGTAACACGTCTGCTGTCTAATATTGTCTATAAGGGCACAGATCTAATTTCATTCATCCAACACCTGCTAATTACAGACTTAATCTCTTCTAGAATATCATTGATTCTTATGACAAAAACAAAGATGGCCTGCTGGATTATCAAGAGTTCCTCAGATACATGATGGACAGAGAGAGGAAGTGGAAAATTTACTTTCATGACCTTGACAAGAACAAGTGTGGTGAGTGAGGTAGTCTTAATACTTTTGAAGGAAAACATAAGAGACAGCAAAGCACTGTAGGCCTGTTAAATACATACCACAAACACAATGTGATGACTCTTTAATCTATTTTTAAGCTTTGCACCTCCTGTTTTATACCCTTTAAAGAACATAATACACATCATTCCTACTTATGTATAAAGTATGTTGTCCTGTATGGACTAAATGTTGTTGTTTTTTCTGTAAAATGTGCTTTTCAAGGTCAGACAGGAAAAGTCTGCCATGCAAACATGATATGTGTTTATGGTACACAGCTCTTCAGTAGCCCTTGCACTCATGCATGAGCCCTGAGCTCCCGACTCTCTGCCGGGACTCACAGGACGAGCAGAACCGGTGTCTGTTTGTAATCTTTTTTGTGCATTTC
Organism: Brachyistius frenatus; assembly: GCF_029030835.1. Lineage (NCBI taxonomy): Eukaryota > Metazoa > Chordata > Actinopteri > Embiotocidae > Brachyistius > Brachyistius frenatus. The sequence continues at coordinate 7,016,844 of NW_027210611.1, forward strand.
TTCTTCTGATCAGGAGTGATTGACCAGGACGACGTCATATGTTTGTTTAAGGAGTTAGGAGTGGTCATTTCAAAGCCGAATGCAAAAAAAATTATACAAATGTAAGACTTTTTTCTGCCCACTACTTCATGGATTCATTGTTGCATTTGAGTAAATATTTATTTGTTTGGGAAAAAAAAGAAAACAATTACACTTCTATGGGGTTTCAAATTTCTCAAATTCGCATGTATTGCAGTAGTACTTTCCAAACAGCTGTTTTAGGGTTTGATATTGGCATTACTGCACAATAACACATAATCTGATGGTAAGATTCCTTCAAAAATAGTCTTAGTTTTGGGTTGCCAGGTTTGAGCCCATATTTTAAGTTTTTTCATGAGACTAGCCTGTCGTTACTTGTTCTATGTCATGAAAAAACATCATTCAAGCCAAACCTATCAATTAACTGCACACTTTCTGGCTTAAAATGTGCAAAATGGATAAATCTTCAGCTCTTAATTTGTGCAGGCACAAACAGATCCTTCAGTTTAGACTCACTACCTGGCAAACCTGAGTTTATTGCATATCTGATTATAATGGCTTATTACTGATCTGTCACAAATCAGTTCCTTCTCACTGATCAATAAAGATCCCACCAATATTCGCCTATTTGTAAAGTGACACTAGGATGATGTTTAAGACTCAAAGCTGGTCATAAAGACCCTTCATGTTGTGACGAAGCCGTATTTTCTGCTGCTGCTGTTGTGTGCGTTGACACCAGGATGGATAAGGACAGCTCGATGACGGTGGACTGGGGTGAATTCCTGCACCACATCATCCTCAACCCTGTGGACAACATCGGGGAGCTGGTGTCCTCGTGGAAGCACAGTCTGGTGAGATCATCTGGCGGCGCCGCTCCCGAGTTCTTGTTGATGGACGGACTCTGAATGTGATGATGAATCCGATTCCCTCCGTTTGTCCCCCTACAGGTTTTTGATGTCGGTGAGAGCCGCGCGATGCCCATCGAGTTCCCCGAGGAGGCGTCTGGCTTTGGTGCCTGGAGGACGTTCGTTGTGGCAGCTGGACTGGCAGACGCTGTGTCGCGGACTGTGACGGCCCCCATAGACCGCCTCAAAACCCAACTTCAGGTCAGCTCCACTATCAGGTGCCGCTTTGTCAAAAGACACTGAAACCACTACAGATGGTTTCTTCAACAATCTGTTTATTTTGTAAACAAATGCAGGTTTGACGCCAGAAAAACTCCATGATAAAATGCTGCATACAACATGATTGTTAGTTTAACACTAAATTTATTTAAGAAGATTAACAGACTAAAACACAAACATACACAGACACCTTAGAAAACCCCTGCAGGGATGTGGGCCTCTGCCCAAACTGTAAATGTGAAGTTGAAATTCTCACGTCAGTTACAGAATCCATGGAAACACAATTTTTGACCTTTACAGATTAGATAACGAATACTGTGAACCTCAAGTTCGAGATGAGATATCTACTGGCTGTATAACGCAGTCATCTTGATCAGAAGCCTCATATACAGTCTACAATCTACGCTCAAAGGTCAACACACAAGCTTCCAGAGCTACAGATCAACTTACTGAAGAACATGCGATGCAGTTTAAAGCTGTGAAAACCAGTAAGTGGTCCTTTGAGTTCAGCTTATTGTGTCACATATTGTACTCCTAAAAGTAAAGCATGAATTTGCGCATCCAAATTCACATACAGTCGCTTCAAAAAGTATTCAGAACCCATTACCCTCCCAGCACTTCATTGTGTTGTAGATTTGATTTTAAATGGATCAAATTGACATTTTTCACTGACAGTTTTTATCCAATCTGACAGAGCTGGTGAGGGTCTCTTAAAACGAGTGGGATAAATAAAGTGTGCAAAGCCTGCAGAGAGTTACCCATGAAGACTCGACGCTGTAATTGCTCCCAAAGGAGCTTCTACAAAGTATTTAATTATCCTCCTTGAATTTTTTTTTTTTGCTTGAAAAATGTTCTGAGAATATCATTTTGTGTTCTAGTAATGATTTCAGTGGGAAGTTTTTTTTTTTGGTTCCCAGAATATTGCTTAGCAAATTTGCACAAATCTTTCATTATAAATGATTAAATGTAGATTATTATCATGATAACTTTATTCATTTAAAATTAAATCTGAATACTTACTGAAGCGACTGTAAAGCCGTTTACTTTCTTCAGTGGAGCATGTTAATCTGATTTGATGCTTGCTGGTGTTTGGATTTTTTTAATTTTGTCAAGTCAAACTTGAAATAAGACATTTTTTACAAAAAGTATTGAATTTTTTTTTAAAGACTCTTTTTTATGGACTGATGCGGTTTTTCGTGCTGTTTCCATCTGTGTGTGTGTATGACCTCTGACCTCTCTGAACAGAGCAAGTGAAAAGAGGTTGACAGCAGGGTCACATGATTTTGTCTGTATTCATACTGTTTCTTTTGTAAGACTCTGTTATCTTCGCTGAATGTACACCGGTATTTTGTCTAAAACTATTGCTTCACATCGCTGCACCACTGCCTACGAGACGGATTCAGCTGAAACTCCTTCCCGTCTGCTCCGTAGGTTCATGGGTCCAAGGCCTTCTCCCAGGGCTTTCAGGAGATGAGGGCCGGCGGTCTGCGGTCAATGTGGCAGGGCAACGCCGTCAACGTGCTGAAAGGAACGCCACAGTCGACGCTGCAGTGTCTCATCTACGCCCAGGTGAGAAATACTGCAGCAGCCTCGGGCTCTCTGGCGTGAATTATTCATGACGGGTTTCTGGTTTCTAATTGAGCTTCTCTGCTCCGTCCAGATGAAGGTGTACACCCAAAATAAAACCCAGGAGACTCTGACGGTGCAGCAGCGTTTCGGCTTGGGTTGCGTCTCCGGAGCTGTTGCTCACGCTGCCTTCTACCCCTTAGAGGTATCAGAGATCAGTGGCAGGTCTGAGTGCTTTCACATTTCTGTCCTGTCCTGTATTTTAAAATGAATATTGTTGAAGTATAGATTATAAATGTCACTGTTTCATTGTCTCGTTCAATATGAATCTTTTAGCTTTAACTGCTGTGAACAAACGAAATGAATGAGGAGACGCTTGTTGGCCTCTTTCACTACTGTTAAATATTTTTTAAATAGAAATCATCATCAGGAGGCACATAAACACAACAAATATCTGCACATAAATATCTGCATATTGCCATCTTGTGTCCAACTCTAATTACAGTTCGTATTAATTGGTGGCTGAAACGTTTTATCCATGTGGGATAAAAAGGAATTGGGAGTGAAACGGCAGTGTGCAGATATTATTTTGTTTTTACTGGTGCTTTTGTTCTATGTTTTATCATAACTTTATTCAAGACTGAATCCCTTCATTTGCTCCTTCAAACACTCTCATGATGAACGACTGAATCACATTTGAGGACTGTTTCCATCATGTGCAGCACAGCACAGCACTTTACCTTCTTAGCTATATAGCAACATCAAACTGATCATTTTCTAATCTTAAGTGCTGAAACCAAAACACTCTGATGGTTTTAGAGGTTCTCCTTTGTTTGCACTAAATACACTGACGTCTCAATTTAACCTCAGCTACCTGAATTCAGGCAGATTAAACATTTTGCTGCTGTTTCTTGACTAGCATTGAACTTTTCTCAGTAAAATTTGACCAATTATATAACATTTCAAAGCCCACAGCCTCACGATTCAAAAGGTGTAAACTATTTTAAGATACCAAAACAACAGCAGTAATAGTTACTTGCATTTTAATAAGAGTGGATGCACAGCTAAACAGTAGCCTCTTTCATTTTGCGTCTTCTGCAGAGGCTGAAACTTGTAGGATCATTATGTGCTGCACAGTTTTCACTGCAAGAGTCCAACAAACAAAATGCTTCCAAGCTTTTCAGTCTTTGTAGTAAAAATATATAATTGGTGATCAATTTGAAAAGGTAGCTCTTTGTGAGTTTTCACTAATGAGAAGTATTGTGCAGTACTAATATCACATGATAAAACGTCTTGGACAATTTGAATTTAAAAAGTTACAAAGTCCTTTACAAGAAATGGAAATATGTAATGTTCCTAATTTGTGTTTTAACCATATGAATACGTTCAAGAACTCTGTTAACTGTATTTTTGTAGAGGTCGGTTTCTTACCTCTCCTTTTTTCTGCATTACAGGTGTTGAAAGTGAGGCTGAACCTGCAGCAAGCTGGCACTTATCATGGCGTCGTGGCGTGCGCCCGATCCATTTACACACACGAATCTCTGTCTTCCTTTTACCGCGGATTTAAGCCGAGCATCCTCTGCATGATCCCCTACGCAGGCGTGGAGTGTGCCGTACATCAGGTGAGGCAGAACTTCACTACAAAGATGTGAAGTGCACTTTTATTTTGAAAGATGCTAATTTGCTTCTCATTGCAGTCGATCATGAACTGGGCAAACAGCGATCCAGCCTACAACAGTGACTCCAAACTGTTCTTCTTCAGTTTTGTGGCCTTCGCCTCTGGACAAATGGTCAGTTATCCTCTGGCGGTGATCCGAACTCAGCAGCAAGCGCAGGGTAACGTCTGTCATTTCTCTGACACACTTTCAGTTGTATGAAGCAGTTTGAGATTATGTTTTAGTCATCATTTTCTAACTTGTTTTCCAGCTTTCAGCCCAGATTCCCGCCCAGCTGCAGGTGTTTTACCGGGACTTATTGGGATATATGAAAGACGTGGACTTAGAGGATATTATAACGGTATGGGAGCCAGCTTCGTCCGGGCAATTCCATGTGCCTTAATAAACTATACTCTGACTAGAAAGTTTGAAAACCTGTTTTCCTCAATGGAGTCTTGAGGACCACTGACAAAAATACAAAAGCTGTGTCTGTTATTAGTGTTAATTGATTGTCCAAAAATAACTCTGAAAAAAGATCCATGAAGTGAATCACAAAGTTCAGGCCAAGTCTGCAGGATTTGTTTTATTATTTTACACGGTTTCCTACTGACTAAGAAATTGAAACCAACAAGGTGTGGTTTCTGAATACAGTAGTGTTGATGCATGGTTGACTTAATACATATAATGTGACCAAGTGCAATAACTGGACACTTCAGACGAGCTGTGTAAATAAGGACATGTGTTGTTAATGCGGGCTGTATAATAAAATTTCATTTCATAACAAGGGTCAGGCAGTTTCCATTTATCATTAACAGTGTTAATGTGTTTGTTTGATATGACTTTGAACTGAATGTTTCTTACATAACAGGTGTAACTTTATACTTGTATGTTTTAAACATTTATCTAAAAACAAATCAAGGCAGGTGGTGGGTTTTGTTGTTGCTAATTATATAAGAAATCAAAGACACACTTTATAGTAAGGCAGTCAAATCAGAAAAATATAAGAAATTAAGATGAAAATGTCTAAATTTGTAACACTTATTACAATAGTTAACATATAGCACTATAATAAAGTTATGAAGTATAGCCTGAAGTGTAAGCAACAATTAACAACAGAATAATACACAAATAATCGATGACCAAATCATTACAAATAATTTATTTGGGAAAAAAAACAGCTATAAAGGGTAAATGTGAGAAATTATGCATCCTGAAATGCAACTTAAAGGTAGTTAATCGCGCTTTGTTTTTAGTAATTTTATGTTATGCCACACCACAGGCTACAGCAGGTTAATACATTTGAGAAGAAAATATAGTAATACTTTTAGAGCAAATAACAGATGTACACACACCACTACTAATAAGACAAAAATAACCGGGGGAGGAAAAAAAAAATTCTGAATATGAACTAAACGATGCCAGATTGGACAAACGTTTGTGGCCGGTCGTTGCGAGTTATTAAAAAAAAAAAAAAAAAAAAAAATGACCACGAGTTATCCGTCGATGTTTTTATCCTAGGACGGCAAAGGCATAACCCGCCCTCGTCTGCTTCTGATTGGTTTATACTTTCGGCCTTCGTTGTTTGGGATGGTGGGCTTTAGGCAAGAGGAGTGCTGATTGGTTAGAGCGAGAAGAAGCGCACCGGGGTAAGCCAATCAGAGGCAGAGCAGAGCGGGTCATGTCATCGCTGTCTTAGGAAAATACCCCATCTCCACCTCCCGTGAATGAAACCCGCCATCTTGTAACGCCGAGGAGGAGAAGAGCAGCAGATATGGCAGACTACAGCAGCGTGGCTCCCCCGTCCTCTAACGCTGGTGGCGGAATGAACGACGCTTTTAAAGACGCTCTACAGCGAGCACGACAGGTAAGAGACCGCCTGAGCATGTAGTATAATAATACTCGTAAAGCAAATGGCGAGTTTAGGTGTTTTTCTGACGTTACGTACCGGGGCGCACGACAGGCTAGGCTAAGCTAACGAATGATGACTAACGTTGCGCCACACTACAGAAGCGGAAACAGATGTGAAAAAAAACCCCAGAAGCGATCAAAGCTGCGTGTTCAGAAAAAAAATAGACAAATACATAAGATTCACCCCGATCCTAAGCTCCGTGTGGTTTAATAACATGAACCGAGTCCTTAAAGTGAGTCTTAAAAAGCTTTCCTTTGTTGGCTCCAGACTTCCGCACAGAAGTGTAGGCCGCAGGCAGCGTGCCTCTCCAAACCCTCCGCACATAAACAGGAAAATTACTCATTTCGCTTTTCTTTTTTTTCCCCCTTTTCTCTTTTCGTTTTTACCTTTTTTATTTTATTTTACCTTTTCCAGATCGCAGCAAAGATCGGCGGTGACGGCGTCGCGGCACCCCCAACGAACGAGTTTGGCTACGGAGGCCAGAAAAGGCCCCTGGAGGACGCTGGTGGGTATTTTCCCATGCCTAACCTGAATATCGGTCAGTGACTCAAATCGATTTCAATGCAAGTCTTGATAGTTACTGCTTGCCTGCGTGTTTTTTTTTATTTTTTTATTTTTTTTTAATTTTTTTTAGCGGCTACTAAACTGTATTTGCCTCTGTAGAAAAATGTTCCTAACTCAGCATCACATCCACAGTAAATGTCCGTTTCTACATCAGTGTGCATTTCTCACCAATTAACATTCTGTACATTACTACTAACCACATGTGCAGTTCAATTTCATACTGTTTGCAGCTGTAGCCTCTGCAGTATGTTGGTTATGGCATGTGTTTAGAATTGATATGTTCACTGTTTGTCTCCACAGCTGTATGAAATCGGTGCCCTGCAATGCAAATGTGTTAATATCTGGGCGCTTAGCAGATTAGAGACAGAATATGTTGTTTGAAAGTAAAGGGTTGAGTGTCGGGGATTATGACTAATTTTTCTGTTGTAAGCAGGTTGAGCTAATGTTGGGTAGAGTTCCACTTTGTTAGTTACGCAGAGGAACAGTAATGAATTCTGATACAACATTCCTGCAATAAATCCTACTTTAGTGAAGGTTATAATGTTCTGTCTTTGTTCAACCTGTCTTGGAGATGTGTTGCATTCAGCTTTACGGTCATCCAGAAGTTGTCGTTTGTGGTACAAGTGTGCTGCACGAGGCTGAAAATTTCCATCAGTCGAAGCTGAATCAACACCCCTCTTAAGGCTGTTCCAAAAAAAAAAAAACCACCCAAACATCATAACCTCCTGGGAGGAACTGCTGAGCCGTGATTACGGCCCACTTTAATTTTAGCCAGATGTGTTTAAGACGCTGGTAATTGAGAGGATAATCCTGCTCTGTATGTGGGGTGACTTTGTCACTCCTGGAGATGTTTACCACGTTCACGTTGATAGATCAGACCTGCAGATGACTGATGGTAATGTGAGAGTTGTTATAACGAGAGGTACTTATGCTGGTTTTTATGTTGTGTCGTCACAGACCAGCCGGAGACGAAGAAAGTGGCCACAAACGATGGTAAATGACCTGATAGCAACAGTTGTAGTTGAATGTGTGTCTCTCTAAGCATCGATTTGCTTTGTTTATTCTCCCTCTAATCTACTGTTATGTCTTGCTTGTTTCAGCCTTTTCCGCAATTGGAGGAATGGGTGGCCCCCCAAGGTAGGTGGACGAGTTGAATTTAAGTCTGCTGATCTACAACACTTGGCCTCCCATTTTATTATAAAGTTCACACTGATTTCTTTTGACTCTCAGGTCGGCATCAGAAGAATTCAAAGTTCCAGATGGGATGGTTGGATTCAGTAAGTTTTCATTCACAGTCAATTAATAAAAACTTAATTTCTGTGTTGTTAAGTATTTGATATTTAAATTGTTTTCACTTCTTTTCTAGTCATCGGAAGAGGAGGTGAACAAATCTCACGTCTTCAGCAGGAGTCTGGATGTAAAATACAGATCGCTCCCGGTAGGTTTGGACCCATCGCCGACACTGTTAATTTTGTTGTTATTGTTGTAGTAGTATTTTGGGATTTACGGTTTCTTCTCTGTGTTGTAGACAGCGGAGGGATGCCCGATAGGTCGGTGACATTAACAGGATCTCCAGAATCAATCCTGTAAGTGCCGACCAGAAGATCTTGTGCATGTTATAATTCTGACAGCAGCATTTATGTCTTTGTGCCGAATGCTTCCTTGTCACGGGGTTTCAAACGATGTATAACTGTAATTTTTCTTCTTCTTCTCCCCCCATCAGGGGAGCGAAGAGGCTACTAACGGAGATAGTGGAGAAGGGACGTCCAGCTCCGGCGTTCCACCACAACGACGGCCCGGGGATGACCGTTCAGGAGATCATGGTTCCTGCCTCGAAAGCCGGCCTCGTCATCGGAAAGGGAGGAGAGACAATCAAAAGCCTTCAGGTGAGACACAAACACGAGGAACATAGGGTAACCGCTGTGGGGCGGGACACATTTGACACAAACAGCTTGTACTCATGATTTTGGTTTTCTTCTGACTTTCAGGAGCGAGCTGGAGTAAAGATGGTGATGATCCAAGACGGACCCCAGAACACAGGCGCAGACAAGCCGCTCCGCATCTCGGGAGAACCCTTTAAAGTTCAGGTGAGTTTCCATCCGTGTGACTTGCTGCGTTTCAAACAATATAGCCGGGATGTGAGAACAGTCCAGTTACACGATTAGTTATGTCTACATGGAGACTGCCCTGTAATGAGATTTATGTCCTTCTCACTTCAGCAAGCTAAAGAGATGGTGATGGAGCTGATCAGAGACCAGGGCTTCAGGGAGCAGAGAGGAGAGTACGGCTCGAGGGTCGGAGGCGGCGGAGGAGGTGGTGGAGGAGGAGGAGGCGGAGGCGGAGGAGACAGTTTAGATGTGAGTAGTTGTCACGTGTCGTTTCATTTATCCGTTTGAAGACGAAGGTTTCCGTCCGTTTTAACCTTTGTTTTCTTCTTTTCTTTCATGGTTCAGGTTCCCGTCCCGCGGTTCGCAGTCGGAATCGTGATCGGCAGAAACGGAGAGATGATCAAGAAAATACAGAACGACACCGGCGTCAGGATCCAGTTCAAACCGGGTGAGAGGCGACGGCATAGCGATGAAAAATAGCAGCGACTCGTCCCAAAGCAATGTTTACATTTTAAAATGTGGACGGTCTGTGATGAAAACTCATGCACCACGCTGACAGGCTGATGTATAACCCCAACCCTAAGTTATCTGAGACCCGAGCACGGATATTAGAAAGTGTATCAGTGTGATCAACGGAAGTTTGCGCTGAAGTTACGACGCGTCTAACTGCCCTGTTTGGTCCCTTTCAGACGACGGCAGCACGCCGGACAGGATAGCACAGATCATGGGTCCCCCCGACCAGGCTCAGCACGCAGCGGAGATCATCTCCGACCTGCTGAGGAGCGTCCAGGCCGGCGGACCCCCGGGACACGGCGGCGGCAGGGGGCGCGGCCGCGGTCAGGGCAACTGGAACATGGGCCCCCCCGGTGGCCTGCAGGAGTTCACCTTCACAGTCCCGACCATGAAGACCGGCCTGATCATCGGGAAAGGCAAGTTGGCTCCACATTTGGCTTTCTCAAGTTCACCCAAAAAAAAACAAGCATATTATTTAACCCGAGCATATTATTTGTTACATATTTCCAATGTTTCCCCAGTTTACCATTTTGTCCTCCACACATGCTCAAGACGTTTGCTTTTTGTAATTCATGTATGTTTGTGATTTTTTTTTTTTTCTTTCTTTTTTTTCCAGGTGGCGAGACAATCAAAGGCATCAGCCAGCAGTCGGGAGCGCGGATCGAGCTGCAGAGAAATCCTCCTCCCAACTCGGACCCCAACATCAAGATGTTCACCGTCAGAGGCTCCCCACAACAGATCGACTACGCCCGGCAGCTGGTGGAGGAGAAGATCGGGGTGAGTGTTTGATCACGAGCCGCCACGTGGACAGATAATGTCCGTCGGAAGCTTGTTTTACTGACCGCTCCGTGTTTCTGTTCAGGGACCAGTCACCCCGATGGGCGGCCCACACGGCCCCCCTGGTCCACACGGAGGACCGGGCCCACATGGTCCCCCTGGACCACCTGGACCCCCCGGGGCTCCCATGGGTCCCTACAACCCTGGACCGTACAACCAGGGACCTCCAGGACCACAGTAAGTACAGCAGCCTTTCTTTTTTTTTTTTCCCTGTAAAATATTGGAAAGAATATTTAGAAATAACGTGCAGGATGTTGATGTTTCTTTATTTTCCTTCATCAGTGGTCCTCCTGCTCCGTATCAGCCTCAAGGTTGGGGCAACGGCTACCCACACTGGCAGCAGGGACAACCTGATCCAAGTGAGTTAAAGCCTCACATGGAAGCTATACTAGAGTCGACAATTTATAGATGTCCCTTAAATGCCTCACATGCAAGCTATTGCTAGATGTTATAATTTACAGATGTCCCTTAAATGCCTCATGCAAGTTATCGCTAGATGTTACAATTTACAGATGTCTCTTGAATGCCTCACATGTAAGCTATTGCTAGATGTTACAATTTACAGATGTCTCTTGAATGCCTCGCATAGAAGCTATACTAGACTCTACAATTTACAGATGTTCCTCGAATGCCTCACGTGCAAGTTATAACTAGATTATACAATTTACTAATGTTCCCTGAATGCCTCCCAGACAAGTGGCCAAAAATGAGTTTGAAGAGAGTGAAATAAGGCGTTGTAGTAAAATTTGGTTGCATGTGCTATAAATGTTGTGGCTCACTGACGTCACGAATTGATCTGATTGGTTGCCATAAAAGCTTTAATTTTTACACTGACCCTCACAGCTTCACCTCGGCCTTCGTTCGGTAACGAAACCTGTTTGCCGTCTCCAGATAAAGCAGCGGCCGATGCAAACGCGGCAGCATGGGCTGCTTACTACGCTCAGTACAGCCAACAGCCACAGGCTCCCATGACCCCGACCAGCGGTGCTCCGGGCACGACTCAAACCAACGGCCAAGGTAACACAAGTTAACGCCTCGGTTCACAGGAAGCAGAGAGAGAGACAGGAAGGAGCTGTTTAGAGCAGCGTAGAGCAGCGTAGAGCAGCGTAGCCGACCAGCTTTACTCTGGTACACTTCTGTGAAGACAGGTTGGATTGGTTTCAACTTTTACATGACTTTGCTTTTGCAGAGCAGCTTATTTTTTTTAATTTTTTTATATATATATATTTTTTTTAAGCGTTACCCCAGGGTCAGGATAGTTTTCCTCAACCCTCCTTATGCTGACAGGCCAACACCAGGCAGGTGGAGGACAAAACTCCTGAGAATGAGATGCTTAATTACAAGTACCGTTCTTTTTAACAGGTGACCCACAGGCTGCAGGTCAGAGTGGACAGGCAGATTACTCCAAGGCCTGGGAGGAATATTACCAGAAAATGGGTATACGAACGTAGTTCCAGTGTACACCTATGAACACAAGCCAGTCTAAACAGCCGCCGGGCCTTCAACCAGCTTCTTTTCCAGGTCTGGGTATTTTGTCAGCCTGACTGAGAGGCTTCTGTGGAGCGGTTTTTTTCTTTTTCTTTTTTTCTTCTTCCTCCTCAATGCCGCCACTTTGGTTGGACATTTGACGCCTGTGCTGTTTAGACTGCAACACTTTTGCAGGCCTGAGCTGTCGACACAGAAGCACCTTCATGAGTTTAGAGTAGCTCACAGACTATCTCAGGACTTCATGCACACTTGACTGCAGAAGTTTTTTTTTTGCCACGTGCCATGAATGTTTTACTCTTAACTCAACTGCGTGTAGAGTTAAATAACGCACATGTTTGATTTGCGGGTTACTGATAATAAGTAGGATCACTGATGTGAATTTTGGAGATTTTATTTGTCACTTGGATGCACTGATGGGATGTTTTTTTTTTCTTCTTCTTCTTCTCTTTGCAGGTCAGCAGAGTCAACAACCTCAGGACTACACGAAAGCCTGGGAGGAGTATTACAAAAAACAAGGTCAGTGCTGCGGATTTTAAACTAAAGTCTGAATCTCAATATATATTCATGTATTTATGATACAAAGACAATAGTTCAGCACTCGTTTCAGTGCATTCATCCATTTTCATGATGAATGGAGTAAATTAGAGTTGCAACAATAGTTAGTGCTTTATTTTTATGCACTAGATATGCCTGTACTTAATTTTAGGGGCTGGTATTGATATTAGGGAATAAAAACATCGATATATCGGCCAAAATGTGGTTAATAAACATTTGTGACAAAGAGTTGTAACAGAAGCTGGATATTTTACAGTCATATGATAAACTTTATTGTCCAAAATGTCCTTTTTGGACAATAAAATGAACTTGTAAATGTAATAATTATATAAAAGTTAACCATAAACATATTTTTTTCTGCATTATGTTCTGGGAAAAAAAAAGAAGTTTATATTTGATCCACATAAACGCTGATACCAAACCTCCTGTGATCGGCCAATAACGGCCTGTCTGATAAAATTGGTCAGACTCGGATCAGCAAAATCGAATGTGATGCAAATAATTAAGGGTTCTGGTGCTGACCGTAAATATCCTGTCGTAATTTAACATTTTAGGAGACCACTTGTAGTGTCCATAAAGGGGTTTAACTGAAAGAGTTCATCGTAAAGACATTATTAGGATATAATGTGTGAAGTGGATATTGGCCTGCAGCTCCAGAGATGATGAATGTTGAAGGGTGGCTGGTTCCTCTCTGTCAGCCCTCTGCAGTAGAGTCGCTGCTCTCTCAGCCGCCCGATAGAAAGAAAGAAGGTTTCTGTCCCGCCACCAGGAGGCGTCGGTGGTGGGTTCGTTCCCCTTCTTACAAACACGACCTCAAACCTCGTAAAGACAGTCAGCCAAATCTGTTCAGCATTCAAAACTAGATTAGTTGAATGCGTGTCGTTTATTGCCTAATTTAGGTTTTGCATTTCTCTTGCTTTCATGTCGTAATTACTCCCTTTTGCTTACGTATTTTTGTTGTTTATGAAGCTATTCAAATTAAGGAGTGGTTGCCATGGCATCGGTCACACTGGAGATGAAACGGGCACGTCTCTTCCTTCCTGTCCCGTTCTCGTCCAGCTGGTCTCCTTTTTAAAGACTGAAGTCAAGAACAAGTCTGATAACAATGTGGCCGCACCCTGAATCTAACGAGGTTTAACAACTTATTTATGAGCGAAAATATCTGCTTTATGTCGCCGAGTGTAGCCAGAGTTCGGACAACATGTTACGGTGCAGTGCAACAGTTTCTCTGCCTCGCTTATAAATGTGAGGTTATCCTTTTATAAAGTGAAGAAAAACATGTTTGTTTTTTTTTTAATTATTGAAGAACAGCGCCCTCTGTGGCCACGAGTGGTAATTACAGGAGCAGCACACTGAATTTACTTTCATTTTACAGCAGCAGTCATGTTGTTCTTGAATTTGCTGCTGTAAAAGCGTCGTCAGTTTTATCTTTGACATGCTAAAATACAGTGTAACTCATTAATGTGAACGTAGTGCTGTTCAGCTTCTCTGTTTAAATGACATTGGCCTCCTTATGTTTGAGAAATGGTGTTATTACCCGTCTCCTGCTGATGCTCAAGTGCTGTTACCGTCTCCCACTGTCACTGACTTTTGGCTGCCAGTCAAGATTTCTTTTTCATTCTAATGAAGTGCAATTTAATATCACTTCAACGTTTTATTGTCGGCCCGCGGCCCTCCATCCATCCAGGTCCTTTTTTTTTTTTTTTTTTTTTTTTTTGGCACCTCCATAGGAAAGACTTCAGCTGCTCATCCTTTTAACCAGAAAAGGAAACATCAGTGTTGCGTCATTGGGACGTGCATGAACGGGCCCGGTGTCGGCCTCATTGCCTTGGAGCCGGTTTTCTGTACCAACTCGTGTCTCTCTCGCTCTCTCGCTCGCCCCCTGCAGGTCAAGCGGCCCCTCAGGCCACGGCGGCGGCGGCGGCAGCGGCGGCCTCTCAGCCCGGAGGCCAGCCGGACTACAGCGCCGCCTGGGCGGAGTACTACCGGCAGCAGGCCGCGTACTACGGCACGGGAAACCCCCAGACGATGGGCGCAGCGCCGCAAGCCCCTCAGGTACACCCCCGATAAGAACCCGCCCTCCACATTCACTTGCACTCAGTCGTTGTTTTTGTTTTCTTTTTTTTGTTTGTTTTCTTTTTTTTTTTTCCTTCTTCTTCTTTTTTTTGCACCTTCACCTCCTTCGTCCTGCAGGTTTCCCACAGGGTTCCAGCGACTGCAGCAGCCTCACAAACTTTAACCAAAAAAAAAAAAACACTTCCTCCCCAACAGGTTATTTTAGCTTTTTATTTTGGGAAGCTGCGTCCACTGTTTCCGCTGTTAACATGCAATGTATCTTCTATGTATTTCTTCTGCACAGGGCCAGTAATGTGAAGTGGACATAAAGTAAATGCTACATTGTCGAAACAAAATCCTTTGTTAAATGTTTGGATGCAGACGCCTTGATGAAGATCTTAAATTTCCTTGGTTTGAAAGTGTTTCACATAGATGGCAGATTACCCGGCGAACACGTCCTCGTTGATTTCTCTCTTCTTCTTCTTTTATTTTGTATTTTTCTTTTTTTGTTGTTGTTTTTTTTTTTCTTTTTTTTTTTTTTTTTCTTGTAAATGCTTTGTTTTTAGTGAGGTAATTCTACATATGGTCATTCCAGCCCTGTATCTACATTGAATGTGGTTAGAACTCATGTTTATTAAACTGTAGACATTACCATGTAAATCATCTCAGTTTTAAAACAATGCTATTGCCTGTTGTGTTTTTGCAATAAAACAAACTGAAACCTCCTGTGTTGGTAAGTTGGGGTGGTTTTAAAATCGAGAGCGGGTGGAGGGTGGAGTTTCTGTATTTTTTTGTTGTTGTTGCTGTTGCTGTCGTTGTTGTTGCCGTTTAACTGGGGGGGGGAAAGAAAGTATGAAACGCAGGCCATGTGTTGGGTTAATTGTCCAAAATGGTTGCTGTCCTGTCTCTCTCCAACTGTCTATAAGGCTCCTATAAGATTCGTTTACGTGCGTGCGATGATGCCGAGTGGTTCAGACCAATCAAACGTCCTTGTTGATAGATTTTTTTACACTTCCTGTTTCCCTGACTTTAGCCGTAGAGATGTTGTTGTTTTTTTTTGTCATGAGAAAGCTTGACAGGTATCTGTGCATCGTACCTCATGCATTAACTGCGTTGCCGTGGCACTCTGTTCTGTTTGTTCTGCTGACATCGTTGAGGTAGTATGTGCTGTATTTTTTTTTTTTTTTTTTTTTTTTGCCTTTTTGATAGTCACTTCCTCCACAGGCAAGTTTAGAAAAGCGGTAAGCAAGTGTTCTTCTTCACATGTTCCTCAGAAAATGTGGTTCCAAGAAATGTTGCATATTTTTTAGTGTTATATACAATATACATAAAATATATATATATCGACATATTTTTTTTGTGCTGTTCTTTTTCCCAGGACAGTCAGGTAAATTTGCCACTGTTATCGAAACAAAAATGCATTGAAACTTTTGTCGTGCCCATTTTCCAATTGTGAACTAACTCATGTATAAATTTGTTTTTTTTTTTAAAGAATGTTTTTTTAATATAAAAACATTTGCAAAAGACAAAAAAATAAAAATGCTGTGCCCATTCTGTTAGTGTTTATCCCCGTATAAGAGCGTAGACGTTGTAGGGACGGGGGTGGCTAAGCAGTCCGTCGTCCATCAGTTGAGCCCTCCTGTAATGTAAGTACAAAAAAAAAAAAAAAAAAAACTGACTTGAGAAACGTACCTTTAAAAAAAAAAAAAAATTAAGAAAAGAAAATGCTTTATAAACTGCAAAAGTTGTAGTCAATTTTTTTGTTAAATATTTGCCATTTCCCCTCCCCCCACCCCCTCCCACCTCCCCTCCACCCTTTGTCCTGGGTAAGTATGAAATGTACTGAGGAGAGGCTTTAGTGCTTTAGACTCTGCTGATTCTTGTACCACATGTTTCTGAGACTTGTTTCCAGGCCGAGTCTTTTTTTTTTAATTCTTATTATTCTTCTTATTATTATTATTATTTTTTTTTCCCCCCAGTGTGCTGTAGATTGTCTGTCGGTAGCTTTGGACTTCTGAACGGAGGGTTTGAATGTCTTGTTAACACTGCCGGTAGGAACTGTTTTTTAAAAGGATGTCCCATGTGGTTATTATTTTTGCATTTTTTTATTGTTTGCGTTCTTGAATCTCTTTTGACCTTGCTAAGTGCCATTGTCTAGTTTAACATAATTACAAAAAAAAAAAACACAAAAAAATGCGATATATATACATATATATGCCATTCATTGCAACGTATTTGCTTAGAAAACTCCAGTGTAGCATGCTTAGGTTTCTGCTGACCATTTCTTTAATGTTCCATAATGAGCATGTGGAATGCAAAGTAGTGGAAAGTGCTTCTGACTTTAGCTTCAAGCATTGATGATGATTTTTCTCCTGAACGAGCACTGTTGTGATAGGCTGTTGATTATTAAGCTAGAAAAGAAAAAACCCAACAACAACCAAATCTTTTGACTGCATTGTTCACTGATGGCAAACAGTGCGATTATATATCTGATCTTTGCAGTGTCATCCCTGTCAGACCTTGCACCTTAGGTTCTGCTGCAAAAACACAGGTAAGCGCAACCTAAGGAACCCGGTGTTTTTATTTGATTTCTTTGTCCAGTGACATGACCAATATCCATGCAAAGAAATGCTTACCTGTGTCGTTAACGTGCCTCAATGCATTCATGCCCCCCCCCCACCACCACCACCTCCACCACCTCCCCGTTCCCCCTCCCCCTTCCCCTCCCCCCCCAAAAAAAGGAAATGTGCAGGATGTTCACGTGTGAACAATCGTTTTGTCGTTAAAAAAAAAAAAAAGAGAATAAGATCTGCTTTCCTTGAATGAACTGCATGACATGAGCTTGTATCACTTTGTTCCATGACAGAAGGTTGTTGGGTAGGAGGAAAATGTTCTGTGTGCTTCATATTTGATAAGTCATATTTGATAATAGTCTCATATTTGATAATAGCTTCATATTTGATAATAGCTTCATATTTGATAATAGCCTCATGTTTGATAATAGCCTCATGTTTGCAGCCGGTAAGTCTGACAGCGACTGTATATCGATGCTTATATATATATATATATATATATTTTTTGTTTGAATTGAGATTTGACACTGGTGTAACAAACTGCATGCCGTGCAAACCTGTTGCCAGAAGTTAGCAATGTGCTCAACTGCTAGGTCCAAAAAAAAACCAACAAAAAAAAACCCCGGTGAAATATATCTATGACCTATTTAATTGTGTTTGTTCTGTCGTGGTGTGAATCTGCCCTCGAGCGCAGTGCACTTCTCCTTTTTGTGATTGAAACGTTGCTGCCTTCACTTCTCGCTCGCAGTGTTGGGAGGATGCTGCAGGCTTAGGTCGTAGAGTCGGGCCGTGTCGTAGTTTGCCCCCCCCCCCCCGTATCCCCCCCCCCACACACACACACACCCTACAAAAAGGAGGAATCCTTTGAGTCTATCCCACTGCTGAACGTAGACCGTTCAAGAGCTCCAGTGATAAGGTAACACAGCAACGCAATGAAATTCAAAATTCTGTGATTGCAAAGTGTTTTTGGTCGGATACATGTTTTTTTTTCCCAGTAACCCCCCCCCCCCCCCCTCCCCTTCCCCCCCCAAGATGTCGTTGCATATTAATATTTTTTTTTTAGAGTTGTGTGATAGTTGTGTTTTTTTCTTATCGCTTTGAATGCCTTTCATCTATGACTTTTAAACAGGAAATGTGCTTTAGAAAGTTGGATGAGGACAGGAACTGATATACTTTCAATGACACGTGTAGTTTTATTGGCAGTAAAACCAAATTTTTCTTTGGGGTTGTCAGTTTAAAAAAAAAAAAAAAAAAATCACTTTTCTCTATAGTTCAAAGGTCACATAGTTTGTTTGAGGATGTTCACGCTGTACGTGAGATGCTCAGGGTTTCAACACAGAGAGTTCGAGGGGGTGTAGAAGACAAAACAAGGAGCATGCCTTAGAGGTAAACAAGGTTTCATGTGCTGTGTATATTAAATCTATCGGTTTGTTTTTTCCAATTAACTGTTTTGAAATGTTGCCATGTTCATTAATAAAGTTGTAACAAATAAACTGGACGAATGTCCTCGAGTTTTATTTGACAAGTGGGAACGCAATTGATAATTAAAAAGCAGGAAACAAAACATTTTTAAACACATTCTCAAGTCTTTTATTCGCTTAATTTATGCACAAAACAAGGTGAAGTGTGGACAAAATAATGCTTTTTTAAAAAAAAATTTACAAGTCGGTCTTTAAACAACCATCACGTACATTTGAAACTGCTTTTGGGTCACGTGTTCCTCCTCTTGTTCACACCGAGCCTGAAAACTTTCCAACGCGATCTCCAGTTAAAAATAAAGGGCAAAGATTTGCAACCGGTTTGAAAATATATTGAAAATAATAAACAAAAAAACAAGCACGAATAAAAAAAGCTGCAATGACATTTGAGTCGTTGCATATCAGGCCAAGTCTACCGGACTCTGTCCTGTCACTAATTATTATTATTAAACATTTATTTGCAATATATCCCATAACTTCTTTACAGGTGGAAAACACCCAAAGTTATTTAATAGTTGCCTCAAACCCGATCTGGCAGCTCCGCACTCGTTTCTGGATTTAAAAAAAAACAAAAAACGTTCGGTCTTGTTGATTGTCGGCAAGTAAAACATGCCCAGCAACTCAAAACCCTGAAGATGATCTGTTCAACAGGAAACGTTCAACATTCGAGAACCTAGAAACCTGCAAATTCCTGCTTAAAACCTACATAAACTACAGAATTCAACAAAAGTAAAAAAAAAAAAAAAAAAAAAGTTTTATCGTCCTTTTCAGCTTCAAAGCGATTTGACAGCAAACCATTTGATTGGTTAAACGCCGTGCGCCGATTTCTCTTTAGGAGGAGCGACCGGATCCCGTTTTAATGTACAAAAGGTGAACGAGTTGTTTTAAGACCAACTTGAAATAAACGTTTTTTTTTTTTTAAAACGGTGAATGACGGCGGACGATCGCGGCATTTTCCCGTATTAGTTGAGCGCGCGTTCTGCACGCGGCAGCGGGCGACCGGCGGAGCGCACGACGACACGCCGCGGCGTTTTTCCAAACGTCGCGGGTTACGAGAAACGCGAAGACGTATCGGCGGACATTCGGCGACGAAGACGAGGCTTGAATGTTTCTATTGAATTTTTTTTTTTAAGAGTAAGGCGTCTTTGCCCGTCGTAAAGTGGCACAACGGCTTGCGAGCGATGCGGTCGTCTTTCATTATTCTACCTTCATTTAATAAGACGTTTTTTTTAGTTTTTTTTTTTTAGATATCGATCCCGACGTCCCCCCCCCCCCTCCCCTGGTTTTTTCGACACATTTATTTCCCCGTCCCTTCGTTGGCTGATGGGCGGCCGGTGCTGCTTTACAAAAACACAAAGTACATTTAATGGTGTTGCATTGCTGATGCTCAGTAGGATGTGGCTCTTAATAAATCTACCTGATAAAGTCTACTATATATTCAAAGCCGATCACAAATTCGTTCGGTGCGCACGGGCACAACTACTACAAAATAAAACTTCTACCAAATAAACCCTGCATCATTTATAATAAAATAAATATGGTAAAATACCTTCTTTTTTTCTCCCCCCCCCCCTTTGCTCTCAACAGTAACAAATGTGCCCTCGATTTAAGCAGCGTAACATCTACTGTGACAGAATCAATGCCAATCAAGTTTAAATTACGAATGTTATTGCTATGGTTGTTTAAAAGTAACGTGCACTGACATGGCACCGTGAAAAGATGAGGAGGAGGAGGAGGAGGAGGAGGAGGCCACAGCAGATGTGATGAACATGTGTGAAGGCAGGCATCTGGATCCACACACACAGAGAGCGCACGGCACGACTGGGAGACGTACCGAGTGGGTTTCATACCACGGGACGTTCCCTCGTGTCCCCCCCCCCCCCCACGCGGGTCGGTCCGAGCTCGGCCGGCAAAAGATGCCGAGGTCGCGTCGGGACGGCCGGCGGGTCACTGGACCGGCGCCTCCAGCGGGCCGCCGGGCAGCAGCTGCACCTGCGGCGGACCGCAGCCGTTGTTGAGGTGCCGCCGGTGGTCGGCCCCCAGGTAGGCCAGCAGCAGCTCGGAGCGCCGGTGCAGCAGGTGGAGCATGTCCTCGGCCAGACTCTCCACCGAGCAGTAACGCACTTTGTCCAGATCGAATATGTCCTTCAGGAAGTGCAGCACCTGGTCCTGGAGGAGACGCGCCGGTCACCGGTCAGCGGATACCAAAAAAAAAAATGTAAAGAAATCAGGCTTTGGTTTTTAAGAAAGTGACGATCAAACAAAAGACTTCCATCAAAAGGATCCCAAATTGTAAAACGAGTTCATTTTTTACAAAAAAAAAAAAAAAAGGAGAATTCAGTCGGTAAATACTCTGAAAATGTGTACAAATATTTGAATAGCTTTAAGATGTCCTTGCTTTAAGAATATCCTTAAATAATCATTTTCCTGCATTTTCCGTTTCAGAATCAGCATTTTATATTTTTTACTGCTATTTTATTGCTTTTCTATTGTTCTATTATTATCTCATTGCTTCTGTATGCCGCTGTAGCGAAAACATTTCCCCTCGGGGATTAATAAAGCAACTACCTAACCGAACCTATTTGGATGGAAATCCGGCCGCTGACGGAAAGTAAGAGGTCATGTGAAGGCACGGGCAGATACGGGCTTTTCCCTGGTGTTGGTTCTGACCTTGAAGAAGCAGCAGAAGTCGTGCAGGGAGCTCTTGGGCCCCAGGAAGCCCCACGCCAGGACCGGGCTGATCTGGTCACACACAAGGTAGAAATGGGCGATGAAGCCGTCGGACACCTGAGAGAGAGAGAGAGAGAGAGAGAGAGAGACGAGGGCTTTAGAGTTTCTACCAACTGCCCTGATTTTTTTTGTTTTTTACCTGCCGTTACAGTAACCAATAAAAAAAAAAAAAAAGCATGACGACTAATATGACAGCAAAGATTATATATTACATATAAGATTGAAAAATGAAGACTGAACGGTATCAACAGTCCCGTTGCGTCAGGAGTCATTTTTGCAGGCGTCAGGCTTCTTACCTTCATGTGTTCTCTCTTCTGCTTCAGCACCGACCAGCAGCTCGACGCCACCGCCTGCGAAATATGCACAAAAATATTTAAAAAAAAATAAAAAAAAAAAATCGAAAATCTTTCAGGCGTGGGAAAAATACTCGTTTGCTTAACTTCCTCACCGTCTCCTTGAAGGAGCTGTTGAGCCAGCGGTTGTTGATCACGTTCTGGATGGAGACGGGAGGATTCTCCAGGTCCTCGAAGGAGTCCATCAGGATGAAGTCCAGCACGATGTCGTAGAAGTTCAAGTGTCTCACCTGGGAATCGAACGTCACGTATGTATATATATATATATATATTATATATAAAAAAAGACAGAGGTCGGTCAACTGTTTTTCAGTAAGAAGCTGAAGCGCGTATTCGTGGGCGGTTGGTAACACGAACCCCTCGCGTGGCCAGCTCCACCTCCGTGTTTTCCCAGTGCTCCGTGTGCTCCAGGAAGGAAATCATCTCTTCAAACACTTCCTCAAATCTCTTCGGGCTCTGACAAAAAAAAAAAACAACAACGAGCAAACGGCAAACAGTTAGAGGAACAACTCGTAAAACAACAACAACAACAACAAAGGTCATTTTATTTACTCGCCCGTGTCTGCAATCTTACCTTCTGTGCTTTAACGATGAGGGAAGACAGTATTTTCTTTCCCGTTTCGGCCAGAAACATCCTGGTCGCCCTCTCGCACAGAATGAGCTGCAGGCCGAAGAGCGTGATTTTAATGGGACCGATCTTTAAAGTGGAGATCGGTAAGCCTCACCCCGCTCAGGACGCAAACTTTGCGACGTTTACGAGTACGTGAACTCGATAAAAACAGGACGGGGTCAAAACTCCTGCGCTTAAACTTTAAAGGGCTTTTAATTTGAAACGAAGGCTTTTGATTTGAAACCGGAACAGGAAGTCGCTGCGTTCAGCCAACCGGTGGTGAAACTTTCAATCAGTGACGGACAAAATCCGCTGAAATTCACCATCCGGAGTATATTATAGCAGAGAATAGTATGTTTGCTGGCGTTTTGGACCAGACAATGGACGACGTGTCTCCCACGTGTTTTTAATTTTTTTTTTATATACAATCTGTGGTGGGAAACATGTTAGCAAACTGCTTTAATTAATTTCAATTAAACTGTACCTGACATGCCTGCCGCACACAGTGCAACTTGGCCAGGAAATCGAAATCCCCGACACACTCCAGCATCTCAGTTCTGAAAAAAAAAATAATAAAAAAATGTCCGGTCACCGTCTTATTTTCCGGTGCGACAGTTAGAACTCGGTGCGGTCGGTGCGGTTCTGCTGCTGACGACGGTCCGTTATCGGGTGCTCGTGGGTGTAATTACCGCAGCACCCTGCAGGAGATCTTGCCGTCCTCGGCCATCTGCAGCGCCTCCTCGTAGAAAGGGTGATGACCGAGGCAGAAAACGCTCCTCAGCTCGCGCTGCTCCGACAGCTGCGGCAGAAAAGGACGATTTTACGGACATGTTTTTTTTTTTTTTTTTTTTTTCTAAACTTGGAAGTAATGTTTGAAAACGATAAGAGAGAAAAGATTCGGCTGCCGAGTTATTTTGTGTTGTATTGAAAGCGGCAGCCGGCCGGTTTGTGAACTGCCGTTTTGAAGTTTGGGATTTTGCCCGTTCGCCGTCTCGCTATTCCGGATTATTTTCAGATGGACCGCCAGAAAAACTAGAGACGGAGCGACTTTGGCGAACGACGCCGTAATGTAGAATCTTTTTTGTTTGTTTTTTATTGACTTTGTATTTCAAACTGAATGGGAGTCTGTGGAACCAGAGGCTTTTTGGAGACACCTCCTCTAGTGGCTGTCATCGGTATTGCAGTTGAAGGCCCTCCAGGATTGGCCTTCACTCGTCAGACCTGGAAGCTACCGTCCACTTTTATTATTATTTATTTATTACAATCAAAAGTTATCGACGTGCACCGTGAGCTGCTTCACAAAAGCCTTCGCGGCTGTCGGCGTTGTGGCGTTGTGAGGAGTCGGCCGTGAAAGCAGCTGCAGAACCGGCTGGTTGAAAGCTGTATGGAGGAATGTCGGAGGTCTATTTTAAGCGACTCGCTGAACTGAGTGAACTGGTTTCACTGCTTTGAGCTCCGCCTTTTGATCACCGCTCAGTAAAACGGCAAACAACACGTTTTCAGGTGTGAATAACTTCGTTTGAAGCTTTCGGGAATCTTGAATTTATTTAAGTGTTGCTGCACAGTTGAGTTTAATTAATAGTTTAACGGCTATTTATGAGATCATGTTTTTTTTTGTGTTTTTTTTTTTACCGTCCTGCAGCTGGGGAGTTAAAAGTCCTCGATCTGAGTTCAGCTCGCAGGTCTCAGCAAATAAACTTTGTGATTCTTAGCAGCGGGTTTATTTCTGTACTTTGCGGGTCGGGTGCACCAGCGGCGCCGGCTCCACGGCTCGAGCCCCCCCCCGCAGAGACGGTAATGAGTCGAGCAGATAAACGGAGCGCTTGGTAAACACACGGCGGCGAACCCGGCGGGAGGAGGCGAGACGGTCTGAGGGGTGATTAGGTTTGCCGAGTCGTCATCTTCACCGCACGCGCCGTTCCCGCATCGTTATGCGCGATGATGCAGCTTAGTAACCCGGGGCGATATCTACCGTTTTTGAAGCCACGTTTATAAATGCGTTTGTCATTTTGTAAAAAAAATCCGTACTTTTGTTTCACGCTTTGAAGGCTGATGGAAAAACTTTAGAAGTGAAACTCATCTTTTTGAAATACTTTATAAAGTCTTTTTTTTTGTTTTTGTTTAAATAAACTCTACATGAAACACATTCAGATATTTTTGAGTCACTCGTTCCATCTATTACTTTTTTTTGTGTCTATTTTCAATAACAACTGTCAATGAAATTAAAAAAAAATGCAAATACTAAGATAAGTTTTGTTTACTGAACCCAAATAAATCTAATATTATGATCATTTAGTATTAATTAAGTGGCATTTTTGTGATTAAATCCACTATACGAGGACATAACTTTGTTATCGTTTCTCAAAAAACAAGCAAACTGGGAATCTCATTTGTTTGTTTCAGAAAAACGATGTCAAGCAAAACGTCATTCAAGAAAAATCGGCAGTTCTTCCAATGTAAATGAGATGATTTGTTTTTTTTCTCGCGTGAAGTTGAGTCCTTCTGGAGCTTCTCGTACCTCAGCAGCCGACACAAAAGAGTCGTTGGAGGCGATGCTGATGCTGTCTCTCAGACCGCTGTCCTCCAGCTCCTCTCTGGCCAAAATGTCCGCCATTTTATCTGCGAAAAAACAAGAATCATCGGTTTCACACGACTGTAGCGTTTGAAGCCGATTACGTTCTACTACAAAGGTCACACACTGAAGGCCTCACAGAGCTCCTCCAGTGCTTGTATTTTATTTATTTATTTTACTATCTTTTACCTGTTGTTCCGTGTTGGGTCGTGAATAATTAACGTAATATTGCATCAGTGACTCACCCTGGATGTTGCTGTGGGACGAAGGCTCTGACGTTCCCAGCACTCCCTCCAACTCCTCCTGGAGGTGGTAAGCCCTCTGCAGCAGAGACTTCAGCCTGTGGATGAACTCTGCGCTGATGACGTCCTGAAAACGGAAACGTGAGAGATTTGTGTAAACAGTTAGTAAAAAGTATGATTTTTCAAAATAAGTTCTGCAAACTTTTAACAGTATTCCTGAGTCTATGTAGGCTGTTGGTTTAGTTGAGAGATTATCATCACGTTAATTCTTCACAAGTAAAACGGAGAAATTTCGCCTTTTTTTTTTTTTTTTGACCCTCTTTCCCTCCACAGATTATTTTCAGTTCTTTCTTGGGAATCCCCCGTGACCCGATTTGCCTGCACCAGCTGAGCGGTGGATTTCCTGGAGAGAAGATCCAGCAGCAGTCTGAATTTCTGTTTGAGTGCCCGGGCTTACCATTTTGACCCCTCCCACACACACACACACACACACACACACTAATACAAAACCCTTCCGATCAGGTTGGAGAGCCAGTGAGTTCGATGTTACACAATCCAGACGCTGTGACACTGGTGGGGTTTACAGAGTGCAGGTGAGTCACACGTGACCTGTGGTGCAATGTTTGTGGGCAGTTTAATCCTCTCTGCCATCCTCTGGTATTAAAGAGTGCAACGCGCAGTCGGGAGTACAGAAAATGTTGGCAGGACTTGAATCAATACATCGACTCTTGGGTCTCAGACTGAGATACATGTTACGCAATATTGTTATTTATTGGCCAAAAAATAAAACATCTATTATACGCTGGCTGTTTGCATGTTGCAACAAAATGAGCATTTTAAATGGAAAAACATACGAATCGTTTACAGTTTTATTTCACTGCTGTACTTCTATTTGTGATTAATGGGGCGTTGAAGAGCTCAAACTTAGTCCCCGTGTTGGTTTTTGTGAACGACGACGAGCTTTTCTCGCCAGCCGCCAAATTTCTTACCTCCATTTCCTGCTCGGCGACGGCGTCGCCAGCTCCTGTTTTGACGGAGGCGCAGCTCGCGTCGTCCTCAGCCTGCCTGCTCCTGAAGGTCAACGCCTCCTCCCAGCGCCGCAGAGCCTCCTCAAACAAATCCATACCTGTTGGAAACGCACACACACACACACACAATTCAATTACTGCAAGAAATTCAAACAGTATCGCAGACCGACTGCTTCCATTTTTTTAATTTGATTTTTTTCCAACGCGTGCAGCCTCCTTATTACAAACACAGTAAGGTGATGCCGTGTGTCTTTACCCATGAGGTAGAGGTTTTCGGGTGTGGTGACGGGTAAGTTGACCACGCTGCAGATGTCCCCGTCCCCCGCTCTGTCCCAACAGGTGGATTCGTTAGCGCAGGTGCTGCTGCTGGACGAGTTCATGCTTTTGACCTGCAGGGAGGAACACGGTGAACACAAACACACCGCAGGTCGGCTCTAACAACAATAAAATACTTTAAAAATGTTGTAATAGACAAATTATACAATCAGTACTACATAATAAACTCCACCTCAAAAGGTCTTTACACAATAAGGGCGATTTTTTTTTTTTTTTTGCTGTAAATTCGCATGTCAATATTTTTTTTTCTCAAGTTTTTTCAGAGAGAACGTGAATATTTTTTGCTTCACGCATAAAGGTGGAGGAGGTGGATTTTTCGGAGCTTTTGCACCACGAGTGAAGGCATTTTTTGGATTGTAGCAGAGTTGGCGGTAACCAGGCAACAAAACCAAAGTGTCCTCCTCTTTTGTAGCGCGAGGAGGAGCAGGACATTTGTGCATCGCTGGCGGTATAAAGAGGTTTCATGCATAATATTCACAGGAAACTCTTTTTTTTGTGTGTCATTTATTTATCATGCTCCCGGCGTGGAAAAGCCTCAAGACCACACACGTCATCAGTAAATGATACTCACATCGAGCACGTTTGGAATTATTGGAGTACAGACAAAAAAAAAAAAAAAAAAAAAAAATCGAAACCGTCGCTGTTTTGTGAATATTTGCAGTTTTCTATTCTGATTAAAAAAAAAATTAAAAAAGTAATCAGTAAATCTGTTCAAATTAATGTTTGTTTTTAAACATATTCAAACTTTTTTTTTATTTAGAAAGACGTAAATAAAAGATGTATAAAAAAAAAAAAAAAAAACCTCCATCCATCTTTGCATTATGTCTGTGGGCTTTGTCATTTCCGATAAAAAAAAAAAAAAAAAAAAAAAAGATTTATATACAAAATCTCGATGTTAAAACGTCGTCTTACCGAGTCCAGGCTGAGCAGAGAGCCGGACAGTTTCCTGTAATCTCCGGTGCCGAGCACCAGACCGGAGGAGTAACCATTCTTGGAGTCGAGTGAGAGCGTGATGTTTTGGCTGGTGTTATCTGGACGGATAAAAGAAGAGAGTTTTAAGAGATGCGGTTTGAGGGAGTGTTGACTCTCAACTCTACATGAGCATGAAGCAGGATTACATCATGGATAAACCATGTTTAGCAATTTGATGAGTGTAATACCTCCAACTGGGTGTCACCGATCTTTTTTTCTGGGAATTTGGCCGCGGCTGCTTTTCCTATTTGAATAATTGACTTTCTATTTGAAACTTGTCTCTTCCTCTTATTTGCATTGTGGCTCCGGAAAGTCTCTCGTCAAGCAGGCTCTGAAAAGTTTCTGTTTTCTCTCTTATTTGCAAGTGATTACTTTTCGTTTTACTTTCCGCGTCTAATTGACGACTCCTCTGTGTCCTTATCTGGTGACCTGCAACCAACTCAGTATTATCATACGACAGCAGATACAAAGGGAACCGGGGGGGTGATTGTCAACTGTTTGTCACACTGTATAAAAGCTGCCCTACGGAGGAGTGACGTGGAGCACTGCTGCACACCTCTCTTGGAGGGTGCATGTATTTGCTCCTTCTTGCGAGAATAAATGTCCGATGTGTTTGATTTTGAACCAAACCTCTTGAGTCATTTTTCCAACAAAAACTATTTCCTAGAATTGTTATGCAGTGTGTAGAGATTTGCTTCGGTTGACACACAGTGACTGTTGGGGTCAAAGTTCAAGAAAAAGCAACAGTCAAACACTGCAAACACATCTTTTAAGAGTCTGAAAAAAGTCGGGCTGCAAATCAAACAGCTCTTTGATTTTAACATTACATGTTAATGTTTTAATTCACATGTAGGTTCCACTTGGATGACAGTCTAGCATTAGCGAGGGTTTATTATTTTTTTTTAATTACTATCCATAACAGAAATGGCTTTGCAAATATACTCTCCTGTCACTGTTAAAGCGTTTCCCATTTAGGAAACTGCACTGTATGTCAAAAAAAAAAAAAAACAACAACAAAAAAAAAATCATTCTGTTGAATCGGTTTTGTAGAAAAGAAAAGATCAATCACTCTGGTCAACAGCTCATTTGACTTCCTTTAATCCTTCATTCTCTTTGGGACTCTAATCAGCAGTAAATCTTTACTAAATGAGATTAAATCAGTTAAAGCATTTATCTGGAGCCTGCCGTTTACAATTCAAGGGAACACACGGGCACGTCAGCCTGATTACATCACAAACCGGTAACTGGGCCAACACACTAAATGGAGATCAGAGGCTGCTGCTGCTGCTGGTTGACAGTGTCATCACAGTGTCAGGAAGTTGTACCGTTCTCTGCTGAGGCCGGGGGGAAAAACTCAAAACCAGCCTGCTCCCACTGCGGAGAGTGAGCCTTCTTCCTGCCCTTCCTCCTCTGGAAGCGGCGGGCGAGGTAGAGGAGCGAGACGGCGCCGAAGGCGGCGGCGGCCAACAACTTCTTGGTGCCTGTGCTGACATTTACCTGGCGGAGAGAGAGAGAGAAGAAGAAGAAGAGCTTTATGTTAAAAAAAAAAAAAAAGGCATATTGATTTGTTTTCTGTTTAGTTATTTTGAAAACAAATCAGAACAATTCAGTTTCAGCGTGGGCACAAGAAAACCAAGTAGTTTCCGTTTTGGTAAATGTTAGCCGTCACTGGTAAAACAGAAACGCAAAGACCTTACCAGCTGTTAACACCAACCAACACTGATGTTATTATCCCCAAAAAGATTCTGTAGCAAAACTAGTAGATAGTTCTCTGATTCAGGTATCAAATAACTATCAATTTAGTATTGAAAGGCATTAAAAAAAAAAGTTTTTCACTATTTACTATTAACAACTGTTGAAGAAATCCACC
Source organism: Brachyistius frenatus (assembly GCF_029030835.1). Taxonomy (NCBI): domain Eukaryota; kingdom Metazoa; phylum Chordata; class Actinopteri; family Embiotocidae; genus Brachyistius; species Brachyistius frenatus. Next base: position 7,046,000 of record NW_027210611.1, read on the forward strand.
CAAAGTCCTGATCCAAAGTTTAGTGCAGTTGGTGTTTTAACTGATATGATTTATACCTGGTAGAGTGTGATATGTCTGAGAAGGTAATCCCAACAACCAGCAAAGAAAGAGGGACGCTTGTTATACACGTGACGATGGGACGAGAGGGTCAGATTGCGTATTTAAAGAGTCATCATGATAACACGATGATACAACACGCGTGGTGGTAGGAAAGCATTAAGTTCTGCCGGGTGGGAGGTCAACTGAAGATGCATAACTCCAAATAATACAGTGGATGCCGATGTGGTAACAAGCAGCACCGAGCTGTAAAGCGCATTTCAAAGAATCCATTTCAAGTAGTGCGAGTGGCCCCCTCAGTCTATAGATAGAAGCGAGCAGTGAATGAGGAGGGGATTATCCACAGACACCGCTGCTGCACCACTGAAGATTACATAAACAGTCAGTTAGGAGGAAGGATGGCAGCCGTAATATTGACTTTAAATTTTTTTTATTATTATCTATTATTTTTTTTTTTTAAAGGCTACTGACTCGGCTGGGATCATTAAATGGTGCCGCGGGTCCGTACCGGCTACTGGCACATGTCAAGCATGTTCCTACCAGACTCTTCTATTCATATCAGACCTGCTACGTGACTCAAAACACGCAAACACTCTCCACATGGACGCTGCAACATGTGGGTGCATGAAGAAAATACCACACACACACACGCATATATATATACATACATACACACACACACACACACATATATATACACGTAGCATCCTGAAGGACATAAAGACCGGCAAAGACAATAAAACTGGATACATCATCGAAAAAAAATGCACATTAAACTCATCTTACATTTTTTTGGGCATCCTACTTTTTTTTCTTCCACGTTTTAATCTCAGGGATTTCTAATTTGAGCAGTTGAGCTTTATTTTTGTAATTTTAGGCATCAACGCTCCGCATGCTTCTCGTTCTGACGATGCCCAGTTCACGTGATCTTTTCTTTTTAGATTTAAGACATTTTGGCTTTGTAAAGTATAAAATCAAGTACATCCTTAGAAACACCTTCTCATTCAGCTATTAAGCTCCCTGAGGTGCCGGTCCGAATCTTTCAATCCCACAAATCCTTCAACTGAAGAACTTAAAACTCCTGAAGCAGGCAGCTGCCCTTCACATGTAAACAGATGCCGCCACCGGCTCGTCTAATCAGCTTAAAAGGAACACTACGGATGGAGTTGTGCCAAATTCGGACTCTTCATATAACTTGTTTTGTTTCAGAGGCACATTCACGATCAAACTAATCAGTAAAGCACAAAAATAAGAGAAAAAAGGAAACATTAACCTGATAAAAACAGATTAAAAGAAAACCAGTAGAATTTATGATGACTGCGAGTTCACGTCTTCAAATTTGAACTGAATATTCTGCCAGAAAGAAAATGGAAATGAAGACTGGCCACAGACATGACTGGTTACTGTTAGCATGTTCTCAAACAAGCAAATACTGCAGCTTAACAAATGATAAAGGTCTGGCCAACAAAACACTTATTTGTGTGGTCATATAACTTGTGTTTACACCCTCAGTATCACACTTACCTGTAATAGGACAACTATTATTTGAGCCTGGTCGATTATGTTTGGTTCATAACATCGCAATGAGGCTTTATTGTGTACGTGTGTGTGTGTGTGTGTGTGTGTGTGTGTGTGTGTGTGTGTGTGTGTGTGAGTACGGCGACTATTGTAGCAAAGAGAAACCAAATATTAACCATGAATATTGAAGTACTTTCCTTTTAAAATCAGGTAAATAAACATCACTGTGTGGTTATTTTTATGCCGATAACTCAAAAATATTATTTTAAATAATTGTGTTTTAGGGAAAGTACATGCACAGTAAATCATTCCTATATTATTTCTTACAAAGTTGCACAAGGAATTCAAAGAAATTTGCTCTATTTTAAAAATTTTTTTTTTTTACTAAAGAAGCATGAAGGAGAAACCCTGAAAGTGCCATCGTACCGTCAACCCCCTAAAACAGCTTTGGAGGGAACACTTTCCGACACGCTCACCTGCGCCAGGGAGCCGCAGAAGGACAGCGGCAGGTCGACCATCCGCAGGACAGCCGCCTTGACAGACAGCTGTGAGCTTGCGAGGTTCTCATGTGTCATTTCGACGCTTTACCCATGGCTCGGCAACTGTTGTATCCTCGTCGCCATTCTGTCGGAGCCGAAGAGGATGACAGGAGTGAATGACATGCAAAGGGTTTAACCTTGGAGGGGATATTATGACGTTATTCCATAAAGCCTCTGAAACACGGCACGAGCGGCACGGAGCAATGTTTACAACAACAGGTCGACTCAACCATGAATATAATGTTAAAATACTTTCCAAATTTTTTTTTTTTTTTGTGGAAAATACAATCTGTTTCGTTCTGCGCTGTTTACCAGCATGAAACCTGCTATTAAACAACTAAAAGCCAGTGAAAAGGAGGAGTTAGTCCATCAATTACAAGACTATCAGCACATCAGCACGCCCACCAAACACAGGAAACTATTTCTAACCTCAATTTACAATATAAACAAAGTCTGAGTACATGTGTAAATTACAGGCCCTATCTTTGCAATAGCATTGTGTTTTTTTTTTTCTCTTTACGCAGCCACTCACTGTAAGAACCACATCTTCTAAGCTGCTGTATATCCATCGTCCATGCAACATCCAATTAAGTTTTTGCACAAGAGACTGGGACACATGCATGATTCACGTTTCAATCAGTCTTTGTCTGATTCTTTGTTTCAAATGTTTAAAGCTGTCAGCTTGCCTCAGTGGTTTATAACTGGTTGTCAAGAGACATAATAACGCGCCTCTTCCAAGTACTGATGGGATGAATCTTAAGACACATTAATAATGACATCTGAAGTGATAAGTCTGCTCGGGAGTTTGTAGAAGCACAAACGGAGTACCTAAAAGTAAGAATATGCAAAAAAAAATAAAAATAAAAGAAAAAGTGAACCATAAAAATACTTAGAGGCCTGATGTGGACAATTACTTTCCTCGATGCCTGCTTTAAACATCTAGCAAACTAGGCAAGTAAAGAAATAATCTAACAAGGCTTACTGCTGTATTTTTAAGTAAATAAATAAAGTAAATAAATAAAATCATAAATAAATAAAAACTCTTCAGATTTAACATAAATGAGGATGATTCCAGACTTTCATACTGTGCATTTATTTCCCTTAAAATGTTTACTACATGTCTTAGGAAATTATGATGAATATTATGAATATTATGAATATTATCATGGCTGTGAATTGATGAGCGTTCATCGGTCTCCTTGAACAGCTAATAGCTAACGTGGCTAACAAGGCTAATAACGGCTACAAGGGTTTAACGAGCCGTGTCAAACCAGCTTCGAATTAAACACATATCAACTGGTGGTTTATCTCCTCATTAAAGGGGGAAACCGAGAGTACAATTGACATCACCGGTACATTTTCAGGTTGCCTCCACAGACTGCGTTCCCGGTGTTTTCACTCGCTCCTCCGGCTGACCTCAGCTGCTGCCGAGTGAAGGTCTCCAAGCACAAGCACGCGCCCGTCTAGCTCGGTTTTCAAAATAAAAGGCCGCTTCCGGTCGTCGTCTCTGTGGAGCTCATACGCCCCCGCTCGGCTTGGTCTGGTATTACAATGCTCCTCAGATATTTTTTTTTATTTTTTAAGGATTTTTCCATTTACAGACTTTAGTTTTTGGACCCATATCTGCCCAAATTCATTTAACACAAATTACATTGTTCTACTTCATGACATACTGCTAAAGGAGACATATTTCCACCCTAAAAAAAAAAAAAGATGAAATGGGAAAATTAAAATAACTTCTGGTAAATCAATATTAAATGATACTAATAAGACATGTTAAGACATTTTTTATTTGAAAGCCAAAGGTTTATTGGATACCACATATTATGAAGGGGAAGTCAGTTATTACTTTTAAGTAAGAAAACTCAATTTGCTCAATCTCAAACTCAATTTTTAGGTTTAGGTTTTGTTTAGGTTATCTTATTTAATATTATTCATCTTTATTTAATATTATTTATCTTATTTTATTGTATAGAATGTGCATTTTTTTTATGCTGCTGTAACATAAAAATTTCCCTCTGAGGGATTAATAAAGTATATATCTATATAACTATCTATCTTTAGTATGTAATGTGCAAAATCAAAACTTATCATATCATACTCATGATTTATTTTTTAAGGAAGTTCAAATTCTGAATTATTTCCAATTTTAAGATGATTGTTCTGTTAAATTGTCGACATAAGGTTTATTATCTCTCATCTTTGACTTTCTTTTGCACAACTTTCATTTTAAAATGTCACATTTTTGACATTTGATTTCCTCTTAAAAAAAAAAAAAGCCAACACACTTACTTTGACTTATTATCATCTCATAATTATTCAAATTATTACAAAATTCTGACTTTAACACACCATCATCTTACCTTCTGTTTTATTTTACTGTCCTATCCTTGCTGCCAACTTCAAAACAAGCAGGCCAAGATTTATTAATGAATAATAAATAAATTCTACGACTGAAAACTAAAATCTTCAAATTCATAAAATACATTTTTATGATAAATAGACGCCGTTGGATCATTAAGTTTGTTTTCTGGAGAAGGTTTTTTTTTTTTTTTCTTTACTGTCAGTTTTACAAAACACGCTAGATGGCGCTTGGGATGGGTTTGCTGTATATTGTCTAATTGTCATCAGCTGACCCCCTTCACTTATTTCAGCCCATTCATCCTTAATCAGCAAAATCCAAGTGCACTGTAAACACCTTACATATGCTATTAGACTATTTCACGTGTCATATTATTATTATTATTATTATTATTATTGCAGAACATCTGTTACGCTCGTTTTGTCATTTAACACATCAGAGACACATTTGTAAGACAGAATGTAAAATATTTTCTAAAACTGGGCTCACAGATACAGATATAGCGATGTTAAAGAATAAAATGGTGTAAAAATAAAATAAAAACGTGATGTGCAGCAGGATGAGGAGGGTTTAAATGTTGTTTTTTGTCTTAACCGGAAAAGGGGCGGAGCCAGCTGTAACGTTAGCAACCACGCTGAGCGACGGGAACGGTTATCGTTAATGTGAAGGATTGGCCTCTGAAATATGCCGCTAAATACCGACTGAATCTGTGTCTCAGACACAGAGCATCATTTGGAGCTTACCCCCCCACCCCCAGAAGCGGCGTTTCTTATTATCCGGCAAGGTAAGCGGCCGCTGTCTCCGGCGTTAGTCACCGCGGGATCGTCGGCGGGTCAGCGACGGTAGCTGGCTAACGCCAGTTAGCATCTCACCAGCGAGATGGTTATCGGTAATCAAACCCGTTTCACGCCAGCGTTGTTTTTGCGTGTCCAAACACGTCCGCGGTTTGTCTGCGGGCTACCGCGAGTGTTTACGGCGACTCTTTTTTTCAAAGCAGCAAAAAAAATGAATTAAAATGATCAATAATTCGCCGGAAAGGCTAAATGCTAACAGGCTGCTAAGTGAGCCTGTGACGCTGTCAACGCCTCGCCTGGTTTTGACAGCTCATTTTTTTTAATTATTATTATTTATTTTTTTAGGAGCAGTGGACCAGGCCGGAGCCTGGTGCCAGTTCTTCATCTACAACAAAGTAAATTGGCCATTTAGTTGAAAGCGTTGCCCCCCCCCCCCCCAAAAAAAAAAACAAAAACATAATTGTTGTTTTTTGGCGTCAAAAATGTGCCTTTCCTACTGCTGGTTCACGTGAACATTTCCACTCTCGCGTGGAAAGTGTGTTTTACTAAACTGGTTCTGGATATATGTGATATTCTTGCGGTGTTATAGTATAAAAGGTATGTCCTGTTTTAACATCTTGAGTTCAGTCAGGATAATCGAGGAGTCGCTCCCGTAAGGTCTCGTTTGAACTGCCTGGTTCGGGTCGCCGCCCCACCCTGACTGGACCGTCCCTTTGTGCACCGTTTAATATCCCCGGGGGTCTTATTCAGTCGCCTGGGAAGACGGCGAGTGGGGGTGAGGAAGGTTTTTGCGATGGTGAAGCATGGATAGTCTTTGTATTGTCAGCCTCGCGTAATCGCTGGAGGCTTGACGGCAAAAAAAAAAAAAAAAACAACCACCGGCTAATCAGATTTTCCAAGAGTCTTTACTACAAGCTGTAATAGTGACTGTTTACTGTTTGAGCCTCTTGTTTATGGCACTTGACCCTTTGAAACGGATGCCTCCGAGGTGCAGAGCAATTACACGAGGCTCGTGAGATAAACGGAGTTGGCAGTTTCTTTCAAGTTAATATTTTTTTTTTAATGAAAAATAAGTCAACTCGGTGTAAAGCGGCCCGTAGATCACAGCTGGTTATTAAAAGGATTCAGAAATAATATCGATGAGTTACAGGAACGGGCACATTGACTTGGAACAAGACTGAACATGAACTTAACTCCTGCTCCTTCTGCTCTAAATGCTTATCTTCCAATTGATCTGTTGTTAGGATGCAACATGCACCCTCCTCTTTACATGCAAAAAGCAATATTAGTGCCTTGTAGCTACAAACAAGCAGCACTTATGGTCAAGTAAAGTCAGTTTTTTTCATATAGCACATTTAAATACATCAAGAGTTGGCCAAAGTGCTGCACAACATGGTGCAAAGACTTGAAACAATTAAGGCATTAAAGACAAAATAAGCAGTAAAGGAAAATTTAAATCAAATTCAAGAGCAGCACACAATGATAAACATGAGCGCTACATAATACTTGAAATAAAGAGTTCAAATTAAATTTGGCCTAAATTGGAAATGCGAAGGAAAATAAATATATAATTTTTAATCAAGATCTGAGCACTGATAAAGCAGCTGATGACCTCATTTTGAAAGTGGAAGCTGTTCCAAAGTTTTGAAGCTGCCACTGAGAGAGCTCATGGGGGGCCCAAGTGCAAGTCTGGATCCAGGAACCACTAAAAGCTGCTGGTCCAGTTACGTGTTGTTATTTGTGTGTGTTTGTACTCGTACATTTGCTCTTGTTAGGTGTCTTACGTGCTTGTTGACAAGTCAAAGCTCTGTGTATCTTCGGTTTAACGAACTATTGTTAGTGTGGTTTAACTCCCAGTAGAGAGCCCTGAGCTGGCCTTTCTTCTCATCGTGCCACAAGCGCTGTTTATCAGCATGAATCTGGCAGCATGATGCGCGTACAGTATAATGCATCACTGTAAGCATGGAGAAATATTGCGATTTAAAAAAAAAAGATTGGAATTTTTTCAATCCAATTTTACAAAAACTGCCATTGGCATAAACATTAGCGGTGCGTCCTCACAGTGCTTCCTGTCTCGGTTTACAATATTACATTATAGTGGAGGAAGTCAAAAATGACGGGATATTACAAACTCTTAAATAAAACGCCTCACAAAATAAACCACCGTGTACCACCAATCTTTGCATGGAAACTATTGATCCTAAAAAAACAGTGTTTTTGAGAATCGATAAAGTATCACAAAATATAATATCCCGATACTCAACAAGTGTATTAATATAACAGATGTCCTCTGAGAGGATGCATCTTAAAGCCAATCGACCAAGCAGTGCTGGTTAGAATTTGGTCACTTAAGAGAAATGCGATTCGTGCGCAGACTCTGTTGCTTGTTTGTTTTATGATGCAACGGTGTCTTCCAGCACAGGACCCTTAATAGACAGGACCCCAAGTAACCCATGTCCTCTGTCCTTGCAGAAGGTCTCCAAGGTTTTTTTTTTTTTTTTTTCCTCATTCAGAAGAATTATTGCCAGGTGAAACACACTGGCGCTGGCTGGTTTAACTACACCAATCAGTATATTATGGGGGCTTTAATTACTTCTAGTGAACGATCAATATTTACAGCCTGTTGAGAACTGACGCAACAGGACGAAAACCTTCTTGACCATCCCAACGAGGACCAGTGTTCGCAGCTGGGATTTAAAAAGCTATCACAGACGGTATGCGGATTAGAACGGGCTCTCCGGAAACGTCATAATATTCTATACAACCAGTACACGGAGCAGAAAGTAGGCTACGACTGGCCGGCGCTAATTAGTACATTATCATGGGTTTGAGTTTTCTTTCCGCCGCTTGTCTTCACTGACCGACTGCGATAGAGGACGAACCTGTTTGATGTCTGGCTTCCTGGATTCATTTACCACTCAGCTGGATTTGGGTTTTCCATTTGACCACCGGTAATGGAAACGGAGCCCGACCATAAAATCTATGCTCCGCATTACTGGTGTGACTTTCGCTTCCATTTCACCGTCTTTACTGTCAATACATAATTGATTTTGCTAATATTTAGCTTCACTAGAAACGACTACCGTGAGGAGAAGGAGCCACACATCGCTGACAGTGATCGCAAGCTTTGAGTATTTACATACTGCAGTTTCACAGCTGCTGTTGGGGCAACGCAGGTTGTGTTTCTTGGGTTTGCAGAACCCGGTTTAGAGCTTATCGTGGTTTCTGAATCAAGGGCACACCCTTGATTTTTAACTTTACATGCACAACATGAGCACTAGTGCTAGCGGGCATTTTAAAGGCCTCTCATTGTTCACCACTTCCAAAGAAGTACTCGTCGATTTTAATGCGTCTGTCAGCGATGCACCTGACCCGAGACCACCTTTTACATCTTTTATTTTTTTTTTTTTTTTTTTCAATCTTGCAGAAGATTTGAATGAACTTGTCCATAAATGAAACAGTCTGTGTTGCTGCATTTCTCTGCCTTGTCGTTAATGGTGACGGTCATAGAAAACGTGTGTGTTGCGGGGGTGGTGACTCGGGTTACTTGCTCTAAGTGCTGTTGATTGATGTTATCTCCTGTTATTCTGATGCAGGGATGAAAACATTCTTTAAATACAAGAAGTCCTGCCTTGTTTCATAACTACAAACTCGACTGACTTGAACTGCAGGTTTGTGAATTGAATATTCTTTTTTTTTTTTTTTTCTCTCTCTCCTTTGTCTTTCACATCCTCAGACCAGGAGGTGTGAGCAATGCCGCCGGCGTCCAGCTGTGACTGCCCCCACCTGGACTGTGTGGGGGAGATCACCAAGGAGGAGCTGATTCAGAAATCACACGTGAGTGACCCTCCTTCAACACCTTGTCCACTCTCTTGTTCCTAACTTAACACTTTTAATGATTATTTTTGATAGCTTTTGTAATATAACTTCTCCGAGTCTGAATTCAAAGCCTAATTTCTTTTTTTGGTGTGCTAATTTTCATATTTGAAAGGTAATTTTAATGTGAGTATCTTTCGGTTTTCCTAGGGCCAGTGCCAAGACTGTAAAGTCGGAGGACCAAATTTGTGGGCGTGTTTGGAGGTAAGACGACACGTGGCAGCAAAAAAAAAAAAAAAAAAAGTTGTTCTGACTATGAAATACTACCTCCTAACACTTTTGTTTTTCTAACACCCTGGTGTCTGCATCCTCTTGTTTGCTTGTCTCTGCAGAATGGCTGTGCATATGTGGGCTGTGGAGAATCTCACACTGACCACAGCACTGTCCACTCGCAGGTGAGAGAGCCTCGGAGCCTCCACGATGACTTTCACTCCGGGAAATGATCATTACTGAGTAGAGGAAAAAAAAAAAAAAGAGGGTGGGATCCTTGACTGTGATGCTGAATTGAAAACGGATGCAACCAAGAGCAAAACACAGATGGCATCCCAGGACATGAGTACCACATCCCGGGAGTCGTGATTCGCAATAAAACGACCTCCAGCGCTGATTTTTATTTATGTTGTCTCCGCGATCAAAGTGCCTGCACGTGCGCCTTTTCAGCTTTTGAAGCGCACGCACTGTTAAAAAGCAGCAGGCCCATTCCGCGCGCCGACATCTCCACATTTCACTTCGGTTTCAGCAGTGGATCATCCATTATTAATTGCCATTCCTCTGGGAAACGGGGGAGATTCACTAGTTCTGTCAGTTCCATGGTTACAGTATCCATCCCTCCTGGTTGCTCTGCAGCTTACTCATCCTCTGCTGCTCTCATTGTTGACTAAGGCTTTTTCCTCCTGCACGGTTAGAAGGAGCGAGGGAGGATAGAAAGGAGAAACTTGCCATTTAGTTTCTACATAGATGCTCCAACCTCGGTCTGCGACGGGCCTGTTGGTGTGCTCACCTCGTGGAGCTCTCCGCCCAAATGTGAGATGGATATCGGATACAGAGCGCGCTGCTAAAGAAATGTAATATTCGATGGTTGATTTTTTTTTTTTTTAAATTAAATTTTTTTTTAATTTTTTTTTTTTAAATGACGCCACTCACGAATTGATCGGCATTCCCTATCTGGGACGTCTGTCTGTGCAGCCCGCCAGCCGCCTTTTGTGTATTTTCAGCGGCAGTCATCTTTTAAATCTTGTAAGAACTGAGACCATGCTTAATTAGTGCTCTGAAAGCCCTGAAGGGAAGGGCAACATTTTAATCTCTTGACTCTCTGTCGGATCAGTTTGCAGACGGAGAAACGAAGCTCCTCTGCCAGTCAGACTATGCCGGGTGTAAATGCGAGTGGCTGTTTCAGAGAATTGAGCTCAAAATTTTACAGCTAAATCAGCTAATCTCAGAAATTGAAGCTCTACTTCTGGAGGGACAAATGGGACACGTAATTAATATTTGCACCCATTTGTGTTTTAAACATTATCATGCACCAAAAAGGACTTCTAAAGCAAATGTGGAAATCCTTCTGCATGTTGCCGATAAAGGATTTAAGCCCTGCAGTGGCTTTTAAAATACTAGTACTGTTAAAATAGCAGGGTTTTTTTTCTTGGGTTTGTGAAATTCTCCAAATCCACTGATCGATCACCGAGAGACTGAAGTCAGAGGGCTGGAAAGGAGACTCGACAACTGTGTGTTTTTTATTTCACACACAAAACCCGCTTCTAAAAAAAAAAAAAATCGCACACCGAAGCAGGTGTTAGAGGCCGTTTGGCCATTTTATTTGTGAATAAGATCAACGAGTTATTGACATCACCACGAAGTTGTTTTTTTTACCGCGTGATTTCCTTTTCCTGTGAATTATTCTGGCTGCGAATGTGTGCTGAAGCCAGATATTGTTTTTCACTCGAATACGAGGCTAAAACGGTTCATTGAAATACAAAACGTGATGTAGGCTGGTCTAAACGTCCTGTAAATTCAGCCCGGTATTTACGCCCCACGCGGTATATTTTCCCTCATAAATGATTTAAACGGGGGTGGGGAGGAGTTTCGGGGCCGTGCTCAGTCTGCTGTGTCACCTCCGCCCCGCTGTGGACGGGCTCTAATGGAATCCCTGATGAATAATACAGAGTCTGTCGGTTTGGCTGCTGCTCAGCTTTGGTCTCGTTTCAACCTGCCGGGCTGCAGGTGTTCGTCAGAGCAGCAGTGGGTCAGCAGAACTCGGCCATGTTTTCCACAGCAGCAGCGCCGGCGTGTCCCCCTGCAGCGCCACCCTGCAGCTCCACCCTGCAACATGAGACATGCAGCATCGTCTCAATGTGCTTTCTGTGAGGCCGTTTTAAAATCTGCACATAAGTCGGATCAGAGTGTATCTGTATGTTGTTTGTTTACAGATATTTTAGAGAGGTTGATTTTTACTCCCATTAAGCTGGAGCATGTGGCCGTGTTGAATTTCAGCCTCTCAAGAAACTACTTTAAACCCCCCCAAAAAAAAAAATCAATCTCAAAGTAAAAGTGTACGAGTTGGCTTCACTTGAGTGGAAGCCGTTAGTTTATTTATTGATCAGTCGTTGTTTCGAAAATTAGTTTATTTCTAGTTTTCCATTTTTTTTTGCTTTTCTTTGTCTTTAAGTTATAGATGAAAAATTTGAAACTATAAATGTTTTTTTTTTTCCTTTTTACATTTCCTGACCTATTCTAGACTACATTATTATTCATCAGAGCACTTTATTGTTAGAATGATTTTTAATTGTAGCATTAATACAATTAACAATCAAAATGTTTGAGATTGTAGATGGCAAATTGATGTCAAATAAGACCTGCACAAAATTGTAAAAGAAAAAAAAAAGTAGTAGTGTAGGCTGTTACTTCCTGGAGTCAGCTTGTTGGATAATATAGCTAAAAAAAAATTTGTTATCGTGGTGTGCTGCAGCTTTCCTCTTTTTAAAATCAATTTTAAGGTATGTACTTGTCAATATAAAATCTAGATTTAAAACTAGACGTTTTAGTTTGTCGCATGGTTTAAATTGAGTGGTTTTTCTAAAGATACACATTGAATACAAACATACATTTAGATTTTTTTTTCAGCGATATACAGGAAGCAATAGAAGTAGGACGTCATTAGCGGCACAGAAAGAGGTGCCATCAGAAAGTCTAATTTTGGCTCACCCACATTCAACTTGTGGGAAAGCATTGAGTTCAGTTTGCCTGTGAGCGGGACAGTTTAATCTGTTTTCCATCGACTCGTGCCCGTCAGCGGACGCACCTTGTTCTGTTACGTAAGAGCAGCCGGACTCATTTGATAAGCTGTTAATTGTTAGATTGTGTCAAAGACTATAAAAAAACAAAAAAATAAAAACAAAACATGCTCCGTCAGCTGTTCTCGGACAAATGTGAAGAGTTTTCTTGTTTCGATTTGTTTTGCACAGTCTGAAGGTTTTTTGGGGGGGGGTTTTCTTGTCTCGTGCGCAGGAGACAAGCCACAACCTGACCGTGAACCTGACCACGCTTCGAGTGTGGTGCTACGCCTGCGGCAAGGAAGTTTTCCTGGAGCGTAAACTCGGTCCTCACTCGCCCCACGCCAACATCAAACCCCTCCCCTCGCCGCAGAAGGCCGGTCAGGTGAGAGCCAGGCTCCCCTCTGATCTATCTCGCAGCTCCCTGCTACACTTTGTTTGTTTCTGGAGTCAGAAAAGAGGTTTTTTGAGAGGAACTTTGTTGACATCGTTTGCTTTCTGCGTAATCTCACGCTCTTTTATCTTGCTTAAATGTGTGCTCTCCTCCTGCCGTATGGATTAATGACACGTCTCCGCCTGTTTATTGTCAGCGGCAGTCAGGATAAGGTTTTTATGATGAGGTCTTTTGTGTGCTGTGCCATTGTTCCAGGAGAACAGCAGGGCCCCTGGGAGCCCAACCTCTCTGAGAGTGCCCTCTAATGGAGGCTGTGAGGACCTGGACATGGAGACGGAGGAGGAGGACGAGCTGCGAGCCAGAGGTGAGCTCACACAGACCAAGTGTTTAACTCACAACGTGAATGACACAAAGAATTAGTGCATAAGTTATGATTACATTTTTAATATTGCCATATACTTTAGCCATTATATCGAGAAAAATTCGACATCTGACTGATCAGATTTTATGTTATCCTCTCGCAGGCAATCAAACGTAATCTGTCAACAGAGAAAATGTTTTTAGTGTTGAAAACGCATTTCTGCTTGTTCCCGCAAAATTCAACCGTTAGGGCGACAAATTCAAATAAATAAAATGAAAATTAACGTCTAAAAAAGAGCCTGAACAATTCTCGATTTTTAAGGCTGATGCTGATATTAGAAAAATAAATCTGTTAAATTCCAAACTTTAGTTTCAATTATATCTATAAAGAACTATTCATTTAAGAAAAATACGAATAAAACGATTTCTAATTCTCCCGAATCATCTGTTTCTGCTTTGTGCTCTGTAAAAGAAGTTTTCATAACGGACTACATGTATGGCGTGCTGATATATCTGTGATAGGCCAATATCGGACAATAAAATCAGCCAACAGATAAATTGGTCGGGCCGCAATCTAAATATTGTAAATGAAGCGCTTTATATTTCACAAAATCTTCTAATCAGCGGTTGAAATACTGCCGCGGGGGACACATTTTTCCTTCCAGTCTCATAATTTTAATAATTAAAATCATCTACTCTTCAAGTCAGTGAGGTGACAAAAATGTAATTACATTTTATCACCTTATTTAATTCAAGTTTTGACAAAATAAAAAATGAACAGCTCAAACCGAGGCGCGCTGTAATCAGCGGCAGGTTTAGTTCAAAGCGAAAGTTATGATTGGAATTAAAAAAAAAATAGCGGTAGATTTCCCGCGGTAAGAGAAGCTGTTGAAAGACACACGGAGAGCCGTCGTCGAAGAACCGGGGCCGATGAACACCAAGGCTTCTGTTAAAAGTTGTTCTTGAATGCGGCGCGGCGACCATCTGAAACAAACTAGATTCACCCGCAGCCGTGAATTACAAACGGTTTCATGTCGTATGCAGCTGCAGATGAGAAAAGACTAGACGCAACATTTGCAGACAATCGACGACGACAACAACAACACGCGACCTCCTAAGCAGGACGTTAGGCGGGGTGGGGGGGGGAGTGTAGCTCGGCGGGTTGAGCCTCGCAGTCACGCTCCGGCCACCGATGCAAATACTTTTTTCCACTCGGTGCTGCGAGACGCTCGCGAGCTCCACCATATGTTGTTAAAGCTCATGTGGTGCGACTCATTGGCACCCGTCACCGGAGGGCTATTTTTGTCACAAATACAGATCGTGTGATCAGGCGGTAGAGCGAGTAGGCTTTGGAGCACCGATGTCCTCCTTGGACAGGCTGATCGCTTAAGATCACAGGTGTTCGGATGGTGAGGACGGGCTTCTCCGGGAGCGGTGGGACGTGAGGCGATAAACGCTGCGCGAGGTGAAGGTGCGTGGTGCCGGTGGGCTAAAAACGGCTCCAAAAGTTATCGGAGTTTGCAGCAGTTGCTGTGAATCGCAGCTCATGAAGGTAGTTAAAAGTGTTTTCGGTCTGGAAACTTGCTTTAGAATCATCACCTGCGTTTTCTCTTCCCCCCCCGAACGAAACCAAACACCAACGCACTCGTAGAACTGCGGTTACGTCCAGTGACTGCTATTTATTTACACACTTCCTGTGCATCCGTTTCATTGTAGCTGAGAGAGTCGCTCATGCGTTCGTCTGCCACCGAAAGTCGCCAACAAGTAGCCTACAGCTGCTGTACAGTATTACTCTTAGAAATGGAACGTGGACACTTCCTGCCTGCCATCAAAATTTACAAGCATTCGGTGAGAGGGTCGAATTTTTAATTTCCCTGGTGTGCTCTGTCTCCGTCAGGCCTGACAGGCCTGAAGAACATAGGCAACACCTGCTACATGAACGCTGCCCTCCAGGCCCTGTCCAACTGGTGAGACCTCCGTTCACCTGCCTTCTGTCCCTCCATCGTACCTGTCCTCCCCTCCCTCTCCTCCCACCCCATCACCTCTCTTGACTTTTCCTCATGTACTCTTTTTTTTTTTTTTTTTTCCTTTTTCTTGCTCCTTGCCCACTGTGTTAACACGCTTCTTTCCAGTAGCCATTTGTTGTTTTACCCCCGGCCTGCCGGCCTGCCTGCTTCTTGTTGACTGTGAGAAACGACCACGGCTGTGCTCATTTGGCAGAGTGACGGCTGAGGGAAAATTGCTGCAGTGCACCATTCGGGAGGGCAAAAATGGCCTTTTGTAGTTCCCTGTAGGGTCTTCTGTTACAAATGAACACCAACTCTTTCTCCGGCTCCTCTGTTGCTTCTCCTTTCTTCTTTTCCTTCCCCCGTCGTGTCTTTTTTACGTCTCTCTTTGCTGTTTGTCTTCCAGCCTGCCACATTCGTTTATTGTTTATTGACGTGCACGATCAAGTCTGATTCATTGTCTGTGTTTGAACTGTTGGTGGGATCACTTAAATTAGAGCTCTGCAGCAGAGCTTGAGGCTGCTTTATTCTTCTTCTTTTATTTTAAACAACAAAGCGCTGCAAAAGCCTTTCCTCCTTTCAGAGACCATCTCGCCACGGGCTGGCAAATTTAACTAAATCAAACGAATGATGCCTCGTCTGGATCCAAGTTAAAATGTGGGGGGGGGGGGGATGTGGGTCAAAATTTGCAATCTAAATCACATTCCAAAAATAGGAGGAACCGAGTCACGCAGCTGCAGAAGGAGGGACCTTTTCTGAAACTTTCCTTTGATGTCTGTTTGTAGGAGCGCTGCATCTCTCAGTCACTGCCGGGTCATTATTCAGTATGAAAGGACTTCTTTACGGGAACACTCCATGCCTTATTCATTCTGCAGTTTGTCTCTTTTCTTGCAAATCACTGTCTGTTCTGTATCCATCACATGAAATCCCTTCAGCTGTTTCAGCTAATGTCCTTCGACTCTAAAGCTGCGTGAGGAGTTCTCTCGCATGAGACGGTACCTCTGGGAATTTCTGATAATCTCGCTACGAAGGGAAACGTGAATATAATAAAATTAAATGAATAACAAATACAGACAGAAGGAGACATTATGTAGAACTTCTCCAGACCTCCTGTCCTATTAGGACTTTTTTGTTTCGTGTGACCTCTGTGAATCTAATTGCAAAAACCTCAAATTATTTGCGGATATTACGGTATCAATAACGGGCCAGTTGCAAACATAATAGATTATAATAACTTGAACCCAATCTTGTATTTGTACCACTTAAATTTGTTTCCCCTCTTTTAGTTATTTCTGATTATATTCGGTTGTTGTGAATTGGACACTGCATTCCGATCTTTTTGGTGATGGGAATCAAACAGTGACTCTCTTGTTGGGGGGGGGGCGTTCAGTAAAAGCTTGTTTGTGCCTACGTACAGTATGTTATATTCATCCTATTCTTCCCACCGCAGCCCGCCTTTGACGCAGTTCTTTCTCGAATGTGGAGGCCTGGTGAGGACGGACAAGAAGCCGGCTCTCTGCAAAAGCTACCAGAAGCTCGTGTCTGACCTGTGGCACAAGAACAGGTGTCTGTCACTTCTCTTTGACTGGAGAGGACATATAACACGTAACCACAAGCTACAGTGTCTGAGTTCAATGATCACTGTCATTCCTGTCTTATATACGATCCTTAAACGATCCGAGTGACATTTACCAATCAGAAAACCACTTTTCTAGCAGCCACTGCATTGCATATGACTTTATTATTATATTATTATTATGTACCGTGTGAGTCCTTTTTTTTTAAAAACCGGTCTGTGTTTTCTCACACTTTAGACCCTCCTACGTGGTCCCGACCAACTTGTTCCAGGGGATAAAATCCATAAACCCCATGTTCAGAGGATATTCTCAGCAGGTGGGTCGTCCCAGATGATGAAATAAAAGTGCAATGTGCAGATTTTCTTCATACAAAGGCACATTCAACAGTGGATTTTCACCCCCCCCCCAGAAATGAGTAAACGTGAATCATGTTTGTTGTGATATTTTTGGTGTTCCAATGTGTGAGTCATACATTATTTTTCTCTTGTTTTTTATAATACAGTAACAGCACCAGATAATCGTTAAACTTTTCGTCTTTTTGAGTTTTGAAATTTGTGCCGAGTCATTACTGGTCTGCCCCCCAGACTATTAAGTCGTTTATAGTCGCTCTTATTCCACTCCATATCACTCATTCCTCCACAGAAATTACATGCGCTCCAGCTCAGATCACTCAGTCAGATAAACTGAATCTTCTGCCTTTCAGTTGCTGAGTCGGACCTTCTTACTTTCACGCACACAACTCCACACATTAGGCCTCAAGGCCTGATTTGATTCCAGGTGGTGCTTGAAAGCAAAATTTTATGCTTTACAAACAGAAAGGAATTTCAAAAGACGCTAAGTTGAAGCACTTCTTGTCTTTAGTCAGTGTGTGTAAATAATGGATTCATGAGCCTGAATGGTGAACTGATAAAAGGGCCCGTTTCCTCTCGGCTTGCCAGTGTTTGTTCAGCAGAGTTAGCTGAGGAATATTCATTTGTCACGCCACGCTGAGCTGTGCAGCCTTGGATTTATCGTTGCTGTGAATGAAGTTAACATTCCAGCTCTTGGGAGGAGAGAGCTCATTTGGCTTGAAGCGGGAGATTGAATGTCTGAGGTTCATTAAGTTTGATTAGACATTCATGAGCATTTGGTTTTGGGTTCTGCGGACCAGAATTGGGATAAACAAGGAGGTGAAGTGGTTGTTGTATATAATTTGGGAAAGAAATTGGCTTTGGGAAGTCTTTACTGTGTCTGTCAAACTCAATTATATTTCGGGAGAATTAGTGCAAAGTTCTATTTGAATGCTCTATTCGGGGAGAGGGAATTAGCTATTTTTCGCAGTGACCAAAATAACTGCAAAAACCTCTCCGATTTTACCAGCTGAAAATAATTGGCTTCCTCGTCAAACATTCTGCGTGTTTATCCCCTCTCGACACTCCAGGACTCCCAGGAGTTTCTGCGCTGCTTGATGGATCAGCTTCACGAGGAGCTGAAGGAGACGCTGCCCGAGCCCTACGACCAGTCCAGCATCACGGTGGACGACGGCCCCGAGGAGGACAACCGCAGCCAGTCAGACGACTTCCAGTCGTGCGAGTCGTGCGGGAGCAGCGAGAGGGCCGACAACGACCTGCAGGGTGGGAACAACGTGTTGATGGACGTCACCAATGAGGCGGAGATGCTGATTCCCGAGCAAGATGAGATCCAGGCCAACAGGGAGTGGCAGAAGGAGAAAAACATGATTAATGACCTGTACCGCTCCGGGGTTAACGGCGTTATGGGTGGAAGCACTGGAGCGGACATCGACAAAGACGTCGACACCGCCGCTGAGACCACGCCCATCATCAGCAGCCAGGGAGCCATCAAGGTTCAAGGCCGAACATCCGGTAAACATGAAGAAGAAGAGACGTGTTGGCTGTCGTTATCTGCTGTCGATTTCTTTTTTTTTTTTTTACTTTCAATTTACTTGATTTCTTCTTCCTCTCTCCACCAGATTGCTTTCCAGATATCCAAATGTCCAACACCACAAGACCGCAGAGTCCCGTCCCCATGGATGGACACGTTCCCAAAATGTCCAGCAGCCCGCCCAAAGCTGCGTCCGGTTGGCCCAGCCTGAACCCTGCACACAAGAAAGGTACGGTACGCTTTGTGTTGTCAGAGACGAGGAGGTGGTTTCAGATGCGTAATCGGAGGCTGTCGTATCTAGATCAAAAGCTTAAAATGCGAGGAGGTTAGCAAGGTAACGAGATCCCCGTCTATCTTTGCTGACTCTGTGTGAGACATACTGTACTGTAAATCACTATTCTCATATTTCTGGGTCTCTTGTCTTCCCGCAGCAGTGACCACATTCTCCCCACCAAAGAACAAGCGTCAGAAGAAATATCGCAGTGTCATCTCGGACGTGTTCGATGGAACCATCGTCAGCTCAGTTCAGTGCCTCACCTGCGATCGGGTTAGTGGTGTTCACAGTTTTTTGTCTCGAGATTACGCAACATTTTCTGTGTTCCAAAGGGCAAACTTGTGTACGAGCCATTGACTCGAAAAAAAAAAAAAAAAAGTGGATGTTGCTTTCGGGTCTGAAAAATTAGGCAGATGCGGAAGTGCCTTAAGCTGCGATACCACCGAGTGCCACTAGAGGTCGGCTCCATAAAGCCTCTCGCTCCATAGACTCCCATTCAACTTCTCATAAAATTTTAAGTTCTAATTTGAATTCTTTTTAGTTTTCTGGCCGTCCATCTAAAAATAATCCCGTCATTCATTAGAAAAATAGCCTCGGAAAGCTGTGTTTTTGGGGGCGTGTATGTTTGATTGACAGGCCTGTGGTGCAGTCAGGTTACGGCTATTGGTGGGCGGGATGTGGTGTCGCCGGGTTTCCAGTCAGATCCACCGCTCGCTCCTCCCTCAGCTCGTCCAAATATGGTCACTACCGGCTACAAACCGCTCGGAAACTAGCAAGATGGCGACGGGCAAAATCCAAACTCGAGGCTTCATAACGGCTGTTCTCAAACCGACGGGCGACGTCACTGCTGGGTGCCGCTTGGTACAAACGCTCGCTATTTTTGAGTGTATAAGTGTATTCACACAGTACAGAAACATGCAGTGCACTACAAGTACCAGGATGATGCGCTCTAAATGGCCCAAAAAAGAAGTGTGAAACACTGGACACTTTACACCCTAAACGGTCGCCATCTTGGCTACGGAGCGGAAAGGGGGCGGAGACACCGACGTAAAGAATTATCAAACTCAAGTGCGGCTGATCTACGGTCTTCCCGCATATAGTTATATGTGCCGTCAGGTTAATATTCTGCCACAAAGCAACGCTTCTTGACAAAACTACATAAAGAAATGTGGATATGTGACCACTGATGAAGCTTTGACTTTGTGTGCGCGATCCGTCAGGTGTCTGTGACCCTGGAGAACTTCCAGGATATCTCTCTGCCTATCCCGGGGAAGGAGGACCTGGCCAAGCTCCACTCCTCCACCCACCAGACGTCTCTGGTAAAAGCAGGCTCCTGCGGGGAAGCTTATGCACCACAAGGGTGGATAGCGTTTGTCATGGAGTACATCAAGAGGTGACTAGATAACATATTCGTTTACATCGAGCATCAGTCGGTGTCTTACTTTGCTCTTTGTGAGTAAAATTCCCCTCTCTTGTTTCTTTCTTCCTCAGCTGGTTCTGGGGTCCAGTGGTGACGCTACAAGACTGTCTTGCAGCTTTCTTTGCCAGAGATGAACTAAAGGGTAAGGAAGTGGGTGGGAAAATATGTTTTAGTAACACAAACATTCAGATTGATGTCTCAATCACTGTGTGTTTGTTGTTTTCTAGGAGACAACATGTACAGCTGTGAAAAATGCAAGAAGTGAGTCATTTTAAATGCCGAAAACTCCATAATAATTTGTTTCACATTTAAAAACAGAAAACAAAATGACTGGAGCTGTAATGATTGCTAATCTCCCTCATCTTCTCCTCTTAGATTACGAAACGGAGTCAAGTTTTGCAAAATGCAAAGTTTGCCAGAGGTATGAAGACAATTCCAGTAATTTCTGTCATGAAGAAACTCAAATCTTTATCCATAATGTCTTCAAAGATGCTAAAATGTTGTGTTCCCCTGCCCCAGATCCTGTGTATTCACTTGAAGCGCTTCAGACACGAGCTGATGTTCTCGACCAAGATCAGCACCCACGTCTCTTTCCCCCTCGAGAGCCTGGACCTGCAGCCTTTCCTGGCCAAAGACAGCTCCGCCCAGACCACCAACTACGACCTGCTGTCAGTCATCTGTCACCACGGCACTGCCAGCAGTGAGTGGGCACATTCACTCCCCTCTCCCCTCCTTTCCTTTCCCCTGCCCGCCCCGCATGAGACCGCGGCAGCTGCCGTCAGTTGGCCCATCCGAGCGTCCCGCATTCATTTGCCTGGAAATAAGAATTCACACGTACTCGCTTAGATTTGTGAATGTCGCTCTAACACATTCCTCCGTGTCGTCCCAGGTGGCCACTACATAGCTTACTGCAGGAACGATGTGAACAATCTGTGGTATGAATTTGATGACCAAAGTGTGACCGAGGTGTCAGAGTCCTGTGTCCAGAACGCTGAAGCCTATGTGCTCTTCTATAAGTAAGTCCAGACTGCACTGTGCTGCTTTAATATCAGGGGTGTGCCGTATCATTATTGTTCATGGTGAATATTTGAAAGCATTATATCACTCATTCATATGTCACATTTTTTTTTTTTTTTTTTTTTTTTCCAAATTGCAAGTTTTTTAAGTTAATAATGAAATATTTTTTTCGGCATTTTGTCAAGAAAATTGCTATCGCAGAAAATAGCCAGCTATATATCGTGATATTATTTTAGAGCCATATGTCTAGCTTACTTACTTACTTCTTACTTTTGTATTTCTCTGTTGTAATTGTGATTGATGTGTCCGTCGCAGGAAGAGCAACGAGGATGCGCTGAAAGAACGCCGGAGGGTGTCGGGCCTGTTCAACATGATGGAGCCCAGCCTTCTGCAGTTCTACATCTCCCGCCAGTGGCTTAATAAGTTCAAGACCTTCGCTGAGCCGGGGCCCATCTCCAACGACGACTTCCTGTGTTTGCATGGAGGTACATTTTCTCACTTGAACCACTCCGGGGTCAGATTGTCCTCTTCGGTGACCCGTGTCCAAACAATTAGAAAGTTCGTGGTTCTGCTAAATGTCCTCTCTCAAACGCGGCGTCCGCTTTCGTCCTTCATGTGGATTTTGGATTTTGACAAAGACGGCACAGAATTCCCTTCACAGCGTAGCCAACTTCAAAAGGGGGGGTTTTACTTTTCTTTGTGGAGATGATTGTTCGGTCTCCTTTTGGCTGAGAAGAGGGGGAGATCCCAAAAGGGGTTCGTGTGAATGGAGCTCTTTTCTTGTCAGGCCTCAGTGGAAATCATGGAACTAAAAATGAAGAAGTGGAAAAACTAAAATATCTAATAATACTGTGAGACTGCAGAGAATGTGTTTCATAATGTAGATAAGCACCTACAGGTGGTTTCCTCCGTCTCTGCAGCCACTGGCACATAATAACCAGCTGGTCAGGTACATAAGTGGAGATAATATCAGTGTAGTGAAACCATGATTGCTTTGTGGCAGCAGTGCGTCCAGTTGTCGTATTTTTTCCGTGCAAAGCCGAAAGGATCGCAGCTTATTTTCCCGTTCCCGTTCAAGTGTGCCATCACAAGTGTATATTTAGGCACGCTAAGCCTTTATTAGGGGCTCTGGCAGCGCATTTCACCCGGAGAGCTCTTTCCAATAAGCAGCAGCATAATGCTGGTTGCGCACAAGGTTTTCAAGTGGAAACTAACAGTCATTTTTTTTTTTTTACTTTGAATTGTGCATTTAAATTCTATAAAAGAAAGGGGGATAAAGAATTTAAGGAGCCACTACTCTGCTCGACAAATACAGATGAGTATAATTATAGATTAATTTAGTGTTTATGTGTCACTTTTAATTATACAGTTCATCATCTCATCTGGTCCTTTCCGCTGAAGTAACGTGTCACTGCTTTTCTGCACGTTTTGCTATGTTCTGCGGTTTCTGCTGGGTCCTAATGCAGCCTTCAGTGTTATCACTTCTGCTTCTTAATCATGTTTCCTTATAAATCGATAAAGGCATTGTGAAAGATTTAGGAGAGGGGGTTGTTTAGATTCTGGGAACTCTGCGGCTTTTATCATTTTGCTGTTTTTAAAATGTTCTGTTTCATTAACATGGAAGGATTATTCTTATCTTCCACAATGCCCCGAGTGCTTTACTGATTTTGTGCATTGGTTACTCCTCCGGGAATTTAGTATTAAACTTACATGAAGTACGGGGATCCAAAACAGACGACATTAAAATAAAAAAATAAAAAAGGATGTAGATGTCACAATATCCTGACTTTCAGTCTTTAGTATCCATCAAGATTACAAAACTCTTGATCTTGTGTTGTGACTTTGATTAGATCCTCTGGATTATTTATGTTTTGGGTGGAGTTTTCTAAAAAGAGGAAAGATATCAAGCAGCAGGTTTTCACATGACTTGTTGTACTAACCGTCATCAGTAAACTGACATATGAATATGGGTGAATGAATTCATTTGATTGTTTTTTTTTTTGGATGCCGGAATAAGTTGAAGTATCCAAAATATTTCACATACAAAACCTTTTTTCTGGAGACAAAAAGGGAAAGAAATAATATCTATAACTACTCGAGGTGACACGATTTGAGCCGTAGGTTTGACAGATTTATGCTTTCTTTTTTTTTGTCCTTTTGAACAAACCAGCAGTGATAATGTTTCTACAATTGATCTGTACCGGCGTGTAAAGATATGATCTCTCTGTAGACATCCATTATCTCTGAAATGTTACACTGCGAACGTCTCATTGGGTGTTTCATCATCAGGCGTGCCACCCAACAAAGCGACGTCCATCGATGACCTGGTCGTGATGCTGCCGCAGAACGTGTGGGATCACCTGTACAGCAGGTACGTACGGTCCACCTGGTCCGGCTGGAGGCGGGGTTTTTTTTTGGACATTTTCAGATTGAACATTTGCCGTTACGATGTCCTTTTGTGGATTTTAATGTCATCGTGTGTGTTTTTACGTGGACCATGTGGTTCCCTGCAGGTACGGAGGGGGACCGGCTGTGAACCACCTGTACGTCTGCCACACGTGCCAGATTGAGATAGAAAAACTAGAGAAGCGGCGCAAGTCCGAGCTGGACATGTTTGTCAGGGTAAGCATATTTATTTTTTTTCCCCCTCCATAGTGACTCTCCAAGCAGCTATAGTCAAACCCGGTGTGATTGATTCGTGCATTGTGTGTGTAGACAGGACTCGCTGGGTGTGTAGAGGGCCTATTCGCCAGTCTATTTAACCAGTTGATAGGCTGCATGTGCTGGTGCTCTTCACCCCGGCAGGAGATGATGAGAGGTGTGAGCCTGATGAAAGCCTTATCATTAATGCATTGGGACAGATGCAGCTGTTATTGCCTGCTCAGTGTGCCCAGTCACACAATGGCTGCTTAGAGGGGAGATAAATGTGTGTGTGTGTGTGTGTGTGTGTGTGTGTGTGTGTGTGTGTGTGTGTGTGTGTGTGTGTGTGTGTGTGTGTGTGTGTGTGTGTGTGTGTGTGTGTGTGAAAAGAAAAAGCTCCAGTAATTTAATAAGAAGACAAGAGGAACAGGGATTGTGTCATTTCCAAGAAAAATGAAATTGGTGCAGTGTGGTGTTAAGACTGTCTTCTAATTGGAAAAAAAAAACTACGAGAGAATTGATTACATTTTCCATCTCCTCTCCTCTCCATCCTTTCATCCTCACTTAATTTTTTTTTCCCCCTTCTCTCCCCCTGCCTCCTCCCGCTCCTCTCCCTCCTCCCCATCCCTTTGCTTCCCTTCCTCCTCCCTCACGTCTCCACCACCACTCACTCCTCCCCCACTTCCTCTGCTCCCTCTCCTGTAGCTGAACAAGGCGTTCCAGGAGGAGGAGTCTCCGGTGGTCATATACTGCATCAGCATGCAGTGGTTTCGTGAGTGGGAGGGCTTTGTCAAAGGAAAAGACAATGGTAATTGGACAGAATTCTTGCCTTTCTAACCCCAGTTCTGTTTAAATGCCTGATTAAAAGGATAAACGTTTCCCACGGGACAGTTTTCACCAGATATATACGATTTATCGTGGAAAAGCTACTGATTTCATTTGATACACGTTTTTGTCTTTTAAAGCAAAGAGCCTGTCTTTTTCTTTTTACATATTTAGAAAACATTTTAAATACATTGTTTTTCTATAGGCGATCCAAATACTGTTTTTACCAGAAGCAGCTTATGTTCAAAAGAAACCGTGGAGTTCCCGTTTCTTCTTTTGATTTTAACTTCAAAGAATTTGCTTTGGTCCTTTGAGTCGGGTTTCTATCCTGCCACAACAAAATGAAGCGTCAAAATAGATTTCATTATTATTCCACTTGTTCTTTTTTTTTGGTTTTGTTTCTTCCCTTGCTTTGTATTGTCATATCTATTTATAACAGCTTGCATCTGGTACTTCTGCAAACGTGTTTTTTTTTTTTTCTTCCCTCTGACTTCTGCTCCTCTAATATTTGTGTTCGCTCTGTAGCAAACAGGGAGGAGAAATTGCTTTTGATAGTGTGACAAAAACATTTAACATTTTAACATCATTGCTCTTTGAAACAGTCAGGATTGAGAATTCGTCTCTGAAAAATTAGGCGTGCATATTGTTGTCAATAATTGGAGTGCTAATTTTCTTTATTTTTTTTTTTTTATTTTTTTAAAGATCCACCGGGACCCATTGATAATTCCAAGATAACAGTAAACAAGAACGGTCATTTAACACTCAAACAAGGTACGGCTATTATTATTATCTTCTTGATGTATGGCAATACTTTTTCTCTGCTTTATTGCTGTAGAAAAATTTATGTCTGATTTTTTTGTTTGTTTCAAGATTGTGAAATAAGTAAACGAGAAACTGGTGAAGTGAAATGAAAAACAAGTCACCCAGGACTGCAGTTATGTTTACTTTTGCTAATATTAGTATCTAACTGTGTGCTGGACCCTGCAGGAGCGGACTCGGGTCAGATCTCCGAAGAGACGTGGAACTTCCTCCACTCCATCTACGGCGGCGGCCCTCTGGTGACGGTCCGGCCCAACATCAGCCACCAGGAGGCCGAACCGTCGCATTCGGAGGAGAAGATCGAAGTGGAGACGCGCTCTGTTTAATCGGGCGCTCGGCAGTTAAAAACAACAACAACAACAACAACAAAAAAAACATTTATAAAATCAAAAGCCTTTTATTTTGCACTTGACTTTTATTTCAAAAGCATTCAAGCAAAGGACCTCATCTTTACTGCTCCGTGACAGCCTTTGACAGAGGGAATTAACATGTCTGAAAAGGTTCGTCATGTTGTACAAATCTGTATAAAGAGCTCTTAAATTTCTATTAGCACTGTAGTATTCTTGTGTCAGGTTGTTTTCAGAACCAAGCATTTAAATTATGTGCAGCTAAAAATCCCACTGAATGCCATATTTTTTTTTTTTTTTTTTTTTCTTGACCAAATGAGCACATGTTGTGTGTCCATGTGTGTTGTGTTGCTGATATTGATTAATCACAATACATCTTGCTGTAGATATATCACACATTTTTCCTGTTGTGGGAGAATATTGTCCACTGAATGGTAAGGATAGCCAAATGTGACACTTCAAGTGGTTAAAATCAAAAGGTTATGAAGGGACTAATTGCTGACTAGTCTCAGGAATGAATTTTGTGTTTTGCACTGTTCTGCAGATGTACAAATTGGCATGCTCACGCAAATGTCTGGTTTGTATTTGAATGTACCAGTACTGATAGTATGTTGGTCAAGATTCAGCACTTGGTTATTTATCACAGAAGGGAGTGGTTTTAATATGATGTCAGTAGAATTTATTGTAGAAATTACGTGGCAGGCAGACTCTGTTCTGGATGCATGCTTTTAACACTCAATCCCAGTTTAACATCACACGTAACAATGCATGTAAATGCAATGCTGCTCATAAAAATGTGCACGCAGCCGGATCTATCTTCACTAAATTGTACAGCTACAGAAAGCACATTGTAGTACGTAATCAGCATCATCGTCGTCGTCATCATCGATCTGATTTAATTTAAAGGCATTATTTGTTGTGTATGGGCATGGTGTTGCTTAACGTGTTGGCTGATAAGAGGGTCAACACAATGCTGTACTCCCAAGTTTTTGCATAGGAGTAAGATCTATTCAGATTTTTTTTTTTTTGCTGGCTGACACTATTAAAACTTGGTGAAAACATGTTGAGCACAGTGCCCCCACCCTCCCACCACCACCACCACCACCCCATTTATTTTTCTCACTTTGCTGATTTGATTGATAAAGAAATAGTAAATAAAAAAAAATAAAAAAAAACAAGGAAAAAGTCAGATATACTGTGTATTCTCCGTCATAAAAGTGTCAATAAACAAGTCATCAATTAGGCGAGGTGACATCGAGAGTCGTGACCGATTGCACTGTTGTTGGCAAAAAGGGGGGCAAAAAAAAAAAAAAAAAAATGTACAGGATAGTGTTGCATTTTGACGAGAGCGGCTGACTCGGCTCCCTCACCACCAACCAACCAACCAACCAACCAACCCGACGACCTGGCTGGGTTGGAAACATGGCTGCGGCCGAACGTGCAGCAGATTTACGGAAGTGAGGTATGTGTAATTCTTTAAGCTACAAAAAAAAAAAAAAAGAAAAAGAAAAAAGAAGCTGTTTTAGAAGTGGACCCCCGGCGCTAGCGGCAGCGAACGAGACGGAAACAACAACAACAACAACAAAAAAAACAAAACAACAACAAAAAAAAACCCAACGAATTTATCAGCGCGCTAAAATAAAAATAAAAAAACAACGCCGCTGTCGGCGGCGCGCGAGCACATCGGCAAAGTTAACGCGCGGAACAATCGGCTAGCTCGGCTAGCTGCTAAACACCAGGGCTAAGCGTGCTAAGCGTGCTAACTGGTTTAACCGGGCAGCCGCTAATGCTACTCGGTTGCTAACCATGCTAACGGCGCTACTTCAGTCCGCGCGCGGCAGTCGGAGGTTTTAAACCCGCGCTCGTTGCTCCGTCATGTGTTTACCGTGGGTGGAGGACGGCTTTTGTCGAGGTAGCTAGCTAGCATGTGCACCCCCCCTCCTCCTCCTCCTCCTCTTCTTCTTCCTCTCCTCCACCACCACCTCCACCTCCTCCTCCTCCTCCACCCGACGGTTATTAACAGAGAGGCTCCATCTGAAACGGTTTCTTCTCCCGAGAGCTAGCGGAGGTAACTAGTCGATCGCAGCCGGGGCGGACTTTTGTTTGTTGAGTGTCACCGGTGGAGGAGGTGGAGGAGGAGGGGAGGTGGTGGTGGTGGAGGAGGGTGGTGGTGGTGTAAGATCATATATATATATATATATTTTTTTTAAATTTTTTTTTTAACGCCAGCGGTGCAACAGTCTGCGGTTTCCGGTGTCTCGAGCGTTTAACGTAGTATATTTAGCTCCCGGTGAGCTAACGGTAACCGGGTGAGTTAGTTTCGCTCGGGGTTAGCACGCTAAAACGGGCAATGCTAGGTCAACTCGGGTTTGGCTCGGAAGTTGGACCGTGCTAACGTGTTTGGTTTTTTTTATTTTTTATTATTATTATATTTTTTTTTTTAGCTCTCGTGCACCAGCCGGTTTGTTTGTTTGTTTGTTGTTGTTGTTGTTGTTATTGTCGTCTAAACGCGCCGTCCGGGAGCTCTAACGCTGAACTTTAAAGAGTTCACCTGGCGCAAACTAGTGCTCGCTCAACCGCCGGCACGTGCACGGCTCGCAACGCCGCCGAGTCGCGAGACTTCGACGAAGCATCCTCGCGCCTCCCAACTTTGTCGGCACGGGAGCTCGCGGCAGCTTTGATGTTGAGATTTGAGCGATTCTCGTCGGTGTTTTGTTTTGTTTTTGTTTTTGTTGGTTGTTGCCAGTAGGCCCCATCTCCCCCCCCCCCCGTGGAAGTGTTGAACTACAGGTCAACAACGGAGATGAACAGCCCGACACGACGGTAAAAAAACAACAACAAAAAAAACGACACGGAGCTTTTTTTTGTTTGTTTATCCTAAAACGGGTGTTGTTGTTGTTGTTTTTTTTTTTTGGGGGGGGGGGGGCTAAGCTTTTAGCCAACAACAGCCTCGCGCTTTGCGTGAAAGGTTGCGTGTTTACTTATTTATAGCTGAACTTTTTACAGCCGTGTGTCGCGCTAACAGCGATGCGGTTCAAAATCGGCACGTGTTAACATAACTTCGCAACCAAACAAGCGCTTTAAAGAAAAACAGGAAGTGGGTTTTGATGAGAGAGTTACAGTCGCACATGGGTCCCTGGTTTAACTGTCCCGATCTGCGTGTGAAGTTGATCTCTTAAAACCTCGTCAGGATCCGTGGGCTCGCTTAAAGCTGTAATTAATATAGTCAAACCCCGTGTGTGATGATGAAGTAACACCTGCACAGATGTGTCTCCAGAAACATCAGTGATAGTTTGATCTTGCTCGTATTTCATTCAGTAGAAGTTACCACTGCTGAATGTTTGTATGTGGAACAAAAAAAAAAATACACCTAAATATGATATTTTGGTTGCATTGCAGTGTTTTCCACAAGTTTGTGTAAAATATAGGGCGCGTGGCTTTGTTAGGGGGTCTGAGGGTCTTCCTCTGGATAGATTTTCTGAAATATGCAATTTAACATAATGTTTTGACTGTTATTGTTACCAAATCTGGGTAAAACTTTCCCAAAAATGTTCAAAAGCTTGAACAAGTCATAAATAAACAACTCCCATGAAGCTTATGTGAATTTGTTAGGTTTTCCTCTATGATTTTTATATTCATTCGGCTTCAGTGGTGCCCAAAATAACTTTGGGAAGTGCTGTACCTGAAGCCTTAAAATGATCCTGGATCAGTTCCCCACCACTGTCCACTCTCTTACACCCAACATTAGAGAGGGGGAAAAAAACTAATTAAAATGTGGTTCGGACCCTTTTATAAACCATAGTAGTGTCCACTTGTGACACCCCCATCAGATGTTATGCCCTTCGTGCTAGCACAAGTTATTAGCAGTCCAGCCATCGAGTGGTTTATCTCTCATCAGATTATCAGATTTTTTTTCCCTTCTTGTTAAGCACCTTTTATAGGCCTGAAGGCTTCCCATATTTAATGACGGAAAAAGCAAATAAATAAAGAAGCGTCGGATGAATTAAACCATATTTTGCACGACAGGGATATTCTTTACTTTGTCTCCTTCTAATACTCTTTTTTTTAATCCCTCAGATTAATTTTATTCAACTGTAGAACGACTGACCTCAAGCGTGCGTATCCATTTTAATGTTCATCGTGTGTATACTTTGTGAAACTAATGTTATTATATGTAGCTTAATGCCTCTTGACTTCATGCTCCACAGCTAAGGAGACCCCTGTCATTGTGATAAGTTTAACGATTGTTCCTCCAGAGGAAGTTCCTCCGCACCTACTTAGTAACGGTGTGGATTGGGAAATATGCGAACCATTTGCGCTCTTTATTTTACGACATTCCAGTCAGTGCACACCTCTTGTCAGGCTGGCATGTTTGACATTAGTTTGAGCCTGAGCCTCAGTAGAGTCGTCTTGATTTACAACACCATGGAAACTCGCCTTTATACCGTCTAAATGGGCGCAAAACTCGGGTCGGAAATTTCCAACAGGCATCTGAATGCAGCATTAGACTGTATTTATTAATTATTGATAGCTGTCTTGCCAGTTCAGCCAACATGTTAATTATCGGGACATGGCGGTGTGAGCAAATATTGCATGTAGTTATTCAGCTCTGTAACTTTAACCCTAATTATTTTGATGTAGTGATTTGGGGTTTTTTTTGGGCTGGGGGGGGGGGGTCAGGTGAGCTGGCTTAATTAGTTTTGTCATGTTGAGTCTAAGGGTGAGTGCTCAGTCTGAATAACCTGCCCTCTTCCGCCGCCTGTCTGTTTTTCTTTCTCTCTCTCCTTTATTTTATGCATGGGCAAATCACATTAGCTTTCTCAGCTGGAGCCTTTAGTGGAGTGTGAGTAATTTGCGTATGTGGTGGTGCTCGTTCCAGGTGACTATTGTGTTAGCCCCCAGAAGGAATATTATCAAAATGTATTCGTCACCAGGGAAGCCTCTGGCTTTGATATATTTGCAGTGCGAGTACAGTGCAGGAAATGGGAGGCTCTGTCCCACTATAGGCAACAAGGAGCTTTTAAATCAGTCTCGACAGAGGTCGGCCCTCAGATTGATGTACCTGTAATTAATGTAAATGAGCAGCTCGTCCACAATGCTAATTGAGGCAATATTTTATCCTCTCTGAAATGGTCTAGGTCCGTGTCTCATGTTCTGGAAAAGGACATCCAGTGAGATCATCTTCGGCTGAATGTCACTTTAATATGACCTTTGGCACGACACGTTTTTATTGTCCTGTTTGTTAGATTTATCAGTCAGACCGTGATCTAGAGGATACTTCAGTGGCAAGTTTGGGGGTGTGTGTGTGTGTGTGTTGACTGGGGATGTTCTTGGGAGTCATGCATCTCCTACCTGGGGCAAGGATTGCTTTATAATCTCTAAATTTCCCTCTACTTTCATTAATTGCATGTTGGCATGCCCCAAATTGCAAGTGGATTCCTAATCACTGTATCACTAGAATACGTCTAAAGGCCTGCACAGACCGTGGCGTGACAAATATGCAACACAACAGTGTGAAATACTCGCCTGCAATTATTGAATTTTGAATAGATCAGCGCCAGCTCATTCTTCAGGAAAAAAATGACGGCTTCAACATCATCATCATCATCATCCAGTGTTGACGATCTTGTCCCGTTCTTCCTTTCTCAGCAAAAGACCATACTTGCTTATTATCATCTCCACCACATCCATGATGTCCTTGAGCTCGTTGTCTTTGTCATTTTTCTGTCCTTTTGTCATAAAACACGGGGCGGCGGGAGACACAAACAATCGATGCGACGCGACGTCCGTTCCACTTCCACACGGCGTGATTGGTTGATCCGTTCACTCGCGGTGCGAAAAGCTTCGAGAAATCGACCTCCTTTTTTAACCCCCCCAAAAAAAGTAGAAGTTTTTTTTTTCCATGTCATATTCGTGTTTTGCGTGAAAGTTCTCCTGAACGAGCAATTATATTTAAGTGTAAATTAATCATGCCTCCAGTGTGTGAAGACCTGTGTAGATGTTCAAGGTAGTTGTGTTGGTTTAAGTTGTTTAATTGTGGAGTTATTATGGTTTAACTTTTTTTTTTTTTTTTAAACCACCCTAATAGAAGCTCTGTTATTTGGATTGCTATTTGTTAAATGAAAACTGCTTTGCTTTTGTGTTTTTAGTGTTCCATGACCGCCGGCCGCGGTGTTAGTGGCCCATTTCCCTCCGTGACCTTTATGCCATGTTCAGAATCTAAATACCGGCGTCAGCTCTCCACATGCGTGTATTGGAGTATGTTGAGGAGTAACCCGGCTCTGGTAATAGTTACGCTCGGCTTCGTTACAACCTTCATGTCATGCGAGTAAGATAATCAGCTTAAGGTGTTTACACGACATGGATTGTGTTTGAATTTCTATTATCTGTGGGATGGATTATTAAGTACAGGATGAGATATCCAAGACTGACTTCTTATTATTGGCTGGTAGCGTTTAGATGGTGTTAATTCTCCAGTGCGCACTATAAGCCCAGGATTTCTTTTATTGTAATTCCCACCAGTGAATCTTCATCCGCAGGATACCACGGCGACACGCGGAGCGCGAATTTGGAGGCTTTTGTTGCGCCTCGAATTGTGTCGGGAATTTCATTGTCACGCCTCGTGTCGAGCTCTCGGTGCGCTTTTGGAGGGATTGCAGCCTGGATGGCCCTCTGGCACACCTGTTAAAAATAGATAAAACAGCCGACACCGTGTGATGACAAACCCGTGTCTGCCGTGTTATCTCGGCTTCAATTGGATGTAAGAGTTTCGGTGTGGAGTCAGAAATCAGTCAACCAGTAAACCACATTTATTTTACACAGAAATACGCGGTAATCTCTGCAGGGAGGAACTAAATATGCCCTCAACGTTCAGTGTGATGACATTATTTTTGATTTGCTTTGGGCTCTTTTCCTGAGCTGTAGTCACCTTATCTCCTGCGTTACCGAGCACGTACCGATGTCCGCAGAGACTCTCTGATTGGTCATTTAGGCGACGTGAATGGTCTGACCTTATTGCTTTCTGTTTAGTCTTCCTCGAGTGCGAGATGTCCCACCTTTTTTTTCTTTTCTTTTTTTTTTTTTTAATGCATTTCCCTTTGTACAGACCCAGGTTTAAGATGTGTAGTGTTGCCCGTGGACAGAAAGGTGTTGCTTAGCTACAATGACAGAAAAAAAAAAAATCAATACCCTTCTGGTGTGAGCTGAGAAATGACCCCAGCGGTATTTAACAAAGGCCGTTTGGTAGACGCTTTTGTTTGAAACACCACAGGGTACTATCCACGCAGTTATTTCCAACAGCAGTGAAACTAATCAAACCTATAAATGTTGCCGTGTTAACGTGCCACGGTGTAGCCATTGAGCTGAAATATGTTGGGAGTCTTTTTTCAGTCGTTATATTGACTTTATGAAGTGCATGTGTGTGTGTGTGTGTGTGTGTGTGTGTGTGTGTGTGTGTGTGTCTGTGTGTGTGTGTGCGTGTGTGTCTTGCAGGTGCCCCGATTCTGCTGCAGAGGAGAGAGCACCAGGATGAGGAGACTGTAGGCCCCCGCCGTAGTATGGCCGCGTCCCGTTCCTCGCGCGTCACAAGGTCATCAGTGGGGCTCAATGGATTGGATGAGAACTTTTGTGGTCGAACCCTCAGGAACCGCAGCATCGCCCAGCCAGAGGAGACTTCTGTGTCTCCGCTACCGAGGGCCCGCTCGCCCAAGAAGAAGCAGGAGTCCAAGCACGAGTCCAAGCACGAGTCCAAGCACGAGTCCAAGCACGATTCCAAGCACGATTCGAAGCAGAACACCAAACAGGACGTCAAGCAGGAGTCGAACCAAGACGTCAAGCAGGAGTCGAAGCAGGATGCTAAACAGGACACAAAGCAGGATGAGAAGCAGGACACTCACTCACAAGATGGCCAGCAACAGGCCTCGTTGCAGGGAAAGTTAAGTGACTCCAAAGCTTCTCCCGCTGAGGCAAATCAATGGACCAGTTCCAGGAAGCGGGACGTGTCCTGTTTAGAAAAAGACATTAGCCCGGAGAAGTCCGAGAACTGTGACAGAGGGAAGGGGGCGCGGGATGCCTCTCCTCAAATCAAAAGGGCCAAGCGGAGCTCCCGCTCTGGAGAGTCTCAGGGACAGGAGGATGTCTCGGAGCTTCTTAAACATGCAAGTCCAGTTTCTGTCCCAGAGCTCGGCAAGGACAACAGCTGCGAAGACTTAGCCAGCCAAAACTCTGCTAACACAAGTCCTGCCTCGTCCATCCTCAGCAAGCAGGACGGTGAGCCGACGGGGGGGAAGGCAGAGGATGGTCGCGTGGAGTGTGACGGGGCAGCTCAGCCCCCGAACGCTCACAAGACCTCTAATGGACTCAGAGAGGGATCGAGCACACTCACCGAGGAGCCCGGTGCGAACCCCACCTCCGCCACCAGCTTCCCGTCGCTGCTCAACGGCAGTCAGACGGGGGTGCCCTCATCCCCCGACCCCACCGTGCCTTGTAGAAACTCTGTCCCCGGGCCGATGGAGGCCTCTGGCTCGGGGGAATCGCCAGCCTTGTCCGCACCGACGTGTGAGGGCGCTCCCGAGGACCCTGTCCCTGAGTTGGTAGTGGCCAAGGAGCAGGAGGTGGAGGAGGCGGAGGAGGTGGAGTTGGACGTGATAGGCGACCCGTTGTGTCTGGCCCACGAGGAGCAGGTGACGGAGAGCGAGAGCGACACCAACGGCCGGCCGCCGACACCAATGCAGGAAGCCGCTGCCTCCACCTCCTCTTCCTCCTCAACCACCACCACTAACATGAACAGTAGTCCAATCAGCAACAACAACTCAGGAGAAACTACCCCCCCACTAACAACCTCCCCCTCCCCCACAGAGCCAGGGTGCAACCCCTCCATATCCAGCACGTCCCCCTCTTTCACAGAGCTCTACGAACACAGATACACCCTACGGACTTCACCCAGGAGAGCTGCGTCTGGTGGCAAAGCCTCCTCCTCCTCCTCCTCCTCTTCCTCCTCCAAGCCCAGCTCTCCTCCCAGAGACAATGGTCCCCTGAGGGAAGCGGGGGAGGTGGAGTTCGGGCTGGAGGAGGACTGCCCCGCGGTGGAGCAGCCCGCTCCCTCGGACTCTATCGGGCCCTCGAGTGAGGGGCCGGTCTCCGCGGATGCCGGAGACGGGGCAGGCGGCGGCGACGGCGGCGGCGGTTCGGTGGAGGGCAAAGAGGCGGAGAGCAGCAAGGAGCTGCCACGGAGCCGGGCGGCGGAGGCAGAGGAGGAGGAGGAGGAAGAGGAGGAGCCAGACGTGTATTACTTTGAATCGGACCACCTGGCTCTGAAACACAACAAAGAGTATGTGGGAGCTCCCCGGAGGACGCTGTCCTCCTGATCTATTGTTGTTGTGGCTCTCCCACATGTCGATCACTGTCTTGTGATCATCGCCTTACTTCTGGTCTCTGGCTTCGAATGCACCAGAGATGCATTTGAAGTGATGAGGGTTTCTCTGTCCTACTAATATTCGGATGTTTTGAAAATGTTGAACCTCGTGTGTCTTTTTAAGCTTAGTCTCGGGTCAATATTTAACACGTCTAATAATCAGCCTCATAGTAGGATTCCCAACCTTATTTGCATCGTGGGACCTTAAAATGCAGCCGTGTCTGTTTATGACGCCTCCTTACATGAATGTACCCCTGACTTGTGAACAGTTAAAGCAAATTTCACCTTTTCAAACTCAGATTGTTTCCTTTTGAATAACTGTCCAGAGGCCAGGAAAAGTAAAAATATTAAAATACACAAAAATTAGAACAGATAAAAGTCAGAAATTAAGAAAGTAGAATGTCTTTTTCCTCAGAATCCCTCAGCTTTATCCTCCTATGTTGTGATTGTTGATTTGCTGAAGGAAAATTACCCTTACCCTGCCTCTTGTATATAACAGTTTCATGACGCCACACAGCTGCAGGAGTCTAATGTAAATTTAATGAAATCAAAACTCTGATTCAGCAGTCACTCTAAAACAAACACAAAGAGACGCTTGATTTACCACAGAAGCTTATGATGGTTTTCACACCGTCGACACATAGACAGGATGTTTAATGATCTCCGTTATAATGGGAGCGTGTCTCGGTAATCGAGGGAGTATCGGTGAGCATCTTAAGTTTAGCTCCCGCCTTACGGTTTAGGTTTTTACATGTTTCAGCGTTTGAGTCCCACCTTCAATGTGTTAAAATGACTTTGCTGATTGTTTCCGTTATCTTTTCCGTCAGCCAGATGAATTTCATTTATAGGAGACCAGTTTCTCGCCGCCGTTGGAGGTTTTTCAGTTGTTGGTCGTCACGCTCGACGGGATGTTTGTGTTTGTCGGACAGGTCCCGCGCCGCGCTCAGTCAGGCTCCGCTCGCTGCACGCCGACAGGTCGGCCGGCGTTTTGATGCGTCTCCGCGGGGGGGAGAGAGGGGGAGAGCCGAGGGCTCCCGAGGCCTCGTCGGCCGAGCTCCGTTTGTCTTTGACACCCACACCGGTCCAAGTTTCAAATTTGGATAGTGGCTTCAGAATAAGATTTCAGCGCTCTCATATTACGAGGTAATTCGATCAAGTTTCTGTGACGTGCCGAGGTTCGGTTGTGCTGAGCAAGGAGAACTTCGATTCCTCTTCATCAATGCAGCCAGGAGTCTTTTTTTTTTTTTTTTATGGAGGCATGACGAGGCATTTTCAAGTTGCCGAATACGGAGGATTAACGCAGACATGATTGATGATGGCGTGCGTCAATCCTCCATATCAGTTTTGTGGATTTTGGACAAAACGTCTCTCTGTCTTTGTCGGTTCATCATTATTTGGCATTATCGTAGCAGCACTATTGTT
Source organism: Brachyistius frenatus (assembly GCF_029030835.1). Lineage (NCBI taxonomy): Eukaryota > Metazoa > Chordata > Actinopteri > Embiotocidae > Brachyistius > Brachyistius frenatus. The sequence goes on from NW_027210611.1 coordinate 7,082,806, forward strand.
CAGGCTGGCTTTTCTTGTCTTTTTTTTTGGTTTTTTTTTTTGGCACCAGTGTTACCTCGGGCCCTGTAGGTGGCAATGAAACACCAGACTTGTCCCTGGACGGTTGGAGGGAGTCCAGAGTGCTGAGAGGCAGAGCCAAGTCCTCCCCGTTTCCTCAAAACAGATTAATGCTCAGATCGTCTGAGGACATTTAGCCCACTTGCGGCTTTCTTTCGCAGAGGTCTCGCATTTTTGAATCCGTGTTAATCTGCAGCTGTAGCATTCGCCGTCGCAGAAACAGATTGCGTTAGCGCCGAGGCTCGGTACGAACGGATAGCGGACGAACCGAAAGAGCCAAACGTGACATTAAGCACAGTTGACTCATCACAGCGTTTTCCTTGTAGGACTTTTTAAACCACTGGCAGATGTTTGAATAAATTGTGTCCCGTGCATTGATTTTCATTCATGTTGCGTTAGGGGAGATTGATCCACTCTGCTCCGCTGAGCACCTACATTAGGTTATAGCCGCGCAGGACGCTGTCACACCGCCGTCGAATCCTCCGAGCGCCAGTTCCCTCCCGTAAAGGCCTCTGAGTCAGTCGCACGCTTAGTCATTGACAGCTCAGTTTGCAGCTCTCCTGTTGCCCCGGAGAGTGTGAGTGGAAAGGTCAGACTTTTACAGCGCCGAAGGCTCCTCGAGTGCCACAAAAACCCGAGGGGGTTGTCACTCCGGGGTTTTGATATTTGCCGGGGGAATCTTGATGATTCCAGATGTGCGCTTCTACACATCTGACCAGTGTTGGAGTGTGTTTTCATCAATGGGCTACTCTAGGAAAGGAGCTCCTGAAGATGTTTGCAATTTGCCCCGGCAGCTGCTTCAAGGAGATAGTTGCGTCGGTGGGAGTCACAACACTTTTAACCATATTGCGAGAAATAGATGGAAAATTCTGGAAAATGGTTCGTGTTTTTTTTTTTTTGCGCAGCTTTTTGGGTTCCTCGGCGCCGTGGCTGAATAATGGATGGTCCGTTGGTCTAAAAGTTTGATGCACTGCAGCATTGCAAGTGTCAGGTTAAATAATGTAAGCAGTCCAACTCCCGTCTAACCTCGCTCCCTCCGTGTCAGTTATCAGAGGCTGCTGCAGACCATCGGAGTTCTCGAGGCCCAGCGCACTCAGGCCATCCTGGACCTGGAGACGTTGGCACGGCAACAGAGGGAAGCGCTCGCCGATCCCATCAGCTTCGTGGAGCAGCTGCAGAAACGGGTAACGAACACCCCCCCCCTCCCCCTCCAACCACCTTTCCAGCTTGTAAAACTGTTCCTTTTTCCCCTCATCCACCGTATGACTGATATGGTCCTGTACCTTCACACGCCTGCTGTTGGACGTGCACCCGCTCCACTCTTACTACTTGAGGTCTTGAAGACGGCTCACAAGGTTTAAAGTTTATTTACCGTAGGGACCGTGCACAGGAAACGTTCATCTCGAACAGAGAGGAGATGCTCTGTACCAGATTGAGCTGCAGGGTCGTTTTCAGTCATCGTGGCAAATAAATGTGAGGACGTTGGATTATTCAGGATTTGATTAAGATGTCGGGTTTTTACTATAAATCCTTTATTTAGCCGAGTATTAAATTGTGCACAGAAAAATGGAAATACATGTTTTGTTTTTTCTTCTGTATCAAGAAAAGGGCCTTCTACAGCACATCGTTGGCCATCAGTTGTCTTTAATGTCCAGCTATAAGAATCAACAGGGATGCTCCTTAATTTAAATGACACACCTGACAAAAGTAGTTAATGAATTATGTCCAACTACGTCGGCTGGTTTCTCTTTTTATTATGACGTGCCCGGACTTCCTCTAGTGAAGTTAGTAGCGGCTGTACATTCACTTATTAGATTTGGACGCTTGGTTTTATTGTGACCCTCAGGTGAATCTGGGCCTGCCGTGTCCTCAGCGCGTCGTCCAGCTCCCCGACGTTTCCTGGGAGCAGTACACCTCAGGCCTCGGCGAATTTGAGAGAGAGTTCTGCGACAAGAAACGCAAAACCCGGCGGCTAAAGTTGATCTTCGACAAAGGCACGAATGACTTCAGAATTTACTCCAACTTCATCGAATGTTAATAGATTATTAGTATTTACATTCTGCGTGTATTTTTTTTCTTTTTTTTTTCTTCTTCTTTTTTTTTGGTCGTCAACAGAAACACCAGAGGGCCTCCTCTGTCATTCCACGTCAGGTTTGCCTCTTCGACCAAAAAGTCCCGTCGAGCCCAAGAAGGAAGGCGAGTCGTCCACCATGTACTCCTCGCTACCCACCAGCGACGCCCTGGAGAACGGCAGGCAGACGCAGGTACGACTCGGCGATATTCGGTGCGGCGGCGCGCTCTCGCGGGAGCCGACGCCGAAACATCTTGCTGCAGCCGTCTGCCGGTACATCAACGGTGCAGAAGCAGCGACACCCGTTTCCTCACCGTAGCCGGTGACTCGCCGATCCCCTGCAGGTCGCCCGACAAATCAACAGTTTATTACCATTTTCACACACACACCCCCCTCCTCCCCCCTCCCTCACCCCTCTTTTTTATTTTCTTCTCGGCCCAGTTAAGCGTGCAGCAAGATGGTATCTATGGAAACGTGAGGCGCACGCCTCTCTGATTATGTCTTATTCTTTGCTTCTTATGTCCCCCCCCCAACCCTCCTTTCCACCTCGCGCTTCACATCGTGTCGGCAGTCAGGTTTCACTTCTAATTGATTGTTGGGATTAGACGGTACGAAGCAGTTTGCACCGCGCAAGCAGCCCTTTTAATTATTTCCGTTGCGCTGCCTGTTTATTTTGCGCGAGCACATTTCACCAGACGACACGCTCCGAATTCTGTCAGGACTTTTGTTGTTGTTGTTTTGTCAGTCAAAAGAGTTGCCGTTTTCCTCCGCGTCCCTCCAGTGAGACGCAGTAAGAGTCACATCTGACAGCCAGGCGTCGTCTCGTCGAACTGACGGATTCCGCGTTTCAGGCGGTTCACACGCGAAGATCTCTACTGATGGCGGCGGGGGCCCATTATTTTGTTGTTGTTGTTGTCTCGTGTCAGTCTTTTAACACGCCCGTCTCTCCTGTGCTCTCCACAGATGATCAGGGGGAGGATCTGTCACCCGAACAAGCCTGACACATTTAACCAGCTGTGGACTGTGGAGGAGCAGGTTGGTAGCGAGTGTTCCAAGATGTCGCAACTCATGTTTTAGCGGTTTGGATGCGTTTTACCGTCGTAAAATCATCCACACGTAACGCAGACGTCCACATATGCACAAAGACAAACCGTAAACGGGGTGAATAACAAATTGCGTGCGCTGATAAACTGGTAAAGCAGCATTTTTTTTTTTTTTTTAAAGGCTCTTTTCTAAATAAACTTTCCGAGGGAAATGATTAATATTATGAATTATTCAGCAGGGAAGTTTTCCTTTACGCGGTTTTCACGTGACGTTTTGTGTATTTTGTCAGAAAAAACTGGAGCAGCTTCTTGTCAAGTTCCCTCCCGAGGAAGTCGAGTCCAGAAGATGGCAGAAGATTGCGGATGAGCTCGGAAATCGAACGGCAAAACAGGTGACGAAGACAATTAGAATGTTTGTGCGCCTTTTAAAAATGGCTGACTGGCTTGTTCAGTAAGTGAACCTCCCGCAAGTACACGTGCATGACCTCAATTACTCCAAGCAGCTGTTCCTCAGTTGGAGATGATTAACGCAGACATCTTTTTCCTGTTAAAACATTTCCAGGTTGCCAGTAGGGTTCAAAAGTACTTCATCAAACTGACAAAAGCTGGTATCCCCGTGCCTGGAAGAACACCCAACCTGTGCATGTACACTAAAAAGGTAACTCCATTTATCAAAAACCCCCGAAGAGAATACAAGAATCACTCATCTCGTTTATGTCCATGGATTTGTAAAGTTAGTATATTTTCATGTATATTATCTTCTCGGTGAAATGTTATTGTAATGATATATAAGTTTGCGTATGGCAATACATTGACTGCAGGTTCTTTTTGTCTTTTCTTTTTTTTAACGCTGTCTAAGATACAGTATGTACTCTGAGAGAAAATATCACAGGGGGGTGGGAGAAGCTTTTTACTGCTCTCAAGTGCACAAATATTATGTTCTCATGTCTTTGGCATTTCTGTGCGGCAGAGTCTCGTTGCTTCTCAGCCTGCAGTACATAATGTACACCGATATCAATACAGCTGTGATGAGATAAAAAAAAAAAAAAAAAAAACAGCTGACAGTTGCGTTTTCGTCAGGCGTCAATATTGTGTTATTGTTTTACAAAAGTCATGATTACGAACGGCCTATAACTCCCAATAGTGCAACGTTCTGCCTGCGCAGTTTTTCCTTCTGATGTGTGTTTTATAACTGTAATACAGTTTATTGTAGATTCATCATTACTCATTTAGGTTTGAAATCAGTTGCCACATCGTGATATATATATATACTGATCCTCAAGAAGGATTTCAAATGGCTCGATATTGATTTCACCCTGACGGCCCGGCCCCACTTCAAAAACAAAAAAAAAAGAGTAATATAGTTGTGATCGCCCTGTTTTGAAATGAGCGCCTTCTTTTGCAACTCCTGCCGTTTGTTCTGCAGGCGTCCAGTAAGAGGCAGCACCACCTCAACAAGCACCTGTACCGGCCGTCCACCTTCCTCGCCTCCTACGAGCCTCCGGTCTACATGGACGAGGACGACGAGCGCTCGGCGTATTACAACAGCGTGCAGGACCCTTCGGCCGACGACTCGGTCGGTCATCCGTCACGTCTCTCTCGCAATGCTTTAATCCCTTTGTTATCAGCTATCGGCTAATGCGGAGTAGCGGAGGGGGGGGGGGTCGTCCTTTACTCCGGTCACGTTTGCGGGAAGGAATGAAAGTCTGCTGAGGGGCGGGAGTCTCACGGGGCCGTCGAGGCCTGGAGGTGTCGCTCATAGCTCAGTTGGAAGCAAAAAGTTGCTCTTTGCCCCCTTTTGTCGCCCCCTCTCCGTTAAGACCTGGACGACGGTACGGACTCGAAGTAGCAGACGCGCAGCGTCTTTGCGAAGGTTTATACTCGTGTACTTTCGGCCGAAAGACGATCCGTGCAGCCTGAACAGAAGGAAACGCGTCCTGGTGTTTTATCGATATGTTGCTCGTATTCAGCTAAAACTGAACGGATCGATACCGGCTGCAGATTTGTTTGCAGGTTACAAAACATCGAGAGAAATCTCGTTGCCGGCACGGCTCTTTTGGAGTCACGCAGAGATGTGTTTGTCCGTGCGTGTCCGCTCACCTCCTGTCTCTCCGTGTGTCTTCTGCTCTGGTTTCCAGGATGAGGAGAGCGTACCCGTGGAGTTGAGAAATTTGCCCGAATACAAAGAACTTTTAGAGCTGAAGCGGCTGAAGAAGCAGAAGCTCCAGGAGTTCCAGGAGATCCAGGAGGATAAGCCCAGCGCGCGGCACATGGGCTTCAAGGTGACGACTTTCGCCTTCTCGCTGCGTCGCCGTGGCGACATTAAAGCCGGGCGTCGACGTGCACACGCGCCCTCGGTTTATTTGGAGTGAGGAAATCATGGGACGAGGGCTTGTGTCCGTGTTGCATTCTACACACCAGTAACCCTAACGGCACGCCGCGTGTTCCCACCGCGCAAAATAGATCGTACGAAGTTCATTTTGAAATGTCTCAACCAAAATAGAGCAGGCTGGGAAATGGAAGGAATATTATTGGCTCCTGCTGGCGCCAAAATAATTAGGAAAATGGCAGATTTTAATCTTTTTTTCTTTTGGGGGCATTTTCGAGCTTGAAATTGGCAGCGGAGCATCGAAGGTGCAGCTCGATTTGACATCTACAACATCGACATCAGTGATAGAGTCGCATTTCTTTTTTTTCCCACTCCCATTAGTTTTAACACTTCTCTGTTACATTCCCTTATTGGAATCAGCCGTCTCCGGGTAGACGGTGTTGTGTGGTGGACCGATTTAAGAAAAAAAAAATTTAATAAAAAAAAAGGGCACTTGTGGTTTGTGGAGTTATTTAAATGAAATAAAGTTGTTTACAGTTTCATGCTGTTCCCACACGGTGTTCTGCAGATGTTGAATGTGTGTGTGCGTGTGTGTGTGGGTTTGTTTCGCGCAGTGTGACGTCTGCGGTATGGAGCCCATCCAGGGAGTGCGGTGGCACTGTCAGGACTGTCCGCCGGACAACTCGGTGGATTTCTGCTCCAGCTGCTCCGACTGGTGAGATCCCTCCGCCTCTCTTGTTCCGGTCGCACGGACACGCGGCGATTAGGACAGTACGATGATATACAGGACACCGCGATGAAACCACATTACCACACCGGGTGTAATTATGCTGTGTACGGGGGGGGGGGAGGTAGGCGGGGGAGGGGAGCATTCGACCAGTATGGGCAGCGTTGGAAATGAAAGGTCAAAGGATTTTTAATGAGTTTTGCATTAATGCGGTGATAGATTTTCTTTTAATGAGGTGTTTAATTTACCAAATGACATTCCTGTCTGGGTATTTTCTTATTTTCCCCTCAGTTCCTGGCGGGATTAGACGCTGCGGTGGTGGGCTTTTTATTTGACTTACAAACTTTTGTTTGCTGCACCCAACGTTGTTGTAATTGTAGGGAAAACCTGAGAGACTGTAAAACTGCAGCATGTTAATGTAGTAAAATAATCTTTGTTTTATTTATCTCGGTGAAACTTCTCGTTTTACTTCTCTTCAGGGTAAAGAGGATCCTCTATGTTATTACTTTGTTTAGTAGCGTATTGATCTATTATTAAAGTTCTATTTTTGTGTTGGCACCGAAACGCGCTTAGATCGTCAAGAAAGTGACACTTTTTGCATTTATCATATTTATTTTATCAAGACATCCAAATTTTGCTCTGTAATATCTTTTAAAGACCTGCAGATCGCAAAGCATGTCAGCAGATTTTGAATTTGAAGCCCGATGCATCAGTCAAAATATAATCGTTTTTCTGTCTCGCGGAGTCCTCACTTCCCGCCAGGACCGTTCAGACCGTAAAGACTCATAAAGCCCTCTCATGACGAATATTTTCCTCCTCGTCTTCCAGCTTGTTCAAGACGGAGACCCACAAGCCGAACCACCACCTGGACCCGGTGTACCTGCCGGACTCCTTTCTGGACAGGGACTACTGCCTGCCGCAGAGCACGGGCTACAACTACCTGGACCCCAACTACTTCCCAGCCAATAGATGACAGGGTCCCGGGCGCCTCTAGCTCCAGGCTCTCTCCACATATCCCACAGGGCACTCTGTGCACGGCTCCATCCTCCAAGTCCAAGATAACCGCTTAACCCGCCGCCAGGCAGGAAGGCAGGCAGACAGGCAGGCAGACAGACAGACAGACAGACAGCAGGGGGCCTCCGAGCAGACCTCAGTGCTGCTGGTGGAGTGGGGGGGGGGCTGGCTGTTGGTAAATGACCTCCCTGACTTGAGCTAAGGGCAGCCATCCATGTTGGTTCTGCCAGGGAAAAAAAAAAAAAAAAAAGAAGAGGGGGGGGGGCCCTCCGCTCCACCTCAGCTAGGTTATTCAACGGATCTGTGATTTGAAATGATACACTATTTTTTAAAAACAAACAAACAAAAACCGAAGGCACACGACATTCCCGAGCTCTGTGACTCCAGGAGGGGTGTGTTCCCCCCCCCCCACCCTCCACCCCCATCGCCCCTCCGGTCTCCTCCCCGTGCTGCTTCAAAACTGGAGAGCTGACCACCGGTCTGGCGAGAGAGCGCGCCGGCCGAACGGGAGACGCGCCGGTCGCCTCCAGGCGTGTCGTAGTGGGCCGTGATGTCATCGGGCCGTGATGTCATCGACCCGAGATGCACGTGGGCGGTTTGTATGCGTGTATGTGGTCTCCGTGTTACGCAAGAGTGACAAAATGTTCTAGCTAGGTGTCCGTAGATTGAGTATTTATGAGTCTCGGCGGACGTTCGGGGGAGGAGGTGGGATGATTTTGGGGCGGGGGGGGGGGGAGGGAGAGGGGGTGCCGCCGCCGCTGCTGCCGCTGGTGCCGCCGCCGCCGCGGGGAAGTTCTGCCGCAGACCGACCTGTTGAACTCATCGTGCGCCATGTTGTTTCAGCACGGAGCCATCCATCCCTACCACTGTCACACAACGCTGCTCTCTTAACCCCCCCCTCTCTCTCTCTCTCTCTCTCGCACGCACACACACACACACACACACACACACACACACACACACACACACCCACCTTCATCTCCGTTTCCTTTCCCGCTGCTCTCTCCACTAAAACATGCCTAACAAAGGAAGCACTACAGCACCGGAGAGCACATTTTATTTTGAAGGCAGGCTAACGAGAGGAAAAATACACAACACCACTGTGTTTTTCTTTTCTTTTCTCCCCCCCCCCTCTCTCCCTCCTCCACTCCCTCCCTCCCCCCACTCACCCCAGTGTGTGCCGTTGTTGATCATGTTGAGTGTACAAGTATATGGTGAAAAGTGGGGAAAAAAAGAAAAAAAAGTAGCCAGCGCTAGTTGCTGTGTGCCATTTTAAAAAAAAGAAAAGAAAAAGTTTTTTGTTTTTGTTGTTTTTTTTGTTTTTTTTTTGGCGGAGGGGGCGGGACTTATGACCACGGCCACAGCTTCTCCTCCCCTCCGGCGTGACTCCATCAGCCCACGACATTATCGATCCAGTCATCATGCCTCTAGATCTTTAATTTTTTTGCAGTCCCACTTTAAAAGGTCCATTTAAAAGATTGTATTTTTATTAATCTATTTAAAAAAAAAAAGAAAATAAATAAATAATTGAGGTAGTGGTTGGTGCCTCCACAGTGGAACAACCCACACAATTTTATACACATAGATTTTGTTGTGCTTGAGTAGACACCATTTTGTATGGTTTTCGTCTCCTTCCCTCACCCCCTTTGCCCTGCTTCAATATCTGTGTATAACAGTCTGTTCTTATGTAAAAAAAATAATAATAATGTAAAAAAAAAAAAAAATGCTAGAGGAGAACCGTCGAAATAAAAGTATGTGAAAATAGTGTTTCTACATCTGTGGTTCCTGGATTGTTCTTCGTTGCCGTCCCAGCCGAGTCGGTTTGTGGTTGAAAGTTTTCAAATGTTTAGAAATTCAAACGATTTGTTAAAAAAAAACAAAAAAAAGTGGTTCTATTTTTTATTTTTTTTTGAGGATTTTCTGTTTTTCTTTATTTTATATTGTCACCAAATTATCTTTGGAAATTTTGGTCAATTTTCACCATTTGCTGACATTTTTTATAAAGAAAATGATCAAATAATCAGCATATTAATCAACACCGTAAAACAAAAAGTATCTGCAGGCCTGAAACTGCTCCTGATAATCATGTTTTCCACTGAATAATCTGTAATTACACGTTTCAATATTCTAGCGCTGCTTTCATTTCGAGTATTTCTCGAAGCCGAGTGTGCTCGAGCTCAACGATGATTTCATTTTCAGATCATTTCTGAATGACAAAAACGATCCGAGAGCCCAAAGTGCCGCTTGTTTTGTCCAACCGGCTTTCCGAAATCCAAAAGATGATCAATTTATTTTCACATGAAACAGGAAATCCTCCACAGCTCAAATCTCTCGAATGTCATCTTGTTTAGAGACGCTTTTATTTAATTATCAAAACTGCAGCTGATCCATTTTCTGTTAATCAGCTCTGCAGTCGATAATTACACGGGTGCAGTAAAGTTTTTCTCAAATGGAGATGGTATAAACTGTGATCATCCTATCGAGAGCAATTTAATTATTAGCCGAGGCTGAATAACGAGAATCTGAAGAAGAAGCTGATTGCAAAACATGTTTATACTGCTGGAAATTTAACATCTGTGAGAATCAAAAGATAAAAAAAAAACAATTATTATTATTTTTTGTTTGTCATTTCCCAGAATAATGTCAGCCTGCTTTGTTTTCTTTAGCACTTTGAATGACATCTAATTTATCACAGTTTCAACGCTTGTTTCTTGTGCTTTCGTCTGTTAAAAGATTCTTGTTGTTGTTGTTGTTGTTGTGAAAAAGCTATTTAGAAACCCGAGTTTGTCAGGAAGATTTGATTTCCTTTCTCCCCACGTGTCCCCTTGACACCGGAGTTGGTCACGTCGGACTCTCCCGACGCGCCGAGCGCTGCAGTTAAAAGGTCATCCGCTGATCCCGAGTCTGTTTTCTGCTTCCAGACTGACACACGAACCGTCTCCGTTCATGCATTTTAACCACATTTACTCTCCTCTCTTTTATTCCGCTGCCTTTTTGTTGTTGTTGTTGTTGCTGCTGCTGCTGCTGCGATCCTCTCGCCAGCAGATGGCGCTGTCGGATCAGCCGCGACTCGCCGAACCAAAAGCACACACTCGGAAATACTCCCATTTAACAAATGCACTGGCTTTATTTGAATGTTTAAATACCAGACTCCAAAAAAACAAAAACAAAAACAAGCACCTGTACGATGAGCTCGGAAACATTGTGAATGCAGGTGCGATCGTAATACTTCTTGATTCGGATTTCTGCTGTTTATTTAATGCGCAGACGGCAGTTAAGCTTAATTGTAATTCTTGCATGCTTGTTACAATATAAAGCACGGGTGCTGTGCGTGAGAGCATGAACGCGCACACACACACACACACACACACACACACACGCGCACACTGACATTTTCCACCTCTGGCATGCTGCTGGAAGAGGTCGCACAGATCTCAGCATGTTCTCGAGTCACAGCGGGGGATGTTCTCTCGGTACAGTCGTCTGCCTCGCTTTGGGGCAGTTGGCAGCATTATATGGAGGTTTGACGAGAGAGGGAGGGAGGAAGAGGGAGAGGGAGAGGGGAGAGGAGGACAATGCAAATAGGTGAAGCAGAAGGTGACAAAAATCGGTGTCGGGGAAAAGCACAGAGAGGACTCTGATCGCAGGTGAGACATGCAAACCACTGGAGGTCAAACTGTCTGGTGTGATGTGATGTGGGCGAGTCTCCTCCTGTGGTGGTGGTGGTGGTGGTGGTGGGGACGGCAGAGAGAGAGAGAGAGAGAAAGCAAAGGTCGTCATGGGGACGGGGGACGGAGGGGGTGGGGACGGGGGCGTCTCCTGGACAAGCAGAGTTTGTAAACCGTAGACATCAGACGGCAGGAAGGGACTCCATCGACTGGCAGATCTGGGCGAACACTTCCTCCGGCGACCTCTCGGCGTCGACCTGCGGACGGAAGGGGGCGGAGCTTAGCGCGACATTTAAGCACACACACACACAAAACACACACACAACACAAAGTCCTGTGTGTGTGTGTGTGTGTGTGTGTGTGATTCTCAGCTCGCCCTGGTGTCAATGGAAACAGAGTTAACCTTCTTGAAATAACTGACCTTAAAGGCTTCATCTCTCCACAGCTCCAGTTACTCCGGGATATCTATCTGTGGCGCGCATATGATTTTATAATTGTTTCCTGGTTTTGTAACTTGCAGGACGTCAATCAGGTGCTCGTATAAACGGCGAAATAGTCTTTTTTTGTTGTTGTGTGTGTGTGTTAAGTTTGTCGAAGCCGTTTCTGAAGTGTGCCCGAGACAAATGCGTCTTCTTTTACAGCAGATGTTTTGAAATTGAATATAGCGGGAGAATCACAGCTGTTACCGATAACATTAGAACCGGATTTTCAGCCGAGACGACTTCTCATCGGAGGGTTGAGCCGTTCCTCGGTGGGCGGGGCGAGGGTGGGGGCGGGGGTGGGGTGGGGAATCGAACCCTTCGCCCCGCCTGCCAGGTCGCGGGTCGCACGCTGCGTGGAGAACCTCTTCTCGTTCCTACCTTGTGCAGCAGCGTCCTGCGTTCGTAGTGAGCCGCCGCCGCCCGGCTGTCGCCGCAGGAGCTCTCGGCCCTCCGGCGCGGGACGCTGTCTCCGTCCGAGGCGGCTCTCCCGCAACACCGCAGACGGCTGGACATGGTGTCGGCCGAGCAGTTCAGCAGGAGCACCGCGCTGGGTTCCCCCATCTGACGCGCACACACGAGGAGCGTTAGTTGAACCCTTTCACCGGATGTCACTGCGTCTTTCCTCATTCAGCATCCGAGTGTCATCCAAAGACAAACGCAAGTTGTTGTTTTTTTTAGTTGTTTTTTTTTAAAGACGTTTCACCTCACTCAAAAAGTTCTCGAGACAGGACTCCATCTTCATCTGGAGGACGATCGCGCGGGGGACATTAGCGTAGGTCAACGGGTTTCCCCGACCGGGAAGACAAAACGCCCGTTTTGACACCGGGACACCCGACGGCTGGCGTCGACCCCGTAGATCGGTTGGACGACTCATCGACCCCGGAGCCGCCGATACCGTTCAAATTTAGTCCACGACCCCCCCCCCCCCCCCCCCCACCTCTCTCCCCCCTCGCGCGACTGTTATTGACCCCGATGACTCGCGCGTGAACTTTCGACGACGTCATCGAGGTGGTAAAAAAAAAAAAAGTCGGGACAGCCTTTCGGACGGGAGGTGAAACGAGAAACTCCGTCGCCGCTGGACGACACTCGGATCGACGACGACCTCGACGACAGACATAATATTCATCGTCGCTGAAAGAAAGTTCTCGTCGATGTTTTTTAAATTTTTTTTTTTAATCCTCTTCGATTCCCGTTTCCGAACTCGCGCCTGCCGGCTCTCACCTTGGCCTCGTACTCCTGCGCCTGCCTCAGGTCTCGGGGGAAGCCGCTGATCACCAGACCTTTTCCCTGCCGTAGCGACGACGTCACCGCATCGCACAGCAGCTCCAGCAGCGTGTCCTTTTTAAAAAACATTTTTTTACAGATTACACACACACACACACACACACACATTGAAATATTATTAAAAGAAAGTAAAAGCTCCGCCCACTGTCGCGCCCGATCGCCGACGCGGCGAAGGAAAAGTTCTGCTTTTGTTGCTTCCGATATTAAACGCGGGTTTTTCTCGCCGCAGCGAACCGCCGTTGGGCCGACGAGGCTCCCCGTGCTGCGTTCGGTGACCTCGTCTCTACTGGATGTTTATCTGCTGCTCGCCTGCTCTACGTCTCTCGGTTTGTAACGTGCGGGTTTAAAATCTGAGGCGTCGCTGATTTGTCTTTTTGAGGCAGATTTCTGGGTTCGGATTTATCGATCTCACTTCCACCGGATAGATTTTTTTTTTTTTTTTAAATCTGTGTGAAAGATAAAGCTGTCGGTGCTCCTGTTTTGTTTCCTCCGCTGACTGTCGGCTTATACTCTTGATCTGAAAGCGCGAAAGAAAAAAACCCGACAGCGGGGAAGTGTCCGCGGCACCCCCTGGCGGATGGTAGAGGACCTGCACGTCTAAAAAAAAAAAAAAAATTAATGAATAAAAAAAGTTTTAGTAATTTGTAAAATGTTGATATTCTTATGATAGTTTGATTTCAGTGAGTACCTCTTAAGTTTCAGAGGGTTTAATAGTGCGTCTTTTTTTTAATTTTTTTTAATCAAACTTTCAGTCTGGCAGGACGTTTGAGGTCGGACAGACGGTTCAAAGGTGAAAAGACAAGAACCGGCGCAACAGCAAGAAGATAGCAACACGAGGAATTGGGAAAAAGCGGCTAACGGAGGACAAGGGGAACAAGACAAGTTCGGTTTATTGTTATATTATATTTCATACACTACTGCAATTCAAGGTACTTTACAGCAAATATAGTGGATATTTAAAAACTCACTTTTATAGCAGCGCTGAGCAGCTGATTTAATTTTTTTTTTTTTTTTTGCACCTTTTAATGCTTCAAAACGCTGTCAGACATTTTGGATAAAGTCTGAACTCTGTTTAAAATGCACCTTGAAATTTGCAAAATCTTTATTCTCTCTGTGGAAATGCAGCAAAGGGATTTTTTTTTTTGTAATTGTGAATTTGCCTGCTTTTAGAATAATGAGCAACGTGTGTGTGTGACCGATATTTTGTGTACATTTTCTTCCACGATTATGATTTCTTTCATGGTTAAATATTGTATGTTCATCGACCTTATATTTTATAGACCATGGTAATAATATATGGGGGCGGGGGCTCATACATATTGCATTCACCATGTTCCCACGGCTATGCTCCCAACTAGGTATTCATGACTGACTCTGCAACCGTGAGTGAGACCCTGAGCTGTCAAAGCTGCTCGGGAACACACACACACAGAAAAACAAGCGCTCCTCCACTTTTAGGTCTTTAACACACTGAATATTATTTCCTTTTTTTTTTTTTTTTTTTTTTTTGCAGTTTGGCTTCAGACAATTGGGAAGACGACGTCGCACCACCCCTCTTCAGTTTGGGCAGAGCGGTTTGTTTTTACTCGCAGGAACACGCGTGGCCGGACGGGACGTACTTTTCGGCAGGGAATATTTAATTGCGTCTTCTGTGTTGCCGGGCAACAGTACAGCAGCACTTTTAGGAGTCAGTGGCTTTTTTTTTTTTTTTTTTTGCAACGTGTTCTGCTGAAAACCTGTAAAAGTGCACTTCAGTCATCCCGGTGTGGGATTATTCACCCTCCTTTAAACCACTGACCCTCTCTTTGCTCTCTCTCAATATAACTGCGTCACTCATTCAGCCATTAAAAACAAAACGAAAAACAAAAACAAACAAAAAAAAATAGTATTTGAGAGTGCTCATGTTGAAGAACACATGGGACATGACCTTAATGTGTCGTAAGGAGCTTAGACAGCTGAGCCTTGCTTTGAAAGCCGTCGGGTTTGTTGACGGACAGAAAGTCAAAGTCAATCTGTGCGTGGGCGTCTTTATGTGTCCCCCCCCCCCTTCCCCGCCGCCCTCTCCAGCTGAAACAAGTGGATTAATCAACTAGTTTATAGACAAAAAACAACAACTTCCTTTTAAAATAAGATTTTGATATTCAATTAATAATTTGAGTTCGCCTTTTTGCCCAAAAAAAAAAAAAAAGCTGGTGAAAAATGGCAAAATTTGTCTTTGTTTTAATTATTTAATGCAAGGACCTTCTGGATTTATCTGCAAACTGCATCCATGCCAGATTTCGGTCTCGTTGCATCCGCACACTCGCAAGACGCGTTGACAGGAATAGGCCGGCTGAGCGGGCGTTTCGCCAGCAGATTTCCTTCCCAGACGGCAGTTCAATCGATAAAAGGCCGGGTCGGGGACAGAAGTGGGTTTGAAGATTTCTCGCTCCGGTCCTGAGATCAGCTCGGAGAAAGTAGATGAGGAACGAACCCGCCGCTGACGTGTCTCGGCGGGCGTTAAATGACGTGGAGTTTTTAAAAAAAAATTTTTTATTTACCTCCGCTGCAGACTGAGCGTTGTGGGGGAGGAGAGGGAGGAGAGGGAGGGAGAGACATCATTTTAGTTTTATTTGATCCTTATTTAAACGCTGACCGTGCAGTTCTGATATTGACCACGGGGACAAGTGTGGGACGTTACGCAGGTTTTAGTCGCGTCAGTGCGGCTGCTCGGTTTCCTGAACAGGAGAAGAATCGGGACTGAGCATGACAAAGTTCGACTAGGAAAAGGCTCGGTGACTTCTACGTGGGTTTGTGGAAACTCGAGCAGTAAACGGGGAACTGTACGGACGAACACTCGTCGCAGCTCGTTGCTCGTGTCTCAGCCGACGTTTCGTTTACAAGTTATTGATTCAGGAAGTAGAAAAGTTGGCGTTCCCGACGTGGCGTGTCCTCGTGTCCCGGTCAGACGAGTGCGTTCGCTGCAACGTCACCGGGCGAGTGCTGGCGAAGCTCCGGCGGGATGGTTCGTCTGTGTGGTGAATAATAACCCCCCCCCCCCCCCCCACCGCAGTTCTATTAAAAAAATAGATAAAATTAACTAAAAAAAAAAAAGAAAAGAAGCCTCCTGACAACCGCTGGTGCGTTACCGAGGGTCTTCATCATGACTCGCGGCAAAACGCACCACTTTTCATAATCTGCGTCGTCGTAATGAGCCGTGTGGATGCTGAGGATGAGGCCCGGGAAGCCGACCCATTCGTCACCCGCGCTTCTAATGTGATTTCGGTCTCCTTTGGATTAATGCGTCAGGGGAGCATTAAAGTGTTTGCTCCGCTCCGTTATTACTCCCCGGAGGAAACCGAATGGATGAGGATACTCGGGAGGGGGTGGTGGTGGGGGGGGGGGTCATCTGTGAATTCATCAAATACTTTTAATTTAATATCCTTTTCTCTTTTTCTTTTTTTTTGGACGTGGGCGTTTTACATAGCGGTTGATTGACATCTCAGAAGTTTGTTATACCTTCATTATTTCAGTCCAGAGTTTATAGCCGTTGACGCGTCTTTCTTCTGCTGTATCGGGAACGGTGTGCACGTACCCACCTTCCACTTTCGTTCAAGTACGTTTCTACACAGATAATCCCGACTTCCACTCGAGGGAAACGTTTTCATGCCTGAAATGTCCCCCGTCAGCGACGTGGCGGTCCCAGTCCCGCCTGGTGCACCGTGTATAGATACGTAATCTCTCTGAAAGCCATTTTCAGCACTCTCGACTGTCCTCCCTTTTCTGTTTATTTAATTAGAGGAAAACGGTACATTAAACGTAATATGTGAATATTTTCTCATCCTGAAAGCTTCTGTGCGCTTCATCTTTCAGTGGCCGCGAATATTTCTTCGCATCCTCTCGAGGTTTGCTTTCAGATTGTTGTTTTGTTGACTCGCTTTTCTCCTCGGCGCTTACAGCTGTCAGGGATTTGCGCTCATCCTTCGACAGATTACCTGTCAATCGCAAAGTGTGCGTAGGACTTCCGTGACATCTTTATTCTTTAGATTTGTTCGGTTCAGCCGCTGCAGGATTTTGCAGTCGCTGCTCGTACCTGAATCTCTGTTCTCACTGACAGAATCCGCAGATAAAATTTGCTTTTTGTTTCCTCGGTGCGTAAAATTTGAAACCCCTGGGGAAAAAAACCCGGCGGCATCGGGTTCGTAATAGTTCTGCTCCCCCGCCCAATATGTGTCCCCGCCCCTCTTCAGAAGCCAATGGTGCTAGATTACTTATTGTGCTGATAAAATGTCAAAATTACGGATAAAAGCAATGTCTGATGATTTATCGTAAATGAGTTATTGATTCAATTCAATTTTTCTTTACATCAGAACTATGTTAAATAGCCACGGTGGCAGTGTGACCAGAGTAGCACACTGACCTCGGGCAGCTGCTCTCCTCTGTCCAGGACGTCCCGCAGGCGGCGCCCTCTGTCGCTGCCGGACTGCAGCTCGTTACACAGCAGGTCGCCCAGGGTGACGCGACGCAGGCCGAACCTCTCCTCCATCCGCTCGCACTGGAGAGATTTACCTGAACCTGGACCACCTGAGGGACACAAACAAGTCCGGCTTCAAGCAGGTATCAGCCCATGTGCTCAGACGAGCAGTCACTGACACTCACACTGAAAAGGGAGGGGGTGAGGAGGAAGAGGAGGAGGAGGAGGAGGAGGAGGAGGAGGAGGAGGAGGAGGAGACGAAAGGTGACAGAAGAGCATGAAAGGGGGAGATAACAGGAAATGGATGGTGAGAGTGTGAGTTGGAGAGCAATGTGTGTGTGTGTGTGTGTGTGTGTGTGTGTGTGTGTGTGTGTGTGTGTGTGTGTGTGTGTGTGTGTGTGTGTGTGTGTGTGTGTGTGTGTGTGTGTGTGAGTTAAAGTGGGAGCAGAGACAGGAAACAGCAGGTGGGTGTTTGAGTGTTCACAAGTTGGATTCATTGCCTCAGAGCCTCGTCATCACAGATAATTATCATCTCTCCTCTAACTGAATCTACCTGGTCTATACACCGCAGACACACACACACACACACACACACACACACACACACACACACACACACACACACACACACACACACACACAAAGAAGCTCACACAGCATTACAAGAAGGTAAAAAAAAATAATTAGGAACACAAACAGATTTCGCAAATGAAGTCTTTCAACCATAATTGTCTAAAATTGGCCGAGTAAATAATTTGCTGTGTGATTCAATACTAAATCGTCGTAAATAGAGAGCCCACGCAGGCTGCAGGGAATATATTCAAACATAAAGGCATGTAAAATCATAAAAGAAAGCAGAATTAAAACCCTTTTTTTTTTTTTGTTTCAATCATTTAAGCTCAGAAAGTCTTCCAGCTGTCGGTGTGCAGGTGTTATCGTAGGTTTGCTTGTATTACACGGCCATGAAGTTGTGTGAAGCGGCGATTCATCAAAAGCAGCCCGGGGCGCGGTAATAATACTCCGGACGTGCTTCATGTTCATGGATATTCTCCTCGAGGTCGAGTGTCCCCCGTCCTTCGCCGGCATTCAATTTTTTTTTATTTATTTCTTTCTTTCTCCCGAGCATGCTCGGACGTGAGCCGGGGCCTCGCCTCGCCCGCGGATGAAGTCAGAGAGGTCGGCGAGAAATTCGAAGGGAGGACGCCTATGGATTCACTCGTTGTACGTATACGCGTTGAATTCATTTATTTCACCAGCCTCCAAACGCTGCACCGCCAGCTCACCGGAGGTATTCCTCGGGTCAAAGTAAAACCGGCTGTATAATATAAACCTGTGGGGTCAAGATGGAGACCATCCCAAAATTGAGACGAACTGGGTTTAAGAGGAGTCGCAGCTTTACACGCAATTAAACCTGCATCTTATTTGTGCCCTTTGTGTTAGACTCCCTTTTTCTTTTTTCTTTTCTTTATTGCATTTTCCGCAAAGGTTTAGTTTGTGGTACGTTTTGGATGTGAACTGATATCGCTCACGTTACTGAAAATGTCTCGGAGCAGAGAGAACAGAACTGGTTTCATTGTAATGGATAGATACAGAAAATTTATATATATATATATATATTTTTTTTTTATTGTGCGTGTTTTATTCTCTCTCTTTTCTGTCTTCCCTCTGTGAAGCATTTTCTAATCACAGTACTAAATTAATGAAGCCGGCTCGCTCACTAACCGCTGATCGTGATTAGACTTCGTAACGGTGTGGATTCAGTCCATCCAACATGTGGGAATTGTAAACATTCACGGGCTTTTATTTTGGTATAAAATCTAAACCTAAAAAGAAACGAGAAAAAAACAAAAAAAAAAAAAAAAAAGAGTGGACGCTGCAGCTTTGTAAGTCAGGCAGTCGAGTTGATCTTTCGGCAGGCGTTTTGCACTCTTTTCCTCGCGTGTCTACTGACGCCCGGTTCGGTGGAGGCTTAGCTTGACTTAGCTCTGAGAAGCCCATACCGTCCCACCATGTGGGAACAAATGCGTCGCGGCGATGTCCCCGACAAGAGGCGGAGTGACAGATGGAATAGATTAGAGAGAGATGGAGCAGCAGACATGAGACGAACACGGGACTTGAAATCAGGCGAAGAAGGCAGGACGACCATATATACAGAGCGAGAGAGAGAGAGAGAGAGAGAGAACAAAATAATCTCCTTTTAGTAATTGAATTTGTGAATCCGGCACCAGCTGCATGACTTCCCTTCAAGCCTCTGGAGGCAATACTTTTATATGAAACAAAATCCTTCTAAATGACAAATGTGCTGCAGCGGAGGTTTCCTGCTTCCTCTAATTGGGATGCTTCAGGGACTGATGATCAGAGGGAGCAGCTTTCAACTTTCACCGTCCGCTAAGCAGCGGAGACTTCGGAGAGCCTTGTCTGTCTGATGAACTTATTCTTGTGTTGTCGTGGGCTCGGATGTTTGGTTTTCTGCAGAGAACTCGCGTTCTCTCCAAACGCACCCCTTCTTTCGGTCTCATCAACCTCACAACAGGAAGAAAAGAAAGAAAAGAATTTCCGTGTAAACAAACACGAGGGGTGAAATAAGCTATTAAGAGGGACTTTTATTTCATGGTTTATTCACCTGACCTCTCCGACGACCTCGGCCTCCAGTAAATCCCACTTTCCGGGACATTGCACCGACGGCGGCGGCGCCACCGCAGATTGTCTTAACGCGCTCGCGAACGGCAGCTCGGTCGGACAGACGCTCGTTACGTGGTATAAAAAAAAAAAAATCTGCCGGGTCGAGCTGACGGTCGGGTTGGGGAGGGGGTGGTGGGGGGGCATTTTAATTTTCCCTCCAATTATCGGCTCCTGCTGAGAACGAGCTCTCGGTCGGTCAGGCTCAACATCTGTTTGCCAAATACTCCGACAGAACCGGTGTTGATTCAGATCAGCGGGGATTTGTGGTGTTAGTTTCCATGGAGATTTAACGCTCAGGCACTTAACCTGCGCACGCGCGCACACACACACACACACACACACACACACGCACACACACACACGCACACACACACACACACACACACACACACACACACACACACACACACACACACACACACACACACACACACACACACACACACACACCGCGTACTGATTAAATAATCTCCTAATGACCGTCTTCGGTATTTATTTTTTTTTCCAGGGCAGCGAAGTTGATGGTGGTTAATGGAGACGCTGTGCGTCCCAGATCTCATTAACCTTCATCTCTCGGCCCCGTCTTCAATTATCAGACCGATCCGATCCGCCTCGTCGTACCGTCACTAATTAATCACCGAAAACACGGGAAGACCTGGAAGTAACACCGAGCGCGAGCCGCTAGTGTTTCTGTTTTTTTTTGTTTTTTTGAGAGAGACATTTTACTTTAATGTGTTGTTTACTTGTGCACTTGATTAATCTGGTAGTTGTTGTTGTCGTCAAACAACTAAGAGACTCGCAAAATATTGTTGGTGTTGCGGGGGGAGCATTTCCATCATCTGTTAATAGATTTTTTTTTTTGGTTACTTTTTTAATTAGTCAGAATTTAAAAGAGCTAAATATTTTAATTTGATAATGTATAGGTTATTAACATTATATAATTTTTTTTTTGATTGTTTGGTCGAAAAACAAATGTGAAAACAATAGAGATGTCTATCACAGTTAAAAACATTTTGATCACAATTTACACAAATATATGAGAAAGAAAAACAGCAAATCTGCAGATGTTTGGTGTTTTTGTCTGAAACATTTGCACCAAAAACATCCTCACGGTCAAGAAGGGAGGATTTACTGTTGGATCAGTCTGCAGCGGTTTGAGCTGCATGTTCCTAATAAACTGACAAGTGGTTGGTTGTTTGGTTATCTCAAATCATATCTTCCAAACGACAGAAGACAAATTGTACATATAAATACTCCATCGTCAGAATGCACTATCGAGTGAATAAACCTAAAATGCCAATTAAAGGTGGCATTAAAAATATCCCGATAATGTTGCCAAACCCAGTCTGAGCACCGAGCAAAAAAGCTAAAGTTATACGTGCATCGCTGATCTGAGCTTCGTTTCGAAAGTGATGGCCGGACCAGAGCTCGTAATGTTTTGTAGCTGATTATCTTCAGTTTTACATTTCGCCCTCCGCTGTTTAATCTTCAGACATCCGTCGTTTGGCCTCTAAAAACAGTCCTGAACGCAGCCCTGTCATCTGGGCTGCAGTCTGAGTTCAGTGGTGTGCGTGTGCGTGTGCGTGTGTGTGTGTGTGTGTGTGTGTGTGTATGAATGAGGCCAGTTTTACTAACAGCCAGTTGAACAGTCAGCAGCTGCTCATTATTATGTCGTGTGTTTTCAGCTCTTCCTAATGAGGTAGGTTCAACCAGTGCTCAGAGGAGCGTGTGTGTGTGTGTGTGTGTGTGTGTGTGTGTGTGTGTGTGTGTGTGTGTGTGTGTGTGTGTGTGTGTGTGTGTGTGTGTGTGTGTGTACTTACCCATAATGAAGATAACCTTTGGTTTCTTCTGTTCTGTACAGTAACCTGTCAGAAGGAAGAAAATCACAGTTTTAACATGCGGTGCAGATCAACACCTGCTGGAACTAATATCCTTGTGAGGACCCTTGATGACCCCGTGCATTCTTAACCCAACAACAATCATCACAACTCGCAGAACATGAATATTACATTTCCTTATTTTTTATCATGACATCACGACTGACGGATGTTCACTACGATGCGTCCATTGAAAGCATCTCCGCGTCGGTTTAAAAGAAAAAGGAGCACGTCTACGACGATTTTTCAAGTTTCCCTCCTACATTGGTATGTTTTAATACCTTAATACCAACCGTGCTGATTTTAAAAAGTACAAAAAAAAATAAAAAAAATAAAAATTGCCGGCGAGTTTCACCGGCGAGTATTTGAACATTTTTGCTGTAGCGCGTTCGTCGCGCACCCGGCGCGCGAAGACCTTTAACCTGAACTCTGAAGCCGAGTGTCAACCTTCAAACGGCCCTTTTGAAGGTCTATTTCAAATTGAGGTCGGACCAGAATGTCCTCGCTCACCTCGCAAAGACACGTACACACAAGAGTCACGTTTCATCCCTTCAGTGGACATTACATCGACTGACGTTGATTTCCTGGACGCTGACCTTGAACCGAGTCGTCTTTCTAAAATGTCAGGATTCATGCTTTGGGGAAAAGCCCCCCCACGGTGCGACCGCGTAGCTGCATTCGTGTCCCCACAACACGGGTAATACAAGCGCGCGCGCGCGCACACACACACACACACACACACACACACACACACACACACACACAGGGAGAGGTAATTTACATTCCTCTCTTTTTGCGACCCGTGTAAAACTGGATATAATTAGAGTTATTTATATTTAATTGAGGTCAGCACCAATATTTAAGAGTTAATTTGAACCAAGTCAACCCAAAGCTAGAAAAAAAAACCCATCATATCAGGCACGAGGCTTGAATTATCTATATATTTGATATATTTTGGTATTGCATAAATAATGCATTAACAAAATACAGGCCCGGCACAACATTTTACAATTGAAAAAGAAACTAATTAAAGCCTTATTATGATTAATAATTAGCCTGTGACCAGTGACTAATTCACTCCGAGGTATTCGTCCTCCATTTCCTGTTGTGATTAACTCAGACACATCTTCGGTGTCTCTGTTTACACTGTTAAATGAAGCTGAGTCACCTTCTAGCATCACATTATTTTCACTGCAGGACACGTATTTGATACAAAATACTGCATGCATGAAAAACATTTGGTTTCTTTTCTAAAGGAAGAACAAATCTATATTCATTTTCTTAACAAAAGGTTGAAGCGATAATTGTCAACTTTGCATTTCAATTTAAAGTCTGTTTGGCTTCGTATTTGATACTCAGCGTTTCCAAGGAAAAATCTGCTCATGAACAGCAGCAGCTGTTTGTTTACAACAAACTGTCATTATTTATAGAAAGTAAATACAGATGTGCTCAGACATTTTGAAGACTCGGGCTCAGTTTAAAAAAACAAAACAGAGACATCGCCACTGAAAATCGACGACTATGTATTATTTGTATATAATATATATAGATATATACTGTACTGTATATACTGTGCATTTTATATTTTATTTTATATTTTTACTGCTATTTTATTGCTTTCTATTATTATATTATTATCTATTGCTTCCTGTATGCTGCTGTAGGGAAAAAAAAAATTCCCCTCGGGGATTAATAAAGTAACTACCTAACCTAACCTAACCTAACCTAACCTAACCTAACCTAACCTAACCTAACCTAACCTAACCTAACCTAACCTATTTCACCAATCGCATAACAAATCAGTTAATTAATTTAGCTTCAATGAAGCTTCACGAAGGCAGAGCATGTTCACCAGCAGTTATTATTATATTGTAAAGAAGCTATAATTTGATAAATTAATGTGTTCACAATTATACCAGTAATCTAATTACAGTAATAATATGGAATCATTTGTTTCAACCGGAGGAAAAAAAAAAAAAAGTCTGCAGAAGATAACAAAATGGATCGGAGTGTTTTTGCAGCGAGCGTGGACTCGTCGGTGTGGCGACGGCGAGCTGACGAGAGATAAACATCAGGTCTAACTGGCAACAGTAAATTAACAGACGAGCCTCCCCCTACATTACACAATCAATGCCGTTGATGCTGATAAAAACACACAGAGGGCCGCAGGGAGAGGTTCTTTCAGGCATCTGCTGCATTACGGCTGCATGACACTTGGCATTTACCGAGATGGAACTGTGTGTGTGTGTGTGTGTGTGTGCGTGTGTGTGTGTGTGTGTGTGTGTGTGTGTGTGTGTGTGATGAAATGCTGAATGGAGTCAGCTGCAGGTTTATGAAAGAAGGAAGAAGGGGATTTGGTGTGTGTTTTGTTCTAGAGGAAAGGTAGGGGAGGGGATGTGGGGGGGGGGAGGAGGAAGGGGTGTGGGGGGGGGCTGTTTGCTCGTCTCTCGACTTCTGATCAAAAATCAAACATTTCGTCGACTCACTTTCTGTGGACCCTTCGGCATACCCAATTTCTTCCTCCTCGTCAACCTGGAGAAACAGAGAGGTCAAGATTTTAGGTTTTGATGGATGTTCTTAGTTTTCATTTGTGTTTTTGTCCTTCTTTATGTATCTATTGTTTCAGATACTGTCCTTGGATCTTCGAATAGAGACGTGGAAATACACGACTGAATATTAAACTAAATATTTACACGGCCCCTTTCAAACACAGTTAGAAATTACTTTACAGTCAAAACAAAGAGCAAAAAGTAAATAGAACTTGTAATATGAAAGGAAACACGACAACACGACCACACGTTAAGAAGCTTATCTTATTAATTTGGACCGACAGAACATTTTATGCGAAGGAGCGACTTTAGCTAACAACACCGCGATAACCCGTAGAGACATTTTATTTACTGAGATTTTTATGAGACTAGTTGAATGGGAGTCTCTGGAGGCTTTTTGGAGTCACCCTCGGTGGTATTGCAGCTTAAGGCACTTCCGCATCTGCCGACCCCGAAGCCACGTCCACTTTTACATACAGTCACCGGCTGAAATTAGATCTTTTCAAAGCCAGGCACGATAATATGGTGCTGCTAAAAACATCCTCCGCTCTTCAGGTTCCAGGCTTTCCACAACGTTTTGGATCCCGGCTGCAGGAGTTTCAATCCCTTTCAGCCACGAGAGCATCAGTGAGATGTTGACTCGGTGGGATGAGTTTGAGGTCAGCGGTGGTGCAGGCCAGACATCAAACTAAAAAAAAAAACACCAAAAACTTCTTAATGGACCTGAGTTTGTGCACGAGGGAATTGTGCTGTTGAAAGATTGAATCCTTGTTCCGTTGCGACCAGAAACACGGGATGTCCATTCACTGTCAGACGTGTCTACAATATTTGGCAAAAGAACAGAGGAAAGGCTTCACCTGGCTTTATCTGAACTGCTCGTTGGATGGTTCGGTAACCACGGAAACTCCTCTCCTCATCCTTATGATGTTGGATTGAAGGAGTCCGTTTTCAACTTCTCAAAACCGGAAGCATCTGACGTTCCCACCGACTTCACGGAATGATTGACAGCTGTGCAGAGGTGAAAGGAGCCGACGATTGTGATTGTCTCTTTTTTTTCTCATTATCTACGCAGCTATTAGCGTCCCTTTTCATTCACAGCACTACGAAAGTCCTCCCAAGGAGACGGCCTGAAAGCGTGCAGTTATCCGTATCCTTAACAATAACCTAACGGGGCTGTTATCATCGTTAACGTCTCCACACACGATGACTCGCTGACCTTTCTGTCTGTCGTTGGGTATTGCCATTCACATCAGATATATAAACACTATTGCCACATTGTCAGACCACAAACCATCACTTAGACCCTGAGACGGTGTCAAAGAAGGAAAAAAATAGATTAAACAGTGTCTGAGAAAAAGAGACTAAGGACCAAGCGTTGTGTAAACCCTCAGTGTCCGTGGAGCAAGCGGCAGCCTCGTTCTCCGAATCATAATTGCAGATCTGCAAGCTCCCGACAAACTGGGCATTAAAACTGTCTGAAAGGCATTTTCCACTCTAGCAAATGTAAATCGTTTCAGATATTCGAGACCATTTTCAAAAGTGATTTTTTTTTTTCCCCACGTCTCACGACTGCTGATTTTCATTATTGTCCTCATCAGCTTTGGCCATCTGCATCATTCTGGTAGAAATGACCAGCTGAAGGGTCGATGGTTACCATTATAAAGCCATTAAAGGAAGAAAACGAGAAGTCACACAGGTGAAACTGCCAGAATCTGATGATACGAGACTTTTTTTTGTGTGCTATTGTCGAGCACTGGGATGTAATCCGAGACTTTCCTTCCAACACGAATGAGTCAAGATGCACCGAAATTTCAAATGTTTGCGATCAAGTGACAGAGTCCTCTACCAGGTGTAGAAAATATACTTGGCGCAAAGGAAGAGTTCAAGGGATGTTGTTAAAGAGCCACAGAGTCCATATGAGGAGGAAGTCGGGGTGGATGGCTGGGTCAACAAAACGTTTAACTTAAAAACGGGAGAGGGCTGTTTGTTTCCAATCGATATGCCCTGTTATTTATTTAATAGCGTGATTACAATCAATCCTTAACCGCAACCCTGTAACGCCATGTTGACAAATACCCCAAACATTAGCGAGGGAGTCATTTTGACCCAAACCTCAATTTCTTTTTTTCTTTCTGCGATTTTGTACCTAAATCAAACCTTAACCAAAATTGTATTAATTTCTCACTGGAAACTAAATGCAGATGATGTTGTCCAGCCTCTAATTCTAGGGGGGGGGGGATACGCAGCGTATTTGTCCGTTTGCTTTCACTTGAATCACATGAAAAAAACAACATTGTTGTCATGAATTTTTTTGGAAATATGGTACAATGAATTAGTAGGAACCACGAACACGAGCACACATCAGTGAACCAGTGTACTTAAATGATAATGAGTCATCAGTGGAAAAGCTCAACAAGAAGATGACCGAGAAGATTAAAAATAATTCTGATGTCAAAAGATTTGTTTCAGTCTTTGAGAAGATACACCGACTTTTTTTTTTTTTTTTTAATACAAATCATTCCACGGAAGTTTTCTGCGATGATTTCCACCCCGAGGTGGAGCGTCACTTTTCACAAGGGCATTTTCAAGATGGATAGTCGAACGGAGGTCCAGGCCGACTGGCAGAAAGCACGTTTGAAAAACCTCTGAACATCACCTGCAGACAGATGACTCAAGGAAACGACCTCACTTGACATCTCGCATCTATTCGCGGCTCTCCGCCTCGCATTGTTTCCGACGCTGCCGGTCGCGCTCGAGACGGCGAGAGGTGTCGGTGCGAGGGTCCAAGTGGAGCGAGCCGTTTGGAGGAGGTGGGGGGAGGAGGGAGGATAGGGGGGGAAGGGGGGTAGTAAAGTGAAGCACGGCCGCTGCCGGTGTCTGGAACAAATGCCGTCGGTGTGGAGGAGTGCCGGGTGCCAGCGACGAGTCAGCTCGGCACGTGGGTACACCAACTGGTGCCGTGACTCAGACACAGAAACACATGCGGAGAGCACGCGTCGCGTCCGCGTGACGGAGATGAGATACGTATATAAACACGCGCGCAAAATACTGTTAAAAATAAATAAATAAATAAATAAAAAAATGTTGGCGATTAAGAGTCGGTAGGTGATACAAAACAGCAACGCGTACACGATCGCTGACGCGCGCTCCTACACAAACAATCCAAAAACAACAACACCCGAAGTGTCTGTTCAACGCTCGACACGCACGACCCAAAACAAACCCGTTGGTGGATGCCGAAGACACGACTTGGCTTTTCTGAGACATCCAATAGTGATGCGAAAAAAAATGGGAAACATTTATCGTTAAGGAGAAGTCACGTCGTTCCCTTTTGTCGAAAGGGTTTATCATTTTATGAGCATGGAGGGTTAAGACTTCAGAAATTTACTTTGCAGTCTCTGGCAATGTAGATAATTTACTTAAAGTTTTTTTTTGCCATTTTGCCTTTTTTTTTTTTTTTTTTTTTTGGACAGTCGAGCAACTAAAGTCCTCCTGCCAGGAGGCTCCTATTAGTTAAAACCCTCATTTAAGTGTATGTATATTTCCTAATTTAGTTGAAACCACAGACTCTATATAAAAGTAGCTTCTGGGTCTGACAAGTGAGGGCAATGTGGATGTGCCTTAAACCGCAGTACCACCCAGGGCCACTAGGGGTCTGGCTCCAAAAAGGCTCTGGCTCCATAGACTCCCATTCAGCTTGTCTCATGAAATACTGAATCAAGACATTTTTTTTCGGAGTCATTATGGTGTCGCTCGCTAAAGTCGCTCCTCCTCATTAGTTTTCTGGCGGTCCATCTGAAAATAATCCCATCGTCAATTAGATATTAGGCCTCAAAAAGCGGTATGTTGTGGGGCATTTCTGTTTGATTGACAGGCCTGTGGTGCAGTCAGGTTTTTCGCTACATGTGGGCGGATGCAGTGTCCTCGGGTTCCCAATCAGATCGAGTCGGATCCGCCGCTCACGCTTCCTCAGATCATCCAAATACGGCGACTGTGGTGACTCCAAAATACCAAGACGGTGACGGCCGAAACGCCGAACTAGAAAATTCAGAACAGTCGTTCACAAACCAACGGGTGACGTCACGTTCGTTTAAATACTGATTATAGAGTAAAAAAAATAAATAAATAAATAAATAAATAAATGTGATGAATTAACACATATAAAATCAGTTTAGTTTTTTGGGGCATTTGATCATATATCAAATAAAGTATTGGAACATGTGTATGATTCATCCTGAAAAGGACGTAGATGTCTCCAGAAAAATGGTACCGAAGCGCTTTGTGTTTTTGTGTTTTTTTTAGTTTCATAACACACTGCCGGTTTAGGGATACGCTGCGCAGATACAATATAAAGGAGAGATGATGTGACACTTTATTGCTCATTACTCTTTTTCATAAGGTCGAGCTATGACGGCTCGTCGCCAACGGCCGGGAGCTCAGCTGCAGCTGCTCTACGCTGGCCGAAGCTGGCTGCGGCTTTTGTTCCCATTTGTCACCGAGTCTATCGGCGCTGCAGCTCCTCTTAACTGCTTCTGTAAGCGTCCGGTAGCATCAGCCGAGCACCGTTCAGCCAACCGGCGTTCAGGACTACAGTAGCTTCAACACAACGCTCAAAGCCACGACGACCGTATCAATTCTCCCACGCAACGCCCGCATGTAGTTAGTCTGACTCCAATTATAAACGAATGCTTCGCAGCCTTCATAACGGCCCAAAAAAAAAACCCACTGACATGCTGTTTGTATAATATAAAAGTTATTGCGATGGAACACAACAAGCAGTTCAGGAAAAGTTTTCCTTTCTTCCCTTTTCATTGTTAAATACTCGAGAGGCTAAAAATTTGCTTGCGTTTTGGGTCCGAGTCCGTGTTCAGACCGCCGGCCCAAATCTGATTTTTGTCATATCCAGATTGAATCCAGATTTATTTTTGAAAGTCTGAACAGCAACAACAACAACAAAAAACAACAACAACAAAAAACACATGCAAAAATCTGCAATCCGGGATTTTACACATTTCACATCTGGAGGAGGTTTGAAATTTCTACAGATGTGTCTCAGTCCAGATTTCTAGCGACACGCGGTAACAAACTTCATTCTCAGATGCTTTTCAAAACCGATGCTACCGCCAGCAGAGCGCTTATCAGGAAGTGCAGTTTCTGGCGCCTCGGAGGAAAACAATAACAACTCTCCACGCACAGAAGCCGAAATACACGGCCTACTGCAACTTTCGCGCCGGCAGCTTCCACGTCGGAAAGCTGCACCGCCGGCGTATGTCGTCACCACGGCGACCCACGCTGATTTGAGAAAGAAAATCCGATTTCTGAACACAGCGTAGGACACCAAGACCCGAGGGTGACCTTTTATGTTTTGGATAATTCCAACTGAGAATCCTATTTAAATCCTTCACGCGTGGTCGGTTTTTAATGGGAATTCAGAAAAATTGCGAATCGCACTCAGAAATTCACAAATACGTCAGCCCGCAGATGTTTTATTCATCGCGAATAAATTAAAGGTGGCAGGTAAGCAAGAAATAATTGAAGAGATTTTGAACACCGGAGATCCGAAATAGCCTCCCTCTGCCCGGCTTGTGTCGCTCCCCTCTGCCTCTTTCTTTGGATCAGCACGGGGGGGGGGGTGGGGGCGGGCGTCGCCGCCTCCACGAGGAGCACCGCCTTATTTTATTGACGGAGCAGCCTTTTCTCCCGGCTGTGCACGCGTCTGAATAACGATGACCGGGTCGGTCAATAATTATCGATCGGCCTCACTTTAAATTCACCTTCATCTGGCTTTGCAAAGAGTGTTTTTTTTCTCAGAGCCGGGCCTTACGAAGCCCCCCCCCCCCGGCGACGCCCAGGAGGATGTCGGCTCTCGGGTGACGAAGCACACGAGTGTAATTCAATTTGTGAAGCGGGGCCGCCGACGAGCCCCGCGCACGGACGGCGCGAGTCGGTGGCTGGAACGACTCCGTCTGCACCGATTTCATTTCGCGCTGCGCTGCGACAACAGTTTACCGGTTCTGCGCATCTTTTCGCCTCGTTCGAGCCGGCGCTGCGTTCGGTGAAATATTCTGCCGGGGTTTTTTTTTTTTTTTTTTCCTGTAGAAGTCGTGCTGATTTAATGTGCCGGGTCGGTATCGACTGTATTTATTTCTCCAGCTGGCAAAAAACAACCTCGCCACGAGGTCGAGTTTAACGGGCGCTCCGGAGCTTTCCGTCGGCAGCAGACGACGAATGAACCTTGATCCTGAGCAGCTCAATGGTTTCTCATCCGCGTCGAGGTCCACCGTCTCGCCGCCAGATCTATTTTGCAGCTGTTCGTAAGTATCTTCCCAGATGTGAAAGCACCACGTTCAACGTTTCTTGAGGTCGCGCTGCCTGGATCCGTCTTATTTTCTTCACTTCTTCTTTTGCACCTGAGTTTGAGTGTAATCTTTTCAGGTTTCTCTTTCCCTTCAGTCCGCTCGCTTGCTCGAGTGATTTCCGCGTGCGGAAAGTATCCGGGCCCGTAAACATGTTCAGAAATTCATTGCGACGCAGAATCGGTATTACGTTTCCCGCCCCCCCCCCCCCTCTTCTGTCCGACAGATCCTGTCTAGCTTTCGATCGGACCGGACGGGAGGGGTCTCCCCGTCTCCGCACAGATCACCGTCGTACTGAGAGGTACGAGTTTTACATCCGGCATAAATGAGAGCGTTTCAGGACGACGCGGGGGAAGAAAAGCTGCAGCGGCGTGAGCCGGACCGTCTCGGCTTCACTCAGCTGACGGTGTCAGTGGACAGATCTTTTCGACGTAAAGAGAAGACAGTTTGTGTTTCTTCTCCTGTGTTTTGTCGGAAAAAGGCGAGACAAATTGACAGAAGAGGGGAGATCCGCCGCCCCGAGTTCCCGGCGTAATGTCGCATGTTCCAAAAACCCTTTTGCGTTTTTATGTTTTAGCTGTTCTCTCCTCAACGTGCAGCTTCTGCAGGTGACGCGATCGCTACCCTCGTTCACGCTTTTAAGACGTTACAAATTGCACACGGCGCCAATTGGCCTGAAGAAGTCGTCGGTTGAAAACGGGAGGACGGAGAGTCGTTGCCGTGGAGACGGGCAGCCGACAATAAACAGACTCGGTGATCACGGGCAGCTCCCAAGTGTGAATTCAATAGACGGAATAAATGTGAAGCGGTGTGCCGCCGGGAGAGCCTGTACGTACCCTGAAAACCCTGCCTGGTTGGAAACATTAAACAACAACAACAACAACAACAACAACAACAGCAGCAGCAGCAAAGACCCCCATCAACCGAGAAAAGAAAAAGGAAACCCCTGGAGACGGAAGAAATGAAGTGGAAAGAGACGGAGAGAGCAAACAATTTGTTTCCAGACGCCCGTAGGATGCAGAATGAGACGGCGGTCGGGGCGATGCTTTGCTGGACTGTTGTCAAGAAATGAAAACTCGTCGGAACCGTCGCGCAACAATATTCGCCATCTCGGGACATTTTGCAGCGCTGAATCGTCCGGGCCTTTGAAATTTGTTCTTTTTTTGAAAGTGTAATTTGCGCTCGTTTTGTGTTTTTAGCAAGTAAAAAGTAAAGAGAGACAGCGGAGGATCCGGAAACGGGGAAAGGGGAGGTTTTTTTTTTTAATTTATTTTTTGCAGTTGAAGACTTTAATTGCTGCTACGGGATTAAAGCACACAGTGAAAGGACGGAAGGATTTTTAGTAAGTTGCTTTTTCTGGTGTTGCAATTAAACCTGGGACTTGTCTTATCATCGTTTGTACAGTATATTAGTTATTATTTGCGGCTGATGTCACTAAAAAAAAAATTAAAAAATCTCCGTTTAATGCAATCGTCCATCAGGTACGGTGGCCCCGAGGGTCAAAACACAACAGAAAGGTAGGACGTCACTACTCGTTTGCGATTGGACAGAATCTAATCAAATTATTATTTTTTTTTTAACATTTGCTTATTCCCGGATCCCCAAGCCGTACCTCACAGCCTTCCTCAGCGGGTCGAAGCCGTAGTATTCGGAAGTATGTCGACAATCGAAGTTTTAAACTGCACAGATTCAGCCTTTAACGTCCACAGTAGGTAAAAATGCATCGTACGGTTACCTCATCGTACTTGAAGGCGACGTCTGCCAGGCTGCCGATCTCACCCAGTAGACTGAGATCCAGCTCGCTGGGACCTGCCAAAAGAAAAATCCACAACAATAATCAAAACATGTAAAGATAGAAACAGAAATGAACACATTTTATGTATTTTTTTTTTTTTAAAGATTATGTTTTTACGTCGGTGGATCAACCAAAACAAAATAGATCAGATGTATAAATTCCCTTTGCTTCCAGTCTTTATGCTGAGCTAAGCCAATCAAATCTAACTCTCGGCAGGGAAGCAAACGATCTGATTTCATTCATCTGAAAGATTAGAAAAACAGCGAATGTTTCGTATGAAGTGGATTCTACAGTCTTTATCACTTCTGCTTGACATGCGACTTTTAAATGAATGAATTGATAAATGAGATCCGCACCACAAAATAGAAAACAACAGGCGTTGTGGATTGCGATAACAGTAGAAACACTGGTGCTGTTGGCTGTCGCAGCCGTTGCATGTCAACACTGTATGCAGATGCGTATTGCGTTGTCTCTTCGTGTTGCGTTAGCGCCACCTCAGCACACACGCTGCACGCGTTTCGCAGACGGAGACGCGCGACTTCACGTTTGCGGTTTGCTGATCAATCTGAGCCCGACGAGAAAAATACTGTACGTCCACAAAACGAGCTCATTTTAGCCCCATGAAAAAAAAACACAAAAAACAACCCGAAGCCGCACTTGAACTTCGACCTCGCTGCTGTCAGAAATCTGCCGAGGCGGTGATGCCGTGATGAATTCTAACACGCAGCATCTTCATCCTCTTCCTCGGTGGAAATGGGTCGTGAATAACATTTCCCCTCGGCAGATTTCTTTTTTCCCCTGCACGCCAGCCCCCCTTCCCGATTAAAGAACTGGGTTAGATTCTGCGAGGATGCGGCTTCAAACGTTCGGGCGGGTTCCGGAGAGACGTGAGTTTCTCAGACGCGTCGCGATGACGAGCTTCAGAACGCACTAGAAAAGAAAAACACAACGGTTCACAACTCGGGAGTCAGCAGCATGTCGGAGTGCATCTCGTCCGTTGTACAGCGAGGGGCTGAGGTATGACACGGCGGAGATCTTTTTATTTTCCAGTGATGTCAGGTGGCACAGGCCGTGCTTGTCAGCAGCACTTCAGTTCTTCATGCGATTGCCACGGAGGACGCCGAGCCTGGAGGCTCTTTTTTAAAGAGTTGACCTCAACTGCTGCCGGTCTATTTTTAGATTTCACTCGGTCTTGTTTTTGTCTCCTGCAGATTTTCCTTATTTTATTCTCTGTCGGCCGATTTGAAAGACGCGTAGAAACGAGAAATTTGCACACGCGTGACCCAGATTTCAAGATTTTCGGAAGTGTGCTTAACGTCGCTGAAGTGTGCTTTTGAAATGTACTCTCGTCTCAGAGTGTGTTTCGTCGAGTGCAACATGTTTTGCGAGTCCCCATTACGGGAACACGCGTGTGGGAGAACATCTCGACAAATGTACAGATGTCACGCAGCTCTTAAATGCACCTGAAGACATAATTGTGCACAGTGTGAGTGGAGTCGTGGCGAGCTCGCCTCCTCCGTGAGGTGAAACTCTTTTCACTCGCATGCGAGCGATCGTATCTTTCTTATTGACGGTTTGAACGTTTCTCATTTGCTCGCGGATCTATTTCCCGGAGCTGCAGAAGTGCGTCGGGTGGCTGTCGAGTAGCGCGAGGCAATTTTGACGTCAAGGATCGGTGGGAATGCGCGCGTCGAGCATTGTATGTGCTTGGCCTTCACTTCCCGATGTGCAGATCGGGGAGAAAAGCGAATGTACCGGCGGTTTGTGGGTTAATTTGACTTCCATGTGAATTCCTCAGAGCAGGAACATGTGCAGTTCTTCTTCGACAGAAGAGACTGAATCTCAAACTCTTTGACTCCTCATTTTCTCGAATGCTAATGAGCTGATTATAACACTGGGCAGCGGATCTTCTCTCGTCCTAATAACCCCTAGAAAATACTGTTTTATAAAATCCATTTTAAGAAAGAGAAATTTACTTTAGACATTTTTTTTTTTTTTTTTTGCAGTTTCCAGGGAGAGCGTGTCATCCAGGATATTTTTCTGGAGCTACAATTAACAGTCTACTCAGACAGACAGGTGTGTGACCACATTTTTTTCTAAAAAGTTCAGCACCATGAATGACATTTTTTCAATAGACGGTATTGAAATAGTTCAATCGGTGATATACAGTCCAATTTTCGAAATTCAGTACTAATGCCCATATTTAGACATATTTTCTTCTCCCATGGTGATGATGCACCTCGCAACACGAGCCTCCGTCTCTTCCTGAGCGAATCTGTCGCTTTAAATCTGCAGCAGATCCCCAAATTACAGAAGCAGCTTGCTATCGATTGCACTGCTTTTGACATGAAGGGAAACGGGCAGTTTGATTGGTCGTCTTTAACAGCCAACACTTATAATCTCCTCCTCCAATTCTTTAACAGCTTCCTGCTGAGATGCGGCTTGGCTCGAGCTGTGTGACATGACGCGCTGAATCCCTAACATTGAAAAGGTAGAATCGATATTAGATTCTTTAAACTCTCACATACTTAAATCTGACATCAGTGGACTTTGATTTCAATAAATGGAGAAAAAAAACAACAACCCTGCAGAATAACGAAACCTAGTGCGCACATAAACCATTTCTCTCTTCTAATAATCGATTTGCCAAAAACGTGTTCCACTAAAGAAGTGGAAATGTTCCATTACAAGATGATGTGTTGTGTGGGCACATTTGCAAGTCGAACCCACGCTGTTTTATCATGAAGAATAATAAAATAATGAAGAAAAAAAACGAGGCATATTTTGCCAACCCCGTTCAGTGCCAACGGTAAATTTTTTTATGATATCTGTCACCTCTGAAATCAGAGCAGGAGCCCCTGCAGAGCGCTGACTGATCACATCTTTTAAAACAAACATGGGGGGGGGGGGTCTGTGATGTGTGTGTGTGTGTGTGTGTGTGTGTGTGTGTGTGTGTCAGGAACGCAGATCTGTGAACGGTGAATTATCAGTTTTTACATAACACATAACAGTTCGCCATCTGAGAGCTCAAAGTACTGAGTCTAACCT
Organism: Brachyistius frenatus; assembly: GCF_029030835.1. Taxonomy (NCBI): domain Eukaryota; kingdom Metazoa; phylum Chordata; class Actinopteri; family Embiotocidae; genus Brachyistius; species Brachyistius frenatus. The sequence goes on from NW_027210611.1 coordinate 7,118,241, forward strand.
TGTTGATTCTGTGTTTGTCACAAAGCACGGCTGACCCATGCTTCGCTGGTTGCTATGCCAACTCTATTGGTAACCAGGCAGCTGGTGGTTTTGGTTTTCATTTCTTATGGATTTTGGAGAAGCCTTTCTACACTCATGTATCTGTTAAATATGCCTGAAGGTGACCGGAGGTATGTTGGCGCTTCATATCTGTTGTAACACACCTCATAATCATTTTAAAAGCTATTATATATCTATATATCTATCTATATATATATATATATATAGTATGTATACATGCAAAAACACACGGACACATTCTAACATTATTAGGATAACCTCATCTTAAAGATCCCTCGCTGTGATCTGGTTTCCGAATGTAGTAACCAGGGGAATTATGGGTAGTTGCAAGTTTCAAATCATCCCGTGGTGTGTTTTTGGTCTGAACCACAGACGGTATATAAAAGTGGACGTAGCTTCGGGGTCTGATAAATGAGGCCCAGACCCACTCAGGGTTGGCTCCAAAAAAGTTTTGGCTCCATAGACTTCCATTCAACTTCTCATTAAATACAAAAATCAATAAAAAAAAAAAGAAAAGAAAAATGTCCACGCGTCACACTCGCTGCTCACCCTGATTTAACTGATTGAATCAACATCGACATCAGAACCGCCAAAAGAGTTTAGAAGAGAAGCATGATGAACTTCTCTGCAGAGAAATACCCGTCACCCTGTTGAAGGACATTTTCGAAGCCGGCGAGTACAGTCTGTTCATAAAGTGCTGCTGAAATGAGGTTTTCCAGGCTCTGCTTAAACCCCCGTTGCTGCTTTTAAAGTCTCTGGTTTGTTTTCAATGCTGCATATCATCCGCCATCTGTGATTTTAAGAAACTCATGACTGAAACAAAGAGCCTGTCATCCTGCCACGTCGATTCCCTGAAAAATCCTCGTAACGATGAGTCAGTAAACACGGATGTTACTGAACCCGTTCTAAAAATTCTCAACTGCATCTCTACCAAATTTGATGCAACAGAAAAGAAGCACAGCAAATGCTTCATCTATATTAATAATAGAAGCGCTAATATAACAGTAATTTCAGCAGCACACAAGACGAATAATGAGTGCGCGCAAAATATTACACACTTTTGTTTCCAATGCCCCACAATATGAGTCCCAAGTCCACAAAACCAATCAAGACTCGGCACATTTAATGTAATAAATTTAATAAAAAATAATCGCTCATCTCACCGGCTGCCGGATCTTTGGAGGGAAACAGCTTGTTGTCCAAAGTCATGCTGATGTCACAGAAGACCTCCTCCTCGTCTCGATCAGCGTCCAACTGGAAAAACAAAAAGTTACTTTCTTTTTAGTGCTGAATCTCAAACTGTAATGAAGATGACTTAAAGACAATTATTTATTCTTTTTTTTTTCCTTGCATCGTGAAGCGACGCTTGACAGAAAAGGGCAGAAGTGGTGACCTGCAGCCGGCACATGACAGCGCCGGGGCCGCGCTCGGTCCGATTAATCCGCTGTGACGGCGAGAATGAGACTCGTTATGAGATCAAATATTAGAGAGGAGCCGGCGGTGCCGGCGGCTCATTTCGTATTCAGCGCACACTTCAGCTTTAATAGCCGTAGACGAATTAGCTTTGCTTGCGTGTCAGATGGCCTCTTCCAGATGACTCAGAGGCCATCTGACTTCCTTTTTCACATACAGCACTTGTCAATGGACCGTGAACAATGTGGTTTGCGAGTTTAACTGGAAGCTGATTGATGCCCACTTTTCTTCTTCTTCTTCTTCTTCTTTCTCCTCCTCCTCCTCCTCCTCCTCACTAATCTGCTCTTTGGTCATCCCTCTGCTCTCACCAGTCGCGATGACAACCAGCTCAAAGGAGAAAGGCGACGTCGCGCATACAAAAAGCAGATAAATATAAACGCGGCGGACGCAATCGCGCTCGGCCTCCCGCCGCGTCGCCTTCAGGTGTCTGACTCTCGGGCGCGGGTCACTTGCTCAGAAACTAAATACAGAAATGAATGAATGTCAGCGGTCGGATACAGACGGCCCATGAACGACGACCAGCTTCCTCCTGAGGTTACCATAGCGATAAGCTGGAAAAAAAAAAAAATCTGTCTGTTATCTACTGCGTGGGAGAGTCTCCTCGGTTCACCTGTAGAAGAGGAGCTGAGGTGATCAGACTGAGGATTCCCCCCGGAGAGTGTGGCATTCTCTTGTATCTCTATGCTGTCCTTTTCTCTCTCCGCTCTCCACCTCACCCCAACCGGTGGGGGCAGATGGCCGCCCACCCCTGAGCCCGGTTCTGTCGGAGGTTTCTTCCTGTCAAGAGGAGGTTTTTCCTTCCCTCTGCTGGAGGTTTTTCTCCCTTTAAAGAGGATTTGTTTCCCTCCCAGCTTATGTGGGAATTGTTGAATTGTTGGGTTTCTCTGTATAATATTGTAAAGTTCTGCTGTAAGGACTTTGATGTGTTAAGTGCCATGAAATAACCTCTGTTGTGATTTGGCGCGATATAAATAAAATTGAATTCAATGAATTTTTTTTTAAATAAAAAACATCTGGGGACTCGGACGTCTCGGTTGTCTGTCATCACAGCCGAAAAAGTGGCTGCTGTCACACCGTCTTTAACAAAAAACAAATTTGTTCCGACGCTGACAAAGAGGCTCCGTATAATCCTTTTATATTGAAGAAGCTGTCTGAGACTCTTCAGAGAAAAGTGTCTTTCTTCAAGGACGGATTTGGAGCTTGAACTTTTTGGGGGTAAGAACGTCGCCCGTCTTGAATGGTCTATTGTTCAGAGCTTCAGTCTTTGCTGTGAATACAAGGGTGGATCGGCTACAACTCTGAAGTCGCTCCAGCGACTGCGGCGGTGGTCGAGTTTTGGCACGCAAGAATATGGTAAACGGTGATCAACGCAACGCGTCAAGAGGACATGCGTACGTGCTTTTGGTGAAAAACGTCTCATAATGAACATCGTGTAAAGCGTTAAAAAAGATCTTTTCGCGCAGGTGGGGTGAAAGCAGGATGCCTCGTCCGTTTCTGTATCTCTAAAGATCTCAAGAGGACGGAGACGTAGATTAAAGGAAACGGATGAATGCGGCTTCGAGGCGGATTAAAGCAGCGACGGCGGCAGCTCCTTCTGGACTCCGCAGCTCTTTTAGTGCTTTCAGTTCAATCTGTTTGATCAACTGAACAAATTCATGTGAAGTTCTTCCAAAGACTCTCCCCGCACGTCGCTACAACGCACGCTTTCTTCAAAGTTTCCCGAAGCTCGATGTTGTCACTCTCCAGTGAAGAAGACAAGAGTAATAGATATAAATAGACATAAAAGAAAGTATAAGTAGACGTGAAGACTGGAAACTATTTTCAGGTTATCCAGTGTTGACTTCAAAGCGAGAAGTACCACGAATTTCATGTGTATTTCATGTGTATTTCAAGAACAATAAAAGAATAGCTCATAACCGTCGTCCCCCGGAGAGACCTGGGAAGCTGGAACGAGGTGTGTTTTTTTGTTTGTTTTTATTTATATCTGCGTGGCATCTAGCAGCATGTGGGAAGGAAGATGGAGCTAAAGTCACTCGGAGAATACTTAATTAGATCGCTGTGTTTTCCTAGAATGACGAGACGGTTTCAATCGAGGCCCCAACAATCAATTTCCTCTCCTCGCTGCAATTTCCGATCATGAGCTTTAGTGTGGAAGTGTTTGTGTGTGTTTGAGAAGTTGAGTATACAGGAAGAAAACGGACCTTTTTTCACCAAAACCCACCGAAAAACACGGACAAATTACCAGACGCAAAAACGCCGAGCGAATGTGCGTCAGAGGAGCCAGATGTTTCTCACAATGACAGAATTAGGACGAATTAATTCAATGAAACATCAAGAATTAATAGACTCGCAAGATGCCTGGATTGACAACTCAATCATTCCAAGTTAGCCTCGACGATGTGGCGTAATGAGTCACCGCTTTTGTCACGATCTGCCTGCCTGCATCAGACCTGACATTTAAAATAAAAGGATTACCTTCCACACAAACGCCTTTCGCCGAGCAAAAGCAATCAGGCCTCGGAAGTTATTTCATTCATCAGTCGCGAAAGTATTGAGTCGTTTGCTCTGGATAATTACTGAAGAGGAGAGGAAACGTCCAATCAGAAGAACTGGAACTGTTCAAAACGTTACAAACAACTTTTTCTTTCGTTTTAGTGTAGTCAAGGACAAATGAAAAATTTTAATTCATAGAAAGTGAGAGGCTGAAAATGTTATTTAAAGCATTAAACATCCCTCAGTCACCATATGTTGCTGTTCATAACAATTTATTGTAAAACTGTGCAAAGTAAATTTGAATATTATAGTTTAAGGAGGGCAGAGTTATTTTAATTTAAATACGTTTAAAGAGTAATTATTATTATTTTAGTAATTTAATGATCATTTTCATCATTTCTTTAGAAAACAGTAAAAAAAAAAAATATATATATCTCTTATTCCATTCATACGAGATGATTTTCTGACATAAATAGCTGTAAATGGAATATTTTGCAAAACACACCTCCGATGTATCGTCTCACCACGCCAGATGTATGTGCCACTTTTCATGAGGTTTCAAGCTTCCTTTGACCTTAAACATCAGTTTCCTGTGTCACTCAAACTTTGCCGCATCGCCATTGCGACGCTCTTTGGCAAACTAGAATGAAATTCTCAATATATCATCAATCACATGTTTAGGCTATTCTGACCCGAATTTAGGTTCATGTGATCAACCAGCTCGACGTAGCACGTGAAAGTATGAAAAGTGTCATTTCTAGTTGCCACCGGGGAGGGGGGGGGGGGGGGGGCGCTATCTGGCGGCATCTGCGTAGCTGGCGAGCCATTTGGCCACGCCCACTCGCGACTCCACTAAAATTAAAAAAAAATCTCGCCGCGAGACGTGCGTGTAACAACTTTCACGAGGTTTTGAATAAAAAAATAAGGAATGAAAATAATAATAATTCCTTGGATGACAAACAACAGGGCTTTCGCACCATCGGTGCCCGGGCCCTAAATATAGATATTGTCATCGCGGCAGAGCCCTCACAATGTTACTCCCGAGGGTTGTTTTTGCTTCCTCTCTTTTTGAGAGCGCTTTCAGACTTTGCCGAGCCTTTCGAGTTTGCCGGGGTGATTGCAGGGACGATTTGACACGCTGAGAGGGAAAGTGACTCCGTTCGTCGGAGACTCCGATTCACAGGGAGGTGAACGAACTCTCCAAAAAAAAAAGGAAATTGGTTACAATGGAGGTGTTTTGACCAAAATCACGACATGTCAGATTTTGTGGGAACGCCTGTACCCGTGGGGCGACTTCAGACGGTTTGGAAGATTTCAAAGTTTAAATGTGAGAAATCTTTTGATGATTTTACAGCTTCATCGGTCACCTCACCCAGAAACAACAACAACAACAACAACAAAAAGAACAAATATTTAACATTGAGAGTTAAAAATGACCACAGTAATGAAAAGATCTTACGCCTGCTTTAAATAAACACAGCACTCCAGATTAATCAATTCAGTGTGTTTTAATTAAACCGCCTCCGCCGGGAACGCAGGGAGGACGTGGGGAGATTTTCAAAAGGAAGAAGGCAGCAGAAAACTCTCCTCTCCAGTTTCACATCAGTTCAGATAGTTTTGTTCAAACGATATGATTTAAACTGTCCGAAGCAACTTAATGCTTTTGGTGTTTGACCTCACTTTTTTAATTATGTATTTTATAATTATATAATTTTTTTTATTTTTATTTTTTTTTTTTTTTGGGGGGGGTTTGAGGCCATTTCCTGGTTCTTCTAATCTGGTCTGGTCCAGTTGCTGTAGCAAGCTGCCGGTTAAGAGAAAGACCGCAGATGACACAGAAAGGAGAGTCGTGACACTTTTAAATGATGCGTTTAGTGTTCGTCATTCATTTAAAAAGCCGCTGAAACGAGCTGCTCTACTTTTCTGAATGCGAACGCACGGGCTCGTGGCTGAGCAGTCGCAGCTGAGCGTCCGCCGACTGCCACCGTAGACGCAACAGAAGTGGTTGAACTATAATACCTGATTCTGCATCATCATACGGCTCAGCTTCTCTACATGGCTCAGAGGAAAGGCAAATTTGGTTGTGAGGTATTTAAAAAAATAGGTCAGGTCAGGGTTTCCGTACAGCTCGAAAAGCTCCAGATGCATCAAAGTGCGTTCAAATTCAGTTTGCTAAACTGTGCGTTCATGTCGGGATATGTTTTGAAATGTTAAGTTTTTAATGCACTTCTTGACCACACGCGTATTATCCTGTGATTCCTCGTGTAATCCTTTTTCTTGACTATTTCTATGCCGCTTAGTCAGTTTTCTCGAGAACAATTGTGTGTATTTATGTACAAAGGTTTTTATTTTCCCTCTGAAACTTTTCTTGGTGCACTCAGTCTGCAGCTCTTTGATGTAGAAATCAGGACACAATTGTTAGTGGTTTGCCTCGTCTGACTCGGGGCTTCATTTTTTTTGCTTCGTGCGGAGGTGGGAAGGTTTTTCGTAAATGCTTTGGAGAAAAAAAACGACGCAGAAGGCTGTCGGGTAACATTCGTCTCTGATGATGATCACAGAGCTCCGGGTGTGAATGTACAGGAGATATCGGCAGCATTGAAACCACAGCTTCCACTAACAAGCTGTAAAAATGACAATTTCTTTACCCTGAAGGGATAAATACTTTCTTAACAGCTGAGATCTGGGACTCATAAAGGCAGATCCGATTTGAGGGCTTCCTGCCAACATTAAACGACAGCAAAACACCCCATAAAACAATTTAAATTGCAAAAACAACACCTGTCGATATATTCTTTCTGAGCTCTCACCTGTTTTCGTGTCTAGAGGTGTTATCGTTATCCAACATCTTCAACAGCTGCCACTACAGGTGAGACGTTTACTAAACTTTGCCATTTGATGGCTGAGCTGGCTCGTATGATAGTAAAGTGAATATCTGTGGTTTTTGGATTGCCAAATATATTTCTACAATACACAACAGACAATACGTCAGGCTCTGAGATGAGCTACTTTCTGATTGATTTTTTTTTTTATGGTTCAAACAATTAACAGATTAATTAAGAAAATAATAGCCAAAATAATTGTTAGTTGCGGCCCTAATATTGTGGAAACACCCACATAAACAAACCCCCAAAAAATTCAGAAAATAAGTTAAAGAAGATTAGGAATGAAGCGAATTTGATTTTGATACCAACCTGCAGTTTTTGATACTTCTTTCGTAACAACAACCAAAACATAGCAAAATAATGAACCCCATACCTGATGACGTACAGTACGTGTACTGTCCATTGCTGCATAAGAACAACAAACTACAGCGATAGCAAGAAGCCATTTGAGGAGTCATGAATATTGAAATTTCCTCCCGCAGTCCAAAGAAATGCTGTTAGGAGCGATTTCAAACAGAAAAAAATAAAAGGGTTTAAGTGTGAAACAGTTAGCTCTGTTGCATGCTTGTATAATATATTGGAAACCTTAAGAGATTGAACAGGTGCAGAAAATTGCTGCTTCGGAAGAGCCGACTTACCCCAGCAAAACACTGCAAACACAAATGAAATTCAGGAACTGTGAAAAAAACAAACCCATAAGCGAGCAGGGAGGAAATAGAAAGCCTGACGGACAGGAAGGCAATAAGGAGAATAATTTTTTTTTTTTTTAAATATTCCTGAATAATATGGATCAAAACCTATCGAAGAAACGTTAAGCGTGAGCTCCACGGGAGTTTAACGCCTGCGTTTGGGTTGAAGAAGCCGTTTGACAATAATCTAAAACAGTGCAAACTGAGTCTCTTTGTCGCAGCAGCACGGCGGAGGACGTTTCCCGTGCTGCAGCGAGGAAGACGCCGCCGCTCTGAGACTCAGACAGATCAATAAGACTCCCTTTCCGCAAGAGCGGGCTGTTGGCCGTGCGAGCCAATATCTCTATTAACGCTCGACTCGCACATTCCGCGGGGGAACTCGATCAGACCATCTAATGAAGATCCCAGACGGCTCCGCTTAACAGTCCAACGGCAACCGCCTGCATTTCGGCTCTGGACATTCATCAGCCGGGCAGACACGGTTTAGAAACACGGTCTTTTCCCGCTGTGGCGTGAGCGTAAGGAGTGGTAACGGATGTCTGTAATACTTTTAAACATAATTATTAAGCATGCATCTGTTACATGTGCATCCAAGAAAGCACCCCGATGATGATGCCGACACGTTTGACGCCACTTCAGCCTCTGATTCGCACTTCAGTGCTGTATTCCTGCAGCTGATGGATGGATTTCTAATTGTACAGACGTTCATGGTCCACAGAGGATACGTCCTTAGATCTTCGGTGATCCTCTGACTTGTGTTCGTCCGCCTGCCGCGCGGTGAGCGACATGTCTGGACGACCGTCGGATCGAGTGGCGTTCATTTCGTTGCGGGCTCTCACGCTCCCGTCAGGACGATTCCTAAAGTCCTCTGCGTTGTTCACCGGCGCCCTTGCGAGGTCCAAAAATGTAATTAGTTTAGTCCTTTCGCGTACGGCGGCAAAACTGTGTCGTTTCCCATCAGCCCCCCCCCCCCCCCAGGAGTGCTTCACACCGATTTGCTAACGTCAACATGAAAAATTAAGATGGTGAATGTGGAAAAAGAGGCTTTTAACACTCTAGCGCGAAGCACCAACGTAGAGTCTCTCCGAGCTGCTAACATGGCTGTAAATTGTTAACCTTGTTCGGCACTGAGTTCCAGCATTTTTCACCTTTTTTAATGGACCGTTTATAATACAGAAGGCTGGCAGGAAACGATAAGACGGACTCGTACGTGATATTTCAAAGTCACTGACTGGAAAAATGATGCCGGTGATGCGGTTTTATGGTATTCGTGTTGACCACGGGGGCCACCGGCTGACCTTCAGACAAAGTTTTCCAAATTTGACAAAAATGCTTGGTTGGAAGACAGGAATACAGTCCCAAATCCACATTCACATCATGTAAAAGTCACCACAGTTGCCAACATCCAATCAGCCGTTACGAGTGAGACGCCTCCTTCCATATGTTTATCTTGGCCAAAGCCCAAGTTGACTCATGTTCAGGGTTTTAATTGACGTTGTTTTGTTTTGTTCTCAGTTTGTAATCTAGATATTATTAGATGACAGATGATTGATACGTTACAACTTGGAGCTCATGTTGGTCGTTCTCGTTTTCTCTAACCAACCCCCCCCTCCCCCTTCCCCTCCCCTCCACCCACAACTCCACATCCTTACTTTCCTCTCCGTAAAAGGTCAACACTACTTCCTTTGGTTGGCAGAACAAATGACTATAATTCCTAGAAAAAACAAGACGTACCCTATAATTAAGTTTTTTTTCTGTCTTTCATGCAAAAAAAAAAACCCCACCCATTTCTTTCCAGCAGCCTTACCGTAACAATAAGGCCCCTCTCCTGGAAGTATTTGACCAGAGGAATGGTGTTTTGTTTGAAGTTGGTCAGGCGGCGGTCGATGGCCTTGGGGTTGTCGTCGGGACGCCCCTGCTGCTCCGCTCGCTTCTGCAGCCTCTCCTTCAGGCGGTGGTTGGTGCAGGCCAGGAACACCACCAGGTCAGGAGTGCAGATCTAGAGGAAGAGGAGGAAGAGGAGGAGGACGTGTGAAACGTTGCAGCCAATCCCTCTAACCTCCGAGATCAACCTTCATTCTTATGCGATGGTCGCAATCCGTCGGTGAGGAAGGTCGGGGCTGCTGCTCGGCTCAATCTCATTTTGAAATCCAGCGTTTTTCAGGTTAGAAAAGATAAAACTGCAATTCACACACACACAAAAAAAGAAAAGACTTCATCTCAAGTCAGGTCTGAAGAGACTGGGGATAATATAGTGTGTGTGTCTTTTTGCACACACACACACACACACACACACACACACACACACACACACACACACACACACACACACACACACACACACACACACACACACACACACACACACACACACACACACAGTGAATTTTGAAACATGTCCACCTCCCGAATTTCACTGGATTGAATCAGCGCCCTGAAATTTTGAACTGGTATCCTTGAAGATAGCCTGAAGCTGCTCCAGCAACGATGCAGTTTTAATACAAGTGGTGTTATGAGTCAGACAGGATGATACTGTGCTCCCCCAAAAGGAGGTGAAAACATAAGTCCCCACGAAGACAGCTTTTCTATGTTATTTGTTTTACTTATTTACTGAGGGGTTCCTCAAGCTCTTCTGTTTTTTTGTTTGTTTTACAAAATGAACCAAAACTCCACCAGAGGAACATTTTGGGTCGATGATGATGTGAATAAATAACAAACAGAATTTAAATCAGACTCCAAACCTCTCTAAACTGCAAGAAAATCACATTTCAGCTTGAACCAAGTATTATTACTTATTGATAGGTTGTTTACTAGATTTTGTTTTTAGTAAATGCTCCCAACAGTATCTGTTGCCAGAATATAATAGTGAACAAAAAAATCTTAACAATTCCTCTCATTTAAAAGAAAAGGTCAAGCAGCAGCACTGACTGAAGGATTGCTTCTGTTTTTCAGAGTCCAGAACACAAAGGCGTTCCTTAATCACCGAGTGCAGACTTGTGTGTGTGTGTGTGTGTGTGTGTGGTGAGAAGCACAAACCGGGTGTTGACTACCCTCCTCAACTTGAACCTCATGACCATTCACCCGGCTCACCTCCACCGGGAAATCTTCTCTATGAAAAGCACGAATCAGCGGTTTATTACTGTTCGCGCCGTGTCGTTTGGTTTCCTCCCGTTCTGCGTTGGATGAAATACACATGATCGACTCTCCGGAGTCTGCACTCGATCCGGCGCAACGCCCAAAATAGCTTGAATTGTGTTGTTTATCGAGGCACACGCCACTCCGACAACGGGACTCGGTTTTGAGTCTTGCGAATCAAAGTTTCAGTTTCCATGGCGACTACGCACGTGGCCTTCTATCTGATTTTTTTTTTTTTAATTTTTTTTTTTTTCTCTCAGCTTGTGCTCCTGATGTGGGGCGACACTGTGACACTGCAGGTGGTTGTCGTGAGAACAAAAAAAAATTAAAAGTATCATCATTAAATATCCTCACATCAGATCCGAGTTAAAAGGCTTCTGTCAAACTGCTTTGTTACCGGTAGCTCCTGAAAGACCGGAAAGCACTCGATCGGCTTCCTCTCAATCATACTCACACGGAGTCATAAATAAGTGCATATGAAGACTGATTTTGATTTTAGATCCTTTCGGGGATGTTCCGCTAAATTTACTTATTAAAGTAAAACAAAAACAAAAAAAGGCAATGTAATATACTTATGGCAGCTTCCTGTTGTGCTGCAAAGTAAAATGTATGTCTTTTATTTTATGAGGAAACGCCTAAAAGTTAATCCTGTCACTTACTAAATGTGTTTAGCATTTGATGAATGAATATGAAACATTCGTAGAGTTTTTGTTTAGTCAGAACCACTGTGAAATTTATTACAAAGAGATTTATCAGAGGTTGTAATTGGTTTGGTAAACCAGGCTTCGTGTAAGATAAAAGATAAGAAATCGTCTCTGAACAATAAATCTTCGGTGTGCATAATCAGTTAAAGCTGCTGTTCACAAAGAAACAGCTGAATAAGGGCATCCGTCCAGAGCGGCGTTTGCCTGTGCAGCAGCAGACTATCAGACGTCCCCATCTGTCTGCATCAACCCGACCGTTGTGTTTTTTTTATTTATTTTTTTCCCTCTCCGTCCACCACCCACCTGTTCTCATGGAGAGCAGCACATTTCCATTCTCAGACATCTCGGGGAGATTTGAGTGACGTGACTCCAACTTGACCAAACAAACAGAACTTGGAGCACATCATTTTTTTATTTATGGATATAAGACTGCAACGTACTTTTCTCAATCAATCATTCGGTTCAAGTTATTTTGGTTTTTTAGAAATAACAGTGAAACGATTATCAGAATGGCTGCAGATGTATTTTCAGTCAATTCGCTTCTTACAGAAGAACCATTACAACAATGTGCTTGTGCCGAGTTGACGGCTCACACCGGCTCTGAATTCATGTCAGCTTGCTGTACCAAGTTGAACTACTACTTGTGTATCCCAGAGGATTACTGGTACAAATGAATGTGGGTTGCAGCAATCAACTCTGGCATCACCCACTGGTTTGTGAACTTTGAAGCCCCCAATTTGACGTTTCGCCCACATTTTTATTTTCTAGTCAGACGTGACCATATTTGGACAGGAAGGTGGAGCTGACTGAGAACCTGTGGTGATTACGCCTATGCTCAAAACCTGACTGCACCCGGGCATGTCAGTCAAACATCCCCCTCCCACCCCCCACACAATATCTAAATAGTTATGGTATCATTTCAGAAAGAACCCTGACATCATTAGAAAAGTTTATGGTTTTTAAATGGGATTTAGTATTGATTTTTTTTTTGAGTCAGCCTCTAGTGGCCATAGGTGGTATTGCACTTCTGCATTGGCTTCACTGTATCCATTTTTATTTAGTCTATGGGTTGCTATAGTTAAACCCGGTGGTCCAAGATCCATGAATTTTGTCCCACATTAACCCGAGGATGCAGTGTGACGCTGATAGAGGAGGAACCTCAGTTTTTAACTGCAACCTGCACAGACTGTGGAAATGTTACCCACCTACTTTACTTGCATATTCATCCAGGATACGTGTCTACATGGAACAATTGAAACAACAAGGGTGAATTTTTTTTTTTTTTCTCGTTGAGAGTGAGAGCCTCGCAAACTTGCTAAAAGAACAATTATATAACGCCACTGTTTTTTTATGCAACTTCCCTGAAGCCTGTGAAAGTCTTCAGTCTCGCAGGAGGAGGTGCACGAAGCCACGCGCTCCTCCAATGAGCGGCAATCAATTATTCTCAGAGCATCGTGTTTAATTTCCCTCTGATGTTTTGAGAGGAACGTGCAGCAGAGTCATGGCATCCACTCTGAACTCACTCCAGGTCAGGCGAGTAGCTGCTGTTCAGTTTTTTTTTTTTTTTTTTGTATCCATTATAATAGATGAGTTTGTATTTATAAGACAGAAAAGCAGAAAACGGATCAATTACCGGTCACAGCTTAAGGCCAGTTGGCACATTTTCATTTTTCAATTTTGGTTTTGATGAAAGAAAAAGCAACGAATCCTCACATACGACTGCATGTTTGGCATTTGCCAATTTGTCTCTTCAATTACCAAAATTGATAGATAGATGGATGCGAGGCACGCCCGCAGGCAGATCGACGGGGATGGGTAGACAGACTGACACCTCCAGAGTAATAGGAGTGTTTGTGAAAAAGCTCAAAGGGAAGGATGAAGGGATAGAGGCTCTCTCGGGGGAACCTATAAAGGGAGCGGGGATGGCTGTGGTGGCCCACCGGAGCGGCTCATAAATGGCTGCTGTGATGTTCTTAAAGGGCAGAGGAGCAGCATGGGTTGAGTCGTGAAAAAAATGGATGCTGCGGGTCCTCGGAGGATCACTCGTCTCCCCCCCCCCCACCCCCGAGGTCACGCTGCCGGGCAATACGGGATAAAGAGTATTTCACAGTGTGAACTACATGACGCTTAAAGCAGCACCGAGTCTGTCTGAAAGTCAGTGAATTCCTTTTAACCCTTTCGAGGTCTCTACATTCTGTATTTTGTCGTGGACCGAAGCTGCTTGAAGGGAATAGTTTGTGCAGCATGAGAAAGCGTCGAAACGAAAGGAGTGAAGCGGTTGGAGGACAGCGAAACGAGTCACGTCAACTGCTGCAGTCGGTTAGTTCAAGGTTACAGTTAAAGGAATGTCAGGCTAACCATTAGCGTTAGTAAACATCCGATCAGTAATCAATAACTGGCACGCTATGGTGTTACAGTGTATGCGGGAATATGTGCAACTACTAAGTAAACGTCATATTGACGCTTGGTATATTTGGCGACCCATTTCAGCATCTTTTGTTCAACTGTAAAGTGAATGTGATCAAAGTTACACCGCTCCTTCTGTTTTGAATGAAAAGCTCTTCACACAGGGTCCGGCCATATCCGAGGTTTTAACCCAGACGTGTTTCTGTGAGGGTGGGTGGGGGGTTGAGAGGGAAATCAAAGGGGAAACACCAAGTTTAAACAAAGGTAAATCCTTTATAAGAATGGTATATCAGATATTTGACCGTTTTTAATTTTTCAAACTCGTCTGTGTAATTGCAGACACAAACAATAATCTCCCCTCCCCTCCCCCTAAACTGCATGAGTCCCCGTACGCACATCAGTCATCCTGAATATGATCAAAACTGTGATACTCCACGTCCATTTAAACAGCCTCACCTCAGATCCGATTGATTCATCCTCATTTACATTTGTTCACGTTTCACAAGACGACGACCTTTAAATCCATGTTTTCAGCAACTTTTAATGCATCGTATTCTTGTTTTTTCAGCCCGTCGTTTTGTCCCCGTGCTCTATTTATCAACTCTTAATTCCCTGCCTACAAATCCAAACTCCTGCAGCTTCACACGCCTTCACACAAAGCTTCCCGACTCTCTCTCTGCGACTCTGCAGCCGAGCGTGTTACTTTGCTCCATCTGTCTCGTCCCTTCATCTCTGAATCGCAGCCGTCTCTCTTTCGCCGACTCAGCCTCTCCTCCTCTCTTTTAAGCTCCCTTCGTGGACCGCGAGCTCTAAAGTGTCGCTGCTGCCGCTTAATGATGGAGAGAGGAGTTTTGAGCTGCGTCGTCAGCGGCCCCGCTGGGACGTTTCACTGGCAGCGTGACGGGTTCGCTCGCGAAAGGGACGTACGGAGCGTTTTCAGTCTGTTCAGGTGCAGGTTGTGAAGTGGAGGCTGAGGGGGAAAATGGCTTTTAATTGTGGTATAAGATGAACCGATGAGTCAGTTGACAATCAAATGTACCCATAGCAAAGATTTAATGGAATAGTTTGTATTATATGACGGATTACAGAATATTTGGGGATTTTAAATGGTTGTTGAGATTAATGTTGTTTTATTAAACTCTTTGGCAGATGAATCAGTAATTCAAATAATCCTCGGTTGCAGCCCAAACTTAATTGTATAGCTTAATTAAAGCCTTTTCAATGCTCATATTTTACGCAAAAATAACCTCATCCTCCGTATTTTCTCTTCGAGTTTCTCTGTGATGAACCTTCTTGTCTATATATAGAATTACACAGCTGCAACAGCAGAAATACATCAGTGTGTTGATCTGATCACGTTACATTACATTCCTGCCGCTCACCGAGACGTCATATCCGACATTACCTGCTGTAGACAACGTGGATTTGCACGTGATTTCATTTTGCCATCATTTGACAGCAGATTCAAACTGTCAGACGTGAAACTGAAGGCTGAGAGGACACACAAAGATCTTTCTTAGCAACTGGGAACTACAGCATTTATTTCTTGGTAGAGGACAAAGACAAACCTTCTTTCTTTTTTTTTATTTGGTATAAACTAAGGCAGTGTGACGGGTACAACGTCCTCACTATTATCCAATAACCAAAGGTACACGCAGTGCCGAGTTGGCCGGAAACTTTGAATTAAAGTAACACCCTTTAAGGAAAGTTTGTTTGCTTTCAAATTGAGATGATTAGACGATGATTATTCGACTCTTTCACTTCTGTGTGCCACAGAAGGAACTGGAACTGTTTGGCAATTAGCTTAACGTAACGTGAAGATGGAAAGTAAAGGGAAACGGCAGCAAAGTTCAAAACCTGCTTAATGATAACCCCCCCCCCAAAAAAAAAAAAAAAAAAAAACTCCAACAAGTTGCAGTCAGGGACGTCACATGATGGATACTTCGGCACAACGTCAACGCTAATTGTCGGTGCGGGGAACTTGTTTTTCTGTGGTGTCGTAGATGCGGTGCAGCGATATGAAAGTCGGCAGACTCGGCTGGCAGGAATCTCGTCCAGCTTTGAGGGTGCTCGGCTAATAAGGATGCTCATGAGGACGCTCATGAGGACGCTCATGAGGACGCTCATGAGGATGCTCATGAGCGTGCCTGATTTTGTGGAAGGATCATGGACAACTTTTTCGGCAGATGCGCCGGTGATCAATTTTCATTTGAACGAATTAGGCCCCATCTTGTAATCCAGTTCAGGGCCATGTTGGTAAATGACCACTGCAGACGTTTTTTCCCCCCCAGCTTTAATTAAGCAATATTACACGACAGGGTGTGCTTCAGTGCCGAAAATCACGCTCTCGTGTAATATTGCGATTGTACAGCAAGTTACCAACTAAATCAAATCTGTAATGAAAATCATATTCATATTGTGGGGGCCGTTCGCTCTCGAGATATTAAACTTTTTGATAGCGTGATCTCCGTTTCCATGGCAATACGCGGGGTGCGACTAACAACTGGAAAAGGGTCAAGTCGCATCAGCAGAAGCGAATGTAATGTCTGCGGCGTTTACCACTCCAGGACGTAGTCCGACCCTTAGCAACGACCCTAGCAACGGAGACGAGATCCAGTCCGTTTTATTCGCTCCAGGGATGGCTTCTCCAACTGAATAAATACAACGCATAGAAACACGCTCGCTCGACCTCACTGTCGGTAAGATATCCGCTGAGAGAAGATTTCAAAGGAGTCATGTATTTCCAGTGATGAGCAGAGTGCGATGCTTTATGTCGATTTGAGCACGTTCCAAATGTTCCGTTGACCAATCAGACCGCTGGGTCGGAACTACTTGTGTAATCCCTGGATGTTTGCACGCATTGCCGCAGCTGTTCATATCACTTCATGTCGCTCTTCCACCTGCTGGAACTGTATTTCAAAACAAACACTTGACTTCACTTGGCGCTGGTCGCTGATTGGTCGTCCCTTCAGAGTGGCTGAGGGGTTTCCTGACTATAATTACAGCAGAGACTGAAGCTGTGAGCAGTAGGTGGCAGAGCCAGGCTAATTTAGTCATACTAGTTGGTGTATTTTTGAACTTTGGAAAAAGTTAGGTTGGCCTTTTTGCTCGGTTTCCTGTATGGAGTCAGGTCAGTTTCGATACCTGTAAATGCACGCAGACGGATTCACGAATGTACTTTGGGATCTTTACATAAATGTGATACCAGCTTTTCCTATAAGCTGAACTCTCACTGCCACAAGTGGTCTGATCGCGGACAGAAGCAGGCCTCGGCACCTCGTGTGTCAAAGCATACCGCTGTTGTTTTCTCTCTTCACTCCCGAGCGGCACAAAAGGCCCTTTAATAACCAGTTGTCACTTTATTCGATTGCAAATCCCAGGTGCTGCTGCTATGTGGTTATCAGCCCGCGTCCAATCAACAGCGACTGCACCAGCTGTTTCCGAGCGGTTGCCGGGACACGGTTACAAACACGACCGCATGCATGTGTTATCTAGGTGATTTTATCTGCACTGAACTTCCTCTGGTCCTAATCTAACCCCGGGGGCCATGTGCAAGCTGTCATCAACCCTTTTATGCAACAATTTAAACAGCGTTGTGACAATCAGAAAAATCTATTCGGCTGAATTTAATTTCTAAAAATTATCTGTTATGAAATGTGATTTATCGAATTACGAGATGAGAGATGAGACACCTTTTTAATTATGATTCTTCCAGGCTGCTTGAATGTGGAAATGCTTGTTAGCTCTCAAATATGCAGCAACAGAAGCGAGTTAGTGCTTTACACCTTCAGCTGACGTGGAGACGCTGAGGGAAGGTATGTTTAATCACATCTGATCCTCTTCATGTTTGAATTACAATAACCATAGCTGGAGTTGTGACCTTTATCAAAGATGGGAGGGGGGGAGGCGGGGGGGCGCTGTCGGGTCTGTTTATATGGCTGGCTCTGTACACGAGGCCACATATATCCCCTCATTTCTTTGTTTTGTTTCCTCGGGCAGCTTTCAGACAGAGAGCATGATCTGAGTGGAGTCTGCTGTCAGGTGAGGTGGACCGGGGGACAGCGGCGACCACATTATGAGCTCTCGTTACGCCGATACTCGGGCTCTTCACAAAAAGAGGAAGAGAAGCTTCAATTACCGCCGAGACGAGAGGGCACAACGAAGCCTTTAGAGAGGGTTAGCCGTCCGCAGCGGTTACGGCCAAAGACCACACGATGCCTGGAATCAGTTCGCCGTGCAATAGATCAGGCATCACTGGAAAGAAACATCTGTTTATCTAATTAGAAAATACACAAATGGGACGAAAGGATTGCCAATTTGTGACCTAAAAAAAATATAAGATACGGGAACAAAAATTAGGCCTGTTGATCGACTATAAGTACTTTACAGTTCTCTTCAGTTTGAGGGTGGGAAAGCGTTTTCTGGCAGCATCTTGGTTGTCGCCTTCTTAATTCAGATCCAGACAGCGACGGTTGATCGAAAAGTTCAGAGACTGCTCCCGTTACGCGCTAATGGAGCGCAGCACCGTGACGTACACGGAGCACAGAGAAGCTGTGAGTAAATGTTCCGAGATTTATCGCTTGACTATGCGGTCAAATTCACAGTGCATAATCCATCTGCTTGTGCTCCCGACCTTGTGCGTCTTTTTCAATCTTGGACAGTGACGTTCTGTCCTTTTGGAAACGCGAATGCCAATTAAAAACAGCTCTCCGGGCTTTCCGAAGCATTTCGGAAAGATCCCTGTTGCCAATTTGCTGAGTTTGACACATGACTCATCAGGATTGTAGCTTCCCCTTGCTTTGTGAACATCGTTTTGCGCGCAACAGGAACTGTCTTTGACCTTTTTGATCAACCCTCATTCAGCTTCTTCTTTTTTTTTTTTTTTTTTAGCAGCCGGTGATGATAGATTTTCTCACCGTACTGTACCTACCGAGATAACTAAGACACATTTACAAAAACATGACTAAAGAAGTAACTAAATGCGTACAAAGAAAACAGGACTTGCTATAGTTATGCAATAATTAACAAGGAGTGTCAATGCTGATCTCCATCTTATCTGCAGCGAATGAGTCTCACGTCAGAGCCATGGCTCAAAATATGACTCATCCCCATGTGCTATTTCAGAGCCGTGTTTATTAGATGTAATATGTAAAGTTGTTGCAGGGAGCAGATTTAAAAACGTGTTCTCTTCCCGTTGTGCATGTTTTTTTTCTGTAAACTGTGCATCCGCAGAATCTTTTTTTATTAAAGAATTAAACCTTATTTTTTTCCCCCTATTATAGATTTTGATCCTACTTTGATACTATTCTGATTCCACATCTGACTCCAGTACTCGCTTTTCCCCCGAACTTTGAGTAGTGATTAAAGAAGGAATCAGAAACAACCTGCTGGTTTACTAAATCATCACCTGAACAACTCATAATCAAGGACAATACGGTCGCTAGTGGCGAGTTCCTGTTCTTTATTTAGACTTTATCTGAGTCCTCGTTCTTCCTGTGCTCCACACAAAAACAGCAACAAACAAATAAAACAATCAAAAATGAAAATCACACTCTCAAAAAAAGAAAAAAAAGATAGATCGAGCAAAAACAAATCCTCCGAGCCCTCACCGAAGTCTAATATTCACTCTCTTTTAGCTCTGTTTTTGGTCTCCACCGACTCCTGAGGGAAAAACATTTGACTCGTTTGGCTCTAAATCTGTGTAAATCTGACAAGAGCTGCAGATTCAGCTGATAGATCTGCGTGGGTTCGTCTCCCCGAGCGACGGCGCTCAGATTACACGATTTTGCCCGCTGTGACTAAACAATATCGAATACTGAATTTTGGGATGAGACAAAGAAACATGACATTTTGTGTAGATGATGTGCAACACTTGATCCGCTTTGATATCCCGAATCTGTGTCTGCACAGACTCCGTGTGTGCCTGCGCTTGCGTGACCTCGTCTCCGACTCGTGTAAAACATGCGCTGTTGTAACTTTGTGTTTCAACCTCTCGTTATCTTTCTCACTTTGTGTGTATGTAACATGCTCTCCCATACACGCAATCGTGCGCGCGTATTTTCATGTGCAGACGTTTGCCAGAGACAGAAATTGCCTTTTTTTTTTTTTTTTTTTTTTTGCCGCAGCAGCAGCACTTGTTCACCCGACTGAAGCAGACGGATGGCGTACAGCCCGTTGACTGACTGCGTCTGCCTCCGTTAACGAGCCATTTGGAGGATGATGAAATGAAACGCCGCACCAACTTTGCAGTGAACGGCGACTCCAGGAGAGTACCATCTGGTTTTCCCCCGCGGGAGCCACGAGCGGGCGTTTAATCATCGTCCAGCGCCGCCGGCGAGCCGCGGTCTGTAGTCTGTAATGCCGTTTGATATTTACATTCACGCTCGGCATCAGAGCTTCCTTAACTGACACGTCAGCGAAACGAATTGTCATTGATTGACGCACTGGATACTGCAGTGATCAAATCAGCCTGCTGAAACAACTTCGTGGCGGCGGGCAGAAAAAGGAAGTGCAGGTCGTGTTGTGTCCCGAAATCCAGACCGACGCGTCGAATCTCACTCTGACGTAAAGTTCAAACGATCACGGAAATATTTGATTTTTCACGCATTTTTCTTTTTTTTCGCACAAATACTGAAATGATGTCCTTAAATGAAATTTGCGCATTTTTTTTCTGAGGAGAAAACACAGAATTCAGAAGAACTTATATGAACCAACCGGTGTGGTTGCTTATCCGGGCTCGGGGAAGGTCAATTTTTTACTACTTTTACAGGCTTATTTTTCAAAATTATATATATATTTTTTTATAATACTTTTAAATTATTAATTTACTTTTAAAATCTCTTGTATTATATTCTTGGTATTTATTAAATAGGCTACAATAAAGTTTCTCTGATCTTTGGTCCTCGACAAGGTGACACTTTGCTTTTTCTGCGAATCGTCCTTTTCTATAACCAACCACCTATTTTAAATTGGCACCATGTGAAATACCATGTGGAACAATAAGTTTAGCTTCTGTGGACAAAAACCTTATCCTCTCTCGGCATATTAATTCTTTTCAAACGGGACTGGAGACTCTTCGCCTCTTGTTCCCTATAATGCGGTGAAAATTCCCAGATTCTAAAGTCGCTCTGACCCAGATCGACCTCGACCACTCTGGAAGTCACTGACTCAGTCACTCATTTAAAAGTTGATAAATGTTAAGTGCCTTCAAACGTGATAAAGAGCATCAATCCTTCTAAAAGCAATCGACCGTTTTGTGTCACAGGATCGGCCGTTCAGCTGTAGAGCTTAACTCTCCATTAGAGAGCTCCAGCTCAGACAAACGCTTGCGTGCAACATAAACACTTATTATAGCTTTTATGTTGCCACTTTGTTCATCTTTTTTTTTTTTTTTTTTGCATCGCTAATTTACACTGACGCGAATGATTTCAATTGCTTTTATGACTTTTTATTTTTTTTTTTTTTTTTTAAATGCAGCCCTTTGTTGACAGATAATGTCTCGTCGATCCTCAAGAAAACAGGTGAAACATCCAGACAGCAGCCAGGTATTTGTTGCTCGAGGACACTTTTGTAGGTGAGATTGTTGATAATGTGAACAATGTAAATTCCTCGCCCCCGTGTGCTTTTTGAGCTTTTGCACACAACATTCATCATATGGTGCTCAATGCCGATTGATTTAAGTGCTGCTCCAAAAGTTTCAAAATTAACCCGCCAATTAGGCCGTTACGACCGGAAAAACGATTCCCAGCGGAGCGTGGCCAGACGTTCATGCAGTGACTTTGGGAATATCAGGCTGCCTGATATATCTGACATGGAACTAAAGATGATATCAAAAGCGGCGTAACATAAATGTCAGCCGACGTCCCTTTGGAAGGTAATTAAATGCTAAAATTGAACAAAGAAACAAACACAGAGTTTTAAACCTCACATTTCCAACACTGCAGTAAAACAACCATCAATTGACATTATGGCGCTCCTGTATAGCAGCCTTTCCCACAAATACTGTACGTGTTTACCCCGGAAGAAAATTGAATTCAATTCTGTGTAGAGATGAATATGCATATTGGCTGTCATCATAGTTTCTAAACTTGACTTCACAAATACAACTTACCAATGCAAATAATATTGTTCTTGTAAACTTGAATTAACTGCTGCTGCTCACGTGCCTGCAGAACTTTTCCGTTAAACTTTTCCAGCTGATTGAATATTCATGACTTATGAAAATGACAGCACCTCAGATCTCCTGCCGTCGGAGGGGAAGCCAGTCAGCATCAGAAAGTAAACACAGTGACTCTGAAGCTTGTCTGACGTTAAAAGAGAAACGGCATGTGGTTCCTGCTGGTCTCAGGTTGGAGCAAACCAAATAAATAAATCAGAGTTCAATATCCTACATATATTGCTTCTTCAAATGTCACTTGGAATTATTCAATTTTGTAAATCTTTCCTGAGCCTTTTCTTGGTGGTTTCACACTTGGGGACTTATTGGCGAGTTCGAGTTCACAAAATCAATTCGTGGGTCGGCAAAAGAACTGAGTGGAGCAAGCTTGAGTGGAGTCCCTTACAGTCAGCAGAAAGTTAAACTGCTTCTCGTGTGATTGAACAAGGTTTTTGCCTAAATTACACATTAATGATGGTCGTCGTTACATCCGATAGTAAATCATAACGGGTGAACAAGGGTTGCTGTGGTCTGCAGACGAGACCGTGTGCTTACTTTAGAGGATTAGTTAGATGAATTTAGGGGGATCTATCAGCAGAAATGGAATATAGGGTTCATAATGATCTTTTCCTTCGTCTATAATCGCCTGAAACGACAAATCTTTGCGTTTTTCGTTGCCTTCGAATGAGTTTGAATGACTAGTTTGGATCATCCGCAGGGAGACGCTGCCTGTGATTGGTTGTTATATTGCGGAAGGGGTTAAGATTCAGGGTTTGGATCAAGGAAAGGGTTCGGCAGCAGCTGATTGACGACAGCGTACATTTTACATTTAACATTTAACATTTTATTGGTGTAGAGTTAACGGCGCGCGCCACTACGGCGGATCCAATCTAGCGCCAATCCTTCCATGGAGTCCTCCGTGTTTCACACACTTTTATGGATCCAGTTACATTTCAAGCCTGAAACTCAATACTCTTATAATTAATAATCGTCCACTGCCTGTTTGTAACCGTTTTAACAGATTTTTTTTTTCACTGATTATGTATGTTTCTTTGTTGTTGTTTGTTTGTTATCTTCTGTTTGTAATCTCGGCATTGTTGTGACCCTTTGTGGTTGCCCAAGAAGTTTAAGTTGAATTAGTTGAGTTAGGTTGAATGAATTAATCGATGAATTAATGAATTAATCAATGAATGAAAGCATGCTGGACTACCACGGTCCTACAGAAGCCCAGAGGGGGTGTTCAGTCCGTTGCAATCCACACATTTTTTTTTTTTCAATTTCATATCAATTAAATTCAAAAGGCTTTACTGGCATTAAAGTAAAAATAAAATTTAAAAAAATTGTCAAAGCGTCAAACTAAAAATCAAACTCACCACAAGATGCCATTAAATTCTACACACCGCACCTTTAAATCCTGATAAAGAAAACATCAAAAATCTGGAATACTCCAGAATATCTACGAGTTACCTGAAGGATTCCTTCTATTCTTTATGTTTGCAGAAGCAATGATTGACAGCCGTGGGACATTAATGTGTGAAAACAACCCTGCAGTCGTGACTCATTCCATTAAATGATTGGAGACGCAAACACGGAAATGGCTTCATGATCTGAACCAGGGGATGAAACAGGCTTTCGAAGTTGAGTACGGCTGGTAGGAGAGACTCACCTGGTCCTCGAAGGACAGGGCCTGACCGAGGTCACGAGGGAACCCATCTATGACGATGCCGTTAGCATCCGGGATCTTCATAATCTTCTGCTTTATCTCGGTTATCGTGGTCTCCTGGGAAACAGCGAAAGCAACAGGAGTCAGTGCCTCTAACCAACTCTGTGATTGGCCCCATGCTTTGGCTTTCTAAACATCGATTTAACTACACTTTAAAATGCCAAACGATGGGAGGCGATTTGCTCAGAGGGGAGAAAGACATTTCAGCTACAAATTATAAACAAAAGCAGTTTGTAGTTGTGGTTACAATTTGCTTTTCCAGCGAGAAAATATAGGCAGATCAGTTAAAACCCTCTGAAAATCAATACAGAGCGTCTGATTTGGTGAATGGGAAACCGCGGCGGCCCGTTGGACAATTCCCCAATATAATTCATCCGTTAAATCCAATTGTTCTTGAATGTTTTCTGAATGCAGCAGAGTGACCGAGCGGAGAGCTCTGGAAGCCGCAGAGTGCCACCATCTTTTAGCGTCACTTACTTCCTCATGGCTGGAGGAGGTCAACATGTTTGAACGTGTTTCTCCGGGCAGAATGCGTCATGCGATATGGCAGCGATACACGAGCAATGTTCTGATCTAAAAATAACGCCGGCGACTCGGACGTTTCATTTCCCGCCGACCGCAGAATGGCAGACGACGCGCAGATTAAACCCGATCTAGATTCCATCAAACAGATAAATGTCGTAATGCGCGAGAGCAAAATGAGAAAAGGTGATCGAAGTCCGTCTGAAGTGCTTATCGGATAACGTCTAGATTCCTCCCCCCCACCCTCACCCCCCACACAGCTGTCTAACGCTGGTGAGTCGCCCGAAACTCAGCCGTTCAGGGCTTCTTTTTTTTTTTTTTTTTTTTTCACGTGGACAACTAAACGCAATAGTGTGAAAATCTCTGTGGAGAGTCGGGCCGCACGATTTCAGATAAAATGAGAATCGAGGTTTTTTTGTGTGTTTTTTTCCCTTCGAATTTAGATCACGATTCTCTCACGATCCCCGCCCCCCCACCCTTTCCACCCCGATATAACTTTTAAATTGCTTTTATTTACCTGATACCGAAGACAACCAAGAAATATAATGGTTCCTGATGTAGGAAATTCTATTTATTGTTTTTATTCTATTTGCATAAGATATTCTAGTAAATTGTTTATTGGCACTGTGTATAAATTATTCTCAGCACCTCAGGGACTTGGTATCTATGTTGGGCTAAAAACAACAACACTTGGTGCAGATGCCAGTTCGAAAAAGTCTGATGAAGATGTGATTCAGTTAAAAGCTTTTCAAACTCAGCAAGTGGACGTGGAGTCGAGACTGTTCTGTTCATGCCTGTTTCCAGGGTCATAAAGTGAACCGTATGAAAGTCGCACTGAAAGCAAAACAATCCACTTGCTGTTTTAGTGTGCCGTTAATGAATCCTCTTTACCCACAATGCACCGCACCACAGAAATAGCTGTAAACGATTTTTGGTGAACCAGGAAAATCAAAACAAAGAACAAGTTTACTTTCTTCCGTTCAATTTGGCAGGGTTCAACTTCTGCTGACACAAAAGGCTCCAGTTCAATAATTAACGTTATTCTGTGGGATTTAGTAAATGATGATGAACAACGGGCGCGGCCGGGGAGTAGGTCCACGGCGCGCCGCCTTAGAAGCAGTTTACATAAATGAAAAATAACAACCCCTGCTGAAACCACTCGACGCGACCGCACAGAAGAAGTGAGTCTGAAATTGCCCTGGATTCTGCTGAGCTCCTCTCAAGATGAAGCTATAAAAGCAAAAGTGCCGCCTGTCTTTAATTTTAGAGCAGACTGACAAACATCCGAGAGCCTCTCATGAGGGGACCTGTGGGACTTGCGAGGGAACAGAAGTTCAGAAATATACCGAGTCACATGACCCCGCAGTTACAGACGAGCGGCAGTCGGTGAAGTGATGCAGCTGAGCACCGTTGCGGTACGCAGGACTTTGTCCGGCCCGCTTTCAGAAAGACACGTCTTCTAATAAACAGTCTGACTTTCTTTGGAAATTCACTTCTTTGCCTGCGCCGTAAATATGACTTGGCATTATGACTTGAGACTTATGTAACGTAAGTCTGTGGGACTTTTTCTCCTCACAAAAGCGAATACATATTCCCAAAAGGTCACGCTGTCTCTTTCATTTTTTTTTTGATTGACCAATTATCACATTTACAGGAAAAAACTCTTCGTGCTATGGACACGCAGAGACGAGCATTCAAACTGATAATTAATACATCTCTTTGAACCATGTGGAATCAACGAGGAGAAGAACGCGTGCGTAACCTCCGCGATACCACAAGCCACGAAGCAGTAAAGAGTCCCTCAATGTAATATTTACAGCAGGCGTCAGACGTTTCGGTGAAAGCTTCTCAGGTACACGGGAGCGTTTCGCTTCTTCCTTTCATCGTTTCATGCAGAGTCATCAAGAAACCACAATCTAATCCGTTTTGCTAAACTAATCGCGGCAGGAAAAAAAAAAAAAATTCAACAGTCAGAAGTGCCTTTATCGTATATCTCGGCCTACTTTTGCGGTTTTATCTCACTGGTTCCTGGACTGACATCCTGGCGAGCGGCTGCGAGGGGGGAAGCGATGGCATGCCGGGCCGGCGAGCAAAGGGGGATGATGAACGATGAGCCGGCCGGTTATCGAAGATAATACACGAGGGGACGCGAGTTTAAGAACGGCTCGCGTCGGTGTCACGGCCTCCTCCGCGTCGCCGGTGCATCGCGACGCCCAGCGGAGACCACCCTCTCAGTTCGTTCCCATTTAGGTTCATCCAAATATATCCAGACAAGCAGAATCAATCCAGCTGCTTCGTTTTAGAAACCAGAAAGCTTTTATCCACAAATCTTAACAGGAAGTGTGATTATTTTTAGGGCGGTTGGTTCTCACAACAATCAGAGCTTTAACCAAAGTAGCGACATACTTCGGTCAACACAGTGACTCAGTGGGTTCTAAAACTGAGCACTGCAACAGAGACTTTTACAGTCGGTGTGACTTTAACACACGAGATTAAAAGCACAGGCCATTCTTGTGGTTTTGCATCTTTTAGTCAATGAACTCGAACAATGAACGCTGGCCATTTTTAAAAGTATTTGATCACTTTTTAGATGAAATTTCCATTGCTGATATACTTTTTTTTTTTTTTTTGAAGGGTTTGGCTTTAATTCCCTCAAATACCTGCACTGCACCTCAGATGCTGCAAGAAAACCGATCGTCCACGTCCATGTGGATCACTCTACTGTGCTCCGTCAGTGAGCAACAGGGGCAGCAGTGTTTTGATCGCCACCAAAAAAAAAAAAAAAAAAAATCCATCAATCAACTTGCATTTCTGCATTAAGTGACCTTTCTGTCTCTTTAAACACTTGATTAAAGCTCCATTGTGGAGTTTTTCACCAGCAGTACGGCTACATAGGGACGCTTGTACGTTCCTCTTTTCCTTGTTGTCGAGGATTTGTGTGAAATTTGGTGGGACAAAAAAATAAAGCACAAAAAAAAAAAGAAAAGAAAAGAAGCTACGTCCGTTTTAGTCATTGCGGTACTGGACGGCCTCTTCAGAGGATCTGCCACGCTCATAACCTCACAACACAAACAGCCTGGTCCCGCTACAAGGACTTTCATGGTGGCAACGCAGATTATTCAACTGGGATGTGAAGCGGTATCACATGTGTTTTCAACAGAGTGTTTGAATAGCGTGGGGTGCAAACAACCCCAGTGTGTGTGTGTGTGTGTGTGTGTGTGTGTGTGTGTGTGTGTGTGTGTGTGTGTGTGTGTGTGTGTGTGTTGATTTTCCTCCCGGGCAGAGGGAGTCATTATCTGGCAGAGATGGATGCTAATAAGACAGATAAGCATCCTTCTCCCCCAGCATGCTTGTGATATGAATGTTGCTAATTAGTCTCTTGTTAATGACCTGGGAGAGACTGGACATAATCGGCGCTGTTCCCTCTTCTCATTTGCCCCCCCCCACCCCTACCCCGCCGCCCCCATACACCCCTCCTCCCTCCCCTCCTCTCCATGGCGGTTTCTCTGCTACCTGCGGTGCCAGCTCTCCGTTGGTGATGATTCTGGCGATCAGGCTCCACTTTCTGTTGCTGGTTGCGTTGTGGATCATCTTCTTCCTCAGCAGCTCGCCCACAGACACGTACTGGAAGCCGTAGCGCTCGGCGATCTTCAGGCTCTGCGTTCCTTTGCCGCTGCCAGGGCCACCTGGGAGCGGAGGGAGAGAGAGCTGTTGATGTTTGGGGCAAAAAAGGTGTTTTTTTTTGGTTGGTTTTTTTTTTTGTCGTGCGAGTGTGAAATATCGTGCTTGTGCGAGCGTAGGAGCGTGTGTGTGTGTGTGTGTGTGTGTGTGTGTGTGTGTGTGTGTGTGTGCCCTGCAAGTGTATGCGGGGGAGAAGGGGGCGGGCGGGGAGGTGCGGATGACAGACAGGTACGTGTGAACCTCCCACATTTGCTGACAAATCATCTTTTTTACGCTGTATTTCAATGAGAAGAGACGAGAGTTACAGGACGTTTTAACATTTTTGCGTCTTTTGTGCGACAAATACAAATGACCATAATTAAGTAAAGCATGGACGTGCCTGCGCCGTCGAGGATGATGTCTGGATAATTCAATTGTCCGACAGGAATCCAATCACTGGTAATAATAGGTCAACGTTGCAAGACAAACGCATCATGCGAGGTATCAGTCGGTAAAAGGCCTGTTTAAAAGCCTTCTTGACAACCTGAATTCTGCTCCGCTGTGTTTCATCCCAGGATTTTCAGAGTTGCTATCGTTACCATAGAAACGTCAACCGCTCTGAAAATTGCTCCCGGTTGAAAGCAAGGCCAGACTGAAGTGAATTTAGTCAGAGAACACGCTGCATCGGTGGTAATTTATTCCATTACGGTATCACTGTCAGAAATGTTGTTTTTTTTTTCCCCGGGATGAGGAGCGCAACCGAGAGAAGAAAATTGTTGCAAATCGGTGATCGTGGTCAGATTTAAAGTAGATCGTCCTGTTCGGACGGCCGTGTTTCAGCGGAGTGATGTTAATGTGTCCCCGCGAGGTAGACCGAGTTTCAAGTGTCCGGGGCTGATTTTTTTCCTTTCGGCCCGGGACACTCTATCTTTGTTACCTGATGCCGGCGCCTATTTTTTAATTTTTTTTTTTTTTTTATCGTGTTCCCAGCACAAATACACAAAAGATCGCGTCTGATCACATGCGCACTATATAATGATAGCAGAAAGCCAGTGTAGGCTCTCATTAAATCATGAATATTCGTGTCATTTAATCCATCAGAAAGGTCCATTTGAAATGTTGCAGCGCAGAGAAGCAGTGGCAGCGTCACGAGGACGTATTCGGCGATGGCACGCTTCACTTTACATGCGAGTATTTTGTCCCGTCTGACCCCGCCTCCTCCTCCCAACGCCCCCCGCGGACGTCACGCGGGCGTCTTTGTCGGTCCGCCTCTGTCAAGTGGGGAACCTGACAGACTCGACGTTCACCGTGATCCTGCGCAGACATGACAGCTGCGGCCCGTCCCGTTTTCCCTTTTAAAATAGGGCACAGTGTGCTCACGCAGAAGAGACGGGGGGAACTGGCTTTGTGCCGTGAGGACGAGTAGCTGTCATCCGCCCGACCGGACGGAGCAAAACATCCCACCGACGGTAAAACGGCCCGCTGAAAGGTTCTCGCGAAAAACACGCCAAGTCCTTTACGACAATCCCCGATGAACTATGTTAAAGAGTTTATATGAATAGCATTTTCTTTTTTGGTGGTGGTGGTGGTGGTGGTGGTGGTGGTGGGAGGGGTGGGGTGTGTGCAGCTCATCCAGTGTCATTACTCCGACGGTGCAGCTGCCATGCGTACTTTCTAAGATTAATGAATGTATTTGACAGGTTAATGGAAGCACGTCGAAGGAAATCAGATTAGGCGAACGTGAGTGTCCAACGCAGTGAGTGACACGAAACAAGATCCGCCCGGCCGACACGAACCCGGAGAGGCGGAGCTACGCTTAGAATACCAGCAAAAACACACACACACACACACACACACACACACACACACACACACACACACACACACACACACACACACACACACACACACACACACACACACACACACACACACACACAACTTTTGTAGATTCCCATCCAGGCTGTGTATATTTAGCTCATCAGCGAGGCAAATATAAACTCCCACTTTGTGTTTTTGTTGCCCCCTTTCTATGAATGCAGCTCTAATCAGAGAGTCACCATGTTGTACTGTGTTTACACGCGCAGAGAGGATCTTTACTGCCGAGTCTTATCTGACATCTAAAAACAACCGGGACCCAGATAAGCGTCTCAAATCAGAAACATTAGACGAGGAAACGGTGAAATAATCTGACTTTCTTTTTTTTAATTTTTTTTTTTAGTGTAAGTGCACACGTGCTCTCAGTGCGCTTGTGTGCGTGTTGTTGCTGTTTGTGTGGTGTACCGGCCCTTTACCGATGACGAGGATGACCTTGGGCCGCGGCCTCGACGGATCGAACACCTCGTACTCTTCGATGAGCTCCGCCGTCTCCGACAGGTCCGAGTCGCTCTCGATGGAGAACTGGCTGATGGGAGGGAGGCGGTCGTAGCGTCTGTAGGGGAAGTTCGGGCTGTCGGGCAACACTGTCGCACAAAACAAACACACACACACAAACACACGGGGTTAGACGTAAGCACAATAGCTCGGCTGTTACTTTTACCGACTCGATCCCCCTTGTTCTACACGTGTGTCTATAATTCTGTCGATCACTTCGTAGGTGCGGGCGTCGCGGGATTTCCGACCGTTTTAACAATCAAACGGGTCGATTGGGAGGTGAAGTCGTCAGAGTGATGCATTCAAAACCGAGCTGCTTCGTTCAGTTTGGTAATCGTCCTGCTGTCTCTGGTGATGAAAGCATTGATTACGCAGCTGTAACGACAATAACGCGGTTACCGAAGATAGAAATCATCACTGCAAGCTATTCTGAGAGCTGCAACAATCGACGTGTGTTCGCTCTTTGCACAGGAGGGTGTTTCATACGGTTTCAGCAAAGAGGTTGTTTCGGGCAAATGATTTATCAAAACACACAAATTGCCCTCGTTAAGATGAAAATAAATTAGAGGTTGCAAATTGCAGTTAATGCTGCTCCACCTGCTTCAATCTAAAGACTTTCTTTTTGAATATTTCTGACACGTAAACCGGGCCGAGAAGAACACGTTCAGGAAGCGAGAGCCCGATTCCCTTCCAGCCTTTCTTTTGAAAGCAGGTAGATTTGAATTCAGCTGTCTCGTTATTCTGCTTATTTCAGCGGCTAAACGCTTCAGCTGGCAAAGTTTTCAGGCACCTGCGGTGCAACATTATAAGGAAAGGAAGAGAAATCTGTCGTTCTGAAAGCAGCAGTCTCCACTGAGTGCTTCTTCTTTCATATGAAGTCATATCTGTGCAGCGGCTTTGCACGAGTGATGCGTCCGTAAACAAATTCTCACTCGCTCGCGTAGAATCTATTCTATTTTATTCTAATGGGCAGCTATTGTGCACGTCTCCAGGCGGGCTTCACACGCATCGTCAAACAAGGGAGCGGATGTGTGAAGTTAAAATAAACCCAACTAAACAACGGTGAACGGAAAATGTCGTTAGCCAACGACAGCCGAAATTAGTTTTGCAAATTCGAGGCCAGGTTTTGCATCGGCGGGACGGTTCGACCTGCTGGATTCAAACACTGATGAATGGACAGCCTTGTGGTGTCCCTGCAGGTTAAAAATTAACCACGCATTTTCACGTATCTTTCAACGGGTCAGTGAAGGCATCACGGGTACGTTCATGCTCATCCATGCTTGCTGGATTCTGATTTTTTTTCAACAGGAAATAGCTGGAGTTTCTCAACCAACTTTGTAGTTTGTGTGGGTTTTTTTTTGGACGCGGTGAGTCGGTGGGAGCTCCAGTGTCTCCACAAACGCTTCTGACACTTTTTTTTTTTTTTTTTTTTTAACAAAATTTATGCGAGAGTTGTGATGCTTCACACAAGAGTGAGAGGGAGAAAAAGAATCGTACATTGATTACATTCTAAAAGTCTTCTGAGAACAGCGTGTACGCTGGGCTCTGCAGGGTTTCGGTACAAACACCCTCTCCTGTTCAAACACTGAGCCCGACTTGGGGTCCTGACTCCGGGAGAGAAGGACGTACGCCGCTGCCAGCTTTCTTAGAAAGAAGAAGATACAGCACGTGCTGGGCAGATGTGCCAAAAATCGAACGGTGCTAGTGCCAAGGTGTGAAATCAGATGAGTTTTAGGGCCGAAACTGACAATTGTTTCCATCACCGAAAACTTTTAGTCAGAGAAAAGTCTGAAAATAGCAGCTGGTACATTTCTAGAGTCTGATGTCAGTCTTTTGGTGTCTTTTGCACCGATTCTAAACCTGAACTGAAGCAAGAAACTTCACATTTAACCGGATTGAACTTTAGTGCTGCCAACAATTCGAGGAAGCGACTGATTATTTCAACTTCGCAGCTGCATCCTCACCGTTTCTGAAGAGCGACCTGCGTGATTGGCCTCCGTTGAGAGGGGGTAGGGACTTCTTCTCCCCGCCCACGAAAGTGTCCCACCGCACCTTGTCCGGTCCCCCGAGCTCCCGGACTTTCTTCAGACAGCCCTCCAAGTAGTCGACGGGGTCATCGGGCCGGTAGTACATCAAACCTGTCAGCAGGCTCTGGAGGGAGAATAAAAAAAAAAAACAGCGCAGGGAGAACGTGGTGAGGCACACGGGTCCAAAACAAATAAGAGCGGGGGGAGGAGATGTTTGTTCTGGCAGCGCTACATCTCCGTTGTGATCTGTTGTTCTGTGACGGTGTGGCGGCGCCGCCGAACAGCCCGCTTTAATGAGGTGAAGTTTTGAAGTGCGGATCTGGTTGCCTTGGCTCGGATCCATCGAGGGGCCAGAGGGTGAGGGGGACGACAAAACAACTCATTTTGTAGGAAGCCCGTGAAATTGGTCTCAGCCCGGCAAATAAACACAACGCCCCGATGACCTCGTTGTTGTGGAGGAGGAAAGCCAACGACTGTGATGAATGTGAGGGGGGAACTACGGGCCAAAACACAAGTCAAGTGTGCGTTAGTGTCACACTTTTCTCCTCGAATCCTGAATGCCTCAAAACAAAACCTTCCTCTGGGACTTCCTCCTTCACCTCCGTTCCTCCTCACTAACAAACTCCCACCTCAGCGCCATCAATACTTACTCTGCCAACTTTCCTGGAAACAATTGGACATGCTTATTTACTCAGATTGATCATGAACACGCTTTTAATACGAGCAGTAATTGTAAGCAGTAAAAACTACAATTGCAACGTTGATGATGATGATGATGATGATGGTGGTGTGCTACTCCACTGCTCGATGTAATTTGAACTGACTGTAAATAAACAGGTAGTGATTGCTTTGCATACATTAGCTGCACAGTGCTGGAGATGGAGTCTAATTAAGTGGATGAGCCAATTTAAGATCCCCTCAGGAAAAGTTATGTAACATTTCAGTATTATATTCCTGCGAGCTCTGATGTGTGTCTGTCTGCAGCTTAGAAAATAGTGGATGATGACTTATTTCTAGCATTTTTGACCTTCTATAATAGTTTCTTGTTCACATAATACTTTCATTTTCTCATACATTTTTAGTTATAGAGTTCTCTCAGTCTGTCTATTGCCAATATATCGCTAATTATTCCTATGATCGGAGTTATATGACTATTTCTTTTCTGCAATAATTGTAAAACGCATTGTGGACTTTTAATGTTCTTTTTTCTCACAACCCATATCTCTATTTATTTTCATCTCTCGTGATTAATACATATATATTATGTAAGACAGAAGAATGGAGGAGGGTTTGGTGTAATTGCGCAAACAGTTATGGTTACATATGAATTTTAGGGAGCAGTTTGTACAATTATGAATGATCTGTCATTTAAACCCCTATACAATGAAGAGATGTGCCTCCAGCGCGTCATATTCGCTCCTCCATCAACCTTGAGATGACGGATGAAGAAAGAAGGATCTTTACCAGTAACACTGTCTGTCACGCATATTGCAATGCATCGAAA
Source organism: Brachyistius frenatus (assembly GCF_029030835.1). Lineage (NCBI taxonomy): Eukaryota > Metazoa > Chordata > Actinopteri > Embiotocidae > Brachyistius > Brachyistius frenatus. Next base: position 7,152,047 of record NW_027210611.1, read on the forward strand.
ATTTATCTTTAAAACAAAAAAAAATCATAATCACACCATCATATCTGCACGTCTACTGTACCCGGGATACCTCGTCCCCGCAAAGCGCGCACCGCACTTCTCACCTCAAATAGTTGAGGTATCTCCCGCCGGGCGAGATACTCCTTGGCATCGTTGGTATTCATCTCTAATCGGATTTCTTCAAATCACAACTTGTCCGAAACGTTTTTCTTCTTCTTTTCTTCCTCTTTTCTTCCGGTGTGTCCGTGCCGTTAGGTAATCTTTGGTTAATGACCGAGCTCCCTCACAGATCTTCCCCCTTCAGCGCATTTTTTTTTTAGTTGTCTCCTGTGTGGACTTTACAACTGGATTCCTGCAGGCGATGCCACCGCGCCACCCTCCTCGGTGATGCGGATGCGTGGCTCGTCCGTCTTCCCTCCGACGGCGCTCTGCCTCCAGCACGCACCGTGTCTGTGTGCCTTGACGTTGGCACGGAGGTGGCGCGCAGTCTGTGCCAAAAAAAAAAACGCACGCACCGCCTCTCCGTGGCGTTTTTTCCACTCGTAGTAGCCTTAATTACTCAACTACTGTACTTCTACTTAAGATAAATATTTCCATTTTATTTAACTTAATTCTTCTACAGTTCAGACTGAAACAGAGCTAGTTGGTTTTCACATTAAAATGTCATACATATATATATTTTATTATATGATTCAATAATAATATTCAAAAATATCAAACAGTATTATAACTCTGATGGGAACTTTGCGTACTTTTATTGTTAATATTTCAAATATATATTGTTGCCAAGATACTTAGGAGTACTTCAGGAGTATTTTTAAGTTATATCATTAATGATCAATCCTCCATCACTGGAGTTATATGAACTTGATCCTATTGGTGCAAACACTAAATATAGAGAAATATGAATTGGGGAAAGTTCTACAGAAAATTACTTATTTTATTTACATCTCCTGCAGAGTTGCACTTAAATTGTGTTGAAACTTGACTTTGTTTTTCTACACATTTTGCTCCCTTTTTTGTCAATCTACGACATCAAACGCTCCACATTTTGAAACTTTGTTACACTTTTTGCACAAAGAGACAAAATAATTGTACAAACTACAGTAACTAAACCTGTCAGTGCAGCTCAATACAGCTGAATGCAAATGTTTGGCTGCAGGTAATCTCTTCACTTGCATAGCAATGTGTTAAGTTAGATGGCGACAAACAGTTCAGCAAAGAGTGAATATGACACATTCAGGTTTTTTTTAGGCAACCCAGGAACAGGAATAGGCCCATTTGATTTCCTGATCTGATTTGATTTTTATAGGCCACTAATCTTCTTGACAACTGGACAGCTGACTTTAAGCTGACTTTAAGTCTCCTCCTATCACAGAATACCATGCGAGTAGTTCAGAGACATGAGTTTATTGTTAGAAAGTGATCATTCTGTCCGGATAGCTTCTCGTGCACGACTGTGACTCAGTCAACAAAGAGGCACGTAAGTTATGGATTGAAAAGGGAATACCGAGTAGATTTATGCGACTCCTGCAGAGCTGTTTTGTCGGAGCACTTTGCTTGCTTTTATTATCTAATGCGATGCAGTTCAGAGGGCGTTACAGCGATGAACTCTGACCGGGCAGAGTGAGCGACGCAGCAGGTCAAAACGCAGAAGTACTAGAAGTCTGGAGGATTAAAGTGTCTGGCAGTCCTGTAAAGGCTCCCTGCTGTGCGTCAAAACTGATTTTGATGTCGCTTTTCAGCAGACCTGCCGCTTGCTGTGCTGCAATGTTGCATTAGAATTGCATGAAGGATGTGTTTTTTTTCATAGCTTAGGACAGGGCTCCCCAGATATTTAGGCTACTTCAGCGGTAGCATAACAAGCATTTTAACATCTACTGCATGTGATATCCGTGCCACTACTCATTAAGCAGCCTCTTACCAATTAGCTGGAGAGAGTGTTCGGATCTGAAGCTGTCATCGTTTGATATCCAAACCACCCATCAGTGTATCAGCCATATCTGGATAAATGATCATTCCGTGAGTTAAACATGCCGTCACCTGAGCACTGTAGCCCCCCTTAACTATCATACTTATAAATGAATTGCCACATGATGCAAAGCAAACGACCTTAAATACTCATCACACTGAGTGAAAGCCATTAAGTGTCATTTTAATGGTAGTAAAAGAAACTCATAAATGAACACATTTCCTGCAATAACTGAAATAAACCGGTGAAAATCTTTTCACAAGACCGTAAATACCTTCTCCAGTATATCAAGCTGAGTGTCTTTACACTAACTTTTCTCATTTGTGCATGCATTTACTAACTTTAATTGCAGTCCTAGTTCTCTATATCTTCTAGCTTTAAAATCAATTTGCTCACAACCAGATGAATTCTTTATCTGTCCATTCAAGGATAAGCCGCACATACATGAGCTCCATTATCTGCTAACCGCACAGAGTTGCTACCAGACATGCTCCCTGCAACCATAGCATTGATCCACTGAAATTAAATCAATTAAAATTCAATCTTCCATAGTTTCACACATTTTCTATAAGAAAAAAAAAACACATTTCAGGACACATACCTGCACAAAAACACAATAAAGTTTTGGTTTTCAGAGAGTGTTCATGTAAGTTGATGGTGACACATTTCCCGATTTCAAAGAAGACAATTTATAATAATATACGCATGCAAGCGCAAACCTACAGGGATATGGGGGAAAATATCAACTGAATTATCTAATTTTTCTGTAGTAATTATTCTCTACAGTACTCAAATGGTTTCCAATTTATTTATTTGCTCATGCGTTTTTCTTTCACTTATACTTTGCATGTGTGTATGCAGTGTATTTGTGCTTTGCATACACTGCATAACTGCGTTTACTGCTTTTACTGCTCTCTTGCACAAGGCTCAAGCAAGCTTTTACACACGGGCACCATCTGCGCTGGAGAGGATAATATCATCAACACAAAGAAGAATGAATCTACTGTCTAAGTTTAAAATTAAGTTATGACACAATAAATAAAGGTCCACAAACGATTAAAACTGTCCGTGTTGTACGATCTTCAATATGTGCCAATCATATCTTTAGTTGACCTCTGAGGTAGAACAGCCCACCCAGTCCCCGTTTTACCACCAAAAAAACCCCCCAAAAAACATTTAAAACGTGATAAAAAAAAAAAAAGTTCCCCAACCACTTTCTCCACGCCAAAGCTTTTATTTTGAAATCTCTCCCACCGGAAACACTTGCTTGGGCGGAGCCACCGGCTTTCACTTCCTTGTTATCCACAGCCGCTAACAGTGCTGCACAATGAAAACACTCTCCTTACTGAGCTTATTTGCGACATACTTTTTAGCAGGCTGCGTTAACATCGAGGTGAGTGTGTTGTCTGGCACCGAGCTCCGAATATCCCGCCGAATTTCTCAAATGTTATGTTTAATTTGACCGGAAACGTCGTTCTCGTGTTAGCCCTCTGCTGTCATTGCCAGCTGTTTTGGTACCGAGCCTGGTCGCTTTGTAAGAGACCAAATCAGATATATATATATATATATATAAAAAAACACGAAACATTTACCCATATATATATATATTTTTTTCCCTTTTTGTTTCTCAGGACAGCGCCGGGCAGTTCTTCAACAGCGGTCACACGAACAACTGGGCTGTTCTGGTGAGTCCATCGACGTTACACGTGAACGCGCTCATTGATTGAACGGTGGTAACGGCACAAACTCAAGTTAACCGCCTCTCTTCTTTATTTGCCTTTTAAAACCAGGTGTGTACATCCAGGTTCTGGTTCAACTACCGACATGTGGCAAATACTCTGTCCGTGTACAGAAGTGTTAAGAGGCTGGGCATCCCTGACAGGTACTGAACATGTGGGATATCGGTTGATGACGTGAACACAGAGGTTTCTATTGTTATTGTGGTGTTGATGAGTACACATTGAGTCACTTTGTCCACTGTGCTGCAACACAATGCAATTGAGTGAGTATTTGATCGGCAGGCAATCACCAACTGTTGCTTGTACGCTTCTCTTTGATGATAGTAAACTGAGTATATTTGAGTTTTAGTCAAACAAAACAAACATGTGAAGATGTCAGATTGCCCCGTGGGAAATTATAACGTAAATAAAAACAAATTTACATATTTTTTTTTGTGCATCTTAGAGAGAGAAAAAAAAAGTATTAAATAATGAAAAAATATATTCTCTTATTTTTTTTTTTTTTTTATTTCCCAGCCACATAGTTCTGATGCTGGCTGATGACATGGCTTGTAATCACAGAAACCCCAAACCTGCTACAGTGTTCAGCCACAAGAACATGGAGCTGAACGTGTACGGTGACGACGTGGAGGTGGACTACCGAGGATACGAGGTTACACGCCAGCGCCGTTCTGTAAAAATGTTGTTTATTGCAAATCAGTCAGCCTCATGATAATCTTGTTCTATTTTATAAAAAGCCCGAAGACTCTTAATGTCCACACAACAACGTCTCGAAGGCTGAAAAATACAGATTGCTTGACACCAGCATTTGCCTCGTGTGTTGACTAGGATATGATGACCTAATAATGTGCATCTTCAAATAGGGGAGCACGCAAATATTTTGTTTGTCCTGGAGCGCCATTGCCGCAGCTGCTTTCTACCACCTTCTTTTTGATGATTTACTTTTGCTTTTAATATGAACAAACACCGCACTGTTAGTCCATTTTGGATAATCGATTTGCACAATTGAATTGATTAGAAACGCTTGTCTTCTGTCCGCATCAGGTGACGGTGGAGAACTTCCTGCGAGTTTTGACTGGACGGCTGCCTCCCAGCACTCCACGCTCCAAACGCCTCCTCTCTGATGACAGAAGCAACATCCTCATATACCTCACAGGTACTTAAAGAGTTTAACCGCCCTCCAATACTCCTCATTAACGTTTATATTTAATATTCTCTTGTCGAAGCATTGTAATTCTGTGTGTGTGCACCTTTCCCGTAGAATCTACCTTCTGTTTCCCAGACTAACTCTGAACAACACACAGAGAAAGAACATGTGTGTTATATGTGTTGGTGAAGAGAGCAAAATCACAGCAAGGTTTCAGCAAATTATTTCAGCCAAAGGTGCAATAAATGTATCTTCTCTCATCATCATTTCAGTTTGCAAATGATAGCCTCACCATTTGCCATTCTCATTAGATACATATCAATTGTTTTAAACTGCCCCTCTGCTCTTTTCCCTTTAAAGGTTAATGTTTAATTAAATCCCAAGTTCACTTTTTACGATGATAGCGGAGGTGGGTTTTGTTTCTCCTCTGAGAAACACTGCAGGAAACCTTCCTTTTTTTTTGTCTAGTGGAGTAAAAGTGACTGAAAAAATGTGGGTCCTGAAGGAAAACCAGCTGAGAACCACAGTTATACAGTATATTTAGTTTTTACCTGCACATATTTACAGGCCATCTCAGTGAGGGTGATGGAAATTGATCACTTGTCATTATTGACCACATATTTTCTGCAAGGCTTTTGTATGAGGTCTGAAGATATTTGATGAAAGGAAAACTTCCTTATTGTCCTTTCAGAGTTTCTACTGTCCTCCTACACGGTGCAGACTTCTGCTAGCCCTTTTCATGTGTTTTATTATTTTGTATTCTATATTGCATTACATTACATTTTAGCTGACGCTTTTATCTAAAGCGACTTACAAGAAGTGCACATATCATGTTTTTGCTTTACGAATCAAAGATGAATGGATTATTAATAGCGTGTGCTTGTTTAAACAGGCCATGGCGGGAACGGCTTTCTGAAGTTCCAGGACTCGGAGGAGATCAGTAATGTGGAGCTGGCGGACGCTTTTGAGCAGATGTGGCAGAAAAGAAGGTAAATAAACTGGGAAGCAGCATTCATGATAAAACAGAGAGGGCCTCGCAAGATGACGTCACACATTGTTATTTTCTTGTTGTAAGTCCACCTCACATGGTGAGTGGTATTAAAGGCGCAGCTAATTATTTTATGATCTCTTAATTTCCTCGAGCTCAAGTTGATGTCATCAAATGTCTTGTTTTTTCTAATGAACAGTCAAAAAACTTTGACATAATACTATGTATATTTAATAATTCTCAATAATATAATTCAAGAGAAGGAAAAGCAACAAATCTACAACCATCAAATGTTTTTATGATCAACTGATCATTTCAGCTCAAATTGTGATATGATACCTGGAAGTACTGATAGAAATATAATATATATTATTGCGCGTGGTAAGTAGACCTTTTGTTTTTTTTATCACTTCTGATTTCCATTGATTATCTGTTATACTTTGGATGGCATGGTCATGAAACAGGTATTAAACGGTATTCTATGTGGTATGAAGATTAAAATGACTTTGTGAATATTGATTAAGAATAAGTTTCAACATGATATTGTCAGTGTTAATGTTTGAATTTGACTTATTTTCATTGCAGCTTGACCTGTTAAACTAATGCAACGCATCGTACACCATTAGAAGAGTGAGGGAATTACTATTAAACATGCAGCATATTTACGCAGGCTCTTCTAAAATGGGAGACGGTCTCTTTCTTGAAAAGGAATGGAGTGGCTGCGTTCACAATACACTAAATGAGCCGGCACCTTTCTGCTCCGAGTGTCTCTATTGTCCTCCAAACCAATCATCATCATCACCAATAGAGTGTCTGGGACACAGTCAGGCTCCAGGCTGCTGGATAAAAGCTTAGTGACGCCAGCTTTGATGCCGATGTGATAATTGCAGGCTTGAGCTGCCAAATTAAAGCCACTGAAGGGACGTCCGCCACCTCCCGTCTATCGTCCCTGAACCAGATAGAAAAGTCTGGGCATGTTGGTCTAATCGGGGGTGGAGGGGAAGAAGTTGGTGATGAAATCTGTCTTTATAGAGTGAGGGAGTGAGGGAGGGAGGGAGGGAGTGCGTGGGAGTGTCAAAGGGACTGAATGGAGCTGTTGGTTTTTCTTGGTCACCATGGTAACTGCATCATGAAAGATGGTTAGAAGGTTTGTGTGGCACCAGTTGGGAACAAATGGAGGAGTGTAATGCCAGCTGTGTGATCCCTCATCAGTTTTATTTGTGTTCTGATTGTGTGTGTGTGTGTGTGTGTGTGTGTGTGTGTGTGTGTGTGTGTGTGTGTGTGTGTGTGTGTGTGTGTGTGTGTGTGTGTGTGTGCGCGCGCGTCTCTCCCTCCTCAGGTACAACGAGCTGCTCTTCATCATTGACACCTGTCAGGGCGCCTCCATGTACGAGAGGTTCTACTCTCCAAACCTCATGGCTCTGGCCAGCAGTCAGGTTGGAGAAGACTCCCTGTCGGTGAGTTATTATCCTCCACTCATATGGAAGACATGAATTAAAAACCATTCATCAGGCTGTCAACGTTTCCAATGAGCGCTGTGGTTTGAGTGCACGCTGCACATAAAGACTTATCCTGAGTGTTATATTCATACAGACCACGAAACATCAATCAATGCCACTGCAGTAATAATAAAAGTGGGAAGTTTTTTTTAATTACATCAGTTAATCTTCATCTTTGATTCCATCTTTCTTGTCGCATTGAAAATATGAACAATATCTTAGAGAAGTGTGTAAGAGAAGCAGACAGACGGGATCAACTTGTATCAATTTATCAAAAACAGTGTGATATTCAGTTTTAATCTCAATTTAATCTCTTGGAAAAGATGTAAAACATTGGAAAATGCATATGTTCATATAATATTTCCCTAAAAGGGAGGCCGTTTCAGCCCCCCGCAACATACCTGCACCTAAGTCCTCTCAAACTTAAGGAACACTCTGAGAGAAGCTTTGTCTTTTATTATCTTTGTGTCTCCTAAATGGATCATCAATCGGTGATATTGAGCTTTTGTCTGGGATGTGCAGCTTTAACCTTTATGTCATGTATTTAGCCATCAAGTGCACGTTTTAAAACCCCTTTTACCAGAAATCTAGAGTGAGTGTTGGACTTTCCTGGTTCAAAATGAATGACGCTGCTCTGTAACTTCCACACAAACTGAAAAGGGAACGTCAGCGTTGTGTTCATGCGTTGCGTTTCTACGACCCCCCCCAAGAGGCCCAAAAAAAACCCCCAGTTAATTCAGGCTGATGCATACGTACCTAAATATTTCCAAAGGGAAATTGCATTGTTACAGCAGTTGTTTCAGTCAAAAATGAATGTGTTGAATGTAAAATGACAAATAATGCAATTAAAGGCTAAACATATGTAAATGGTCTGTACTTGTATAGCGCTTTATCACCTTTCGGTCTCAAAGCGCTTTAACATGGTTTTCCCATTCACACACTAATGAGACAGATCACCATGCAAGGTGCTGCCACCAGGAGCACATTCGCACGCCGATGGTACACCATCGGGAGCAACTTGGGGTTCTGTGTCTTGCTCAAGGACACTTGGGCATGTGGACAAGAGGAGCTGGGGATCGAACTGCCAACCTTCCGATTAGTGTGCAACCCGCTCTACCGACTGAGTCACAGCCTCCCTGATGTACAATAGCTAAATAAAAAAAATATGATAAAGAATAAATAAAGGAAATGAAATGTAGATGAAAAATAGACCCACAGCTATACTGAGTGAACACTTAAAATTCTCAGTGTGTGTTTTTCTCCGCTACACACACACACACACACACACACACACACACACACACACACACACACACACGCGCACAAGCACACTGAGACAACTTGAGACCCGACGTGTGTTTCTGCTCCACGTTACAGGACGTCACGTGTGATTATACACTTCGTTTACGGGTGAAGGCAGAAGTGGCACAGTTTGAAGAACATTTGTCAAAATACTTTTCTTGAGATGTCGTTACTGAGCAATTAGTGTTGGTGCTATTTATTTCACCCTGACAACATCTCTGAATGAATAAAAAACAAAAAAACGGTGTTTTTCAAAGCTGATTTTTTTTTTTTTTCCTTCCCTTTATGCTTGGTGACACTTTAATGTTTGGAAAAATGTACGTTTGATCTGTAGCTTGATGTTGGTCTCTTGTTTGTTTGTTTGTTTGTCTGTCAGTCACGATGCACACCTCACAGATCAGGCTCTGATAGTATTCTGAGCTCCGAGCCAAAACAAAAACAAAAAAAATGCTGACGAAGCATCCTGACATTTTGTCTTTTTCCTGTCTCGTCCACAGCACCAGCCGGATTTGGCCATCGGAGTCCATTTGATGGACCGTTACACCTTCTACCTGCTGGAGTTCCTAGAAGACATCCACCCCGCGAGCAAAGCCAACATGAACGATCTGGTGAGGATGCGCGTGCCGTCACGGCTGCTACGTTATTGTTCAGTCAGAAAAATTTGAGAAAATAACAATTTCCCCAAAAACCAAAATGACTTCTTTTATTGTATTTTTTTTTAATTTTTTAATTTTTTTTTTAATCTTCAGAGTTGAATGAACGATACAAACATTAGAAACAAATATTTAGCGTCTTTTCTTAAAAATAAAATATAATAACATTTGAGAAAATAAACCTTTAATTAATCTTCAACAGGGAAATTCAGTCGTTGTAGCAGCGTCGGTACATATTACAGCAGACTTGACATTTCATGGCATGTTTATATAATTGTGTTAAAGTCTACAGTCACAATCTCTGTAAATGTATAATTTTTAGATTTTTTTTTTTTTTTTTTTTTGGGCTTTGGGTCAGTCGCCGGCAGCATCTCGCCTGTACTTCCCTCCTTCTCTGTCTGGAGTCCTAAACTTCTCCGGTTCCTAAAAGGAGTCCGATGAAAGTCACTCGGTCCTCGCCGGACTCTTGAACACATGAAACAGAACGTGTGATGCTGCGTTACGGTTATTGGCCTTTTGACGCATGCTGGCGGAGGCAGCGAGTTGCCCGCCGCTCCGGTTCATGACTCCCAATTCCCGTTTCATCTCTTACCCTCAGATCGTTATTCTGCCATTCAGTCCACGCGCTCTGACTAATGCTAATTATTCTTTACAATTTTCCTGTTTCTGTAGATGCGCTCTTTGTTCTTCTGCTTTTTTTTTTTTCTTTCTTCTTCTCAGAATTAAGGATCAATACTATAGATTTTCCTCGACAAGCCCACCAAGTTTGGTTTTAATCCAGGCTTCAAAGACCTGCCCCCCCCACCCCCCCTCCTCCCCTTTGATGAAACACAAATTGCCTCCACCTTGCCGACCAAATCCGTCAGCTGCCGTGTGTGTTTCTGGACCCGTTTGGCCACCGGAGATAACGTTCACCTCGGTTCAGTGGTCTTCATATTCCTCTTCAAACGGAGAGACCCCGTTCGTGCAACACAATGATGAATCGCACACTTGAGAGGATTTAACCCACAAGGTGTAACACGCATTTGTTGCTGACAATGACGCTCCCAAACGTCGAGCTTGTTGTATAAAATGGAAGAGGGGTAAATTATTGACCAGAGTTTGTCTTAAAATCTCCCTTTTTCCTGGAAAAAGTGTGGACAGATTGTGTGGGCTCGGTCGAGTGTCTTTTAACGTGAAGAGTTCTTTTACTTGCAAATAATGACCCGTCCTGCCCTCCCAAGCCGGTCTGCGTAGGAGAAACACTGTCAATGCAGGATTATTATTTAATTTTTTTTACAAATTATAAATCATTACTACGTAAGCCTTTAACTCATATGATCAATTTATCAAGAACAAACTTCTATTTTCCTTCTTCCAGGAAGGCTGTAGGCTCTCTACCTCCCCGGGGACAACAAATGCAAATTAGCAACCAGCTAACTCTGCTGCAATTACTCTTAATTGTACCTGAAATGAAACACCGTGTAATGAATGCTTCAGCTAAATCTCCTGAGTAGATACCTTCAACATTAGCATTTAAAAGTATTTGTTTTGAGGTTTTCTTCGTGGCCGTCTCTAATGGGGGAAAAAAAAAAACCCAAAAAGAAAAGCTAATGTGAACCGAACCCGTGTAGTCCTGACGTGAAGTTTGTGGTTCCTCCGCTTCTTTAGTTCAAAGTATGTCCCAAGAGTCAGTGTGTGTCCACTCCGGGCCACCGTACCGACCTGTTCCTGAGGGACCCGGGGAGCGTTCTCATCACCGATTTCTTCGGCAGCGTCCGCAAAGTGGAGATCACCATGGAGGCCATCAACTTGACCGAGCCCATCGAGCTGCTGGAGGAGAAGTAAGTCCAGTTTATTTTCTGTCAAGGGTGAAATGAAAGACACTCAAAGCACAATAATTCTCCTTGATTCTTTTCTGGATTCCCTTCTTCAACTATCAGAATGTTTTAATGTCTAGATATGATTTTTTTTTTTTTACACCCGTGATGAAAAAAAGTAAGTTGATGAAACTTAAAATGTGAAATGATAAAAGTAAGTTTTGTGTGTGTGTGTGTGTGTGTGTCTGTCTGCCGTCATTGACATCGTCTCTGCTTTAATTGACGCTCTGTGGGCCAAATTCACTTTACGTTTACTTCCCAACAAACCGGACTTTGATTCCTGTTTCGAACATCTCTCATCAGTGATATTGATTTTTCTTCTCATTGATGTGTTGAGTGTCCTGTTTCTGGGAGAGTAAGCCACTCAGGGGACGTCGCTATGACGACCGTGTGGCGGACCGGGTTGTAGGGCTGACCACTACATGGTGCTTTGAGGTCATAATGAGCTCTTCGTATCATATTTGCTGCTTTTTAGAATCGGTTACAGCGCTTGGCGGTCATAATGAAACATTTCCCTCGTCTGCCTTCAGGCTATAACTCTTGTCACTCCACAGAAGTGGCTTTGAGTGAGCGGCAGTAATTGCCGCAGATGATCTATGGCGCCACCTTGCGGTGGATAAAATGCGTCCACTTCCAAATGTAGTGCATTCTTGAGTTGCTGCAGCGGACGGGTTTGGCCACTAGATGGGTGTAGAGAGCCGTCGGGCCCTTCCTCGGTGCCTGGGTGACATATTGTTTGCGTTCTCACACCGACACACTAATCCCATAATAAGCACAATCACCAGGAGTTTGAGTAAACACGCAGCAAATGCACTAAAATGCAGAGAGGCCTCCGTATATTGACTCATTAGGCTGCGGATGAGGGCTGGTTTACTGTGCTCTACCTGAACGTGAAGGAAATATAAAACTTCAGTACAAACACCCCCGCCCCCCGCAACCACACCCCCTTACACACACGCACTTGGGTCTATTAATTTCATTAAGCTCGGTTTTGATTGAACCACTGGGAGGAATTAAAGAATCTAATGCGCCTGGCTGCTAATTAGCAATTAGAGCCAATTGCAATACTGATTTTAGTCATTGGCTGTTTTTGCCTCCGGCAAGTTAGTCATTGCACACAACTTCCCTGACTACTTTATTATTGATTAGGGCCAACACGTTAGGTCTGCTGATCCTCCGTGCAACACAAAAACACCCCAGCATCATTGAGCCGGCTGTTGCCCTAATTCAGTCCTAGAGAGAGACGTTTTTTTTTTATCTCCATTTCTGATGTAAGAAAGCAGCAATCCCCTGATTCATTTGATGTTTAACGGAGCAAAGTTTACTCGCGCACCGAAGCGCCAGCAGCGTCATTTTACTTTTAAGAATGATACCAAAAAAAACAACAACACACAATTGTGAAAGTTCAAAGAGTTCTGTCATTTTTTTGTGTCACATCAGGAAGTTTTTTTCTTTGTTTTATTCAGACTTAACTCGGGGACAGCAGGGTTGTTTTTTTCCGGATAACATGTTTGTCAGGAGAAAAGTGGTGCACGAAAATATTCTCCACGATCTCATTACTATTGCACTCAAATAATTTAAATTAATCATATCGGTAACATTTACATTCATAAATAAAATGCTACGTGTAGTGAAAGTGAGGCTGTAGAAAAGCAGATTAACCCAAATAGAATCACCTGTAAAATATAATTTAAAAAGCACATTTGATGATCTTTCAAAGTCTTTCCCTTGCAAAGTTTTACTTTTTTTCCCTTTAAGATCTGACTGAATGTCAGATGTATGAAACTGCTTTACTTTTTTAGTTTTCATACAAAACTCCAGCTGTGTGCTGGGCTGATGAAATCCAGATATAAGCAGAGACACTTTTTTTTTTTTTTTAAGATGCAAAGTGACTATATGCAATAAAGTTACAGAAAAGACGAGCAAGTGTGCCGGAAAACAGAAATGAATTGGTGCTATAAGCATTAATGCTGTGTTGTTGGGGAGTCATCGCACGTGTGCTCTGGATGGGATTAAAATCACTCACCTCTAGCAGTGAGAAGATTAATCAGGTGATCAATTAGTGGTTTGGCATAAAATTAAATGGCGACCGTATTGAACTGGTGCTTTCGGCAGCTTAAATTTGAGGATCTGCTGCTTTTGTCATATAAGAGTGACGGTTGGAGTGGTTGGCTGAAACAATAAATAGTCAAGAACAATTGGTATTTTCAATTCTTTTTCGTATCAGTCAGTTATTTGGTAATTAGGATTATCAGTAAAAAATCTCATCATTAGCTGCAAATCAAATTGAAAACCAATCGGTCATCGAAGACAGAAACAGAGACCTCTGTCCAAATACCGCTGCTAAACTAAAATAATAGTGTTTTGGAGACTTGGAAATGGGTTGTGGTGAGCTGTGTGTGTGTGTGTGTGTGTGTGTGTGTGTGTGTGTGTGTGTGTGTGTGTGTGTGTGTGTGTGTGTGTGTGTGTGTGTGTGTGCGTGCGTGTGTGTGTGCGTGCACGCTCCCACTAAGAGAAGATCACAGATGTCCTCTGAAACAAGCTGTTATTAAATCTAGTGCTGTTTTAATACACTTTTCCCGGCTCGTTCGTCCACTCAGACGCGCGAACGAGGACATTCACAGATGACGGGTACACGTGTGTGTGTGTGTGTGTGTGTGTGTGTGTGTGTGTGTGTGTGTGTGTGTGTGTGTGTGTGTGTGTGTGTGTGTGTGTGTGTGTGTGTGTGTGTGTGCGTGTGTGAACGTACACGCCCGTCTCCCACTCATCTCCACACATCTGCTTTCTCTCAGAGCCGGCTCTTTCATTAAGTGAATGGCACTTGATGGAGAGGTTTTAATGGACACCCTAAATCCGCTTCATTATACGTTGGCTTTACCAGCGTAGTGACATTGCGTAGTTACTGACTTACAGCCATAGGTGGGTGTTTAGTATAACATGTCCTCCCCCCAGAAGAATTACAACTACCGAATTAAAGCTGAATTTATATACCGCTGAGGTATGAAGTAAAGTTATCGTAATTTGTGGCCTGAGGCGCTGGATTGACTCCACCAAAAAAAAAAAAACGATTTGGGCTCCTCACTCCAACCGGTCGAGGCAGATGGCTCCGCCCACTTCTGAGCCTGGTTCTGTCGGAGGTTTCTTCCTGTTAAAAGGGAGTTTTTCTTTCCCTCCGTTGGAGGATTTTCTCCCTTCGAGGGGAGTTTTCCCCTCCTATGTGGGAATTTGAATTGTTGGCTTCCTCCGCATAATGCTGTAAAGTTCTGTTGAAATGACTTAAATGTGTTAAATGCAATGAAATAACCTGTCGTGGTTTGGTGTTATGTAAATAAAGCTGAATTGAATTGATTTAGCAGATGCTAAAAGGAGATTTGTGCGACTTAAAGATAGTAGCTCCATACAGCAGTGATACCAGTGAGCTGGGGAAGCGGGGGGGGGGGGGGGGGCAGCCACATCCATTAGAATCAGCTGAGTGGATTGAAATATCCTCTCCAAAAAAATTTCCTTATGGAAAATATAGTGGAAAGTGGTTTGAATTGGATTAGAGCTCATCTCGTGCTAAGTGAAAAGGGGGGAGTTGCTCGGCTCGGCTCGGTGGCAGAAAGCGATCGGAGCGCCGGGAGACGGCTCGGCGGGAGGTCGTCTCCCCGCTCGTCAGCCCATCTTGTCGTTTCCTGCCCCGTCAGAGCGGCTTCTGCCCTGCCGCACAGACGAGAAAAGACAGGACAGGAAGTCGGATAGGAAAGGGGATAAAGAAGGCAGGTCAACCGAGGCGAAAGCCAGACAGGGGAAAAACGTTGACAGAAGTAACTGGGAGTGAAGAGAGACGCAAAAAGAGACGAAGGAGAAGCGGTTGGTTCGCTCAGCAAGTGGTTGGAAGGAGATTCATGGTGGCTCACAAGGGGGATTCGGCCCACTTTGTCAGCAGCTGTCTGGCCTGAACTTTCTTTGAAAGACTGTCAGTCACTTGAACCTCCACTCGACTGTGACCTTTCAGCGGGGACTCCTCCGTCTGACTCGGTATCATCAGACTGCGATGTAGCAGCCAGTCTGTCCGAAGAAATGAAGCTTGCAATACATTTTGCGGGTCCAAATAATCGCAATGGATTTGGAGAAATGTTGAGGGCAATTGTAGCTTTGTTTTCTTTCTTTCAGTTTTTATTCTTTTGACGTACGTGTTTGTGCTGAAGCTCTCTTGGTGCTCACAGAGTTGACGGAAGTGATTGCGTTTCAGTTTCACGTAAATACGGACGCAGAAATCGACATGAACGCATCGTTGCGAGTGACAAAAACAAACAGAAAAACAAGAATGAATTTGCACAAAAAAAAAAAAAGGTGGAAAAAGTTGCAACGCTACACTGATTCTCTCTCCGATATCTGATAAAGAGACTTATCTTTCAAATTGGTTTGGACTCATTCCAGAAAAGCATTGAAGGGGAACCAAACCTTCCAGTTTGTCCTTCAGTGAAACCTGATGTAACCCAAGTTTGACACCTGAAAGTCCAAACCAAGGTTCCCGTCTTTGTTCTGAACAATTAATCCGGTAGATTTTGGTGTGTGTTGTCAGTTTTAGCTGCGAGTCTTTCTGTGCTCGGATGGAGAAAAAAAAATAAAAAAAAAATGAATGAACAGACTCATTTTAAGCTGTGAGGAACAGACGAGTGGAGCCAGGCTAAGAAAAACACTTTCAACACCTCAGGATTTACGTGGGAGCTGGAATGGGAAGTATTGATTGGTCGGCAGCTCGGAGGGGTCTGGAGGTGGAATAGGGGACGAGCAGTTCAGTACAAACCGTGCTTTAAGAACAAATGTAAGACTCTCTGTACTTTACTGACAACCAGTGATGAGAGGTCAGGACTGGGGTGACGTGGTCTCACCTCTCGGTTACCAGTAAGGAGTCTCAATTCTCTCGGTGTATTTCTTTGTGGGAATCATGGATCGGTAGCTCGCCCGCCACCCCACCCGCCACCCCGTTTCGCCACGTTCAGCGGTAGACACTGAAATTCTGCTGTGAGCGGACCGTCCTGATTGGATTAAGTGGGAATTAGGATACTATCAAATTTAATTTTTTGTTTATTGCAGAGCGGAGGGAGGCCCAAGTCCCCCCCCGACAAAACAAATATCACTTATAGGAACATTTTAGGCCCCAACAACTCCTTTCTTCCTTTATTTTTGTTTCTTTTTTCAGATTTTTTTAATTTTTTTTATCGTGTTTATGTATTTCTGTTACAGCTCACTATACCGTTAGAGATAAGACACGAGGCTGCATAGCGTCGCTCTGCTTCTCGTACCCACCCAGCGTTTGTAATTTGGTCCGTTGAGGATGTTTGCCAAGCTTGAAGTGTGTTGCGATCCAGATTATCTGTCAGTTAAAGCCTTATAGGAAATCAACTTTCCATTAGGTGCCTGCGTCTGTTCTCACAACGGGGCTCTTAAATCCTCTCGTATTACATTAAAAGATTTATCTCCTCCTCATTGAGGTGTAAAGTTGCAACCTGCAAAAGTCACACATGCAGACTTTTGTTTGTGTTTCCTTTGTGTACAAACGGGCAAAAAAAAAAAAAAAAAAAAAAGCAAACAAGAGAAGCACAAGCGAGAGCGCTGGTGGGTGTTTGTAAAACCGTGATGAGAAGCTGATGTTTGGTGCGCGGCAACTACAAACATCAGCACACAAACAAACATGAAACCAACCCTATACGAGCTCCCTGTAATATCCATTGATTGTTGCGTTGATGTTCGCTCTGGTTTTCAACCCGTGCGGTGTGGATAGCACCGAGGTCCTCGGAGTCTAAAGCTCTTCTAACATTTCTGAAATTACTGCGGTTAAAAAAAAAAAAAAAAAAGCTGGTGAGAAAATGTCTTACAAAAAAACCAACAAAAAACCCCAGACTTTGTAAAGTGATGCATCACCTAAAACTCTCTTTTCAGAGGGTTTTTTTTTTCTTTTTTTTTTTAACTCTATCTTGGTCTGCAGGGATCCATTCTGATCACATCCATTGTCTTTTATTCTCTCATAGTTTTTCAGGATGAGTTTTATGAATTCATCGAGAAGGAAACATTTATTTGCATTAAATTGCAATGTTTTATCACCGGCTCTGCTCCTAATTAAATTACACCCACTGCAAATCAGCGCTAAGCAAAGTGTCCGGATAGTTTCCGACCAAGCGGCAACCAACAATTACATCACCCGTTGGTTTATGAACTGCCGTTGTGAGGCCTTAAATTCGGATTTTGGCCGTCATCTTGCCAACTAGGAGCGGTTTGGAGCTTGAAGTGACCGTATTTAGATGAGCTGGCGAGGAGCGAGCTGACTCGATCTGTTTAGAAACCCAATGACATTACGTCCCACCCACAGACAGCAAAAAATCTGACTGCACCACAGGCCTGTCAATCAAACAGACACGCCCCCTCCCTCCCTCCCAACAAACAAAAAAACAAAAACAAAACAGATGGGCTGCCAGAAAACGAAGAAGGAGGGAATTGAGCTGACTGTGTATTTCGTGAGAGAAATTGAATGGGAGTCTACGGAGCCAGGTGCTTTTTGGAGCCAACCTCTTGTGGCCCTCGGTGGTGTCGCAGTTTATGGCACTTTCGCATGGGCTTCATTTTTCAGACCCGAAAGCCGCGTCCACTTTTATGTACAGTCAGCGTTTAAAACCAATGCAGTTGGTCACTTTCTCCGATTATTGTTGTGTACAAATCAGATCTGTTTTCTCTGCAGAGAAACACTCTTTCCTACAACTCGACATATTTGAGGTTATAATAGAAATCCATCAAGGTTTGAAAGCAGACCTGGTTTTACAGGAAAAGGGTTGAAGCAGTCTGATTGGTTCATGTCAAGTTCTGCCCCAAAACACACCTACGATGGATTAAAAAACAAAATGCCACCCCTGAGAACAATGTGCCTTACTTTATCCACTGTTGAAGGGGCAAAACTGGAACTGGACACTCCCTAAATGCACTTGCACATGCGCTCTAGACCGTGTGCTAAGATTGTTAACATGGAGCCTGATATGGCAATCACACACACACACACACACACACACACACACGCACACGCACACACACTCACTGCCAACAGAAACACTGAGTCTGATCATCTGTAAAAACCGTAATGTTTCCAAGGTGATGTCTACTTTCTTGGGTAAATGCTAAACGGGTGCCGTTTTGTGTGTTTTCTCTTTCAGGTCTGTGAATGGAGACGTGCAAAAACAGATCTTCTCATATGTGGACCAGCTGCCAGTTTCTGAGATCATACACCAGGTAAGAGACTCATACCGACACCGGGGTAATTCCAGGACACTCCAAAACACATGAAGAGGTCCACGTAAAAATGCAATCTAGATATTTATATATATATATATATATATATGTGTGTGTGTTTTGTGAAGTGCGTCCACGCTCGCCCCTTAATTTGGACACAGAGCGACGGAAAAGTTCCGCGCAGCATCCACCAACAGATGTCTTTGTGCCGTTTCCATGGCGACGGCTCTCAGTGTGAAATGCAACTACTTCCCGGTCTCGGTGCGGAGGGGCCACCGTGAAATCCAGCAGAATGGAGAGGCAGGATTGTGCATTCACCTCATTCCCAAATGGATTGTGGCTTTCAGTCGGGTCGACCTTCACAAATGAACGCCTCTTCCTCTGAATTCAAAATAGAGGCTCTTTGGTCCTGCATCACTCTCGTAAGGTTTTCCATTATAAGCCCATTAAAAATATAAAAATACAATTTCTATACTCCAACTTGTGCCTCAGAAAAGTAAAGTAAAGAAGCCACTTTAATCTTTGACACAGGTAAGAGCAGACATTACCGGTTCTTCCATTTGGGGTTCAGCTTTTTCAAAATTACTGAGTGGATATGTTATCTTTGTTCTGAATCAGCCATTTTTTTGGTTGCATGTAACTGCACTTTGACAACTTGAACAAAACGTCACCTTTTTAAGCAGCAGGTCGGAAGTATTCCTTATTGTGTCTCCGAATGTGCATTAGCTGTGCATTATTACAGATTTTCTGAGAGTATTCAAAGCTAAAAAGGTACGACGTGACATTTTTATAACTGCTATTAGCATTCTGGAGTTACCTCTCCCGTACATTAAGTCTTCATCATAGGCATATCATCTCGATGCCTCCCAGGGATTATGACTTCAAAATAAAACAAAGGGAGGACATGTTTTCTAATCATATTTTTTTTGCTGAGCAAAATGTGACAGTTGAGATTTTTTTTTTTTTTTCTCTCTCTCGCTTCAAAATGTCTAAACACACACCAAAGAATTTCAGTTGCTGAATTAATGCCAAATGTCAAATCTGGCTTTGGGATTTTGAGACGGTGGATCAAAGCAGCTGTTTTGTCAGGTTTTCAGAACTCTGAGGCATCAAAAAAAAAATAAAAAAAATAAGCTATCATTTATTTGTTGATCCCTTTGAAATGCTCCTGATTCAGCCTTCAGTGACTGCAGTAGTGTTTGGAGCTGTTGACCTTTGGTTTGATGATGATATTTGTCTCCTCCACGGAAACCGAAACTAAACTATCGGTCGTTGATAAAAAAAAAGAGGTCTAAACCAACTGAACCGAGTAAGTGGTTGAATAAAAAAAAAAAATCTTTGGGTTTCTTTTGCTGGAAACCTTCTGCACCAAGTGTGAAGAAAGGAGGCAAAAGTCAGTTGGCGTTGAGAAATGGAGCCGACCGCGGGCCGGAGCCCCGACAGGCACTTACCGAGTGTCGTGATGGGAAACAGGAGGGGTCTCCACGCCCGCTGGCACTCTGGGAAATGAGCTACGGACTGCCTCTGAAGCAAAGCACCGGTCAGTTTCAGACCTCCCGCCCGCTGCCAAACGTCAGAGTGTGTTTGCGTCCGTGTGCTGAAAATTACGATCGCAAAAACACAAAGCGCTCCATTAAGCCTCCGCGAGCTGCTTCTTTGGCTTCGTATCCCCCCCCCCTTTTCATCTTTTATACGCGTTTTTCTGTTTCTCGTGTTTTTGTTCTCCCCACCCCCTCCTCCATTTCTTTTTTTTTCCCTTCTTCTTTTTTTTTTTTTTTGAATGCACCCACACGTACTGCACACAAGCACACTCTCGTCAACCCGACGACCCCTGGCAGAGATTTCGATTATCAGCTCCTGCTAGGCTGAAGATGGGAGTCCTGACAGACTGAGTCATCTCTCTCTCCATTCACCGTAGTCCGTCTGCACTGCAGCAGAATGACCAATGTCCATCAAGCTTATTGACAGTTCTCCTCTTTTCTTTTTTTCTTTTTGATTAGCTGTCCCATAGCGTGCAGCGCTCTCCCCGAGATATCTTTGTTGTCACGCCGCCGTGGCGGCAGCACCCTTTTGTCGGCGCTGATCAGATGCACTCACCTAAAGAACTGGATGAGATTGAATCTCATAAGATTTTATGTCTAAAATGTTCCAAAGTGGTCTGCAGCTTATTTCAGTCGGGGCCACCAACAAACCCCCCCCCCCCAAATCTTCGCTCCGTGTTTATCTCAGAAGAAAAGCATTTTTCTATTTGCCAGAAGAAGGAGGCGAAGGCTTGTAAATAGAAAAGTCATCAGAGTGACTGACAGTGGATATAGAGGGCTGTGCTGTATGGTGTGTGTGTGTGTACACACAAACTTCCCCCTCATTTTGTATGTGGATGTGTGTATGTGAGGAGTTGATTAATGTCCTGTCACCGTTGGCAGCCGTCTCGCTGTTGGAGACGGGGTGAGTCCCCTCGTCCTGCCACCTTCTCTCTCCAACTTCACACATCTCATTCTGACGCCAGCGCCTAATCACAATATGTTCAGTTCTGGAAATAACTAGAAGGATCTCTCTCTTTTTCTATATATATATATATATATATATTTTTTTTACCCTCTTGTGTATTGTACTTTTTTTTTCCTTCTTTTTCCTTCTCTACTCTCCTGCTGCTGCGAGTCCTGGTCTCTGGCGTCAAATTGTTATTTGTTCTTCTGCCAGCTCGACGCCACCCCGCACGGCTCCAGAGAATTGAAAATGGAAAGAGTGAAAATTAATGCTTCCCCTGCCTCGCGTCGCTCTCCAAAATCCTCCCACCCTCGCTCGGTCTGCGACAACGGCACTTTTCGAAAAGGTGCATGTTCGGATTGCGGAGGATCACAGGCCAAACCCACTCCGACAATCTCTGTCCGTTTAATCGCATGTCAATTGGAAGGTGCTTTGGCGCTCGCTAATTATTAACCAGAAAGGCAAAACATGCTTTACGAGAGAATAATGCACCCACGGCTTCGACTTGTCTCGGCATTTGCTGGGGGGCTTAAATGTCAAGGCAATACGGCGAAGTGTCCTGGCAGTGCACGGCGACTGCTTCTCCTTCACCCGGCTCGGCACAATATAAATTTGCTGCAGTTTTTTGACCTTGGGAGTGCGAGTGTTTGGCAGCGCGTTTCAGACCTCCCTCAACGGCCATTAGCGTCCCGCGTGGCCATGTTAATTAGCTCCAATCAATCAGATGGGTAGCTGTTAATTGATTCCTACTGGTGAATTGAATACGCAACACGAGGCGTGTGTAATGGAGGCGGGCTGCTTGAGTGCAGGTCCGCGTCCTTGGCGGTGAGACGGGAGTTGTTCCGTCAGCGAAGGTCAGCGGACACTTGTCACTTTTCTGCTCCTCTTCCTCGTTCCCCGGGCCGAGTAGCTTCTTCCTCTGCCGCCGTCAGGTCGCTTTATCTTTCCCTGAAAAGGCAGCGGCGTTTTGATTGCATATGTTTTCTTTGGAAAGGGAAAAAAAAAACAACTGTCAGGCATGTCTGAGGAAAAAAACAAAAATCTTCCAGTTTGTTAAAAAAAAGTTCTTAAATTGAGTCTCTGTGTTTATTTATTTAAGCAATTAGTTGGCTGACAGAAAATTAATAATGTTGATAAATTACTTCATTGTCTAATCTGATATCATGCAAAAAGAAATTCAGACATCTGCTTTCACATGTGATGATTTGCTGCTTATCTGTTTTATATGGTTATAATTTTATTGGATTTTTTTTTAACCGTTGCTTGAACAAAAACAAACAAATGGAACTTGGTCCTTCATTTCTGGAAACTTACAATGAGCATTTTTCACAATTCTTCACATTGCAGACACGATCCAGCCTTATAAATCGGTCTATTTTTTTTTATATACATGTACGTTATGTCAGAAATATCCTCGGATCTCTGTTCCATAGTCGGTCCAACAGAAAGCAGTTACTCGATGAACATATTGGACACAATTCTTATGGAACAAAACTTTAGGGATCTTTATTCAACAGATAGTTGTTTACATAAAAGTCTGAAAAACATTCCTTCAAAATTCCAGCAACATTTTATATACCGCAGGAATTATTAAGTGAAAACAATCATTCGCTTGTTACATTTTATCCGCTCAGAAATGTGTTTCAGCCTCGTCCCTCCCGATTTTGTCGACAGTTTCTCTACTTATGTCTCTCTGCCTTTACTTCCCTCTTGACATATGCTCCTCTCTGCCGGCTGTGCTGACGTGGCTTCCTGTCAGAGTCGATCCATCTCCTTTTCCTCTCCTTTACCCAAGAGGCAGCCTCTCTCTCACACACACACACACACACACACACACACACACACACGCACGCGCGCGCACGTCTACAAAGAGTCAAGAGTCACACACACCTCCGCCCACCGTTGTCCCCGAGGTCAACCGCCCCCCGGTGTCCACGCGCTCCCAGTCGTCTCTTCCGACCAGACTCTGACTCGTCCTCCAGGTGTTTAACCCTCGGCTCCTTTCCTCGTCTCCCCGACGGCCACTTTGTCACCACGGCGGCTGCTGAAGAGTGTCCCGACTCGCGTTAGGTCGCGTGACGCCCATCCGATTGCCCGTAGGGAAACAAAACGGCGAATGCGTGCGTCGTGGACGGCATTCGTGCCGTTTCAAAGTCGGTTTCTGTGCGACGGCAGCGCTCGACTGCCAGATGAGTTTTTTTTTTTTTAATTTAATTTTTTTTTTTTTTTAATGCGACTGTGTCAAATCGTCTCGGTGGGAGAGATCGCTGTTGTCACAGCTCTGTGTGTCTGTTTGACCGGAAAACACGGAGGACGACGACTCGAGCGTGCTGGCAAATTTAATTGGGATTTGGGGAAATGCTGCTGTTTCAACTAAACTACAACAGACGAGTCAAAATCGCCCACTGTTCAAAACAGAGGATTTAGCCCGCGGTGTCGGTGACAAATCAAAGCCCCGCCGCACGGCTGATTTTGGTCATTTTAGGATAGAGGGCTGTTCATACGGGTCCACGGCGTCGGGTGAGACGTGGCCTGTTGCTTTACTCACAAACTAATCGTTGATTGTTACAGTTGCACAAATGTAATAACTTCAAAACCAAAACCGCTCGCAGTCTACAAAGAAAGAGCATCGCGAGCAGCAGCTGCAGTTCTTCGTCTCTATTAACGAAGGAGGCGTTCAGGGTCACTGTTGGGCCGTCGGTCGCCGACGCTCGGAGCGCCGCGGACACTCTTCGCCGTTTCACGGGCCCGAAAAGGTGAAAGTATCTTTTAAGAACAATGAATTGAAAGCAAAACAGAGTTTGGTGTGAAACCGTGATCCAAAGATTTCCACTTGTCTTAATTGACATTTGTTTTTATTTGGTTTGATGTATTTTTATAATTAAGAGTAAATGGGCAGGTTTTTTTTTTATTCACAGTATTTTCAGCGTTTCAGTCCTTTAACCGTTACAGAAAGAATTCTGGACAATGAGAAACTTAACGATTGTCAAAACAACTGACATTCGACAAGTTGACATTTATTTATTTATTTTTCTTTGCGCTACTGAACCGTGAATCCAAAACTGAGTTACATACATCAAATTTTATATAACAGATTTTTTTTTCCCCCTCACGTTTGTCATCATTTCAGCCCTGAGAATTGGAGCTTTGTGCAGCTGATAACTTTTGGCTTCAGACCAACAGTATCACAGACGACCTTTCACTTCTGTTTCATCTAAAAAAAAACAAAAAAACAACAACAAACAAACAAAACATGTAAAGCTACTTTTAAATTTTGCCACACCGCACCACTTCCTCCAGTGTTGCGACCCTGTGATGTGGATTTCATGATTTAACGTCAACCGAGCAATCGCAGAGACGAGAGATTTAAATTGTTGCGGTAGTTGTAAAAGTCCTGTCACATGGTTTGAGGAGATGTGCGAGATCTAATATGAAATAAATGACTGTTCCAACCTCCTCTGAAAATAGCGCGTTCACCAAAGAGCCCCTCGTTCAAAGAGCTGATGAGAAAATAGGTTTCCAGGACCTTTTAACCACGCGGCTATTTTTGGACCAAACAGCCATTTTGACGTCTGTTGGTCTGATGTCACGCAAACGAGACCAGAAATCTGTCTTGTTGTCTGAGACGTTCCCTGTAGTTTCTGTCAATCTCTCACCAAACAGCCGTCGATTCCGATGCTAAAAACATCCCTTCGTAGCTGGAGCTTCGTCGCCTCCGCTGCTCGCTGAAGTCGGCCTGACAAAATCATGATATTCAAATGTACAAAATCTAAAAACCACGAGAGCCCGATCGATTCTGCATGTTTGGATTTTTGGGGCTGGTACTGATAACAAAAAAAAAAAGCCGACAACTCCAATATTTAATTTGCGACCAAAACCTGGTTGTCAAACACGGATATATGTAATGGAGGCAGGATTTCCAACGATCACCTTTTCTTGTTTTCATATCAGTAAAACATATTTGCCGATACACCTGTGTGGCAAAAAAAAAAATTGGTTTGGCTCATATCACGATATCAATGATAATATTCGATAAAAATGATCCAGCCCTAACTGTATGTAGGAAAGGTACCTGCGACGAACTGGAGGACAGTCAATGCTTTTTTTTTTTTTTCCATTACAGTTTAATTTGCTGAAGTCACTCCTCGTTATTAGTTTTATAATTTATAATTAGACATTAGGCCTCAAAAAGCCGTATGTTTGAGGGCGTTTCTGTTTGATTGACAGGCCCGTGGTGGAACCGGGTTTCCGCCGTCGGTAGGCGGAGCGTAGTGTCTTCACGCTCCTGATCCGAAGGAGTCGGATCCACCGCTCCCTCCTCCCTCCTTCCTCCTCCCCCCTCCCTCCCCGGCTCGTACGAATAACGGTGACTTCCGGCTCCCAAAATAGCGACCCGGCAAACGGGTGAAAAGCCGAAGCTCAAGCTTCAAGAAGGTGCACATTTCACATTCACGAATTGCCCCCCCCCACACCTCCCCGAACCAACACAACCGTGACGCTGGCGTCCAGGTGCCACCGCTCCTCCTCCGCAAGCCTGAATTTGAA